>NC_064627.1:860143043-861393043 GCF_023864275.1 Schistocerca cancellata | reverse complement strand
ATATGGGGTTGGTAAATGTTAATTATCCAGTAAAATATTTTACATAAAGGTAGGGCACTAGTAACAAGGAAAACAATGTTTAATTGAAAGTACCATTTATCTTAAGGAGCTAACGAATGAAAATACGAAGATTATATACATAAGTTCTCCGTGATAGCAATTTGTGCTGCAGGTGGTGGATGAGTCATTCATATTGTATTTTTATGCACAAAAAGTATAGTATATAACATAGATTACAAGAATAAAGTGTTTGATACACACATACATACATACTCACACACACACACACACACACACACACACACACACACCCAGTGAAGAGCCAAAGAAACTGGTACACCTGCCTAATATTGTGTAGGGCCCCCGCGAACACACAGGAGCGCAGGAGTGCCCCAACGTGACATGGCATGAACTTGACTAATGTCTGAAGTAATGGTGGAGGGTATTGACACAATGAATCCTACAGGGCTGTCCATAAATCTGCAAGAGTATGAGTGAATGGAGACCTCTTCTGAGCAGCACGTTGCAATGCACCCAAGATATGCTCAGTAATGTTCATGTCATGGGAGTTTGGTGGCCAACTGAATTGTGTAAATTCAGAAGAGTGGTCCTGGAGTCACTCTGTAGAAGTTCGGGATGTGTGGGGTGTTGCATTATCCTGCTGGAGTTGCCCAAGTCCATCGGAATGCACAATGGACATGAATGCATGCAAGTGATCAGACAGGATGCTTGTGTATGTGTCACCTGTCAGAATTACATCTAGATGTATCAGGGGTCCCATATTACTCCAACTACACATGCACCAAACCATTACAGAGTCTTCACCAGCTTGAACAGTCCCCTGATGACATGGAGGGTCCATGGATTCATGAGATCGTTTTGATACCCGGAAACGTCCAGCCATCTGATACAATTTGAAATAGACTCATCTGACCAGTCAACATGTTTTCAGTCATTAACAATCCAACGTCAGTGTTGACAGGCCCAGGCGAGGTGTAAAGCTTTGTGACGTGCATGAGTAGGCCTTCTGGTCTGAAAGCCCATATCGATGATGTTTCATTGAGTGGTTTACACGCTGACACTTACTCATGGCCCAGCATTTAAATCTGCAGCATTTTGTGGAAGGGTTGCCTTTCTGTCATGTTGAATGTTTTTCTTACAGTCATTGTTGGTCCCATTCTTGCAGGATCTTCTTTCAGCCACAGCGATGTCAGACATTGATGTTTTACAAGATTCCTGATATTCATTGTACACTCGTGAATTGGTCGTATGGGAAAATCCCCACTTCATCACTACCTCAGAAATGCTGTGTCCCATCGCTTGTGTGCTGACTATAACAGCACATTCAAACTTACTTAAATCTTGATAATGTGCCATTGTAGCAGCAATGACCGATCTACCAACTGCGACAGACACTTGTTGTCTTACATAGGCATTGCTGACTGCAGTGCCATATTCTGCCTGATTGCATATCTCTGTATTTGAATACACATGGCTATACCAGTTTTATTGGTGCTTCAGTGTAAAACAAATAAAGGTGTGTGTTGTAGACAGGTTTGAAGAAAAAACTGCTGAATATTTAAGCTTTTGGCGAGAAGACCTTCTTCTGAATTGGAAAACAGACACACACACATTCACACAAGTACAGATCTCTCTCTCTCTCTCTCTCTCTCTCTCTCTCTCTCTCTCTCTCTCTCTCACACACACACACACACACACACACACACACAACTACTCTCTCTGGCCACTGAGGCCCGTCTCACTGTAACAGTGCCTTATGGGAGAAACAATCTGATGTCGGTGTTGGGGGTATGGAGGAGCTGTGGCAGAGGGATAAGAGGGTAGAGGTGGGAAATGTGTAATCATGCTTGTGGGAGCATTCAAGGTTGTGGTGGTGACAGCACAGGCCTGTTAGGTGCAGTTGAGTGGTTTGAGGGGAAGGGGGGCATTGTTGCAGCCTGCAGTCTGGCCTCAGTGGCCAGAGACAATGGTCATGTTTGTGTGAGATGTGCTTGTGTGAATGTGAGTGTGTTTTCTAATTGGAAGGAGGTCCCCTGGCTGAAGGCTTAAATGTTTAGCAGTCTTTTCATTTTTGTTGTGGCTGACTGTGACTCAGTATCACATCTATATGGGGAGTAGCGATCTGTCCTTTTCATAGTATTGTTGTTCTTTCATCCTGGATTTTGCATTGTATAAATAAATGTGTGAAACTGACATTGTAGTTTATACATCCACATATTCACTCACTGAGTGGAAACACTGATACTGTAAAATGGCTGTATGAATTGTTTAAAGGGTTTTATGTCCGGAATAGCTTTTATTTTCATGAGGAATTAATTGAAAAGTGTCAGTCCTATGTGGAATGGATCCTTCTCATATGTTCTGGTATTTTACGGAAAAGTTTTTTTTGAGTCTAGTGTTATGGTCATAGATATCACAGTCTGCAAACTTTGACATTATCTGTTGTATTTGTTTTGAAAAATAAAATAATTTCTCTTACGTAAATGCATGGTCGTGGAAATTTGTTAAGTGCTGTGAATGCAGGCTTGTACAATTACCATATTCCTTTATTATTCTAATGGTCTTCTTTTGATTTTTAAATGTGCTGAGTGCTGCCAGAGAGTTTCTCCAGAATGTTACTCCATAGTTGTGACCAAATGTAAACACAGTAAACACTTGTAACAGTTTCTGTAATGGTGAGCGGTTTTAGGGCTTTCAGAAAATAACACCCTCAACTTAATTTATCATTAACATACTCATTATGTTTAAACCATTTCAATTTTTTTACATGGCTGCTTTGTACTTGACTGTCCTTAAGGAATGTGGATTCTTACTTGTTGGGTGTGAAAATCTATTGTGACAGTCTTACAGTTATTTATAGTTAACTGAGTATGATCTCCCCAAGAGCTGATGTGCTTTGTGGCACTATTTACAAACTGCTGCTGTTTCTTCCTGTTCTCACCTGTTAGTAGACTTTTCATGTCATAACCAAATAAGACAGTTTTCTATGCATCCACATTTTACTCCAATTGCTAATATCTGTATAGAGTAGGAAGAAAGAGCTCCCACAACAGAATCTTGGGGCACTCCATATCTAATAGTACCCATGTTTCATAGCAGTTCTGTAGCTGCTTTCCACATTTTTCCCTGTACCTTAGTGAGATCACTTGTTTATAACTGTCCAGGAATGATTTGACCCACATGTTTGAAAGGCCCCATGTGCTGTGGCATTCAATGCAGGTTTTTGTGATTGACCATGTCAAATATTCTTGACTAATCTACAAATATCCCTGTTATTAATTGTTTGTTATCTGCCAGATTTATTATATCACTAAGGCATTGCTGCCAGTGCTGATTTTGCACTTCTGAGTCAATACTGAGATTGTAATGCTCACTGGCATTTTGGATATGTCAATTCATGCCATATGGGGGCTAGCTGTCACAAAACTGCCTTTTCATTTTCTGTAGGCACAACAATTTCATGGCTACTGGACTCTAGACTTTCCATATTTACTCAGATTAATTATTCTAATAGCTGCATGTTCAAGGTACAAAAGGATCGACAACAGCAAAGTGCGTATTACAGAGTCACCTGATGACTCTTTGTGTCTGCTGGCCTCAGAGCCATAAAGTTGGCCACAACAAACCTCCACCCAAGGCAATATGCCGTGCCCTGGGTCACATTCCCTCTCGGTAGCCTCTGTCTTCTGCTCTCTGCTGCACACTCGGTCATAGGGGCTCACTGTGAAGTAAAATTTGTGCGTTAAAACAACTACTCCAGATTCATCTTAGCTCTGAACACAATTCTCAAGACAAAAACACTGAAAGCCAATGCTCGACTTTATGAAAGAAGTTGAGACTACATATACAAGAATAACAAGAAATATACACTACTGGCCATTAAAATTGCTACATCACGAAGATGACGTGCTACAGATGCGAAATTTAACCAACAGGAAGAAGATACTGTAATATGCAAATGATTAGCTTTTCAGAGCATTCACACAAGGTTGGCGCTGGTGGTGACACCTACAACGTGCTGACATGAGGAAAGTTTCCAACCGATTTCTCATACACAAACAGCAGTTGACCGGCGTTGACTGGTGAAACATTGTTGTGATACCTCATGTAAGGAGGAGACATGCGTACCATCACGTTTCCGACTTTGATAAAGGTCGGAGTGTAACCTATCGCAATTGTGGTTTATCGTATCGCAACATTGCTGCTCGCGTTGGTCGAGATCCAATGACTGTTAGCAGAATATGGAATCAGTGAGTTCAGGAGGGTAACACGGAACGCCATGCTGGATCCCAATGGCCTCACTAGCAGTCGAGATGACATGCATCTCATCCGCATGGCTGTAACGGATCGTGCAGCCACGTCTCGATCCCTGAGTCAACAGATGGGGACATTTGCAAGACAACAACCATCTGCACGAACAGTTTGACAATGTTTGCAGCAGCATGGACTATGAGCTTGGGGACCATGGCTGCGGTTACCCTTGACGCTGCATCAAAGACAGGAGCACCTGCGTTGGTGTACTCAACGACGAACCTGGATGTACGAATGGCAAAATGTCATTTTTTCGGATGAATCCAGGTTCTGTTTACAGTGTCATGATGGTCGCATCCGTGTCTGGCGACATCGTGGTGAACAATCATTGGAAGCATGTATTCATCATCGCTGTACTGGCGTATCACCAGACGTGATGGTATGGGGTGCCATCGGTTACACATCAATTTATTAATACAAACAAATCTTTAGTTTGTAATTTATAAACTGACGTATTCAGAAGAATTATCTGTATGATGCCCTGAAACTGTATTATTTCTAGGGATTGTATTTGATTATTCGATGTTGAATAAATATTATTATTATTATTATTATTATTTCTTTACTTACTCAGACGTTAAGTCTGGTTAAAAATGGAAAGTGATGCAGACCTTGATCAAGTGTCACTTCCTTTTAAATGTACGGTATATGTTATATTGCATTTAGGAACTTTCGGGTAATTGAACATGTATCAATAATTACGGATTTCTGTAATTGTATATATAAGTTTGGATGTAGCTGTATTGCATTGATGTACTGGTGGATATTGTGTGGTATGACTCCTGTAGTTGATAGTATAATTGGTATAATGTCAACTTTATCCTGATGCCACATGTCATTGACTTCCTCAGCCAGTTGGATGTATTTTTCAATTTTTTCTCTTGTTTTCTTTTGTATATTTGTTGTATTGGGTATGGATATTTCGATTAGTATTGTTAATTTCTTCTTTTTATTGGTGAGTATGATGTCAGGTTTGTTATGTGGTGTTGTTTTATCTGTTATAATGGTTCTGTTCCAGTATAATTTGTATTCATCATTGTCCAGTACATTTTGTGGTGCATACTTATATGTGGGAACGTGTTGTTTTATAAGTTTATGTTGTAAGGCAAGCTGTTGATGTATTATTTTTGCTACATTGTCATGTCTTCTGGGGTATTCTGTATTTGCTAGTATTGTACATCCACTTGTGATGTGATCTACCGTTTCTATTTGTTGTTTGCAAAGTCTGCATTTATCTGTTGTGGTATTGGGATCATTAATAATATGCTTGCTGTAATATCTGATGTTTATTGTTTGATCCTGTATTGCAATCATGAATCCTTCCGTCTCACTGTATATATTGCCTTTTCTTAGCCATGTGTTGGATGCATCTTGATCGATGTGTGGCTGTGTTAGATGATACGGGTGCTTACCATGTAGTGTTTTCTTTTTCCAATTTACTTTCTTCGTATCTGTTGATGTTATGTGATCTAAAGGGTTGTAGAAGTGGTTATGAAATTGCAGTGGTGTAGCTGATGTATTTATATGAGTGATGGCTTTGTGTATTTTGCTAGTTTCTGCTCGTTCTAGAAAGAATTTTCTTAAATTGTCTACCTGTCCATAATGTAGGTTTTTTATGTCGATGAATCCCCTTCCTCCTTCCTTTCTGCTTAATGTGAATTTTTCTGTTGCTGAATGTATGTGATGTATTCTATATTTGCGGCATTGTGAATGTGTAAGTGTATTGAGTGCTTCTAGGTCTGTGTTACTCCATTTCACTACTCCAAATGAGTAGGTCAATATTGGTATAGCATAGGTATTTATAGCTTTTTTCTTGTTTCTTGCTGTCAATTCTGTTTTCAGTATTTTTGTTAGTCTTTGTCTATATTTTTCTTTTAGTTCTTCTTTAATATTTGTATTATCTATTCCTATTTTTTGTCTGTATCCTAGATATTTATAGGCATCTGTTTTTTCCATCGCTTCTATGGAGTCACTGTGGTTATTCAATATGTAATCTTCTTGTTTAGTGTGTTTTCCCTTGACTATGCTATTTTTCTTACATTTGTCTGTTCCAAAAGCCATATTTATATCATTGCTGAATACTTCTGTTATCTTTAGTAATTGGTTGAGTTGTTGATTGGTTGCTGCCAGTAGTTTTAGATCATCCATGTATAGCAAATGTGTGATTTTGTGTGGGTATATTCCAGTAATATTATATCCATAATTTGTATTATTTGGCATGTTGGATAGTGGGTTCAGAGCAAGACAGAACCAGAAAGGACTTAATGAGTCTCCTTGGTATATTCCACGCTTAATCTGTATTGGCTGTGATGTGATATTATTAGAGTTTGTTTGGATATTAAGTGTGGTTTTCCAGTTTTTCATAACTATGTTTAGGAACTGTATCAATTTAGGATCTGCTTTGTATATTTCCAATATCTGTAGTAACCATGAGTGGGGTACACTATCAAAAGCTTTTTGGTAATCAATGTATGCGTAGTGTAGTGACATTTGTTTAATTTTAGCTTGATATGTCACCTCTGTATCTATTATTAGTTGCTCTTTACATCCTCGTGCTCCTTTGCAGCAGCCTTTTTGTTCTTCATTTATAATTTTGTTCTGTGTTGTATGTGTCATTAATTTCTGTGTAATGACTGAAGTTAATATTTTGTAGATTGTTGGTAGGCATGTTATGGGGCGATATTTAGCTGGGTTTGCTGTGTCTGCTTGATCTTTAGGTTTCAGATAGGTTATTCCATGTGTAAGTGTATCAGGGAATGTGTATGGGTCTGCAATGTAACTGTTAAATAATTTATATTTAAAAAGAAAGATGATGTGACTTACCAAACAAAAGCGCTGGCAGGTCGATAGACACACAAACAAACACAAACATACACACAAAATTATAGCTTTCACAACCAACGGTTGCCTCGCCAGGAAAGAGGGAAGGAGAGGGAAAGACAAAAGGATTTGGGTTTTAAGGGAGAGGGTAAGGAGTCATTCCAATCCCGGGAGCGGAAAGACCTACCTTAGGGGGAAAAAAGGACAGGTATACACTCGCACACACACACATATCCATCCGCATGTACACAGACACAAGCAGACATTTGTAAAGGCAAAGAGTTTGGGCAGAGATGTCAGTCGGGGCGGAAGTACAGAGGCAAAGATGATGTTGAAAGACAGGTGAGGTATGAGCGGCGGCAAATTGAAATTAGAAATTAGCGGAGAAGAGAGAATATGCTGAAGGGCAAGTTCCCATCTCCGGAGTTCTGACAGGTTGGTGTTAGTGGGAAGTATCCAGATAACCCGGACGGTGTAACACTGTGCCAAGATGTGCTGGCCATGCACCAAGGCATGTTTAGCCACAATTAGATGTGAATGTGTTGAGGTGAACTTCTTTAGCCAGAAATTTGCCATTTTATCATTTCCAGGGGCTTTCCAATTGTGCGTAGAATTAATTGCTCGGGTGGCTTCATGTTGCAAAATTATCACTTCAGGCATTTGTGGTATCATCTTGTATGAGTCTGTTTCTGCTTGTATCCACTGTGCATGCCTGTTATGTTGTACCGGGTTTGACCATATGTTGCTCCAGAAGTGTTCCATGTCTGTTATGTTTGGTGGATTGTCTGTTTTAATGTGTGTGTTATCTATAGTGTGGTAAAATTTCTTTTGGTTTGTGTTGAAAACTTGGTTTTGTTTCCTACTATTTTCACTTTTTTTGTATCTTCTAAGTCATTTGGCCAATGCTTGTAATTTCTGCTTCTTTTCATCTAATTGCTCTATTGCTTCTTGTTGTGAGATTTTACCTAACCTTTTTCATTTTTTGTCTGATATTTCATTTCTTATAAATTGTGTTAGCTGTCCGATGTCTTTTCTCAGTTTTTCTATTCTGATCTGTAGCCTGTGTTGCCATGCTGGTTTTGTGGGTTTCTTCTGTGTGTTGGTTGGTTCTGATCTCTGCCTAGTGTGTATATTTAGTGTAGTGAGTGCTCCTACATAAACCAGTAGTTGTAACTCTTCCATAGTTGTATTTTCATTTATTTTGTTGTGTATGATTGTGTTGATAGTTGTTATTGTTGTTTCGACTTGTGGGTTATTTGGTGGTCTATGCAAGAATGGTCTAATGTCTGTATCTGTGTCTTTGTATTCTATATATGTCAGCTGAAATTTTTCTTCTATATCTAACATGTGTGTCACTTCGTGTTCTATTTGTGCTTGTTCTGGTGGCTGTCTTAGATGTTGTTTTCCTCTGATTGTTTAATTGATGTGTGTTGTTCTTTGTTTGTTTGCTCTGGGATGTTTGGGCGCATTACTGTATTTTCTTTTTCTTCTGATTGCACATTATTTTGTTCTAGTATTTGTTCTACTTGTTGTTTGATGTTTTCTAATTCTGACTGGGGTATCCTGTTATTTTTGATTATTACACGGATCTGATCAGCTAGTCGTTGTTCTGTTAAAAATTTTAATTCCGGGTATCTGGTAATAAATGTTGTGTATACTTGTGATCTGTATCCAGTTGTATTGGTTCCTAGGTTTGTTGCTTGGTAATAACAGAACATGAGGTGTCGATTAACTTCATCTGACCATCTCACCCTCTGTCTTTGTTTTCCTTCTAGGGTGGTTGCAGGAAGCATATCCTGCAAAACACCTCTATTTGGATTTAAATCATTTTCCAGTTGGCTAGCAGTGTCGTTACCATTGTCGGCTGGCATAGGGTTCAAGCGTCGTCCCCGACCATGACGGCGCTTGTCCGAGGCTTCTTTAGTTCTGTCCTGAGCCAAGTAATCACACTAAAAGGGGGGTTAGCCCTATTAGTGGTTTGTTCTTTTCGTCGCCTTTTACGACTGGCAGAACATACCAGAGGCCTATTCTTGTCCCGGGCCTCCACGGGAATTATTATTATTATTATTTTTATTATTACATCTCAGTCACCTTCCGTTCACATTGACGGCACCTTGAACAGTGGATGTTAAATTTCAGATGTGTTACAACCCGCGGCTCTACCCTTCATTCAATCAATGCGAAACCCTACATTCCAGCAGGATAATGCACGACCGCATGTTGCAGGTCCTGTACGGGCCTTTCTGGATACAGAAAATGTTCAACTGCTGCCCTGGCCAGCACATTCTCCAGATCTCTCACCAATTGAAAACGTCTGGTCAATGGTGGCTGAGCAACTGGCTCATCACAATACGCCAGTCACTACTCTTGATGAACTGTGGTATCGTGTTGAAGCTGCATGGGCAGCTGTACCTGTACACGCCATCCAACCTCTGTTTGACTCAATGCCCAGTCGTATAAAGGCCGTTATTACACCCAGAGGTGGTTGTTCTGGGTACTGGTTTCTCAGGATCTATGCACCCAGATTGCATGAAGATGTAATCACATGTCAGTTCTAGTATATTTGTCCAATATATACCCATTTATCATCTGCATTTCTTCTTGGTGTTGCAATTTTAATGGCCAGTAGTGTAGAAAAGTAACTATTAATATCACTTGGTGAATTTATCTTTTATGGCTTCATCAATAAGCTACAACAGTAATGTAATAAATCAATCAACATTAATGTAATAAATCAAGGAAAAGTCTATTGTATTAAGTTGCAATATACAGGGTTCTAGGTAGTCATAAAGTTCACTTACTTGAGAGCTTTACAGCACAGAGCGAGATGACATCAGCTACTTTCCTACCTGTTTCAATGTTGTCCCCCACTTAGAGTTTTGGAGGAAAGTTAAAAATACACAGTCAGCAATAACAGGTTTTCAGTAGATGACAAATAAATGCAGAAGTTTGATGGTTCAAAATCTTTACTGAATGTTATATTCCCAGTTTTTAATTAAAAAACACAGCATCAAGCTTTCACCTCTGGCCACTTTCTCCTTTCTGCTCTCAAGTCTCTTCGATCACTCCTGCCCACACCAAGAAACATTTTCATTGAGTGGTTTCAAAGTGCTTATTTACATAATACTTTTAAAGCCTTGTGTGACTCAGAATATCATAGGAAGTTAGTATATACCTGCTATATTTAAAATAGAATGTAACACTCTTATTTGGTAATAATTTGACAGTTTATGAGTTTGTAAGATAACATAAAGTGGTGCTGTTTGAATCTGCCTCTCAAGGTTTCCACCAATGGCAATTTTCTTGTCTGATCTTCGGGACACTTGCTGTTCTAGTCTCTGTTTGTTACTCATAAGATGTGAACAGATCGATGTTTGTACCTTGAATGCAGTATTGCACCAGTTTAGATAACTCAAAGAAAAAATATCATACTAGTGTATCAGAACCTTAATTAAAAAAGGACAGTGCCCTTTACTGATCGAGCCCACCTTGTACATGAATGATAACCTTACACAATACAAGATACCTTCAACAGTTTTTCATATTTGAGAGTGTCCCCTTCCAAAAAAATATTGACTTACTGTGTGATACTTCAATTTATACATGCACTGTGAACATTTTGTATATAAATTATTATGAAAAACAAAAATCTGATATTGATTAAACCCAAAAAATAAACACACAAGCTACAAACAAATCACCCCTCTTAATTTGGAGTGACTCAGACAACACTTAATACTACTCTTAATTTAGGGAAGGAAAAAAAAGAAATTATTCCTCTTAATTTGGAGTGACTCAAACGAATTTTAACACTGCTCCTTTTAGTTTGGAGAAAAATAAACACAAAATATGAAACTCGCTAGATTCATCAGTTTTTATCACAACCTGTTAATATTGTTGAAATGTATCACAGTGGGTGTGATCATCCACAGTTCTCTCTCTCTTCTCTTTCTTGCTAAGTCAGTTCCCCAACATCATATCATGGTGAGTGATTGTATTCAGTCACTGTCACTTCCTAAAAGCATCGTATCATCACAGTGAGAAAATTACCTCCACAATCAGTGCCCTTTCAAACCAGAACATATCCTTTCACTAAATTACAGTCTTCACTGTCAAATGATTGCTGGAACATTAAAACCAATCTTTATCCCCAGTCATAAGAAATGAACATTAATTCTTATGTGAGATGGAAATATGAGGTGCATATTTGGCATTACCAAAGACTGGGATTAAAAGTGAAATAACATGAAGACTTATTTGTTTTGTGGTTCAAAAGATTGTATTAGATATGTCGGGTAGTCCTCAGCTTACCATTCTATTGTTTGACTTTCACAACTGCTGGAAGATTCATTTTTTACTTTTTAGTATAATTATTCAGTATCTGCTTTGGATAAGATGTAGGAGGCAAATTATTCCCTGTTTCTTGCTGTGATGTTGAAACTGGAACTACTTCAGGTTCTATTGACAACATTGATATTCTTTGTAGACAGACATCAATAAATAAACCAGCAAAAGGGAATATGAGACCAAGAAAGATGATGAGACTTACCCAACAAAAGCGCTGGCAGGTCGATAGACACACAAATAAACACAAACATACACACAAAACTCAAGCTTTCGCAACCAACGGTTGCCTCGTCAGGAAAGAGGGAAGGAGAAGGAAAGACAAAAGGATTGGGTTTTAAGGGAGAGGGTAAGGAGTCATTCCAATCCCGGGAGCGGAAAGACTTACCTTGGGGGAAAAAAGGACAGGTTTACACTCGCACACACACACATATCCATCCACACATACACAGACACAAGCAGACATTTGTAAAGGCAAAGAGTTTGGGCCTCAGTCGGGACGGAAGTACAGAGGCAAAGATGATATTGAAACACAGGTGAGGTATGAGCGGCGGCAGATTGAAATTAGCGGAGATTGAGGCCTGGCGGATAGCGAGAAGAGAGGATATGCTGAAGGGCAAGTTCCCATCTCCGGAGTTCTGACAGGTTGGTGTTAGTGGGAAGTATCCAGATAACCCGGACGGTGTAACACTGTGCCAAGATGTGCTGGCCGTGCACCAAGGCATGTTTAGCCACAGGGTGATCCTCATTACCAACAAACACTGTCTGCCTGTGTCCATTCATGCGAATGGACAGTTTGTTGCTGGTCATTCCCACATAGAACGCTTCACAGTGTAGGCAGGTCAGTTGGTAAATCACGTGGGTGCTTTCACACGTGGCTCTGCCTTTGATCGTGTACACCTTCCGGGTTACAGGACTGGAATAGGTGGTGGTGGGAGGGTGCATGGGACAGGTTTTACACCGGGGGCGGTTACAGGGGTAGGAGCCAGAGGGTAGGGAAGGTGGTTTGGGGATTTCATAGGGATGAACTAAGAGGTTACGAAGGTTAGGTGGACGGCGGAAAGACACTCTTGGTGGAGTGGGGAGGATTTCATGAAGAGATATATATATATATATATATATATATATATATATATATATATATATATATATATATATATATATATATATATATATATGAATATAATAGAGGGAAACATTCCACGTGGGAAAAATATATTTAAAAAGAAAGATGATGAGACTTACCAAACAAAAGCGCTGGCAGGTCGATAGACACACAAACAAACACAAACATACACACAAAATCTAGCTTTCGCAACCAATGGTTGCCTCGTCAGGAAAGAGGGAAGGAGAGGGAAAGACAAAAGGATTTGGGTTTTAAGGGAGAGGGTAAGGAGTCATTCCAATCCCGGGAGCGGAAAGACTTACCTTAGGGGGAAAAAAGGACAGGTATACACTCGCACACACACACATATCCATCTGTGTATATGAGGATGGATATGTGTGTGTGTGCGAGTGTATACCTGTCCTTTTTTCCCCCTAAGGTAAGTCTTTCCGCTCCCGGGATTGGAATGACTCCTTACCCTCTCCCTTAAAACCCAAATCCTTTTGTCTTTCCCTCTCCTTCCCTCTTTCCTGACGAGGCAACCATTGGTTGCGAAAGCTAGATTTTGTGTGTATGTTTGTGTTTGTTTGTGTGTCTATCGACCTGCCAGCGCTTTTGTTTGGTAAGTCTCATCATCTTTCTTTTTAAATATATATATATATATATATATATATATAAAACGAAAAAAAAAGAAAAAAAACCTAATTGTTTTGCTTGCAGTACTCCTCTTTTGTCTTTCAACCTTGCAGCAGTTGGCCATTGCACTTTTTAATTTCCCTCTCTGTTGTATCTCAATTTTCAGAGCTCGAGGCAATTTGTCGTAATTTTGTTAGGTTATTTTGCAGTTTATTAAGTACCTGTAGGTGCCAAAGGACTATAAATTCCTTTGTGGAACTGGGTTGCTTTCTGTTGCTTGTCAAAACTTCATTTATCAAGTTTTCACTAATTATAATTACTTTTAGTCTTAAAAAAAGGGTTGGTGTTTTCTTAGTTAAATGTATGTGTTACAGACAAAACTGAAAAAGCTTGATGCAAAAGTAGCTGCTAATGAACTACTGCTTAATCCATTGCCTGGAGTGTTGGGATTTCTATCTGTAAATGAGAAACTTCAAGACCTTGGGTCTGTCCCTGCTGAATTCACTGCAGGACAACAGTTTTCATCATGGACTGCTTCTGTGGCAGGTACTATTACTTACCACAAATATCTATCTCTATACATAATTTCAAGTAGTCAACAATATAAGTATATTAACTGTGTTATGATGCTGAAAAGGCCAGTAGAATGAAATGGAAAGAATGTGCCAAACTGAACTTGAAAAGAAAGATTTCATACATTTATTTGGTTTTGGAAGTTTCTGAAATTAATAAAAGTTTTTGATTAGAAATTTTTGATTAACACTGTCTTAATTTCTGTTGGTGTCACACTACATTTCTTTCTTATGACATATGCAATATGGAATTATTCATTTGGTGTGATTCTCCAGGAGCTAAATGTATTTTCAGATAGCAGAAGAAAGCAATCAAATGTATATTAGGATTGATACCATAGAGTCCTGCAGAAACTACTTTCAGTTCTTGGTATAACAACATGTATTAGCCATACATATACAGGGTGTTACAAAAAGGTATGGCCAAACTTTCAGGAAACATTCCTCACACACAAAGAAAGAAAATATGTTATGCGGACATGTGTCCGGAAACACTTACTTTCCATGTTAGAGCTCATTTTATTACTTCTCTTCAAATCACATTAATCATGGAATGGAAACACACAGCAACAGAATGTACCAGCGTGACTTCAAGCACTTCGTTACAGGAAATGTTCAAAATGTTCTCCGTTAGCGACGATACATGCATCCACCCTCCGTCGCATGGAATCCCTGATGCGCTGATGCAGCCCTGGAGAATGGCATATTGTGTCACAGCCATCCACAATACTACATTTGGTACTGGGGTTGCGTAGACAAAGCTTTCAAATGCCCCCATAAATGAAAGTCAAGAGGGTTGAGGTCAGGAGAGCGTGGAGGCCATGGAATTGGTCCGCCTCTACCAATCCATCAGTCACTGAATCTGTTGTTGAGAAGTGTACAAACACTTCGACTGAAATACTGGCTATACTGCTTCACAACACCTTCTTTCATTGGTCTGTGAGTTGTGCAGTGTTTATGGACCCTATAATAGGTTGTGTGTTGTGACATTGTGAATGTTATGATAACCAGGTTCAATAATGGATGCTTTCACAACAAGAACACAATGTATTATTGAAAGTGTAATGAGGATGTCAAACGTAACTGATGTTTAAATGTATGAAAACATAAATTTCTTTGGGAGAGTCACATCAAAACTACTCCAGAAAGACTTAAATAAAATGTCAAAAATCTTATGAATTCCTTTCTTTAGGGAGAAAAAAATAACCATAACAATGATTTAATCTAAAGTGTAGCAGCATGTAAGGAAGCCGATGATGGGGCTGTAACTTGTAATGAGGGTGAGAACTACAGAAGTGGCAGTAACCGTGTTGACAGTGATCAATGGCAAACAAATGTAAATGAAGAAATCCCACTGCAGAAAGTTTGTGCTAATGATATACGAAACAACATTCCTCAGATGCATAAGTAGGAAATAATGTCTTCAAAAGAAGCAAAAGAGCTCTGCCCCTGCAAATGTTTGGAAAATGTAGAAGAGTGCAATGCTAGGAAAGAATTTGACAAATTTTATAGTGGTGAATCTCTTAATACCCAGCATTCACTGATTCGCTCAATGGTTTTAGAGTTTGAAACTAAACAGAAAAGAGTGAAAATGTCAAACAAAAGAAAGTTGAGTAGGTTGTACACTGTCAGTGATATGAATGTCATGAAAGTAAGTTGTAATAAGAATGCTTTCGTTATCCACAGAGTCAAAAAGACAGAATTCATTCGAACACAAATGCTGGAAAACATAAAACAAATCACAAAGTTGATGAAGAAAAGCACAATACAAATTTGAAGAAAACTACAGGAACTGGAATGAGAAAAGAAAATCTTTAAGCATTTTTATAAAAAGAGACTTTTTCCAGAAGACTGCAGCTGAAAGTAGCCTTTAGAAAAAGGAAAAAAAAAGAAGACGTTCTTCCCACCCAATGAAATTGGCTGAACACTTAATTCTTCTGTGACCAAGGGGAAAGCCCATTCTAAAGAAAAACTTGAAGAAGACTTGAAGTCCCTTCTGCTGCTTGTTCTGAAAGATGCAAGACAAATATGATGGTCTTTTCAAAGTGATACTAATGTGAAAGACGACATCGAAGCTGACTTCGAAATAGAATTCGAATAATGACAACTAATTGTAATTTTTGCTTTTTATAAGTTTCAGTATCTTTAATTTTATTGAGTTTATACAGGAAGCCCCATTGTAATGTACAGTTTTTAACATTTATTTCCATTTTGATTGTAAGAAATGCTATCTTTGACTTTTGGAGACGTTCCATGATGTGTCTTTAATGTCACTTCCATTTTTGCAGTTGTTTTAGGTTTCATAAGAATCAATAAAAGTTACATCTATGTTACAATATTAACAGTTGTGTCACCTTCAGCATGATTTTCAACACTATTTCTTACCAAATGTAATTTGCTATTAATTTAAGCTTTTCAGGCTATGAAAGGCATGTGGTTTACTATTGCTTTATTGTTATAACAGCACTAATGCACTCGTCAGTTATGCATAATGAGATCAAAGGATTTTTAAGTATTTTAGTATACTGATGCATAACAAAAGCTCAAAAGTAGCAATTAAGCATTAGTAAGCTAATGACCACTTTTTTGCTTAGACTGTAATTATTTGGGGCTCCCCTATTAAGTGAAACAATAACAACTCTCTTTTGGTACAAAAAATTGGAAAAATTCAACAATAAATATATTTTTAATGGAATGGAAACATTGGGCTTCATTATCACACTCATGATTTTTGGCACTTGGATAGTGATGCATAACACTGTCCACATGCCAGAGAAAATCTGGAAAAAATCAACGTGAGATGTGATGGTCAGATACACAATAGCAGAAACAGTCACTTGTTGTATTTGTCTTCAAGACTTGCTGTAGTCCAAATAACTATAAGCACTTAAACAAAATAAAATCAGTAAGTTACCATACTCAGTTCATAAGTACCTCTGAATAAATAAAAGAGAGTATTACAAACTTGGCTAAAATACAATAAGTTCCATGCAGTTTAAGAAGTCCAGGAAACTAATCATTATAATATATGTTTTCCCTAAGTGTTAAAGAAAGCCTTTTGGTTCTTAAATAAGGTAGTTATTTTCTGTGTATAGATTGATTATTGTATAAACCTTAACTTCTGAAAGGTAATAAAGATTCTATTCTGTCTACAATAATATATCATTTGGTAATGACCATGAAATGCCCATATTCATCAGGTTTCGACAGTATTATTGCTACACCCAAATCCTCATTTGAATAGTTAGGTCATTCAAAAAGAAATGAGTCAGAGGCTGTTTGCTACACCCAAATCCTCATTTGAATAGTTAGGTCATTCAAAAAGAAATGAGTCAGAGGCTGTCAAATGAAAACCAGCCAAGGGATTATAATGCTATTGCCGGCAGAAGAAGATGTGGCCCCTATAAGAGTACTGAGCCTCCAAACTTGTAGCTAGGAGAACATCCACATGACAGCAGAGTGAGGACATACACACATTAACTGTCAACTATATTCAATAGCACTGAATCAAGAGCAATTGAGGCTTCAGAAGTACAGCAAAGAGGTGTAGTGCATTTCCTTACTGCAGAAAGATTACAGGGAATAGAAATTCATCAAAGAATGGCACAAATGTGTGTAGAGCATCTAATGTTCCTTGCAATTACAATGTTCAATCCACTTTCTGAGCAACGGCTGCCATCATTAATCTTCAATAATGAGGACATCCACCTGCAATGGATATGCAGAGCTCTTTGTACACTTATACCAGTCCTTGAATGAATTTCCGTTACCTGCACTCCTTCGGCTGTCAGGAAATGCACTGCACTCCTTTTCTCTTCTTTTGAAGCTTCAGTTGCTCTGTTTGCAGCATGACTGAGATCAGTGGGCTGGCTGCCAGGAGGTCACTCTGTTGTCACATGGGTGTGTGCCCATGCCCCCCTAGCCCAATGCCCAATTTCGGAGCCTTAGCACTCTTATAGGGAGCGCACATTCTTCCATAGGCTATGGTGTTATGATCCCTTCAGTGATTGTTATTTTACATGTTCTGGCTCATTTGTTCCTATTTGAATGGCCCTAATGTTTGCTGTTGACATCTTAGTCCTGAAACTGCTCTTGATGTACCCCTTTATCACAATGCTGATAAGAATGATTAAAAATCAAGTGAGAGTCACTACAGTTTTTCACAAGTGACTTGCAGTATCATATTAACTTTTAGTCCAGCTTGTTTTTTGTTGATGGAGTCCGAGAACATATGCAGTTAATCCTGAAAATAGAGACACTGCAAACACTGGTGATCACACATCCCAGCAACCAGCAGGTAGTGATAATGACTATAAGGCTGGTGTGACATAACTGAGTACTAGGAATTCAAGCTTCATTAAAGTTCATGCAAGTGTAAAGCTCCTGAAAGACATAGCCCTTCTCCAGATGCTTATACAAATGGGGCATTCTATTGTGAGGTCACCACAGTAAGCACTTTGAGGCATTGGCAAACCTCGAAGTTTTTATTTCTTCACCTTAAACTTTAATTCCTTCTCCAGATTTTTCTTTGGTTTCAGTTACTGTTTGTAGATATAGAATAACATCTGGAATAGGCTTCAACCCAGTCTCACTCCCTTCTCAATGACTGCTTTCCTTTCATGCCTGCCAACTCTTATAACTACAGTCTGCTTCTGTACAAATATATCCTTTTGTTCCTTATATTTTATCCCTGGTACATTCAGACTTTTAAACAGTTTAGTCAAGTCAACATTGTCAAAATTTTTCTCTAAATCTACAATTACTATAAATGTAGGTTTACCCTTCTTCGAAGTATCTCCTAAGATAAGGCACAGATTTAGTAGTGTCTTGTGTGTTCCTATATTTCTCTGGAACCCAAGCTGATCTACACCAAGATCAGCTTCTACCAGTTTTTTCCATTCTTGTCAGTGTTACACAACTTATTAAACAGATAGCTTGATAATATTCACACATGTCAACACTTGGCTTCTTGGGAAGTGTAATTATGATATTTTTCTTGAAGTCTGAGGACATTTCCCTAATTTGATATACGTATCTTACACACAGAGTACAATAGTTTTTTCATGTCTCTCTCTCCCAAGGATATCAGTAATTCTGTGGGAATGCTGTCTACTCCAGCCTTGTTTTCATGTAGGTCTTTTTTACGTAGGCTCTGTCAAATTCTTCTTGCAGTGTGGTACCTCCCATCTTGCATTCACCTACTTCCTCTTTTCTTTCTATAATATTGCCCTCATGTTTTTTCCCCCAGTGCAGTCCTTTTATAAATACCTTACACCCTTCCCTTATGCGCTTAGTACTGGCTTGCCATCTAAGTTCTCGCATTCGTATCTCTACATCTCTTCCTTCTCGAAAGACCTCTTTAATTTTCCTATAGGTAACATTTACCTTTCCCATAGTTACACATGTTCCTGCATCCTTACATTTCTTGTCTTACCAGCCATTTCTAATGACTTTCTTGTCGCTAGAAGATTAAACTATAATCTTCCTTTTTTCATTCCATGTTGTACTTTTGGTCAGTCTCATTTTTTAGATGTTTGTATTCTCTTGTGCCTGCTCCATTTGCTGTAATTTTATATTATTTTCATGTCAACTAGATTCAGTTATTTTTTTATTATACAAGGATTTCTACTGGGCTCTTTTGCCTGTTCGATCCTTTGCTGCCTTCACTGCTTCATCTCTCAAAACTACCCACTTATCTTCTGTTGTATTCCTTTCCCCTTTCCAGGCAGATGTTGCCTAATGCTCCTTGTTAAACACTCAGCAATTTCTGGTTCCTTCAATTTATCCATTTCCCATCTCCTGAAATCCCTGCCTTTTTGCAATTTAAATTGTTTTAATCTGCTATTCATAATCAATAAATTATGGGCACAGTTCACATTTGTCCCTGTAAATTTGTTAGAGAGTAACATTTGGTTTCAAAATCTCTTCCTTACCATTATGTAATCAACTTGAAACCTTCCAGTGCTACCAAATCTCTTACATGTATACAGCATTCTTTCTTGATTCTTAAACTAAGCATTAGTGATTATTAAATTATGTCCTGTGCAAAATTTTACCAGGCAGCCTCCTCTTTCATTCCTTTCTCCAATCCATGTTCTCCTACCTTCCTTTTCCAACTATCAAATTCCATCAAATCATATTTTCATTTCCCTTATTTATATAAATAATTTCCTTTTCTCATCATACATTCTTTCAATCTCTTCATCACCTGTGGAAGTAGTTGGCATATAAAAGTTGGCATATAAACATATTACTGTGGTGGGTGCTTGCTTCATGTCCATCTAGGCTATAATAATGCAGAATGTCGTTGGTATTGGCTTACCCACAGTCTATTTTCTTCTTCATTATTAGACCTACTCATGCATTACTCCCTGTTCTGACTGAATGAGAAGACCTGTTCTTCCTGATTTCCACTCTATTTAACTTCAGCCTAGTCATTACCTTTTTTAAATCCTCTAACTTTATACCCAAATTAGGGATCTGACATTCTTTGATATGGCCAATAGAATATCAGTTTTCTTTTTCTTGATGATGATATCCACCCAGGTAGTCCCTACTCGGATATCCAAATGGCAAACTGTTTTACCCCCAGAATATCTTAACCAAGAGGATGCCATCATCATCAAACTACACAGTAGAACTGCATACCTGCTAGGGCTGCATAATGGCTGCAGTTTTCCCTTGCTCTCAGCAGTTCGAAGTACCTGCACAGCAAGGCCATTTTAGCTAATGTTACAAGGCCAGATCAGTCAATCATTCAGACTATGCCCTTGCAACTATTGAAGATGTTGCTGCCCCTCTTCAGGATTTATGGGTTAATCTACCTTCTCCACATATACCCTTCTGTAACTGTCATCTGCACAGTTGTAGCATGCAAACCACTCAACCTCGACAAGGTCCATGGTTCATGGGAAGAGGTGGGTGGAGAGGGAGGGGGGGTGGAGGATGGAAAATGCTATAGTTTCAAGAAACAGAGATCATGACCTAGACAGCTTAACACTAGGGTTCCACAATAAAGAAGCAACATAATGTTGGCTTTGCAATTGACACAGTGTGGAAGCAGGCACTGGAAACTGAAAGGCAAGTATGTTGGCCTTAAACGTTGGCAGCACATGTTGAAAGTTTGTCAGAGGCAGTGGTACCCATCTCACCATTTCTACTGTATGACTGGTCTGATGTTGGATGCAGCATTGTATTCCCAGTCTGTACCTATTCATAGAGGGCACAATTATGCCTCAGCTATGAGTATTCACCACTGTTGATGATAATGATGGAAGTCACTGATGGCGTACAATTGATAACCAAGTTGACTTTGCTTTGTAATCTAGAAGATTTATGTGAAGATTCTTGGACTAAGACTTTCGTGAAACGAATGTCGTATTAGGATAGTGAAAGAATGTCTTTCATGCTTCAGTTCCATTAACTGATGGACTCAAAGTGAAGCATAACCTTACACATTCCCATCCCTAAAATAGTTGGCCTGAGTTGTATATAGAAACATATTATTAACAGACACATTTTGTTGTAAACTTACTACATTTGAATGGTCTTTTGTTTTGTTTAATAACTGTAGCATTACATTTTTCACCTTTGGAGATACATCTCAGTTGAATAAGTGAAACATAAATTTGACCATCTCTTCACTTAGTTTGTTGTCTCCTTTTTAACAGACAACTATGAGGAACGACCAATGCTAATGGGTCAGCAACTTAATCTGACGTGCTTCTTTGACCAGTCTGAACCTGGAAGTAAAGTGCCCAGCAACTACAAAGTTCTGTGGTTGCAGCTTGATACAGTTGTGACTCCTGGAGGAAGTGACAACAATCTTGAGCGTGAGGTGGACTTTGTGATCAAACAAGGACCACGAATGAGTCAGCTGGCTGCCTTCTCATACCTGAGCCGTGTCTCACTGGAGAACTTCTACAGCTGCTGGGTACAGAGAAAGGGAGGCCCACCTGGCCACATTGTAATTGCCTTTGGTGTTTCTGTCATTGACCCCAGTTCTGGTAATTTATCTGCTTTCTTAAAATACATAGATGGCAGAATAAATAGTTTTTCAGTCTGTAGAATGAAAGAAAAAATACTGTAACCATTAATGTGAGGTGTATGTACTAAAAAATGAGTCTTCTCTTCAAAGTAACTATTTAGTCTTTATTTTCAACTAACATTAATGTGCAACAGTAATACATAGTCTGCTTCTGTCTAAGACAAAAGAATAATGTGTAAAGAGTAATAACTGCAGAAGAGTCACTGAATATGCCATGAAAATGTGATACATTTCTAGTTTTGAGCACAGGAGGTGTCTGCCTTTGGGGCAAGAAAGGAGT
Source organism: Schistocerca cancellata (assembly GCF_023864275.1). Lineage (NCBI taxonomy): Eukaryota > Metazoa > Arthropoda > Insecta > Orthoptera > Acrididae > Schistocerca > Schistocerca cancellata. Next base: position 861,370,907 of record NC_064627.1, on the reverse strand, counting down.
GTGGAGACTGCTGTGTGGTAGGCTCATTAGCTTCATTCTGAAATCTTATTTTTGAATTTCTTCACGTTAATTACTTCTACATCAAAAAGTTTTCATCCTGGGATCTTATTTTTGAATGTATCCATGTTAATTACTTCCACATCAAAAAGATTACTGTCTCATTCTCCATGCACTGTGATTCATTGCTTGATGTTGGTACCTAAATTTTTTGGAGGTATCTCCACTCAGACACACAAATAAGGCTCAACAACTACCAGTAGTAATTCTACTTTAGTAGCCTCGTCTCGAGCTTACGGATTGCAGCAGGCTGAGTTATTCATGTATTATCTATCAGTCACTGGTTTTCACTTCTGGCAAATGCCTAAAAAACTTAGGTTACTACCTTTCTGCTACCAGCCTGAAACCAGATTAACCATGATCTCAATGTAGTAGTGAAATGTTCCTCAGGACTAACTCCTCCCATTGTCATTGTCATAATAAAATTATAATGAATTATAATAACTGCTTTCTGTAGCCCTTACACTAGGTTTAATCTGACTAATATGAGACATCTACTACCTTGTATGTAATTGTTTTGGAGTATCATTATGCCATGTACCTGACAAAGAACTCTTCTTGTATTTAGAACCATTTTGTAACAGCTGTTTGGCTATTATTATTTGTAAAATCCTAAAAAGCTCTCCTACCATAATAAGTTCTGATACAGTCATCATCCATCTTACATGATTTCGCCAGTAGTGTCAATCCAGGAGTACTATGTGGCAGAAGTGTTCTGCCTCCGTAGACCTGTATGCAATGTAGGTTCCAATTAGAAGAGTCTTCTTAATGTGTTTTGCTTATTGCAGTACTTACCAAAAGGATTCTGTTTATCTTCTCAAATTCTTCCTCTCCTATTGACTTTTCCTATCAATCTCTGATACAGCACCGCAAACTTTTTGCCCCCTACCTATTATTTACAAGTCTAATGGTATTTTCTGTCAGATTTAGGTTTCTTACTGTTGAGCCCATTAAGCACTTTCTTGATGAGCTTGAAAGTACATTTCTCTCTTGCACACATGACCGTCATCTCTGGCAACTCGGACTAGATTCTGATCTGAGCTCTTGGGCTGTCATGTGTATGTGAGGTGTGCTTGTGAATGAATATGTGTGTTTAATTTTCCACAAAAGGCTTTGGCCAAAAGCTAAACATGTAAAAGTCTTTTTGTTGTGGCCACCTGCAGCTCAACATGTCATCTTTATGGTGAGTAGCAATCTCTGTATCTACATATATACTCTATACATTATGTGATGATTATGTAATACCTATATTTGTGGCTTCCTGTCCTATTCCATGTATGTACTTTACGAGGGAAGATTAATTAGCCATATTTGTATAAATACCTCAGTATATATCCTAATCTCTCTTAACTTATTTTCAATGTTACATTCCATCCTGGATTTTACATTGTTTGATTAACTTATTTTCATGAATCCTACACAAGATATGAGTTGAAGGCAGCATAATTGTTGCAAGGTGTTCATTGAATATTAATTCCCAAAGTTTTTCAACAGTTTGCGAGAACACCAGCTTTCTTCTAGAGATCACCATTTTTGTTCTCTGAGCATCTCCATTGTTTCATGTGCTTTATTGTTCTGTTAAATCAAAACCTGCTGCCGTTCCTACTAGACAAAGACTCCAAGTCCTGGAGCAATATCATATAATCAATCACAATATAATTTTGCAATGGCTTAGTTACAGAAGCATCTGCTTTCCCAGAACTTTCTGAACAAATGTAATTTTTAAACTACCTTCACTAAATTTGTTTTCATGCATTCATGTTGTTTCATATTGCTTTGTAATATAAAACTTCTGATATTTACACAACGTGGCAGAATCTAGAACAGAACTTTACAGAGAACGTGCTCCACTAGCAGACAGCAAGCTCACACCTACAAGCAGTGAGTACCCCATCCCTTCCATTTTCACAGCACAAGGTAGGGAGTGGGGAGCCATGTGGAGACTTGAGCAGGGACATGACATTTATTTATTTATTTATTTACATCCTGAATCTTTGTGGTACATATACCATACCTTAGATGTTGGACAAAATAACATTACATTAATATACTGTTACATTGATTGTATACATTACATTTATAAATTGTTACATTTTTATATTGCTATATTGTTACATTACATTTTTATATTGTTACAACCAAAATTAACTTATTTTTCAAGATACTGTGTTACTGAGTAAAAACAGTTTTCCAAGAGATATGATGTTACAGATTTTTTAAAGCTATGGATTTTGTTTATGGCCTTTAGGTTACTTGGCAGCTTATTAAACAAATGTGAACCTGAGTGATATACACCTTTCTTGCACAGTGTGATATAACAATGATGTCTGTGTATGTCACTATTTGCCATTGTATGGTGTTCATGTACAGATTTATTTTGATTAAATACATTTCCATTTTTTAGCACACTTTTTTTTAGGAACATTACAACTTCTAGTGTATAGATAAATGATAGGGGTAGAATCCCCAGTTCTTTAAAGAATGGTTTGCATGATTTTTGGCTGTTAGCATTTTTCATTATCCTCACAATCTTGTTTTGTTTCCGGAATGTGGTTATGCTATGAGGAGAATTTCCCCAGAATATGATGCAATATGTCAATAGGGAGTGTATGCAAGCGTAATACACCGCTCTAACTGTTTCAGGACTTATGTTGTTCCATATAATCCTCATCGCATAAGTCATTTAGGATAGTTTAGAATTTAATGAAGTGATGTGGGAATTCCATTTAAGATTGTCTTGTAAGTAGATGCCAAGAAATTTTGTTTCAGTGACACTGTTAATTTTTTGGTTTTCCATGGACATGTTTGGTTTTAATGGGTTTTTATTTTGTTGTGTATGGAAGTGTAAGACAACTGTTTTTTGAGGGTTTATCAGTAATTTATTCCTCATAAACCACTCTGTGACCTTTTCACTTGTAACTTTAGCATTTAAAGTTAGAGCCATTTCATTTTCACCTTCAATTAATATACTTGTGTCATCTGCAAATAGCACTGGTTCGGAGTGTTGAACGTGTAGGGGGAAGTCGTTTATGAAAATTAGGAAGAGAAAGGGACCTAAAATTGAGCCTTGTGGTACCCGTGGGTTATTGTGGAAGGTTTCAATTGATAAGCTTGGAGTTCGTTTTTTCCCGTGTGTTTTACCTCTGTTATCTGAGAGCGATTTTCTAGGTAGGATTTCAGCCACTCGTGTGGCAGGCCTCTTACACCATACCACTCTAACTTTCTTAGGAGAATTTCATTGTCTATTAGATCAAATGCTTTCGTTAAATCCAGGAAAATCCCCGAAACATTTTTGTGATTATCCACTGAATTTAAAATACGATTTATGAGGCTAAAAGTGGCTGTTTCAGTACTGCACTGAGGCCTGAAGCCATGCTGACATCCTGAAATCATATTTTTTTGTTAAAGTAATCAGTTAGTTGTAGCAGAACTAATTTTTCAATGATTTTTGAAAAACCTGATAGGAGTGACATAGGCCTATAGTTGACCATCTGCTGCCGATCGCCCTTTTTGTAAAGGGGTACAACTTTAGCAGTTTTTAACTGTTCTCAGGCAAATTAATTTTCCTACCTTTAATAAATAAGTCATGGTAAATGCTGTTTCAGTGTCATAAATTAATCAAATAAACTAAAAATGTAATGCTGCACCACAGCTTTATTGTTAAATAGTTACATATTTCTTATTTTACTGAATCAGACATTACACATGTAATGTTTTTTAATCAACTCTCGCACATTCAATCTTATTGCTCCTTTTCCATTTTACAAGAGCATCTCTAATCAGTGCAATCATTTATGTGCACTGTAGAGTAGCATGTAGTTCAGGTTATAGCAAGATAGCGAGTTCTCAAATGCATTTTATTGTTCTTCATCACTAAAAACAGTTGTTCACAGATGTGCATGAAACCAAACATTGATATTATGCCAGCAGCCATCTTCTGTAAATGAGGAAAGTGATCTTCGGAGAAACACTTGTAAAAATATAGAATGTTTATCTTGTTATTAAATTTGTCTTTATATTGCCTACTGCATCACAGGTATTTACTTCCAACTGCAGATCACATGAATGTCATTAATATTCACTCAGTATGCAGAGGAAAAAAGATGAAAATTACCCATTAGTCGTCCCACATTATTAAATCGAAATTGGGATTGTTTCTTATGTGGAATAGGTGGATAGCATTTTAATTCTATGTTAATACAAAAGTCCTTCAATGAAGAAAATTTTGGAAAATGAACAGGATAGATGAAAATCTACTCACCAAGTGGTGGCAGGAGAACACATTTAAAAAAGGTATTAAAGTTTGAAAGCTTTTGGAGACAATGGCTCTTTCTGCTGGCAGAGGGGTTGAAGGGGAAAGAAAAGGGAAAAGACTGGTGAGGTTTAGGGAAAGGTGTGTAGTTCAGAAATGTCACCTAGAACCCCACATCAGGAGAGACTATCTGGACATAATAAGAAGGAAAGAGTAATTGTTGGGGACGGCAATGGAAGAGGTTTGAAAATCTGAGAGCTTAAATCTAGAAGACAGTGTAATGCACGCAACAGAGAGTACTACCAAAACATTGTGGACAAGTTAATAAGAGCAAAAAGCCAAGTGTATTTATGTGATGGAGGTGGGATGGGGATGATGAGAAGTAGACAGGTCAGAAAATGAAAGATACAGAAAACTAAAAAGGAGTGAAGACAGGAATAGTTCAAGGACCATCATATCCAAACCTGGTACAGCTGGTCCTTCCAAAAAACAATGTAGGAGTACACTACTTGTCACTCAGTGTTATCCTACCTTGATTGTATTAATCACCTACTTCAACAAGGCTATGACTTCCTAAAATCATTCCCTGAGATGAGATCCATTCTGTCCAACATTTTGCCCACCACACTTACAATAGCTTTTTGTTGCCTTTCCAATCTCTGAAATATCCTTGTCAGACCCTATGCTCCTTCTGCACCCATTTTTCTAGCCCTGTGACTATTCTTGCTGTAAAACTTGGCCTTTGCACCCTCCTTCAACCACCTATACCAGACCTGTAACTGGCAAAACATATACTATCAAAGAGAGAGCCACCTGGGTAACAATACATATAGTATACCAGTTGTTATGTAAACACTGTTCAGCCTTTTATACTGGCTTGACCACCAACAAGTTATCAGTTATGATGAATGGGCATAGGCAGAGGGTGTATACTGGCAACACAAAATATCCTGTTGAAGAGCATGCTCTGTTGTCTTGGGGAAAGTACCAGAGCTCCACGTGCTAATAGAAAGCACTGATGCTCAAATCAATATAGGCACTGAATACTGGCAAAGACGGAGATAAGTTCAGCTGAAATTTTTGTGAATAACCTAATGGTGTTCCAAAAGGATAGGTTAACACATTTGGTGGTCGTGTGTTTGTTGCTGTTAAAAGTAGTTTACTTTCTAGCAAACTTGAAGTAGATAGTCTCTGTGAGTTAGTATGGGCAGAGGTCATTCTTGGCAACCAGAATAAAATAATAATGGATCCTTTTACTGACCTCCCAGCTCAGAAGATACAATTACTGAAAGAAAACTTGAGTTTAATTTCAAACATATACACGACTCATACAATTATATTTGGTGGTGAGTTTAATTTACCCTCAATATGTTGGCAAAAATACGTGTTTAAATCTGGAGGTACACATAAAACATCACTCAAAATTGTGCTAAATGTGTTCTCTGTAAATTATTTGAAGCAGTTAGTTCATGAAGCCACACAAACAGTAAATGGTTGTGAAGACACACTTGACCTCTTAGCAACAAATAATCCAGATCTAACAACAAGCAACAAAGTGGATACAAGGACTAGTGAACACCGGGTTTTTGTAGCAAGACTGAGTATTGTAACCCCAAATCCTCCAAAAATAAGTCAAAAATATATCTATTGAATAAAGCAGATAAAAATTCACTTGGCACCTTCCTGAGAGACAATCTTCGCTCTTTCCAAATTAACAATGTGAGTGTAGAACAAATGTGGCTTGAATTCAAAGAAATAGTATCAACAGCAACCAAGAGATTTATACCAAATGAATTAACAAATGACACAGCAGAACCCCTTTGGTACAGAACACTGTTGCAGAAACTGTGAAAAAAGCATGCCAAATTCAAATGAACTCAAAATTTCCAAGGTTGGTGATCTTTTACAGAAGCTCAAAATTTAGCGCAGACTTCAATGTGAGATGCTTATAATAGTTTCCACAACGAAACTTTGTCTCAAAACGTGGCAGAAAATCCAAAGAGATTCTGGTCGTATGTAAGCTAATGGCAAGACACAACCAGTGCTTTCTCTGCAGAACAGCAATGGAAATACTATTGATGACAGTACTACCAAAGCAGAGTTACTGCACACAGCCTTATGAAATTCCTTCATCAACAAAGACAAAGTAAATATTCCACAATACAAATCAATAACAGCTACCAAACTGATTAACTTAGAAACAGATACCCTTGGAGTAGTGAAGCAACTTGAATCACGTAATAAAAACAAGTCAGCCGGTTCAGACTGTGAACCAGTTATGTTCCTTTCAGAGTATGCTGATGCAATAGTTGCATGTTTGACACTCATATACAACTGCTTGCTTGAAAGATCTGTACTCAAAGACCGGAAAGTTGCATAGGTCACATCAATATTCAAGAAAGGTTGTAGGAGTAATCCAGTACATTACAGGCTCATATCATTAATGTTGATATGCAGCAGGATTTTGTAACAGATATCAAGTTCGACCTCCCCCCAAGAACCATGGACCTTGCCGTTGGTGGGGAGGCTTGTGTGCCTCAGCGATGCAGATAGCCGTACCGTAGGGGCAACCACAACGGAGGGGTATCTGTTGAGAGGCCAGACAAACGTGTGGTTCCTGAAGAGGGGCAGCAAACTTTTCAGTAGTTGCAGGGGCAACAGTCTGGATAATTGATTGATCTGGCCTTGCTGTGCTGGTACTGCGAACGGCTGAAAGCAAGGGGAAACTACAGCCGTAATTTTTCCCGAGGGCATGCAGCTTTACTGTATGATTAAATGGTGATGGCGTCCTCTTGGGTAAAATATTCCGGAGGTAACATAGTCCCCCATTCGGATCTCCGGGTGGCGACTACTCAAGAGGACGTCGTTATCAGGAGAAAGAAAACTGGCGTTCTATGGATCAGAGTGTGGAATGTCAGATCCCTTAATCGGGCAGGTAGGTTAGAAAATTTAAAAAGGGAAATGGATAGGTTAAAGTTAGATATAGTGGGAATTAGTGACATTTGGTGACAGGAGGAACAAGACTTCTGGTCAGGTGAATACAGGGTTATAAATACAAAATCAAAGAGGGGTAATGCAGGAGTCGGTTTAATAATGAATAAAAAAAATAGGAGTGCGGGTAAGCTACTACAAACAGCATAGTGAACGCATTATTGTGGCCAAGATAGACACAAAGCCCACGCCTACTACAGTAGTACAAGTTTATATGCCAACTACTTCTGCAGATGACGAAGTAATTGAAGAAATGTATGATGAAATAAAAGAAATTATTCAGATAGTGAAGGGAGATGAAAATTTAATAGTCATGGGTGACTGAAATTCGGTAGTAGGAAAAGGGAGAGAAGGAAACGTAGTAGGTGAATATGGACTGGGGCTAAGAAATGAAAGAGGAAGCCACCTGATAGAATTTTGCACAGAGCACAACTTAATCATAGCTAACACTTGGTTCAAGAATCATAAAAGAAGGTTGTATACATGGAAGAAGCCTGGAGATACTGACAGGTTTCAGGCAGATTACATAATGGTAAGACAGAGATTTAGGAACCAGGTTTTAAATTGTAAGACATTTCCAGGGGCGGATGTGGACTCTGACCACAATCTATTGGTTATGAACTGTAGATTAAAACTGAAGAAACTGCAAAAAGGTGGGAATTTAAGGAGATGGAACCTGGATAAACTGAAAGAACCAGAGGTTGTACAGAGTTTCAGGAAGAGCATAAGGGAACAATTGACAGGAATGGGGGAAAGAAATACAGTAGAAGAGGAATGGGTAGCTCTGAGGGATGAAGTAGTGAAGGCAGCAGAGGACCTAGTAGGTAAGAAGACGAGGCCTAGTAGAAATCCTTGGGTAACAGAAGAAATACTGAATTTAATGGATGAAAGGAGAAAATATAAAAATGCAGTAAATGAAGCAAGCAAAAAGGAATACAAACGTGTCATAAACGAGATCGACAGGAAGTGCAAAATGGCTAAGCAGGGATGGCTAGAGGACAAATGTAAGGATGTAGAGGGTTATCTCACTACGGGTAAGATAGATACTGCCTACAGGAAAACTAAAGAGACCTTTGGAGAACAGAGAACCACTTATATGAATATCAAGAGCTCAGATGGAAACCCAATTCTAAGCAAAGAAGGGTAAGTAGAAAGGTGGAGGGAGTATATAGAGGGCCTATACAAGGGCAATGTACTTGAGAGCAATATTATGGAAATGGAAGAGGATATAGATGAAGATGAAATGGGAGATATGATACTGCGTGAAGAGTTTGACAGAGCACTGAAAGACCTACGTCGAAACAAGGCCGCAGGAGTAGACAACATTCCATTAGAACTACTGACAGCCTTGGGAGAGCCAGTCCTGACAAAACTCTTCCATCTGGTGAGCAAGATGTATGAGACAGGCGAAATACCCTCAGTCTTCAGGAAGAATATAATAATTCCGATCCCAAAGAAAGCAGGTGCTGACAGATGTGAAAATTACCAAACAATCAGTTTAATAAGTCACAGAGCAAAATACTAACACGTATTCTCTACAGACAAATGGAAAAACTAGTAGAAGCTGACCTCGGGGAAGATCAGTTTGGATTCCGTAGAAATGTTGGAACACGTGAGGCAATACTGACCGTACGACTTATCTTAGAAGCTAGATTAAGGAAAGGCAAACCTACGTTTCTAGCATTTGTAGACTTAGAGAAATCTTTTGGCAATGTTGACTGGAATACTCTCTTTCAAATTATGAAGGTGGCAGCGGTAAAATACAGGGAGCGAAAGGCTATTTACAATTTGTATAGAAAGCAGATGGCAATTATAAGAGTCGAGGGGCACGAAAGGGAAGCAGTGGTTGGGAATGGAGTAAGACAGGGTTGTAGCCTATCCCCGATGTTATTCAATCTGTATATTGAGAAATTCGGAGTAGGTATTAAAATCCATGGAGAAGAAATAAAAACTTTGAGGTTCGCCGATGACATTGTAATTCTGTCAGAGACGGCAAAGGACTTGGAAGAGCAGTTGAATGGAATGGATAGTGTCATGAAAGGAGGGTATAAGATGAACATCAACAAAAGCAAAACGAAGATAATGGAATGTAGTCGAATTAAGTCGGGTGATGCTGAGGGAATTAGATTAGGAAATGAGACACTTAAAGTAGTAAAGGAGTTTTGCTATTTGGGGAGCAAAATAACTGATGATGGTCGAAGTAGAGAGGATATAAAATGTAGACTGACAATGGCAAGGAAAGCGTTTCTGAAGAAGAGAAATTTGTTAACATCGAGAATTGATTTAAGTGTCAGGAAGTAGTTTCTGGAAGTATTTGTATGGAGCATAGCCATGTACGGAAGTGAAACATGGATGATAACTAGTTTGGACAAGAAGAGAATAGAAGCTTTCGAAATGTGGTGCTACAGAAGTTGTGGCACAACTTAACTAGAAGAAGGGATCGGTTGGTAGGACATGTTCTGAGGCATCAAGGGATCACCAATTTAGTATTGGAGGGCAGCGTGGAGGGTAAAAATCGTAGAGGGAGACCAAAAGATGAATACATTAAACAGATTCAGAAGGATGTAGGTTGCAGTAGGTACTGGGAGATGAAAAAGCTTGCACAGGATAGAGTAACATGGAGAGCTGCATCAAGCCAATCTCAGGACTGAAGACCACAACAACAACATCATGTTCGAACATTATGAATTACCTTGAAGAGAACGGTGTATTAATACACAAACAACACAGATTTAGAAAGCATTGTTCTTGTGAAACACAACTAGCTCTTTACTCACACAAAATGTTAAGTGCTATTGACAGGGGATTTGAAATTGCTTCTGTATTTATAGATTTACCGAAGGCTTTTGACACTGTACTTTGCAAGTGTATTGTAATGGAATTGCATGCTTATAGAATATCGTTTCAGTTATGTGACTGGATTGCTGATTTCCCATCAGAGAGACCACAGTTTATACTAATTGATGGAAAGTCATCAAATAAAACAGAAGTGATTTCTGGCTTTCCCCAAGGTAGTGTTATAGTCCCTCTGCTGTTCCTTATCTATATAAATGATTTAGGAGACAGTCTGAGCAGCCGCCTTAGGTTGTTGCAGGTGATACTGTCGTTTATCGTCTAGTGAAGACATCAGAAGATCATAACAAATTGCGAAATGATTTAGAAAAGATATCTTTATGGTGCAAAAATTGGCAACTGACCCTAAATAATGAAAACTGTGAGGTCAACCACATGATTGCTAAAAGGAATCTTTTAAACTTTAGTTGCATGATAAATAAGCCAAATCTAAAGGCCATAAATTCAACTAAATACCTAGGAATTACAATTACGAACTACTTAAATTGGAAAGAACACACAGAAAATATTGTAGGGTAGGAAAACCAAACATTACCTTTTATTGGTAGAACACTTAGAAAATGTAACATTTACTAAAGAAACTGCCTACACTATGTTTCTCGATCCTGTTTTGAAGTATTGCTGTGCTGTTTGGGACCGTTAGCAGATAGGATTAATGGAGTTCATTGCGAAAGTTCAAAGAAGAGCAGCATGTTATGTAATATCAAGAAAGAGTAGAGAGAGTGTCACTGACATGATACAGGATTTGGGGTGGACATAATTAAAACAAAGGCATTTTTCATTGTGGCAGAATCTTCTCACGAAATTTCAATCACAAACTTTCTCCTCCAAATGTTGACACTAAACTACATTGGGAGAAATGATCATCATAATAAAATAAGGGAAATCAGAGCTCTCACGGAAAGATATAGGGTTCATTTTTTCCATGTGTTGTTTGAGATTGGAATAATAGAGAATTATTGTAGAGGTGGTTCGATGAACGCACTGTGTATCACTTAAGTATAATTTGCAGAGTATCCATGTAGATGTAGTTGTAGATGCACAACATGCAGTCATGACTTCAGTGCCTGTTTCACCACATGTGCCATCTGGGTTTTTCCTCCAGACACAGTTTCTCAGAACTCTGCAGGTGGGAACTGGAACTACAACAGGTCCTTTGCTCTCGCCAACCACCTGGCCTTAATTAACATTAATTTCTTCGGTCTCAGCAATTCTTCACAATAACTATTCCTTTTTCCATTCTCTTTTAGTTTACTACATCTTTCATTTTCTGAACTATCGCCCCCTCCCACCTCTGTCCCATACAAAGCACTTAGCTTTTTGCTTTTCTTAACTTGGGCTTGGTATTTTGATAGGAATCTCTGTCATGCGTATTACCCTTTAGGTCTCACATTTATAAATCTTTTCCATGCATTTCCAAACAATCAGTATTTCCTTCTCATCCCATCTGGTAAGTCTCCCCGATCCATGGTTCTGGCAACTTTTTCGAACTATACTCTTTTTTTTTAAATCTCAACAGTCCTTTTCCTTCATCCTTCTTCCTTCTCCTTCAACCCTTCTGCCAGTAGAGGGAGCCACTGTCTTCAAAAGCTTGCAAACTTTAATACCTTTTATATTCGTGTTCTCCTGCTGCCACTTGGTGAGTAGAATTTTTTATCTGTCCAATTACATTATATTTTCAAAAATTGATTATTTTCTTTGGAAAAAGAACTGTGTTTCAAAAGATAAGATTCCTTCCACTGTGAACTGAAATGTGTAAACATTGTTGGTGTTACAAAATGATAGCTCGCTGTTACTGCTATTAGACAGCATCGCTGTTAAAACGGTTGCTTCCCCTTTTCATGGATAGTACTTCTCTTGTGTTGTCCCCCTCCACCCAAGTTGCTACTCTTCTACTGTTGGGTTGGAGCCTGAGCAGGAGTACTTGCACTCAGAATCAGTGAATTGTTAAGACCTGCACTAGAAGCTTACCAGAGATCTTGTAATTGAATATTGTCAAACTCTGTCATTTGTTAAGTTATTATCTTGCATTTACACCCATTTTAAGGGAGATACGGTCCAGTTGCCCTAGTGGAAATACTGTCTTAAGTTGTTCTGCATTCCTGGATGATCTTCAAATCCCAATATCATGTTGTTTGTGTTATACTTTTCTTTCTTAGTCATTACACCTTTGGTTCATTTTTGTTTATTGGCAGTTCTCATCAGAATTTCCATTGCTTGCATTTTTCATGAGAAGGTTAGCATGAAACTGTAACAATAAATTTCTATGTATTTACAGTAGAAAAAAAATGCAGAATTGCACTTTTCTGCCTCCTCTTGTGATTAAGTTTAACACTGTTGTAATTAACTGATGTTTTGCAACATTTTATTGCCTCTGCTTTAATTTAATGTCATGCAGTATTTGTGCCATTGTAGTTCAGTATACATTACCAAAGACTTTTTTGATTTTAAATTTCTGTTTACCATCATTTTAGTTTTGACAGATATGAATATTGAAGTGCCCTTTTTCTATTATGTGTAAGTATTAAAACAAATAGTGTGATACTGTTTCATGCATGTATGTGAGGTTAGATCACTACTCATCTAACATAAGAGGTGATGAGTATTAGGCAGCTGAGATGGACCACAAGCTCAGATTGGAGAAGAATAGTGAAGGAAATCACCTGCATCCTTTTCAAACAAATCATCTCAGCATTTGACTTAAACTGTTTTGGGAAACCAGTGAAAACCTAGGTATGTATAGTCAGAGAGGGATTTTAGACATTGTCCAATTTTGACTGGAGTGAGGCTATGAGGACATGGAATAGCCATGGTGTGAGAAGAAGAAAATTAACTTGTGAAGAAGGGAGGAAGGGACAGATAGCTGGTGCCAGGACAAATGTTAAATTCTGAGATAATGGTATAGGAAGAAGATGAAAGGTTTGGAGTAAGGATAAAAAAATAGGAAAAGGAAGTGAACAGTGAGTTTGGGTGGAGCAGAAAATTAACAGAGGATGAGCGGATGATTTGGGATCAGAGGTTGGAATGGCGTAGGAAAAGGAAAGGGGGTAGAGGTATGTAGTGAACAGGAACTAGTAGATATTGCAGCCAAGAGGGTTGTGGAAATGGACAATATATCACAAGAGGAGTTCTTACTGGCTCAGTTGCAAAAAATACATTCTACTCTGAAGATCCAAAAGGCATGTGTTGTAAAACAAGTGATGAAGTAAACTACATTACCTTGTGTTGTATTTTCTGTAACTGAGCATCTTTTTATTTATCTATTTCATTTCATTTTATTTAACTTCTTATTCTATACATCCATGATCAAATAAACCACAAGGTTGTAGAACATGTCATACGTTTACCATATTCTGTACACATCATATATACACTTTCTTTTGCACACAAGATAATTTCATTTATAAAGACAAATAGTAGGTGTTAGAAATGAAATTTGTATTAAACATTTTACAGTAAACTACACAATCATGCATTATTGTAAAATTCCTATAAGGAATAGAAACATGTATCAAGAAGGCATTTTTTAGATATTTTTTAAATGTACAAGGGTTGACTGAAAAGTAATGCCTACACCTTCGTAACTTGTCAACAGTTGGCAGCATTGGTACGCGGCAGGCACTGGCTTGTTCCGTAGACTCTTCTCTACAGCTCCAGTTGGTGGGAAGCCTTAAGATTGAACGGTTGTGTTGTTACAGTGTAAAGCATGGAACTCAGCACAGATGGTCAGTCAACGCGATTTAAGCAACGCGCAGTCACTGAATTCTTGACAGCAGAAGGTGTCATCCAAAGGAGATTCATCAGAGAATGAAAGCAGTTTATGGTGATTGTGTTTATGTGAGTACTGTGTGTTGTTGAGCAAGTAAGTTTAAAGAATTTGAGGCAGGAACATCTGACCTGCGTGACAAACAAAGAGTTGGATGTCCTGTGACAGCAACCACTGAGTTTCACAAGCAGAATGTTCACAGATTGATTCAGGATGATCGTCATATCGCTCAGAGAGAAACTGCAAGCACAATCAGCATTTCACAAGAACGTGTGGGTCTTATTATTGCTTTGTGTGGCTATCGGAAGATCTGTTCACAATGGGTACCCTGGATGCTGACTCCTGAAATGAAAGTGCACAGACTTGAAATTTGCCAGGAACTCCTCTCATGTTATGAGAAGGAAGGTGACACCTTTCTCCATTCAACTGTGACAGGAGACAAAACATGGGTACATCACTGTGACCCAGGGATGAAACATCAGTCTATGGAATATCAACACAAAGACTTACCCCAGAAAAAGAAATTCAAGATGCAGCCCCACCTGGAAAAATCATGGCCACAGTGTTCTGGGATGCAGATGGTGTTACCCATGTTGATTTCCTTGATCATGGAACGAGAATCACATCAAAACACTGCAAACTCTGAAATGATGGCTAACAAGGGTCAGAAAGGAAAAGGGAAGTGTTTTCCTGCAGCATGACATTGCCAAACCACACACTTCACGTGCCACTACAACAGAACTTCAGAGACTGAATATCCCTACCATACAGCATCCTCCATACAGTCCAGATTTAGTACCATCTAACTTCATTCTGTTCCCGATAATGAAAGATGATCTGTGGGGACATCATTATGCTTCTGATGAAGACATCAAGAGAACTGTAAGACTGTGGTTGCAGAAACAGTCTGTCGACTTCTTCTGTGATGGCTTCAGAAAACTTATTCATTGTTGGCAAAAATGTATCCAGTTGGCTGGTGATTATGTGGAAAATTGAATATTGGTAATTAAAGATCTCATTCTGAGGATTATTTCTGCATTTGATTTATTAAAATATTCCCATCCAAACCCAATTAATGAAGGTGGAGGCATTACTTTTCATTTAACCCTCATATTTTGGTCAGTAATAGTGGTTTTGATATTGGCTGGAAGAAGCTTTGGTACACCTTTGTGCTGTAGTTGTGAACTCTGTTCTTCTCAGTTCTTGACTACATTTCTGATGTGTTCATACACCTATAAAAATTTGTTTGTGGCTGTACCTGATTAGAACACTGTGGGGTGGTTGCAGCAAATGTGGTGTATGTTGTAGCTGCTGTCATAGGTGGCCCTTACGCTGATGATGCAGAAAATCCCAGTGCTATAGGAGGTGATGGTAGATGTTTGACACAAACCTTGTGCATGGCTTTTGAATATGAATGTGATCAGTGGGGTAAGGGTTTGAAAATGGAGGGTGTATGGACTGACAGTGATTCATGTTTCTTTCATCCCTCAGTCTTCTGACAGATTTGATGCAGCCTGGCACAATTTCCTCTCCTCTGCTCACCTCTTTGTCTGAGAGTAGCAGTTAAACTCAGTGTCGTCCATTACTTGTTTGTTAGAGTCTAATTTCTATCCTACAATTTTTTCCCTGTATGGGTTCCTCTAATAGCATAAAAATTATTCCATTATGTCATAAAACACATTTTATTGCTCTGTCCCTTCATGTAGTCAGTTTCTTACACATATTACTCTCATCACTGATTCTGCAGAGTCGCTTTGCTTCTTGTCTTATTAGTCCACTTAATTTTCAACATTCTCCTATAATATCATATCTCAATGTCTGCCTGCTTAGCTGGAAGGTAATGTGCTTGCTCCCCATGCAGCGGGACCGGGTTCGATTCCTGGTCAGGTTGGAGATTTTTTCCACTTGTGGAATGGGTGTTGAGTTGTCTTCATCAACATTTCATCCTCATCACCGGCACACATCTCACCCAATGTGTCATTGACTGAAATAAGACTTGCACTCGGCGGCCGAACTTTCCCGGCTGGGCCCTCCCAGCTAACAATGTCATTTCATTGTTTTTCATATCTCAATCACTTCAATTCTTTTCCTTGCTGATTTTCAGACAGTTCATCATACATTTCCACATAATGCTGTGCTCCAGACATACAGGCACAGAATTTACATCTTAGATTAAGACCTCTGTTTAACAACAGTAGACTTCTTTTGATGGGGCATGCCAGTATATGGGTGGCAGACTATGTGTATTGGAATTGTGTGAAGGATACTGAGGGGAACGGACTTAACATCAGCACATAATAAGACATATTTAAAACCCTGGCAGAGAATGTGGTTCACTTGCTTCCATCCTGGATGGTGTCAACTGATGAAGAGGGAACTCCTTTCTTGTTATTCAGCAAGTATACTATGAATCCAGGTGTGTGTGTGGAGCTAAGTTACAAGACATCTGCTTCTGGAAAAACTGGTGAGAGTAATATCAGTCTTCAGAGGCAAGGAACTGCATGTGGCAGCAGGGAGGTCAGATTTCTTAGGAGAGGCTTTATGAGTTGAACAGATGGCAGTTGTCACAATGGAAGTGGTGTTGGTGATTTATAGGTTGAATGTGGTGGTTGGTTATTTGATCTATAAAACTAAGCAGCAATCACTGTGCTACTTTCCAAATGGACTTGGCAACTATTAAGCTGTGTGTCTGCATGAATTACCACTGCCAAATCAGCAAAGAGCCATCTAGACCACCAGCTGCTGAATATGCTGCTCAAAATTATGTGCTTCACATCAGTGACTGCTTCACAGCCTACACCCCCTGTATCCTTCCTACCAACACCAGCTTTTCTGAACTGCATAGATGGGAACTTTCCCTTCATTCCCTTAGCCCCCTGTCCTCAATTTTCACTAGTCTGTTATTGTCCATCTACCTATTCCCTTCCCCACTCCAACTCCACTCCAGCACCTACTTCTTGCTTCTCCCCTTTGCCTTCCCTGTTCTGTAGTGCTGTACATCCCCCCACCTGTACTACACTGTCCCTCCTCTCCCCCACTCTGTACCATGCCTCATGCTTACCACCATCATCCACTCCCAAATGCTGCTCATGTCAGGCATAGTTGGGTCACAGTGGTCATGTGTGCGTGAGTTGTGCTTGTGTGTGTGTGTGTGTGTGTGTGTGTGTGTGTGTGTGTGTGTGTGTGTGTGTGTGTGAGTGTGAGTGTGAGTGAGTGTGTGTATTTTCTATTTCTGAAGAAAGCTGATAGTTTCAATGTTTAGTGGTCTTTTCATTGTATGTTTCTGTGATTCAGTGCCTCGTCTGTGTATGATAGTAGAATGGCTGTGTTGTTCAGAAGTAGGGGGCCAACTTCCTTTGGACGTGCATGCATGTCCGAAGGAAGACGCAGTGTGGCAACTACAGCAGTTATGAAATACGTGAAATGTATTCACAGTTAAGAATATGGGCAACCATAAGCTGTATACTCACATGAAAACAATGAAAATATGTGCTGAACTGGAACTTGAACCCAGATTTTCCACTTCTCACAACCAGTCGCCTTACCATTGTGCTGCCTAAGCATGATTCATGGCCATAACTAAACTTCTGTGTGTCATCAACCATGCATCTACAACCTGCACTCATACATCCATATGTGTATTTCTGTACAGGTGAGACATTTTAATTGAAAGTCACATCCCAGTTTCCGCAGATAAATATGATAATTGCAGTGCCTGTGTTGTTCAGAAGTATGATGCAAAGTTCCTTTGGACATGCATAGTGTTCGGCATGATGACATTGGGTGAAAGCATAATAAGTGCTTAGTTATCTCTTTGCTTATAGAGCACATAGGAGTACTGGATGTACGAGATTCCTTGTCTGTAAACTTGTTTTATGGTTCCACAGAACATGGATGTCCTTCCTGTCCTCTGTTTGCAGTAAGACCATTTCACAATAATATTGTTGCTTTTCTGAGTGAAATGTTTATTTATTTGATATTATGAATTAACTCACCATTCAACAAAACTGCGAATGTCCACTAATTATTATTGCTCTGTGCCAGTTATCATCACTATCACCACCACTACCATCATCATCAGCAGCAGCAGCTGCAGCAATTTAATACCATGTGCTGGATATATAATTAATACATGATTGTCAGGTTCAGAAAAAGACCCCGTATCAGTTAATTTGCTCATTGTAAGGGGGGGGGGGGGGGGGGAGTTTAAAAGGTAAGGATCGCTGGGAGGATGACAGAGAAGATAACTCTACTAGCCCCAGACCCATCTTGATTAAAACTATGTGCCAGACCAAGACTTGAAACCAGGACCTTTGCATTTCATGGGCAATTGAGCTATCCAAGCATGAGTCACTAAACCATGTCTCCATCTTCTGGGACAAGTTATGAGCTGAGATTGGATAGCTCAGTTGGTAAAGCACTTGTTCATGAAAGTCTTGGTCTGGCAAACAGTTTTCATCTGCCAAGAAGTTATATACTGTTCCTGATTAAATCCTACATATTTTACAGTCTCATGTATCCACCTTCCAGCAGGTAGTCTTGGTCTTTTCTTATCTCTTGGAATCCAGCAAAGAGCTTTCTTTGTCTGTTTCTCATTCATTACTAAGCTAAGCTATGAGTACATGTCTGATACACTTTGATTTCATTTTCATAACAATTGCAGGGAAGCAAGTACATCCAAAACTCACAATAATAAGGTGTCCTGCATTCCATCTGCACTGGCAATTGGTTTTGGTTACGAGACAAGTGCTCCCTCATTCTCTCCACACCCCATGCAGCCACATGGCATCATGTTCAGTGCATAATCGTTCAACAGTAATAACAACTGTTTTTATTATAAGCTTACTAACATTAAGTTGTAGTAAACAGAAAGAGACAGTTTGGCAGAATTTCATGAATGTGAAGTAAATATTTTTGTAATTAATGCTGATTCTTTGTGAGTGGCATGGAATAAAGATAGAAAGTTCAGACATGCAAATTGATGCTCCATGTACTTGCAATGCTCAGGAATGTTGTCACTCTCAATGCTGGTCCTGCAAATCTGCTTGTGGATCTTGTCAGCTCATGACTTGGTTTTTACAACTTCCACTGCTGGTATTAGCAGTTTCATGAGTTGGCCAGAAGCATTACCACTACAACATCAGACAGCAGAGAGTTTGGTACATGCCTTTAACTTTGGTCGGGTAGCACACTCTACCTGCCCAAGCAGGTGACATCTGTATTTGAAGGGGAGACAGAGATTTCCATACCATTTCACAGCTGTACAGTATTCACCTTAGAAGAATGATACTGTATGACACAACTTCTAATGACATGGTAAAACATCTTCACTATTCGCTTAAGACTTGTATAATGTACCCCAAAGCCAGGTCTTTTGTGGACACACTCACTGCTCAGACTCCATAATGCACTAGAAAAATTACATGTTTGAAGATGTTCATAAATTTTGTTTAGATTTCGGAATCTCTGACCACTCTGCATTATTCATTGCACTATCAAAACTTAACAGAGAAGTTTTGTGTAAGAAAAGGAACTTCAGTAAAAAAAAAAAAAAAAATCAACCATTGTTGGTAGGGCTACTTGGTAGGGCTCTTTCTATTCATCAGAACTCAAATTGAGGGATTCCTACACCTCATCTGTCATTGCTTCCAAATGTTATTTTCATCATTAACTAGTAGTAATTGTTTTTCTGATTTACATCTTGCACTATGTAAATGTTTAAAGAAGCCTTGAAATGCTTATTCAATTTCCTCTCTGCCAGTTACTGTGCCACCAGCCATCTTAACTGATGAAATGTGGTGTTGTGTTGGCTACTGCAGCAGTCAGCATGAGCACAGACAAGGAAGGACAGAAGTTGCGATGGCCAGTGGCAGGAATCCAAATTGATCTGTACATAACACCTGGAGATTAAGTGAATTTATTTGTAAAATTAAAGAAACTTAACTTCTTGATTCCTGTGCTTCCTGTGCCTGCTACATACAAGTACTTTACTCTTTATTACTACTTGCAGAATGCAGGCTAAGTAATGTCTTCCTATTACTCATTACTGATGCTTTCAAAGTCTGTGACTGAACCGCGGCAACCAGCGATTGGCAACAGGTTAAATAAGCATTGATACTGGGCATTGAACTCTGTCTTCATGGGGGTGTGGTGCTGCTCGCTCTTGCCATTGGCAGGCGGTGAGCACCTTCTTGCTGCTGTTTCATGGTGCTGCCACTGGCCTGTGTACAGCCGATGTTTCCAGACTGCACACTCCCCCCCCTCCCCCCCCCCCCACCCCCACCAAAAAAAAAAATGCCACACCATTGTCATGTAGGGAGACATCTTATGACAATGGAAGAGAAAGCAGCAAGCTGGGTGGTGTGAGAAGCTGGGAGCTGCAACAGGGGCTGAAGCCGAGGCCCAGGCCACTCCCCAACATCCGTCCTTTGCTCTGAGAGGAATGATTACAGAAATGGTGCCAGGTGCACAGCAGGCATTGGGACGAGCACTGGGAATTTTGAGCTTCTGCAGTGGCAAAGGTGATGGGTTCAGCTCCATCAGTTCCCCAGATGGTGCCAAAGAGGCCAGAGGATCCCGGTATTATGTGAATCTGGGACAGAAAATCTGCAAAAGAATCTTGCAATCAACAAGCATGAATCTGGTTCTGATGGTGCTGCAGCAACCCAGCAGAATCTTGAATTAAATACATGCAAGTGACCAAATTTCAAAGAATCATTCCTCTCTCCCAGCACTTGATGTGACCAAAAACTCTGAAAAGAATAGAATCATTAGGCACAAAGTGATACGTGTGGAGTGTGGGAGGCGCTTTGCACTGCAGTGGGTGCAGCAACTGGAGCAGCACGCAGTGATGCTGGCCACATAGAAGCTCCACTGGCAGCAGAGCGTTGCGAGGCTATAAGTGGTATGTGGCGAGAAAGAGCAGCAGCGCTTTCCGCTCACGGGATTGGAATGACTCCTTACCCCCTCCCTTAAAACCCACATCCTTTCGTCTTTCCCTCTCCTTCTCTCTTTCCTGATGAAGCAACCGTGGGTTGCGAAAGCTTGAATTTTGTGTGTTTGTTTGTGTCTCTATCAACATACCAACGCTTTCGTTTGGTAAGTTACATCATCTTTGTTTTTAGATATATTTTTTCCACATGGAATGTTTCCCTCTATGATTGAATGTATGCACAAATTGTTCAGCTTGTTCAGCTTTTCTGTTCTACTGAGGATGAAACAGAGCACTGGTAAGGCAAGTGATACCATTCACTGTACAAAATTGTTCAAAGTCCTGAGTCATAAACTGTGGTCCATTGTCTGTAACCAACTCTTCAGGCAAACCTTCCAAGCAAAAAATATATGAAAAAGCTGTAATGTTATTACATGATGTAGCCTAGTTCATGGCAAATGAGAACGAATATTTGCTAAAAGAGTCCACAACAATAAGCCAATGAGTCTACCGAAAGGGACCAGCAAAGTGAATATGCACTTGTTGCCATAGTGACTGAGACTTGACCAAGCTGAAAACGTTTGTGGCAGGGCCGATAGACTTTCAACACAAGCGCAAAACCGTGATGTCATCTGTTCAATGTTGGCATCCATGCCTGGCCAAGCACAGTGCTGACGTGCTAACTGTTTTGTGTGTACAATTCCCCACTGTTTCACTGGGGTGATTGTAGCAGGGAAGCTGTTATAGTGCCAGATGAGTCTCACCAATGGGGTTGTAGATTATGTAGCCGTGACAAGAAAATCATGGAACAGGGAAAATAGATTTGTGCTCTTCAGGCTGAACTAGAAATGGTGTACTTCGAATTAGACAGGTTGAAGGGGGAAAGATACAATGGGAGCTGGGAACAGGTAACAAGTCGTAGTCAGAAGGAGAAAACCCCAGAATTCACTTTTTAGATTCCAGTGAGCATTCAGTTTGATTTGTTACTTGAAGTAGAAGAGCCTCAAACAGTTTTTGAGCAAAGTAGGGTGCAGCAGACTCGTAGTAACAATTGTAATGCTAGGTAGAGGGGGGAAGTCAAGCAGAAAGAAAAGAGTCCTGCTGTTAGGTAGCAGTCATGGGAGGGTTGTAGGCCAGTTGCTACAGGATAGGCTAGGAGTCGAGTACCCGGTCACAAGCATTGTGAAACCTAGTGCTACGCTTGGCCAAGTTGCAGAAGAACTTGGGGCCATGTGCAAATATTTTGATGGTGAGGACCATTTTCTTTTAGTAGGAGGAGCAGGAAACAGCCTGGTCAGCAATTCAGACTATAGTATTAGGTGTGACCTGGATGTAAATAGGAGCAGCAACAGCTAACACTCATGTGGGGTTTGTGGATGTTTTGCAGGCCATGGCCAGCACTGGGTTAATATGGCTGTCAAACGTGTTAACAGAGAGCTGGGAGAGGAGGGGGGGGGGGGGTACTGTTGGCAGAAACTAAATCTCATATCTGTGTTGTGCCTGTTGATTCAGTTGAGAGGTGGTGTTACGCTACTCGTGGCCTGCACCTGAATAGGAGGGGGAAGGATAGATTAGTCGATCTTCTTGCAGAAAATGTAAGGGGTGGCACATGCACCCAAGACAAAATACCAGTGATTTCTGGAGTCAGAGGGACACATTTTTTAGGTTAGAGTCAGACTACAGAGTATTGAAAGAGATTAAAACAGAACAGTGCCATAATGTCTGTAGCAGTATCCAAAGAAATAAAATTTGTGTGTTTCATCAGAACTTTAGAGGATTGAAAAATAAGATAGATGAGCTTCTTGTATGACTAGAAAATGGGGTAAATTCTGAAGGTATAGATGTTTTGTGACTCTCTGAACACCATGTAACTGCAGGGATGGAGAAGTTAAATTTAAGGGATTACAGATTAGCATCTTATTCATGTAGAGTCAACATGGAAAAAGCAGGAGTTGCTACTTATATAAAAACTGGACACAGTCAAAAATATTGAAACAAATAGTTTTGTATATATCAGATCCTTGAAGCATGTGTTTGTGAGTTGCTACTGCAATATGCTTCTATAGTAATTGTAACAATCTACAGATCCCATCAAGGTAACTTTCAGCTATTCATGAAAAATCTAGAGGCATTATTGAGCTACCTGACAGATAAAAAGAAGCAATTAGTGGTTTGTGGTGATTTTAATGTAGACTTCTTAAAAGATACGGACAGGAAAAATGAGCTAGAATCTTTCTTTGGTTGTTTCAATCTAATATCTGTTGTAACTTTTCCAACTCGTGTGCAGCAGGATAGTAGGTCACTTATTGGTAACATTTTCATAGACAGCGCTCGGGCAGAAACAATTAATGTGTACCTAGTTGTTAATGGGCTATCTGATCATGATGCACAGTTAATGGAAATAACACATATAGCACCTTACAGGCTTCAGGCAGGTTGATACAAGGCAGGGAGGCTTATTGATGCAAACAGAGTACAGAGTTTTAAGAGCAGCCTAGAAGAGGTAGAATGGGATGAAGTATACACAGAAAATGGTGCTGATGCCAAATTCAGTTTATTCCACCGTTAATTTGTCTCAATATTTGAGATTTGCTTTCCTGAAATGTTATCCAAAAAAGCCATTACAAAGTCAAGTAAGCCATGGATTACTAAGGGAATTAAGATATCGTGTAAGAGGAAGAGGGAAATATATGGACAGGCCAGAATAAGTCAGCATACTGTAATATTTTAAGGAAAGTCATTAAGAAGTCGAGAAGCTTATGTGTTCTGACAGAAATTAATAATGCGAATAATAAGATTAAAACTATATGGAATTTTATCAAATGGGAGACGGGGCAGCCTGACAGTGCAAAGCATACCATAACAATAAAGCTAAATGATGGCGTTGTGAGCGATAATTCACAAGTTGCAAGTATTTTTAACAATCACTTTCTGAATGTAGCAGCAAAAATATGGTTAAAGGGTTCAGTTGAAGAAGCAAAAAAATATGTTAAAAATGTCATTCCCCAGGACTTTAGGCCTTTAGAAATAGTGCAACATCCCCTACTGAAATTAAGGGAATTATAAATATACTGAAAAACAAGAGCTCATGTGGTGTTGATGGAGTCTCTAACACAATTTTGAAGTGTTGTTCTAATTCAATAAGTGGACCCTGAGTGACATATGTAATGCTTTGCTGGCACAGGGAATTTTTCCAGACAGATTGAAATACACAATAGTCAAACCTCTTCTTAAGAAAGGGGACAAGAGCGACTTAAATAATTATAGACCGATCTCATTGCTGACTTAATTTTCTAAAATATTTGAAAAAGTTATGTATTCAAGAGTAGTCTCACATTTAAGTGAAAATAATTTGCTCAGCATGTCACAGTTTGGATTCCAGAAGGGTTACTTGACTGAGAATGCTATCTACACATTTACCCATCAAATAGTACAAGCCCTAAATAACAAATTATCACCAGTTGATATTTTTTGTGGTCTTTCCAAGGCATTTGACTGTGTGGAGCATGTCACACTCTTAGAAAAACGCAGGTTTTATGGAATTGAAGGCTATACACCCAGCTGGTTTGAATCATACTTAATGAACAGAAAGCAAAAAGTTGTGTTGATTAACACAGATAATGTTGGGAGGGTGGTAACTTCTAGTGAATGGGGAGTTAACACAAAGGTAGTCCCACAGGGTTCAATTTCGGGTCCTCTGCTTTCCCTTATTCATGTGAATGACCTCTCACTTAACATTCAGCAAGCAGAATTAATACTTTTTGCAGAGGATACGAGTGTTGTAATAAATTTCAGAAAAAGCAGCTGAAGATATTGATAAGGACGTCTTTCAAAGAATTATTAAGTTGTTCTCAGAAAATGGACTCTCCCTTAATTTTGAAAAAACTCACTATATCCAGTTCTGTACACCGAATAGAGTCATACCGGCAATTGATGTAGCATATGAACAGAGCTCAGTTAACAGGGTAGATTTCTCCAAAATTTTGAGTGTTCACATTGATGACAACTTGAACTAGAAGAAGAACATTACTGAACTTCTCAAACAATTAAGTTCAGATTCTTTCGCTCTTTGTATAATCACTAGTTTTGGTAACAAACAGATCAGTCTCCTAACATACTTTTCATATCAACAACATAAAGTGTTTGGCAGGTAGCAGATCAAGTTTTAAATCTAGCTTAAAATCATTTCTTTTGGACCACTCTTTCTATTCCATGGACAAGTTTCTGTTTCAGAACTGGTCTATTCATGGGTGTATATATATATCTTGTAATTTGTCTTTTTCCACATAATATTAATAAAATAATCATAAAAAATATCTGCGGAACATGACATAACTAAACTAAACTAAACCAATTCCTTGGTGGAGCAATTGCAACACATCATTTTGGAACACTTTAGGAATAAGCACACACAATCATCTAGAGTCATTTTGCAATAAAATCATGCCCTGCTGGATGGAGAGGCTACGCCGATGAGCGAAATGTCTGTGCACAAAAGAATTCTGAAGGTTTGTCATTGAACAAGTCCTATCAGTATGGATTTAGTGCAACAAAAGGTTCAATTCAGGGCCTGCTTCTGTGGCCTGAGTGATTTTCGTATAGTGCAGTGGTCAAGACTGTAAAAGTGCAATGTTCTATGCATCGATTTGACAACAATATGTGGCAGTGGCACTAAATTCAGGAGCTGGACCAACAGGAAGGCGAGATAGGGCACCAGCATTTGCATGCTTTGATGTGGGCTGGTACAATAATTCATACTGATACTGTGACAACAACAAAGCTCAATACTGCAGCTGCTGAGCTGTGTGCTGTGGAACAGATTTGGACAATGAAATGAAGACTGAATGGCTTATTGTCCATCACTAGGTAAAACTTCCAACCAAACAGATAATGGTGAAACTTTGTCATGTAATAGATAATAGTGAGTGCTTCCTTCTCAATTTGTGAATAGATACTTTGAGTATTGGTCAATAACTTGAAAGCAAAAGCAATCTGCCTGCCCTGTGACCCAACTGTGCAAGAGCACAACTCCAATTATGTACGAAAAAGTGTCCACTGCCAAAACCAAAGGCTTAGCAGGATTGAAGTGAACAAAGCATTCTTAAGTTTGTAGAATGCATCCTGACTGATTTTGGTCCACCAAATGGCGCATTCTTCTGACACAAACAATTCAATGGAGCCACAATATGGGCTGCATTGGATATCAATCGGATATAATATGTCAACTTACCAAGACCTGCAGGGTAGGGAGGTCCCAGAAGGCCAGAATATGTGAGTGAAGGGGATGAACATCTTGGCTACTAAGAACATGGCATAAGTACTTAATTTCAGTCTGAAAAAAGGCACATTTGACCCAGCGACACTTCAAATCTCCAGCTGGTACTTGAAAAAGCATACGAAGGTTAATGATATCTTCCTCCGGCATACGTCCTGACACCACAATATCATCCAAGTAATTTAAACTGAATGGAACATTTGTAGTTAGCTGTTCTAAGTAGCTTTGGAATATGGCAGGCGCGGAAGCACTGCCAAAAAGTAAGTGCCAAAATTTGAGGAACCCTAAATGTGTGTTGACTGCAAACACTTTCTGAGACTGCATCTAGCAGAATTTGCTAATATGCATCATGTAAATCCAATAATTCCTCAGGGAGAGGCAACAGATAAGCATCAATTATTGTTGTGGATTCCTAGCGGATTTAAAGTCAACACAAAGACGAAGTCTTCCAGAAGGCTTTTGTGAGATGACTAAGGGAGAAGTCCATTGACTAGACTGGACCAGAACAATAACACCACTGTCTTGCCATTCTTTAAATTCACTTGCAACTTTTCTCTAAGAGGAACAGGACACACCTGAAAAAACTTAGGTAACAGATTGTCCTACATTGTCACGTATGACATAAAGTAATTTGTTGTGCCAAGTCCTTCAGAAAATTGTCAGAAAACTCCTCAATCAATTGAGTAACACGGTCTTTGGCCCGACCGGTTGGCCGTGCATTCAGAAAACCCCTCAGTCAATTGAGTAACACTGTCTTTGGCCCGCCCGGTTGGCTGTGCGGTCTAATGCATGGCTTTCTGGGCGGGAAGGAGGGCCTGGTCCCCGGCATGAATCTGCCCGGCGGATTTGTGTTGAGGTCCCGTGAACCGGCCAGTCTGTGGATGGTTTTTAGGCGGTTTTCCATCTGCCTTGGTGAATGCGGGCTGGTTCCCCTTATTCCGCCTCAGTTACACTATGTCGACGATTGCTGTGCAAACAGGTTCTCCATGTACGCGTACACCACCATTACTCTACCACGCAAACATAGGGGTTACACTCGTCTGGTGCGAGATGTTCCCTGGGGGGTCCAATGGGGGCCGAACCACACAATAACCCTGGGTTCAATGTGGGGCGGTGGAGGGGTGAAGTGGACTGTGTTAGTCGTCGTGGGGTTGTGGACCACTGCGACTGCGGTGGGGATGGAGCCTCTCCATTGTTTCTAGGTCCCCAGTTACCATACAATACATACAATATAACACTGTCTTTTGGGTTGCAAGCAGAAGGAGAAAGTACATTGTCCTCAATATGAAGACTGAACAAATCAAATGAATTTTCACAGTCTCGTGCTGCCAAATAGTAAAAGTCACTGTTATGGTGTGAGACTGTAGTGTGACAGGCAAACTACATGTACCAAGCATTGGATTGTCCTGACTGTTATAATTAGTAAGTTGCGTGCAAGATTTTATCAACTGTAGTGAGCCCAACTGTCCATAAGTGGCAATATTAAGCAATGTAACGGATGCACCAGTGTCTAACTGAAGTTGCACACAGCATCCGTTGATAACTAAGTTCACGAACAGTTTGTTTGACTGTCATTGCACAGCACTTGGGGAGGGTGAAGGCACATCCTGAATATGGTCATTATTAGTACTGATAGCCAGTTTAGAAAAAAACTATATTCTTTCTGAGTGAGAAGGTACTAACACTTACGAGAGCAAATGTGAGTAGAGTTATTTTTCTGTTGCAAGCACACAGACTGTACACAACTTGCTTTCCACAAGCAAAGCAAGTTACATTCCATGAAGGGTAGTGTTATCTTTTATGTATGTAAAAGCAGTGAGTACATAATTCACAGCAGACACATGCATTGATACTCGTTTACATGTTACGGTGGTCTATTTGGATGAGGTTGTCAGTCGCAAGGGTGTATCTGTTTGTCACTTTGCAGTACACTGAAAATGGGAGCTACCTCAAAGTTTTCCATGGCGCTATCACACGAGTCCTGATTTTCAACAGTTTGTAACACTTGTTTGAAAGTAGGATCAGAATGTTTGAGAATTTGTTCATGAATCCTACTGTGTGGCACATTGTATGTAATTGCATCACAAATCATTGCATCACCGTAGTACTGTCCACAGCTACATTGAAAACGACAGTCATCTAAAACCCTGAAGTTTGGTGACCCACTGACAGTGTGTCTGTTCTGGCTTTTTCCACAATCAAAAGAACTTGTAACAAGCTGCAGTAACCTGTACTTGATCCTCATAATACTTAGTGAGGGCAGAAACTGAATCTTCATAAACTAGCATCTCCAGTCTACTAATCGGGAACAACAACTGAGAAAGGCAGTAAACTCTTGTGCCAGCCATTTACAAGAAATAAGAAAGTTTCACAGTACCTTGCACTTGAAATGTAGCACAATGAGTGTTGAACTAGCATAGTACTCATTCCATTCTTGTTGTTGATTGAAGGCTCGGAACGGTGGAATGCACAGAGGCAGTGCCGTAGGTGTGGCTGGCTGTTGTGAAGGAATTTATGCGGCAGTGGCTTGTGCATTAATGAGCTGCTGGACTGCCGTCATCAGCTGCCACATTTGGTGGTTGTGAAACTGAATAGACTGCATTAGATCAAAGCCAGCTGCAACCGAAAGCATAGGCACAGGTGGTGTAGGGAGGCAGGACAGAGGCCATTTTGATGAGATAAGTGCCACAACAACTTATAAGTAGAAGTAAGGCAAGTAGTGGAGGCATTGCAACTAATCTGTAAGAAAGGTCACAATTAGTAGCAATCGTCCTTTCATGGAAAGGAGAGATATATTGGTGACATGCTGTGATGGAGCTGCAGTGTTTGTTATGGAATCCTTGTCACCAGATGTTGGGTCAGCTACTGTGGGAGTCAGCATGGACACAAACGAGGAAGGAGAGAAATTCCAGTGGCAGGTGTCAGGAATCCAAAATGATACGTACATATGACTTGAAGATTAACTGAACTCTTTATTTTTAGAAGAAAAGAAACTTAATGTCTGGACTCCTGTGCTTTCCATACCTCCTACATACAAGTACTTTACTTTCTATTAATATTCAAAGAACACAGTTTAAATAGCATCTTCATATTACTCACTACTGATGCTCTTGAAGTCTGGGGTGACCAGTAATGGGCAGCTGGTTAAATCAGTGTTGACAGGGGGTGCTGAACCCTGTCTTCCTGAAGGTGTGGTTCTGCTCGGTCTTTCCATTGGTGCGTGGGCCAGCACTTTGTTGATGCCATTTCATGGCACTGCGCTGTTTGGTGTGCAGTGGATGCTTTAGGGCTGCACATGTGGTATCTATCCAACGTGAGTTTCTGTTTTGTTTTCTACATAGGCTTATTGTTTTCAGTTGTTTATCTAATCAAATTTTCAGTCTACCTTTTCACATGCTCTCAAAGACAGTGCCAAATAGTTTTGTTTAAATCTACATGTTTGTTATATTTCTTGTATCATTTACTTCAAACTCTTGTCATCTGTTTAATAATAGCCTTGTGAGATATTCTTTTATTTACCTTCCTTCATACTTGAAACATTTTTTGCTGTCAGCCTAAGTAGTTCTGTGAAATAAGTTCCTTTTTTGCCTTTGTCTGTGTAGTCATCATTTTTTAAAATATTGAAGTTGTTGCTTAATTTCTGCTTTCACGTCTGATGGGTTTGTGTTCCAATCTAGCTTTCTATATATTTTTAATGTCTTACTAGTCAGTAATTGCTTTATTTTTGATTGTACATAAAATATCCCAGTCAGAAGGCATCACTTCAATATGAGTTCAACACTATGAATAACACTTTCTTTTTCAGTGAATTATCAGTAAAATATGGTGTTCCTCAGAGCTCAATTCTCAGACCTAGACTCATCTTGACTTATGTGGACAACTGTTGAATGTACAAGTCCCCAGAAAGCTATCCTATTTTCCAATGACACCAGCACATTGTTTACTGGATCCAGCCCAGAAACGTTGCATTTAACAGTAGGGAGTTCTACAAAAAGACCTTCAGAGTTGCTCACCAAAAGCAAACTAATCATAAATACTGAGAAAAACATGTGTCACTTATTATGTATTTCTACTTTCTAACCAAATGTCTATTCAAGCAAGATTAAAAAATGACCCCTATAAAATATAAATGTGACCAAACTTTTGTGTCTATGGATTCAGCAAGACTTAAAATGAGACACATATATAAATAACTCGTCTAGGAAACTCTGATCTATGTGCTATGGTTAAAGAATATTTTAAGTCTACAATAAGCAAAATTCAGTATTGCATGTATACTACGCACAGTTCCACACACTGCTCCAATATGGGATCATTTTCTGTGTACAGTCAATTTGTAGCATAACTGTTTCTTGGCTGCAAAAAAGAGCTCTTAACAATAATTTCTAGCCTTAAAAATGGA
Organism: Schistocerca cancellata; assembly: GCF_023864275.1. NCBI lineage: Eukaryota > Metazoa > Arthropoda > Insecta > Orthoptera > Acrididae > Schistocerca > Schistocerca cancellata. The sequence goes on along the minus strand of NC_064627.1, from coordinate 861,340,380 downwards.
GTACTGTAAATTTCACTTTACTGAACATGGTGTTCTGAATGTTCTATGCTTATTTGTGTATGAAACTATCTTGTACACTAGGGACTTCCCTTGAAAACAGATAGACTGCTACAGAACTGCAGTGTGCACAACTATTGCACCAGAGAGAAATCAAATATACACCAGAACAACATCCCCCCAGAAGAGTGTAATTGACCTTGGTATCATAACAAGCTCCCCCCACAGCTCTCAGGGAAAGGAAAAAATATACTGTAGCCAGGTGTTTTTCTATCAATAAAATGATTTAAAAGTTAGTGTTACACAGGTTTTTAACAGGGCTGCGACTGCTAACTATGCTCTTCTCATAGGATGTTGTATCCTGTATTTCAAATGAAACTAAAGGCATTTCCAAAAAATTACTGGTTCTATTCTGTAAAAGAATTTCTGAATATGTAAAATAAATGTTACTTAAAAATTTAATTGACATGTCCTTCAACAGTTTCTAATAAACCCAGATTGTAAGATGTCTACTGTACCTACTTACTTTCACTGCTTTTGCTGGCGTTAAATAATAGTGTGTCCTCATTTTGACCTGTCCAATATCAGTTTGTGCTGCATGATAAAACTGGATGAATAAAAGACAATCAAGCAATTAATTTGTAAATCATTTTGACTGTCATGTTCTTACAGTTTCATTTTTATTTCCGTATTATATTTATTCTAAGAATGAGCATAGCACATTCTTGTTGGAGAATTCTAATAACATCATGACAGCTTTCATTTTTAATTTCAGATTTGATATTTCCCACTGACAAATCACTCTTTGGTTTCTGTCCTACTTTTTATTACATCTCATGCCTTGCAATGAGAAGTATCTTTCCACAGTGGTATCCACCAGCCATCCAGTCTCTGCAACATTCTTGTTTGTTCCTAGTCTACCACTGCCCTCAACCCTTTGTCCCTTCATTCATTTTATAGGGAAATCCTACCCCATCAAAGGCAGAGCCACCTGCGAAAGCAGTAATGTGATCTACCAACTTGGCTGTAACCACTATGTCTTATTCTACATGGTCATGACAACCAACAAGCGATCTGTCCACATGAATGGCCATCGCCAATCTATGGCGAAGAGACAGCTGGACCTCTCATTTGCTGAGCATGCCACTGAACAAAAGGTGCTCAATTTCAACAACTGCTTCACAGCTTGTCCCCTCTGATTTCTATCCACCAACATGAGCTTTTCCAAATTGGGTAAATGGGGACTCTCCCTGCAACATATCCTTTGTTCTCATAACCCCCTGGGCCCAACCTTTGCTAATTCCTGTCTTCAACCTGCCTATCCCCTTCCCTACCCCCACTCTAGTTGTACACATGCCTTCCATCCAGCCAATGCACCTGCATTGACTTTTCCTCTTCTCTACTCCCCCCCCCCCCCCAACCGCCCCCATTTCTGCACCACAACCACCATCACCACCACCACCACCCACAGACGGTTTGCCAATGCTGCACGTAGCAGGCCACTAACCTGTCCACACCATGTCCCTGTATGTTCACATAGGCAGCACTATCATATTCCAGCTATCTTTCTCTCTCTCCATCCTATGTTTCTTCTATACCTCCATCACCCATACAACAAAGATCGCTGTTCACCTCAGACACAGTCACAACTGGGTCTAAGTGCCTGAAAATGAAAGTGGCTATATGCATGTATGAGTTGTTCTTATGTAAAGGTGTGTGAGATCTGTTTGTGTGAATGTATGTGAGTTTTGTAGTTTAAATCTGATAAGGACTTGTTAGCCCAACAGCTGAATAATATATGCAGTCTCTTTCATTGTGTCTGTGTGCCAGTCAGTGCCTCCTCTATGTGGTTAATAGCAATATATCCTTTTCATATTGTTTATATTCCGTTCCCCACTTTCCATTGTTACGTTTGTATTTATTTTAAGAAAAGAATTTATTTATTTGACTTTTGAATTTCTTCCTCATACACTCACAGTGGTCACATGACAATGCTATAGTGTCACAAGCCAGTAAGCTATTTGTCATCTTGTTTATACCCCACAATATTGCGAGTGTAACTATTATAAGAGGGCCTGCACCACAGTATTGGAACAAAGACTTTTTTGTTGTTGTGTGAACTGCCAGTGTGCAGCCTAGACAGCCTGTGTATAAATGCAGCCCTTTGCAGAGAGATCCACTTAATGCTGTTTCCACCTCACAGAAGATGCAAATTGTATTAAAACCAACTACCACAATAATGTAATAACTTTTTCAGAAGTACCACATTTAAACAAAATAACAGGAGCATTTTGAATATTGGCCAGCAGCTGATGATGTCTCACCAGATAATAATCATTCTCCCTTTTGATTAGTATGTATAGTTGCATAAGAAATTTAATTTTTCCCTTTGTTATTAAATTTAAGTTTTTTTTGGCAAATCTCCTAATAATATTAATGTGTAATGTTGTATTACAGAATTAAATTCTACTCCATTAGTAGTGATGATGGTTGCTGGAGTACTCTGTCTGCTGATTGCTCTATGCTACACTGCAGTGTTAGCAGGTGAAGTCTATGTTGAAAGGAAGAATAAGTAAGTGTAATTGCTAACTTCTCTTAAACTTTATATATCCAACTTTTTGTTTTTGCTGTTTTGTGTTTTGAGCAAGTGAATGAGAGTTTTTCGACATGTGAACCTAGGAATGTGAAATTTCAGTACAGCCAACAGACACACATAAAACTACATAAAGCTATCCTAGCTTTTGGAAGGAATTGTTCATTCCTTGGAGAAGAGAGAGGAACAGGTTGGAGAATATTACAAATGAAGGAAAGAATACCTAGATCACAAGATTAAAGGGACTCACTTGTTGCATTGAGGCAAAACAAATGTGAATTTGGGGGAGGGGGCAGAGGGAGTATGAGATCAAAGTAGGCACATTGGTAAGCACTGTGCCAGCTTCAGATCCAAAATAATGAGGAAAGTGTGAGAAATAAAAATTGATTGTGAGCAAGAGAGTAGGATTATGGAATCAGAAACTAGAAGAATAGAGAGTGAGGGAAAATGGAGTGGGAGAGAGAATGAAGATAGAAAAGTAACTGCAAAAAGAAAAAGCAGGAAATAGTGAATTTTATTATTTGTTTATTTACATGTCTAGTTCCATAGGACCAAATTGGGGAGCAAATCACCAAGGTCATTAAACATGTCAGTACATGAAATTACAGCATGAAAGTAATAACAGATGAAATAAAATGTTTATGAACCCAAAAAAGTCAAGCCATAAGTTTCAATAAATGCAGTCAACAGTGTAACATTGGGAAATCATCTGAATTTTTCAAGGAACTCCTCGACAGAATAGGAGTGACCCATGAGGAGTCTCTTCAGTTTGAATTTGAAAGTGGGTGGATTACTGCTTAGGTTTTTGAATTCTAGTAGCAGCTTATTGAAAATGGATGCAGCTGTATAATGCACACCTTTCTGCGCAAGAGTCAAGGAAGCTCGATCCAAATTCAGATTGGATTTCTGCCCAATATTAACTGAATGAAAGCTGCTAATTCTTGGTTGTAAGCTAATGTTGTTAACAACAAACAACAGTAATGAATATAAATATTGAGAGGTCAATGTCAGAATACCCAAACTAGTGAACAGGGGTCGACATGATGTTTGCAAACTTACACCAGTTATTGCCTGAACTGCCTGTTCCTGAGCCAAAATATCCTTTGAGAATGAGAAGAGTTATCCCAAAATATAATACCATATGGCATAAGTGAATGAAAATAAGCAAAGTAGACTAATTTCCATCTCGAATGATCACTTACTTCAGAGACCGTTCGAATAGCAAAAATGGCAGCCTTAACTCTTTGAACAAGATCCTGATTGTGGGCTTTCCACAATAGTTTACTACCTACCTGAACACCTAGAAATCTGAACTGTTCATTTTTACTAATCATATGTCCATTCTGTGAAACTAAAATGTTGGATTTTGTTAAATTGTGTGTTAGAAACTGTAAAAAATGAGTCTTACTGTGATTTAGTGTTAGTGTATTTTCTACAAGCCATGAACTTATGTCATGAACTGCACTATTTGAAACAGAGCGAATGCTGCACACAACATCCTTTACTACCAAGCTAGTGACATCAGCAAACAGAAATGTTGTAGAATTATCTGTAATACTAGAGGGCATATCCTTTACATAAATAAGGAACAGGAGTGGCCCCAACACTGGTCCCTGGGGGCAAGTTCCCATTTCCAAAGCTTAGGGAAACTAGTGTCAGATGAGAGCCACCACCTAATACCTCAACATCTGCTCCAACAATCTCTTCCAGGCTTTCCTCTCTTGCAACAACCCAAAAGACCTTATTCTCAAACAAATATGGCCAACATCTTTCCCTCATGCTCTGGCTAATAAAACTCCCACTTCCAAAAATCTCAGAAACACCACCCTTGTTATCAGTACCAGCCAAGCTTTGAGTGCTTCAACGTATCACTCTGCTAAGGCTATATCTGTAGTAACACTGTTCACGTTTACGTAGCACTTCACTTAGCATAGACCGGGACTGAGTCCTAGGCAGGCCCGATCTTGACTGACTGGGCACGGCCCGTGCTGCCTGAGTTGTTGTTGTTGTTACGCCGGCAGAGGTCGCGTCCGAATTCTCGCGTGCCCTCTGGTGGACGGGACTCTACTTGCGGCAACTACCGTCCGTACACGCCGTGCCGATGTGCGCCTTCCGCGATATTTATGGTGGCTACTGCACTCCTCTTCCTTCGGGGGGTGAAGCCACTGTGATCCACTGTGTCGGAAGGTGGAGCGTCGTGCAGGAGTGACGACCTCCACGTCCATCGGAAGGCTGGAGTCGAGGAGATCTGCCAACCCTTGAGCCGGAACCTTCGAATACGGCTGGAAGTGACCCACACGAAGACGCCCCCGTTGTCCCACCACCGGAACCCGGGACAGAACGGGAGACAGGCCGTCGAACTCTGGATCCTGGTCCACCCTGGGAGGGGCAAGACCCAGTGGTGGGGACGATGGGGAAGGGACGACCACAGATGAACCAGCCTGCTGAACAACTGGGCCGGCGAGGGGGGCAGGCTCTCGCTGGGGCATCGCTAATGATGGCAATGCCGGTGCTGGAGCGACTGGAGGCTGCCAAGGCTGAGAGCCATCGCTGTGTGGTGGAATCACAGGGGGGAGGGGTGGTAGCGTCCCCTGAGAAACCAACACAGGTGCCGGCAATGGGGAAGCCGGTGCCCGAGGGGCCCAAACGTGGACGAAGCTGATTTTGGTGACGACGTACCTCCCGATCCCCCATCTGCAAGGTATAGAGCCGGCGGCCATTTCGGCGCAGGACCACCGCCGGTATCCAACATGGATTGCGACCAAACCCACGTGCCCAGACCGACATACCCGGTGGAAAGCCGGGTACTCCGTTTTGCGAAAACTGCCGAGGACCGGGCTGAAGGAGGTGCAGCAGAGTCCTAGGTTGGCGCCTGTGGAGGAGCTCTGCGGGGCTGCGTTCTCCCATAGGTGCGGTCCGGTATGCCGTCAGGAAAAACGTCAACACCTACTCCGCAGGAAATTCATGCACATACTTTTTCATCTGTGTCTTAAATGTGCGCACCATGTGCTCGGCTTCCCCATTCGATTGTGGATGAAAGGGGGGAGAGCAAACATGCCGAATACCGAAACGCCTACAAAAATCCTGGAAGGTCTGCAACATAAACTGAGGTCCATTGACTGAGACCAGGGTGACTGGCAGACCTTCCACAGAAAAGATTTTTGCTAGTGCCTGGATTACAACCTCTGAAGTGGTTGAGGAGCAGCAAACCACATATGGAAATCGGGAATAAGCATCAATGACAATGAACCAAAAGTCATTGAGAAACGGGCCCGCAAAATCAATGTGAACACGTTCCCATGCCTGGGTTGCAGGCGGCCAGGAAGAGAATTCTGACCTGGGAGATGCCTGTTGGCTCGCACACTGGGAACAGGCGGCCACCAAGTGCTCAATTTCTCTGTCAATACCGGGCCAGTACACATGTCGGCGAGCCAAGGTTTTAGTACGGGAAACACCCCAGTGCACCTCATGTAATAACATGAGGACTTCCCGTCGCAAACTTGCAGGAACAACCACGCGAGGAGCTGTATCATCGGTAGCCAGAAGGAGAACTCCTTCCAAGACGGAGAGGCAGTCTCGTAGAACAAAACGAAGAGGGTCCAAGGCCCGGCCTGGAGGTCGGGATGACCACCCCTGCTGAATGAGGCGAACCACTTGCCGGAGAACCGGGTCAGCTGCCGTTTCCCTGGCGACTCTAGAACTAGTGATCGGGAAGCCATCAACTGCTTGGTGGGATGCCACATCCAAATGAAAACACATAATCTCCTCTCTATCAAACTTAGGATCCAGCCCCACCAGAAGACGGAAAAGAGCGTCTGCGTTGGCATGCTGTCTGGTAGGGTGAAAATGAATGTCATAATGGTACTTAGAGAGGAACAAGGCCCAGCACTGTAGTCTGTGCACCGCCCTATCCGGAATCTGAGAGGTGGGGCCAAATAACGATATTAATGGCTTATGGTCAGTGATTAACTGAAACTTCGTGCCATACAAGAAAGGGTGAAACTTGGTAACAGCGTAGACAATGGCCAAAGCCTCTTTTTCCACCTGGGAGTAATGGGCCTGTGCGGGACTAAGAGTTTTAGACGCAAACGCCAGTGGCTGCTTGGAACCATCTGAGTTGCGATGGGCCAGGACCGCCCCTACCCCATACTGCGAAGCATCTGTATCCAGGACCAACGGCTTATGGGGATCAAAAGTAGCCAAACGCGGCACTGACGTGAGGAGGCCTTTCAATGAGGTGAACGCTCGCTCGCATGCAGGCGACCAATCAAAAGGAACACCCTTGAGCAGAAGGCAGTACAGGGGGTGGGTGATGGTGGAAGCCCTGGGAATGAACCGGTGGTAATATGCAATCTTGCCTAAAAAAGCTTGTAACTCCTTCAGCGAAGCGGGCCGCGGAAGGTCGACGATACCTTGGACCAAACTTCCTAGCGGCTGGATGCCGTGCCGAGAGATTGTGTAGCCCCCATACTCAATGGACGGTTGGAAGAAGTTTGACTTACGCAGGTTGCAACGCAAGCCCACGGACCTGAATTTGAGAAAGAGGGTGCAAAGGTTGTGCAAGTGTTCCTTCGTGCTGCGGCTCGTGACAATTACGTCGTCCAGGTAATTAATACAATGAGGGATTGTTGACGTGACGTGCTCAAGATAACGCTGGAATATCGCCGGGGCACTGGAGATTCCGAAGGCCAACCGCTGGTATTGGTAAAGGCCAAACAGGGTGTTGACAACCGCCAGCCGTTGGGAGTCCTCATCAAGAGGTATCTGATGATAAGCCTCCGAAAGATCGATTTTCGAAAAATATTGGCCTCCTGCTATGGAGGAGAACAGTTCATCAGCACGAGGCAAAGGATAGGTGTCCACCACCAATTGGGAATTAATGGTGGCCTTGAAATCGCCACAAAGACGTAATTTTCCTGAGGGTTTCCTGACAATAACGAGGGGCGAAGCCCACTCACTAGAAGAAATGGGAAGAACGACCCCTAGGGCTGTCAGCCGGTCTAGCTCTTCTTTTACCTGAGGGCGGAGAGCCAAGGGGATCTGCCTCGCACGTAGAAAACGTGGGCGAGCCGACGCCTTCAACGTTAAGTGAGCTTCAATGTCTGAAACACGCCCCAGGCCCTCCTAAAAGATATCTGGAAAGTCAGAGATCAAAGATTCTAATGATTGATAGGGAACGTCTTCGGAGACCAACTGTATGGTGTCAGTGATAGAAAACCCGAAAGCTTGAAAGGCTTCCAAGCCAAAAAGGTTAGCGGAGCTCGCATCACTGACAACAATAAAAGTAATAGGCCTAGTGACTGATTTGTAAGTCACGTCGGTAGTGAATTGACCCAGTAGGGGAATGAACTGTTGATCATAACCACGTAGACGCCGGTAAACTGGCGCCAACGGGGGCGACCCAAGGTCGGCCGCGCCGCCCTGAACCGCCGCGACGTCGCACCACGCTTCCAACTGTTGACCGGCGGTGTGAGAGACTTCATATGATTGAGCAATGGACAGGACTTCCTCGAGGGAAGGGTCTTCTAACTGCAGGGCCTGTTGCCGGACCTCCCTATCAGGGGCCGAACGAACAATGACGTCGCGCACCATAACATGGGCATACGACTCTCACGACTGCTCCGTGACAAAATGACACTTGCGACTAAGACCGTGCAGGGTAGCGGCCCACGCCCGGTAAGACTGATGGGGCTGTTTCTTACATTGATAGAACTCGACCCTAGCCGCCACAACATGCATGCGGTGGCGATAATATGAAGACAGTAATGAACACAATGCGTCAAAAGACAAGGACGAGGGTTCCTGCAACGGCGCTAGCTGCCGCAAAACTTGATACAGCAAGGGAGATATCCAAGACAAGAAAAGAGCACGACATACCTCCGCATCGGCAACATGAAACGCCTGGAAATGCTGCCGAAGGCGATGTTCATATGCGTCCCAATCCTCCGCCGTCTCGTCATATGGGGGAAAGGGAGGAGGGAACGGCGCTGGAGCAGACGGCGTGGGGGGCAACGTCGGAAGCACCTGTTTCATGGTGGCCATGAGCTCCATCTGCTGCTCAACCAAAACCCGCAGTAAATCCTCCATGCCACGGATAAGCCGCGAAACCGGAACAACAATGCAACACGTGAAAGAACGACCCTACGCGTCGCCAATTGTGTAGTAACACTGTTCACGTTTACGTAGCACTTCACTTAGCATAGACCAGGACTGAGACCTAGGCAGGCCCGATCTTGACTGACTGGGCACAGCTCGTGCTGCCTGAGTTGTTGTTGTTGTTACGCCGGCAGAGGTCGCGTCTGAATTCTCATGTGCCCTCTGGTGGACGGGACTCTACTTGCGGCAACTACCGTCCGTGACGCACCGTGCCGATGTGCGCCTCCCGTGATATTTCTGGTGGCTACTGCAATATCTATCTTAAGTCAAGCCTTGAAATGAGATCCTCTCTCCCAGATATTCTCCCCACAGCATCCAACCCACTTGTCACCCTCCTAACCTGTGCAATTTCACAGTCATACCATACAACAATTAAAAACGTCCGCGCCTGGTAACTGAGTGGTCAGTGCGATGGAATGTCATACCTAACGGCCCGGGTTAGATTCCTAGCTGGGTTGGAGATTTTCTCCTCTCAGGGACTGGGTGTAGTGTTGTCCTTATCATCATCATTTCATCCCCATCGACACGCAAGTCACCGAAGTGATGTCAACTCGAAAGACTTGCACCAGGTGAACTTGGTTCTGATCATGTCCATGTACTCTCCAATTACCACTTATGCCAGCCTTAACACTGCTAAATCCCACAGTATTAAAAGCAGAGCAACTTATGGAACCATACATGTTGTTTAGCAACTAACTTGTGTCCACTGCCCTGAATTTTAGATTATGATGACAACTACTAAAATGGTCGAGTGCATGGATGGACATTGAAGAACTGTCTGCCTTGGGGCACCCAGGACCTGTTTGCTGTACATGCTCTATAAAATGACTTGAGGAACCTGAGTGCTGGATACACAACACAGGCTGTTTGGAGCCTTCCACCCAGTGCTAGTTTCCTGGAACTGTGGAGGTGGCAACTCCAACACATCTCTGTGTTCTGACATCCTTCTGAACTTAATCTTCATTAACATACCCCTCCCCATCCCCCGACTTTTTATTTGTCATCATCTCTTTATTTTAATTGTTGTATTTTTCATTTATTTTTACTCACTGTTTCCTTCATTTTCTTTTTTCTCTAACTTCTTTGTCTCTGTTCTTATGCTCCCTCTTTCTCTCTTTTTTTATAGTTCTCAATGTACTATCCTTTTCTCTTCCTCTTAATTCATTTCTTGTTCCCCACTTGTCTTCCTCTACTCTGCATTGAATCTGGCACTGTGCCTACCAATGCAAATACATTTTTTGAAGCTGGTGCCCCACAGTTCATAAGTAATTAGGAAATGTCATAGTTCACCACCAAGAGCTGCTAATAAATACTTCTTTATTACAACCAGTTTCTGTCCTCAGACCATTATCAGGTATCATAAGTCACTACTTGGATCTTAAGTTATTTGACACTGTAGGTTTTATTAACACTGTGTAACATGGTTTAAATGTCTGAAGATAGCTGATGATGATCTGGTGGCTGAAACTAGTTGTGATAAAGAAGTATTTATTAACAGCTCTTGGCGGTGAATTAGGATTTTTTAATTTTTTTCTATATTTATTTATTTATTTCCCAATTTTCTTGACACCCGTCTGTTTCAACTTTGTCTCCCCTTGCCCTCTCATCCCGGGGGTGAGTTACCTGAGTGAACTTTTTTAGCCTATTCCTTTCTCTTCCCGAAAGAAGGAACTATTGGTTCAGAAAGCTAGATAAGTGTTGTGTAGTTTTATATGTGCCTGTTGGTAGTACTGAAATTTCACCTCCTCAAGATAAGTTAAAAATGCATTTAGTTTTTAAGGAACACCACACTCTGTGGAAGCTCATAATTTTATTGTTTTATCAAACAAATTTTTGATACAATTAAGTGGCAGTAACAATTCTGTCATTTGCTACCTGTTGATATTCCTGTATGCTGAATTATCCTTTTTTTGTGTACATCAGCAAGCATTCTACATACTGTTTTCTCCACACAGGAACATAAGGCATTTTCCCTGTCCATTAGTGTCAGCCATCATTCTACATTCATCTTATATGTCAAGATTTCAGTGTAAAGCCAGGTCACACCTTTCCATATAGGAAAAATGCAGATTTGATCAGGCAAACAAATGATTACAATTTCAGAAAAATTGGATGATTTATTCAAGAGAAAGAGTGTCGTGTCAGTAACTTGTTGGTCCACCTCTGGCACTTATGCAAGCAGTTATCTGGTTTAGCAATGATTGACAGAGTTACTGGATGTTCTCCTGAGGGATATAATGCAAAATTCTATTGAATTGGTGCAGTAGGTCATCAGATTCCTCAGATGGTTGGAAGGCCCTGCCCATAATGCTCAAGGCATTCTTGATAGTGGCGAGATCCAGTGACCTTTCTGGCCAAGGTAGTATTTGACAAGCATAAAGACAAGCAGTAGAAACCTTGCAGTGTGTGGGTGGACATTATCTTGCTGAAATGTAAGACCAGCATGGCTTACCACAAAGGGCAAAAAAAGGGAGCATGGAATATTGTTGATGTACTGCTGTGATGTAAAGGTGCCACAGATGACAACCAGAGGGGTCCTGCTATGAAACAAAATGACACTGCAGAACTTCACTCCTGGTATCCCACTCCTCTCTGGGGCATGTTCAGACACATGTTCGGCCTGGAATTTTAATCACAGGAGTAGAATTGTCTTCAGTAATGAGTCCTACTGAAAACTGAGCCCTGATGACCATCGAAGACGTACCTGGAGATGCCCCGGACAGCAATGAGACGCCAACCTGACTGTTGCCTACCACCATACAGCCCAACAACCACGAATGATAGTCTGGGGCTCCATTTCTTTTCAGAGCAGGAACCCTTTGGTTGTCAATCACATCAGCCTTACAGCACAATGGTACATCAGCAACATTCTATGCCCCTTTTTGTTGACCTTTATGGCAAGTCATCCTGGACTACATTTCAGGAAGGTAATCCCCACTCACACAATGTGAGCATTTCTACTGCTTGTCTCTATGCTTGCCAAATTGTAAATGTACCTCTCTTCTGCTGATTTCCATCCCATTCTGATAGTTCATTCATGGTGGATTCTCTTTCTTTTTTTTATCTCTTAGAGTGTATTATGTCAGTTATCATTTTGAGGAAGCTATTTCTGGTGGCCACCCTGACTTTTGTCTTCAGACAGTGTTGCCTGATTTCAGAGACCTGTCCAAGTTTAATCTAAGATCTCTTAGAATGAATTTGTGATGTAGGTTGTGACCATGCCAAGATAAATTTGGTGTTCTACTGCAGCATCTACCCCTATACTAGGCAAGCCATCTTATAATGTGTGATGGATATCTGATAAACTCTCCCCTTTTCCATCAGTGATTTAGTGCGGCCTTTCTGCTATAGGGTCTACAGAAGGTTGCTCCTAGGTACTTTATGGAATTTACAATTGCCATAAATTTGTCACCAATATTGTACAACCGTGAGCCATGGACCTTGCCATTGGTGGGGAGGCGTGCGTGCCTCAACGATACAGATAGCTGTACCGTAGGTGCAACCACAATCGAGGGGTATCTGTTGAGAGGCCAGACAAACGTGTGGTTCCTGAAGAGGGGCAGCAGCCTTTTCAGTAGTTGCAGGGGCTGGCTGATTGACTGATCTGGCCTTGTAACACTAACCAAAATGGCCTTGCTGTTTTGGTACTGTGAACGGCTGAAAGCAAGGGGAAACGACAGCCGTAATTTTTCCCGAGAGCATGCAGCTTTACCGTATGATTAAATGATGATGGCGTCCTCTTGGGTAAAATATTCTGGAGGTAAAATAGTCCCCCATTCGGATCTCTGGGCAGGGACTACTCAAGAGGACATTGTTATCAGGAGAAAGAAAACTGGCGTTCTACGGATCGGAATGTGGAATGTCAGATCCCTTAATCGGGCAGGTAGGTTAGAAAATTTAAAAAGGGAAATGTATAGGTTAAAGTTAGATATAGGGGGAATTAGTGAAGTTCGGTGGCAGGAGGAACAAGACTTCTGGTCAGGTGAATACAGAGTTATAAATACAAAATCAAATAGGAGTACTGCAGGAGTAGGTTTAATAATGAATAAAAAAAACAGGCGTGCGGGTAAGTTACTACAAACAGCATAGTGAACACATTATTGTGGCCAAGATAGACACGAAGCCGATGCCTACTACAGTAGTACAAGTTTATATGCCAACTAGCTCTGCAGATGATGAAGAAATTGATGAAATGTATGATGAGATAAAGGAAATTATTCAGGTAGTGAAGGGAGACGAAAATTTAATAGTCATGGGTGACTGGAATTCAAGAGTAGGAAAAGGGAGAGAAGGAAACATTGTAGGTGAATATGGATTGGGGCTAAGAAATGAAAGAGGAAGCAGCGTGGTAGAATTTTGCGCAGAGCTCAACTTAATCATAGCTAACACTTGGTTCAAGAATCATGAAAGAAGGTTGTATACATGGAAGAACACTGGAGATACTAAAAGGTATCAGATAGATTATGTAATGGTAAGACAGAGTTTTAGGAACCAGGTTTTAAATTGTAAGACATTTCCAAGGGCAGATGTGGACTCTGACCATAATCAATTGGTTATGAACTGTAGATTAAAACTGAAGAAACTGCAAAAAAGTGGGAATTTAAGGAGATGGGACCTGGATAAGTAGAAAGAACCAGAGGTTGTACAGAGTTTCAGGAAGAGCATAAGGGAACAATTGACAGGAATGGGGGAAAGAAATACAGTAGAAGAAGAATGGGTAGCTTTGAGGGATGAAATAGTGAAGGCAGCAGAGGATCAAATAGGTGAAAAGACGAGGGCTAGTAGAAATCCTTGGATAACAGAAGACATATTGAATTTAATTGATGGAAGGAGAAAATATAAAAATGCAGTAAATGAAGCAGGCATAAAGGAATACAAACGTCTCAAAAATGAGATCGACAAGAACTGCAAAATGGCTAATCAGGGATGGCTAAAGGACAAATGTAGGGATGTGGAGGCTTATCTCACTAGGGGTAAGATAGATACTGCCTACAGGAAAAATAAAGAGACCTTTGGAGAAAGGAGAACCACTTGCATGAATATCAAGAGCTTAGATGGAAACTCAATTCTAAGCAAAGAAGGGAAACCAGAAAGGTGGAAGGAGTATATAGAGGGTCTGTACAAGGGCGGTGTACTTGAGGACAATATTATGTAAATGAAAGAGGATGTAGATGAAGATGAAATGGGAGATATGGTATTGCATGAAGAGTTTGACAGAGCACTGAAAGACCTGAGTCGAAACAAGGCCCCCGGAGTAGACAACATTCCATTAGAACTACTGACAGCCTTGGGAGAGCCAGTCCTGACAAAACTCTACCGTCTGGTGAGCAAGATGTATCAGACAGGCGAAATACCCTCAGACTTCAAGAAGAATATAATAATTCCAATCCCAAAGAAAGCAGGTGTTGACAGATGTGAAAATTACCGAACTATCAGTTTAATAAGTCACGGCTGCAAAATACTAACACGAATTATTTACTGACGAATGGAAAAACTTGTAGAAGCCGATCTTGGGGAAGATCAGTTTGGATTCCGTAGAAATATTGGAACACGTGAGGCAACACTGACCCTACGACTTATCTTAGAAGTTAGATTAAGGAAAGGCAAACCTACGTTTCTAGCATTTGTAGACTTAGAGAAAGCTTTTGACAATGTTGACTGGAATACTCTCTTTCAAATTGTGAAGGTGGCAGGGGTAAAATACAGAGAGCGAAAGGCTATTTACAATTTGTACAGGAACCAGATGGCAGTTATAAGAGTCGAGGGGTATGAAAGGGAAGCAGTGGTTGGGAAGGGAGTGAGACAGGGTTGTAGCCTATTCCCGATGTTATTCAATCTGTATATTGAGCAAGCTATAAAGGAAACAAAAGAAAAGTTTGGAGTAGGTATTAAAATCCATGGAGAGGAAATAAAAACTTTGAGGTTCGCTGATGAATGGACAATGTCTTGAAAGGAGGGTATAAGATGAACATCAACAAAAGCAAAACAAGGATAATGGAATGTAGTCGAATCAAATCGGGTGATGCTTTGGGAATTAAATTAGGAAATGAGACACTTAAAGTAGTAAAGGAGTTTTGCTATTTGGGAAGCAAAATAACTAATGATGGTCGAAGTAGAGAGGATTTAAAATGTAGACTAGCAATTGTGAGGAAAGCGTTTCTGAAGAAGAAAAATTTGTTAACATCGAGTATAGATTTAAATGTCATGAAGTCTTTTCTGAAAGTATTTGTATGGAGCGTAGCCTTGTATGGAAGTGAAACGTGGACGATAAATAGCTTAGACAAGAAGAGAATAGAAGCTTTCTAAATGTGGTGCTACAGAAGAATGCTGAAGATTAGATGGGTAGATCATATAACTAATGAGGAAGTATTGAATAGAATTGGGGAGAAGAGGAGCTTGTGGCACAACTTGACTAGAAGAAGGGATCGGTTGGTAGCACATGTTCTGAGACATCAAGGGATCACCAATTTAGTATTGGAGGGCCATGTGGAGGGTAAAAATCGTAGAGGGAGACCAAGAGATGAATACACTAAGTAGATTCAGAAGGATGTAGGTTGCAGTAGGTACTGGGAGATGAAGACGCTTGCACAGGATAAAGCAGCATGGAGAGCTGCATCAAACCAATCTCAGGACTGAAGGCCACAACAACATTGTACAATAGAGGATTTATTCTCCTGTGTAAGCACAATACATTACATTTATTTATATTCAGGGTCAACTTCCAGTCCCTGCACCATTCATCAATCCTTTGCCCATCTTCCTACAATTTGCTACAGTCTTCTTGTTTATTACCTTCTTGTAAACATTATCCACTAGATCATTTATACAGGGTGCTACAAAAAGGTACTGCCAAACTTTCAGGAAACATTCCTCACACACAAATAAAGAAAAGATGTTATGTGGACATGTGTCCGGAAATGCTTAATTTCCATGTTAGAGCTTATTTTAGTTTCTTCCACCTACGCTCAATGGAGCACATTATCATGATTTCATACGGGATACTCTACCTGTGCTGCTAGAACATGTGCCTTTACAAGTACGACACAACATGTGGTTCATGTGTGATGGAGCTCCTGCACATTTCAGTCGTAGTGTTCGTACGCTTCTCAACAACAGATTTGGTGACCGATGGGTTGGTAGAGGCGGACCAATTCCATGGCCTCCACGCTCTTCTGACCTCAACTCTCTTGACTTCCATTGATGGGGGCATTTGAAAGCTCTTGTCTACGCAACCCCGGTACCAAATGTGGAGACTCTTCATGCTCGTATTGTGGACGGCTGTGATACAATACGCCATTCTCCAGGGCTGCATCAGCACATCAGGGATTCCATGCAACGGAGGGTGGATGCATGTATCCTCACTAACGGAGGACATTTTGAACATTTCCTGTACCAAAGTGTTTGAAGTCTTGCTGGTACATTCTGTTGCTGTGTGTTTCCATTTAATGATTAATGTGATTTGAAGAGAAGTAATAAAATGATCTCTAACATGGAAAGTAAGCGTTTCCGGACACAAGTCCACATAATATATTTTCTTTCTTTGTGTGTGAGGAATGTCTCCTGAAAGTTTGGCCGTACCTTTTTGTAACACCCTGCATATGTTGTAACGCACTTCCCTCATTCACTCGTGAAATTACCTTTATATCTGTCAATCTTTTTCTCTTAAGAACAATGTGTTGAGTTCTGCATGCAAGGAAGTCTTGAAACCAATTCAGATCTGGTTCAGTTCTCAGTAAGTTTATATTTTTCACTACATGCCAGTGTGCAATTGTATCAAATTCTTCCCTGAAGTCAACGAACATGGCATCAGACTGACCACTGATGTCTGTGGAGCTCCATGGTGTAATTATCTTCATTTTTGCTTCATTCAGCTTTTATTTGTCAGTTGGATTAGGATTTCAGATAAATCATAAATCTGTGATGAAGTTCACTTTGCTTCCATAGTAACTTTATTACATAGCTGTTAAACCACAATGGGTCTTTCCCATCCCATAAAACCTTGCTTGTAACATACTTGTCTAAGTTGTGTTGAACGATGCTTTTGGATCATATCCATTTATGCTCTACATCTGCATCCTCAGAACTGACTGTTTCATATTGACTACTGAGGATACTCTGCAGTTTGTAACCTGTCACTGCTGCTGAGCAAAAATATTTTCCTACCTTTCTTAGTATTCCTTATGACATCCGTAGTCATTGATGCTATAACAGCCTTATGATAAGTGATGTCCTTCTCTGTGTTAACTGATTTGAAAAGTTGTTCAGTTCTGTTTGTTGCTAGGAGGTCTGAGACAGTATCCTCTTGCATTGGTTCTTTGAGTATCTGCTCTAAGTAATTTTCAGAAAAGACATTCAGAATAATATCACATGACTCACTGTCTTTGGTATCAGTTTTTATTGCTTTACTCTCCTATTCTATAGGTGATAAATTGAAGCTTCCCCCTATTAGAGTTTTGTGGTCAGTAAACGTATTCGCGATACTCAGCAAGTTCTCTCTGAAGTGCTGTGCCACTAGAGTTCCTGATGCACACAGTCTATAAAACCATTTGATTACCATGTTTGCCCAATGTTATAAAGCATAAATCCACCCAGATTATTATGCATTTGCAGTCCAGGATAACTTTGGTAGATATTATTGAATTCTTTACTGTAGTAAATACGCTGTAATCATTGTCATCTAATGTATCCTTGTGAGATACACTCCTATCTGCATTTAGGATTTTGTTACTGTCCACTTTCAGTTTAAACCACCTTTTTGTTCCCAATACTATCTGGGCATTATTACCTCTAATAGCTGACACTAATTCTGTGACTTCATTATTCATACTCTGCAGTTTACTAATATCATAATGACATTATTTATTACTGTCTGTAAGGTTGAACATTCTGTGAGAATAATGTGGCTGATCTGTATTTCATTTTGGAAGGCAACCCATCACTGATCCCAAAGGAACTTCCTCTAACCTGAAAACCCCAGTGTGCATGACATGTTTACTCTGGTTTCCTAGGAACATGCAATGCATGCCTGACCTATTGAGGGAGTGCCTACAATTTTCCACCCAGTAGCAGTGGTTGAGAAGTTTGCAATCAGTATCATCACAGAATTGCCGGAGCCCATGATTTTACCATCCATTCTGCTCTAAACCAGAAGAGCATGATTGACAGTGAGTACAAGGTGAACAATAATGAATTGAGGCTACACCCTGAATGTGAAGCTAGCTGCCTTCAACAAATCAGCCAGCTGCCAAAAGGAATCAAGGATTGCCTTAGAACCCAAGCAGTAAGGATCATTTGTGCTTATTTGAGCCATGATTTGTAGCCAGCTGCACCAAGTACGTTTGATAGCTGGCAGCAGAGCTTCCTCTGCATTTCTGTGTGCTGTTATATAAAAAATAATATAAATAGATATAATTGAATTTGATTGCATTGTTAAAATGTTTGTGGTTATCTTAATTTTTCTTAGCGACTGGACTTCACTGACCTTCTAGTTGAAGTTACAGGTGGCGAAGGACTCCAGGAACACCAGTGCTTGTCGTAATCATGAAAATCCTCTTCCTGTAATTTTCCTCTTCACTTATTTCAATAAATAAAAATACTTGATACTGTTCTTCCGTATAATATTATTCATGCACACATGTGATACATAAAGCTCGCAATACTTCATATCTAAAGTTGCACATCTTCATTGTCCTTCTACATACGAGAGAGTCTGTAAGAGTGAAAAAAAAAAAAAACTGTACAATAGTTGACTGTTTTTTCATTCATTTGTCTGCACCTTACCGTACATTCATATCAGTGTTTCAATTTTTGTTTTTTAATATATCTTAATTTTATGGCATCGTGGGGGCATTTCATGATGTACTTATACAGTGACCCCCCTGCAAACATCCTGAATTTACACTGACATTGTTGCCTGAACTGCCTGCTATTTCCCTGAGGCACTCCATATGTGCCTAACATTGGAGCTCCCTTTCGCTAACTTACCAGCCTTCTGCACTTGTCCATGCTGGGCATGCAAATCAACCACTGACCCAAGAGGAGAGGCACCACATGATGGCTCAGATGTGTTATCAACACTGGGAAGATAAGACATAAAAGAACAGCCATGTGGCCCATTTCCAGTTTCTCCCTCCACCCAGAGACACACAAACCCACTGACCACTCTCCACCATTCACCCTTGAGGGAAGACAGACAGTGCCAGATATTATGCATTGGAGGATGTTTCCAAGGGATTCCAATGGTGCCAGAGGTGTCACAGCTTTCACCAATAGTACCTCAATGTCACCAGCCTGTCAACAGTGGCAAATGCAGTTTCCTGCTGTTTCTGTACAGAAGACTAATTCTCCTTGCAGCTGAACATAATGGACACAGTTCTTACCTATTTCATATTCTCTAAAAACTGTATAAAAATCTAAAAAAAAAAAAAAAGGTCAAGACTATTTGAAAAAAACAGACAACGGCAAGAGATAAAATTTTCTGATGGGGGTGCTACTGAAGTTAAGGTTGTAACACACAACTTCAGTAATGTCTGCGCAATGACTAATGCTCTGAACAGACTTTTGTCATTTTTCTCAGGAAATGTCGCAGAAAGGAGCATTATCTTTATGAAAATATAATCTTTTACATAGCTGATTTTTATTAAGTTAGTTTCATGGTTTCTGATCAGGAGAGTGACTATGTCCACAGGTACTGATTGTGTGAAGAATATACACTCCTGGAAATGGAAAAAAGAACACATTGACACCGGTGTGTCAGACCCACCATACTTGCTCCGGACACTGCGAGAGGGCTGTACAAGCAATGATCACATGCACGGCACAGCGGACACACCAGGAACCGCGGTGTTGGCCGTCGAATGGCGCTAGCTGCGCAGCATTTGTGCACCGCCGCCGTCAGTGTCAGCCAGTTTGCTGTGGCATACGGAGCTCCATCGCAGTCTTTAACACTGGTAGCATGCCGCGACAGCGTGGACGTGAACCGTATGTGCAGTTGACGGACTTTGAGTGAGGGTGTATAGTGGGCATGCGGGAGGCCGGGTGGACGTACCGCCGAATTGCTCAACACGTGGGGTGTGAGGTCTCCACAGTACATCGATGTAGTCGCCAGTGGTCGGCGGAAGGTGCACGTGCCCATCGACCTGGGACCGGACCACAGTGATGCACGGATGCACGCCAAGACCGTAGGATCCTACGCAGTGCCGTAGGGGACCGCACCGCCACTTCCCAGCAAATTAGGGACACTGTTGCTCCTGGGGTATCGGCGAGGACCATTCACAACCGTCTCCATGAAGCTGGGCTACGGTCCCGCACACCGTTAGGCTGTCTTCCGCTCACGCCCCAACATCGTGCAGCCCGCCTCCAGTGGTGTCACGACAGGCGTGAATGGAGGGACGAATGGAGATGTGTCGTCTTCAGCGATGAGAGTCGCTTCTGCCTTGGTGCCAATGATGGTCGTATGCGTGTTTGGCACCGTGCAGGTGAGCACCACAATCAGGACTGCATACGACCGAGGCACACAGGGCCAACACCCGGCATCATGGTGTGGGGAGCGATCTCCTACACTGGCCGTACACCACTGGTGATCATTGAGGGGACACTGAATAGTGCACGGTACATCCAAACCGTCATCGAACCCATCGTTCTACCATTCCTAGACCGGCAAGGGAACTTGCTGTTCCAACAGGACAATGCACGTCCGCATGTATCCCGTGCCACCCAACGTTCTCTAGAAGGTGTAAGTCAACTACCCTGGCCAGCAAGATCTCCGGATCTGTCCCCCATTGAGCATGTTTGGGACTGGATGAAGCGTCGTCTCACGCGGTCTGCACGTCCATCACGAACGCTGGTCCAACTGAGGCGCCAGGTGGAAATGGCATGGCAAGCCGTTCCACAGGACTACATCCAGCATCTCTATGATTGTCTCCATGGGAGAATAGCAGCCTGCATTGCTGCGAAAGGTGGATACACACTGTACTAGTGCCGACATTGTGCATGCTCTGTTGCCTGTGTCTATGTGCCTGTGGTTCTGTCAGTGTGATCATGTGATGTATCTGACCCCAGGAATGTGTCAATAAAGTTTCCCCTTACAATGAATTCACGGTGTTCTTATTTCAATTTCCAGGAGTGTATACAGATTCCGTAGTTGTGAATGTTTCAGTGAATGGAATAAAAGTTTACACTTTTAACTTTCATATTTTCAACTCTTCTAATCACAGTCTGACAATATTTAATGTCAATTCACTTCCTTGAGCCACTAATTCCCATTAACTTGTCTCCTTTGCACAGTGTCACAAACATGAATTCACTCCATTACATAACATTTTGGATTTACTCATTTTCTTCCCCAAGCAGACTTTATTAGGCAACTGTAGGGAAACTTTTCTGTTGAAAGTTTTGATTTCTTATTATGTTACAGCCTCACACTGCAGCTTCATAATGAATTGGTTGTCTTCGCTCTATTGGTCATAGCTATGATGATGGTTTGAAATTAAACAGCGTAATGCTCTCATTTGGATAATTTGCCATGGAAATCAAGGTTTACTGGGCACTTTGCTTTACTCACAGTCACAATAGATGCTTATGTTGTATTAAAAGTTGCTTTCATTTCCTATTATGTGGCAGCTACACACAGATTTTCATAGATCTAGTTTCATATTTATCTGCTAGTTTCATATTTATCTGCAGTGTATCATCTGTCATAACAATCCTATTGTTTTGTGGTTGCTTGGAGATATATTTAAAAAAATAGTTTTTACAAAAGATAGCACATGAAGTGGCAAGAATTTTACTGTTTATTAATACTGAAAATTTTTAACATTTATGTACTGTGATATAGAAATAATAGAATAAAGTTGTGATTAATGTTGTTGACAGCATTCAGTACTTTATAAAGAGAGAAGTACACTGATACACAGGCAGTAAAACATTTCACAAGAAAGTGAGATGTAACAGGTCATTCATAGAATGAGATGTCCCATGTCCTTGATATCTGTTGGCTGCCAAAAGACATTTGTGGGTTAAGGTGGTTAGTAAGTACGAAGCGCCCAACTTTCAGGAGGTTTTTTGATGGAATGCAGTGGATTGATGTCCATGAGCAAGAAGCAGTGTTACAATTCGAGGATACTGAATAGCAGCACTGTGCAGCATTGGTATTGTATAGCAACCACAAGAAACAGTAAGAGAAGCAAGAAAACTAGTAAGATATGGTAGTTACAGATTGACAATCAGACTGTTTCAATAGCCTATACCTAACATCCCCATTAGGGAAATAAAGACCAAGGAAACATTTCGTTTGGAGACCTTGGTGATGGATGCGAAGAGGTGGGGGGAGTGAGATTGGTGCTGTCCAGGACAATGGGAGTCAAAAACAGAACATCTGACAGTACACATTTACATAGTTGCATTTGAATTATTCATATATTAAAGAAGAAGACATTGTGTTTGTCTGAGAGAGAAAAGGAGAAATTTATGGAGAATTGGAGGGTATAAATTACGATTGTCTTTATCAATGGAGACAACTGGCATATTGTTGTGCTTGTTTACAAAAGAGTAGACACGAGTCACACACATACAATTCTACTTGCAACATGGTAGAGTTTATGTTGGACTCAGAGAAGAAGATTAATGATTTCTTAGTAGTTGACAGACCTCATGAGAGCAGTTCAACTTGGCATAAGGATTGTGGCACCACACAGTTACAGGTCACCCGCCACACTACAGCAGATCCTGCGGCAGCCTACTACATGTGAATGACATGATGTTTCCACAGTGAGCCAGCAGCTCAACCACATTTCATCTCAGCTCTTACAGAATTGTGACAAAATTTTATGATTTGTATGATCGTAGAGGACATTGTTAAGGAGTGACATAGGTGAACCGCTAAGTAGTAGTGAACTCTGAATTACAAATTTAATGTAATTGGATAGATAAAAAATTTACTTGCCAGGCAGTGGCAGGAGAACATTGCACATCAGTTATGATAAAGATGGAGAGATGGAAGAATTGGAACAGAAGTCTCCTGGAGTAAAGGGAGTGTTCTGATGTGGCAATAAAGTCACAAATGTGGAAGAGTGAACAAAATTTATTAAAGGATAAGGTTTCAAAAAAATTAAGACACTTGAAAGTTGATAGGTAAGCAAGTAAATATATTTTGTCATGTAAGTATTATAAAGAGTAGGAGACACTTACACATACCACTTAGCATTCATCCTGATACATACCTATAACATGTCAGATTAAAAATAGGGAAAGGATGAAAAAGAAGTTCAGACACAGTGACCATAGACCAAGATAATCTGGTGGTACAGAGTTATTGGCAGAAGGTATCACGAGGGGAAGCATGCGACAAGGATAAATAGTTCACAGTTGAGATAAAACACTGGCATAGAACGGTTAAAAAATGTAAGTATTGATATAAGGCAAGACCTGAGGAAGGTGAGAATGTACACAAGGTAATGATCATGAGAGTCAGACATAGAAGGAATAATGTCTTCTACTTTTGAGAGTATAAGTTGGGTCAGATACTTTGTAAGTGATGGTGTGGTGTGCCTGAAGGCAACATGTTAAGATGATAAAGGGTAAGTGGATCTACGGAAAGGATAACTTACGACTTAGGTTGGGTGGATCAGAAAAAGGAAGGACCAGTACTGTTTTTATGACGGTAGAGTTGTGAAGGGACACTTGCATCTCAAATGGAAAGATAATTGAGAAATATCTACCCCTAGAATGAGGTGTAAATGTGCATAGGAAGGATTTTGACATTATACAAGCATTTTCCAGACAAGTTTATTTATTTATTTATTCTTGTACTGTAGATTCAATATACAAGAGAACTGTATGGATGTGGAATGAGTCACAATTATACATGAGAACAGTAGCCTACTTACACAGGGTGGTCCATCTGAAGTTTCAGATGAGATTATCTCGAAAACTATACATTGAGTAAAATAGTGGGTAAGACAAGTTCATAAGCTCATAGGGGGACATCAAATGATACTGCACGTGACCCCCAGCCCCTGCCCCCTTGGGTGGGCAGGGGGCAACTTTTAAATCTTAAATGGAAACCCCCATTTTTTATTGAAAGATTCGGATTCTACGTAAAAAAGTAATCAAGTTTTGTCTGAAACATTTTTTTAAGCCATTGACAGATGGTGCTGAAATCGAGAAAAATTAAAATTGGAGAAGAACTCCGATTTATTTAGAACGATCCGAGAAGGATGCATCAAATCGTTAGGGAACTCTTCACAATTGATACTCACCTGACTGTGGCGCTACCGTGGCCAAACTGTGAACTATGGCTCAGTATAAAGGTTGGTGCAATGCGATCAGACGTCAATTCACTTTCAGATTGTGAACCGTAAGCCGGCCGGTATGCCCGAGCGGTTCTATGCGCTTCAGTCAGGAACTGCGCGACCGCTACGGTTGCAGGTTCGAATCCTGCCTCGGGCGAGGAAGTGTGTGATGTCCTTAGGTTAGTTATATTTAAATAGTTCTAAGTTCTAGGGGACTGATGACCTCAGATGTTAAGTCCCATAGTGCTCAGAGCCTTTTTTTTTTTTTTTTTTTTTTTTTTTTTTTTTTTTTTTTTTTTTTTTTTTTTTTTTTTTGTGAACCGTAAACATCAACTGACAAAAGTAAATTATTCTTTAGCGAAACATGGCTGACTATCCTCCTACAGAAATTGTTGATATGATGTTAATTTTAGGTGAATGCCATAACAATTACACTGCAGCTATGCAGTTGTATGCGGATCGTTTCACAAACAGATGACATCCAAGCAAAAACATTATTCGAAATTGCACTCAATGAGCTTGAAATGGATAGATGCACCATCCACCTCGTCATCACGAATATAATGACAATTATGCGCGTACCCTTACCGTTCTCTCCTGTTTTCAACTGGATCCCAAAATGAGTAGTCGTGCAATTCAGAGACAAACTGGTATAATGAAATCAACTGTTTTGAGGATTTTGAAGGCACATAAATATCATGTGTATCACAGGCATTAATGCTGAAAGATATGCAAATACACGTGCATTTCTGCCAATGGGCCTTGGAAATGATAAGAGGTGCCAATGATTTTTTTAGATACATTATGTTCACCGATGAAGCCACATTCAAAAACTATGGCGAATGAAACCATTATGATTGTTATTATTGGTCCCCTGTCAATTCACACTGGCACCGAGCCGTTGTCAATTGACAAAAATAGTTGTTAGTGGTCTGGTGTGGAATTTTAAACTGTTACTTGATAGGACCATATTATTTTTTTGATTGAAATGTTACTGGGGAATCTTATTTACAACTTCTCTGCAATGATTTGTTGGAGGTAATGGAAGATGTTGATTTAGAAACTAGATAACAAATGTCGTTCGAACAGGACGGAGCAGCTCCTCATTATGCTAAACATGCGCAGAACATTTTAAATTTACGGTACCCTGGTCGGAGGATAGAATGTGGCGGACCAATACAGTGGCAACCACGTTCACCAAACCTAATATCTCCTGATTTTTTCTTGTGGGGTTATTTAACAAGTATTGTTTATGAAAGACAGCCCACAACCTGAAACGATATGGAGCAATGCATTCAAAGAGCGTGTGCAGCCATACCACGGGATTTGCTGCTCAAAACTGTGGGAAACTTTCGCAGACAATTGACTTTATGCATTGAAGGAAATGGGGATAATTTTGAACAATTTCCTTATGGCTAATTTCATTAATTAAGCAGCCCGAATTGTGAGAGGGAAGGGGACTCACACTAATGAAGCACCTCATTGGAACATCATTTTACTACCTCCATGTCGTTGTTCCTGGGTAACACTAAAAGTAGGATACAGTACATTTTGTACAAAAATAGCTTAATTTGGCGTAAGAAAAGAAATGGTGCACATTTTTTTTTTGATTTGATGCGTCTTTCTCAAATAATTCTAAATAAATCGGAGTTCTTCCCCAATTTTACATTTATCTTGATTTCAGCGCCATCTGTCAGTAGATTGAAAAAATGTTTCAGACAAAACTTGATTCCTTTTTTTATAGAGAATCCGAATCTGCAATAAAAAATGGGTGTTTCCATTTAAGATTTAAAAGTTGCCCCTCACCTCAGCCAAGGGGGCAGGGGCTGGAGGTCACGTGTAGTAGCATTTGATGTCCTCCTTTGAGCTTATGAACTTGTCTTACCCACTATTTTTACCCAATGTATAGTTTTCGAGATAATCTCATCCGAAACTTCAGATGGACCACCCTGCATATGTTAATAGGTATAAATTGCAATATGTGTAAAGGAACAAAATATGTTAACATTTACAAGCTTAGGCACTTCCTAAAGTAAAACAGAGATATAAAGCAATAAATTACAATTATTCCATATTAAGCTGTAATTTTTCTAGAAGTAAAGTACATTGTTATTCTGGCATACGTCATCATGTTCAGTTACAAAGTGGTAACAGCTAATATTACAGGTCAGTGTGCCACATCTGACTTACAATATAGAAGAGACTTACCAAACAAAAGCGCTGGCAGGTCGATAGACACACAAACAAACACAAACATACACACAAAATTCTAGCTTTCGCAACAAACGGTTGCCTCGTCAGGAAAGAGGGAAGGAGAGGGATAGACGAAAGGATTTGGGTTTTAAGGGAGAGGGTAAGGAGTCATTCCAATCCCGGGAGTGGGAAGACTTACCTTAGGGGGAAAAAAGGACGGGTATACACTCGCACACACACATATCCATCCACACATATACAGGCACAAGCAGACATATACAGAGGCAAAGAGTTTGGGCAGAGATCAGAATTTTGTGTGTATGCCTGTGCTTTACCGTGCGTCCATCGACGTGCCAGTGCCTTCGTTTGGTAAGTAAAAAACAAAATATATATATAGTTATAATAGAAGGAAACATTTCACGTAGGAAAAATATACCTAAAAACAAAGATGATGTGACTTACCAAATGAAAGTGCTGGCAGGGTAAGGAGTCATTCCAATCCCGGGAGCGGAAAGACTTACCTTAGGGGGAAAAAAGGACGGGTATACACTCGCGCACACACATATCCATCCACACATATACATATACATATACATATCCACACATATACATATACATATATCCACACATATACATATATCCACACATATACATACATAACCGCCCCCGGTGTAAAACCTGTCCCATGCACCCTCCCACCACCACCTACTCCAGTCCTGTAACCCGGAAGGTGTACACAATCAAAGGCAGAGCCACGTGTGAAAGCACCCATGTGATCTACCAACTGACCTGCCTACACTGTGATGCATTCTATGTGGGAATGACCAGCAACAAACTGTCCATTCGCATGAATGGACAGAGGCAGACAGTGTTTGTTGGTAATGAGGATCACCCTGTGGCTAAACATGCCTTGGTGCATGGCCAGCACATCTTGACGCAGTGTTACACCATCCGGGTTATCTGGATACTTCCCACTAACACTAACCTATCCGAATTCCGAAGATGGGAACTTGCTCTTCAATATATCCTCTCTTCCAGTTATCCACCAGGCCCCAATCTCCGCTAATTTCAAGTTGCCGCCACTCATACCTCACCTGTCATTCAACAACATCTTTGCCTCTGCACTTCTGCCTCGACTGACATCTCTGCCCAAACTCTTTGTCTTTAAATATGTCTGCTTGTGTCTGTATATATGTGGATGGATATGTGTGTGTGCGAGTGTATACCCGTCCCTTTTTCCCCCTAAGGGAAGTCTTTCCGCTCCCGGGACTGGAATGACTCCTTACACTCTCCCTTAGAACCCACATCCTTTCGTCTTTCCCTCTCCTTCCCTCTTTCCTGATGAGGCAACAGTTTGTTGCGAAAGCTTGAATTTTGTGTGTATGTTTGTGTTCGTTGTGTGTCTGTCGACCTGCCAGCACTTTCATTTGGTAAGTCACATCATCTTTGTTTTTAGGTGTGTGTGTGTGTGTGTATATATATATATATATATATATATATATATATATATATATATATATATATATATAAGATATGAATATAATAGAGGGAAACATTCCACGTGGGAAAAATATATCTAAAAAGAAAGATGATGAGACTTACCAAACAGATTGAGGACTTTTATTAAGGAATAAAAATAAATTAAAATAAAATAAATTAATTAATTAATAAAAGTCCTCAATCTTTCCTCTCCCACATCCACACCGGCTGTTCAGAGCATCCTCCTACAGGCCAACCACAAATTAGAACAGCATGCCACCCTCCACCATAAAAAACTATCCAATCTCCTGGTTTCCCACCTCCGGAAAGGCAACTCACTCACCCTTCACAACCTTTCCAGCAAACCTCAACCTCCTCTCATTGCACACAAACCCAGTCTCTCCCATCTACTCAATCTCCCACTTCCAGCTCCACTCCCTCCAAAACCTCAAAATTCCAATCAACACAATCTGGAACCACAACACCCTAATTCAGTAGTTAACCTTTCCTCCAAACCTCTCTCCCAATCCGAAACCTCTGTCCTATCCAAAGGCCTCACCTTCAGCCCCACTCCCAGATTTAACCAAACAGCCCTCGTCAAAGATTTACTGTCCTACACCCATACTCTCTGCTGGAAATATCACTTTGCCACGAAGAAAAATGATCCTAATCCTACTCCTAATGATCCAACTCCCCAAGACACTATCCAAATTGAACCCTGCCTGGAACAGTTCCGTCCTCCGTCACAGCGGGACCCACCTCTTCTTCCTCAAAATCACCCTCTCCAAACCTTCCAGGAATTTCTGACTTCCAGCCTTGCTTCTCAATCCTTTTTAAAAAACCTTAATCCTACTCCCAACATCACCACTGCTGAAGCCCAGGCTATCCGTGATCTGAAGGCTGACCGATCCATCGTCATTCTTCCGGCGGACAAGGGTTCCACGACTGTGGTACTTGATCGTCGGGAGTATGTAGCTGAGGGACTGTGTCAGCTTTCAGACAACACTACTTACAAAGTTTGCCAAGGTAATCCCATTCCTGATGTCCAGGCGGAGCTTCAAGGAATCCTCAGAACCTTAGGCCCCCTACAAAACCTTTCACCTGACTCCATCAACCTCCTGACCCCACCAACACCCCACACCCCTACCTTCTACCTTCTTCCTAAAATTCACAAACCCAATCATCCCGGCCATCCCATTGTAGCTGGTTACCAAGCCCCCACAGAACGCATCTCTGCCTACGTAGATCAACACCTTCAACCCATTACATGCAGTCTCCCATCCTTCATCAAAGACACCAACCACTTTCTCGAACGCCTGGAATCCCTACCCAGTCTGTTACCCCCGGAAACCAACCTTGTAACCATTGATGCCACTTCCTTATACACAAATATTCCGCATGTCCAGGGCCTCGCTGCGATGGAGCAATTCCTTTCACGCCGATCACCTGCCACCCTACCTAAAACCTCTTTCCTCATTACCTTAGCCAGCTTCATCCTGACCCACAACTTCTTCACTTTCGAAGGCCAGACATACCAACAATTAAAGGTAACAGCCATGGGTACCAGGATGGCCCCCTCGTACGCCAACCTATTCATGGGTCCAGAATGAGATTTTCACTCTGCAGCGGAGTGTGTGCTGATATGAAACTTCCTGGCAGATTAAAACTGTGTGCCCGACCGAGACTCGAACTCGGGACCTTTGCCTTTCGCTGGCAAGTGCTCTACCAACTGAGCTACCGAAGCACGACTCACGCCCGGTACTCACAGCTTTACTTCCGCCATGGGTCGCTTAGAGGAAGCTTTCTTGGTTACCCAGGTCTGCCAACCCAAAGTTTGGTACAGATTTATTGATGACATTATCATGATCTGGACTCACAGTGAAGAACAACTCCAGAATTTCCTCTCCAACCTCAACTCCTTTGGTTCCATCAGATTCACCTGGTCCTACTCTAAATCCCATGCCACTTTCCTTGACGTTGACCTCCACCTGTCCAATGGCCAGCTTCACACGTCCGTCCACATCAAACCCACCAACAAGCAACAGTACCTCCATTATGACAGCTGCCACCCATTCCACATCAAACGGTCCCTTCCCTACAGCCTAGGTCTTCGTGGCAAACGAATCTGCTCCAGTCCGGAATCCTTGAACCATTACACCAACAACCTGAAAACAGCTTTCGCATCCCGTAACTACCCTCCCGACCTGGTACAGAAGCAAATAACCAGAGCCACTTCCTCATCTCCTCAAACCCGGAACCTTCCACAGAAGAGCCCCAAAAGTGCCCCACTTGTGACAGGATACTTTCCAGGACTGGATCAGATTCTGAATGTGGCTCTCCAGTAGGGATACGACTTCCTCAAATCCTGCCCTGAAATGAGATCCATCGTTCATGAAATCCTTCCCACTCCACCTAGAGTGTCTTTCCGCCGTCCACCTAACCTTCGTAACCTCTTAGTTCATCCCTATGAAATCCCCAAACCACCTTCTGTACCCTCTGGCTCCTACCCTTGTAACCGCCCCCGGTGTAAAACCTGCCCCATGCACCCTCCCACGGCCACCTACTCCAGTCCTGTAACCCGGAAGGTGCACACGATCAAAGGCAGAGCCACGCGTGAAAGCACCCACGTGATTTACCAACTGACCTGCCTACACTGTGAAGCCTTCTATGTGGGAATGACCAGCAACAAACTGTCCATTCGCATGAATGGACACAGGCAGACAGTGTTTGTTGGTAATGAGGATCACCCTGTGGCTAAACATGCCTTGGTGCATGGCCAGCACATCTTGGCACAGTGTTACACTATCCGGGTTATCTGGATACTTCCCACTAACACCAACCTGTCAGAACTGCAGAGATGGGAACTTGCCCTTCAGCATATCCTCTCTTCTCGCTATCCGCCAGGCCCCAATATCCGCTAATTTCTAATTTCAATTTGCGCCGCTCATACCTCACCTGTCTTTCAACAACGTCTTTGCCTCTGTACTTCCGCCTCGACTGACATATCTGCCCAAACTCCTTGCCTTTACAAATGTCTGGTTGTGTCTGTGTATATGCAGATGGATATGTGTGTGTGCGCGAGTGTATACCTGTCCTTTTTTCCCCCTAAGGTAAGTCTTACCAAACAAAAGCGCTGTCAGGTCGATAGACGCACAAACAAACACAAACATACACACAAAATTCAAGCTTTCGCAACCAACGGTTGCCTCATCATATTTCTTTTTAGATATATTTTTTCCACATGGAATGTTTCCCTCTATTACAATATAGAAGCATTTATGTCGAAAAACTCATCAAAAAAGTTAAGAGTGTTTCAGAAGATATTCTTTTAATTTACTTTTAAATTGTGGTATCAAACTAGTAAAATTTTTTATGTCTATGGGAAGTGCATTAAACGCCTTTTTGCTTGAGTAGTGTACAACGTTTTGTACTAGACTCAAGTTTTTTCCATCCGTGCGCAAGTCCTGTTTTGGTCTTGTGTCTTGGTCATGATAGTCACTGTTGGTTTTGTGTGTGGTAGGTTCTTAACTGAATAGTGCATAAGGGACAGGATTTATTTTGAGGTCACTGTTAATATTTTGCGTATTTTAAAAAAATTTCTGTGTGAATGATTTCTACTTACTCCACTTAGAATTCAGATTGCTCTTTTCTGAGTGACAAATAATTTATTTGCCATTGGTTTATTTCCCCAAAACATTATGCCATATGACAACAATGAATGAAAATAGCCAAAATAAGCAGCCTTAACAGCGTCAGTATTTGCAGTCGCTGCTGTAATATGCAGAGCATAAGTTGCTGAACTAAGTCTTTTTCTCAAGTTCAGAATACGGCACAACCAATTGAATTTATTGTCCATGTGGAGGCCTAAAAATTGAGAAGAATATACTTGATGTATATCTCGAACATTACAGCTTAGACTTATGTCCTCCAGCATTTTTTTTTTAATTTGAAGTCAGGCGTTGGAGGTGAAACATTTGTAGAAATCATTGAACACAAAGTTGGAAGATGTTTGAATGTCACTGGCAGTGTTTTTTCAACTAAAAGACCTGTATCATCTGTAAAGAGAGTAAATTTGCTAGTAGATTTT
Organism: Schistocerca cancellata; assembly: GCF_023864275.1. Taxonomy (NCBI): domain Eukaryota; kingdom Metazoa; phylum Arthropoda; class Insecta; order Orthoptera; family Acrididae; genus Schistocerca; species Schistocerca cancellata. Next base: position 861,308,585 of record NC_064627.1, on the reverse strand, counting down.
GTACAGTGTGGAAGGTCATTAATAAAAATAAGAAAGAGCAAGGGACCCAGCACAGAACCTTTGCAGAACTCCTGTACTTATTGTTCCCCAACCAGATGAGGCTGTTGTGCCATCTCCATGATTAAGCTTTCTATCAGTTAGTATGATCGAAGCCACATTGCCATTGTGCCACTTAAACCATAATAGACAGTTTTTGAAAGTAGGATTTCATGGTTCACACAGTCAAAGGCCTTGGTTAAATCACAAAATATACCAACTGAAGATAATCTGTTGTTAAGTGCTTCTAAAACATTATCGGTAAATGAAAATATAAGCATCATCAGTTAACAGGGCTGCCTGGATTTTAATTGAGAGTGGCTAAGATCCTTGTGGATGTTCAGATGCTCCACAATTTTCTTATGTATAAGTTTCTCGAGAAATTTGGAGAAACTTGTTAAAAGGGAAATCAGGCGATAGTTTGATGCATCAGTTTTATCACCTTTCTTGAATAGTGGTTTCACATCTGCATAATTTATTCTGTCTGGGATGATACCTTGTTGAAGGGATTCATTAAATATCTGGCAAAGTTTACACAAATGGCATTATGAGAATGTTTAAATACCTTAGGGGAAATATTATCAAAGCCAGATGAATTTTTGGTTTGCATTTTAGTGATGATCCTTTTCATCTGACTGACAGTAACTGGGGCTATATGCGTTTCACTTATTTTGTGCGATCAAAATTCTTTGAGGATGCCCATAGTCTCATTGATCTAGACCTTACAACCGGTTTTCTGGGAAGGTGTTAAAAAGTGCTCATTATGGACACTTGCAACTGCATCAGTTTCTTTAATCAAACTAGCACAATGTCTTATTTCTATGTTAGAAATACTATCATCCCTTGTCCCTGCTCCCTTTTGGTAGGATTCCAGATGATTTTTATTTAATTGTTTGAGTCGTCTATTTCAGATTTAATATGTAATGTTTTACAGCACTTTATAACTCTTTTCAATATTTTACAATATGATCTATAATGTTCTTTTATGGCAGGCTCATTAGAACATCTTTGTGGCGTATATAACTCTCTTTTTGTGTCACATTAAATTTTTATCCCTTTTGTAATCCATGGTTTCATTTTGCAAGCTGGGGATTCAGTTTTCATAGGTTTTTTTAATTTTTTAAAAAATTTTCTTTTAAATAGTGCATCAAAAATGGACATGAATTCATCTGTGAGTAGGTTTAATTTAATATCAACATTTCTTTCTAAGTGCACTGGACTCGCATTCGGGAGGATGATGGTGTAATCCCACGTCTGGCCATCCTCATTTAGGTTTTCCATGATTTCTCTAAATTGCTCCAGGCAAATGCCTGGGTGGTTCCTTTGAAAGGGCGTGGCCAACTTCCTTCACCATCCTTCCCTAAAATGACGAGACTGATGACTTCACTGTCTGGTCTCCTCCCCCCAAACAACCCAACCAATTTCTTTCTTTATACACTCCTGGAAATGGAAAAAAGAACACATTGACACCAGTGTGTCAGACCCACCATACTTGCTCCGGACACTGCGAGAGGGCTGTACAAGCAATGATCACACGCACGGCACAGCGGACACACCAGGAACCGCGGTGTTGGCCGTCGAATGGCGCTAGCTGCGCAGCATTTGTGCACCGCCACCGTCAGTGTCAGCCAGTTCGCCATGGCATACGGAGCTCCATCGCCGTCTTTAACACTGGTAGCATGCTGTGACAGCGTGGACGTGAACCGTATGTGCAGTTGATGGACTTTGAGCGAGGGCGTATAGTGGGCATGCGGGAGGCCGGGTGGACGTACCGCCGAATTGCTCAACACGTGGGGCGTGAGGTCTCCACAGTACATCGATGTTGTCGCCAGTGGTCGGCGGAAGGTGCACGTGCCCGTCGACCAGGGGCCGGACCGCAGCGACGCACGGATGCACGCCAAGACCGTAGGATCCTACGCAGTGCCGTAGGGGACCGCGCCGCCACTTCCCAGCAAATTAGGGACACTGTTGCTCCTGGGGTATCGGCGAGGACCATTCGCAACCGTCTCCATGAAGCTGGGCTACGGTCCCGCACACCGTTAGGCCATCTTCCGCTCACGCTCCAACATCGTGCAGCCCGCCTCCAGTGGTGTCGCGACAGGCGTGAATGGAGGGACGAATGGAGATGTGTCGTCTTCAGTGATGAGAGTCGCTTCTGCCTTGGTGCCAATGATGGTCGTATGCGTGTTTGGCGCCGTGCAGGTGAGCGCCACAATCAGGACTGCATACGACCGAGGCACACAGGGCCAACACCCGGCATCATGGTGTGGGGAGCGATCTCCTACACTGGCCGTACACCACTGGTGATCATCGAGGGGACACTGAATAGTGCACGGTACATCCAAACCGTCATCGAACCCATCGTTCTACCATTCCTAGACCGGCAAGGGAACTTGCTGTTCCAACAGGACGATGCACGTCCGCATGTATCCCGTGCCACCCAACGTGCTCTAGAAGGTGTAAATCAACTACCCTGGCCAGCAAGATCTCCGGATCTGTCCCCCATTGAGCATGTTTGGGACTGGATGAAGCGTCGTCTCACGCGGTCTGCACGTCCAGCACGAACGCTGGTCCAACTGAGGCGCCAGGTGGAAATGGCATGGCAAGCCGTTCCACAGGACTACATCCAGCATCTCTACCATTGTCTCCATGGGAGAATAGCAGCCTGCATTGCTGCGAAAGGTGGATATACACTGTACTAGTGCCGACATTGTGCATGCTCTGTTGCCTGTGTCTATGTGCCTGTGGTTCTGTCAGTGTGATCATGTGATGTATCTGACCCCAGGAATGTGTCAATAAAGTTTCCCCTTCCTGGGACAATGAATTCACGGTGTTCTTATTTCAATTTCCAGGAGTGTATACTGGGCTCCAGTCAGTCTACTGCAAGAGCTTATTGAAATTTTCTAATGTGTCCACATTGATTATTCTGAAAGACCTAAAAACTGATTTACAATTAATGCTCAAACATGTTATTAAGAGTAAGCAACTGCCCACTATGGTCAATCAAACCATTGAGAATTTGACTTACAGTACTGTGACTGCTACTAAACTTATCAATAAAGATGTTGTCAATAAGGCTAACACTGGTATCTGCCACTCAGGTAGGAAATTCATCTACCGGAGTTAGATTAAAAGTTTGTAACAAATGTTCTATTTCTCAAGTCACCCAGAATGACTAAATGCTTAGCCTTTGAATATATTTTTAACAAAACTGATTCAAATTGTTTTAAGAAAACACAAATTTTCCATGTAGAAGCCCTATATATTGTCGTTACTGTAACTGGCCTATTATCAGCAAAAATTTCAGACCCATGGGCTTCAAAATGAAAATCTTCACAACACATGCTTAAGTTAAGTGATTTATGAGGTATAACCACTTTGACATATATTGCAGCATCACATTTCTCTCTATTTGCTCTACAGTAACTACCAGCTAGGACATAACCCTCCAACTGAGCCATCAGCATAGCAGACTTTACATGGTGCTCTGTGAAACACATTAGATGGGCTAGATGCTGAGGGCCAAAAGCTCCACTTTATCTCTAAGTCTCCTGATATTTTGATGGAATATACATAATTTATCATTGATAATAGATTTTAAGTTGCAGTGTTTGGGGATTAAGTTAATTTCTTTCAATATAAGGATTGTTACTTGATTTACTGACAGGCTCCCTGTTAAAGGCTATGTTTGTGCACACGTTATTTACAAATTGACTGGTGTAATGTGGTGTGGACCTGGTTCATTAAACTTTATAAATTTGACTACATTTCTACTGCGGTTTAAGGAAGCAAGAATGTAGGTTAGGAATAGATAAGCATATTTTTGATTGCAATCCAGGAAGTAACTCTTTGAGTAAATGTGTGAACTGAGTTAAGTAATTTAAAATTGTGTAGTTGCTGCTGCTGATGATGATGTTTTTCTGGGGGAGGAAACCAGACAGTGAGGTCATCAGTCTCATTGGATTAGGGAGGGACAGACAAGGAAGTCGGCCATGCCCTTTCAAAGGAAGGAGCGATTTAGGTAAATCAAGGAAAATCTAAATCAGGATGGCCGGATACGGGATTGAATGGTCATCCTGTGCTAACCACTGCACCACCTTGCATGGTTTAAAATTGTGAATAAACATAATATAAATATATCTGACAAGCCCTGGAGTAAAGAGAACATGACAGTGAACTAATGTCACCTATTTACAGCAAGGAAAGTAAGATAATTACTGAAATGTAATATCTCGAAAAACCTCCAGAAATGTTTGTGCATGTCAGAAAACCCATGGGTACGGTTAGCAGACGTCGGTAATAAGAATGAATGGAGAATTATAAAATGTAATCACAAAATTAAAATGTCCAAATGATGAAATTTTGCTGTGATACACAAAGACTGCAGTGAAAAAGGAAATTGTGTGTAAATCCCACAGGGCCTAGATCTGAACATAGTTTGGTGTTAAGTAAAGTTATGATGGGAAGTAATTGGTAAAATATGAGCAGAGTTGAGTGAAACATTGTGTGATGTCCTAGAGGGAAATGAACTGCAAACAACCATATTATTTTGTAAAGCCATAACACTAAAAATTCTTTGAAATTTGATGTATATTGCAAATATGTTAAACTTTTAGAATTAGATTTACGAGCATGACATCTTCCGTCTCAATGGGGAATAAGAGTTGTAACATATCATTCTTAGAATGACAAGTTCCATGTCCTTAATATTCATTTGGTGACAAAATTTGCTAATATGTTAAGGTAGTTAGTAAATAGGAAGCATCCCATTTACAGGGGATCTTTTGATAGTATGTGCAGATCAGAATGTTACCGATCCTGTGCTATCAGAGATGTGGACCATGGACTGGCACCTTTAAGTGCTGGGGAAGTCATTTGCCCTGTAGGGCAGTGAAGGAAAGGCACAGAGTGCACATGACCTTCATAATGCCTAAGAAATCATCACGGCATTGATTTTCAGATTTTATTGGACTATTGTTCAGGGTCTCATTGGGACAGATGCATGGTAACATCGAGCTGGAATGTAATGTGTGTTGTCATTTCATCAAGAGAAGTTAGAGCTGTACATTATAGGAAATACATTGAGTTCAACTTCTCTGAGTGTGTTATTCCACTGGAACAAGAAAAGTCTCTTTCAGCATCTTAGTCCATGGGGCAGAATCTGTGTCATGGTTCAAAGGTACTGAATAGCAAGACCCTTAGAGCACTGATACTTTATGGCGACTGCAAGAAACAATAAGAGAAACAAGGAAACTAGCAAGGTACGGAAGTTACAGATTGATTTCTGGACTGTTTCAATTGCCTATTCCTAAGACCCCCATTAGGAAATTAAAGACCAAGGTAACATTCCACTGGCCATTGTGAAAGATAGAACATTATTTCTTTTGTATGCAGCTAAATAAGACAATTTGAGTAAAAATGTTAAATGTTTTAAATCAAAGAAAACCACTGACAACCATGAACCAATCTAGGGAAACACTTTTCAACAGTGATTTGATCAACAGTTATTTGAGGACTACTTCTTGAAAATCCTTGCAGTCTTAATAATGTGACAACAGTTGTGTGATGTGAGGATGCAGTAGGAGGCGTAATGGTGTTTAGATATAAAAGTTGTTCAACAGGCTGTGAGGAGCTGTAAGGTGAAAAAGGTACCAGGATATGGATACATATACCCAGAGCTGGTAAAGTATGGTCCACTGAAATTGTTGGAGATGCTAATGAGGCTGTACAAAAGAATATTGAATGGAGCGGTTCCATTGGAATGCAAAACAAAGACCATTTCATAAAAAGGGTCACATAATAACTCAAATAATTATAGAAGATTGGCAGTAACCCATTACATTGGAAGACTATAGTTGAAGTTATTGAAAGATCTGGCAGAGAAAGAAACAACTCACAAGCAATGAGAATAGCAAGCATCATTCCAAGCAGGAAGATGGGTAATGGACAACATCTTCACAGTGAAACTGATATGTGAAAAAGGCACAAAGGTTGGGCTGGAGATGCATGTTGCCTTGATTGTCTTAGGAAAAGCATATGATAACATACCCACCAACAAACTGTGGGAAGAGATGAAAGGGGAAGAGTTAGATTAAAGATTGTTATAGGCTGTTATGAAATCATATGAAAATAACAAAGTGAGAGTAAGGGCTTGGACAGAAGAATTCAAGATGAATAAGGGTCTGTGGCAGGGATGTGGACAGTTGCTGACCCTCTTTAAGCTTTTAAGCTGTATATAGGAGCAGTGCCGCAGACTTAGCATAGAAAATGACAGCAGAGGACAACAAGATATTTAGCTTGTATATTTCAGATGATCAGTTGTACCAGCTGTAGATGAAGATGATCAGAGCTACATGATAAGAAAGCTCAAAGAGGAATACAATAAGCTGGCCTGAAGGTGAATATGAGAAATTGGGAATGGAAAAACTAAATAACTTGAAGATAGATGGAGAATATAATGGTAAGACAGAGATTTAGGAACCAGGTTTTAAATTGTAAGACATATCCAGGGGCAGATGTGGACTCTGACCACAATCTATTGGTTATGAACTGTAGATTAAAACTGAAGAAACTGCAAAAAGGTGGGAATGTAAGGAGATGGGATCTGAATAAACTGAAAGAACCAGAGGTTGTACAGAGTTTCAGTGAGAGCACAAGGGAACAATTGACAGGACTGGGGGAAAGAAATACAGTAGAAGAAGAATGGGTAGCTTTGAGGGATGAAATAGTGAAGGCAGCAGAGGATCAAATAGGTAAAAAGACGAGGGCTAGTAGAAACCCTTGGGTAACAGAAGACATATTGAATTTAATTGATGAAAGGAGAAAATACAAAAATGCAGTAAATGAAGCAGGCATAAAGCAATACAAACGTCTCAAAAATGAGATTGACAGGAAGTGCAAAATGGCTAAGCAAGGATGGCCAGAGGACAAATGTAAGGATGTAGAGGCTTATCTCACTAGGGGTAAGATAGATACTGCTTACAGGAAAATTAAAGAGACCTTTGGAGAAAGGAGAACCACTTGCATGAATATCAAGAGCTTTGATGGAAACCCAATTCTAAGCAAAGAAGGGAAAGCAGAAAGGTGGAAGGAGTATATAGAGGATCTATACAAGGGCGACTTACTTGAGGACAATATTATGGAAATGGAAGACGAGGTAGATGAAGATGAAATGGGAGATATGATACTGCGTGAAGGGTTTGACAGAGCACTGAAAGACCTGAGTCGAAACAAGGCCCCCGTAGTAGACAACATACCGTCAGAACTACTGACAGCCTTGGGAGAGCCAGTCCTGACAAAACTCTACCATCTGGTGAGCAAGATGTATGAGACAGGTGAAATACCCTCAGACTTCAAGAAGAATATAATAATTCCAATCCCAAAGAAAGCAGGTGTTGACAGATGTGAAAATTACCGAACTATCAGTTTAATAAGCCACAGCTGCAAAATACTAACGCGAATTCTTTACAGATGAATGGAAAAAACTGATAGAAACCGACCTCGGGGAAGATCAGTTTGGATTCCGTAGAAATGTTGGAACATGTGAGGCAATACTGACCCTACGACTTACCTTAGAAGAAAGATTAAGGAAAGGCAAACCTATGTTTCTATCATTTGTAGACTTGGAGAAAGCTTTTGACAATGTTGATTGGAATACTCTCTTTCAAATTCTGAAGGTGGCAGGGGTAAAATACAGGGAGCGAAAGGGTATTTACAATTTGTACAGAAAGCAGATGGCAGTTATCAGAGTTGAGGGGCATGAAAGGGAAGCAGTGGTTGGGAAGGGAGTGAGACAGAGTTGTAGCCTATCCCCGATGTTATTCAATCTGTAAATTGAGCAAGCAATAAAGGAAACAAAAGAAATGTTCAGAGTAGGTATTAAAGTCCGTGGAGAAGAAATAAAAACTTTGAGGTTCGCCGATGACATTGTAATTCTGTCAGAGACAGCAAAGGACTTGGAAGAGCAGTTGAACGGAATGGACAGTGTCTTGAAAGGAGGATACAAGATGAACATCAACAAAAGCAAAACGAGGATAATGGAATGTAGTCAAATTTAGTCGGGTGATGCTGAGGGAATTAGATTAGGAAATGAGACACTTCAAGTAATAAAGGAGTTTTGCTATTTGGGGAGCAAAATAACTGATGATGGTCGAAGTAGAGAGGATATAAAATGTAGACTGGTTGGTAGGACATGTTCTGAGACATCGAGGGATCACCAATTTAGTATTGGAGGGCAGCACGGAGAGTAAGAATCGTAGAGGGAGACCAAGAGATGAATACACTAAGCAGATTCAGAAGGATGTAGGCTGGGAAATGAAGAAGCTTGCACAGGATAGAGTAGCATGGAGAGCTGCATCAAACCAGTCTCAGGACTGAAGACCACAACAACAACAACAACAACAACAGATGGAGAAGTAACTGTGGGCGTGGAAAAGGTAAAATATCTTCGGGTATTCTTTAGTAAACAGGGCACAAGCAGTGATGAAATCACTAATAGGATTAATAAAAGACAAGCTGCAACATGGGCAATGAACTCCATTCTGTGGAACAAAAAGATAAGAAGAATGGTGAATAAAAGAATGTATAAGACTAAAGTCAAGAGTGTAGTTTTGCATGGAGCAGAAGCCTAGGATGAAAACAATAAGGAAACTCAAGCTGTACTATGAGGTATACGATAAGAAATGACATTATTCAACAAAGGATGAAAATTGATAGGAATATATGTGACAACTTTCATCAAAAACAGCTTATGTGGTTTGTCCATGTGAATAGGATGAATGAAGGCAGGATACCAAACAGGATACTACCATGGATACCATTCCAACGAAAGACAAGGGGTCACCCACAATGCAACTGACAAGATGATATGGAGGAGGCAATGAAAGGAAGCAACATGAACATTGAGGAAAGTCTAGACAGAAGAAGATAGTAACTGGTGGTGGAGAAGTGGTGCCAGCCATAGATATGAGGAAGAAGAAGAAGAAGAAGAAGAAAAGGATATAATGACAGAATAGAGCAATTGACAAGGGATGCTGTAAATCAGTGGTGGCACACTCCTGTAACCCAAGTGACTGGGAAGGTGCGAGAGAAATCTGTGGCTGAACACAAAGTTTCGGTCATTCTGTGAGCTCAAGAATGACCGCAGCATCGTTCCTGAGCATTTGGCAGGGGTGCAAATGGATTTCTCATGCCTGAAAGCTGCCTGATGAACGGGGTGCTATTCGCCTTGCAATTCCGGACGAAATGCAGCTGTAACGTGCGCGTGGGGCACACAATACTCATTAAAGCCTGTACTATGGTAAGTGAGCGGGGTTCACCTTACGAGACAGGATTTTCGTATAGATATTGACTGCGTGTACCTGAATGGTGGCAAATCAGACTTACACCCACTCTGTAATAACAATGATCCGTCAAGTAAGTTCAAAATGCAATTACACGTCAGTATGTACCAAAAGCAACACTGAAGATGATACCAATTTGATAATAATAAGGTCGCCAGCCTAATTAGGCATTAACTGAGTTTCTTCCCTGTACAAGTTGATGTATATTCATGCAAAACAACACGTAGTAACACTGCATAATATAGTAAAATTTTAGAATCAGAAAGTCTATTGAACTGATAGTTTCACGTTCTGTACTGATATGGAAAAACCATGAATACATAACACTACACTATAATGTATACTACAAAGCTTCGTACTGTCTATTGATCTGATTAAAATCAGGCATAGGTTACCCTAGAAATAGCACTTTTGAGCCACACACAAAATGTCAATTTTGATAAAGATAAAACACTGATACATTTTGACTTATATATTGACTTTAACTTTTGCTGGTCAAACCAATGTGGAACACTTCAGAATTCAAATGAATAAAGGGGGGGGGGGGGGGGGGGGACCTGAAACTCTTATGATCACTGTATTAAAAAATTTGATTACTGAAATTATCATGTGTTCAAGATTTCCAGTATATGAGTTACTACTCTTTTTATCTTATTTACTTCTCAGTTAAATACCTTTATATCTGTCTCGAAATAATTAAACTTCATTACTATATCAATATTAAAGTTATCTTTCAACTTTGTTAGACCTTCGTTATTCATTTACTGGTTCATTAACAAAACAGTTCTTTAAACACTATTCTAACATAACTAGGTCTGCAAGTAATTATTATTAACACGAAATTTAATTTTTCATTTCGGGACACTCGGATTGCACAACATTTGGAAAGGACCCTGCCTAGGTTAGTTGTGAGGATAATTAACTGAGGGGAAAGTTCTGGTAAAATTTAAGTTATTATTGAACAGTTCACTCTATGGTCCATATGAATACAGTACTAAAAGTTTCAACCTGCTTTTATCGATGCAGCAGTTGGTGGGCGGCGAGATGGCGAGGCACAGAGCACACATACAACCACAGCTATGGCTCTTGACGTATTGGCACTTTAATTCTTCTTTGCATCGCAATACTTTTACATTTAGTGCCTATGGACTTTTGCCATGCTGTGTGGGCATTGGAACGGCATACCCGAGGCTCAGTGAAGCTACGTCTTCCAGGAGAGCCTCCTCACTCCAGAAGGTGTTGCTCAAACCAGTGCCAAACTCCAACTACTACTGCTGAGCCCGTTGTGCCGTGCAGTGCCCACGTGCATTCTCCTGCGCTCGCCTGCTCCCTTACAGACAGGGTATTCACCCGAGGTTTTACATTATACATATCCTAACACATTGCCTGTGTATGGACCAGACGCACAGCTACAATTTTAAACATCTTGCAACAGTTTCAACATTTGTTACATTTCAATTCTATTACAATACTGCTTGACATTTGACATAAACATTAATATTCACATTGAAAATTGTTTACAGTCTTCTTAACACAATGGCATGAAACAGAAAACAAATGAAATCAGAACATCAATTACACTAATTTATCGAAAAATCAGATGGAAAAAAAAATTTACTTATATGTACAATAGTACAGCGTCGTTGTTGTTACACAGCCCAGGCATATCCAGACAATAAGATGCGATGAGCCATCACTGAAGTGACATTATGTTGTGATATACTCAAAGGAAGCAGTAATGGATGTTGGGAATAAGTAGTGGAATATAACACTGAGAAAATATTCGAATAGTGGCCCTTGTGATCCCAAAGACATCAGTGAAATTGTTTCATTATGTCAGTGCTGTGCATCCTTTGGTGGCGTAGGCTGTTTTAACAAAAATTCAGCGATGTTCACATAAAAAAAAAATTTTCTCATTTACGATGCTCATTGTTATTTTGTGGTATTTACTGTTTTTATGGCTGGTGTTCACTTTTAAACTGATACACACACTGCAGTTACCACAGCTGCTGCTCCTACAACTACAACTACTGTTGCCCTCCTCACTACTGATAAAGATGATGATGACAAAAATGTTTAATTATAACGAGCCTTTGATTAGCCAGGTTACTGTCATTTGAGACTGTATGGAAAATAAAAAAACAAGACAGTCTAAAAATACAGATTGTTCCTAGAACATGCTATTTATTGTGTTTACAAAACTTGCTACATATCACATGTGAGAGCCACTGCATTCATTATTTACGTATTATTTGCTGGGAGTTGACAACTTATTAACGAAGTTATAAGTAACATTTACTGCTTTTCACATTGCCTGCTTTCAGTTTACTTTTGGGAATTGATCATCCAATTTCTTGTGTTTCTATTTTTCTTTCACATTTCCTGAAAACATTTCCATTTCTCAAGTTGAAAAATAAGATGTAGCCAAACAGGTTTCACCCTGCACACTAAAACAATATAAAAATGCATTTCAGTACCTTGGTCAGCTTAATAACAGATTCCTAATCTTTGCTATACATGCACACTATGAGCAGCACTTAACTGTGCAAATCTTGGTTCATAAGCACTGCTTTTTAACAATATGCATATTTTTGTGGTTTACATCTTTGTAACCATAAATCTTTGTTCTAAATGAAACCATTCTTGCTGATTAAAACAGAAAACATCAGACTTTGATTTTTAATTTGTTTGACCATTTCCAAACTACAAACAGATAATATGAAAGCTGGAAATCTACGCCTGGATAATTGGAAGCTTGTTGTACAAATTTTTGTTTCTTTTGCAGTTTATCCAAAGTGTTCTTCAAGGCTGCCTATAAGCCAGGAATACAACCTCCTCCCTCTCCTTCCCCTCCCCTCTTGGTCATTGTCATCCTTCAGTCACAAATTTATTTTATTCAAGCTGTGACAGCAAATATCAGTTAATGTCGGTGCTCAGCAATTGTATGCAGATTTGCATAATTCTATAATTCAAGTTTTGCATGTGAATGATAGCATAATGATTGAAAGCAGCCATATATGCCTACAGAATATGTGAAAGACAGCTAGGTATGTCTCAATATGAGGCAGAAATCAATGATAGAAACCAACTTATGAATGAAAATCAGCTAGGTGTAAGGCTTGCACTATTTAACATACAGAGTTTCCAACATTGTTCTCAGTTCGGCATTTTGTAAGCAATTCCAAGTGTACAACTTGATGGCATGTCAGTGGCACACTCAAACACTCTGTCCTCAAACAAGTTAGTCCAGTGTTGCCCTGCACAGTGGTTTCATGGTTGTTTGCTAGAAGTCATCGAGTCTTGTGATACCAACTGTCTACAGATGTCTCTGATATCTGGATGAAGTTTGTTTGGACATGTCTCTTCATGTAGTCATAGTGTTGCTCTTGTGTAACTTCATATGTCATCATCCATAAGATGCGTACATGCCATTTTGATGTTGTTTTATTTCTTCAGTGTGCCAACCAACAATACGATACCTCTCTGTCATACATACCAGTGGTATTAACACATAGATACGGAGTGCCACTGACACTTGATAGCAGTATTACTGTACAGATGGATGAACAGTTATCTCCTTGTGTAGCACAGAATACCTTTCTCAGTATAGGAGAACAGTGCTGTTTTATGAATCACTAAAAATCTGTATTGAATACTTTCATTTTTTGAGGTAGCATGATGGATTTTTCCCAACTTTTATGTTTTTCCTACTCCCAAAAATAACCAAACTTTTTTGCTAATTTTTATCTCATTTTCAATACATTTATCCATTGTCATGGCATACATCTTTGTTTCATTAACTCATTAATTAATAATTTCAAATAATTTACCCTGAATTTCCGATATGTCACTTTTACATGTGAAAAATGGAATCCACATCATATAAGAATAATACTGCCAAAGTATTTTTCTAAGTTTCTAACCAGTAAAATTTCCTATAAGCCATAATCACATTAGTTCTGGAAGTTCATCAAAAGCAGTAAAATCCAATCCAGCTGATTTTCAGAGCATAGTGAAGTTTACAAAATAACAGTTTATTCTTACGCCTGGCTTTAAGTAGTCAGACATCATCCATAATTCGCAGTTCATGGTTTGAAAGCTCTCAAATAAGATGTACATTGATGCGCTCCCAGTGTTGACTAATACCACTACTATGCATTTCCTGTATGTGAAAATATGTGCCCTGACATCCACAAAACTCAATAACATTTATGTTTAATAACTTTTGAATGAGTTCTGTAGATAGGTGAATGAACATGTTAACTGAACTGCTTTGTAATTAACAAGAATGTGTGCGAGGTTACTGTCATCAGATTTAGTTACTGTTGGACAAGCTGAATCTCATTATTGACAGAATTAACTGGACTATCACAGTGTATTTTTCTCTGATACATTACTAGAGGATAGAGCTAAGTTTGAAATGTGACTTTTTCATGTAAATGTGAATTGTGTTTTCTGCCAAAAATTGAATAATAAACTTTGCCACTGAATTGTTAGTTGATAAGTGTAGGTGCTGATCTGTTTCTATGTGCTAATAGTTTTTCATAATATATATAAACTGGTCAACATATCTAATAACTGAACCTTGTGAGAAATAAATGTCTTTAGCAAACACCATTCTACACTCGTTTGGATTGGTTGGTTGATTCGGGGGATGGGACTAAACAGCGAGGTCTCCTTTCCCATAGGATTAGGGAAGGACGGGGAAGGAAGGTGGCCGAGCCCTTTCAAAGGAACCATCCTAGCATTTGCCTGAAGCGATGTAGGGAAATCACAGAAAACCTAAATCAGGATGACCAGATGCAGGTTTGAACCATTGTTCTCCCAAATTCGAGGCAAGTGTGCTAACCACTGCACCATTTCACTCGGTAGCAATTTAGACTTTCAGCTTCAAGGTGATCAAAGTTTTACTATCGAGCAGAGAGTAAGACAGGACAGAAATGCTGCAAGTCCCAAGAGACCTAAAAAATAAGCATGTTTTGCATTTATTGTATCTGACTCATTGCATATTATTTTAACTTTGACTTTGGTACAATAATAAGAGTGAACAACTGTAAAGATCAGTGAGCAGTATATTTGTCTTGTTAACTAGCCAATTTATCCCAGAGTCATGACTGAACTTCTCACATTGTCTTATCATCATGTTATTCAGGTTTTCTGCAATGTTAAAAATAACTTATTTTAATTATAACTGCTGCACCCAGGAAGGGGAGCAGTCTGAGACAGGCACCTACACATTAAAACAGTGACCTTTACTTGTAATTATTATCTGATATATACTCGGGGGAGGAGGGGGGGGGGGAGGGGGTAGAAAAAATGCCATGATTACAGTTTCAGAAAGACTGGATGATTTATTAAAAAGAAACAGTTTCACAAATTGAGTAAACCCTTAATGTGCTGATCCAACTCTGGTGCTAATGCAAGCAGTAATTTAGCTTGACATTGATTAAAAGAGTTGTTGGATGCCCCCCTGAGGGATGTTTTGCAAAATTGGCACATTAGAGCATTAAAATTCTGAGAGGTTTGGAGACCGTCCCCCATAATGCTCTGGGCACTGTCAGTAGGGGAGAAGCCCGGTGACCTTTCTGGCCAAGTTAGTGTTTGCCAAGCAAGAAGTCAAGCAGTAGAAACTCTTGCTGCATGCAGGTGGGCTTCATCATTGTGAAATGTAAGCCCAGAATGGCTTGCCCTGAAGGGCAACAAAATGGGGCATTGAATATCATCAATGTAATATTGTGCTGTAAGGGTGCTGCAGTTGACAACCAAGGGGCCCTGCTATGAAATGAAAAAGCACACAAGACTACCAGCCCTGGCTGTCAGGCCATATGGTGGCCAATAGCCATGCTGGTATTCCACTGCTGTCCAGGACATCTCCAGACACATCTTCACTGGCCATCAGTGTCCAGTTCAAGATGAAACTCTTCACTGAAGGCAATTCTACTCTAGTCATCCTGGGCTGAAGATCTGTCTGAAGATACTCCGCACAGTGGTGGAACACCAGTTGGAATGTTGCCTGTTATACGGTCTGACAACCAGGAGTGGCGGTCTGGGGTGTCATTTATTTTCATTTCAGGAACCCTTTGGTTGTCATCGACAGCAACCATACAGCACAGCTATACATCGACAATATGCCCTGTTTTGTTGCTATCCTGGCCTTACATTTCAGCAAGATAATGTCCACCTGGATATGGAGAGTGTTTCTGCTGCTTGTCTTCATGCTTGCCAAACCCTACCTTGGCCACCTAGGTCACCCGATCTCTCCCCAGCTGAGCTCCCAGTTTGGAGCATTATGGTCAGGTCCCTCCAACTCATTCAGATTTTTGACAATGTAATGTGCCAATTGGGCAGAAGCTGATGTGATGTCCCTCAAGAGGACCTCCAACAACTCTGTCAATCAATGCCAAGCCTAATAACTGCTCGCATAAGGGCCTGAGGTGGACCAACACATTATTGACAATTTGTGAAGCACTTTCTCTGTAACAAATCATCCAGTTTTTCTCAAATTGTAAATATTTGTTTGGACTACACAAAATTTCTTGGTATGCATGTTGACAGTCAGTTAAAGTGGGAAGGACATATTAAAATACTTACTAACAGAATCAATACAGCATGCTATGCTCTTAGAATTCTGACTGCAGGGTGTGATACTACATGTGTCAGATCTGTATATTCTTCTTATATCCACTCTGTTATTACGTATGGAATAATATTTTGGGGAGTCAACAGTAAAAATATTCAAATAGTTTTCAAATTACAGAAAAGAGCAATTCGTATAATAACCAGGAGTGTCAGTAGGGTTCACTGCCTTGAACATTTCCAAAAGCTGGAAATTCTAACTGTCCCCTGTGAATACATTTTTCAAAGTATTATGTATGTAAAAAAATTATTGACTGCTATGTTAAAAATACTTTAGTACACAGCTATGAAACTAGAAACCAATACAGTCTGCATCTAGAGAGGAAAAATAAAGTTAAAACTCAGCAGAGCTTGTTGTACACTGCTGTTAAATTATATAATAAATTACCCCAAAATATAAAAGATATTGACACAATTGGACAGTTCAAAACAAAACTAAAAAAAAAATTATTAAATAAAAGTTATTACGCAGTAACAGACTATCTGAATTAAAACATGTAGTTTAATTAAAGTAGCTTGCATTGTAATACATGATATATATACATTATATATTATTATTGTTTATATTATTATATTGTTTATATTATAATATGAAATCCAGAATTGTACGGTACTATAAGAAAATTACATATGGATATAAAACTAATGTAAGATACTTTAAAAATGTGTGTAAATATTAATTTTATGTGTATAAATTGTAGATATATTGTATTGAATATGATTTTGCTGACAAAATCCACACAATGTAAATTTTTACATTGATTAATAAAGAAATCAGTCAATCAATCAAAACACATCTACTTATTTCCATCCCATTTGGATAATTCCTTCATGGTGCGTCATTATTTTCCTCCTTCTTCTTCCTCTTTTTGTCTTGAAGTGTATAGTATATTCAGAAATATAATATGATGCGGTCTGCTCCTAAAATCATAACAACTGTAGACTGCCTCAACAATCTTTCACTTTTTATGTATGAAATTGTTATTGATCATAGTTAACTGTTGACATTGATGATCAGTGTCAAGGCACATAGTTGTCAACTGCAAGACTTGTAGTCATGCGACAAAGCATCAGTAAGAAGTTGTTCTCCAGGCAAAATGTAGTGCTGTCTCTGTAACCTCAGCATAAATGGCAAATGTCTTCTTATTCTCGTGATATGCAGTATTGTTTCATTTCCAGGTTTCCCTTGCCAATCATACATTTTAATCCTTAGAGGCTGCTGATTAAGCTGTTATGCCCAACAATTTTCAAACAATCTTAATTAAAGCTAACTCTAAGGTTAATTCTTACTATGCTTCTATCTTTTCAGATTTGGAGCTTATCAAAGTTTCATTCGAATGTTACGAGGTCAGAGTTTGTCTTCTGAAGACCAGCTGGAGAATATGCTGCATCTACTAAATTCTGAGCAAAGTTTGTTGATACTTGGTTCAGAAGAAGCTGTGAAAGCAACTAAAAAGAAACTTGTTGAAAAGTATGGTAGGCTACGTGCAGGAGGTGACTTGTCAACCAGTTACATCTCATCATCAAATGAAAGTTTTGACAGTTCATCAGAACTCCCACCACTGCCTATGTGCACACAAAGAAAGACTAGGAAATAAGTATGTGCAAGTATATGTGCACAGCAATGAAAAAGAAGCACTCAGAGAGATATTATACAAGAACATGAAGAAGACTTTTGCTGGACAATGTTTATTTCTGTACGTGGCAATGAAACATGTGGAAGAACTGTAATAAAAACACTAACTTCTCGTAGTTATACACAGTATTGGTCCAGTTCAAACCTTATTACTATCTGTATTCTCATTTTTTCAAACAATATAGAATTTTTTAAATGTGGATATAATGTATGTGCATATAATGACCACATTCAGCACATTTCAAGGAGCAAGCGTTAACTGCCACAGGATACGACAACAATAGTTTGATAATTGTTAACAAGGCACCATTTTATACTCTGTCAGTACCCAAAGAACAGTAGTAACACGCTACTACTTTAACACTGAACACAAAGCCATTGACTGATATAAGTGTGAGTGGAAAATTTATTTAATCTTCATCTACATCTACATACATACTCCGCAATCCACCATTCGGTAAGTGGCGGAGGGTACCTTGTACCACAACTAGCATCTTCTCTCCCTGTTCGACTCCCAAACAGAACGAGGGAAAATGACTGCCTATATGCCTCTGTATGAGCCCTAATCTCTCTTATCTTATATTTGTGGTTTTTCCGTGAAATGTAAGTTGGCGGCAGTAAAATTGTACTAAATCACATATCACATCATAGCTATTTTTTGCTTATTCTTGTCATCCCTGGTAGAGTATAAGGTGGTGGATGTGCAGTGACCAATTTCTGTCCAAAGCACTTGGTGAGTTCATTTGTTTGTCTGGAAGGTAGGCCAACACTGTTTGCCGTCTTTCGGCTGGTCAGAATGACAGAATCAACGGACACTCCCTGCAATCTTTTTCCAGATCATTTTACAGGACCTATTCAGTAAAAAAAAAATCATTTTTGTGTTACCTACAGCTTATATGTCAGGCTCATGATGATGTGCCGATCATCTCGTTAGCTGTCACACATATTGTGATAGTTACATGGAAGTAAGACACTGTGCGAAATTTGAAAAAGTTTGCAATGAAAACTAGAGGTCGGTATGATTTTGCATTTGGTGCATATTACATAATGTCTTCCTGTGTATGAAATTTAGGTAAGATACTGAATTTTTCAATATTATGAAAAGGAAAGTTGCTATTCACCATATAGCAGAGATGCTGAGTCGCAGATAGTCACAACAAAAAGACTGTTGCAAATGAAGCTTTTGGTCTGTAAGGCCTTCATCTAAAATAGACACACACACACACACACACCCATTTCTGTTGTGCCTATCTGTGACTCAACATCTCCACTATATAGTGAGCAGCAACTTTCCTTTTCATAATATTGTTACATTCAGTCCTGGATTTTCCACACTGAATTTTTCATGTGGAGTCTCTATGTGTCACCAATCTCGAGAAAACTGATCTGACATAGCACAGCCATTTGTGACAATGCTGTGCAAGCAATAAAGCCAGAGTGAAACATCCAAAACATTCCTCATATTTTATAAATGGTTGGAGATATCGAAATGAGATTTTAACACGCAAAGAAGAGGGTATTTAGATGTGTGTTTATTATGCAAAACTTCATTATCTGCCATGTTATTCCACTAACTACAGACATTTTTGATCAAAGAATGTAATTTTTAGGGGCCATCAATAACTGGCGAAATGAGAATGCTATGGGTTTTGGAACACAATGAGTGAAGACCTTACATGTTTATTTTGTACTGAGGATGTGCTTTTTCATAAGCTACTGGCCTAGTGAATTTAATAAACCACTGTTTCAGAATTCTCTTGCAGTTGCATCTGCACAACATGTTAATGAGGTGACACTGTGAACAATCCACTATGTTTGGCAAAAGATGCAAATTTTAACATGACAACAAGAGAAATGTGTAGGTTCTACTCAAAACTTGCCACTCATGACTGTTCTTTGAAAGTTGCAAATGGTTGGCATGCCAGGTGAAAATAAATCACTGCATTTTTCAGAGGAATTCTTTTTAGATAGTAACCAAAAGACAGGTGACAGTAGATCTTTCTGAATAGTCATCATGCAAATGTGGGTGTGGAGGGGCGCCATTTAATATTTACAAAAAATGTGAGTGTAGGTTTCAGTTTAGAATGGCACTTCCCCTCCAGCACTTGGCATTTCCCTACAGCGTATGCCTGTAATCCCCACCAGTACCACTCTCCCCACAAGTGCCCTGCTGACTGCACATCTGTTGGTCAAGACGTTCTGGGTGGACTCTAACTTTAATGTGAATACTGCCCTCTGTGATTGCCTCAATATTGCAGTTATCTGCTACTGCATCATTTTTAATTGTGTTTGGAATGAAACTGTGGAAGAAGCCTCATTTATTCCTCATGTGTTGTGTACATCCAGCATCTACATACTAGTCATCACTGTGCTACGAAAATGCAGTAATTGCCATAAATATGTTTTCGTTTTTAGTTTTCATGGTATTCACATAATTTGAAGATTTGTTTGTCGTCTTCTTAGTTCTACATTCACTCATCTTAGAACCAATTTTCCAACATTTATAGCATTTAATTGGCTTGGAATTTTGTGCTTTACAATTGATATTCAAGTTCTATTGCTAACTGTTCTGCTTACTAGTGGCCTGTGCCAAATCTGTAGTCTCATCTGTCAAAGTAAACTGACAGTTAATGATTCATGAATTAACTGCTGACTTACTAAACCAATACTAATACTGATACTTGAATTCTCAATCGCCATAGTCAGGGGTTGGAAATATCCTGAAAAATCTATGTAGCATGAAAAATCATCGTCCATTTTCTTACCAATGCTACAAATTTGTTGAGCAAGTTACATAATTTTTGACAAATATGCTTTCGTATTTTTCTCAGAAGCGTTGCAGCAGTCCAAATAAACTGACTGTTATCTTCAAATTCTGAAGAGAAATTTTACTATGCTTCTTTAGCAGCCATTGCTTCACAAAGATTTGAATGTACAGATGAATTTACAGTTCAACGTATTTCTGATTACCCTTTATGCACATTCTTCATACCATCATCAATGTCAGCTTGGTTTTCCACAGTCCCTCATGTTGTAGGTACATTCAAGTTCTTAAATTTTCAGTCATAGTTAGCCATACTAGTCAACTTCTCAAAATTAAACAGTGATAATACACTCAAAGTCATTTCAGATACATTCAGTTAGTTCAGTAAAAATATCTCAAATGTTTCTTAACAAAGAATATGATATCACCGCATCAAACTCACACTGACATCATTTATTCCATATAGACAGTTGCAGCTTTATTTACCAGTTTTTAACCAAATGGTACTTTATAGTTGTGTGTGGAAACTTCACTAATCTCTTCCTGGGCCCATAATCTATTGGATACTGACTCCAGTCACTTCCTTACAAGAATATAAAGTTGACTTAGTAATCAACTGAATAAATGCACACCATACTGACAGGAGCAAAATTACCATCCTATTTATTCTGTGATAATTTCAAGAGAAAACAAGGAAAACTACAAACTACTACAAGGAGATGGTACAGAAAAGACAGTTGTTCTCTGGAGGAGTGAAACATCCCTAATGGTAGGATAAAAGCACAGATGATCCTGTTTTCAAGAAGGGCTGTCAAGCAAATTAACAAAACTATAAGCCCCTAGCTATGGTGTTTTATGCTCACATGTTATGACATTTGTGGAGACCAAAAAACTTCTCTCTAGAAATCATCATGTGTTCTGAAAACACTGATCATGTGAAATCCAGCTAGCTCTCTGTGCCATTGCTGGAAGCTGTTTGCTTGGCTGAAATGATGAACCATAGGCTTGTGTTATGTGATCAGTTCAAACCTTGTGTCATGCAGTTACTGATGAACCTCATAAATGATAGACAATGCTTCCTTTTCAGTCTTGCTCTACCTGGCTGATAGTTAAAGTTTTATATGCAAAGGTGACTGGCTTTTCTGATCCATATGGATATTTGTGAGGCAGTACTGCTCTGATTCTACATGATGATGGATTTTTTTAGCTAATACCACTGTCTGAGCTGTGTCCAAGTGCGCCAATTTAATTTTCTTGCTAATTTCCCCTTTTGAACTTCGAAATTACAGTTTCTTCTTGCTTGGTCCATTTTAACTGTATGTTTGTATTTTGATGTACATTCAGTGGTCTAGTGACTTCAGCAAATACTGCAGTGAATTTGTTGCAGTAATTCACTTTTTCCAGTGAAAGGTGCTAGTTTCTGTATATTCCTTGAATGAGGCAGCTTTTGTTATTTTTTCCACATTGGCTTCTGATGGTTTGCTTATGCACTGATCAGTGATATGGCTCAGACATTTCACTTTTGTTTTTGATGAATTTGCAGTTCTTCCTATTGCACCCAAGACCATTTTCTTCCTGGTGTGAAAGACATATCAAAATTCTTCAAATGCCCATCAGTATTTGTACATTTGGCTATTATAGCATTCAAGTAATTGGACACCCAAGTATGATACTTATGATTTGTTCCAAAAATATATATTGCAAGAACATTTACTGTGCCAAATAGTAGTCTCTATTATTTGAGCAATCCAATCAGTTTCTTGGATTCTTCATGCAGTATCTACTGGGCGTATGCACCCAATAGCTCTAATCCTGTAAAATATTCCCATTTCTTGTTATTTGGAAAAGCCTGTGGGAGTGACTGCTGGCAGAGTAAACCATACTATGTATTTTTGTGTGCGTTGGAACAGACTCAGTTTGACATTACATTTAGTCTTTGGAGTGTGGTCTACCTGCCCTATGCACGATCTAATTCTGCCAAAAACAGCAGGTTTCTCGGAAAGCACAACATCAAATATGTGTTCTGTGTTCCTACCACAATAAGAAGGTTACTGGGAAATGTGAAAGATGACATGGGACTACGAAAACCATTAATTTATAATATTCCTGGAGAATGTAGCATGCCGAACAAACAACTAGGAAGTGGACATCAGATGCAATGAACATCAGAGGCACACCGGACTAAGACAGACAGCCAAATCAGCCATTGCCAAGCACTGTCTGTAACTCAATCATTCCATGAAGTGTGCTGAAATAAGGGTTCTGGCACAGACCCCCAGATACTGGGACAGTGTTATAAGACAGTCTAAAGAGACAACAATGACAGAAAACCTCTTGAATCACAACACTGGATACCAACCCAGTAGAGCACTGGAACTGCTGAAAACACAACAGGGGCATTAGCAGAACTCCCAAAAACAAGTAATGGTGTTGGACCAGATAGAGTACCAGATGCACCAGACTGTAGATGGAACATTGCAGTGCACTTATAACGAGAGCGGACTGTAAAGGAAACACCTAGAATCACACCGGTAGGGAAAATGGATGCCAGCATGCAGAAGGATGCATGATACCAAATACGAAACCAGTGCTCAGTCTGGTGCACCAGACTGCAGAGGGAATGCCTAAGAATGTTTTAAGTGAGAGCACACCAGAGAGAGAACACCTGAAAATGGAGCAGACCAGAAATGGGATGCCAACCCATAGACAAGCACTCCAGACTGAAGAGGAAATGCCTAAGGATTCTACTAGCTGGAGTGGACCACAGGTAGAATGCCTAGAACCAACGATGGAGGTGGAAGAGCGTAGGTTTAATACTGCACCCTTTGCACTCAACGAGGAGTCTCAGGCAGCATCTGGTGAAGATAATGTGTCATGTTGTCAAAATAATGTGCAAGAATAAAGCTGATATCTGGCAGAATACCTGACACGTCAAGATGTGAACATATTGCTAAGAAAGTCTGATGAGCTACGACATATGATGTGGTTCAATCTGTAAAAGCTGTTTAAAAGACAGGATGCACTATTTGTGTCAGCAGAGTGCATTAAATGTTCTGTTTCCTGCTGTAAAGAGGCTCTTTCTCATATGTCGAACTGAGACTACTAAATAAAACAAGTCCTTGTTCAAAATGTTTATCCTATATTCTCCCAAGCTGCTACCAAGTCCAGCCCAACACACACTTCTTGATATAAAAACATGAATTTGCTCACAGTTTGAACTTTCAGTTGACACACATAGGGCGTTCTGTCAGTACTATCCAACACTAGTGACCTCTTGTCAAAAGTTCCACAACTTTTAACAGTCATTAAACAGTTTGAAAGTTCGCCCATGATTATCAGTTTTCATATGCTTAGTACTACATAGTTCATCTATCTTCAGTAAGGTCCAAATTACATGTAAATGCCCCAGGCCCCAAATGTGAGAAATTTTTATCATCTAAATTTTACAAAGGTGCCACCTTTTCATCCATTGCCTTTCCACTGATATGACTACAATCGACCAGCTGATGCCAGAGTAGGCTGAATCATCATCAGAAAAGCTGCCCTGTCAATCAAATCATGCTGCAGGATTACCTGACTTGTGAGACAGGGCTCTTGGAGCTGCAAGCAAAAAAGTCTCCATTTTCTGTTTCGTGATGCTGCCTAGAGCAGATGCTAAATGCCTACTTTCTGTTCTCCTCCAAGATGGTTCTGGGGCTACTGGAGCTATCTTCTCTCATCCCCTTGGCAATCTTCTTGATGTAATCCCAATGAGCAAATAAACCTATACAGTTTCTTTTCTAAATCAGCGAACCGTATATCAATTACAAGCCCACACTGCTTTCCAGACATGAGTAGACCCTTGAGGCATGGCAATGGAGGTCTGCAGATGGGAACTGGTGTTATAAGATGTTCTTTCTTCTTGCCACACACCTGGTCTCAATTTATGTTTTAATTTCTTCTGTCTCAGGATTTCTTCACAGTGACTACATGTTTCTTCACTTGCATTTAGTTTTCTACATTTTTTTATTTTCTGATCTATATATTTTTTGCCATCACCCTCCCACCTCTATCACATACAGTGCACTTAACTTTCCACTCTTATTAACTCATGAATGACATTTGAGCAGTAATCTCTGTCTTGCTTATTATTGTATCTTCCACCTTTAACATTTCAGGTTTTCAAATCTTGTCTGGTACAGCCCCCAACAATCAGTCTTTCCTTCTCATGCCATCTGGTAAATTTCTCCTGACCCAGGGTTCTTTATGACTTTTCTGAATCCTACCCCTTGTCCTAAACCTCTTGATTCCTTTTCCTTCACCCCTCTTTCTTCCCTTTCACCCTTCTGCCAGAAGAAGAACACGGATTCCAAAAGCTTGCATATATAATATCTTTTTTTATGTGTGTGTTCTTCTGCTACTGCTAGGTAACCTATCCAGTTACATTATATTTTCAAAAATTGATTAGTTGCATTGATAACATTAGCTCATGTGGCCATCATTCCTTCTTATCTAACCATATTGTCAGTCTTTGTTGTCATGTCTTGTTGAAACTGTTGTCTGCCTTATGTGCTCATCCACTCGTTTATTTACCTGTACCACCTAGATTAATCAACACTTTGCACCTACATCTTTTCTCATACCGATTTCTGTGCACATAGATGAGTCCATTGTTATGTACGAATTTGCATATAACAATTTGTTTACGGTTTACTACACTGCAGGGCCTTCTCCCTGTCATCTTTCACCAATTTATTTGCAGATTTGACTACTATTTCCTTTCCCATCCTCCATTTACCTTGTTTATACATAATTCTTTTGCATTTTCGTATGTTTGTTTTCCGCGAAACTGTTCTGATCAACTTTTACTCTTGTCTCCTACATTATTTTATTTGTTAAGCAAAGTAGTTTACATTTTCTCCTACGGCTTCCTTCTTCTGTTTGCTCATTTTTTTTTAATTCTGTCCCTTTTCATGAATCTCCCTATTTATTTTTTTCTTTTCCAATAATTTTTCATATCATATAGGCCATTTTTCTCACCCAGTCACTACCTCTTGTTAACCCTTGTCTTTTCTCACGATTTTTGTACACATTTTTATGATTTTGCTTAACTTTTTCCTTGCTTTTCTTCTGTTTTTCTATCTTTTTCTGCCCTCCACTTCTCTTCTTTCCATCCCAACCATCTCTAACACTCCAAACTGTCCCTCTTTGCCATGATGAATCCTACCACATGTTACATCCATTCCTTTTGAAAACATGCTTTTGCACCATCGAACCTAAGGTCCCACATTCTGTTTCTTGGAATGTGCTTGTCCCTTGGAGTTACTCCCAAAGGCCTAACATTGGAAGTCCCTCTTTCTTGCACTTATCCAGCTAATCTGTGATAATCTGTGACCTGTATGCCTCACCAGCCTATTTCCACTGCAGCAGATTTCTCTCATTCTACAAAATACTGCAGTTATCTGCCCCTCATGTTTCCTTGGGTGGTATGATCTGCCAAGACAACTTCAAACTGCAACAACATGCCGGGCTTCACCTCAAAAAGCTATCCCACCTTCTCCTAAACTAACTCAACAGTGCTGTTTCCCTTCCTGTCCCTCTGCAGCTCCCTAAACAGTCACACCATCAACCACCATTCCTCTCCATCCCACAGCCTTCACCATTGCTTTCCAGACCATCATTAACTCATAATCACAAGAACCAGTCACAACAGTACAATGTTCTCAACCTCTTGTCTAAGGCAGTCTCCATCCTGAATTATCTGTATTATCCAAGGGTCTCACTTCCAGCCCTAAAACTGCATTTAATCATGCTGCATTGGTGAAGGACCTACTTTCCTTCACATGTAATGTCAACTGGAAAGATTGCTATGCAACCCAATCCCAAAACCTCTCCAACACCAAACCTGACATTCAACCCTGCCTTGAACAGTTCCGACCACAGTCCCAAATTGATCCACCACCACTACCTCACAATCATCCCTTACAAGCTTTCCAAGAATTCCTCACATTCAGCGTCGCTATACACCCCTTCATCAGGTCCTAAGATGTGATCCTAACCTGTCCTCTGCAGAATTTCTGGCTCTTTGTTCCCTAAAACATGGTGACCCCATCATTATCCTCCCAGCATAAAAAGGATCTACCATTGTGGTACTTGACCAATGGGAGTATGTTAGTGAAGGACTACACCAGCTGTCTGATGCTTCCACATACATCTGTCAGTGAGGTCTCATTCCTGTGATTCAAACTGAATTCCATCATAAAACCTCAGGCCCCATACAAGGACATACTCCAGCCAAACCACACAGCCCTGTCTTTTACCTTCTTCCTAAGATCCACAAACCCAGTCGTCCTGATTGTCCTATAGCTGCTGGCTTCAAAGCACCCACTGAACATACATCTGCCTTAGTAGATCGACACCTGCAACCCATAATACACAGACTTCCCTTCTGTACTAAGGACACCAACCATTTCTTAGACTGAACTTCCGGCATCTGGTAGTGAGTCCAACAACAAAAACAGCCAAAGTTGGACATTTCACTTTTTTTATTTGCTCGGTGACTAGTTTCAGGCCGGGACACATTTTCAAATCATCATAACAGATAGTCAGAATGATATTGCCAAAAATGTAAAAACCATGTCAGAAATATGCAAATGAACAGTTATCTGTATGTGCTCTAATTGTTTGTTTGCAGATTTTTGACATGGTTTTGGCATTTTCAGAAATACCATTTTGACTATCAGTTATGATGATTTGAAAATGGGTCCCTGCCCAAACCTAGTCATTGAGTGAATAAAAATAGTGAAGTTTGCAACTTTGGCTTGTTTCTCATTGTACTGATTGCCCAGATTGTACCCGTACTATGCCCACCACACACATTGCTTGTCATCACTGATGCCACATCCTTTTATACTAAAATCCCCCACATATATGGTCTGTCAGCTGTTGAACATTTCCCCAGTCAACCCCCACCTGATTCCAAACCTATGACATCCTTCCTGCTCACCTTAACAACTTTATACTTACCAGTGACTACATCACCTTTGAAGGGGCAGACATACAAACAGATCTGGGGTACAGCCACGGGAACCAGGATGGCTATTTCCTATGTCAACCTTTCCATGGCTTGGAGTGGGCTTTCCTGGGATCCATAAGCCTTCAGCGCTGGTTTGGTTCCAACACAGTGATGACATCTGTGCCAGATGGACTCATGATGAGGCTGATCTGTTAAAATTCCAGGAATCTCTAAATACATTCTCCCAATTAACATTGCATGGTCCTATTCCAGATCCCATGCCACTTTACTTGATGTTGATCTCCTCACCAAAGGCCACCTACACACTTCCATCCACATTAAACCAACTAACAAATAACAGAACTTACATTTTGACAGTTGCCATTCTTTCCATGTCAAACATTCCCTCCCACACAGCCTTGGCATTTGAGGCAAATTTATTTATTCAGATGTAGGCTCTTTACAGTAATACACTACCATTCTCACCTCAGCATTCACTGGACATAAGTACCCCTCCAGCATAGTTGACAAGCAGATTTCCTGGGCGACCACATCCCATCCTCACACTACTGATCCCTGCAAAAAAACAACTTACGAGTACACCTCTTGTCACTCAGTATTATCCTGGTATTGAATGTATCAATTGACTACTTTGACAAGGCCTTGACTTTGTGGTGCTTCTAGAATTTCTAGAAACACTTGGCTCTCCACCATCTTGAACACCCGATATCTTAATGACAAGGGTGAAAGAGCCTTTTTACTGTGCCACACAAGTCTAAGTGTGCAGGAAGGACAGCTGTCATGAGGAGCCAGGAGCTGCGTCAGATATGCGGCCCCGACAAGTGGTTACCAACAGTACGTTGGAAGTCATATCAAAAAGTTGTTCCTTGGTGTGTGGTGTCATGAGAATTGTTACAGAGACAGATGAAGCTTGTATTATAGAGAGACTTACTTTACGTTTTGACTCTGCATGAGGCAGAACAGATGTGACTGTATGAATGTATAGTAGATTCTAACATTTATCTGGGAACCAGTTGGCTTGCTGGAGTTTGTACATAATAATTTTTACTTTGGGATGAGAGTTGAAAATACACTCCTGGAAATGGAAAAAAGAACACATTGACACCGGTGTGTCAGACCCACCATACTTGCTCCGGACACTGCGAGAGGGCTGTACAAGCAATGATCACACGCACGGCACAGCGGACACACCAGGAACCGCGGTGTTGGCCGTCGAATGGCGCTAGCTGCGCAGCATTTGTGCACCGCCGCCGTCAGTGTCAGCCAGTTTGCCGTGGCATACGGAGCTCCATCGCAGTCTTTAACACTGGTAGCATGCCGCGACAGCGTGGACGTGAACCGTATGTGCAGTTGACGGACTTTGAGCGAGGGCGTATAGTGGGCATGCGGGAGGCCGGGTGGACGTACCGCCGAATTGCTCAACACGTGGGGCGTGAGGTCTCCACAGTACATCGATGTTGTCGCCAGTGGTCGGCGGAAGGTGCACGTGCCCGTCGACCAGGGGCCGGACCGCAGCGACGCACGGATGCACGCCAAGACCGTAGGATCCTACGCAGTGCCGTAGGGGACCGCACCGCCACTTCCCAGCAAATTAGGGACACTGTTGCTCCTGGGGTATCGGCGAGGACCATTCGCAACCGTCTCCATGAAGCTGGGCTACGGTCCCGCACACCGTTAGGCCGTCTTCCGCTCATGCCCCAACATCGTGCAGCCCGCCTCCAGTGGTGTCGCGACAGGCGTGAATGGAGGGACGAATGGAGACGTGTCGTCTTCAGCGATGAGAGTCGCATCTGCCTTGGTGCCAATGATGGTCGTATGCGTGTTTGGCGCCGTGCAGGTGAGCGCCACAATTAGGACTGCATACGACCGAGGCACACAGGGCCAACACCCGGCATCATGGTGTGGGGAGCGATCTCCTACACTGGCCGTACACCACTGGTGATCATCGAGGGTACACTGAATAGTGCACGGTACATCCAAACCGTCATCGAACCCTTCATTCTACCATTCCTAGACCGGCAAGGGAACTTGCTGTTCCAACAGGACAATGCACGTCCGCATGTATCCCGTGCCACCCAACGTGCTCTAGAAGGTGTAAGTCAACTATCCTGGCCAGCAAGATCTCCGGATCTGTCCCCCATTGAGCATGTTTGGGACTGGATGAAGCGTCGTCTCACGCGGTCTGCACGTCCAGCACGAACGCTGGTCCAACTGAGGCGCCAGGTGGAAATGGCATGGCAAGCCGTTCCACAGGACTACATCCAGCATCTCTACGATCGTTTCCATGGGAGAATAGCAGCCTGCATTGCTGCGAAAGGTGGATATACACTGTACTAGTGCCGACATTGTGCATGCTCTGTTGCCTGTGTCTATGTGCCTGTGGTTCTGTCAGTGTGATCATGTGATGTATCTGACCCCAGGAATGTGTCAATAAAGTTTCCCCTTCCTGGGACAATGAATTCACGGTGTTCTTATTTCGATTTCCAGGAGTGTATATAGTTTAACTGACAAGAGCTAATGAGTACATAATTTATTGCAAGAATATATAGCTGGTTAATAATATTCCTCTTAACCTGAAACCCAAAGAAGAGGATCGGCTGTACGTACAATGTGTAAGTCAACTGGGAGAGACGTGTGAGTCATGCAACCCAACACGGCACTATCTCTTGTTGTCCAAAAAAGCGTTACAACATCCCAAACTCATGCCCTAAAATGAGGTTCACTCTTCTGAGATTTTGCCTACAACAGCTAGAATAGTTTTTGTCACCCTACCTATATGCCGGCCGCGGTGGTCTAGCGGTTCTGGCGCTGTAGTCCGGAACTGCGGGACTGCTACGGTCGCAGGTTTGAATCCTGCCTCGGGCATGGGTGTGTGTGATGTCCTTAGGTTAGTTAGGTTTAAGTAGTTCTACATTCTAGGGGACTTATGACCTAAGATGTTGAGTCCCATAGTGCTCAGAGCCATTTGAACTCTACCTATCTCCTCAATATCCTACACTCCTTCTGCATCCATCTTCCCAACCTATGGCTCCTAACCCCGTGACTGTCCCCTCTGCAAGACTTGCCCTATGCAAAACATATGCTATCAAAGGGAGAACCATCTGTGAAACAACACGTCATATACTAGCTGTTATGCAAACACTGTTTGTCCTTTTATGTTGGTGTGATGACCACCAAGTTACCAGTTAGGATGAATGAGGACAGGCTGAGAATGTATACTGGCAACACATAATATTCTGTTGCAGAGCATGCACTACAACATGAGAGTTGCTTCCTCTGCCTTGTGTCTGTGCAGGATATTATGTGAAGTAAATAGCTGATACTACGGCGGCGTCTTGCTCTCACCTGTTGTTGAGTATATTTCCGACCTAGGTGCCTGTTTTACCACATGTGGCACCTGGATTCTTCCCTCAGATGCCAGACACTCAGGACTCCACAGGTGGGAACTGGTGCAGCAACATGTCCTTGTTTCTTGCCACCCACCTAGCCCTAATTTACATTAATTTCTTCATTCTCAGCATTTCTTCACAGTAACTACTCCTCTCCTCGCTCCATTTTATTTTTCTGCATCATTCATTTCCTGACCTATTGATTTTTCACTGTCCCCTCCCACCTCTGTTATGCATAATGCACTTAGCTTTTAACTCTAATTAACTCATGCACGATGTTTTAGCAGTAATCTCTGCCTTGCTTATTACCCTATCTTCCACCTTTAAGCTTTTAGGTTTTCAAATCTCATCCGATGCAGTCCCCAACAAACAGTCTGTCCATCTCATGCCATTCGATATGTGTATTCTGACCCGGGGTTCTAGGTGACTTTTCTGAATTCTATCCATTTTCCTAAACCTCTCCGTTCCTATTCCTTCACCCCTTTTCCTTCCCCTTGAACCCTTCTGCCAGAAGAAGGAGCCACTGGCTCTGAAAGCTTGCATACATAATACCTTTTTTTATATGTGTCTTCTCCAGCCACTGCTTGGTGAGTAGATACTTTATCTATCAATTACATTACAAAGTAGTTTGTTAAATAAAAACCATTTTAATGTTAAGGGGAGAGAGTTCTGTGATTTGTGGTGTAACATATCTTGATCTTTGGTGATTAAGGCTGCGTCATCCACATAGCATGTAACTGATCGAAGTCCAAAATAATGTAGCAAATTGTTCGTTGCAACAACGAAGAAGAATGGTTAAAGAACAGAGCCCTGAGGTGTACCATGCATGGCTTTCTTCAAGTAAAATGCCTATTTTGAATGACACGAATTGTGTGCTGATATTTCTATAAAATTAATAACTTTTAATTCTGTATTATTTATTTCAGAATACTATAGTTTGGTTAGTAAGATGTCAAATGCCTTTCTCCAACCGCATAGCTCAAGAGAGACTATATTCTTATTTTCAAATGTTGTTAACGTCTGATTAACAATTTCAGAGACTGAAGAAATGGTATTTTTTCCTTCTCAAAAACTGTACTGTCTTATTACAAAGAAGGTTATGTTTTTCAAAGTAGTTACTAAGCTGTATGTGAAAAATTGTCTCAAATATTTTAGAAAAAATTGTAACAATAGACACTTTAGTTCTCAGAGAGATGCTTTTTCCTCTTTTTGTATATAGGCACAACTTTTGAAAGTTTGAGCTGGATATGGGAATCTCCAAGCAAGCAGTTTGCAGACAACATATGTTGTCCTTTTTATTGTGTCATTAGATACCCAGTAGCACTCCATGATTTTCAAGCACAAATATTTTGAAACAGCATTTACTATACCTCCTGGGTGTGGCAAGATCCAATGGAATTCACACCCTCTGGAACCTGGTCATCAAGTATATCAGTTGCTGATGTGTTTGACTGGTTAATTTTTGATTGTAATTCATTTGCTGTGGTAGTTAAATTTTTACTGAACTCCTCTGGCTCAAGCAGAATGTCCTGAGTTTGGAAAAAATTGGATTCTTGTATTGTAATATCCCAAGCAGCCTTCCACTTGTTTGGAGCTCCATGTATTTAATTCTTGTAAGCAGCTTGTTTGGCAAGTGTAAGTTTGGCTTTGTAAATTTTTTAGTATCGTTTCTTTTCAGTTGTGGGCAAGAGTACCATATTCAATTGACTTAAAATTCTTTCACATGATCACTTGTGAGATCCCATTCCAATATTCCTATGAACACAAACAGTATATAATACTGTTCCTAAATTCCTACTTACAAGGGAACCTCCCCATCGCACCCCCCCTCAGATTTAGTTATAAGTTGGCACAGTGGATAGGCCTTGAAAAGCTGAACACAGATCAATCGAGAAAACAGGAAGAAGTTGTATGGAACTATGAAAAAAATTAAGCAAAATATACAAACTGAGTAGTCCATGAGAAGATAGGCAACATCAAGGGTAATGTAAGCTCAGGAGCGCAGTGGTCCCGTGGTTAGCATGAGCAGCTGCGGAACGAAAGGCCTTTAGTTCAAGTCTTCCCTCGAGTGAAACATTTTAATTTTTTATTTTCAGACAATTATTATCTGTCCCTCCGTCCGTCCGATGCGATCACTTTTTCGGGAGTGATTATCACATCGACAAGAAAACCTAAATCGGGCAAGGTAGAAGAATCTTTTTACCCATTCGCCAAGTGTACAAGTTAGGTGGGTCGACAACATATTCCTGCCATGTGATGCACATGCCGTCACCAGTGTCATATAGAATATATCAGATGTGTTTTCCTGTGGAGGAATCGGTTGACCTATGACCTTGCAATCAAATGTTTTCGGTTTCCATTAGAGAGGCACGTCCTTTCATCTACTAATCGCACGGTTTTGCGGTGCGGTCGCAAAACACAGGCACTAAACTTATTACAGTGAACAGAGACGTCAATGAACGAATGGACAGATCATAACTTTGCGAAAATAAAGAAAGTAAAATTTTCACCCAAGGGAAGACTTGAACCAAGGACCTCTCATTCCGCAGCTGTTCACGCTAACCACGGGCCCACGGTACCCTCAATCTAACATTAACCTTGTATTGCTTATGTTGCACATGGACTACTAAGTTTATATATTTTGCTTTTTTTTCATAGTTCCACATAACTTCTTCCTGTTTTCTCAATTGATCTGTGTTCAGTTTTTCAAGACCTATCCACTGTGCCAACTTATAACTAAATCTGAGGGGGGTGCGAAGGGGAGGTTCCCTTGTTAGCAGTGGATCCAAGTATACTTGGACTGGAAACACTAAGGTTTTTCATGTTCTCATATATAATGTGCTGCCTAAATGCTTTGTTTCTGTTACCATGTGGTACCTTCATAGCTCTTTCATCCCCCACCAGGCTTTAGTCCATGCTGAGCTACATCTTCTCCTTTTTTTTTATCCCAGCTGGAAACAGAAGAAATATATATGAAGCTAGTTCCAGTGACACACCAAAACAACAAAGAATGTATTGCTGTGACAGGTATACAGCCAGCACATGTAACAATGGAGCTGGTTATGGAAACTGCTGACAACAACATGGAGGGTGCCAGCAACTTGGTGTTAGTTCACACTCTATGGAACATAGCCTGTAACACTCTGAATGCACTTTTATGCTATCTGAACTGCTGTTAATGGTCATTCAGATATCACATATTTTGGTTTTGTAGAGTTAAATGGTTAGCCACATATCACACTTGGTTGTTGATGTTCTACAATTTGGTCTGAGTGTAGTAACATAATATTGATGTTGTCAGTCAGAGTTGTTCAATGTGGCAAATAAATGATCAACGTAGTCACTTAAGAAATTGCTCAATACATTGTCCTTTCACTTGTATAGAATTATTAACGTTAGTTAAAAATGTACAGTAATACTTTGTCCTCATTAATCAACACTGCCTTTGCAGATCACTGTTAGATATCAACACTGTCATTGGTATCACATAAATGATCACGTTAAAAGTAAGTATCAAGGACTTTCTCTGAATAATTGAGCAACAAGCATCAAGACATGAAACACACAATGAACATGGTACACTTTTTTTTTGTTTAACGTATCCGCTGGACTGACTATCATATATTTTTAATGTAACAAAATATAGTGTTACTCCATGAAAAACTCACTACAGATTAACTCTTTTGTAGTAGAAGTGGGTCTTACAAAGAGTGATAGAAGAATAAACTGTTATTTTGAATACTAATTAATGCTTTAAAATTTTGCTAGTTTGGAATTTATTGTTTTTGGTGAACTGTAAATCACAATTGGAATTTAGTGTATGAAAATAGCATGAGTAGGAAATTTTGAAAAGTATGTGACACCAGTTTTCTTCTGCAATGTGAAAACCCTTGTTTACACATATGAGCTATAGTAAATTTCATGAAATTGATAATTAGTGCTTCAGTTAATTAATAGTGTATGTAAGATTATTTATAAAAATTCAGGCAACAAAAATATGTAATCAAAGTCTGGAAACTCATAGTAGTTATGGCAGAATTTACAATGAAAAGTGGTAGCCTCTCTGAACTTCAGATTCAATTAACATGGAAGATAATTAATTTCAGGACAAATAAAATTAATTACTGTAAAGTTGGATTATTGCATTGTTGAGTAGTATAGGTCGTAATACTGAAATCTGTTTCCTAGCTCACCCCAAATCTACAGAGTCATATTACACGAACATTTTCAGTTAAAGATATTTTCTAGTAAGCATGTTTCCTTGCCAAACTAATTATGCCAATGAATTATGAATAAAGAGATGTATGATTTGAGTAATAAAGCTACACTGATCTAAGCCTAATCACAATCAACAATATTTTGATTTCCAACATCCAATTGCCTTGTAACGGACCAAAAAATGCAGCTAACCTCAAAGAAAACTGCAGTGGTTTTTACTCCTATGGCTACTCTCTCATGGACAGCATATCCTATTGTACTTTGAATAGGGATGAGTCTGTACCACCAGGTAGCATTCTTGCCAGTGATGTCACAGGGTATTGCAGTCAGCATACAAACTCTCTGATGAGAAGCAGTTCCAGAAGTCCCATTAGGTGGCAACAGTCTACAGAGGACACTTCTCCCAGCTTTCTGTCCTCATGCAATGTTAATTTATTATCCAAGATCCTGGGGTTCATCATTCTGTAACCCACAGTATTACCATTACTGATATTTCAACAGTATTCATAATAATTTTGTTCCATTCACAGGTTTGTTTTCAGAATAGAGATTTGGAGGAATTTTTTTCTTATTTGCATAACTGCATTTTATATTTTTGTGATTTGTAAATAGAGTGTAGATTTAATGCTAACATTGTCACATTTGGGGACACAGCTAGAATATTATGATTGTTGGTGTCACCACAGCTGTAATGTTGGTCAAGTATATGAATATTATTAAGAACCTCCTTTTTTTAAAAAAAAGTCTTTTAATAGCTTTTGAACATCACTCCTACAGCTAGCCACAGAATCATAAAAAACAACATTTATCAGTTGTGTATAGGTTTTGTGATGTCACATGGTGATTCAGTATTTTGTATCTTGATACTTCAGTTTTTATGCCTTGTTATATCTGATATCTTCTGTACACTGAGAACTAGATCACGAATCTTCAGCTGTTCACATACCAAATTGTTTAAGATTGGCACTTTTGTAACTGTCATCATAGTTGAACAATTGGATAGTACACACAGAAGGAGAACTGCAGAGTATCAAAGGAGTTAGGCGTAATAGGTACATGTTAATTATTTTAATAAACTGTATTCATTTCTGTGATTCCTTTCAACTGGCCTCAAGGTGTCACAACAAAACTCAATTGTCATCAAATCCTGGTGTCTTCAGAGGACTGATTAATTTTAGTGCTGAATTAGATGCAATGCTAAAAGATCATTTGGATAATACATTTGTTTTCAAAGGAAAATACAAAACAATTCAAAATGAATGTGTGCAAATTATGTTGGAGGTACGGCAAGAAGAAATTTCAAAGCAAATGAGGGACTCAGAATTTTTAGCTGTTATAGCAGATGAAACTAGTGATACATCAAATGTATTTCAGATGACTGCTGTATACCATTTGGCCTTGCCGCAGTGGTAACACTGGTTGCAGTCAGCTCACCGAAGTTGAGCACTGTCGGGCTGGGCTAGCACTTGGATGGGTGACCATCTGGTCTGCCAAGCGCTGTTGGGGTGCACTCAGCCCTTGTGAGGCAAACTGAGGAGCTACTTAATTGAGCAGTAGTGACTCTGATCTTGTAAATTGACAAATGCCCAGGAGAGCAGAATGCTGACCGCATGCCCCTCTGTACGTGCACCCAGTGACACCTGTGGACTGAGGATGATACGGCGGCTGGTCGGTACAGCTGGGCCTTCCAAGGCCTGTTCGGACAGAGATGTAAATGAAGAGAAAGGTTCTGGAGCTTCCTGGCTTCTTCCAAACATGATGCACAAATGTTAGCTGCAAGACTTATAGAAGATTAGATGAACAAAAAGTAAATGACCCTCCCCAAAAATTAATTGCCTGAGCTTATGATGGGATATTTGTTATGGTTGTTCATCTACTGGAATAAAGGTTACTGTAAAAAAGTTTGTTGCTATACAGAATATGCACATTGCTGTACCCATCAAGTTAATATTGTAATGAGGAAGGTGGCCTCAATCAACGACAATGTAAAAATATTTTTTCCAAATTTGTAGGGAATATGTGCAAAGAGGAAGGTGGCCTCAATCAATGACAATGTGAAAATATGTTTTTCAAGTTTGTAGGGAATATGTGCAATCTTCTCAAACAGCCCACAGTAAACCACGATCCTTGATAATGTGGTGAGAAAGTGTTTGCCTCTATCTTGTCCTACTATGTGAAATTTTCAATCTTGATCCGTAATCAGAGTTCACGAGTGCAAGAAAGACATTATTGAGTGTATGTATCAGATATTGGAAGGTGACTCTGTGATGAATGAAACTACAATTTGCCAGACTTTGGTCATAAAAAAGTTCTTTCCACTTGTGGCTTTAATTGCTGGTGGAGTTCTTCAGTAAAGTTATGCCATTAGTCAAAGTTCCCTTTGTTCAACTACATCATGTAGACAGTAATGTGTACTACTCTGCCCATAAAGCCATTTCATCATTTTAAATAAACATTGACAACACCATTGGTAATGAATCTACTGATTGCTCAATGTACCCTAGGGAAGTGTGTTGGGGTCCCATGCTGTTCATGTTGCACATTAATGATGTTGCAAAAAAAAGAAATAGTACGCTATGAATATAATATTAATGGGTCACTGGAATCTGTAAACTTATAAAAATACTTGAGTGTAACACTTAGTAGGCACATGAAATGGAATGATCACATGGCTCACTTGTGGGTAAAGCAGATATCAGACTTCAGTTTATTGGTAGAATACAAGAGAAATGCAACCAGACTACAAAGGAGACTGCTTACAAATTACTCATGCAACCTATCCTAGAATATTGCTCAAGTGTGTGGGACCCATACCATGTAAGACTAGCAGGGAATACTGAACGTATACACCGAGCGAGGTGGTGCAGTGGTTAGACACTGGACTCACATTCGGGAGGACGATGGCTCAATCCCACGTACGGCCATCCTGATTTAGGTTTTCTGTGATTTCCCTAAATCGCTCCAGGCAAATGCCGGGATGGTTCCTTTGATAGGGCACGGCTGACTTCGTTCCCCATCCTTCCCTAATCCGATGAGACTGATGACCTCGCTGTCTGGTCTCCTTCCCCAAACAACCCAACCCTGAACACATACAGAAAAGGGCAACACGAATGGTCGCAGATTTGTTTGACCCGTGAAAAAATGAGGTGATGAAAGAATTGAATTGGCAGACTCTTGAAGGTAGACAGAAACCATCCCAAGAAAGTCTACTATCAAAGTTTCAAGAACTGGCTTTAAATGATGACACTAGGAATATATGACAAACCCGTACATATTACTCCCATAGGGATTGTGAAGATAAGATTAGATCAATTACAGCAGCCACAGAGTCATTTAAATAATCATTTTTCCCGCACTCCATAAATGAGTGAAATGGAAAAAAGCCCTAATAACTGGTACAATGCGACATATCCTCTGCCATGCAGTTCGTGGTGATTCATAGAGTGTAGATGTAGGTAAAGAAAAGGAAGTTGGACAAGACTGTGTGAAAAGAGAAGCAAAAGAGGTGTGTCATGTGATAATTTCTGAGGCTAAAGACTGTTTTAGTTTCTCAAGTCATCTTGTAGCTTCAACATTGTTTCTTCCAGAAAAGTTCCTCATGTACTGTTTTAAATTTACTGAAGACATCTTAATGGAAGTGTGTTCAGTGTATATGTTTTCGGATAAGTTCTTCTATCTACCTAGCACAAGAATTTAGGTCATTGTGTTGTGCTGTTAGCCTAGTACTGTTGATAGTAACCAACAACCTAGGGAAGACATTTGCTGAGTGCTCTGAACTGCTGAAACTATTTCTCGCAATTCCCATGACATTTGTCAAACTGAAAAGTGCTTTTCAAGTTTGAAAGGAATAAAGTACTTCTTATGCAACTCTGTGAACCAGGAAGTATTGTCAGACTTGGTGATGCTTTCCGTTGAAGGAGATCTTGGGGTGGAGACCACAGACATCAATCAGTGGATGACTGACAAGTACGAATCAATAGAAAACAGCAGGGAAAATTTCCTATATAGTGAGATAAGAATAAGTGCATTTATAATGTGTAATTTGTCTCTTGTGCCCTGTCTTTTAATGGTGAGTGTATTTCAGTTCAATTAGGAATGTAGCTCATTATGTAATGATAATAGTTTTACTAAATAGTCTGTAAGTGTTAGCCTGCTCTTTGCCACAAATATTTTTCTCTAACTTTTCATGGGATTGTAAACTAGATTTAAAAAATTAAATTTTGTGATCTTCATAAATCATTACATCACAACAAAGTGAAGCATCGAGATAAAGAATTTTCTTCCTTGTAAGCATCTCACATAAAAATACAACATTAAAATTTTGATGCAACACCGAACTTCAGATATCTCTGGCTGCCACTGGCAGATACATTAACATGTATCATAATATTCCTTTGTTTTGTATGAATATGTGTTTCTTTAATATTTGTCACAATAAGAGTATATCATTTTCATACTTATTCAAATATTGTTACCTGCATTGCCTGTTTTGGGAGGTATTACATGTATTTTTTGCAACTACTGTAACAGACCAATCTTTATCTGAAAACTTTCTAACCAGTTTCTTGGCATGGGGTTTAAATTTATTTGTAGTGACAAAGTTCACTTTCCATCAGTGCAGTGAAGTGTCGCTTGCATTGTGTGTGAGCTTGGTTTTGTTTACATCATGGCTGTAAGTTGTTTATCTGTGCCAGCTGCCAGGGGCATTGCAGTTGGCATTGATTATTTCACAGCTGCCATGGAGTGTACATATTGTTTTGAGATATGATAGTTCTGTTGTTATTTCAAGTCAATTATTATTCTCTTGTAGTTATGCCTAGTAAAAGGAACATTCATCTCGGAGTACATTTATCTATGTAAGATTACATATTTATCTGATCAGTATTCAAAAGTCTTGTGCGTTGCCTCATTCCTTCAGCAGACACAAATAAAGTTTTGTTCTGCAAGTCCACAGTGATAATTTCTTGCAGCCTCAGGCTATTGACAACCAGTCATAATTGATGCGTCACTAGCGGCCAAAATGGTGGTCCCGATGTGACTGAAGCCTGAAAAAATGCCAAAAGGTGCAGTTACACTGCATACAACAAGGCAGAATCATCATGCACTTACCCCCTTTCTGGCTACACAATCCAGGACTTTGTTTTGCGCAATTTGAAGCCAGCTTCCTCTGCAGTGGTATTACAAAGGACTCCTCGAAATCTGCACTGATCGCTAGTCGACAAGACCATTGTTACACCAGGAAGTACAAGGTGTAATAAACACACTCCCGGGAGTCAACACATATAAGGGATTGAAGGCAGAGCTGATACGACAAATTTCTGTATCAGAAGAGGGGAGCATATACAACAGATGTTAGCTCAAGAAGACATGGAAGACTGCAAACTATCACAGTTTTTATGGCACTTGTGCAGCGAGGTAGTATTGGAACTGTGCCGGATAGCCTGCTGTGTACGTAGTGGAGATGCCATCTTCCCCCACACATACAAGCCATCATGGTGTCGCAGACTGACAGGCCCCTGGTACAGTGGATGCTACCTGCCAGGTTGCAATTAGTACATCAGTAGCAGCATGCAATGGTGCACCGGCAATGTTGAATAACCTAACAAAAGCCATGTTTTCCACAGCTCAGACTAGTACACAGGTAGTGACACATCTGAGCCTACCACTGGAAACAGCCATGCGTATGGATCTTGATAATCTAGCAGCAAAAGTCGAACACCTCAACAAATGAATTGAGAAGTTACTCTCAACAAGACAACAATAGCAACATGCAATGGTACTGCATGAGATCCAGAACCCATTCCTCAAGTACCTCTTCCACCACAGGACAAGAACAACTCTGTTGGTACCATAAGAAATTCAGAAAGCAGGCACATGAGTGTACATATCCTTGCATGTACACCAACACCTACCAACATCACACATCGGTCGCTTTTTCTGATTGTGAAACATCTACCCAATTCCTTTTCGTCAGTGACAGGAAGACAGGCTACAAATATCTGGTTGATACCGGCTGGGATTTATGTATTTTTCCCCAGAGACTACTACATTGTTGTTGACCCCAATGTTGTTCTACCTGTTTGCTGCCAACAATTCATCAATCAAAATCAATGGCACGTGGCACATGGAACTGGAAGTGGGACTATGCCAAGGATTCATGTGGGACTTTACTGTCGCAGATGTCACTGACCCTGTCATCAGTGCTAAACTGTTGGTGCACTCCAACTTACTACCCGACAACAGGAATGAGTGGTTGGTTGATGGCGTCACCAGGCTGTTAACTTCTGGGTTTTGGCACTCTGCAGCCAAACACTCTGCCCAAGTCATACAAGCAGGTTGTAGGAAGTATGCCTGCCTAATCAAATGGTTTCCGGCTATTACACGGTCCCCAAGAGCACCCAAAGAGGTACCTCACGACATCTTACATTATATCAAGACCGCAAATGGTGCACCATTCTCTTGCCGCCCTCAGTGTCTAGCGTCTGACTGGTTAGCTATTGCGAAAAGCAGAATTTGATGTTATGTTGAGAGAAGGGATCATACAACCATCTAGTAATCCTTGGTCTTTTCCCTTACACATCGTGCCTAACAAAAGTGGCGCCTGGCACCTTTGTGGTGATTACCATGATCTCAATGCCTGGACAGTATCAGATTGGTATCCTGTGCCTCTACTGTGTGACTACAATTACCCACAAGGCACAATGATTTTTACTGTATTGGACTGAGCTAAGACATATACACGGGTACCAATTGCAGAGGAAAACATTCTGAAAATGGCAATTGTCACCCCTTTTGGCTTATTTGAAAGCAACTACATGACATTCAGCTTGAGGAACACCACACAAACTTGGCAGTGTTTCATCGACTCAGTACTGCAAGGACTGTCATGCTATTTCATGAATCTAGATGACATTTTAATTTTTTTGATGACTGCAGAACAACACGAACATCATGTTACAAGTTTCAGAGTGGCTCAACAAAAATGGCATAGTGTTAAATACACCCGAATGTGTGTTTCAGCAGTTGCAGATTAATTTTTTAGGACACAGAATCTCATCTAGAGGCTCACTTTCCCTACCAGAAAAAGTGGAAGCCATATTGCAGATTACCAACCACGCGCACACCTCGTGAGCTTTGTCAGTTTCTTGGTATGCTCAGTTTCTACTGTCGACATCTGCCACACTCTGCTGAAATACAAGAACCACTCACTGCAGCACTGGCTGGTCTGAAAGTGAAGGGAACTTCACTGATTCAATGGACAAATGACATGAATTGAGTCTTATAAGTGGCAAAATGCAGCATAGCAGATGCAGTGATCTTCACGCACCCTGTATTAGATACTCCACTTGCATTAGTAGTGGACATGAGCCAGACAGTGATCAGAGCCACACTGCAACAATTACATGAAGGCATGTGGCAACCTTTGGCATTTTATTCATGCAAGCTGTTAGATATCTGAACGTTCATGGAGTTCATAAGATCGTGAACTCCTTATGATATATGAGGAAGCAAAATATTTTCAACCTCAACTGGAAGCAAGAGAATTCACTATCTTCACTGATCATAAGCCATTGACATATGTGTTCAGACAGAATAACAACTGTTCACCGCACCAGCACAACCAACTAGTGTTTATTGCACAGTTCAGTAGTGACATCAGACATGTATCTGGAATTAACAATGTGGTAGCGGATTGCCTGTCCAATTTTTCTGCCATTATGAACAACTTGAGCATAATAGACTTCGCGGAACTCACCAAGGCACAAAAGATTATCAACTAATTTTCAACTTTCTCAGTGATCCAGCGACAACAGTTGAGTTAAAGTTAGTAGACATACCAAGTTCCAACATCTAGCTTTATTGCGATCCCATCTCCAGAAAACCAAGACCATTCTTGCTGGCAGGGTTTCATAAACCAACTTTCGACAAATTAAACAACTTAAGCCATCCTGGTGTCAGGGCAACAGTTCACCTTCTCTCCCACTGATCTGTTGGAGTGCAAAAAGACTGCCAAAAATGGGCATGTACTTGCATAAAATGTCAACAAAGCAAGATTTATCACCATGTTCATGCACCAATTTGAAATTTTCCAGTGACCTATGTGAGATTCACACATGTCCACATCGACTTCATAGGCCCACTGCCTCCTTCCAATGGACAGAGATACATTCTAACAATGATTGGTCGCCTGACAAACTGGCTCCAGACAGCTCTGGTAGACAGCATAACAGCAGAAACAATAGCTTCCATGTTTACCTCAAACTGTATTTCTCATTTTGGCTGCCCACTACGTGTTATGACAGATTGCAGCCGCCAGTTCGAGTGGGAAAGTTTCTCTCAATTAGCCAAGTTCTGCGGCACAATGCACCATCGGACTACTAGTTACCTTCCAGCCAGTAATGATTTAGTCGAACACTGGGATCACACACTCAAGGCAGAGATCACATGCCATGGATCAGACTGGACTACTGCATTACCAATGATTTTTCTGGGTCTCTGGACGGTGTACAAACCCAACTTAGATGCTTTACCTGCAGAACTAGTGTACAGTGAGACACTGCACCTTCATGGTCAGGATCACAACAACTTTATAGTTAAGCTCAGGGAATACGTTGCCCGTCTTGGCTCTCTCCAAGTTTCAAGACATGGCATTCCTGCTACCTACATTCATTGTGACTTA
This sequence comes from Schistocerca cancellata, assembly GCF_023864275.1. Taxonomy (NCBI): domain Eukaryota; kingdom Metazoa; phylum Arthropoda; class Insecta; order Orthoptera; family Acrididae; genus Schistocerca; species Schistocerca cancellata. The sequence continues at coordinate 861,264,870 of NC_064627.1, read as the reverse complement.
GTGTCCTGCACACATGTCATTCTCTGAACAGAAGGCATCAGACCTGTGCTATAACTGCCCTACACTGGCCCACACAAGGTGTCGCAACAAGGAGAACACACCTTTGAAATACTGCTAAATGTAAAGTTCTCTACAGTGTGAACTGATAAAGTGGAACCAGCTTACGATCCACACAAGGATCCCGCTTACAACTGTTGATGACCACAACTGCCTGCTCAAGCACTGGCACTGTCTACATCTGTCACAGAACCGCCTCCAGCTGTTGCAGTACCACCTCAAGCTGTTGCAGAACCGCCTCTGATGGTCACAGAACCGCCTCTTACTGATGCAGTACGACCATCACCTCGCACAGTGAGATTGGGATGGCATGTATGCTTCCCTGTGCAGTATCTGGATGGTGCTCTGCTTCCACCAGGTTGGCTGCTGTAGCGACAAAGTTCACTTTCTGTCTGTGCAGTGAAGTGTTGCATGTGTTGGGCATGAGTGTGGTTTTGTTTATGTCACGGCTGTTAGTGGGCTTTCTCATCCAGTAGATACCTGTGAGTGCTATACATTACTTTTCTTGTTTGTCTTTGTAGTACAGAAACAGTTAATTTCCACACAGGAGTTCTAATTAAGAATGATACCTGCTAAGTTCTCCCATTGTGTCCTCAAAAGTATGAAATGGTAACTTAGAAACAAAATCAATTGTCTCTCCCATCCCATGTTCACCAGACAACTGCTTTACATGACAAGGGCGAGTCAAATATAAACAGGATGTTATTTTTTGTTTAAATTCACTTACTGAAAAACTCAAGGCAATTATAATTTATTTTTCCACATAGTCTCCTGCTTTGGAAATGCATTTGTCCCAGTGTATGGGCGACATTCTGATGCTCTCATCATATAAAGAACTGGGTCGTGTCACCAGCCAGTTGCGCACGAAGTCTTCAACACTCTCGTCATCTTCAAATCGTTGCCTTCCTAGAGCTTCTTTAAGTGGTTTGATAAATGGTAATCACAGGGCAATAAGCCTGGGCTGTAAGGAGGATGATCAAGTGTAGTCCAGTACATTTCCTGTAGCTTGGAGACAGTTAGAACTGCAGTATGGGGTCGTGCATTCTCGTGGAGGAGGATGACCTGTAGAATCGATTGGTCTCATCTTATGTGGCACTAAGCAACTATTGCCTTGTTCAGCAGTTCACAGCAGTAAGCAGCACTGATTATGCATCACTCATGTAAAAAATTAATCAGCAAAATTCCTTGCTGATCGAAAAAATGGTCGAAAGAACTTTGCCAGGTGACAGTCGAGTCTTGGCTTTCAATGGTGCTGCCTCCCCTTTGCTCTGCCACTCCTTACTGGCTTGTTTGGATTCTGGATTGTAGTGGTGAACCCATGTTTCGTCACAGGTGATCTGACTCAAAAATGCATCACCTTCTACCGCCGACCTTGCTGTAAGCCTCTGACAGACCTCCAAACATCTCAACTAGAGATTTTCAGTCAAAAGTTTATGGACCCATCTGGAACACACTTTACAGAACTGTAGGTCGTTTGTGATGATTGCTTGACAGCTCCCATAACTTATTCTGACTTTTTGTGCAATTTCTGATTCTATCGCCCATTGAACATCATCAATAATGTCTTTAACTGCACAAATGTTTTTGTCTGTAATGCTGGTCCAAGGACGGAAATCGTGTTGCTGATTTTCCACACATTCTTATCCTTCTTTGAACTTTTTGTGGCGGGCAAACACATGTGTCCTTGATAATGTTTTATCACCAAACTGTGCAGTCAATCTTTGGCAAATTTCCACTGCTGTAGCTCCTTTATGAGCAAGAAACTTGATAATTATGCACTGCGCAATCGAGTGGTGCATCTGCTGATCAGACATCATAAGCATTACTGACAAAATGGTGGGAAATAACTAACAGTATGCTCTCCTCACTTCTAATGGTCCTGCCTAAGCATAGCAGAAGCACGGGGCCAGTCCTACCAACTGTTGATGTTCAGGAACAAAAATCTCATTTATATTTGATCCCCCCCTCGTAAATATATTTGAAAGGTGAAAGAATAAAACAGGACACTCATTGTCAGTATATGAATACGTCCAGCAAAATCCATAAGAGGTTACTGATAATATAAAATACTTAAACTGTAAAAACATTATTCGAGCAGAAACATACTGAATTTTGTTTTCTCTTTTATCTTCCGAAATAAGGTGCCAGTGCTTCTTAAATTATGATTTTGACATCACTCACATTTCTCTCTCTCTCTCTCTCTCTCTCTCTCTCTCTCTCTCTCTCTCTGTGTGTGTGTGTGTGTGTGTGTGTGTGTGTGTGTGTGTGTGTGTGTTGGAACACACAGTCAGTCATTGTTTAATGCTACATTTGAAACTGCTAACAATTTCTGGTTGTTTCATCTCATTCATGTACCTGCTCCTTAAATTCGTCCCTTTTTGAAATATTTCCAGCTTTAATCTGCATTTTGTAATTAATAAATTCTGGCCACCAAAGTTAATCACATTATAAAAATGTAAAGGTTTTGGACCCTTCCTTCATCAAACTCTTATACTGGTTTGGTACACTAATCTTTCTCTTTCTCTCCCTCTCTGTCTCTCTGTCTCTCTCTCTGTCTCTCTCTCTCTCAAGTTTTTGCTTTTTTGTAATTTGAAATGCAGCTTAAGATTTATAAAGTAGAAAAAAAATCCACTCACCAAGCAGCAGCAGAACACACACATAAAAGAAGGTTGTAACTAGACAAGCTTTCAGACCCAGTGGCTCCTTCTTCAGGCAGAAGGGTTAAAGGGGGTAGAAGAGGGGTGAAGGAAAATGACTGATGAGATCTAGGAAAAGGGGTAGATTTCTGGAAAGTTGTCTAGAACCGTGGGTCAGGGGAGACTTACCAGACGGGATGAGAAGGAAGGACTCATTGTTGGAGACTGGACGAGATTTGAAAATTGATTGTTTTTCTTGTTATAGATTAAGATTTATGTTAGTTACATAATTGTGCATCTATATTTGTGTATGTGTGATCTCTCCATATATTTCTGCATACAAGTGTGTTTTTGTATGTATGTGTGTGCGTTTGTGCCTGTATGTATGGATGTGCAATGGGAAAGAAAAATGCCGGTACAAGGGCAACAATAGAAAATTCTTAACCAGGAACACAACTAGATCATATCAGTAAAATTTATTTTTAATATTTTTGTACATGTTGGCAATATGTAACTAAATTGTGCACTTAAACTCTGAAATAAGTTTGTTAATCTTGCTTTCTAAAGTAGTTGTATTTTGGTCAAATGGATAAAGTGTAATATCATACCAAAATAAAATTATTTGTTTAAAAATTCTTTATAACCAACGGGAATTCATCTGAAGTCTTATAAGGAGTGTGCTTCAACAGTTTCAGCCGTTAAGGAATGGGCAACAGAATTAAAACATCATTGTACTTCCAGAATGAAATTTTCACTCTGTTGTGGGGTGTACCTTAATCTGCCAGGAAGCTTCATGTTAGTACTTCTCATGAAAAGTACCCAAGTCAAGTATGCACTGTAATGTAACAGACTGAAACTCATTTATTGTACTGCACAATATGTCTGACCAATGAAGAATACAATAAACTGTGTGATGTTAAAACTTCCTGGCAGATTAAAACTGTGTGCTGGACCGAGACTCGAACTCAGGACCTTTGCCTTTCACAGGCAAGTACTCTACCATCTGAGCTACCGAAGCATGACTCACACCCTGTTGTCATAGCTTTACTTCTGCCAGTACCTCATCTCCTACCTTCCAAACTTCACAGAAGCTCTCCTGCGAACCTCACAGAACTAGCACTCCTGGAAGAAAGGATATTGCAGAGACATGGCTTAGCCATAGCCTGGGGTTTTCAGGAGAGCTTCTGTGAAGTTTGGAAGGTAGGAGACAAGGTACTGGTGGAAGTAAAGCTGCGATGACGGTGCGTGAGTCATGCTTGGGTAGCTCAGTTGGTATAGCACTTGAACTGCGAAAGGCAAAGGTTCCGAGTTCGAGTCTCGGTCCGGCACACAGTTTTAATCTGCCAGGAAGTTTCATATCAGCGCACACTCAGCTGCAGAGTGAAAATCACATTCTGTGTGATGTTGTTTATATTACTATTATGGGAGAACATTTCACACTTATAAGTATAATGTGTCATCATAAAAGTCACAATTTTTTAATGTTTTGTAATAGTGTATTTATGATGTTTTGATTGGTTGAAGTACTGGCAAGATTTTTGTGGTGAAGTTGTTTCCATGTAAAATTAACAAACGTAAAGTTCTGGAAAGAGCCCTTGGTAATGTTTAGCCTGATTACCGAAACTGTAAACAGTCCTATAGATAATGAAGTTTAAAAAAATTCAATGCAGTACATAATATGACTATAGTATTGAAACCTCTGCTGATGGTGGTAATAAATGTAATTGTCCACTGTAGCTGTAATTTGTGTATTTGTGTGATAACTGTTAAAGAGATGTATTCTACAAAATGTTGCAGAAAAAGCATGTCTTGTTTAAATTCAGTTGTTAAGTCAGTTTCTTTTTTAGCACCATAAAGTCAGGGTTGAATATTTGTGAATACATGATTTTTCATTGTAAGATATTTGTTTTAATAATACACTTGTAATTTGGTAATGTTATGTAACATCAGCTGTATCTGCACAGTTCAGATCAGTTAAGTCAGTGAGTGATCTTGAAGTTATAATGTGGTAGTATTTGTACCAGTTCATTTGTAAAATCAAGACTTGAAATTGGAATAATTTGAAAAATGGAATCAAGGTTTGTCAACATTTTGTAAGTGAATCCGCTGCATCTGAAGAAAACAAATTGAAAGTCAAAATGTAAATGAATCCACTGCATCTGAAGAAAACAAATTGAAAGTCATACAAAAAAGTAGTTGGCCTATTAATTTTCATCAATGGACCCAGGAACTCTTTAATCAACATCAAAGTTAAATATACACATTATCTTATTCTAACTACTAGCCAATCAAATATTGAATCTCAGTGAAACATACTGGGTTAATGTCCCAACATTATCATTTGCAAAGTAAAAATATTTTTGCAAAAAGTAAATAATAACTTTGCGTTAAAAGAATTGGATAGTGACACTAGAATACCCAATCTGAAGCAATAGATGAACGCATCAAGAAAGCGGGCAGTGTGACATTAGATGATTGGCAATTGGAATAGCTGATACTGTAGGAATATCAGAAGAAAGAGTATGGTATATTTTACACTGTGAATTTAGTATGGAAGAGCTTTGTGCAACATGAGTGATTTGGTGAATACTGAACAAAAGCAAACACAGAAATAAATTGTCCAGCAGTACTGAAACAATTTTAAAAAGGGTAGACTAATTTCGTGCACACACCATTTCATGCAAGCAATGAAATAGCAATCAGAGCATTGGGTGAAATCTGGTAGCCTGTCATCCAAAAAGGTAAATTTGTTTTCATCTGCTGGAAGCATTTTAACCAGGGTTTGCTGGAATGCTGAAGGGACTCTTCTTATTCATTATTTTTCAGGGGGTTAAAGAAAAATTACAAATACTCCATGGTTCTTTTGGACATGCTAAATAAAGAAATATATGAAAACAGGCCCTGAATTGCAAAGCAAAAAATAAACCTTGCTTGGAAGATTGCACCTATCCATGAAGGTGTTGTAACAGTGGGAAAACTGAGGGATTCAAGAAGGAAAGGGCGGAACAACTCCTGTGTACATTGTCTGGCAGCCTGTTACTTCCACTTATTCCCACATGTAAAATAGCTTTGCTAAATGTTGTTAGACCAGTGAAAAGGTTATGAGAGTCACAGATGTGATTCGTTTTTACCTTTCCTCTTCTTCCTCATTTATTTGTGGTTTTCTAGAATTACTGTTCTGGGAGAGAAATACTTTAGACAGCAAAGATAAACTTCAAAGAGGATTACAGCAAATATATGTATTTGTAACCCAAACTAACTGTCCATCAGAGTCTGACAGAAAATTTCACATTGCTCTCATATTTGCGGTGTATAATACAAATCTCATTAACACATTGGATTTAATCTGATAAGCCAGAACATTATGATCACCAATCTACTATTGATATAAACCTGTCCTGGCAATAGCAGAGGTGCCTGATGAGGAATGGCTGCTAGTCAGAAACATGCATGGTGCATGTTGTATCAGTAAGTGTGCTGTCCATGTGTAGAATGGGGAGGTGCACGATCTATCTGAGTTTGACTGAGGGCAGATTGTGATGGCTCAGCATGAACATTTTGGAAAGTGCATAATTTGGGTGTTCAACGAGTGCTGTGGTGAGTGTCTTTGAGTGCTGTGGTGAGTGTCTTCAACACGTGGTGAAACCGAGGACAACCATCCCTCATCACGGATATAAGATGTCGTAGGCTGGGCGGACTGGTAAAACAGAATAGGCAGCGAACTGTGGCAGAACTAACATCAGACTTTAATGCTGCGCCGAGTACAAGTGTGTCTGAACACACAGTGCACCGAACACTCCTAAAGCTGGGCATTCATGCATGTGCCAATGTTAACATCACGTTATCATCAACTACGACTGAAATGGGCACATGACCTTTGGCACTGGATGTTTGCAGTGGCAGAGCATTGTATGATCTGATGAATCCCTCTCAATACCTTCTTCATCACACTGATAAGAGGGCACAAATCCATCATCCTCCAGGGAAACAGCTCCTTGACACCTGTACTGCATCACACAGACAAGCTGACACCGGCTCCATTATGCTCTGGAGAACTTTCACATGGGCATGCATGGGTCCAGCAGTGCTCATGCAAGGCACCATGATGGGCAAGGCATATTGTTCACTGGCTGCAGACCATGTACTCCCCTTCATGACAATCATGTTTCACAATGGCAGTGGCATTTTTCAACCAGATAATGTGCTGTATCACAAGGCCAGGAGTATGATGGAATGGTTTGAGGAACACAGTGGTGAGCCCCAGTTGATGTGCTGGCCCACCAATTCACCAGATGTGAGCCTGTTCCAACACATCTGAGATGTGGTTGAAAGTCGCATCAAAGCTCATTGCCACCCTTTCCAGAATTTATGGGAATTAGGTTACTTGTATGTGCAGATGTAGTGCCAACTCGCTCCAGCTACCTACAAAGGCCTCACGGCTTCAATGCCATGATGCATTGCTGATGTTATCCATACCAAAGCTGGACATACTGTTTATTAGGTGGGTGGTTATAATGTTCTGGCTGATCTGTGTATTCCATAAGTACAAATACTCAATACATGGTACATTAATAAGCATTTAAGGGTTTCAGAGCACAAGTGGTGTAACTCCACTTTTTGTTGAAAACAAGTTGCAGAGATATTTGTAAACAGAGAGACATCTACAATTCAGAGGTATAAGTACATATCTCTGAGGTTTTATCATCTGTGCATAGAGTGCAGCACTATGTTAGTGCTTTAACTGTTTCATGTCTTTGTTCAGAGCACAACATACATATGTCCAGGTGCATTAGAAGAAGATGGAATGTGAAGGTTCTTGTAGTGACCATATTATGGAGTATTGTTCAGAATATCCACCAGACAGCGAGGAAAATGTTTCTATGAATGATACTATGACATGTTAGCCTCACACCAATAATAATTAATAATAATCTATATGTAGCCAAAATGAATAAGATACTGTTTCTAACCTAACCTGTCAAAGGGTGCTGCATTTTACCAGTACATATACACCTGAACAGAAGTGCAATTTATAACAATTTTGTATTGTGTATACTATGAACATACAATAACTGCATTGTAGCACAGAACTACAGTATTTGACGTAACTTTATTTGTCATACTTTTAGATTCTGAGGAAGTGCACAGGGGACATAAAATGACATGAACTCCCAACGCATGGAAACAGAACATACATAAAAATAACAGGAACAGCAGACAATTATATATATCTGGTAGTGGAAATATCGTCCCAGAAAAGATATTTGAGGACAAGGAGTGCAACTGCAGGATGGAATGTTATGCAAAAATAGAGGCAAGTAAGAGGAAAGAAATAATCAAAAATTTTTCAAATTAGCAGACTACTCCAGACAGAATGTGTGCATTTAGGGACTCATCCAGTCAAACTCAGTGCAAAGAAAACGTTGGAAATCTACACTTCACACCTCCATCCAAAGATACTTGCAAAACATGCAATGAACTACAATTGAAGATTGCAATGGAGGATGATGTACAAAAGAGACATAGGCTGCAAAATGAGGAGGACTAACACCTAGCACAGGCTGAAAAAGCTGATGAAACAAGACAGAAATGCAATATCTAGTGACCACAATGTGTTTACATTTGATTTACAAAAGGCACTGCCCTTTCCAAAACTGCCGATGTCTGTTGCCTACTATAAGAGAAATTTATATGTGTATAATCTGGGATGCCATTCTTTTCATGATGGAAATGAATACATGCACATGTGGGATGAAACAGAAGGAGGTCGAGGCTCCCAAGATGTTGTGTCCTGCATTGTGAAATACCTGAAGGAATATGCAAAGACATACAAAATAATTACTGCATATTCTGATTCATGTACAGGGCAGAACGTGTGTTTCCTTGATGAAATTAGTGCAAGACTCAGACATGAAAGTGGAAGTAATAAACCACAAATTTATGATAACTGGACATATCTACCTGCCTAATGATGCAGACTTTGGTCTGATTGTGTTAGCCAGTCACAAAAAACAATATATTTAATCAGCTGGTTATTTGGTAGATATTATCCAAGGGTGTAAAAAGAAAAAGCCTTTCATTGTTCATATAATGAAGAATGACGACTTTGTGTCAACGTAGGAGCTACTAGACAGCCCAGTAATCAGGAAAATGGCTACTGATGGGAATCCATTAAATTGGCGGCAAGTGATATGGATGCAATTTGAATGGGTAGTGCCATTTCCATGGGGTTTAAATCAAGTTTTTGTCAAAGTGAAGAATTTCATGAGATGGATTTTCGAAAGCACATGTTAGGCATACCTCTTCAAAGCCTTGCATCAGTGACAGAAGGAAGACTTTACAAGACCAGGCGGTCTGTTACAACTGACAAGAAGAAGGATATTATGAGAAGGAAAGTTGCTACTCACCATACTCGAACAGACCCGCCAGCGCTTTTGTTTGGTAAGTCTCATCATCTTCCTTTTTAGATATATTTTTCCCTCGTGGAATGTTTCCCTCTATATATATATATATATATATATATATATATATATATATATATATATATATATATATATATATAAACAAAGATATTAAATAAGTCTGCTTGTGTCTGTATATGTGTGGATGGATATGTGTGTGTGTGCGAGTGTGTACCTGTCCTTTTTTCCCCCTAAGGTAAGTCTTTCCGCTCCCGGGACTGGAATGACTCCTTACCCTCTCCCTTAAAACCCACATCCTTTCGTCTTTCCCTCTCCTTCCCTCTTTCCTGATGAGGCAACAGTTTGTTGCGAAAGCTTGAATTTTGTGTGTATGTTTGTGTTCGTTTGTGTGTCTGTCGACCTGACAGCACTTTCATTTGGTAAGTCACATCATCCTTGTTTTTAGGTATATTTTTCCTTCGTGGAATGTTTCCTTCTATTATAACCATATCATTAATTTGAACCCAACAATTACGTTTGTTATTGTCGCCTTTGCATTTCGAAATCTTTCCTGTCGTCTTATTTCTCTTTTTTCTCTTTATTTTCTCTTTCTGTTTTTACCAGTAGTTTCACTTTGTATTCACCTTCCCCTTTTACCGTAATCTACTATACAATTTTATCCCGCCTATATATGCTCAACAATACGTTACCCACTTCCCAACCATAACCAAAAAATTTTATTTTCCGCCTTCAACACTACCGCTGCTACAAAATCCACCGTTTCTAGTTCAATAACAGCTGCTTTCACGTATTTAACAACCATTTCGGCTAGTTCTAATAACTTTAACTTTATTTCCACTTCCGTTTTTCGCACTTCACTGATCATTTTAGCCGCTCCCCACAGGTTTTAACGTCATTATTTCTACAATTGTTAGCCCCATTTTCGTAATCTTTCACCACAACACCACTCCTTTAATACGTTTTTTCGAAATTTTCCCGAATTTCTCCGTCCTTTAACGTGATTTAGCGGCAACACAACCACCTAACCTTTTTGCACATCGCTGTCTACCAACCCAAGTTCACCACAGGATCAACTTAACCAACACTTTTTCGTCTGGTCTGTATATGTGTGGATGGATATGTGTGTGTGTGTGCGAGTGTATACCCGTCCTTTTTTCCCCCTAAGGTAAGTCTTTCCGCTTCCGGGACTGGAATGACTCCTTACCCTCTCCCTTAAAACCCAAATCCTTTCGTCTTTCCCTCTCCTTCCCTCTTTCCTGATGAGGCAACAGTTTGTTGCGAAAGCTTGAATTTTGTGTGTATGTTTGTGTTCGTTTGTGTGTCTGTCGACCTGCCAGCACTTTCATTTGGTAAGTCACATCATCTTTGTTTTTAGGTATATATATATATATATATATATACACACATGACTGCAGTCTCTGGCAACTGAAACCACACTGCCCAGTTGGTTGAGACTGCAGTCATGTGTGTGAGTTGCATTTGTGTGAGTGTGTGTATGTGTATGCGTATGTGTGTCTATTGTTGACAAAGGCCAATGGCTGAAAGCTTTAATTGTGAGAGTCTTTTTGTTGTGCCTATCTGTGACTCAGCATCTCTGCTATATGGTGAGTAGTATCTTTCCTTCCTGGATTCTCCATTGTTTGCAGAAGAAAGATTTGCTTGATCTTCTAAAATTTATTCCTCCTGTGTATCATACATTATTCAAGAACTTGCCTATGAAGGCATCTACTCAATGTTCAGATTCCCAGGATCAGATTTTGGAAGAGGAAAACGACAACCCTGTATTTACACAATGTACTTGAAGTTACAGTGGATGACTGATAAGTGTTCAGTGCACAAACTAAGTAACTCCTTCCATTTTTGTTTAACAAGTCATTTCCTAAGCACTTCCTATATGATATTCTGTTTTGTTAATATATTTAGAGAGACCTTAGTGATACTATCCGGTATTCATCAATACAAATAAATTATTAACATTATTAATTGTCTATACACTTCTTAATGAATGCTCCTCTTACTCAAAACTATTGTAGGTGGAGTTATGACACTTGTGCTCTGAACCCCTCATTTCACTGGCAGTTGTTCAGTATTTGATACTTCATCTTAAAGCCTCTCTCGCTGCTGATATAATCATTGAGTATGACACCGTCACTTCTGAAGATCACATACAGTGGCCCTGGGGATATTGCTGAAACATAAAATACATCATTTCACTTCCCATGTCATTATGATACCTGATTATTGAGGAACAGGCATTACCATTATTCCATACTTTAAGACTTAAAGTCACATTCAGGGTAAGAAATTAGACTTCAGTAGTAGTTTGGAAATTACTTGTGCAACTAAACCAACTTTTAAAAAAATATAGTTATACTGTGAACAAATGCTGTAATGTAAATTTGTGATAAACTCCTAACACTGAAAAGACACTGTAGAAACCTCATATGCAGCCTACTATTGATAAAGACCTGCATGGTTTAGATTAGATTAGATTAGATTAATACTAGTTCCATGGATCATGAATACGATATTTCATAATGATGTGGAACAAGTCAAATTTTCCAATACATGACATAATTAAGTTAATTTAACAACATACTTAAGTTAATGTAACAACTCTTTCATTTTTTGTGTTTTTTATTTTTACTTCTTATTTTTTTAAATTTATTTTTATTTTTTTTATTTTTTATTTTTTATTTATATCTAAAAATTCCTCTATGGAATAGAAGGAGTTGTCATTCAGAAATTCTTTTAATTTCTTCTTAAATACTTGTTGGTTATCTGTCAGACTTTTGATACTATTTGGTAAGTGACCAAAGACTTTAGTGCCAGTATAATTCACCCCTTTCTGTGCCAAAGTTAGATTTAATCTTGAATAGTGAAGATCATCCTTTCTCCTAGTATTGTAGTTATGCACACTGCTATTACTTTTGAATTGGGTTTGGTTGTTAATAACAAATTTCATAAGAGAGTATATATACTGAGAAGCTACTGTGAATATCCCTAGATCCTTAAATAAATGTCTGCAGGATGATCTTGGGTGGACTCCAGCTATTATTCTGATTACATGCTTTTGTGCAATAAATACTTTATTCCTCAGTGATGAATTACCCCAAAATATGATGCCATATGAAAGCAACGAGTGAAAATAGGCATAGTAAGCTAATTTACTAAGATGTTTATCACCAAAATTTGCAATGACCCTTATTGCATAAGTAGCTGAACTCAAACGTTTCAGCAGATCATCAATGTGTTTCTTCCAATTTAATCTCTCATCAATGGACACACCTAAAAATTTGGAATATTCTACCTTAGCTATATGCTTCTGATTAAGGTCTATATTTATTGATGGCATCATACCATTCACTGTACGGAACTGTATGTACTGTGTCTTATCAAAATTCAGTGAGAGTCCGTTTACAAGGAACCACTTAGTAATTTTCTGAAAGACAGTATTGACAATTTCATCAGTTAATTCTTGTTTGTCAGGTGTGATTACTATACTTGTATCATCAGCAAAGAGAACTAACTTTGCCTCTTCATGAATATAGAATGGCAAGTCATTAATATATATTAAGAACAACAAAGGACCCAAGACTGACCCTTGTGGAACCCCATTCTTGATAGTTCCCCAGTTTGAGGAATGTGCTGATCTTTGCATATTATGAGAACTACTTATTTCAACTTTCTGCACTCTTCCAGTTAGATACGAATTAAACCATTTGTGCACTGTCCCACTCATGCCACAATACTTGAGCTTGTCTAGCAGAATTTCATGATTTACACAATCAAAAGCCTTTGAGAGATCACAAAAAATCCCAATGGGTGGTGTTCGGTTATTCAGATCATTCAAAATTTGATTGGTGAATGCATATATGGCATTTTTGGTTGAAAAACCTTTCTGGAAACCAAACTGACATTTTGTTAGTACTTCATTGTTACAGATATGTGAAGCTACTCTTGAATACATTACTTTCTCAAAAATTTTGGATAAAGCTGTTAGAAGGGAGATTGGACGGTATTTGTTGACATCAGATCTATCCCCCTTTTTATACATAGGTATAACAATAGCATATTTCAATCTATCAGGGAAAATGCCCTGTTCCAGAGAGCTATTACACAGGTGGCTGAGAATCTTACTTATCTGTTGAGAACAATATAGACAGTGGAATAAAAAAGGAAACCTACTCACCAGTATTATGAAAAGGATAGATTGTTACAATATAGACAGTGGAATAAAAAAGGAAACTTACTCACCAGTATTATGAAAAGGATAGATTGTTACTCACCATATAGAGGAGATATTGAGTTGTAGACAGACACAGTGAAAAGACTGCTACACATTTAAGCTCTTAGTCAAAATGCCTTCTTCTGAAGTAGAAAATACACACATATTCACACGAACACAGCTCACACACACTGGACCACTGTCTCTGGCCACTGAGACCAGACTGTGTACTGCAACTTTGCCTGATGGGAGAAGCAATCTGCGGGTGGTAAGGGTAAGGGGGAGGCTGGAGTGGAGGGATAGCAGTGGTAAGGCTAGGAGAAGGTGTAGTGCTGCTTGTGGGAGTGTGCAGGGATATGGTGGAAACAGGTTAGAGCTGCTATGTGCAGTCAGTATGTTTGACAGGGAGAGGGTAAAGGGAGCAGAAAACAACAGAAACAGAGAAGGAGATAAGACTTGTGTGTATGTTGGAGGAACAGATGACCGTGTATTACTGGAGTGGGAGCAGCAAAGGGGATGTGTTGGTGAAAGACAGGGACTAGTGATGATTGAGGCCAGGGGTACTATGAGAACATAGGATATATTTCAAGGAGAGTTCTCAGCTGTGTAATTCGGAAATGCTGGTGTTGATAGGAAGGGTCCAGATGATGCTGGCTGTGAAGCAGTCACTGAAGTGAAGTACGAGGGTGGTTTGAAAAGTCTTCGGAATGGAATAGAAAAAAAGTACTTACATCACTGAAACTTTTTTTTTCCAATGCAGTTCCCTTGTAGATTAATGCATTTGGTCCAACAATGTTCCAGTGCCTTGATCCCATCTCGAAAATGAGTTTCCTTCAGGCTTGCAAAATAGTTGTCAACTCTGGCTATCAATTCTTCATTGGAAGTGAATCTTCATCCACCAAGAAAAATTTTGAGTTTTGGGAAGAGATGGAAGTCTTGGCAGAGCTGTGTCAGGTGAATAAGGTGGGTGTGGCAACAATTCATACCTTAGTTCATGTAATTTTGCCATGCCAATGGCAAGTTTTTGATCCAGCATCAAGAGTCATGGTACCCATCTTGCAGATAATTTTTTTCAATTTTAATTCTTCAGTTAAAATGTGGTATACCCTTTCAGATGACATCTGACAAGCATGAGAAATTTCACGCACTTTCAATTGGTGATCCTCCATGACCATTTTGTGCACTTTTTCAATGATTTCTGGATTAGTGACACATCTTGGCCGACCACTGTGCAGATCATCATCTAAGCTCTCACAACTAAACTTAAATTCATTTATCCACTTGGCAACACACTATGTGGGAACAACAACAGAGCCATGTCACCACCACGGCTCTCGTCCCACTGACATGGCACATGTTTACAGGCAACAGTCCAATGAATATCATGTGAACAACACATTGCGCTAGCACTGACCTCTCATGGTGATTCCGAGAACTTTCAAACCACCCTTGTACATTGTGCTGGGCTGCTCGTTCAGCAACTGAGTGGCACAACTGTCTCTTGATCACATTTTGTTAGTGGCCATTTATACGGACAGACAGTTTGTTGGCTGTCATGACCATGCAGAAAGCAGCAAAATGGTTTTATAGATCATATGACTGCTTTCACAGGTAGCCCTGCATTTGACAATATAGGAGATGCTTGTGACTGGACTCGAGCAGGTGATGGTGTTGTCTTTTCTATGTGGTGAGTAACAACCAGTCCTTTTCATAATGTTGATATTATTCCAACCTTGACTTTCCACTGTTTGACTAAAGCTACCCACCATGTAAACAAGAAACCAAATTCTGTAGCTCAGATTTGAAACTTGCCTTCTTCCATAAATACACATCTAAAAATGTTTTAATAATATGTATCAAAAGGAAAATCACTTGGCTTATTTGTAATCTTTGTTTCCCCTCATCCTCAAAACAGTGTTTGTCCTCCTCATCCTGAAATCTGTGTGAACTTCTTCTTAACCTTCTCCCATTGTATTCCTGTCTCATCCCCAAGGAAGAAATTATTAGCTTCAACTGGTAGTGTCATGTACTTTTATATAAATCTATCAATTGTACTGGTATTTCACATACTGAATATAAGTACTGAGACGCAAATCTGTCTCTCAGTTTCATATTAAATAAATGTATTGATGTTTTTATTTTCTTAGTTATTAGTTGGACTTAGTCCATCGAACCTTAGACCACAGCCAGCTGAGTTCAGCTATAGATACCCCACAGAAGTTGCCATCAACACCACCACATATAGGGTTGAAGTTGCAGCTGTACCCCAAGATCAGCTGACATGTGAACCTCATACAGCTCACAATGATCAGCTAGGCTAGCCATCCTAACACATCTTGGCCCATGTGACCCATAAGAAAGGTAAGGAATACAATTTACAACTATGGTCCTTTTGATTTTAGGAGAGAATCCACTGGTTATATGACTTCAATCTGGATTTTAGACAGTCCAAGTTGGTGCTGCTACTTCATACTGAAGTGAGACCATTTCTACTCTTATGAAATCAGTCTCATTTTTTATTTGATCTAATTTTTAAATAATTCCTGAAATGCAATTATGGCTCATTTTCTCTGGTTTCATGTATTGTTACTATTGTTTAATGTGCTGTTAGCAGTGACAAAAATAGAAATGGAAAAATAGCTCCTGTGCAGAAGACTGGAGGAAAGGAGTTAACCATTGCATGGTTGAAGAACTCATCCTTGTCCTTATGTGTCATTTTGGGAAACAAGAGAAACGTACATCAAAATTAGTGGAGAATAGTGTGAGACATCTTCTCACAAATGTGTTTCAGTTTCTTAATCACTTCAATATCTCACTCAGGGCGCAGTAGTATGAATGAAGGTACAGAGATATATAATATACTAAAACTACTGAATGTATTCTCTCCCATAAACAAACATGTAAATATTACAGTCTACAAAATCTGTATTTTATTCTAGTCATATATACCTGTAACAGAAATATTGGGATTCAATGATGTTCCACAATACTTGTCAGCTTGTCTTCTGTCACTGGTCTTGCCGTTAGGAATGAAAAGGTAATCAGAAACACTGAAAGAATCACAGTGATGATCTGTTTCACTGCCACCTTGTCTATGGTATGAACCAACTTCAAATTTCTCAGGTATATGCCTGAAATAGAATGCAATGTATTGCATATTTACATTTCTGAGTAGACTGTTTCAAAAATAAAATGCAAATAATCACTAACTACAATATACATGATATAATAAAGATCAGGAGAATAATAAGTATTCTCTTTTTAACTAAAATAAAGGCCAGCCAATCAATATTTGCCTCTTCCCCCAGCAGAACAACAGCAGAGGTTATTTTAGTCTTTTTGATCTTTACTACAGTTGCCAAGTGTCTCAGTGCACTTTATTCTGAGTTGCAGAAGACAGTGTACCTCTGCATAAAAAATGCTCCTGCCCCTCCACCAGAAAAAAGAATGAGTGAAAGACCATTGGAGCTGTGCATTATACCTTTAGTCCAGCTCCACTAACAGTTTCCCATGTCATATCCTCCTGTGCTTCTAATACTCCAACTACACTAAATAATGAATCACTTAGGACCATGTCCTCCGTTAAATAATATAAATTTGAACTCGAACTTCTGAAGCAAATCTTAGTGAGAGTTTCTGTTATAGACTGAAATGAGGACTTCCTATCTTGTTGTATGTTTTCACCCATACACTATATTCAACATAATCAATCACTGCAGTCAAGTACTCTCTTGAGAGTTTTTGGACTATGGGCTTTTGCATGCAAAGCATGATGATGATGATGATGTTTGGTTTGTGGGGCGCTCAACTGCGTGGTTATCAGCGCCCGTACAATTACCCAGTCTTTGCTCAGTCCAATTTCGCCACTTTCCTGGATGATGATGAAATGATGAGGACAACACAAACACCCAGTCATCTCGAGGCAGGTGAAAATCCCTGACCCCGCCGGGAATCGAACCCGGGACCCCGTGCTCGGGAAGCGAGAACGCTACCGCGAGACCACGAGCGGCGGACGCATGCAAAGCAATTGGAAGACTTGATGTTACTATGATTACTGCATTACATTGCTAACTCTAATTACAAAATAAACTGAAATTTTAATTTAAAAGTTTCTGTGAAGATACTCTTCAACAGTGTAGATGTAGTTGCCCAAAATAAAGTTCTTTAACTCTCGAAAAGTGTTGAACACAATATATCTAATCCAATGAAGTTCTTTGTAGATGTAGAGAATCCCTTGAAGTGTTTTATTCATTAGTTTAGTTTGCTTCATGTGTACAAGTACTTTTCCAACAAAACTTTTTGCTGTCTTTTGTAATTCAGGAATTAAATAAATCGTCAAGTTAAAGCCTAACAAATACTATTTTCCAAAAGAAATGTAAGTTTAGTTTTGATCAGAGCTGAGAACAAGAAGTTTTTGTACTATGCTGCTTACTTACATTATTCCACAAGCATCTGAAGGTCTATGGAAGCATATTGCATAGTTCATATCAGCAGTGTATTGTTGTTTGATTTCTTCTTCGCTATTGAAGTTAAAGGTCTGATAGTTTCCGGAACGTTCAGTGTAATACTGCAAACAGCCAGGTGGCGCTAAAAAAAGGAACATCACTCCATACCAGACTGAATTTTCTGAAACACTTAACTTCTATTAGCTAATGAGGTAAACTACATGTAAGAGATGTACAGAGGCATTCACAGTTTAAATGTTCATTCAGTACCTATGTATACCATAAGAACTGTAAGAGAAAGGGAAGCTTTCATTGCTGTTTCACCAAATTATCTGGAAGTAATACTTGAGTATAAAACTTGGTGAAGGGTCAAAAATGGAAGCACATAAAAAGCAATAGTTATCAAAACAAATAAAAATAAAAGGTACAATTCTTTTGTGAGAGTGACAATATATGCTACATATGAATTATATTAATCCCTTAACTTAACAATTTTTCTGTACAAGTGGGTACAAAAATTTCCAGTTTTTTTATTGCTTAGTCATAAATTTTATTGTGATTATACATCATTCCAAACAGTAGTTTGACAAATTATTGACTTAAAGGGTAATTAGAGAATGTTGAAAAATGCTATATTAAAACCCCAAGTACACTACTTTTGAAGATTATTCCTTCCTGTGTTCCCGCACCCAGCCATCCTGATTTAGGTTTTCCGTTATTTCCCTAAAACACTTCAGGCAAATGCCAGGATGGTTCCTTTGAAAGGGCATGGCTGACTTCCTTCCCCATCCTGCCCTAATGTGATGAGACCAATGACCTCACTGATTGGTCTCTTCCCCTGAAGTCAACCCAACCCCAACCCCCACCCCTTCCTGTGTTGTTCAGCTGCCATCTTCTCAATGACTGTCACAGGAAAAGCATTCTTTGCTCCTTTACATTTCTTGTATAATTTGAATGGATTCTAAAGAGCTGGTTCAAGTAGATGGAAAAATATTTTTGTAATATTTTTTCCCTCTTTTCCATGTTACTGGATTGTCTGGTCAACTTTATTCACTCCTCCCATTGTGTCATTATGTGATATGACTGTTGCTGGTTTTATTACCTGTTTACCACTTGTATTTACATTTTGCATTTCTGCATTGTGGATAGTCTCAAAATACACACATCAGGCTTGTCTTACCACCTCACTGCTGTAAATTTACCCCTCTGAAATGTAACAATATTTCTCATCTTCAATTTCTCTCTGCAAAAGTTTGGTGGCATATCTTTTCTAGAAGGTCACACAGTGCCATATATATCTGTTTTCTTTGGAATAAGGAGATCTGATAGTTGTGGAGAGGTGTAGAAATTGTTGACTGTAAGGCAGTCTTCGTTGAGAAGGGATTTATTAGTGTCAATACTATTTGAGGTGACTATGGCAGATCTTTATATTCATCATCAAATGTTACCATATATACCTGTATATATAATTACAGACCATAAGTAGCCAGACTTGGACTTACATAACATGCATGTTATTATTCTAAATCTTGCTGTCTTTAGAGGTAGATACTGAACTCAACACAATCTTCCCTTATATTATATAAGACTGTCATCTGTAATGACATCAGTCTCATGAGTACAAATAATTTTGAATTTCTTATTGATGTGTTTTACAATGGTCCAGATTTTATTTAGCTTTGCCTGTGGATGGCTAGCAGAGTCATGCCTTGAATTGTCTGAAAAATGAAGGCATTTGTTTAGTGTCCAAAGTAGCCAAGAAACTGGCAAAATATTAGAATTGCAAGTAGTAGATGTTCACACCAATACATCTGGTAGCTTGATTTCTTATAATGCTGTGTAACAGTATTATACTAAAGAAGATTCTTATTTCATCACTGTTTGTGTCAGGCAGCCAGCAACATTCTTATCTTGAATGTATCTTTTAGTCTCAGAGACTACAATATTCACTAACTCATAGTCAATTATTTTACTTACATATTCCACCATATTTCAAAAGCCGTTTGGTATGAAGGCACCCCAGTAAATGGAAATCTTGGAGGTCCAGGGGGCAATTCTGCATTCATGTCTATTTCATACCATTTTCTGATGTCGGAAAATTAACATCTCTTGAATAATTTTCTTGATCTGTTATCCCTTCACTAACACTATCAGTGTCTAAGGTGTCACTTTCGGATCCACTAAATTCCATATCAAACTGTTGATCATTCTCCATAACAAAAAAATGAAGGGGAAAAGCAATCAGATTTATAATACACTCCTGGAAATTGAAATAAGAACACCGTGAATTCATTGTCCCAGGAAGGGGAAACTTTATTGACACATTCCTGGGGTCAGATACATCACATGATCACACTGACAGAACCACAGGCACATAGACACAGGCAACAGAGCATGCACAATGTCGGCACTAGTACAGTGTATATCCACCTTTCGCAGCAATGCAGGCTGCTATTCTCCCATGGAGACGATCGTAGAGATGCTGGATGTAGTCCTGTGGAACGGCATGCCATGCCATTTCCACCTGGCGCCTCAGTTGGACCAGCGTTCGTGCTGGACGTGCAGACCGCGTGAGACGACGCTTCATCCAGTCCCAAACATGCTCAATGGGGGACAGATCCGGAGATCTTGCTGGCCAGGGTAGTTGACTTACACCTTCTAGAGCACGTTGGGTGGCACGGGATACATGCGGACGTGCATTGTCCTGTTGGAACAGCAAGTTCCCTTGCCGGTCTAGGAATGGTAGAACGATGGGTTCGATAACGGTTTGGATGTACCGTGCATTATTCAGTGTCCCCTCGACGATCACCAGTGGTGTACAGCCAGTGTAGGAGATCGCTCCCCACACCATGATGCCGGGTGTTGGCCCTGTGTGCCTCAGTCGTATGCAGTCCTGATTGTGGTGCTCACCTGCACGGCACCAAACACGCATACTACCATCATTGGCACCAAGGCAGAAGCGACTCTCATCGCTGAAGACGACACGTCTCCATTCGTCCCTCCATTCACGCCTGTCGCGACACCACTGGAGGCGGGCTGCACAATGTTGGGGCGTGAGCGGAAGACGGCCTAACGGTGTGCGGGACCGTAGCCCAGCTTCATGGAGACGGTTGCGAATGGTCCTCGCCGATACCCCAGGAGCAACAGTGTCCCTAATTTGCTGGGAAGTGGCGGTGCGGTCCCCTACGGCACTGCGTAGGATCCTACGGTCTTGGCGTGCATCCGTGCATCGCTGCGGTCCGGTCCCAGGTCGACGGGCACGTGCACCTTCCGCCGACCACTGGCAACAACATCGATGTACTGTGGAGACCTCACGCCCCATGTGTTGAGCAATTCGGCGGTACGTCCACCCGGCCTCCCGCATGCCCACTATACGCCCTCGCTCAAAGTCCGTCAACTGCACATACGGTTCACGTCCACGCTGTCGCGGCATGCTACCAGTGTTAAAGACTGCGATGGAGCTCCATATGCCACGGCAAACTGGCTGACACTGACGGCGGCGGTGCACAAATGCTGCGCATCTAGCACCATTCGACGGCCAACGCCGCGGTTCCTGGTGTGTCCGCTGTGCCGTGCGTGTGATCATTGCTTGTACAGCCCTCTCGCAGTGTCCAGAGCAAGTATGGTGGGTCTGACACACTGGTGTCAATGTGTTCTTTTTTCCATTTCCAGGAGTGTATCTTTACACAGTGCGAGCAAGTGGTTTCTATAATCTCTCCCCCTCTAACATCAACTGCAGCTAGCCAATAGAGGGCTTCAAGAATCTGTGAAACTGGCCAAAGTAGCATCGTTGTGCTCTGTTGTGGCCACATTTGAAGTAACTCACTGCAACAATTTTCTCCAGGGATTTAAATTTCTAAACTGAGTATTGTCAAGGTAAACAAATATTTCCAGGCTTTTAAGTAATTGTAAAAATTAAAATCCCAAGTATTCGC
Organism: Schistocerca cancellata; assembly: GCF_023864275.1. Lineage (NCBI taxonomy): Eukaryota > Metazoa > Arthropoda > Insecta > Orthoptera > Acrididae > Schistocerca > Schistocerca cancellata. Next base: position 861,243,147 of record NC_064627.1, on the reverse strand, counting down.
AGGCAGTTAAGGGGTTAATAGCAAGAGTTAAGATAAGTTAAAAAACAAAAATCAAATTAAAAAATGGTACATATTTAAGTGAAGAATTTCAATATCTTTCTTCTCTAAATAGTACATATCTAAGTGAAGAACTTCAATATCTTTCTTCCTTGAGAAAAATATTCCTGGACTGTGCTAAAAATTTCAGTTATTTATGGAAGCAGTTATGAATAAAATGTATATACAATGTTACAAGTGTAATATTACCTAGACTGTTGAAATCTGTATATAAAGGGGCTACTCGTTTCTGTCCTGACAAGACATATTGTTGTGGGACACACTCAAGTTGTGTAACACGAATCCTCCAGGCAGGATCAATGAGAGAATCGTGCAGATTGCGGTCCGCTAGATGGAAACTCAAGGTAACTGAGTTCACTCGTTGAGAGGCATTCACTGGTACATAAACTGCACAGAAAACAATTACTGAATATGAATATAAAACACATAATTGTAACTATGTAATGTTAGTGTAGTGTACAAAGATCATGACGATGTCCTCCAGAGATGGGAAGAATATCTAAAAGAGGTATATGACACAGATCGTAAACCATAAACTCTGGAACTTGAATCACTCAACAGTGTAAGTGATGACGAGAAAGGACCAACCGTCGAGATGGAAGGAGTAAAGTCTGCCATAGCTGCAATGAGAAATGGCAAAGCAGTAGGTACAGATACAATAATGGGAGAAATTTTAAAATTCTTGAACCAAGATGGAATAAGAGAAATATTGAGGTTATGTAATAAAATATGTGACAGTGGTGAATGGCCTGAGGACTTTCTGACAACAGTAATGATTCCATTACCAAAAAGCAAGGAACCAAGAAATGCAGTGAGCACTGGACAGTCAGCCTCATTTCACATGCAGCCAAAGTGATGTTAAGAATAATTAATAAGAGACTTGAAAAAATAATGGAGCAGAATCATGGCGAGGAGCACTTTGGCTTCAGATGGAATACGGGCACCAGAGATGCAGTCCGCCCCCGGTAGCTGAGTGGTCAGCACGACAGACTGTCAATCCTAAGGGCCTGGATTCGATTCCCGGCTATGTCGGAGATTTTCTCTGCTCAGGGACTGAGTGTTGTGTTGTCCTGATCATCATCATTTCATCCCCATCGACGCGCAAGTTGCCGAAGTGGCGTCAAATCGAAAGACTTGCATCCAACGAACTTTCTACCGGACAGAAGGCCCTAGTCACACCAGAGATGCAATAGGGCTCCTACGAATCTTGGGAGAAAGGTTTATTGAAAAAGGAAGAGACCTCTATATGTGCTTCATTGATCTAGAAAAGGCATTTGACAATGTGGCTTGGGACAAGCTGGTGACTATAATGAGGAAAAAGAGAATGGACTGGAAAACCGGAAGACTTGTAAACTCATTATATCTGAATCAAAAAGCCTCAGTTAAAGTGAGAGGAGGAAGTACAAACTGGATTGGACTAGGAAAAGGAGTAAGACAAGAATGTCATCTATCACCTACTCTTTTCAACCTCTACTTGGAAAATATGATTGAGCAATGCTCATTAGATGACACAGGAGTAGAAATTGGAGGAAGAAGAGTAGGTGTCTGTCTGAAATTTGCTGATGGCATGGTCCTAGCCACAGGGGCAAAAGAATTATGGGATTTAGTGGACACCATTGATCCTAATGTAAAAAATTATGGAATGAAAATTAACACAAAGAAAACAAAAGTATTGGCACCAGGAGGAAATAAAGAAATAAAAATAATGCTGAATGGAGAAATATTAGAACAGGTGCAAAATTTTAAGTGCTGTGGAAGCAGGATAGACACTGACTGGGAGTGCAGCACAGAAATTAAAACAAGGATAGCAATGGCAAAAGAGGCATTTTATAAGAAAAGGAGAATTTTCTGCAGCATCCTGGACAGAGAACTGAGGAAAATACTCATAAAATGTTTTGTATGGAGTATTCTTCTGTATGGCACTGAAACATGGACTTTGAGGAAGAAAGCCAGAGAAAGGCTGGAGGCTTTTGAGATGTGGACATGGCAGAGGATGGAAAGAATAAGTTGGATGGACAGAGTAAAAAATTGAAAGGTACTAACTGAGAAGAGTGGGAGAGAAAAGGCGTTACTAGATGTAATAAAAAAGAAAGAAAAGAAATTGGATGGGCGTATATTAAGAAAGAATGACAGACTGATCAGAACTGTTTTAGAAGGTTATGTAGAAGAGAAAAGGAAGCAAGGAAGGAAGAGATTTCAGATACTGGATGACGTGATGGACAGTACAACATACAGCAGCCTTAAGAAGGAAACAATGGATCGCAGAAATTGGAGAGGAAAAGGACCTGCTAATATAGCAGAAAACTGATGATAATGAATGCAATATGTTTAACATCCTGTGGATCTTTCAAAATATGAAAAGTGCATGTTTTAGAAAAACTCTGAAGATGATAGCTAATGAGCTACTTTTGAAACTGTAACTGATTAATAGATCTTAGAAGGAAAAAAGAAGCTTTCAGAAGTCTGAGAAGAACTGGCTTGATCAAAGAATGGTGACTTTATTAAGTAAATACTATATAAAGGGTCAGAAAATTCTTTGACTCAAGTAAATCTGTTGGGTATGCAAACTAAGTGCAAAATGCTTGAAAACACACACACAAACACACACACACACACACACACACACACAAATGCAAAATGTTCATACACACGCCACGTTGTCTCCCTTTTACCATGTTTCTCCAAATTTCTGGAGAAGCTTGTGCATAAGATAATTGTTGATCACCTGAACATCAACAGGGCACTTAATCATTGTCAGTTCAATTTCCAAACAGGCATATTAACTGATGACACTATATTTTCCTATACAAATAATATTTTAGAAGTACTTAACAATAGATTAGCTTCAGTTGGGAAATTTTGTGATCTAACCGAGGCTTTGAACTGTGTAAATCATGAAATCCTCCTTACAAAAGCAGTCTTTTATGGATTAATTGACACAGTAATGTGGCTTCAATCATACATACTCACAGAAAACAGAGTGTATCACTTGATCTTGGAGAAGGTACAATAGCTTCATCCAACTGGGAAACAGTAATTACAGGAGTGCCGCAATGTTCTGTATGGGCCCCTTGCTCTTTCTTATTTTTATTAATGACCTTCCACTATGTACACAAGGTATAATAAAATTTACTCTCTTTGCAGATGATACATCTCTTTTAGTTAAAAAATGTCAGACAGCAACCTTTTAGCATCTGTCAGCTATGTCTTCTCTGATACCCAAAAGTGGTTCAGTTCCAATGGCCTAACTTTAAATGTTAAAAAAAATAGTAAATTAATTTTCATATGTCTCAGAAAGTTCATGAAGACATAAGATTAAAATACAATGATCAAGACGTACACCAAGTATATTCTTCAAAATTTTTAGGCTTCCTCATTCACTATAAATTAAATTTGTCTTGCCTTATTCTGAATTTGACAGAACTTATGCACTATGTGTCATAGCATCAGCCATGCTGTTAAGGCTGCTTATTTTGGTTATTTTCATTCATTGTTGTCCTATGGCATTATATTTTGGGGTAACAAGTCAATGACAAAAAAGTATTTGTTGCTTAGAAAAGTGCAATCTGAATCCTGAGCACAGTTAATAGAAATCATTCAAACAGAAATCTTTTTAAAAAACATAAAATATTATCTGCAGCCTCAGAGTGTATACTTTCCCTTATATGCTTTGTAATTAAGAACAACTCCATGTATAAAACCAATAGTGTATGTCATGATCGCGATACAAGATCTAAACACAGCTTGTATACTGACAGTAAAACTTAAGTGTTGTGCTGAAGGTGGTACATTACTCAAGCACAATGGTATTTTGTATATGACCCGATCTCTTCTGCATAGGAAATGCCTGTGCAGGACTGCAGTTCAAGACATGGAATGATCATTTGAGACAGCTGTTGCATTTGCAGGGAAATAACCTGTTGAGTATGGGGTTGTTATCAGGAGTTACAACAACAGACACAGATTGGGTGAGCAGTGGAATATTACTGTGCTCTAGTCCTTGCACCACGATATGATTCTAGTCCAGCAGCTGACTTTTTATGAGGTGTGCTCTCAGTACATTGCCACCAACATGGTGTCTCGTGGAAATCACCCCCATTCAGTTAGCAAGGCTATCACTGAGGCGTGCTCTCAGCACATTGCCACCAACGTGGTGTCTCATGGAAATCACCCCCATTCAGCTAGCAAGGCTATCACTGAGGTGTGCTCTCAGCACACTACCAACAACATGATGCCTTGTGGAAGTCACCCCCATTCAGTTAGCATCCTGGTGGACAACACACCAATATAAAAAGCTGTGCAATGATTGTAGCAGAACTGGTATGTGAAATGGTTGCTTTCACAGGTGTCCCTGCCTCTTATAGGACAGCTTAAGCCTATGACTGGATTGGAATAGGAAGTACTGGGTGGATGGATTGTGTAAGTCATGCACCTGGGTCTTCCACAAAGATATGATCTCTGCAATGAGGGATTGGGATTGAGAGCAGTATACGGACGGACTGGCATGTTGGTTGTCTGGGTGATGGAAGGAAGGATAGTGTGGATATTGTTTGGGATGTTCCTCATTTCAGAGCATTATGGTAGATAATCAAAGCCCTGATGAAGGATGTGGTTCAGTTGTTCCAGTCCGGGGTTGGTAATGCGTGACAAAGGGGGGCACTTTGTAATTGGATGGTGGGTGGGTTGGGGTTGGGTATATGGCACATGAAATCTGTTTGTGGATTAGGTCTGAGGATAGTGCCTCTCTGTGAAGGCCTCTGTGAGACATTCAGCATACTGGGCAAGGAAGTCATTGTCACTGCAGATACCCCATCCCAGGTGGGCAGGCTGCATGGGAGGGATTTTTTGCCATGGAAGGGATGGAAACTGTTACAATGCAGGTAATGTTGGTGGTTGGTGGGTTTAATGTGGACAGAGTCATAGATAGAGCCATCAGAGATGAGGAGGCCAATGTCCAGGAAGGTGCATGTTGGGATGAAGAGAACCAGGTGAAGCAGATGTGAGGAAAGGTTTTGAGTTTGTTGAGGAATGATGATAGGGTATTGGCCCTGATTTCAGGAAATGAAGATATCATCAATGAACCTACCAGGGGTTTGTGGTTCTGGGAGGCTAGGAAGGTTTCCTCTAGATGCGCCATATACAGGTTGACATAGGAGAGTGCCATATTGGTGCCCATGGCAGTACCATGGATTTGTTTCTATACCATTCTTTCAAAGGAGTAGTTGTTGTGTGTTAGGATAGAGTTATTGAGGCGAATGAGGTAGTGGATTTGGAGTCTAAAGGACGTTGGGAGAGGTAGTGTCAAATACTGACAAGACCATGTTCATGATTTATGGTTGTGTATAGGGAAGTGGCATCAACAGTGACAAGAAGAAAACCAGGATGTAGATCAGTGGCAATTGTGTAATGGTGATAGACATTTAGGGACAAGGTTTTAAATTGTAAGACATTTCCAGGGACAGATGCGGACTCTGACCACAATTTATTCATTATGAACTGTCGATTAAAACTGAAGAAATTGCAAAAAGGTAGGAATTTAAGAAGATGGGATCTGGATAAACTGAAAAAAACCAGAGGTTGTAGAGAGTTTCAGAGGGAGCATTAGGGAATGATTGACAAGAACAGGAGAAAGGAATACAGTGGAAGACGAATGGTTAGCTTTGAGAGATGAAATAGTGAAGACAGCAGGAGATCAAGTAGGTAAAAGATGAGGGCTGGTAGAAATCCTTGGGTAACAGAAGAGATAATGAGTTTAATTGATGAAAGGAAAAAATATAGAAATCTGTAAATGAAGCAGCTGAAAAAGAATACAAACGTCTCAAAAATGAGATTGACAGGAAGTGCAAAATGGCTAAGTGGGACTGGCTACAGAACAAATGTCAGGATGTAGAAGCATATATCACTAGGGGTAAGATAGATACTGCCTTCAAGAAAATTAAAGAGACCTTTGGAGAAAAGAGAACCACCTGTACAAACATAAAGAGATGAGATGAAAAACCAATCCTGAGCAAAGTAGGGAAAGCAGAAAAGTGGAAGGAGTTTATATAGGGTCTATACGAGGGTAACATACTTGAGGACAAAATTTTGGAAATGGAAGAGTACTTAGATGAATATGAAATGGGAGATATGATACTGTGTGAAGAAGTTGACAGAACCCTGAAAGGCTTAGGTTGAAACACAGCCCTGGGAGTAGGCAACATTTTGTTAGAACTACTGATAGTCTTGGGAGAGCCAGCCATGACAAAACTCTTCCATCTGGTGAGCAAGATGTATGAGACAGGTGAAATACCCTCAGACTTCAAGGAGAAAGGTATGAAAATTATTGAACTATCAGTTTAATAAGTAACAGTTGCAAAATACTAACACAAATTCTGGAAAAACTGGTAGAAGCCAACATCGAGGAAGATCAGTTTGGATTCCGTAAAATGGTAGGAACATGCGAGGCAATACTGACCCTATGACTTATCTTAGAAGATAGTTTAAGGAAAGGCAAACCTATGTTTATAGTATTAGTAGACTTAGAGAAAGCTTTTGACAGTATCAACTGGAATACTCTCTTGCAAATTTGAAGGTGGCAAGGATAAAATACGGAGTGAAAGACTATTTACAATTTGTTCAGAAACCAGATGGCAGTTATAAGAGTCGAGGGGTGCAAAAAGGAAGCAATTGTTGAGAAGGGAGTAAGACAGGGCTGTAGCCTATTCCCAATGTTATTTAATCTGTATGTTGAGCAAGCAGTAAAGGAAATAAAATGAAAATTTGGAGAAGGAATTAAAATACAGGGAGAAGAAATAAAAATCTTGAGGTTCACCCGTGGCATTACAATTCTGTCAGAGACAGCAAAGGACTTAAGAGAGCAGTAGAATGGAGTGGACATTGTCTTGAAAGAAGGATATAAGATAAACATCGACAAAAGCAAAACGAGGATAATGGAATGTAATCGAATTAAATCAGGTGATGCTGAGGGAACTAGATTAGGAAATGAGACACTTAAAGTAGTAGATAAGTTCTGCTATTTAAGCAGCAAAATAACTGATGATGGTTGAAGTAGAGAGGATATAAAATGTAGACTGGCAATGGCAAGGAAAGTGTCTCTGAAGAAGAGAAATTTGTTAACATTGAGTATAGATTTAAATTTGGGGAAGTCTTTTCTGAAAGCATTTGTATGGAGTGTAGCCATATATGGAAATGAAACATGGATGATAAACAGTGTAGACAAGGAGGGAATAGAAGCTTTTGAAATGTGGTGCTACAGAAGAATGCTGAAGATTAGATGGGTAGAACACGTAACTAATGTGCAGATAATGAATAGAACTGGGGAGAAGAGGAATTTGTGTCACAACTTGACTAGAAGAAGGGATCAGTTGGTATGACACATTCCGAGGCACAAAGAGATCATCAGTTTAGTATTGGAGGAAAGTGTGGAGGGTAAAAATTGTAGAGGGAGGCCAAGAGATGAATACACTAAGCAGATTCAGAAGATGTAGATTGCAGTAGTTACTCAGAGATGAAGAGACTTGCACAGGATAGAGTAGCACGGAGAGCAGTGTTATACCACTCTTTGGACTGAAGACCTCAATAACAACAACAGTCCATGGGGTGGAGAGATCCATGGTTTAGGCAGCATTTAACCAATAGGATGTGGGATTAGGTTTTAGCCAGGGAAAGAGATACTTTTCTGATCTGGATGATGGAGCAGGCATCCATCATTACAGGGACATTGTTGGGGATGTGCTAACTGACGTAAGAAGTGGGTAAATGGTGTTAGCTTCTTGTGAGGATGGCTGGATAACAGACAATCAAAAATATACACAAAAACATAAAAATATGCACAAATATATAGAAACATGCAAAAATATGCACAAATAGGTAAAAATACAAACTCCCACAAATACATAAAAGATGCACAAAAATGTTGGAAAAAAGGACAGAATGGATGAGGTATAGGAGTATGGGCCTGTTGAGACTAGGGAAGAGAGAGAGAGAGTGGGGGGGGGGGGGGATTTGTTAGGATGAGGTTCACAAGTTCATGAGGCACAGGTAGGTGTGGAAAAGAACATGTGAAAACATGCAAAGATGAGGAAGGAATAATTATTATTATCAGTGGGAAGAATTTGTAGCATGAGATACTGTACCAACAATCCACGCAGTCACATGGTCATGTGTTGTGTGCAGAGGAGTGCTGCTGCAATCATTGCACAACTTTTTATGTTGATATGAATACCAACTAGCTGTCAACGAGAATGAATGGCTACCACCAAACTGCTGCCAAGAGCAAACGGGCTCTACAAGCAGCTGAAAATAATGTGATTGATTTCAATGGCTGCTTAACAACCCTGGTGATCCAGATCCTCCCCTCTATCACTAATTTTTCTGAATGGCACGGGTAGGAGCTATCCTTACAACACATTCTCTGCTCCAAAAGCTATGATGGCCTCAACCTATGGTAATCTCCATCTAACAGTTTCTGTTCCCTCTGTCCTATTATCTCCTCCCAATTCACATCCCCCCACTCTTATTGTGCACCGGTCTCTGTCAACACTCTCAGCAGTTTTTCCCCTTCTCTATTTCTCTCCTTTTCTGCTTCCCGTCCTGTCTCCCCCTTCCTTCCCCCACAACCCCCTGATGCTGTGTCTATTGGCATTCTAGTCCCTGCACACTCCACCACACAGTTATCTTCTCTCCCCTCCCCCTGCCCCCTGCACACTGTTGTCCCTCACCCTTCCCCACCGCACTTCACACTGCTGCTTTTGTTCAGTGCATTCTGGCCATAGTAGCCAGAGGAGATAATGTGTGTGTAAGGTGTGCTTTCTTGTGTGAATGTGTATGTGCTTGCTGTTCTATAGAAGGCTTTGGCCAAAAGCTCAGTGTATAACAGTCTTTAATTTTTCCTGTCTGCAACTTAATATGTCATCTTTACGGTGAAAAATAATATATCCTTTTTGTAGTATTGGTGATATTCCAACCTGTACTTTCGATTGTTTAAATATTCAAGTTGTTTCATTCAATTTACACAATTTTGTAATAGAGCTTTCATCATTTAGTTTTGGAGATTTATTCTGTGCCAATTAAGGCTTTGAATAAAACTTTTCACCTGGTCCATACCTTAAGTAAGGTATGTTCAGAATTCTTATTAAATGAAGGTATTTTGTGCATATATCATAGTCATTTAGGGAGAGGTAGATGTTTCAGCTGTGATATGGACAAAAAGCATCTTATAATCATACTAAATGAAAAAGTCTTTGCATGATTGTTTTTGGGGCAATGTTAAAAGGACATCGATGTTAGCTGTGAGAAGTAACAAATTCATCAATAGTGTCAGTCAGTGGATCTCACTTGTGTTGACTGCTTCTTCACCAAAAGGTGTGGCAGCTGACCTCGGTTATATCCCCCAGTCATCCACATGTAGCTACTTCTCAGTCGCAGAATAATGTAAAGATGGCTAAATATGTAATACTTTACTGTAGTTTCAGTTACAGCCTATTCTGAAATCAAGGAATCTGAAGTTTGAGATCAATCATATCAAGATTTTGCATGAAAAATACATTTATTTTTTTTTATTTTAAAGGCTTTAGAGAATAAAACTACAAAAACAAAATTTTGGAACCATATGCATTTAAGTTTTTCTGATTGTTCGCAAAAAAATTGCAGATTAACTACGTGAACTAATTATATTCTAAGATTTTGTGTTATCAAGCGGTATAGATCTAAGGACTAAAGAACACTGTGCCAGCAGTGGTTATTGTAAATTAAATACTTTGGGTGTAATGATGTTTCGTAGACTGTAAGAAGCATATCATGACAGCATCTAAAAGATAGCACTACCAGCATTTCTATTGAGACCACTAAGAATATATTGATTATTGATTGGCTCAGTTAAAAGCAGCAGAACATTGCTACTGGAGCTCTCAAGAGAGCTATCAAAGAAATCTAGCATCTGGAATCCATGCATTACAGTGAAGGCATGTAGAAGCCAGCAGTTGCTCATAGACATAGAGTGCATCTCACTGAGAGATTGCAGAGTGCAGACCAACGCTCAAGAATTTTTATGATTTGAGCAAGTTTGTTTGTGTTCATCTGCCTCTGAGGCATTAATTGCAGTGTCATTCATAAAACAATAAGAATAACGATATGCGAGGTGTAATACCACAACCTTTTGGGACCCTATATCCTTTTACCAGTCTCATCTTCACTCTCCCAAGAGGGCATATGTGTAATGTCAGTATGCTGCTTTGGTTTGTCTTTCTGGTTATCTGGATTCGAATACACTAAAGATTTTCTTTTGCAGCAAATTAATAATTTGCATTAATTTAAGCTATTATTTTGACGTTGTTTACGTTGGGCCTGACCAACATGCAGAATGACAGAAACATGTTGGGTTAAAAGCTGATGTACCATCACAATTTGTACATTATACAAACTTCAGTCACATGGTAGGAATAAAATTGCTATTGTAATTATGGAGTAATTAACAATTAAAGTTTTGATATTTCTAGTCATCGAACCCAATCTTATGTTTTCAAAATAAAAAACAAATTGTATCCATAATAGAAATATGACATGATAATTTTTCAGTCATAATTATGCATACTCATGTTTTAATTGGTGTTAGTGAATGGAATTGTAATTAAGACTATACAGAAATGTAAAATTTTACTCATACAAAATTTATAATTGAATCTAGGCCTTTCTTTCAAAAAAACTAATCCCTCTGATCATCTGAAAATGATAGGGAGATTATCTTTTAAGTAAGTAAAATGATATATGGAAATTAATTAAATATATTGTTTTAATGATAAAACATGTAGTGTATAGTCTTAATAGAAACAAATTCTTTCCTGTCTTTGTATGAAATTATTCACTTTTATTTCACATAAATTTCTGTGTAATCTGGGATGATGTATGTAAAAGATTTTTAATCGTTCAACCTAAAAATTTAATATGTGACAATGTCAGTAATTGTTTAAAATCATATAAGTAGAGGCGATTGATATGCTGCCATATCTCAGTTGGAGTTCAGTTTGATGTCAATCATGAGACAGTGTTAAGCCAATTTTACATGCAGTTTGCTGCCGAACATCTAGCGTGCGAAATAAAACTCATTTTGAACATGAATTCCTGAAGCTTATTTCTACCATTGCAAGATTCCTGAGTGACAATGCAGTAACATCAAGATGAACCTATGGCAGCATTAAGAAGCAGCATCCAAGATTACACAAGATAGGTATTATTGATTTGTTGGAGGACATCCATAATATGACGTGGTATTCTGTTTTCTTGTGTTAAGCAATGATACACATCCCAAACTTCACCACAAAGAATCATTTTTCACCACATTTCATTACAGAGGAAAGTAATTCATACTTAACTTTGTAGAACATTAACTAATGCTAACTTTATTGCATCACTCTTTTTATGAGATGGCAGGATTGTGAACAGCCATCATGCTAGTATCAATGCAACATCATCATGAGTAATTTGCTTAGGCTGTGAATACCTGATTTCATACACAGTGTTACTGCTAATTTGTCTATAAAAAGGATGTAAAAGGTTATTACTTCAGTTTTATTGCATAATAGAGACATTTTAAATGCAAATACATTTGCTAATGAGATAGGTTGCTCCTTTCAGCACTGTTACAGAAACTCTAGGCAATGGACCTGCAAAAGACAACACACACACACACACACACACACACACACATACACACACACACACACACACACACACACACACACACACACACACACACACACTTAGTACTGCAGTGTGTGTGTGTTTTTTGCATTTATTTATTTGTTCTCCAAAGTGAGGCCAGTACCAGAGAGCTCAGCTACTAACTGTCATTTTCTAACTGCGTGTATCCTGGTCAATATCTTTTCCAAACAGATTATAAGATTTAATTATTCAAGAGTATTTTTGGACTCATAAATGTTTTGCACCTTTCTACATTTCGTTTTGATAACCTGTGGAAGAACATAATAAACCCGCATATGTTGAGAAAATGTGCAGCTACAATTGAGATAATGCTAATCACTAGTGCAAACTTATAATTGTAGCTGACAGAAGAGGATAGACTTTCCATCATCAAGGAAGATGAGTTCAAGAATTAAAAGAGGAATTCCATGTCACAGTCAACAGTAATTTGTTTACCAAGTCATGCATACATGAACTCATGAAGTGGTTTGAGGCAATGGTATCCATGCCTGATAAGAAGTGTGAGTAAAGATTTTTGAAAAGGTCCAAGGCAAACATATGTTGAAAAGCCATTAAGTTTATAACAGGTTTGGCACAGCATGTAACAGAACCATAAACAACACATGGACATATTTTGAACGAATTTGACCTGAAGTCATATAAGATCATGATTTTGCAAGAGTTCAAGGCTGTAGTAATGCATAAAATCAGAAGTTGTTATTTGACTGCAATCTTTTTTCCATGATGAAAGAGGTATAGTTTCACCTCAGTGACCAGTTTCATTCGGAAAAAAAAACTTTATCTTGGTCCAACCTGTGGATGAAGATGGGTATGAAACTTCAGTCATAATCTACACTAATGGCCATTAATATTGCTACACAAAGAAGAAATGCAGATGATAAACGGGTATTCATTGGACAAATATATTATACTAGAACTGACATGTTATTACATTTTCACGCAATTTGGGTGCATAGATCCTGAGAAATCAGTACCCAGAACAACCACCTCTGGCCGTAATAACGGCCTTGATATGCCTGGGCATTGAGTCAAACAGAGCTCAGATGGTGTGTACAGGTACAGCTGCCCATGCAGCTTCAACACGATACCACAATTCATCAAGAGTAGTGACTGGCGTATTGTGACAAGCCAGTTGCTTGGCCACCATTGACCAGACATTTTCAATTGGTGAGAGATCTGGAGAATGTGCTGACCAGGGCAGCAGTCAAACATTTTCTGTATCCAGAAAGGCCTGTACAGGACCTGCAACATGCGGTCGTGCATTATCCTGCTGAAATGTAGGGTTTCGCAGGGATCGAATGAAGGGTAGAGCCACGGGTCGTACCACATCTGAAATGTTACGTCCACTGTTCAAAGTGCTGTCAATGCGAAGAAGAGGTGACCGAGACGTGTAACCAATGGTGCCCCATACCATCATGCCGGGTGATACACCAGTATGGCGATGACAAACACATTCTTCCAATGTGCGTTCACCCCGATGTCGCCAAACACGGATGCGACCATCATGATGCTGTAAACAGAACCTGGATTCATCCGAAAAAATGACGTTTTGCCATTTGTGCACCCAGTTTCATCATTGAGTACACCATCGCAGGTGCTCCTGTCTGTGGTGCAGCGTCAAGGGTAACCACAGCCATGGTCTCCGAGCCAATTGTCCATGCTGCTGCAAATGTCATCGAGCTGCTCGTGCAGATTGTTGTTGTCTTGAAAACATCCCCATCTGTTAACTCAGGGATCGAGATGTGGCTGTACGATCCGTTACAGCCATGCGGATAAGATGCCTGTCATCCTGACTACTAGTGATACGAGGCCATTGGGATCCAGCACAGCATTCCGTATTACCCTCCTGAACCCACCAATTACATATTCTGCTAACATTCATTGGATCTCAACCAACGTGAGCAGCAATGTCATGATACAATAAACCGCAATTGCGATAGGCTACAATCCAACCTTTATCAAAGTCGGAAACGTGATGGTACGCATTTCTCCTCCTTGCACGAGGCATCACAACAATGTTTCACCAGGCAATGCCAGGCAACTGCTGTTTGTGTATGAGAAATCGGTTGGGAACTTTCCTCATGCCAGCACGTTGTAGGTGTCGCCACTGGCGCCAACCTTATGTGAATGCTCTGAAAAGCTAATCATTTGCATATCACAGCATCTTCTTCCGATCGGTTAAATTTCGCATCTGCAGTATGTCATCTTCGTGGTGTAGCAATGTTAATGGCCAGTAGTGTATTTGTCCTGCAGTTGTACATGATCTGGCCTGTTTCCATCTCGTGAAGGTCACAGCATGGTAAGAGAATATTGTACATAGAATTATATATTTACTGTCAGAAGCTCCCCAATCTTATAAACTGATGATATCATTATTCTCTATTTAAAAGTTTCATAAGAAAGTCTTATTACAGTTCTTTGAAATTGCAACAGCCTCCACCTCAATCTTCAGGTGGCAATTACAATATCACATTAATTACAAAATACAATAGATTATGAAACTTAACTGTGCTGTCCTGAATTAAAGCCACAGAGACTGGTAAATCCAAGACTGGAAATACCCCCAAAACCACTGAGAACTTTAAAGCTGTCTATATGGCACTGTGCTGCCTCTCTTCGATCACACAATCCTCCATAGCATGTTGTATCATGTGCTGTTGGTTGTGCTATCTCAAAATGTTCAAAGTCTAACCTGAAAAAGAAAATACCAAGTGATGAAACTGGTGTATAGTCTCTTTTCATAAGAGGAGGTTTCTCAAAGGTGTGCTAAAAACCATGACACAGAAAAGCATGGATTCCTCAACTTACCCAAAAAAGTTGCACATTTTGACAGTTGAATTATTGGGAAACAGTTGTGAGCTATAGTTCAGACAGGTAATAGGCCAGTCACTGTTTCAAGTTAATTCAGATTCATTTCAATTTTCACAGCACTATCTTACACTACTTCTGTGCAGCACCATATTATTCAAATAAAGAAACAAAAGGATAACTTTATACTATATCATACACTTTGTATTCGATCAGTGGTGCTACTTTCATTATTGCTATCACTTTTCTTTGCATAAAATTGTTTTCATTATAAGTAGGTACTCTAGCTTATTTGAACTCTAAATGTTTCAGTGTCATAGTAGTTGTATAGAGTTATTGGCACCTAACTACATTTGCAAATTTGAACAACTGAAATGGATGAGGAGCAGTGGATTAAAAACTGTGATTGACAATCATATATATCGCATTAGCAACTTTAGGACAATCTCTAGACTGTTTATAAAAACTGTACTTTATGTCTTGGCTGTGGCTGTAACCACTTGAAAAAATTTCATGTGTAATTGGGAAATAGTTGCATTGACAGAAGCCCAGAATGAATTTACGGTCTGCAATGGAATGTGTCCTGATCTGCAACTTCTTTCCAAATACTACCTTGGCGAGCAAGGTCCCTGGATATCTACCCATAGTGAAAACATTAGGAGCATTATGGGAAGGGTTCTCCAACCATCTTAAGATTTTGACTGTCTAGCATGCCAGTTGGACAGTATTTGGCACAATAATACCTCAGAAGGACATCCAACAACTCTATTTATCAATGCCAAACCAAATAACTGCTAGCCAGAGATGGACCAATGCATTATTGAGTTGCTCAGTTAGTGCAGCTCAAGCCCTTGAATAAATCATCCAATTTTTATTAAATTGTCATAATTTGTTATCTTCTGATTTACATCCCATTTGATAATTTCTTTGTGGTGTGACTTTTTGTTGTTGTCTTAGAGTGTTTTATTCTAGAGCAATGGAGGATGAACATATGAAAAGGAAGGTCACCACTTAACTTGTCCATTATTTATAGGAAACAGATGTTAGAGTAATATATGTTGAATTTAGTTTCTTGAGTGGTTGTTCAGTATTGTTTTTCTGCCATAAGTAATTCATTTATTATAGGCCTATTTATATTCCACTCATTTGAAAGTGAAGATAAGTTTCTTTGATGTGCAGGGAGTCAAAATGCAGATGACAATTGTTACAGCAACAGTAGTTATGTACTATTAGTAATATTTGTGCAGCAATATAAACATTTCAAGGAGAATGAGTTTCAGTGATTTCCCTTAAAGTCAGCCATTTAATTAATCTTGTAGTCACCATTAACAGTGATACTGTATCATCTTCTAGATTATACAAAATATAAAACTTATCAGTAGAGATTTCGTTTGTAACACTCTATCATAAAGTTAATAATTAAATAACACTCTCTCTTTTAATTCTGTCTTATACAATAAGAAATTTTTGTAAATGATTCAGAAATCATGTACAGAGTACACTGAAATATGAAATAAGTACTCCATAAATTCCTATTTTGTGTTTGATATTACTTGCAAATCCACTGAAAAATTTTGTATATGCTAACCTGTATGTTGCACAGTTGAAAACACAGAATCAATCAGTGTATATTGCCTTTCCTACTGGTGTTATCATCAAGATATAAACAATTTGTTTCATACAGTAGAGTTATTTGCGGCAGAACACATCAAGGAATTTGACTCTGAAATCATTACTCTTACCTGTCTAAGAAACTTATGTTATGAGGTTTGCTGGAGTATATCTGTGCAGTCTTTTCTGCTGTAATATATTATTGAATACAAGAAGTTTAAATATTTTGATTTTCAGGTAGTAGTGTATGCAAAATGAAAGATGATTTTCACTTTAAATGTTGCTGGTAGCAGCCTCTTAAGTTTCAAGAGAACATTGCAGTATCTATTAACACCCAGTATTTGGTGGCATACACTTACTAGGTGTCACCAATAATCATGTCTTTTGTATGCTTGTTGTTTGTAAGAAAATCCATAAATCTAGTTTTTATTTTGTAGCTTCATCTAGAGGGAATTGATGTAGAAGAAATCTATAATGTTTATTAATGTATCCTTGATTGTGACTTCATGTGTGTACAGAAATACATCGTCATGGCTGGCTAATCTATAAACAGATTTCCTACACCATCACCCCCCCCCCCCCCCCCAATAAACCCAACGAATCAATTACCACACACAACTACCAGTCAATCAGCACTCTCTTCATCCATCAGGTTTTGGAAAACTCATCCAGATCATTTGCCAAGACACCAGCTACTGTTGTCTCCAGACCTGAATGACATCCTATCCAGACTCCTGCTCTGACCCTTAAGAGTAATATTCTATTGCCTACTCAGCCTCCACAGTATTCTAGCCCACTGCTATTTCACTCTGCAGGTTCCCTTGTGTACCACTCAGATACAAGACCTGTCCCACATATCCAAAGTCCACCTCCCTTTTCAGTGGTTTTAAAATCATCAGCATATGTGAGATGAGTGATTTTCCCACACCTTCAACCTTGATCTCTTCAAAATTCCAATGGAAAGCTTCCCTTGTTATCTTTTCAGGAGCCAAATTGGACAATATTGGTGAGATTCCATCTCCTTTGCTCAAAAGTCATGTTATAGCTCTCCAATACTTTGTTCCCAAATTTCACTTTGTCTTTTTGGAGAGCTATAACATAACATGTTTAGCAGAGGGCAGTTTCAGAGAGGGCCATTTGACTGTGGAAACATCAATGAACTGTGACAGCTCACCAAGAAGATGTGGTAGGATGGTGAAGACATTCAAATGCTCTTCATAGATGGCATGCAACTGCATACACTGGGAGAGCTCTATGAATTGTGCTGCAGAGTTTGGAATACCTAAGACACAGTTAGAGACTAGAAAATGCAGTAGCAGATTTTCTTAGGTGTTCTAAGCATGTGTGATGTTAGAGCTCAGTACACCAGTCCTCCACAGTCCTCTCACCAATGCCACAGCTGCAAGCGGTACGGCTGACACTCACCTTACGCAAAACAAGATCGTCCTCCAAAGACCCTAAAAGGGTCCTAATCTCAGATTTTGATCAAAAAACACATTTCACATCATGTTTTGAAGAATATGAACAGTCCTGTTGGAAGTGATATCCATGTAAGGCAAAAAGACCATAGACTTTGGTGGCTCCACATTATCTTCGGTACTCCAGTCTGATTCACAGTTGGTCATTAGTTAGCTCCTGTCTTACTTGTCTTTCTCTGTAACTATTCTGGAGAAAAGTGACTTAAGGTTGGGCTAAATCTGTGACAAACTTTCAGGGTCTGAGATGACTGGGTCCTATGAACTAAGATACGAAGTACCTGTCACACTGAGCTGGATAATGACAATTATCAGCCTGAAAATACAAATCAGTGGAGTTAGCTTCCTATAAATGGCATGTCCCAACATACCAACAACCTTCTTCATGGCCGACTCATCAAGGATGGTAAGGCAGCCATTCTCTTCACTTTAATCATGGAGTGAAAATTTGGGGAGAATGAATTCAGATATTCTAAAAATCCATTAAATTCTCATTTTCATACTTCCATGAGGCCAAACAACAAAATTAATGTCTACATAAAAAAACCAGATGCAGTTTCAGTGTTGCCAAGGGAGAGAGTTAATGCTGCCTCATCCATCAGTAAATAATATTCACTGTTCCTGTATCGTGCTACTAGTGCGTGTGAGTGTGAGTGCACTAAGTGTAGTGTTGCTGCCTGTATGTACTTAAATCAATCACCAACTTGTATCAGTGTGGGCCAGCCATGAGAGGCTGCCTGAAGCAAGTGTGCACATGGCACAGTCTCTGCCACACTGTCTACTGACAACTCTCACCTATGCACACGAAAAGCAGCATTGACTCACCCTTACTATGTTCTTTTGGTTTATACTGCTCACATCAGATGCTCTGTGTATTGCTTATGTTGCAGCTTCTGTACGATTCTTTGGTTTCTTGCAGCTTCGGTAGAATCCAACTCACACTGCTACGACACGCATTCACTTGCAATGGTAGCTGGACAATAAACTGCACACGAGATAAAAAGAAGGAGCTGCTGGTCCTTGTCAAGGGACAACCTGACACAGTAATTGATACACCTCAGGAGGAATCCATGAGAGGAATAAGGCTTTGCACAATTTTAAGTCTGTCACACCAAAGGCTAAAAAATGCTATCTGAGTCTTTTTTCTGTGAGCTTCTCAGTCCTTGGTGAATCATCATGTGGAGGAAAAGTGGGTGGACAGACTGGTTGAATGGTATCCTGTCTGTTAATGTAAACTGACAGAGTTGTCACTGCCAAAGTAAGCTGCTCAATCATGCCATGCACCTTGTGGTGGTTTGCAGAGTATAGATGTAGATGTCAGGGCCAAAAGCACGGAGTCCATAATGACTAAGCCTGGTGAAACCTCACTTCAGACTGCACACACGGAAGCCATCCCATCCTCATCACCAATCATGTAGTAACCAAGTAACAAGACAATATGGCTTTATTTATAACCCTCTGAACAATAAAGGAAATAAGCCTCTCATGACTCCATGTGGAACAAGACAAAAGAATCATAAAGGAGGTGCAACATAAGCGATACACGGGGTAACTGATGTGAGCGGTACAAACTAAAAGAATGTAGTGAGAGTGAGTCAGCACTGCTCCACACACATATGTAGGTGCAAGTCACCAGTAGATAGTGCAGTAGAGACAATGCCATATTCATGGTTCCTACAGGTGGCCTTTAATGGCAGGTCCACACTGACACAGTTGGCAGATGATTTAAGTACACATGCACAATTACAGTACATTTTGCACACTCACACTCTCACGCAAAAGTAGCAGCATGCAGCAGCTGTTGATAACGACTGACATTGGTTATTTTTGGTAGTGTGTAGCTGGAGATACTAATGTTTATGGTATGTGTTTTGTCTTTCAGAAAATGCTTGGCATACTGGAGTCTTATATTTCCTTTCACAGCACTTTCTTGTTGCATTTGTTTCTTGAAAATCAAAGGGTGCATACCTGTCGAAATTTCAACAGTTGTCAAAGACATCATGCAACTGAATTCTGTTAAGTTGTTTGAACATTTTATACACTGGGATGAACTCAATTTCACACAGACTTTTGTCCTTGTTTAGATTCATTATACAATTTTTGATTTTCTCCAGTATAGATGATGCATACACTAAAGCTGCAGTATCATGATACTGGAATTTGAACAGATCTTTAGATTCATCACAGTGGAGAAGCTCCCTGAAGTATTGTTTCCATCTCTTAGTGATGTTAACTCAATAATAAATACAGTATGATTATGGCGTTTAATGAACATTTGGTAGTTTTAGTATCCCTTCTTAAAGAAGTTAACTTTATGGTATATCTTTTGATCATCTTTTCTGAAAGAATTTGTTGAGCCTCTTCTGTCAGTCCTTTAATGTACATTCTCTGAGGATTTCTTGAATAATTCTCTGTACTTTGTAAAAGTTTTTCTCTTTGTGCAAAATCTGTGCCTGTCAGCCAGCTCTCCTTGGCTTCTTTTCTACTGGCTAATGCCTTTATGTGTCCACCCCCAAGCAAAAATTTTCTTGCTTCTGATCTACATCTTGATGTCTTCATTTCCCATGTCATTTACAGAATCCTTGAATTCTTTCCATACTTCTTCTGGGTTCCTGTGTCCATCCTTTTCTTGCAAAATTTAAAACAGTGGCTGAGTTGGAGTTGAAATTAGTATCTCTTTTCTGCTGTATCTTTGAGCATTTGTTTCTGACTCTGGCTGTTGGTTATATTTCTCGCCATTTCTTTATTATGAAGTGATCATGCCCACACTTCACATTCCATGCTGTCTTTAAATCCATCAACTTTGCTTTGATATCAATTGCAAGATGATCTATCTGATTATTGTTTTGCTACCTGGCGACACATATGCTCCTTTGCATATACTCTTTTTTTATAAATTTATACTATTGAGGATCATCCTTTTTGATCCAGAATGAAATGTTCACTCTGCAGCAGAGTATGCACTGATAGAAATTTCCTGGCTGATTAAAACTGTGTACCAGACTGAAACTTGAACAAAGGACCTTTGCTTTTTGCGGACAGTGCTCTACCAACTTAGCTACCCGAGTGTGACTTGCGACATGTCCTCACAGCTTTACTTCCACTAATATCTCATCTCCTACCTTCCAAATTCACAGAAGTTCTCCTGTGAAATGTATGGGACTAGCACTCCTGAAAGAAAGTATATAACAGAGACAACTGCCAAGTTTGAGTCTCAGCCTGGCATACAGTTTGAATCTGCCAGGAAGTTTCATATCAGTGCACTCTCTGCTGTAAAGTGAAAATTTCACTCTGGTAACATCCCCCAGGCTGTGGCTAAGCCATGTCTCCACAGAATCCTTATTTCCAGAAGTGCTTGTTCAACTAGTTTCACATGAGAACTTCTGTGTCATCTGGAAGACATGGGACAAGATAGTGGCAGAAGTAAAGTTGTGACAATGGATCGTGTGTCCTGCTCGGGTACTTCAGTTGGTAGAGCAGTTGCCCATGAAAGGTAAAGGTCCTGAGTTTGATTCTTGGTACAGCACATAGTCACACAGTTTTAGTCTGCCAGGAAGTTTCATATCAGTGCACTCTCTGCTGCAGAGTGAAACATCCTCTGGGCTGTGTCTAAACCATGTCTCCAGAATATCCTTTCTTTCAGGAGTGCTAGTCCCACAATTTTCACTGGAAAACTTCTGTGAAGTTTGAAAGATAGGGGATGAGGTCCTGTTGGAAGTAAAGCTGTAGGATGGATCATGAGACATGGCTGGGTAGCTCAGCTGGTAGAAAATTTTCCCATGAAAGGCAGAGGTCCCAGATTCAAGTCTCAGTCTGGCACTCAGTTTTAACCTGCCATGAAGTTTCATCCTTTTTCATGTTGCAATGCTGATAAACCTGATGACACTGTTGTTGCCAGCTTCGGCAAAGTGTATGTTCCTGTTGCTGAATGAGATGTGTCATGTATTCTCACTTTAGCATTCATATTAAAACTTTACAACTGCCTTTTGGAATGACGTTTACTACAATCCCCAATTCCACATAGAATTCATCCTTGAGTTTCAGTGTGTTTTCTTCTATGACTAGATGACAGTTCACAAATAACGCTTTACATCTCTTTGTGTCTATTGCTAGTACTGATATTCTAAAGGCCACTAATGAAAATCCATATACATTAGGAGCTAGGGAATTACTAACATAAAAACCCATACCTAATTTGTGTCTTGAATTACAGCTTCCATAAAAGATTGCAGAGTTTTCAACATGAAGGAGACCAGCATCCTCTCTCAACAAACCTCCTGTAAAGCAGCCAAATCCATCTTATATATTTTATATCCTTGACTAGACTGACTGAGCCATCTGTTATTACAAATATTCCATGTTCCAATTTGGATACGTAGTTCTCACATTTTTTATCTGTTTTATATTATAAAATTCCTACACTTCATTGTAATCTGTTTACTATTATCACGTTTTTCATGATGGGGCAGTAACCCATCGCCAACACCTCCTGAAGGATCAGAGTTTTTGATTCTGGGGTAACCTTTCCCTAGATGAACTGCTTTCCCTACAGCTTTTGAGGTCATCTCTATTCACTTAAAAATGTGAAAGGGTGAAACACAGGGAGTGGGAAGATAGGTCACTGTGAAACACATTGTCTGGTTCATTGACTAAGATCTGTCTGTCTTGGAAGACCCAACTAGTAGCTATGCTAGCACTGGCACAGCTCTTACAGTCATACAGATAGTGCTACTTTAAAACAATGTCTCCTGAAGAGGCATTAATGCAGAAGGAGCATCTAGTCTGTGGTGTGCAAGTAGCAGTATGCCACATTTCATATTTTGATGAGAGAACAGAAGCAAATTGAAGTGGGGACCTGCTCATCTATAATAGCTGATGATGAAACAAACTATAATAGCTGATGATGAAATGAATGTGATGAAACTTTCAATTTTGCCTTGTGTGTGGACTCCAATCAAAGGTTTTAGGATGAAATTTTTAGTGTGTTACATGTTCCAAAGCAGCTTGTGAATCCTGTTTTAGCCCAGTGATCAGCCAGTGATATTTATCTGTTGTATTATTTTAGATCTTCAATTCAATTTCTCCATTTAGCAAAAGTTTACTTTAGTGCCAGTAATAAAGAACTGGATGTTGTGGACCATAACTATGCATAATCATTATCCATTATCACAGTAGTTAACATATTGTCCACCTTGTCTTACCTTCTATGATTTAAAATATATATATATATATTACTTTACCTTATTTGACAAACATTTGTGTTTGCAGTTTCTACTTGGAAGGCACAGTGGTGTGGAGGAGTGGCTGGATTTACAAAGTATGACAACTTGACCACTGATGAACTGTAGCAAGTATGCTCATCTGCAAGCATGAAAGATACACATTGGTTGGAAAGTTGAAAAAAGAAACAAAAATTAAATTCATTAGTCAGTTTCAGTTGGTATTTAAAATGTTTGCTTGCAAAACTAGGACATGTTTAAATAGCAGTACTTGGACTGTTAATATGATTATGCAAAACCATGGTAGAACATAATATATGTAGATAGAGGTAACCATTGACCATATAGGGGAGGTACTGAGTAGCCCGTATGTATACAAGGTCATTTTGCTAAATGGACTGAAATTGTAGGAAACAGTTCCTGAGAGGATAATGAGCACAAAAGGTCATTTGCACATGTGGTTGGATATGCATTACAAAAGAGGTACACCCATCTGAAGGTGGAGATAAAAGATCTTGACAGTGTAGGTTGCGCTTTAGTTCCACTCTTAAGAGGGCAGTTGAGAAGCTCCCTGAAGTGGTAGTGTGTGGAACCTCAGTACTAGGGGGCATCGGCTTCACTGCTGTTGCTAACTTCTTCTTGTATGGACATCTGTCATGTAGTGCAATGCGGAGAGATGATGGCCCGGTATACCAAATGGGTGCACGCTAACATCGTCTTTACATATGGACACACAAAGGGTAATTGTAGGATGACAGTGAGACTGTACTGGGGAAAAAAGTATCCCTGTGGACATGAACTGCACCATAAACTTTTTGCAACAGTGTTTCATCATTTGTGTGAGACAGGCTTGTTTACTGGGATTGGTAACCAAGAAAGACGAATATGCCCTGTACATATGCAGACCTTGGAGGAAAATATGTTAAACACTGTAGAATGTGAACCCTGTATCAGCACCAGACATGTGGCTCACCAGCATGGGGTAAACCAGACGGCCATCTGGAACATTCTTCATGACAACTGCCATTACCTGTAACACTTACAATGTCTGCAGGCTTTATTACCTATGGCCTTGTCTCTGCAGTAATGATTTTGTTGCACAGACCACCAGTCGTCCTTCCACAATGTCTCACAGGCATGGTGCACCTGCACTTCCTGTGCATGACCTGTCTCCCCTGATGGAAGGGTACTGCAGCTAGTATATGATGCTGAACCATTCCAGTTCTGCATTTCTGTGCAGAGGCATCTCGATAACATCATGGAGGTGCTGTTACATGGCCTGCCATGTTGCTGGACCTCAACCCTTTAGATTTCTAACTGTGAAGTTACCTGGAATACATTATGTATTCTCAGCCCATCCATGATGTGCAGACACTGGAACAGTGCATTCATGCTGCCTGTAATCCCATTTGTTTGCATAATGACACATTAGAGCATGTGTGTCAGTTGCTGCTGTGTCGTGTTCACACATGCTTAGATGCCCATGGAACCACTTCCAACACATTTTCTGATGGTGATCACATCACAGCATATCATGCACTGCATTGAACAGTACAGGTATGATGAATTAATAAATAACCGGTCCCATAAACTGACATACAGCCAGGAGAGCGGTGTGCTGACCATATGCCCCTCCATATCTCCAGCCAGTGATGCCTGTGGGCTGAGGATGGCATGGTGGCTGATCGTTACCAATGGGCCTTGCAAGGCCTGTTCAGACAAAATTAGTTAGTAGTGTAGACGCCATGCATTTCTGGCCCTATGTCTATATGATCTTTTTTTGCTCCTTACCTTCTCTGATATTGTTTCCTGCAATTTGTACCCATTTAGTAAAATCACCCTGTTTAAACAAGAAGTTCAAAATTGTAGCTCAGATGTTGAACTTGAGCTTGCATTAATATGAGGCTACTGGGCTGAGTGGTTCTTGAGAGAGCAGAGACGGAGAAGGGAGGAATGAGATCTAATGATTATGGAGCACAATAGATGAAAAGGTTATGAATTTGTAGCAATATGAATATTACCCAGTTATGGATAGGGACATTTGTATGTAATAAATGATAAAGCAAGGAAAGGTGATTGGGAAAGACAGGGGCAGGACAGAAAGAAGATAAGTTTTAATATTACATCAACGATGAGATCAGTAGAGATGATGCAAGATAAAGCAGTACTAGTTAGTAAACAGTGTGGAGGTGGTCGACAGGCCTAAAAATTTAACAAGTGGAGGACAGACAGAAGTTTGAAAATGATGGCGGTAGTAGCGAGCAGGAAAAGTGTGGGGAGCAGATGTAAGTACTGACTACTGCAGACTAAAACTAGGATGATTGTGGTAACAGAGGATAACATATCGCTTCTGGTGGGGATGTGTCCAGTCTGGAGATGATGGGTTGGTAATTTTTGATTGAAGCCTACAATGCTAGCTTAAGGACTTTTGAGTTTCTTGTGACAGCAGGTGTTTTCCATCACCTGCTGGAAGTAAATTACAGCAGGAAGCAGCACTTGGCAGAGGAGTTCTAGTAATGGAAGCAGGACATAACCGATGAAAATTACTGTATTTCTGCTCTTGAAGCTGACTGGCTTAAATGCCTGTTTGTTGAAAAACATTTCATTAGTTCCTTGGAGCTCCCAAAGTCACAGCAAAGACCGTTAGTCCACCTACATGTATAAGACAAGTTGTGGACCCTGAAGGTCAGAGTTGTGGATCAAAAATGTCTTACATTTTGGAAGTTGGTAGTTAGTGATACTTTATGATCTACAAAGCTGTGGTTTTATTTTTTCATAAGTGTTTTTGATGTAGGGTAGTTGGGACTAAAAGTATGTATAGGTCAACAGCACACACCAAGTTTTCAGGTCCCTAAAGCAGAAGTTCATCATTCCCCCACCAGGGCGTACATCATCAACTCCTCAGCTCTACTCTGCAATGCAGTAAGACACTTTTGTACATTTTTGATGTAAAATTTGTGTAGTTCCAATTGAGTGTCAGGTTAAACTAAACCTATTTAAAAATAATATCTGTTCAGTATCAGAACTGGCATCTACAAGCTTCCAATATCCTCCTTGATCTCCATGGCTTTAGTTGTGTGTGTTATCTGTAGATTGGTGAACTTCTACCCCATTAGAACTGAGTACTTTTACCCCATCAAGAAACTGTTTGTGAACTTTTACCCCCGTAACCTGTATTTTGACTTATGTAGTCCTTTCTAGTATATTCAAGCATTTTTTGTTGGTGTTTATTTACCGTAGATGCTTCATTATTTACCTTAGAGAACTTACATTAATTTTTCTTTTCTATGTTTTTTTTTTCATTGGGTAGTGCTTTTTTTTAAACATACCTACCTTTCAAACAGACTTCCAGAATAATCATGTCTTCTGTAGTGACTGTTTTTTTCTTGCCAGAAATTGACAGATAACATCAATTTGTCAGCCGTTAACAGAAATGCACTACCATTCAACTCTCAGTCTTATTGAAAATGGGAGCTCAATATGACACACATCCAAAGCTACCAGGTTTTCAGAGGCTGCTTAAGAAAAGTCTTAAAACTGGCAAAGGTAGTGAGTATCTTAACTAATTCAAAAAAAGCTTTTTGCTGGAGGAACAAGCAATAGTGCAGCGCTGCATTTTCCTCCATAAACATTTTTTCAGCCTTACTCTCAGATCATTATACATTTATTTTTGCATTTTCTGAAAAATAAAGAGTTCCTAATTCACTTTCCATGCATTTGTGTTTAATCTTTTGTATTTTTTCGCAGTAATGAGTAAAAGTATGCACTGCGTACTTTTGCCCCAGGCCAGCATACCCTTACCCCACAGCATGGGGCAAGAGTATGGAAAATTATTTTCAGGATAACTTTTATTACTCATCTAACAATAACTAAGTGGCAATGAAACTTTTGCACAATGTTACCAAGGCATCAAACTAGGTATTGCATGTGTAATTGATATAATATTGTTGCAAGTTTTTTTTTAATATTTAGTAAAACCAAAAGTGTGTACTTTTGGCCTCTCCTACCATACTTGCCCCCAGTACTTACTATTTAAGTTGTGGCATATTGAGGATTTATCAAATGCTTGATGGATTTTTTGTTTATTGGTTGTGTTGTCATATAGAGGACATTCACACACCTGTTTCATCACCCAATAAATAGTTCTGTGCTGACTTCTTAAAAAATAAATAACTGCAGGTGGAATTGTGATCAGAGATGAAAATTAATAATGTTCAAGACACCAGTTGGCTTATGTTTAAAAACAAAAATATTTCTTCAAGTTCATGAACTGATGCAGTGATGGATATCCTTAACAATTACAAAAAATGCTAAGTGCAGCACATCATATCAATGTTCGGAACTAAATTTCTTGTGGCTAACTGTCAAAAAATTGACAAGTCCAGTGCATCTGCTCAAATGTTAAAGTTTTCCAACTAAAAGACATAAAATATCAGAAGCCCAACACATCTGCTCAAAAGTTAAAGTTCTCCAGTGAAAAATATTGTCACATTGAAAACACAATCAAGTCCAAATCTGAAGGCAGAGTCATCAATGATGCACAATACTTGGAACTAAATGCACTTTTATTACAACCAAAACAGAACTGATCTCTTCAACAGGCAGTACAGTTATTTGTACAAACACTGAATGTTCCAGAAACCATCAAATATTTCAGATATAAATCATTACAAACATCATCTATCTCAAGAACCTTCCAGTAGCAGTAAATATGAAATAACAAATAATTGTAGGTGGTCAGGTTTGAACTGGTGACCCACAGCACACTAAGTAGTGTGCTTACCACTACCCCACACTGTTGGCACCAGAGCTCGCAGCATTGATGCCTATCCTGGAGAAACAGTGACCCACTATTTCAAAAGTTCTAACTTGAGCAGACAACAGCATCCTGGGTCTAGATTTTGTCACTCATCCTCTGTATGGTGATGCTCATTGATCCTCACATTCTGGTTGTTATCTTTATTCCTCTTCACTATGGTGAGCATCAAAGATAGCCTCTCCCAGCAAAGATTTGCCATAGTTGAGGGGATTGTCAGTTCCATTGAGTCTCCCATCATTGATCTCCATCTTTGGACTCTAGTAGGACTTCATATGGAGGACATGTACAATGTCTCTGCACTTATCTCTTCTTGATGAAAGGTCATAATCCTCAACTTTGTATATAATGTCCGACGAGCAAAGTAGTGATTTAGTAGCTTTTCTGGTAGTCCTGGGTTTGTCTCACTTCCCTGGTGCTTGACATTATAGTACCCTTGGTCTTTCTCATGGGTGTCCTGGGTGCATACATGAGCCAGCTGCTCTGCTTCTTTGGACCCAGTGGATAAGGTGTATTGTGTAGTCATCCTGAGTATCATCCAGTTGAAATGGGAACAGTGTATCCATTGTCTTTTTGGCCTCACACCTGTGGGGCGGAAAGAATGGAGTGAAACTTGTAGTGACTTGCTTCACTGTGTTGTATGTGATTGTCATGATGGGCAGTATTCTATCCCAATCTCTGTGCTCCACATCAAAATACATTGAGAGGATGTCTGCCAATGTCTTATTAAAGTGTCCTGTGAGGTCATTCATGTGTGGTTGGTAGGCAGTTGTCATCCTGTGTGTGATGTCATGATATTAAATTGTCTCAGATACTAGACTTAACTGGAAAGCTTTTCCATGATCATAGGGTATCATAAGGGATGTTCCATGCTTCAAAATGATATCACAGACAAGTAAATTTGCAATTCCTGGAGATTCAGCAGTTGGCACGGCTTTGGTGACAGCATAATCGGTAAGGCAGTCAGTGCAGAAGAGTATCCATTGATTCCCATTTGTTGACTTAAGTAACCTCCACAAGAGGTTCATTCCAGTTTGTTAGAATAGTGCTGCTGCAGACTGTATTGCTACCAGATGGCTCAGGGGTAACTGTGGCATGTGCTTCCATCAATGGAATTCCTTACAGTGGCTCACATAGTCTAACCTGGCCAGTTATACCTGCATCTGATTCAGTCTAGAGTCTTCATGAAATGCAGGTGACCTGATGTTGGAGGTTCATGAATATACTTCAGGATTGCAGGGCACGGATGAGCTGGATGACCATTTCCGCCCCATTGAATCATGATCCCTCTTGTATAATGTTCAGTTTGTAAATTGGAATCCTCCTCCTGTAGGTTCCTCCTTCTTCAAGGCTTCTATGGTTTCCAGCAATGTTGGATCTTCCTTCTGTTCAGCAACAATGTCATTTAATGCAACAGTGAATGAGATGTCATCCACACTGATGCCTTCTGCCAAAGGATTCTTTGAAAGGCAGCAACATCCTTGTGCTTTCATATTCCATTGTGACATTGATCTCCTAATGCCTCAGTGCCCATCTCACCACTCAACCTGATGGATCTTTCAAGCTAGTCATCCAGCTTAGAGAATGGCTATCCATCATACCAGTGAATGGTGTGCCAAATAAATATGGCCAGAACTTGTTGATGGCCCCAACAACTGCTATGCACTCTTCCTTGATTGTAGAATAGTTACTCTCAGATTGGAGTGTATTCTGAAAGTATAAGCTATCACCTTTTCAGCACCTTTCTGACTTTTTATCAGAACTATCCCAAAACTGCTAACATTGGTGTGAATTTCTTTGTTGGCATTTTCATCATACAAAGGAGATTCTCATCACACAAAGGAGAACATGACAATGCCTCCATGAGGACAAAGAAAGATCTTTCTTGTTGTTAAAGTAAATTCTTTTATATTAACGTATTTAAAAAGAAGTTCTGTGTTAAGTTATTAATCAACATCATATATGTGCATAATATTTTGTTTATCTCTGTTTTTTATTTTGAGTCACAACACTCGCACTTTTACTCTTAGGTGTTGCTCCTTGGTCGAGTGACTTCTTGTGTAATCAGTGCCTCCAGATTCAGAAATAAATCTAAGTATTTTAAAACTAAACTCTCCACTTTTTGTCAGCACCTGATCTTTATTGAGAATAAATAAGTTTTTTCTCTCAACAAAATACAATAGGTTATGGGTCCCAGTTACTAGTGTAAAGATGTGTGCAAAAAGTGACAGATACAGTTTTCTTTTAACTCATATTTGGGAATGTATTTCTGGCTTTAGAGTTGAAATGTATCTGGTAAAACATATCAAGCCATTGAATAGTGAAACTGATTGGCCAATGTGGAAGAGAAAAATATAAGAACCAATTGACTATCATGAAGGAGCTTTAGATGTAATTGATGGCAAGTCAGTAAAACCTGAGCCACTGTCTGAAGATGCTATTGATGCAGCAATAAAGGATCATAAAGCCAAGTCAGATTTTTATCATAAAGTGAACAGTTATGCCAAGTCAATGATTATAAGTGCAGTTGCAGACACTGTGTATCAGAAGATCATGGACAAAGAAATGGCTCATGAAGCATGAGAGGCATTGAAGCAGAATTTTGAAGCATCATCAATTAATTGGACAATGGGAGAAGACATCTCCAGACACATAGCAAAGTTAACAAGTCCGTGGAATGAATTGAACAACAGGTTTAAAGCAAAGGGAGAAACTGTGCTACCTGATCTGATATTGGTGTTTAATGTTTTACATATTCTACTGCAAGCTTTTATTCCTTCAAATCAAGTTGGATGTTATTAAGAAAAGATAAGAAAACTTTTGATGAATTAGAGGAACAATTGTGAATGTTTGAGAGAAATTTCACAAAGATTACTGACAAAATCAAACAAGAGGCATTAGTAGTCAAATCAGGTGTACAAAACAAAATAAAAACTAACAAATTCAAAATTCAATGAAAATGTAACTATTGCAATGAACCGGGCCACTGGATCAAATATTGTAAGAAGTGGATTGCTGATGGAAGACCAGCTAAAAATACAACTGTGCAGAAAAACATGGACAACACTGTAGTAACAAATGTAGCATTGTTTACTATTTGTGGTGAGGCTTGTTCATTAGAAGTGGATGTACACAACTGGTGGATTGACAATGGTGCAACGAAACACATGACAAATAGTCCTGAGTACTTTGTCAGCTTTGAAGCATTCAACAATCCCTGCTGTGTTAATGGCACTGCACAGGGGTCTATAGAAACAACAGGAAGAGGATCAATTCAGATTCTGTCAACAGTTGGCAGCAGATGTGAAGAGCTGACCCTGACTGATGTCTGGTATGTACCAAAAATTTCCATAAACCTTATTCCTGTTTCAGCTGCCCAAGATTGTAGCAAAAATAGTATATTTCAGTCAAGTATTACATATTACTCTTTGAAAATTGGTAGTAGAATGAGACTGTGTGGAAATCAGAAAGTTGGTGGTACTTTATACAAAGCAGAAAGTAAGCCCTTAGTGCCAGAGAAGGGTGCAACTGTGAATGTTTCAGTGGAAGACATGTTTGATGCACTTCAACTATATCATGAGAGATGGGGTCATCAAGACAAGTGTCATGTTAAAACAAAACTCAAAAAGGAATTTAAAATTGATGTTAAGGAAGGGGCAGAGATTTGTGAACTATACAAATTTGGGAAAGCGCATCGTCTGCCATTTGGAACTAGAGAAAAGTTAACAAGGCCTGCTGAGTTGATATCAGCTGATCTGTGTGGACCTTTTCATGAGTCATTCCAGAAGAAACATTACCTCATTTTGTTCAAAGACAATTACACCAAGTTTCGCAGTGGTTATTTTGCTGCAGAAAAATCAGAGTTGAGTAAAATTCTCAAAGATTTTCTCTCATATACAAAGGCATTGGGGTACTCTGTTAAAGAGATGCTGAGTGACGATGGCAAGGAGTTTGATAACAAAGAGGTTAGATCCATCTTAAATCCAAATGGTATAATACAGCCATTGACTGCTCCCTATACTCCTGAGTAAAACGGTATTTGTAAGTGGGATAATAGGATAGTTGTTGAATACTTAAGTATTCAAATCCAGATGTCACTTATCCAGAACAGATATGGGCTGAACTGGTTAACATAGCAATTTACATCTTGAATAGGACAGGGAAGTCATCTGTAGAAGGTGTCAGTCCTTACAAGTTGTGGGAATGGAAAAAGCCTCGAACTGAACATCTTAGGATTATTGGCTCAACATATTATGCACACATTGCAAGTGAAAAACAAAGGAAAATGGACAAGAAAGCTGTGAAAGGACATCTCATTGGTTATGATGGTGAAGAACGCTTCAGGATTTGGATAAAAGAAAGTAATTCAATTGTGCTTACCAGAGATGTGCAATTTGAAGAAAACCAGGATGTTATACTGAACAAGCTACACTACCATTTCAAGATGTTGAAAAGCCCATTGCAGGTCCATATTATATTAAAAATCAATCAAAGAGTGAGGAAACTACACACTCAGAAGATAGTTTGGAACATGAAACTTGTTCAGGCACAGAATCTGATGATGACATTCTGGAAAATTGCAAAGAGGAAATAGGAGTGAAGTTAAGAGATCATTCATCATTAAAGAGACCAAAATACCACAATGATTATGGAATGATAACAGAAGATTTCTTTGTCACAACTGAGGTTCCTGAAACCTATGAGAATGCACTTAGGCATGAAGACAGCATCAAATGTAAAGAAGCAGAGGACAGAGAAATTGAATCTCTGATTGGAAATAAAACCTGGGAGCTTGAAGACTTACCAAAGGGTGCCAAGGCAATACCATGTAATTGGGTGTTTTGACTGAAAACAAATGAAGAGGGTCAGATCAAAAAATTTAAGGCTTGACTGGTTGCCAAGGGTTTCAGTCAACAACAAGGTGTAGATTACAGTCAAACTTTTAGTCCAGTTGCAAAAATGACAATGATTCAGTCTATTCTGAGTGTTGCTGCAACTAAAAGAATGTATCTTGGACAGTTTGATGTGTCAACAGCCTTCCTGTATGGAAAAATTGAGGAAACCATTTATATGGCACCACTAATAGGTTATGAAGATGGCACCAACAGAATTTTCAGGTTGAAGAAAAGTCTGTATGGCTTAAAACAAGCACCACGATTCTGGAACAAGTGATCCGGAGAATTTTTGATCAGTCTAGATTTAAGAGTAAGCCAAGAAGATCCATGCTTGTACATTCAAAATAAAAATTGCAAAGAAGTTCTGGTAATTTTGTATGTTGATGGTGGGTTGGTAACTGCCACTGATTCAAATGATTTGAGCATTTTCTTTCAATAATTGCAAAAGGAGTTCAAGGTCATGTGGCACCTACAAACTATTATTTTGGTCTGCAAATTGAACCTGTCAAGGATGGCTGTATCAAGATTCGCCAGAAGGCTTATGCACAATGAATTTTAAAATGTTTCAGCTTTTCAGAGTGTAAAGCAGTTTCTACCCGAATGTTGAAAGTTACATATGTTTCACAGTCAGGGAAAGATGACACCATAGTACAGTCTTTTCCATATAAAGAAGCTGTTGGAGCATTAATGTATCTGATGCTTGGCACAAGACCAGACCTAGCTTTCAGTGTAAGTGTTCTGTCAAGATCTCTTGAGAATCCCACCAAAGAAGACATATTAAGAGTAAAAATGGTTTTTCATTATGTATCAGGAATGACTGAATATGGAATCATATACATATCAAGAGGAAAGAGCAAACCTCTGGAATGCTACAGTGATGCAGATTTTGGAGGCTGCTCAAAAACATTCAGATCAACATCTGGAGTAGTCATCAACTACACAGGAGAGGCGATATCATGGCTAAGTCAGCAACAAACCATGGTAGCAACATCTACAACTGAAGCTGAACTAGTTGCCGCAAATGAAGGTGTCAGGGGGATTATTTGGTTAACCTGTCTATTCAGAGAAACAACAAGACTACCTGAAATTCCACTTCTCCGAATTGACAATTCAGCAGTAGTGAAGTTGGCAGAGAACCCAGAATTTCATCACCAAACCAAACATACAGCCATCAAGCATTTCTTTATTCATGAAAAACTCTATGAAGGAAGAATGAGAGTTCATCAAATCCCATCTGAAGAGCAGGTAGTGGACATCATGACCAAAGCTCTACTGAAGACATGTATGAAAATATTGTGTAATCAAATGGGACTGTTGTAAAACTCAGTTTTTTTTGTGTGAGTTTGCCTGTTTGTTGATATCTATTTAACAAGGGAAAGTGTTAAAGTAAATTATTTTTACTAACATATTTAAAAAGAAGTTTTGGGTTAAATTATTAATCAATATCATATATGAGCATAATGTTTTTTTTATCTCTGTTTTTTATTTTGAGTCACAACACTCGCACTTTTACTCTTAGGTGTTTTTAGGAGCCCGTTGGTCAAGTGACTTCTTGCATAAACAGTGCCTCCAGATTCAGAAAAGTATTTGAAAACCAAACTCACCACCTTTTGTCAGAATCTGATCTTTATTGAGAATAAATAAGTTTTTTTTCTCAACTAAATACAATACTTACATCCCAAGAAAATTGGCATCTCCCTCCAGTAGTTCGTGCAAGGAATGTGCCTGGGTTCAGAAGTCCTTTATAACTTCCCAGTGGTACAAGCACATTCTGAGAAAACTTCTCACATCACAAATGTGCCAAGCAGTCACAAAATCTGTGACTGCTCTTATTTTCTCTGGATCGGTATAGACCCCATTGCCATTCCCTACGTCCCCCAAGATTTTTATTCCTCGGGTGAAGAAGAGGCACTTCTTTGGATTCAGGGGAAGACCTGCAGTTTGAACACACTTCAACACAATTTTAGCTGTTTTAGATGTTCTTCAAATGTATTTGACAAAATGACAACATCAGTCATCAATATCATTGTATATGATAAAGTGGATGCTCAATAAATAACAAATAACAATAACAGTAACAGACATATACTCAATTTAAGGTGTCACTGCAGGTTGTCCATCATAGTTCAAAGGCAGCTGGAGCATTACATAGCCCAAACATCATAATTGTGAACTAATAGTTTTTCCTGGTCAGACTTGTCACATTTGACTTGTCTGTAGCCTGCCTGTATGTCCACAGTTGAGATACACTTGCTGCTTTCAAGCAGTCCAGGATGTCATCAATGTGCAGCAGTGGATAGGCTTTTTATTTTGTGATTTTATTAGTCACCGGTAGTCGACACAAAATGCTATGTGCCATCTTTCTTCATCACGAGGACCACAACAGAGGATAAAGGACTGTCTGAAGGTCCAATGATATCATCTTCCAGCATCTTATCCACTCCCCCCTCCCCTTTCCCCTGGATCAATCCCCTCATTCAGCCACTAACACTCTGTATGAGTGTTGGCTGATGGCTGTATCATTCATGGTGTGGATAGGGTGCTTTATCATGGCTTGCTTGTCTTGTCTTGTCTTTTTTCTGGATTTGAAAGCACTGAAAACTGGAACAGAATGGTAATTACTTGTTACTTACTTGCCAACATTGTTCCTCAGTCAGGCTAGATCCTACTGACAGTCTGATTGTAGCTTCCTCCCCTGTGTTGTCTGTAGTAGTACCAGAGCACGATTATTCATCAGTGACTCTAAGCTGTCCTTCCTGGACTGGTTTGGTTGTCCCTACGCACATACCTTTAGGAACAATTAGTGATACAAAGTTCTCCTTGACCACTTCAAAGCTTTTGATCACCACAGGCATGTGAGCTTGAGTAGCTTTTTGCAATGGATAAACTCTTCACAGTTTAATGCATCTATATTGATGACAGGAGCTCTTATCATTGATGATGGTGGGATCACAATGTCTTTCGTGGCAAACAACCACCCAGAGCAATCTTTGTTAGGTGTGATTGTTGGTCTAGCTTTGATAAATCTGGAGCTCTGATCTTCCACAGTCTACATTTGCCTGTGATGGCTGAAAAGTCCCAGCTGAGAATAACATCATGATTACATTTTGTCAATATGAGAAATTTGAAAGGCTGTATTCTATTATTGATTGTTATTCTTGTAATATACATCCCTATCAGCTGGATGTATTCCCCAATTGTGACCTTCAGCAACCTTGCTCTCATACCAAGGAACATAATCTTCATTAGTTTATCAATGGTAAGCAGTCAACATCACTGAAAAAAGTACTTTAGTTGACTAGGGCCTGGACTGATTGGCTGTTTCCATGATGACATTGATGAGACTTCATTTCATCTTGGTCGCTGTCATTCATGGAGGATTTTTGTCTGTGATGGCCACATCTCCATAGATGATCACCTTGCTTAGTTTTTGTGTATTTGGCAGCTTGGTCAGTGGTTGGTACATTTGTACAGCAATGTATAGTGGCTATGGCATGTTGTGGATCTACCTTGTCCAGGGTATGATGATGAGCTTCATCCCACAGTTTGACTATAAATCATCTGTAGATGACTGGTGTTAATAGGGCTTTTATGATGGTTGATGTCTGGCAGCATAATAGATATCAAACACTCATCTTCTCTCTCTGCAGTAGCATACAACATTTCTACAGTATCCGAGTGTGGTTTCAGTTGCCTGAGACTGCAGTCGGGTGTGCGAGTTGCCTTAGCCTGTGTGTGTATGTGTGTGTGTCTATTGTTGACAAAGGCTTTAATGGCTGAAAACTGTAATTGTGAGGATCTTTTTGTTGTGCCTATCTGCAACTCAGCATCTCCGCTATATGGTGAGTGACACCTTTCCTTCTCTAATATTGTTACTTTCCATCCTGGATTTTCCATTGTTTGGTTGTATCCGCAGTGAAAATAGACCTGCGTGTTGTCCTCCATTCTCCAAATCTCTGTTCATATATGAGATGTTTTACTTGGTTGTATCTTTTGTTGGTTGGATGCTAAGTTGTTGTCTGACAGTGGCTGTGTAAGACTGCACTGGCTGAGTCCTTTCTTTCACGGTGCGTTCGATTGGTAGTGGAGATTGACATCAAAGATCGATACACCTCTTCTTAAAAATTCTTTATTACATCCTGACATATGGGATTGATGTTCATGGCTATTATATCTTGTTTTCTCAGTCTGATGTTTCTATCTGCCCTACACAACTGTATCTATTCTCTTGCTATCTGATGTAAGAGAGAAGGGAGGTAATGATGGTCTTAAACAACTGCCATAGGAAACACATTCAGGAGTTGACCATACTTCTTTTATCCAACCCTTGTCTATTGCATTTCTTTGATCCATTGACACCACTTGATGAATTCTTCTGATGTTGCAGCATCCTTTACCAGAAGAGCTTGGTACATGTTGTCTGTGACTCCTTTCATAAAATGTGAGATTTTATTGGCTTCTATCATATTTGCATTTACAGTGTTAAAAAGGGCCAAAAATTTCTATATGTATGATTATGTTGTTTTTCCATGACACTGGGCATTGTCCTTCAGTTGTTCTTCTGCTAAATAGACTTGCTGTTAATTGTCACCAAAGGTCTTCTTCAATTAGGCCTGGAATTTGTGCTGGCAACTGAGCTTGTCTTTCATTGTTTTTTAACCATGGCAGAGCTCTGCTGTCCAAGTAAAACTACATGTTTGCCAAACACATTGTGTCATCCACCAGTTGCATATGGAGACTCAGTCGAATCCTTTCAGTCATTTTGTTGGGTCCTGACCAGCATAAAAACCAATGGGTGTCTGATGTGCAGTTGACTACCTAACAGCTTGAAATTAATTGAATTAATTGGTCTCATGAATATCCATCTGTAACTTGGGAGCAATGTGCTGCTTGTACTCTGGTTCCTGTCCATGTAGATGATGACTTTTATATTGCCTAATTGGAGTCACAGCTATGCAGATGTCTTAAGGATACCTAGCATCTCCACAAAACACTGTCACATCAAAACCACAATCAAGTCCAAATCTGAAAGCAGGGACTTCATGAAGCACATCACTCACAACTGAAAGCACATTTATTACTGACAATGACTTTTATCCTGAATATGACTGATCTCTTGAATGGAGACTGCAGTTATCTGAACAAACATTCAATGTTCCAGAAAGCTAGCATTTATACAACCATTGAATATTCAAGATAAAAAAAAATAAAAAAAAAACATTACAAACACGAGATATTTCAAGAGCCTTCCAGGAATGATAAACACAAAATAATGAATAATTGCTGATAGTCAGATCTGAACCAGTGATTCACAGCATACTAGACAGCAACACTAAGCACTATACTACACTGATGACACCAGAGCTCATGGCAATATTACAGGTTCAGTGCCTATGCGCATAAAAACCAATGGGTGCTTGATGTGCAGCTGACTACCCAACAGCTTGAAATTAATTGAATTAATTGGACTCATGAATATCTGTACCTTGGGAGCAATGTGCTGCTTGTACTCTGGTTCCTGTCCATGTAGATGATGACTTTTATATTGCCTAATTGGAGTCACAGCTATGCAGATGTCTTAAGGATTCCTAGCATGTCCACAAAACACTGTCACATCAAAACCACAGTCAAGTCCAAATCTGAAAGCAAGGTCTTCATGAAGCACATCACTATTAATTACTGAAACTCTTATAAGCTTCACAAGATGCCTGCATGAAATTTCAGAAGATGACAGAATTGTTCCCTGAAAACGTTTCAAAGTTCTCAGAACTGCCATGCAAAAATTTTTACAAGTGCACAAAAATTGTTCTTCTGAAAATCTGTGTCATTCAAAACTGCAACAAACTCACTACTTATGGGAACATAGATCTGACATCATTCTGTTCTCAAACTGAACTGTCAACAGCCATTTTTGGTTGGGTTCTTAGTTTTTGAGTTATTTACAATTTAATCAGTGGGGTAGTTTATGTACACAAATCTGATATAAATTACTATCAAACATGAAGAAATGTGCACAATTATGGATAGCTGCCATAGTGTGCTTTCACATACTGCCTCTGCTTTTAGCAGCTTACAATATTATGTTAAAAGCGGTTTTAATTCCTGGAATGAACATACTGGCTTTTAATTCAAAATATAGTTGTTGTTGTTATTGTTGTGGTCTTCAGTCCTGAGACTGGTTTGATGCAGCTCTCCATGTACATATATAAAAAGTCTAAAACTGTATCTTGATAGAGCTCTTCATGCAGTATCTGTGGACATTTGGTTTATTAAAATTGCTTAAGGCATTTCAGTGTTATTAATTTTATGATTCTGTAGGAATTTACAAATTTTTTATCTTGAATAACTTAAATTCTCTTTGATGTATTGAGAGGGCTTTTAGATACACATCCTTGCCACATTTTTCTCTTTAATTTGATGTACTTCCCTAATGTTTAACTATATTGATCTAGATTTTATGGAGTTTTCAGCTGTGAAAAGATTTTTTCAGCTACTTAGTTTCTGCCATGGTACAACCTAATCCCACCAGCTTCCTACAACTTTCAACTGCTTTGATTTTCCCAGCAGCAGTAACACAGGCAGCAATATACTAGGTTATCTGCTCCTCTTCTACTAGCCATTCATTATGTGGCCTCTCTTGTCCACTAATAGCAGAGTCTTAAAATATCATCTACTATGAGGTTGTAGATGACTTCTAGCCACTACCCCCTTCTGAGCAGAGCTTGGTGGAACAAGTTGCATGTAGTGCCTCTTTTTAAGTTGTCAAAACAGACTGCATGTTCAGCTTAGCCCTACCTGTAAAATATTGACATTTAGATGTGTCTGTATGTAACATCTCAGTGTTCCTATGTGCATTGAATTCCAATTAGTCATTTCTGATTTTATAGGTGAGTGTTGCAGCTTAGTGTCGGCATGCATTCCATACTAAACAGTGTATCATTTAGCTTGCTGAATGTGACAGCTAACGAAAGAGATGGACTTGGCTAGGCTTAATAGAAGCAAATAAATTACTTTTGTTTCTGTGGAAACTTCAAGTGTGGTGTTTCTTAGAATTGTCATACTGTTGTGTCTTTGTGAAAATTATTGTCAGAAGTTGCAAGGGACCAGCTGAAACTGATGTATTGACTAGCAGCAGAGTACAATTTCAGTCCAGTGGCCAGGTCTCAGAATACTGTATTTTTGCATGCAGTTAGATACCTATAAGGCTTCTTAAGTATCTTTACCTTATACTATGAGGGCTATTCAATAAGTAATGCCCCACATTTTTTTCTCAGAACATATTTGTTACGAGTCATAATTTGGTGACAATATACATCAACATGTCTTGTCCATATCCTATTTTTCTATGTAGTCTCCATCATGTTCTATGGCCATACTCCAAAGTTGTGGAAGAGCATGTATTCCCTGCTGATAAAAGCTCTTGTCCTGTAGGTGTAGCCATGTTTTCACTGCATGACTGACACACTCTTCAGCTTCAAACTGTGTTCCCCATAGAGAATCTTTAAGTGGCCCAAAGAGATGGAAGTCTGAGAGGCAATGATGTCTGCTGTGAGCATTTGTGGAACCCATTGTGAGCACCTCTTTGAATATCCAAGAGTCTCCATCATTGCAGATGCAACTTCCAATGTTGAGCGACAACTGTAGAGCAAATTTTCGAGTTGTCATGTGCCAATCAGTACGAATAATGGCATCTGCATGATTCAGCATGTCTGAAGCAGTGGCTGTGACAGCACGTCATGAGCGTGGCTGATCAGAGTTCTGTTTGTGCATTTCCTGAGGCAGCAGCTTTCTTTACCCATCACCCAACTGTACCCCTATCAACTGCAGCATCACCACACACTGCTCACAAATATTTATGGATGTTCACCATGGCTTCTTTTTCTGCACACAAGAATTCAATAACAGCACACTGCTTGTAATGTGAGTCATGTGTAGATGCCATTTTGATGCTGTACTACAGCTCTGTCACGTGCCAGAATGGTTCGAAACTTCACCAGCACACAGAACAAACATCAAATTTGAAGCACCAACAAGGATGTTTGTCTATGTATATTAACTGCTTTTTAAAAAAAAATGTATGGCATTACTTATTGAATGACCTCGTACAATAAGAGTGTATACCCACCAGTATCTCTTCAAAATCCCTCTCTTCTTTTGTGTGTCAGGGTAAATAACACTTCACACATAATAGCTCTCAATTATATCAGTACTCTTGGTATGGTAGGCAACTTATGGCTTTGTAGTTTCCGTAACTTTAGTACTGGTCCTAAATCATTGAAAAGGTAGAGGAGAAGAGTAGCAAAGAGATTTCAAGTCAGATTTATCTGCTGTCTGCTACTGTGTGAAGTAGTTATTTTGTCAAAGTGAAACAAAGCTACAATCCTTGTTAAGCAGTCTTTCTTTTCATCTGTTTCAACAGACTGTTGACAGGACACAATACTCTTGAAAATTTTATAATTTCATGAAATGTTTTGATATACCAATACTTACAGTAACAGCAGCCACCAGAAACAGGGCAGGAACCAATAACTTTTCCTCCAGAAAATCGACATACATTCCTCTCCAGACACACTCCTTTTTTGTCAGTATTATTTTGACTTCCGGTGCAAATAATATTTTGTTTCTCCAGGAAGGATGGCACTGAGAAAAAAGAGATTACCAGGTTACTTTTTCAGTCACTGATTGAAGAGAAAACAACTGAGGTCTGTGTCATAATATCAGTTACTTGTCTATGATAAGCCATATAAATTTATTCACAAAAACATCTGTTGTGTAAAAATTTATTTGTAAGATCAATTACCATAACTTACTCTTGGTGTTGTGATCACATTAATGAAAGCATATAAAACCACATTGATCCATGAAGGTTATTTTTTAGGTATGGATGTTGTTGTTGTGGTGGTCTTCAGTCCTGAGACTGGTTTGATCCAGCTCTCCATGCTACTCTATCCTGTGCAAGCTGCTTCATCTCCCAGTACCTACTGCAGCCTACAACCTTCTGAATCTGCTTAGTGTATTCATCCCTTGGTCTCCCTCTATGATTTTTACCCTCCACGCTGCCCTCCAATACTAAATTTGTGATCCCTTGATGCCTGAGAACATGTCCTACCAACCGATCCCTTCTTCTAGTCAAGTTGTGCCACAAACTTCTTTTCTCCCCAATCCTATTCAACACCTCCTCATTAGTTATGTGATCTACCCATCTAATCTTCAGCATTCTTCTGTAGCACCACATTTCGTAAGCTTCTATTCTCTTCTTGTCTAAACTATTTATCGTACATGTTCCACTTCCATACATGGCTACACTCCATACAAATACTTTCAGAAATGACTTCCTGACACTTAAATCTATACTCAATGTTAACAAATTTCTCTTCATCAGAAATGTTTTCCTTGCCATTGCCAGTCTACATTTTATATCCTCTCTACTTCGACCATCATCAGTTATTTTGCTCCCCAAATAGTAAAACTCCTTTACTACTTTAAGTGTCTCATTTCCTAATCTAATTCCCTCAGCATCACCCAACTTAATTCGACTACATTCCATTATCCTCGTTTTGCTTTTGTTGATGTTCATCTTATATCCTCCTTTCAAGACACTATCCATTCCGTTCAACTGCTCTTCCAGGTCCTTTGCTGCCTCTGACAGAATTACAATGTCATCGGTGAACCTCAAATTTTTATTTCTTCTCCATGGATTTTAATTTGAACTCTGAATTTTTCTTTTGTTTCCTTTACTGCCTGCTCAATATACAGATTGCATAACATCGGGGAGAGGCTACAACCCTGTCTCACTCCCTTCCCAACCACTGCTTCCCTTTCATTCCCCTCGACTCTTATAACTGCCATTTGGTTTCTATATAAATTGTAAATAGTCTTTCGCTACCTATATTTTACCCCTGCCACCTTCAGAATTTGAAAGACAGTATTCCAGTCAACATTGTCAAAAGCTTTCTCTAAGTCTACAAATGCTAGAAACGTAGGTTTGCCTTTCCTTAATCTAACTTCTAAGATAAGTCATAGGGTCAGTGTTGCCTCACGTGTTCCAAAATTTCTACAGAATCCAAACTGATCTTCCCCAAGATCGGCTTCTACTAGTTTTTCCATTCGTCTGTAAATAATTCGTGTTAGTATTTTGCAGCTGTGACTTATTAAACTGATTGTTCGGTAATTTTCACATCTGTCAACACCTGCTTTCTTTGGGATTGGAATTATTATATTCTTCTTGAAGTCTGAGGGTATTTCGCCTGTCTGATACATCTTGCTCACCAGACAGTAGAGTTTTGTCAGGACTGGCTCTCTCAAGGCCGTCAGTAGTTCTAATGGAATGTTGTCTACTCCTGGGGCCTTGTTTCGACTCAGGTCTTCCAGTGCTCTATTAAACTCTGCACGCAGTATCGTATCTCCCATTTCATCTTCATCTACATCCTCTTCCATTTCCATAAAATTGTCCTCAAGTACATCGCCCTTGTATAGACCCTGTATATACTCCTCCCACCTTTCTGCTTTCCCTTCTTTGCTTAGAACTGGGCTGTTAATATTCATACAAGTGGTACTCTTTTCTCCAAATGTCTCTTTAATTTTCCTGTAGGCAGAATCTATATTAGCCCTAGTGAGATAAGCCTCTACTTCCTTACATTTATCCTCTAGCCATGCCTGCTTAGCCATTTTGCACTTCCTGTCAATCTCATATTTGAGACGTATGTATTCCTTTTTGCCTGCTTCATTTCCTACATTTTTATATTTTCTCCCTTCATCAATTAAATTTAATATTTCTTCTGTTACCCAAGGATTTGTACTAGGCCTTGTCTTTTTACCTACTTGATTCTCTGTTGCCTTCATTACTTCATCCCTCAAAGCTACCCATTCTTCTTCTACTGTATTTCTTTCCCCCATTCCTGCCATTTGTTCGCTTACGCTCTGCTTGAAACTCTGTACAATCTCTGGTTTAGTCAGTTTATCCAGGTCCCATCTCCTTAAATTCCCACCTTTTTTGTTGCAGTTTCTTCAGTTTTAATCTACAGTTCATAACCAATAGATTGTGGTCAGAGTCCACATCTGCCCCTGGAAATGTCTTACAATTTAAAACCTGTCTTACCATTATATAATCTATCTGAAATCTGTCAGCATCTCCAGGCTTCTTCCATGTATACAATCTTCTTTTATGATTCTTGAACCAAGTGTTAGCTATGATTAAGTTGTGCTCTGTGCAAAATTCTATCTATATATCTGCTACCATACAGTAAGCAGACTTCATTTTCATGTGTTTCTAGTTTTATTACCAACAGTTTTTGATTTAAGGTTCCTTGGGTTTGGCCATGTGAAGTTAGATAACAGGTCTACTGACTGATTAAGAGTCCAATAGTTGTCCAGATACAAATATAACTTGCATTAATATACCTGTGCATTTATATCTACATCTATACTGCGCAAACCATTGTGAGGTTCATGGCAGAAGGTATATCCCATTGTACAGTTATTAGGGTTTCTTCCTGTTCCATTTATATCTGGAGTTCAGGAAGAATGATTGGTTGAATGTGTCTGCATGTACAGAAATTATTCTGATCTTATCCCCATGATCCCTATGTGAGCAATACATAGGGGGTTGTAGTATATCCCTAGAGTAATCATTTAAAGCCTAAGATTTTTAAACTATTGAGAACAACAGAAATATGTAGAAATATTGCTAAAAGAGTAAAGTAAAGCTGGAAAGTAATTTTCATTAGAGAGAAGCCTAGAAGACCCAGAACAGAAAAAGTAATTTTATCCATAATTAACAGAGTGTTTTTATGCATTTCAAACCTTTTTTTCCTATGCCAGCTTTTCCTTCCAGTAGAGGAAACTGAACTTGTGATAAGTTGCATGCCAGATATGACACGAGGGATATTTCTTGACAATTTATCTGATACTATGGAATATTCCACTTCACCACATTATCATGACACTTCATCTTACTCAAGGTTCTCATGTTTA
Source organism: Schistocerca cancellata (assembly GCF_023864275.1). Lineage (NCBI taxonomy): Eukaryota > Metazoa > Arthropoda > Insecta > Orthoptera > Acrididae > Schistocerca > Schistocerca cancellata. The sequence continues at coordinate 861,198,575 of NC_064627.1, read as the reverse complement.
CATAATAATATACAGCTGTAATCCAGTATCATCCATGATTGTAACTGAATAAGGTGTTAAAGCTATTAGCACTTCAATTAGCAATTTGATTTATATCAGTGACCACAGTGATATAAGAACAAAGCAATATAGTCTGCGTATTGAGTAAAAGAAAAGCAAAATATAATAATTTATAATACTTGTCTAGGCAAAGTTTCTAGCAATATTTTGTCTGTCCAAATAGAATGGAAATCTTCTTACATCTTCTTTCCAATGACATGTTCAGTTCTTCAGTGCTTTCACCATTTATGACTGATGTCATGTAGAGAATAAGTGTTATAACAGATGGAGTTATGGGAGACATTCTGCAACATTTTATGAAACTAATTACAACAAGATTAATAAGCAGTAAATAGTTAAGAATTAATTTTGAGTTTAGAGCATTAACAACCTAAATAGATGTCAGAAAAATCTTAACTAAGGATTATTAATTAATTAATTCTATAACTTTGCAAAAATTCTGTCCATAAGCACGAGGTTTTGGCATAATTGAACATAGTTCAGATTAATTTGAAAACATACTCAATGGTTTTCATTTATCCATTCAACCTTACTTCCTCATATACTATCATGAAGGAATACTCTAACCAATATATGATGAGGCAAGATACACAATACACACAATTGCAACAACTATAATCTGATTTTGTATACTACACTGACAACAATGTCTTGTTAATGGTGATGAGTAGCTTATATTATTTATCAAGGGTACTAGCTGTTCTCTATTTATGCTTATAAAGTCTGTAAAGAACCATATTACCATGTTTGTACAAAAATGTTACTTAAAAAAAAAAGAAGATTATTGCATGTTACCTACTTATCAGTCAGACTCTCAAAGAGATTTCTGCTGGACATTTTGTTATCAGTTCCATGTAGCATTGAAACCTTCCACATAGCATACAGATCTTTTATTTTTTCCAGAATAAGCCTGTAATTGGACCTGTGTTATTCTAAAAGTCTATTCTGTGATGCAGCATATAGTGAGAGAATGCTAAATATGCTCTCCATTTTGCCTGGTCATCAAAATAATGAGAGTAGTTTCTATGTGTTTCCAGCAACCTGTGGAGGTGTTGATTTCATTTTGATTTGTTGTCCATCTGAACATCAATAATTGTAGCCCTTCACAGTGTACGATAAAGTTGAGTTTGAGCATGAAGTTAATACCATTGATGAACATTAGGATTTCTAAAGAGCATTTCACTGACTTAGTCAGTGTTTAATGTAGATTTAAAGTAGGAAATGACCAAGTACTGAACTCTGTGAGACATTATATTTTATTATACTGGAGCCGTCTGTTATCTGCTACAAGAGGTGAGACTCCAAATCGGAAAGTTGAGTGCAATTGATATCATTGTCTCTTGGTTCCTTCAAGTACAGTTTTATGATGTACATAACAATTGCCTTTGTTGGTTCAAAGAGAAACTAGTAGGGTGTTTCCTTGTGTTTCAATTCTGTCATATCTTTATTTGTGATATAAAATATAATTTTATATGTTGCTGATCATTATTAAAATTAGCTAGTTAGTTCCACATGTTTGATAGATCGCATGTATGATAAATATTATGATGTGGAATGTGTCAGTTGAACAAAGGATGCACAAGATGGTCAGAAACAGTCTGAAAAGTTTGTAAGGGTGTACAGGGTAGGCTGTGCTGAGAAGTAGTTGCTTGCATTGAAGTTAGCCAGTCAGGCTGTTGTACACACCGATTCAAGTGGCCTTCCTGAGACAGTGTCACCAAACACATTCTTTATTTGATTTCCTAAAACTAAACAAGAGGGCGATACAAAAATTGGACTTGGGATGGTAGTTATGATCGAACCCAACCCAAAAGATGAGCAGTCTTATGTATTATCATCAATGCTAAGAGAACAATAGACACTATTTGTATCTGACAGGTCACTTAAATGTGTGTTTGCAGTGGCCTGATTGGGTAATTTATGGCATGACATACTGAATTTTTTCTTAATAATTCTTTCTCAGCACAGCCTACCCTGCAACACCCTTACAAGTTTTCCAGTTTCTGACCACCCTCTGTGCATAGAGACACACAGTAATACCCCAGAATTACACAATAGGTGGGACTGAACAGTAAGTATAAGTAGAAGTCAGGGTTCAATTTTGCATATAAATAGGAACCACAGACTAAAAAAAAATTTGATTTAGAAGAAAAATTTTCAGTAAAATGTTCAACAATACAACAAATTATATTACAGTATAGTATTATGCATTGCAACAATGTAAACTGAAGTTACTGTGATATAGAAGTCTTCATAAAAATCTAATAATGTTGTCTGAGAAGTCAATTTTTTTTCTTCTCATGCAGAATTTTCTCGTAGAACACTAATAAATTTTTTATTCCTTTTTTGTATCAGAAATGCACATTTTGTCGGAGCCTATTTTTTCTAAAATTTGTGACCCTTTCTCAATTGGACTTAGGCCTTGTCAAGTTTGCAACCATCAGTTGATCTTCTGATTGTGCTGGATCTAAGGAATCAGGCTGTTGAATGTTTTGCTCTTGCTCACACATTTATATAAGCTCATCAATTGTCATCTTCTGATGGTATGAATGTAGCAGTTCTTGAATGTCATCACCATCCACCTTTAAATTTAATTGTCTGGTAAGATCAACCATTTCTTAAGTCACATTATCAGTTCGATCAGGATTTGTTGTTGATTCCCCCAGGACGTCAGTGGTGAAAAAAATATGGACACAGTTTCTTCCAGATGCCATTTAAAATTTTTTGTGAAATTTCATTCAAAATTGTCCAATAATTCCCATGGCACATAAAACATTGAAGTGCTTGCAAAAGTCTTTAACAGAGAGCTCGCTGTCTCAAAACTTTATGTATATGTGCAATTAATTGTCTCATGAGGTAAGTTTTAAATGTTTTACTGATTCTCTGGTCCATCAGTGGAAGCAAGTTGATTGTATTCAGTGACTAAAATCCAACTTTCACATGTGGGTTCAAATTAACTAGAGTAATGGGAGGATGACCTGGTGTGTTGTCAATTAATAGTATCACTTTAATTGAGATTTGTTTTGATTGGCAATAATGTTTGACTCCAGGTATAAAGTGATGACTGAACCAGTCCTCAAAAAGAAAAGCTGTCACCCAAGCTTAAGCATCCAACTCCCAAATCATGAGCAACCTGTCTTTAGATGTATTTTTAAAGCTCTTGGAGCTTCTGAGTCACAAACTAAGAAAGGTTTTTACTTACAATCACCAGCTATATTCACACCAAACATTGCTGTCACTCAATCTTTGGGGACATTAAAATCTGGAAAGGTTTCCTTGTCTTGCAAAATAAAAGTTCCTTTAGGCAACTTTTCCCAGTACAGACCAGTTTCATCTATGTTGAATGTATGTGGTATACCCACCTTCTTCTACTCATTGTTTTGAGATTCCCCGGATAGAGCAACACTCCCTCTTTAGCAGCGCCATCTTCAGTTTCTATGATAATGCATCAATTACAATGACTTTGAATTGGCTAAACAACTGTCACTAGTTTTAAACATTTTGTCTCTGACCAGCTTCTTGTTTCAATCTCTCAAAAACCAGTTTAACTTGAAAGCTCACTATGTTCTGAGCAACAGGACAATTTTTTACTCTTGCTTGACTATCGGACTGTAATTTTAACTTTGTTTCCATCTGAGCAATACTACCATGTAATTTACAAATGATACTTGAATTCAAAGACTGGGCATTTTCACAACTTTGAGAATCTATTCTTTATCTTTTATAATTGTTCTGAATGTTAGTTCTGGTAGATAAAACTTCTATGCCAATTCACAAATTTTATTTTTGTTTTGAAGACTTTGGTAATATTAAGTTTACATTCCAAGAAAAAAATTTCTTTTCTTGTTTGATGCAAGTGAATGAGTCCTGCTTTGTTTGGATGACATGATTAGAATCTATCAGTCAGGCCATCTCCATGGATACAACACTTTCACAAAAAACATGTCCAAACCTGTTGTAAACCAAATACTGTGTGGGCAGAGTGGGGGAGTAGAGGCAGTGCTCAAACAGATGAATCATGTGCAAAATGATGTAGCATAAGTCAGGGTATTACTATATATACATATAATGCTTACGATTTTGTTATGGACTAATTATTTCTATTTAAGTGTACCTCTATGATACAGAAGGAGTTGTTAAGAAGAAAACTTTTATATCTTCAAATTTAACACATTTTTCGGACAACACAACAACACATATAAGTCATTGAGTAAGTTGACCTGTGAACAAGTCGGCATTCGATTAAACACTGAGTCTCAGTCTAGCGGCCGCTGCTCGGCTGGCCGCTTAGGTGGCGCAGCTGCTGCCTGGCTGGCAGACAGCGCCGCACGTAGAGGACGTGCGAATTGCGCGGCGGCACTTTGAATAATCGGCGAGTCACAACAAAAACACTTTAATCTACATTTTAAATCACTTCTGCAGTCTTTGACATTTCATATCCTTGGTCAGATTATTAAATAATTTATAAGTGAGTATTGCAACCTTTTCTGTGTCAAAGCTAGATTCACTAGAGCAGGGGTTCCCTAACATTTCCTCTGATAAGACACTTTGAGAATCCTGGTACTTTGATGGAATGCCTTGTTTATTGTGAAGGTTAACAAATTCTTTTTTAAAAATGAGAAAAGCTTGTTTTTTTTCAGTGAATAATTCAATTGTAGTCATAGCTAATAACACATAAATCATAATTAAATTTTTGTACCAGCCATAGATAATCCGCAAGAAGAAGAAGAAAAATCATGGAAAAAAACTGCTTTGTTGCTAAAAGTTTGTCACGGAGAACTTATTCACTTCACAGAATTCAATTTGGGAAACCCTCCACCAGAGGGAAGTGCAGATCATTTTTTCTTTTAGTATTGTATTAGTGAATATATCTATTACTCTCAAACTGCAATGGATTTTTGACAAAGTCATGGGTGGATAAATGTACTGTGAGATTGTGGTTAATATTCTAACTATTTAAACAGATGTAGAGAAATGCGTATGTGTGTGAACTCCACATATAATCCTAATTAAACAATGGAAACTGCAGTTGAAATATCAGCAATAGGAGGTTGCTTCTGCCAGAAGCTAAATGTGTAACAGTCTTTTCGTTGTGTCTGTCTGCAACTCAACATGTCATCCTTACAGTGAGTAGCAGTCTGTCCTTTTCCATATGTTGTTTATAATCATAATTACTTTTTTGCAGTTAGTACTTTTGTCTAATTGAGGAGTTAACCTAGAATATTATCTTGTTGGACATTGGTGAATAAAAATATTCAAAATATTTTGACTTATTGTTCTTATGTTCCAAAATGTGGCAGTTTTTCTTATGGAAAAAGTAACTTGACCTAAACATTATATCAGGTCAGTGACTGTCTCCATGTAGTAATTTCCATTTGTGTTTTTAACAAATATTGTAGTACAAATCCATTCACAAAACACATCAGGGCCCTATTATTATTATTATTATTATTATTATTTTCATTCTTTGTAGCTTGTAGTTTTTGTAGTGTAGCATAGCACAGCCTGCCCGGCCACAGTCTCGTAGTTTCAAATATGGTAATGTACCTACCTGTATTCACATTTCCTTGTCTGTTAGCTTGCAGTGAAATGTTGTCAGTGTCAGTCACAGGCTAGTAGAACAAAATATGTTCAGAGACAGGCTCAAAATGACGGTCACACTGATAAAACAGGCAGCCAGAAATCCCTTTTTAATGTACGCAATTCATGCCGACAGCCTCTGATTGAAACTGAAGATATCAAAGAATTGAAAGGGAAAGTAGGTTCATCCAGATGCAGTTCAGCCAATGCACAAAATAAATTATCCTTATTGCCTCAGGATATCCAAGGACTTAGTAATAAGCTCAATGGGTTGCATCTTTGTGTTGAAGACTAGAGTTGAGCAAACCAATTAATATAATTTGCCTCTCTTAACATCATGTGATCACTGATATAGATACGTTAAATGTTACAGCATTCAGGTTGGCTTCTTACTTCTGTAGAGAAAATGTGGAAAAAGGAGGAGTTACCACTTACTTTACTTTTACTTTACATGTGGGAAGGGCTTTATCGACTATATTCCTGCTCAATGAGCCTCTTGCACTTCTGTCTGTCCATGCTGTTTGTCCAGTTGCTGTTGCTGTTCATCCTAGTTGTGTCCTCCCGATGTTATCCTGCCATCTAATTCTGCATCTTCCTCTTCCTCTTGTTACATCTATTGTTCTGCTGAATGCCATTCTAGGTAGTCTATTCTCTGTCATTCTTGCTATATGGCCTGCCCATTTCAACCTTCTCCTCTTGAGCATGGTGTTTGTACAGCCCTCTTAATTCTTCATTTCTTCTTATTCTCCATTCCATGTTATTTTCATCATATATGGGCCAAAACTTTTCCTTAGTACTTTTCTTTCAAATATTAACAGTTTTTCTTCATCTTTCTTTCTAAATATTAAGGTTTCACATCCATATAACATCACAGGTATAATGGTCAATTGATACAAGTGGATTCTGAAGTTACTGCTAAGCAATCTTTTTCTTAGAATTTTGATGAAACTAAAAAGTGTCTTGTTTGCCATTGCTAAACGGGCATCTATTTCTATATCTGTTCTGTTGTTATTACTAAAAGGACTTCCTAAGTGCTTGAAGTGGTCAACCGTCTTGAAACTGAACCATCTACAGTTAATGGTGCATCTTTTCTGATTTTCTTACTTATGGGCAGGTATTCTGTCTTTTCTTCATTAACAGGTAATCCTGTTTTCTCAGCAATTTTGTAATAATTTTGCATCATTTTGATTAATTCTGTTTTAGAACTACTTATTAATGCTGCATCATCTGCATAGGCAAGTCTTGTAATGTTCACATCCTGTAGCTAGATCCCTTGTGGACTGGTTTTAGAAAATTCTCTATCGATCTTCTCTAGGACTAGGTTAACTAAAACAGGTGAAATGGCATCCCCTTATCTCAGTCCAGTGTACACCTTAAAATCTTCAGTTTCTCTTACTGGTGTCTTTATACGACATAAATTTTCATCTATACACATTTTAACTAATCTGATTAATTTTTATAGTATTTTAAATTCCTTCATTATATTTAGGAGTGTCTGTCAGTGTATGCTGTCATAGGCCTTTTTAAAAATCTATGAGTAATATGTGGACATCTACATTGAATTCTTACGCCTTCTCATTTACTTGTCTTGGGATGAATAAGAGCTCTAATGTGGATCTGTTTCTATGGAAGCCACATTGGTAGTCTCCAGTCAGTTCTGGAATCAGCCTGTTTAACAGGCAGTTTGATAAGATTTTGTAGGTGACACAAAGTAAGGCAAATCCTCTGTAGTTTCCACAAACAAGTGGATCATTCTTCTTAAATATGGGGCACATAATTGCAGTTTTCCAATCTGCAGGCATGGTTTCTGTCTTCCAAATTGTTTATATTAATGCCTGTATTTCTAATTCCAGTTGTGGTCCTCCATTCCTTAATAACTCAGAATATATCTGGACTTTGCCACAAGCCTTGTTATTCTGTAATTTCTTTATTGCTTGCTGTATTTCATTTACTGATGGGGTGGTAACTCTGTCAGCTGTATCCATTATATCAGGTTCTTCCAATTTAAAGTAAGAGTGTGGGGTCATTGCAGTCGAGAAGTTGTGAAAAGTATGTCTTCCATCTTTTTTGTATGTCACTTTTGTTGGTCAATATTTTCCCGTACTGATCCTTTATAAATAGTTCTCTTTTGTTGAATTTACCAAAGGATTATTTTTAATATTTTCATACATCTGCCTTGTCCTGTGATGTTGGAAAGCATCCTCTGCTTCTCTGATAACATTATTACAGTAATCCCTTTTCTTTTGTCTTAGGGTTCTTTGTGTTTCTTGGTGGAGTTTATACTATCTTTCCTTCAATGTCATATTGTTCCTTTCTTTAATCCATGCATTCCTCACATTTCTTCTTTGCAGCACTTTTCATGACACTTTGTGTTAAACCAAATTTTATTAGGTCATTTTCTTTTACCTATGATTTTAGAAGCTGCTTCTTCAATACAGCCCTTCAGGTGTCTCAATCTGTATTCGACATCTTGTGGTTCTGTATTGGTCAGTCTCAGTTTTGTTCTTTTGTAAAATTTTCTTTTATATTTACTTTCACCAGATTTCCTATGTTATATCTTGTAATTTCCTCTCTATTTCCATTTATTTTCCTTTTGAGTTTCACTTTCATTTTTGATATGATTAGCATGTGGTCTGTGTCACAATCCACTCCCCTAAAGGTTCTGACATCTTTAAAACTGTTTTGGAATCATTTCTGGATAGCTACATGATATATTTGATTGACTACCTTTCCATCTGGTGGTATCCATATTCCTAAATGAATGCATTTGTTGAAATTTTGTGCTGCTTATCATGAAACCATTTGTCATTGCAAAGTTTATAAGTCGAACCCCATTATCTGAACTTTCCTCATGTAAGCTAAAATTGCCAATGGTTGCTTTGTAGATTTCTTCCTTTCCTACTTTGGCATTAAAATCTCCTAACACTATTTTCACATTGTGCCTGCTTAATGAGTTGTACGTTTGTTCCAGTTGGCTGTAGAATTCGTCCTTCATGTTGTCATCCTTATCTTCTGTGGGTGCGTGTACATTTAGAAATGTAATGTCTAACCACTGCATCTGAATAGTTATGTATGATATATGGTTATTAGCATGTTTGAATCCCCTTATTGAGTCATCTATTGATTTATGAATGTAGAAACCGGTTCCAAATTCATGGCGCTGACTGCAGTCTCTGTACATTATTGTCCCATCTGCTATTTTCAGTGAACCTATTCCCTGCCATCTTACTTGTTGTAGAGCTACCAGTTCACTCTGTATTTTCTTAATTGATTTGCTAGTTTTTGGGCAGTTCCAGGGTGATACGGGCTTATAGTATTCCATGATCCGAAAGAGAATTCCTTGTAGCTTTGACAGTTTTTGTTCCAGTAAATCCTGTCCTGTTTCCGAGGCTGGTGTTGAGTGTCCTGACCATTTCGTATTTTTACATGAGTGGGTTGGTAGCCCTCTGCACAACCCCCAACCTGGAGGACCAGGAGTCTTGATTTTGGGGTACTCTACCCCTATACCCCTAGGAGGGTTGCCTCCACCGTGGCTGAGTGAGCTTATTCAGCCTGTGCTAGTTTAGGTCCATCTTGGGTATTTTATTTCCCCTGTACCCTCTCTGTCTTCAGAGCATTCCCCCATCCGCCACCTGGGGAGGTGCCTGATGGGGGACTATTAAACGTCATATTTGTCAGAAATTGTTTTGATTTCAAAAATATTGATATTAATAAATTTTTCCCAGAGTAGCACATAGAAGCTTGTGCAACAGAAGTAGTATTTCATAATAAGTCCTTTATAATAGAAGGTATATACAGAGCACCTTCAGGACACTTCAACGTCTTCATAAAAAATATGGAAGCTCTGTTGTCCCCTCTCACAGGAAAGAAACAAGGAAATAGTGGTTGCTAATGATTTTGATGAGGATTTATTGAAAAGCTCTGTCAGTGAACAATTACTGCAATCATTAACACTGTCATTCATTTTTATTCCTATTGTGAACTAGGGTATGTAAATGCTCTGAGACTGCTATTGATAAAACTTAAGTAGACAAATCTAGGAAAAAAATGTTGTATCATGAAACCAATAATAAATGGGCTATCTGATCATGACAAGCACATCTTGTATAAATGTTGAAACTCGTCAGGATAAAAAATCTATTACATCTGAATACAGGAGGGTAAAAAATCAGTCAAAAATTGAGATTTTTGGGAGACTGCTCAAATACATGAACTGGATAGATGTTTATAGTACATCTAACTCACTTGGACAATACAAAGCATTCATTAATAAAGTGAGTTCCTCTTTTGAAAATTGTTTTCTGCAGTAGCCACCAAACAGATTGCAGGAGGCGCACAATGGCACGGCGCGTCACGGACAGTAGTTGCCGCAAGTAGAGTCCCGTCCACCAGAGGGCACACAAGAATTCGGACGCGATCTCTGCCAGCTGAACAACAACAACAACTCGTGCAGCATGGGCCAGCCCCAGTCAGTGATCATCGGGCCTGCCCAGGATACAGTCCCGATCCACAGAAAGTGCAGTGCGTGAACAGTGTTACTACACAATTGGCGACGAGTAAGGTCGTTCTTTCGCGTGTTGTGTCGTTGTTCCGGTTTCGCATCTTCTCCACGGCATTGGTGCGAGTTTTGGTTGTGCAGCAGACGGAGCTCTTGGCCACCATGAAACAAGTGCTTCCGGCGTTGCTCTCCAAGCCGTCAGCTCCGGCGCAGTTCCCTCCTCCCTTTCCCCCGTATGACGAGACGGCGGAGGATTGGGATGCGTATGAACATCGCCTTCGGCAGCATTTCCAGGTGTTTCATGTTGCCGATGCTGAGGTATGTCGTGCTCTCTTCTTGTCTTGGATATCTCCCTCGCTGTATCACGTTTTGCGCCAGCTCGCGCCGTTGCAGGAACCCTCGTCCTTGTCTTTTGACGCATTGTGCTCATTGCTGTCTTCCTATTATCGCCGCCGCACGCATATTGTGGCAGCTAGGGTCGAGTTCTGTCAATGCAAGAAACAGCCCCATCAGTCTTACCGGGCGTGGGCCGCTACCCTGCACGGTCTTAGTCGCAAGTGTCACTTTGTCACGGAGCAGTCGCAAGAGTCGTATGCCCACGTTATGGTACGCGATGCCATTGTTTGTTCGGCCCCTGATAGGGAGGTCTGGCAACGGGCCCTGCAGTTAGAAGACCCTTCCCTCGAGGAAGTCCTGTCCATTGCTCAATCGTATGAAGTCTCTCATGTAGCGGGTCAACAGCTGGAAGCATGGTGCGACGTCGCGGAGGTTCAGGGCGGCGCGGGTGCGTCCACTGTGTCCGGGGTGAACGACGTGCGAGTGGTACTATCTGGCCCTTACGGCCGATCCCGCACGGCGCGTAAACAGAACTCCGACCGCCGGCCCCTGTTGCCATCTTGTGCATCGTGCTATATACGTCATGATCGGTCAGAGTGCCCCCAGCGTTGGGCCGTTTGTCGCAAATGTAATAAGAAAGGTCATGTTGCTAAAGTTTGCCGCTCAGCCTCCACCGAATCGAAGGAAGCAGGCTCTGGGGACATGGACGTTGACATTCAGGAAGTTTCATCAGGCCAGGCTCCCGACGCATCGGCGCGCAAACTCTTTATCAAGGTGTCAGTTCGGTCGCGCCGATTACAACTGCAAGTCGATACGGGCGCGGCAGTTTTGTTGTTGAATGCCCAAACTTATTCCGACCTTGGATCGCCCCCGTTGGCGCCGGTTTACCGGTGTCTCCGCGGTTATGGTAAACAGTTCATTCCCCTACTGGGTCAATTCACTACCGATGTGACTTACAAATCAGTCACTCGGCCTCTTACTTTTATTGTTGTCAGTGATGCGGGCTCCGCTAACCTTTTTGGCCTGGACGCCTTTCAAGCTTTCGGTTTTTCTATCACTGACACCATACAGTTGGTTTCCGAAGACGTTCCCTATCAATCATTGGAATCTTTGATCTCAGACTTTCCAGATATCTTTGAGGAGGGTCTGGGGCGTGTTTCCGATTTTGAAGCTCACTTAACGTTGAAGGCGTCGGCTCGCCCGCGTTTTCTATGCGCGAGACAGATCCCCTTGGCTCTCCGCCCTCCGGTAAAGGAAGAGCTATACCGGCTGACAGCCCTAGGGGTCGTTCTTCCCATTTCTTCCAGTGAGTGGGCTTCGCCCCTCGTTATTGTCAGGAAGCCCTCGGGAAAATTACGTCTTTGTGGCGATTTCAAGGCCACCGCTAATTCCCAATTGGTGGTGGACACCTATCCTTTGCCTCGGGCTGATGAATTGTTCTCCGTCGTGGCGGGAGGCCAATATTTTTCGAAAATCGATCTGTCGGAGGCTTATCATCAGATACCACTTGATGAGGACTCCAAAAGGCTGGCGGTCGTCAACACCCCTTTTGGCCTTTACCAATACCAGCGGTTGGCTTTTGGAATATCTAGTGCCCCGGCGATATTCCAGCGTTATCTTGAGCATGTCACATTATTTCGCAGACCTTCCAGGATTTTTGTAGGCGCTTCGGTATTCGGCACATTTGCTCTCCCCCCTTCCATCCACAATCGAATGGGGAAGCCGAGCGCATGGTGCGCACATTTAAGACGCAGATGAAAAAGTATGTGCACGAATTTCCTGTGGAGGAATCATTGACATTTTTCTTGACGGCATACCGGACCACACCAATGGGAGAACGCAGCCCAGCGGAGCTCCTCCATGGGCGTCAACCTAGGACTCTGCTGCACCTCCTCCGGCCTGGTCCTCACCAGTCTTCACAAAATGGCGTCCTTGGTTTTCCACTGGGTATGTCGGTCTGGGCCCATGGTTTTGGTCACAATCCACGTTGGCTACCGGCGGTGGTCCTGTGCCGAAATGGCCGCCGGCTCTATACCTTGCAGGCGGGGGACCGGGTGATACGTCGTCACCAAAATCTGCTCCGTCCACATTCAGGCACCCACCCTCCGACCTCTCGGACACCGACTTCCCCATTGCCGGCACCTGTGTTGGATTCACGGGGGACGTCACCTCCTCTCCCCGCTGTGACTCTGCCGCACTGCATTGGTTCTCCACCTTTGCGGCCTCCAGTGGCTCCAGTACCGGCATCGCCATCGTTCGAGATGCCCCGGCGAGAGCCAGCCCCCCTAGCAGGCACAGTTTCTCAGGAGGCTGGTTCCCCTGTGGTCGTCCCTTCCCCTTCGTCCCCACCACTGGGTCTTGCCCCTTCCGAGGTGGAACAGGATCAGGAGTTCGACGACCTGTCGCCTGTTCTGTCCCGGGCTCCGGTTGTGGGACGACGGGGGCCTCTTCGTGTTGGTCACTTCCAGCCATATTCGAAGGTTCCAGCTCGAGGGTTGGCAGATCCCCTCGACTCCGGCCATCCAATGGATGTGGAGGTCATCGCTCCTGCCCGCCACTCCACCTTCCACCATAGTGGCTCACAGTGGCGTCACGCCCTGAAGGAGGAGGAGTGCAGTAGCCACCAAACAGATTGCGGGAGGCGCACAATGGCACGGCGCGTCATGGACGGTAGTTGCCGCAAGTAGAGTCCCGTCCACCAGAGGGCACGCGGGAATTCGGATGCGACCTGTGCCGGCTGAACAACAACAACAACAACAACAACAACTCGAGCAGCACGGGCCGGCCCCAGTCAGTGATCTCAGTGATCATCGGGCCTGCCCAGGATACAGTCCCGATCCACAGAAAGTGCAGTGCGTGAACAGTGTTACTACATTTTCCTCTAAAGCTAACTTATGTGGGACAAGAAGGAGATGAAGGAGACTGTATTGACTATCGAGGAACAGCTCTGATATTAGTATTGTAATACATTACAAAGAAACTGCAAAATACTGAAGCAAGTAATCCATAAATCTAAGCAGCTTTATTTTGAGTAAAAGATAATTACTTCAGGCAACGAAATAAAAACTATATGGGATATAGTGAAGACAGTGACAGCCATGACCAAAAATAAAAAGGAACAGATAGCTCTGAAACTAAATGAGACCTTGGTTGTAGTGTTCTAAACCTCCTAAACAAGTACTTTGTTTCTGTTAGTGACAGCTTGGGGTTATCATGTTTGGGAAAGAGTGCAATGGAGTATCTAAGACCAATCATTACAAATAACTTCAGTAAAATGGAAATGACACTCACATCTTCCAAAGAAGTAGCATCCATCATTAACTCCTTAAATTCTAGGTATTTATGGTTATGATAACATATCAATGAAGGCAGTCAAAGAGTGTTCATACAACTTGAGTTCTATCTTAAGCTATTTGTGTAATCAATCTCTTATTAGTGGAACATTTCCAGACTGGCTAAAGCATGCTGAAGTTAAGCAACTATTGACCAGTTTCACTTTTGCAGGCTTTTTCAAAAATATTTGAAAATGTTCTGTTCAAGCATCTCCTTAAGTATCTGACTGCAAATAATATACTGTCCACGTCATAGTTTGGGTTTCTTATAGGTTCCTATATACAGAAAGCTATTTCCATATACAGTGATAATGTACTTAATTCATTAGATAATAGAGGCTACTGGCATTTTCTGTGACCTGTCAAAAGCCTTTGACTGTGTGAATCACAGGATTCTCTTAAGTAAATTAGAATATTATGGTGCCACTAGCATTGCTGGAAAATGGTTTGTGTCATATCTAACGAACAGGAAACAAAGGGTGTCACTGCAAAATACCTGTGCAGTAAGCAGTCAGTCTTCATCTGTTTGGGAATTAATTGTATGTCACGTTCCTCAAGATTCCATCTTGAGTCTGTTACCTTTCCTTGTGTATAGCAATGACCTCTTGTCTGTTATATTGTCAGATGCTAAGTTTGTTTTGTTTTTGGATGATACAAACATTGCAATAAGTAGCAAGTCACATACAGATTTAGAAGTGACTGCTAATCAAATTTTCACTGACATTAATAAATGGTTTAAAGCTAATTCACTGTCATTAAACTTTGAAAAGACCCACTATATGCAGTTCAGAACCTGTAAGAAATTTCCTTCCAGCACATGTATAACATATGAAGACATGCTGATCAAAGAGGTTGACAATGTTAAATTTCTGGGATTACAACTCAATAATAGATTCTGTTGGGAAAAGCACACCACAGAATTGCTGAAGCACCTAGACAAGTCTGTATTTGCAATGAGAATGTCAGATGCAGGAGATATAAACAAAAAAACTTGCATACTTTGCTTATTTTCTTTCCGTTATATCATATGGTATCATCTTCTGGGGTAACTCATCAAACAGAGCAGAAGTTTTTGCTTTGCAAAATAATGCATAAGGGGTGTTCAAAAAGAAAAAAGTCAGGGGCATAATTACAGAAACCACTACCTCCAGGAATTTTATAAGACATCCATTCACCGCCTTGTGTCACAGTGGGACAAGTGTCTCAACAGCCGGGGTCAATACTTCTAACATGCAGGTAGTGGTTTCTGTAATTATGCCTCCAGCTCATTTCTTTTTTAATGCCCCTTATAATAAGACTCATTTGTGGTGTACATTCAAGAACATCATGTAGAAACCTGTTCAAGGAACTTTCTATTCTAACCACTGCTTCTCAATATATTTATTCCTCAAGAAATTTGTTGCAAGTATTATGTCTCTGCTTCTGACCAATAACTCAATACATAGTATCAATATTAGGAATAAGAGCAATCTACATAAAGATCTAAAATCACTTACCTCAGTCCAGTTGCAAGTATTATGTCTCTGCTTCTGACCAATAAATCAATACATAGTATCAATATTAGGAATAAGAGCAATCTACATAAAGATCTAAAATCACTTACCTCAGTCCAAAAAGGTGTCCAATATTCAGGAACACACATTTTCAATGCATTGTCAGCAAGCATCGAAACTTGGTTTCAGGTAAAACACAGTTTAAACAGAAATCAAACAATGGAAAATCCAGGATGGAATGTAACAATATTATGAGAAGGAAAGTTGCTACTCACCATATAGCAGAGATGCTGAATCGCAGATAGGCACAACAAAAAGACTTTCACTATTAAAGCTTTCGGCCATTGACCTTTGTCAACAATAGACACACATACGGGCGCGCACACACACACACACACACACACACACACACACACACACACACACATGCAACTCACACACACAAACACATGCAACTCACACACATGACTGCAGTCTCAGGCAACTGAAACCACACTGAATGTGGTTTAACATTGGTCCCTTTTCTTAACTTGCATTTATTGCAAATCTCTATCTCAGAACAAAATTTCAAGTTACCAGAAAAAAAGAACATTTAACTCCTATACACAAAATAAAAGAGTGGACCTGCAGAATCACAAACCAATACCCTTAACATTGGATTTCTGCAGAATTCTTGACCACATTCTAAGTTCAAGTATAATAAATTGACTTGAACCAGAAAAGCTTCAGCCCACAGATCAACATGGATTTAGAAAGCATCATCACACTGTGTCCTGCAAAACAAGGATGAATGGGAACTGATAGATTCCATATTTCTATATTTCCAGAAAGCATTTGACATAGTGCTCCACTGCAGACTGTTAACAAAAGTGCATGTATGTGAAATAGTTACTCAGATTTGTGAGTGGCTCAAAGATATTTTAAGTAATAGGTCACAGCACAGGGGGAAATGGTCAACATTGCTTTATTTGGAGAATTCTAGGAAAATGTAGCTCATCTGTAAATACTGCAATGTTTAGAATACTTGTGTGGCTTTCTTGTGTACTACTCAAGAGTTTGGGATATGCCCCAGATCAGATTAAAGGAAGACACCCAACCAACTCACATGTGCGCTGCAAGATTTGTTACCTGTAGGTTCCAGCAACATGAAAGTGTTCCACAATATTCACAAGCTCTGTGAAGTCAAATAGGAATATGTGGAGGGAAGCAGTACAGAAAACCTGCATTTGTGGCAGACTGCCAAATAAATATTTTGGTATCAACATACATCTCCCATAGGGGTTGTGGAGACAATGTAAGAGAAATTAGAACTGGTATGGAGGCATGTAGACAGTCTTTTCCCCCTTGCTCCATTTGCAAGCAGAACAGGAAAGGGAATGAATAGCTGTGGTCAAGGTACCCTCCACAATGCACCATATGGTAGCTTGTGGAATGTGTATGTAGGTGTGTCAGGTCATTATCAATGCTAAAACAAATACAAGAGTATATTACAATGTGATTTACAAAAGTAATAAGTCCATCGTTGTCTTTTGATGTTAACATTACATACCAGTGCGGAATTGTAGCAGTTGTTCGTGCTCAAGTGAATGCTTACACAGTCCAACCATTACTGTTGTAAAATTATATGTTGGGTTCACAGTACACATTGGTTTTGTGTATGGTGCCCTCTATGAGGGCACCTAAAGTTTTGACGCCATATTTTGTAATATTTATGTTGTATAATAAATAAGTAGCAACATGAAATTATTATGAGTAAAAATATGTAAAATTACAATTCTTACTTATCCTCATGCCTGTAATGTGCTAGGATGTATCTTACAACATACTGTAGATGTAAAAAATGTACTTGATTCATCTGGGGTTTATAAAATTAATTGTTCTGATTGTGGAGCATGTTATGTAGGTTAGACAGGGAGGAGACTGGAAACTAGGTTTATGGAACATGTTGCTCTAGAAAGAAAAGATGCAGCAGAGAAATCAAGTCTGGCTGCACATTTATTGTCAACTAAACATAGATTGCCAATGTTAACGTCAAATGTAAGGTTGCTACATAGAGGCGAAAAGGGTGGACTCCTCGATCTTCTTGAGGAGATGGAGATCTTTTGCCACCAAAGAAATGCTAAGTGTAACCTGATCAATGATCAGGTCATAATGAAAAATGCCCATTTCTAGGAATTGTTTGAAAACTGCCTGCTTGAAAGCAGTGAAAAATTCGACCCAGGGGGTCTCAAAGATCAGTTGCAACCTCACTCCATTATGTAGCAGCCACTTGCATAAGATCTAAATGAGTACCACTTTCACAACACTATATTTATATAACTTATTGCATTAGAATAATACACAAACTCATGAGGGTATCTATTAGCAGCAATTAATACATAAAATTGTCATTTTTCACAATAAGTGTTATAATTCTGCCTGAAGGACACATATCTTGTCCTTCTGTTCTGTAATTTTCTGATTCATCTGGTACAACCTACATTTCCATGGAAAGGCTTCACTGAGTCCTTCATTATCTTCCCTATTGCACACCCAATGAAACCACAAACTACGATTTTCACAGAACACTCCCAGTTAACTGACCTACAGTAAAGTCCACATGTCACACATGGCTGATTGATTTTATAAGACTTTAAGTCAGAAATTATTGAATAACAATAGTGGATGCAATGAAATACAAGATTACATGATGGTTTATAAACATTTTTCACACATAAAATTAGGCCTAGATATTGGTATTTTGGCAAGAGAACAAATCTTCACTTTTCACATGGTTTAACCTTGAAACTTCCTGGCAGATTAAAACTGTGTGGCGGAATGGGACTCAAAGGTAGGACCTTTGCCTTTCATGGGAGGTGATCTACCAACTGAGTTACCCAAGCACGACTCACAACTTGTGCTCACAGCTTTACTTCGACAAGTAACTCATCTCCTACCTTCCAGACTTCACTCCTGTATTGTGGAGCCCAGCCTGGGGGATTGTTTCCAAAATAATTTTTCACCCTGTGGCAGAATATGCACTGGCATGAAACTTCCTGCCAGATTAAAACTGTGTGATGGACTGGGGCCCAAATGCAGCACATATGCCTTTTGCAGACAAGTGCTCTATCAACTGAGCTACCCAAGCACAACTCACAACTCATCCTCACAGGTTTACTTCTGACAACCTCTTATCTCCTACCTTCCAAACTTCACAGAAGTCCTACTGCAAAACTGTAAGAAATGATTTCCCAGAGACATGTTTGGTTTCAGGCTGGGGTACTGTTTCCCAAATGATATTTGACTTTGCAGTGGAGTCTGTGCTGATATGAAACTCCCTGGCATATTAAAACTGTGTGGTGGACCAGCAATTGAACCCAGATTTGAAACCTAATCCACCACATAGTTTTAATATGACAGAAAGTTTAATATCAGCACACACTCCACTGCAGAGTGAAAAATTAATTCTGGAAACAGTCCCCCAGTCTGTGGCTAAGCCATCTCTCCACAATATCGTTTCTTCCAGGGGTGTTAATATTGCAAAATTCAGAAAAGCTGGTGTTGGTGGGAAGGATCCATGTGACACAGGCTGTGAGGCAGTCATTGAAATGAAGGATGTCATGTTGGGCAGCATGCTCAACAACAGGGTGGTCCACTTGTTTCTTGACCACAGTTTGTCAGTGGCCATTCATGCAGACTGACAGCTTGTTGGTTGTCATGCCCACATAGAATGTAGCACAGTGATTGCAGCTTAGCTTGTAGATTACATGACTGGTTTCACAGGTAGCCCTGCCTTTGGTGGGATGGGTGATGTTTGTGACTGGACTGGAGTAGGTGTCGGTGGGAGGATGTAAGGGACAGGTCTTGCATCTAGGTATTTTATAGGGATATGAGCCATGAGATAAGGAGTTGAGAGCAGGGGTTGTGTAAAATGGACAAGTAAATTGTGTTGGTTCAGTGGATGGTGGAGTACCACTGTGGGATGGGTGGGAAGGATATTTCTCATTTTAGGGCATGCCAAGAGGTGGTCACAATCCTTGAGGAAAATGTAATTCAGTTGCTTCAGTCCTGGACGGTACTGAGTTATGAGGGGAATGCCAACATCAGCCAAAATGGCTTTGCTGTGATGGTGCCATGAGTGGCCATAACACTACAGCAATAATTTTTCCAGAGATTTCTCTGAAATCCTGAATGTAGCAAGGATAAAATACAGGAGGAAAAAGGCGACTTACAACTTGTACAGAAACCAGACAGCAGCTGTAAGAGTTGAGGGGGCATAAAAGGTAAGTAGTGGTTGACAAGGGAGTGAGACAGGGCTGTAGCTTATCCCCATTGTTATTTAATCTGTACATTGAGGAGGTAGTAAAGGAAACCGAAGAAAAGTTTGGAGAAGGAATTAATGTGCAGGGAGAAGAAATAAAAACTTTGAGGATTGTTGATGACACTGTAATTCTATTAGAGACAGAAAAAGACTTCTAAAAGTGGTTAAATAGAATGGACAGTGCCTGGAAAGGAGGATATAAGTTGAAAATCAACAAAATCAAAACAAGAGTAATAGAATGTAGTTGAATTAAATCAGGTGATGTTCAGGGAATTGCATTAGGAAATGAAGCACTAAAAGTAGCAGATTAACTTTGCTATTTGAGGACTAAAATAACTGATACTGACTGAAGTAGAGAAGAAAATAAAAGGTGTGCTGGCAATGAAAAGAAAAGCATTTGTGGAGAAGAGAAATTTCTCAACATCAGATATAGAGTTATGTGTTATGATGTCTTTTCTGAAGGTATGGAAGTGAAACATAGTTGACAAACAGTTCAGACAAGAAGAGAATAAAAGCTTTTGAAATCCAGCACTACAGAGGAATGCTGAAGATTAGATGGATAGATTATGTAATTAATGAGGAGGTACTGCATAGAATTTGGGAGGAAAGAAATGTGTTGCACAACTTTACAAAAACAAGGATTTGTTTGACAGAACATGTTCAGAAACATCAAGGGATCAGCAATTTAGTACTGGTGGGATGTGTGTGTGTGTGTGTGGGGGGGGGGGGTAAAAAACTGTAGAAGGAGACCAAATAATGAATATCGTAAACAGTTCAAAAGGATGTAGGTGTACTAGTTATTCAGAGATGAAGAGGTATGCATACAATAGAGTAACATGGAGAGCTGCATCATACCAGTCTTTAGACAACAACTGCAACATGTTGCTCAGTACACTGCATACATGTGAAGAATAGGGTATTAGTTCATTCCTCTAGTTATTATCAATTTCAATGAGAAATTTTAATTGAGTTAATTGCACTCTTGATTTCTTTGGCTGAGCATGGAGTAATTGTAATTTGCTCATATGCATGTATGTGGGATTACTTCTTGCAAGCACATGTGCAGAACACAGATACAAAGTATAAAATACACAAAATTGGTTGTAATTTCTGTTGGGAATGTGAGCAAATACTACAGATTAAGATTGTAAAAGAGGTGGTTATAGAGATCTTCCAGTTTAGAAAACAAAGGATCACATTATGTGTACGTAAAGATTCTCTTATGGCCCCAATCCTATTATAGATCCTTACAAGTGACTATAATTCTTCAGTCCACCCCAAAATTCACAGATTTTTTAGATGTTACTAAATGTACTTGTCAGATGGAGTTACAAAGTGAACTAAAAGTCTGCACATCATACATCAAAAAACTGCTCTACACAATCAGTCCTCTTGTAACCACAAAATAATCAGTTTATATTTCTTTACAAGTCATATAAAAGAAAAGTCCATCACACACCTCTAAGTATATGTGATGAGTGACCCAATAAAATTCCACATTTGCCTGTGTACTGATTACTGGTTCATTTCAAATTAAAGTGGCATACCCACACAGACTATATTAGTAAAAATAAAGTATAACAAGCTATTGTATCAAAATTCTTGTAAACATTTAAAATGT
Organism: Schistocerca cancellata; assembly: GCF_023864275.1. Lineage (NCBI taxonomy): Eukaryota > Metazoa > Arthropoda > Insecta > Orthoptera > Acrididae > Schistocerca > Schistocerca cancellata. The sequence goes on along the minus strand of NC_064627.1, from coordinate 861,177,355 downwards.
GTACTATACATTGGCAGTATCATTATTGTGATAGGGCATAATTTTTAGCACATAATCATCCAGTAAACTGTTTCACAGCCAGAAAAAGTATCACATAAACTGAGGTTAATCCCCATTTGAAAAGCTCCTAATAGAAACTTTTTCATCTTTATACATTTTGCAACTAACAATATTCACATAGAAAATTAGAGATGAGGAAAATAGTCTCATGGGCACAAACTAAGTTATTCATTTGTTATGATAACAGGTAAATACAATATTTACAGCGCTAATGTGTTTGTGTGGCTGCATGACAGTAATGTCTTCCATAAATCTTCACACTGAACATGCACACAGAAGCGTAAGACAAAATGAGGAAGTGCAGCTGGAAAATTTAAATTATAAATAAATCCACCTATTAGATATAACATCTTATCAAAGTGTGTCTTGAGATTTACTCACTAAATAAACAGCTACTGTACTGTACAAGAATATTTTGTTCCACCAAAAGATGTAAGTTTTTTATTTAAATTAATGTAGAATGTTAGTATTTCATCAATAACCACAAAATTAATTTCATGAGGTGAAGCCCTAAAATGTTCTGAGAAAAATATTTGAATTTAAGTGTCTCAGTAAACATTCACAAAACATGAGAGGAACCTGTTGTAAATAATTTTCTGTGAGATAGTGTAATAGTCAGCTATGCATGAATGAAGATGTGATCAGTCCTGTGATAAGTGAAAGTACACTACTAGCCATTAAAATTGCTACACCATGAAGATGACGTGCTACAGATGCAAAATTTAACCGACAGGAAGAAGATGCTGTGATATGCAAATGATTAGCTTTTCAGAGCATTCACACAAGGTTGGCACTGGTGGCAACACCTACAAGGTGCTGACATGAGGAAAGTTTCCAACCGATTTCTCATACACAAACAGCAGGTGACCGGCGTTGCCTGGTGAAACGTTGTTGTGATGCCTCGTGTAAGGAGGATAAATGCATACCGTCACGTTTCAGATTTTGATAAAGGTCAGATTGCAGCCTATTGCGATTGCAATTTATCGTATCACAATATTGCTGCTCGCGTTGGGCGAGATCCAATGACTGTTAGCAGAATATGGAATTGGTGGGTTCAGGAGGGTAATACAGAATGCAGTGCTGGATACCAACGGCCTCATATCTCTAGCAGTCAAGATGACAGGCATCTTATCTGCATGGGTGTAATGGATCGTGCAGCCGCGTCTCGAACCCTGAGTCAACAAATGGGGACATTTGCAAGACAACAACCATCTGCATGAACAGTTCGATGACAGTTGCAGCAGCATGGACTATCAGCTCGGAGACCACGGCTGCGGTTACCCTTGACGTTGCATCACAGACAGGAGCGCCTGCGATGGTGTACTTGAAGATGAACCTGGATGCACAAATGGCAAAACGTCATTTTTAGGATGAATCCAGGTTCTGTTTACAGCATTATGATGGTCGCATCCGTGTTTGGCGACATTGCGGTGAATGCACATTGGAGGCATGTATTCGTCATCGCCATACTGGCATATCACCTGGTGTAATGGTATGGGGTGCCATTGGTTACATGTCTCGGTCACCTCTTGTTCGCATTGACGGCACTTTGAACAGTGGATGTTACATTTCAGATGTGTTACGAACTGTGGCTCCACCCTTCATTCGATCCCTGCGAAACCCTACATTTCATCAGGATAATGCACGAATGCATGTTGCAGGTCCTGTACGGGCCTTTCTGGATACAGAAAATGTTAAACTGCTGCCCTGGCCAGCACATTCTCCAGATTGCTCACCAATTGGAAACATCTGGTCAATGGTGGCCGAGCAACTGGCTCGTCACAATATGCCAGTCACTACTCTTCATGAACTGTGGTATCGTGTTGAAGCTGCATGGGCAGCTGTACCTGTACATGCCATCCAAGCTTGACTCAATGCCCAGGCATATCATGGCCGTTATTATGACCAGAGGTGGTTGTCCTGGGTACTGATTTCTCAGGATCTATGCACCCAAATTGCATGAAAATGTAATCACATATCACTTATAGTACAATATATTTGTCCAATGCATACCTGTTTATCATCTGCATTTCTTCTTGGTGCAGCAATTTTAATGGCCAGTAGTGTATAGTGTTAGTGTACAAATAGAAAAAAATGAATAAATGGAAAGAAATAAAGGGAAGAAAGAGAGAAATTAAGTGTTCCATTGTCAATGAGATCATTACAGATAGCACACCAGCTTGGACTGGTGAAGGAAATGGTCTGTGTCAGTTTTCAAAGAAACCATCCAGACATTTGTATGAAAATCACAGTTAACCTATACTTTGTTAGAGATTTGAACTTCTCAGAAACAAAAATTACTCTTTGTACATAGAAAAGAATGGAAAATCTAGCATGGAATGTAACAAAATAATGAAAAGGAAAGTTGCTACTCACCAAAAAGCGGATATGCTGAGTTGCAGAACGGCAATCAAAAAGACCGTCGGAAAGTTAGCTTTTGGCCCACAAGGCCTTTGTCAAAAATATACAACATACATACACTCACACAAACACAACTCACACACACATGACCACAGTCTCTGGCAGCTGGAGCCAGATTATCTTTGTATACATGTAGAACTCAGTTTCATAATCACAAAAATTTTAATACTGCTGATTATTAGTGCAGGATTAGATAGAATTACAATCCTGATGGAAGAATATCCACAACTGAGCATTATAGCAGAGGTTGAAAATACCACTTCAGTTGTAAATTTCTTTATTTTCACACGACCGGTTTTGGACTGTTATTAACCCATCTTCAGGTATTGTAGCTGTGCTGAGGTCCCTGAGTGCTGCATGTACCAGGTGTGGTGTGCTGCCTATGAGTGCAGAACAGGGAGACTCCCGGGTCTGTGCTCCCCGGGTCTGTGCTCATAGGCAGCACACCGTGCCTGGTACATGCTGCACCTGGGGACCACAGCACAGCTATGATACCTGAAGATGGGCTTATAACAGTCTGAAACTGGTCGTGTGAAAATAAAGAAATTTACAACTGAAGTGGTATTCAACCTCTGACAGATAAAATTAACTTTATTTGCTTCAGGACCATTATAACCCCCCCCCCCCCCCTCCTTTCCACCAAGTTTCCTATTCCATACACTTATAGTCTAGATGAAGAACAGGTGTTCACATATAAACTCAAAGTCCTCTTGTTTTTATGGTATAGTCATTTTATGATAAATACACTCCTGGAAATTGAAATAAGAACACCGTAAATTCATTGTCCCAGGAAGGGGAAACTTTATTGACACATTCCTGGGGTCAGATACATCACATGATCACACTGACAGAACCACAGGCACATAGACACAGGCAACAGAGCATGCACAATGTCGGCACTAGTACAGTGTATATCCACCTTTCGCAGCAATGCAGGCTGATATTCTCCCATGGAGACGATCGTAGAGATGCTGGATGTAGTCCTGTGGAACGGCTTGCCATGCCATTTCCACCTGGCGCCTCAGTTGGACCAGCGTTCGTGCTGGACGTGCAGACCGCGTGAGATGACGCTTCATCCAGTCCCAAACATGCTCAATGGGGGACAGATCCGGAGATCTTGCTGGCCAGGGTAGTTGACTTACACCTTCTAGAGCACGTTGGGTGGCACGGGATACATGCGGACGTGCATTGTCCTGTTGGAACAGCAAGTTTTCTTGCCGGTCTAGGAATGGTAGAACGATGGGTTCGATGACGGTTTGGATGTACCGTGCACTATTCAGTGTCCCCTCGACGATCACCAGTGGTGTACGGCCAGTGTAGGAGATCGCTCCCCACACCATGATGCCGGGTGTTGGCCCTGTGTGCCTCGGTCGTATGCAGTCCTGATTGTGGCGCTCACCTGCACGGCGCCAAACACGCATACGACCATCATTGGCACCAAGGCAGAAGCGACTCTCATCGCTGAAGACGACACGTCTCCATTCGTCCCTCCATTCACGCCTGTCGCGACACCACTGGAGGCAGGCTGCACGATGTTGGGGCGTGAGCGGAAGACGGCCTAACGGTGTGCGGGACCATAGCCCAGCTTCATGGAGACGGTTGCGAATGGTCCTCGCCGATACCCCAGGAGCAACAGTGTGTCTAATTTGCTGGGAAGTGGCGGTGCGGTCCCCTACGGCTCTGCGTAGGATCCTACGGTCTTGGCGTGCATCCGTGCGTCGCTGTGGTCCGGTCCCAGGTCGACGGGCACGTGCACCTTCCGCCGACCACTGGTGACAACATCGATGTACTGTGGAGACCTCACGCCCCACGTGTTGAGCAATTCGGCGGTACGTCCACCCGGCCTCCCGCATGCCCACTATACGCCCTCGCTCAAAGTCCGTCAACTGCACATACGGTTCACGTCCACGCTGTCGCGGCATGCTACCAGTGTTAAAGACTGCGATGGAGCTCCGTATGCCACGGCAAACTGGCTGACACTGACGGCGGCGGTGCACAAATGCTGCGCAGCTAGCGCCATTCGACGGCCAACACCACGGTTCCTGGTGTGTCCGCTGTGCCGTGCGTGTGATCATTGCTTGTACAGCCCTCTCGCAGTGTCCGGAGCAAGTATGGTGGGTCTGACACACCGGTGTCAATGTGTTCTTTTTTCCATTTCCAGGAGTGTATGTGTGATAAAGTAAAATATCACCTGACTCTTCTTGGAACATGTGTTCTCAGAATTTTGACAGTAAACCTCTCTGACGCACACAGTGGCTCTCTTCAAGTAACTCTCATTGTAGTTGGGTGAACATCCCTGTGATGCTCTTGTACTTAAATAATGCATACATGATGAAACTTCTGATCTTCTTTGAATCTTCTCTATCTCCTCTATTACCTTGATTAAACCTACCTAGTAGAGATCCAAGACTGGGAAGCAATACTCAAGAGTCCTCAAAATGCAGATTTCATAAGCGCCTTAAGTGTATATCTTTATGTTACCATTGAACCATCAGAAAATATCACCTCTCATCAAACTGTAATATGTTTGTCACCTGGCATAACTTCTATAGTATTTCAGATTGGCTTACCTGGCACACACGTGCATGTGCGCGCACAACACACACACACACACACACACACACACACACACACACACACACACACACACATATATATATATATATATCTGCATGTGTCTGTATATGTGGGGATGGATATGTGTGTGTGCGTGAGTACATACCTGTCCACCTGTCCTTTTTTCCACCTAAGGTAAGTCTTTCCGCTCCCGGGATTGGAATGACTCCTTACCCTCTCCCTTAAAACCCACATCCTTTCGTCTTTCCCTCTCCTTCCCTCTTTCCTGATGAAGCAGCCATTGGTTGCGAAAGCTTGAACTTTTGGTGTGGGTTTGTGTTTGTTTGTGTGTCTATCAACATACCAACGCTTTCGTTTGGTATGTTACATCATCTTTGTTTTTCATAGGGAAATCCCCAAACCACCTTCCCTACCCTCTGGCTCCTACCCTTGTAACCGCCCCGGTGTAAAACCTATCCCATGCACCCTCCCACCACCACCTACTCCAGTCCTGTAACCCGGAAGGTGTACATGATCAAAGACAGAGCCACGTGTGAAAGCACCCACGTGATTTACCAACTGACCTGCCTACACTGTGAAGCTTTCTATGTGGGAATGACCAGCAACAAACTGTCCATTCGCATGGATGGACACAGGCAGACAGTGTTTGTTGGTAATGAGGATCACCCTGTGGCTAAACATGCCTTGCTGCATGGCCAGCACGTCTTGGCACAGTGTTACACCGCCGGGGTTATCTGGATACTTCCCACTATCACCAACCTGTCAGAACTCCATAGATGGGAACTTGCCCTTCAGTATATCCTCTCTTCTCGTTACCCATCAGGCCTCAACCTCCGCTAATTTCATGTTGCCGCCACTCATACCTCACCTGTCATTCGACAACATCTTTGCCTCTGTACTTCTACCTCGACTGACATCTCTGCCCAAACTCTTTGCCTTTACAAATGTCTGCTTGTGTCTGTATATGTGTGGATGGATATGTGTGTGTGTGCGAGTGAATACCCGTCCTTTTTTCCCCCTAAGGTAAGTCTTTCCGCTCCCGGGATTGGAATGACTCCTTACCCTCTCCCTTAAAACTCAAATCCTTTCGTCTTTCCCTCTGCTTCCCTCTTTCCTGACGAGGCAACCGTTGATTGCGAAAGCTAGAATTTTGTGTGTATGTTTGTGTGTCTATCGACGTGCCAGCGCTTTCGTTTGGTATATATATATCTGAATGGTATGTTTCACGAGTGCATTAAACAACTAGAAAAGAATGCATTAAAGCATGTGAATGACTACTACAGTTTTACAATGAAATGCTGGACAGTGTGAACATTCATCAAGAATTTAAAGCAACAAAAGCTGTTGTTATACTCAAGCCAGGAAAACCTAAAGAAAACCCAGCAACCTAGCTTCCAATTATGCTACTAAACATCTGTTACAAGATGATGTAATCAAGTGACACCAGTGACTCAATACGGTTTATGGACCTAATCCAAAAAATTTGGATTCAAGGCAAACTTCACAGAGTCCACAAGAAAAAATGACAATACAGAAACCTGTATCGATAATATTCTAACAAGTTACAACTGCAATGTTGCAAGGAAGCTATGTGTAGATTAGGGACTTTCAGATCATTCTGCTTGAAATGACTAATGTAGATGAACAAAGTACTAGAAAAACTTACAGCAACGACATTTATCTTTTGAAAGCTTAAAATTGTTCTGCTCTAAATTAGAAGAGGTGGAGTGGCACGTCCAAACTGAGATTCCAATCTCTGTACATTTTAACATATTTTTTGAAAATTTTTTACATGTATTTGATTAAATATTTCCACTTAGAGTGTGCCAGACAAAAGTGTCTAGTAAGCTAAAGTATGCGGAGGTAAAACCTTTGTTTCAAAAAGGCTCAAGAAAAGATATGGGGAACTACCGCCCAATCTCTATTCTCCCAATTTTTTCAAAAATATCTGGAGTGGGGGTAACACAAATTAAAAAATAATAGAAGAATCAAACATAATTTCAGATAAGGCAAGAGTACCATTGAGGCCATTAATGAGTTTGTGAAAAAAATCATTTCCACCCTAAACAAGTCGAAAAAAGTTGCAGGATTATTCTGTGACCTCATTAAAACAGTTGATTGTGTAAACCACCACTTGCTCCAGTATAAAATGGAAAGATACGGAATTGGGGGTTGTGCTTTAGAGTGATTCAGGTCATACATCATGAACAGAAAACAAAGGGTAGTTATATCATCAAGTTATGGAAATTCCTTCTCTGAATGACAGATTATTTTGCAAGGTGGTCCTGAACATAAATTCACGCTCAGCTTTATTCAGTGATGATACTTCTGCCCTTGTTGAAAGCAGTGGTCCCGAACTTCAACTGTCACAAAACTATTAGACAGTTTGGAAAACTGATTCCAACTAAATGGGCTAAAATTGAATTCTGGGAAAATAACATTTGCTGCTGTTTAGAAATAAAAACTCCAAGATAAAAGAATTCCACATTAGTCACAGAAACAAAGAACTGAAAGAAGCGGACTGTGTTAAATTTTAGGGATGCATTTGGACCAAAATCTATCCTGGTCTTCACACATAAAGTATTTAGCAAGTGAATTAAACAGACTGTCATTTGCAATAAAAATTCTGTCATACTCAACTAGCATGGAGACAAGAAAAATAGTTTACCACAGCTACTTTAAATCAGTTATAAGGTATTGCAATAGTTTTTGGGAGGCATAAGCAAAACGACTAGAATCTTAAAATTACAAAAATCAATTGTTAGAAATATGTCTAATGCAAAACTGAAAGTATCCTATCACCCACTGTTAAGAAATTTAAAAATATTAAGTGCTCTGTGTTGGTACATTTATGAACTGATTATTTTTGTATATAGTAACCCCAAGTTATTGATAGACAATAACTTTAAACATCAATACAGTAGTAGGAACAAGGAGAATTTCATGCTTCCCACTCATAGGTTAAAGCTGTTTGCACAAACCCAAGAATAGATGGGCATGAAAATTTACAACATCCTAAAAAAGAAACAAATCCTCAGCATGGATATGGGGCAATTAAAGCAAAAACTATGACAATTGTTTGTACAGAAATGTTATTATTCCTTTGAAGAATTTCTTAATGATAATATTACAATCTGAGCAAGAAAGCTAGTGGCTGAAATGTTTTGTTAATTAAGCTTAGAAATTTTTTGTCTAATAAATGATTGTAATAATTATTCTCTCTTTTTACAACAATACTGTTGTTAGGCTACACACAGTCTCTGTAGATTATTAATTAAAATTGTTTCTGTAATACATATAAATTGTAATTGCAATATTGATGAGTCCCCTGTACATTAAACTTGCGATATAACTCTGTATGTTATGGGACAGTAAAAATTCTGATTCTGAAAGGCTTCTGTGTGACAACACACATCCAATAAATGACGCCATAACCCTCATACACTCAGTAGGATTTTGCCCTTCTTGAATTTGCTATGAGGAAGTTCTTACCCTTACATTGTTTATAAAAGCAGGTTTACAAAAGAAAAAGAAAACCTCAGTGGCATTTAATGACCTCAAAGCAACGTACTACACCATGTGGCTGGATGGATGAATGTATAAATTAAATCAAACCATTCCAAGCTAGAAGAAATGCAGCACTTATGGAAAACTTGCTCAAAAACCACTCTTTTAAAGTTGACAATGGAGAAACCACAAGGAAACGTTGTGCCATAACGAACTGTCTCCCACACAAAAGTTTTTCTCCCGCTTTCATTTAACTTGTACACCAGTGACTAAATCACCACTGATTCTTTAAGTTTTAGCTATGCTGACAACCTAGTGATAGCAACTCAAAGCAACACATTTGAAGAAGTTGAACAAATGGTTGCTAACAATCTAGAAAAACTTAACAGTATTACAAGTTTGGCCACTAGTGGATCCCCCCTCCTCGAGAACATCTCATACCAGATGAGTGTAACCTCAAATGTATGTTGTTGTTGTTGTTGTTGTGGTCTTCAGTCCTGAGACTGGTTTGATGCAGCTCTCCATGCTAATCTATCCTGTGCAAGCTCCTTCATTTCCCAGTCCCTACTGCAACCTACATCCTTCTGAATCTGCTTAGTGTATTCATCTCTTGGTCTCCCTCTAAGATTTTTACTCTCCACGCTGCCCTCCAATGCTAAATTTGTGATCCCTTGATGCCTCAGAACATGTCCTACCAACAGATACCTTCATCTAGTCAATTTGTGCCACAAACTTTTCTTCTCCCCAATCCTATTCAATACCTCCTCATTAGTTATGTGATCTACCCATCTAATCTTCAGCATTCTTCTGTAGCACCACATTTTGAAAGCTTCTATTCTCTTCTTGTCTAAACTATTTATCGTCCATGTTTCACTTCCATGCATGGCTACACTCCATACAAATACTTTCAGAAACGACTTCCTGACACTTAAATCTATACTCAATGTTAAGAAATTTCTCTTCTTTAGAAATGCTTTCCTTGCCATTGCCAGTCTACATTTTATATCCTCTCTACTTCGACCATCATTAGTTATTTTGCTCCCCAAATAGCAAAACTCCTTTACTACTTAAAGTGTCTCATTTCCTAATCTAATTCCCTCAGCATCACCCGACTTAATTCGACTACATTCCATTATCCTCATTTTACTTTTGTTGATGTTCATCTTATATCCTCCTTTCAAGACACTGTCCATTCCATTGAACTACTCTTCCAAGTCCTTTGCTGTCTCTGACAGAATTACAATGTCATCGGCGAACCTCAAAGTTTTTATTTCTTCTTTATTTTTAATACCTACTCCAAATTTTTCTTTTGTTTCCTTTACTGCTTGCTCAATATACAGATTGAATAACATCGGGGAGAGACTACAACCCTGTCTCACTCCCTTCCCAACCACTGCTTCCCTTTCATTCCCCTCAACTCTTATAACTGCCATATGGTTTCTGTACAAATTGTAAATAGCCTTTCTCTCCCTGTATTCTATCCCAGCCACCTTAAGAATTTGAAAGAGAGTATTCCAGTCGACAATGTCAAAAGCTTTCTCTAAGTCTACAAATGCTAGAAATGTAGGTTTGCCTTTCCTTAATCTTTCTTCTAAGATAAGTTGTAAGGTCAGTATTGCGTCACGTGTTCCAACATTTCTACGGAATCCAAACTGATCTTCCCCAAGGTCGGCTTCTACCACTTTTTCCATTCATCTGTAAATAATTCGTGTTAGTATTTTGCAGCTGTGACTTATTAAACTGATTGTTCGGTAATTTTCACATTTGTCAACACCTGCTTTCTTTGGGATTGGAATTATTATATTCTTCTTGAAGTCTGACGATATTTCGACTGTCTCATATATCTGGCTCACCAGATGGTAGAGTTTTGTCAGGACTGGCTCTCCTAAGGCCGTCAGTAGTTCCAATGGAATGTTGTTTACTCCCGGGGCCTTGTTTCAACTCAGGTCTTTCAGTGCTCTGTCAAACTCTTCACACAGTATCATATATCCCATTTCATCTTCATCTATATCCTCTTCCATTTCCATAATATTGTCCTCAAGTACATCGGCCTTGTATAGACCCTCTATATACTCCTTCCACCTTTCTTTGCTTAGAACTGGGTTTCCATCTGAGCTCTTGATATTCATACAAGTGGCTCTCTTTTCTCCAAAGGTTTCTTTAGTTTTCCTGTAGGCAGTATCTATCTTACCCCTAGTGAGATAAGCCTCTACATCCTTACATTTGTCCTCTAGCCATCCCTGCTTAGCCATTTTGCACTTCCTTTCAATCTCATTTCTGAGACATTTGTACTCCTTTTTGCCTGCTTCATTTACTGCATTTTTATATTTTCTCCTTTCATCAATTAAATTCAGTGTTTCTTCTGTTACCCAAGGATTTATACTAGCCCTTGTCATTTTACCTACTTGATCTTCTGCTGCCTTCACTACTTCATCCCTCAGAGCAACCCATTCTTCTTCTACTGTATTTCTTTCCCCCATTCCTGTCAATTGTTCCCTTATGCTTTCCCTGAAACTCTGTACAACCTCTGGTTTAGTCAGTTTATCCAGGTCCCATCTCCTTAAATTCCCACCTTTATGCAATTTCTTCAGTTTCAACCTACAGTTCATAACCAATAGATTGTGGTCAGAGTCCACATCTGTCCCTGGAAATGTCCTACAATTTAAAACCTGGTTCTTAAATCTCTGTCTTACCATTATATAATCTATCTGATACCTTTTAGTACATCCAGGATTCTTCCATGTATACAACCTTCTTTTATGATTCTTGAACCAAGTGTTAGCTATGATTAAGTTATGCTCTGTGCAAAATTCTAACAGACGGTTTTCTCTTTCATTTCTTAGCCCCAATCCATATTCACCTAGTAAGTTTCCTTCTCCCCCTTTTCCTACTGTCGAATTCCAGTCACCCATGACTATTAAATTTTCGTTTCCCTTCACTACCTGAATAATTTCTTTTATTTCATCAAACATTTCTTCAATTTCTTCGTCATCTGCAGAACTAATTGGCATATAAACTAGTACTACTGTAGTAGGTATGGGCTTCGTGTCTATCTTGGCCACTATAATATGTTCACTATGCTGTTTGTAGTAGCTTACCCACACTCCTATTTTTTTTATTCATTATTAAACCTACTCCTGCATTACCCCTGATTGATTTTGTATTTATAACCCTGTATTCACCTGACCAGAAGTCCTGTTCCTCCTGCCACCAAACTTCACTAATTCCCACTATATCTAACTTTAACCTATCCATTTCCCTTTTAAATTTTCTAATCTACCTGCTGGATTAAGGGATCTGACATTCCATGCTCTGATCTGTAGAATCCCAGTTTTCTTTCTCCTGATAACGACGTCTATGTGTGGTAGAGTAATTATGGTGACATGGCGACAGTGTTTGCACAGCAATTGCCAACATAGTATAACTGAGGTGGAATATGGGGAACCAGCCCCCATTCGCTGAGACAGATGGAAAACCACCTTAAATACCATCCACAGGCTGGCCTGCACACCAGACCTTGACACTTCCTGCTCGGGAAGTAGCGTGTTAGACCGCACAGCTAGCTGGGCGGGCACTCACCATTATTGCTCCACCAAATCTCTTACAACAAAGGGCTATGACATGAGGAAGGACAAAACTCAAATGTTCTGGATACATACCAATTCATGAAATATTGAACAATTTCCCATACAGTTCACAAAAATCTACAGAAGCAGTCTGGGTAAACAATGGGCAACGTGCTGCAGACAGCTACGGTCTAAGAGAAGTATGGAGAAATCAGTAGACATTCTTCTGAGGTCATGAGAAAATCGATCTGACCACTTGACCTCAGAGAGTGAGCCAGTCAATAAAAGAATATGGAACTTGCTCACCCAAGACAGCAGTAGTCAGGCCATGACAAAAGCAGCACTACATAAATGCTGAATGACCAATGATTGCCAATGCAACTGCAGAATATCAGAACAAACACTGGAGGACATTTTGTACAGCCGCCTGCAAAGAAAATTCATAGGTACCTGGAAGGATTTTGCAGATACAGCACCTGCAGGAATCAATTGGCTGGAGTCTTTGACTTTCCAACTATGATGGAAACTAGCTAACTCAATCTCCTTTAGCTACTGCTGGTCCTCCAGATTTTGTTGTTGCCTTGTATCACTTTAATGTATGTTCTTGTACACTATAATTATATATAAGCCATATGCCAAATAAATAAATAAATAAATAAAAGAACAGAAACTTGGAAAACAAATTAATAAGTAATTGAATTAACAAATTTATTTCAGCCTTTTCATAATATTGTTACTCCAACATGATTCACACTTAGGGATCTGTCTTATTGTGTCAGGCAATTGTCTGCATGATCAGTGCAATAATATTGGAGATGTTGCATGTGTAACAGCATAGAAAATTTTTAAAGAACATCAAATGTGTACTAAATTTGGTTTCTCATTATTTGATGCCGCTGTCATACATTTGCACCAAAGCAAAGCTTAACATTCATATGTGTAATTAGTTACCAGTACCTGTACATACTTTCATAGTGACAAAAAGGGATTCTCTAATAAAGCAGTTATTTACGTTGCACAAATCTACTGTCAAGCAGGTTCAGCTGAACTGTATTTTAAACATGTGTTCCAGTACTGGCATTTTCCATCAGGTACAGACAAGTGTAATTAGATACCTAATTTCCATGCCATCAGTTGTAAGCACAATCTTCAATACTGATTCTAGAAATTAGTTACTCTAAATCTGATGTTGCACTGCAAAATATAAACTATGTGTAACAGAAGGTCTGACGTAAATCACATTAGACGACAAATATATTTGAAAGTATAAGTTACTTCTGCATTTTAACAGAAAATACTTCAGGCAAAGAGGAAATGAGTTTGAATTATAATAGATTTTGATTCCATGTACAGTCCTGATTTCTCCACATCCACCATCACAGATTAGTAATACCTTATACATCAGAGAATATTGTCATATAGTGTCTACCACTGTCACGTCAGCTGCTTCCCCATCTATTTTCATTTACATTTCACTTCTCTTTTTAATAATATCTGCACAAATTTCAAATTAATATAATAAAAATTATTGGTTAAACAGAAAGGTTTCACATTACCTACATGAAAGATTCTGCAGGCCAGGTGGTGCACCGACTAACTCAGCTTGTGCTTTTGCAATGGACTTTTATTGAGAACCAAACCGTTATGTATAGAGCCTGGCGTACAGCAGGTCAATGCCCAGTGTCAACAAAGCATACCCTCTTTAAACAACAGAAATGTGTACCCAAGCACTGCTGTCAAAGCAGCTCCTCTATTTGTATTATAACAGGACCTGGAGGGCTCTTGAGAGAAAGTCGGCTGTTGAACTGTGTATATTGAATTATTTTAGCAGTGCAGGTCATTGACATAAAAATCTACATTCAAATGTGGATTACATAAAATATGTATCTCTATTGCTCCACATCCTGATGAAATAGTCTGTTAGTCTTGATGAAATAGTCTGTTAGTCTTCATTCTGTTTGGCAGATGACAGGAAAAATGTAATAAGTTTTTATCTTACTCATGTTCTAAGGCAGTTTTATTAATTACTGATGAGGATCACTAAAAACTAATTTTTGTGAACTGAGAGGCAATTGGCAGCTGTGGGCCAACAATTGCAGTGGCCGCTTGTCAAAGTTGCAGCAAACATTCCACCTGCCGAGAAACAACCAAACACTTTATAACAAACCAAGAATTATGATAACTTCTTGAGATTACAGTAACTTGTGATACTTTATTTTCAGTAACATTTTTGTTAATTTTTGAATATAAAGTATTAGATCTACGTTTTTTCCAGAATAATGCATTACGTTTGTACACTGCCAAAGTTCTCTGTTGTTCAAAGTCGGTCCATTATGTAAAATAATTTTACATGTTTCTGTTTTGTAATGTTGTGCAAGAAAAATCAGATAGGAGATAAATTTCACAATAAAGTACAAAACATGATCTTGTTTTTATTTTTTTTCTTGAAGTTTATGTATTATCGTTGATAACAAATGTCACTTACAATACACTGTAATTAATTTACAAAATTAATTTGCATGATGCCTGTGGCATATTTTGAAAATAAGTTAATTTATTTTCATAAGTATATGAACATATTTTGTTTCTATTATATTTTCAAGCATTTTTCATTCATATAAAATATTAATTTCATTTAAATCTGTATCTATTATTAAAAGCAGAAGTCATGCACCTTCCAGGTCTTCCTAGAAGCTGTTTGATTCCTTAAAATTTGTGCCAAATGTGTCACCTCTAGTTTGTCACTTCTATTCAATCACTTTTGCTTAGTTACTTCTGTTCAGACAGTTCAGTTCATCACTTCAGAGTACTGTCACTTAGTAAGCTCTTAGACTGATGAGATACTGACTTTTAGTCTTTTTTTTTAAACTTCAACAAGTGCATATGAAATGTTTTTGAGTTACATTAAAAGATTATTTGTGAAATTTGTGGTGAGTGAACTAAAAATAAAGAGTGCTAATACCAAGAATACTGCATTTGTCTTCAGTTCTGTATAAAAACAACCCAGTCCACTTGCATTTTTTATCAAGATGTTGCAATGGAAGCCACCCTTTGACACTGACACCATTTTCAAGATAAGTAGTAGCAATACAATATCCTTCCTTAGAATAATACGACATACATTGAGAGGTAGTGAATCAAGTATATATGTAAATGAAGGGATTATCTACAAGGTTACAAATGACATTATTTCATCAAGCAAAGAAAAACATGTAGAAATATCAGCTAGGTAGATACAAAAGCCACACATGTTCCAAAGACCAACTATACTATTTATTTACCATTCTCCCAGTGGTGACATAGATACATTCATAGCAAAACTGTTCCAAGTACTGGGCATGGTTACTAATCCTAAGGGCAAAATTCTCATTTGTTGAGATTTAAACATCAACACATTGAACCCAGATGGGTTCTACAACATGTTTTTGAACATTGTGTACAGCTATAGAATATGACCATTGATTAACACAGCCACAAGGGTAACTAAGCATTCAGCGTCAATCATGCAGCATATACTAACTAACTTGGAGAAAGGAAATTGTGATGTTGTTGTGGGTAACCTGGGCCTATCAGATCATTACAGCCAGCACTTAAAATTAAACACAAATGTAGAAAACAAAACTAAAGTATTCATATACAGAAGGATCTTCTCTAAGCAAAAAAGGGCTGAATTTACCATGAATATGAACAATGAAACATGGGAAGAAGAGTACATGGAGACTAGTACAGATAGGAAGTTTTCAAAGTTTCTACTGAAATTTAAATTCAGGTTTGAAGGAGTGTTCCAAAAAGTACTATATGTCACTAAAACACAAAACAAAAATAACTGGGTGGCCAATGGGATAAGGAAATCCTCTTTAACATTAAAACACCTCAGCAGCACAAAAAACAACCAAAATGAGTCTGCATTTCAAAAATACCGTACTACCAAAAATACAAAAACATTTATAGAAAAGGCAGAAAACAAACTAAAAGCAGCCTGGTAAACCACAAACAGGGGACACACAGAAAAAACACAAACAGGTAAAAATACAAAGCAATATTTCAGCAACATATCTACCAAGCTACAACACAAATTTGGCAATATACAGCGTGAATGAACACAGAACTATGTTCCAGGCACTATGATGCTGTAACTCAACAGTTCAAAAAAATAAGCCATGTTTTAAGAACCTAAAAAATAAATCTCAGCAAGTGTAGATGAAGTGGCTGTGTGCTTGCTGAAGGACTGTGTAGGCAACATCAGGGACCCTTTAGCACACATCATAAATAAACCACTTGCACAGTTTGTTTCCCAGAGGCACTAAAGCATGCAAGGTCATAAGAAAGGAGGCCCTGCAAAAATAGAAAATAATAAGCCCATCTCTTCACTGTCATCAATTTCAAAAGTAATGGAAACCGTAATGAAAATTAGACCCATGGGATACCTAACAAAGTACAATCTTCTGTGGAAAAGAACAGTTTGGATTCACATATAGCCCATTTTATGTTGTTCTGAAAGCATTAGATAAAGGAGATCCTTTTCCTTGATTTCAGCAAAGCCTTAAATACAGTAGGCCACACAATTTGTTAAGAAAACTGGGAGCTCTAGGTATAAGAGGGGTAGAAAATAAGGGGTTTCATTCATACCTAAAAAACAGAGTGCAACAGGTTAAGATATCTCAAACAAACTCCAGTCATACCCACATTAATATTGAAGTCCCCCAAGGAAGAGTGCTTAGCTCAATATTCTTGCCAGAGTGTCACACATGGAGAAACGGTATTGTTTGCTGATGATAGTAACATTCGAATCAGTGAAACATAACCAAGTGTAATAAAGGACAAAGCTGAAAAAAATGCATGCATGTATGCAGATGGGTAGACAACAACAAATTAACTTTAAATGTAAAAAACCAACAGTATTAGTTTCCACACAAACAGGAAACCCAAAAATAACTTTTTAAAACTGAAAGATGAGCTCATGGAATGTGTATCACAGACAAAATTTCTAGAGGTGTATGTTGACGCACAACTAAAATTGACTGACCATGTTACTGTGATTGGAAATGAATAGCTTCAGCATACTTTGCATTTATTTTCTCATTCTTGTCTTTTTATACATGGAAGCTAAATGTAAACTGAGTGGAATATACACAATGCTAAAGGTAAATTAATGAGTTGTTTTGCGGCAATGTTTTGATACATCTGCATGAAGCAAAGCCAGAAATACACTCTTCAACTTATCAATTCCTTTATCTTCACCTATTTGTTTCTATAAGTGGTAGTGTGCAGACGTACGCTTGGATCTGTTGTACCAGTATTGTTAAAAAACGTGTATCTCAACCATACATTAAAGGTGTAATAAAAAGTTACTAGAAAGGTAAAATTAATTCACATATCTGAAATGTGCATCCCTGTCTGTTCATCATTTCACCTGCCGCCAGGATCCTGCATCAGGAGGTTCGGTGCAGACGAGAGGAATTTGGGCGAGCAGCGGAGGAGCGATCCTGCTGTGGCATTGTTATAATCAAGACTACAAACAATGGAATTAATGTAAAGCAGAATGTTTATTTATTTATTTATTTGTTTATTCATCCGTGGAACAATAATTATTGTTTGGATGTCATCAGTTTACAATACATGAGCACACATTTACATTTACAATGAAACAGGTTTCTCATATTTTGTGTAGTTTTTAACTAGTCATACACACATTTATAATTACATAATATTTTGGTGATAATGTCATATGTTGCTAATAATCTACATCTATGTTAAATATTCTTTTACAGTATAACAACTTTTACTTACTAAAAAGGTTTTAAGCTTTTGTCTGAAAGTGATGGGCTCATTTATTTCTTTAATTTCTTGTGGTAATTTGTTATACAGTTTTATCCCATTATAAAATATACTTTTTTGCATCTTTGCCTTGTTCTTTCTATCTAGATGGAGGTGGTGACAAGCTCTTGTTTCATGGTCATGTATTAGGCTGTTTGTGTTGTACATGTTGAGATTTTTCCTAATGAACATTATGTTCTGAAAGATATACTCACAAGAAACCATTAGAATGCCTAGCTTTCTAAATAATTCTAGACAGTGGGCCCTGTTGTTGTTGTTTGTTATTATCCTTATGGCTCTTTTTTGTACTTTGAACACAGTTTGTATGTTACTGCCACTTGTTCCCCAAAACATGATCCCATAGCTGAGGACTGAGTGTAGATATCCGTAATATGTTATTTTAAGACAGGTATTATTGCATACCGGTGCAAGGATTCTAAGAGCATAGCATGCTGTGGATAATTTCTTTGCCAAAATGTTGACATGACTTGTCCATTTCAGCTGGCTGTCTACATTCATCCCTAAGAATTTGGTACTTGTTACACATTCTAATTAATTATTATTAACTTTTATTCTAGTGGCATTGTGTTTTTTGTTCAATTGGAAGTTAATATAGTTAGTTTTCTTTACATTTAGGGTTACTTTATTTTTTAATGACCAGTTGTGGACATCATTGAGAGCCTTGTTTGCTCTTTCTGACAGTTGTGTTGGATTTTCACCTGTTATTACTATGTTGTTGTCATCAGCAAAAAAGTATTTTTTCTCCATGCATGATACTTTGTGGGAAGTCATTAATGTACATGAGAAACAATATTGGGCCTAATACACTTCCCTGTGGGACGCCTATATTCACATTTTCTGGGTCAGACAGGTGTTTTATAAGGGAATTGTTTGAAACTTGTGATATCTCAACTCGTTGAACTCTGTTTTCCAAGTATGATTTGAACCACTTCTTTGTCACACCTCTTATTCCTATTTGCCCTAATTTATGAAGTAAGAATTTGTGGTCAACTGTATCAAAGGCCTTGGACAAGTCTAAAAAGATACCACTTACATTTTCACCTTTGTCCAGTGATTCTAAAATTACTTTAGTGAACTGTGCTATAGCAGATTGTGTGCCTTTTCCGGGCCTAAAACCAAATTGGTCATTGGAAAGAAGATTATACTTATTAAGGTAATTTAGCAGTATCTTTTTGACTAGTATTTCTATTATTTTAGAAATGATAGACAGTATAGAGATTGGCCCGTAGTTCTCTACATTTTCCACATCTCCGTTTTTAAGGATAGGTATAACTTTTGCTTGTTTTATGTACTCCGGAAAGTATCCAGATTCAAAAGATTCATTAATTATTTCTGTTAATGGGCCCTTTATGGAGTCTATACAATCTTTAATTACGCAGACTGGGATTTCATCAAGTCCTACTGAAGTTTTATTTTTTAGTTGGTGTACTACTAGTGCCATTTCCCTTTCTGTAGTTGGCAAGAGCACCATTGAGTTTGTTGGCTGGTTCTGAGTAGGTAAATCATACGTATCTGGAAATTTCTGCTGTAATTTTTTTGCAATACTACTGAAATATGAGTTTATAAAATCAGCTAATTTTTTAGGGTTACCTACTGGTACATCTTTGTTTTTAATATGTGAATTGAGGTCCTTTTTAGAAGAGTTAGATGTTTCGTGTTTGACGGTGTTCCAGGCTGCTTTGCTCTTGTTTTCAGTTTCAAGTAATATTTTATTGTTTGAAAGTTTTTTTGCAGCTAGCAACACCTTTCTGTATATTTTCCTGTACTTTTTGTAGAATTGCTGAACTTCTGGGTTAGATTGATTATTTTTTATGGAGTTGAGATATCTAAGAGTTTCTGAGGATTTTTTTGATACCTGTAGTCACCCATTGATTTCTCTTTGTAGTTTTAATTTGATAAAGAGTTTTGGGAAACATCTCTTCAAATCCGAGTTTAAAAATTGACATGAACTTGATAAATTTCTGATTTGCATTGGTTTCTGCATAGACTTCCCTCCAATCTTCATATTCTAGCTGGGATTTAAACTGATACAGGGCTGATTTGGAAAACATTCTTTTGTATGTACAAAGTTTAGGAGGAGTTTCTACATGAATGTTAGTTTTTAAGATCTGGCAGAGGTGGTCTGATAGGCCCAGGTTTTGGAC
Source organism: Schistocerca cancellata (assembly GCF_023864275.1). NCBI lineage: Eukaryota > Metazoa > Arthropoda > Insecta > Orthoptera > Acrididae > Schistocerca > Schistocerca cancellata. The sequence goes on along the minus strand of NC_064627.1, from coordinate 861,157,242 downwards.
AACAATATGACATTTTTTACTATCAATATCTGTAGCTACATGGTCTATAGATGAGGAGGATTCTTTCGTTATTCTAGTTGGACAATTAACAAGGGAGGATATTCCATAACAGCTTAGAATATTCACATATATGTTGCTAGCCTTATCAGGTTTCATCATATTAATGTTTAAGTCACCACAGATAATTACATTTGCTTTTGGTCCAGAAACCTTGTCTAAGCTTTGATTCAGTTTTGAGAAGAATATATCAATGTCTCCACTGGGAGAGCAGTACACACAAAATATGATTAATTTTTTTGCTATGCCAGGTCCTATTATTTCAACAGCGGAAAGTTCGAAATGTTTGTCCTCACCTAGATCTAAAAGATCATATCTAACTTTAAACGACAAACCTTTTTTTACATAGATACATGAACCTCCACCATTCATTGAGATTCTGCTATAGTAACATGCAAGGTCAAATGAGGCTAATGCAATGTGTTCAATTTCCTTCCCTTTGCACCAGTGTTCAGTGATACACAAAATTTGGCTGTCAAAATTTTCCAATTCTACTTCTAGCTATTGTGCTTTGTTCTTTATGGCTTGAATGTTTTGGTGAAACACTGTTAGGCATTTGTTTTCACTTATCTTGGTGGCGCCTTTCCCTTTAGACCTGATGCTAAAAAATCCTTTAGATGAGCTGGTGGCATGGTTATTCTTCTGTTGATGACAGTGGAGGTGAGTCTGTTGCCAGTTAGACTTGGAAGTTGGTGTATCTGAAGGTATCTGCCTTATGTTAGTCTTGTAACTGAGGCCGGGCACCAAAAATCCTTGTTGTAGATTCCTCTGCTTGCAAGCATTTATCTCTTTCCCTGTTATGTGCTGTTGTTCACTGCTTTGCCCCAGCAAAAATCCTGGCTTCTCAAGGGTGGCTGCCTTCTTCTGGTGTGGTGACTGCTCCTATTACCACTGCTGCTGCTGTGTGCTGTTGCAGTGAATGCCAGTGATTCTGGTTGCTTGGTTATTGATGTTGGAACTACTGCTTCTGATGTTGCTGTGACTGCTAATGATTCTGGTTGGTTGGTTTTTGATGCTGTAACTATTGCTTCTGTTGTTAATTCTGCTGCTGCTGATGTTGGTTCAGTAGTAGGTTCCTCTGTTGCTACTGTTTTTTGGATGGTCCATTTGCGTGCTGCTCCTGTTTTTGCTGGTGTTTCTGCTATTGGAGGTTTATACCATCCCAGTTCAGTGGTTGTCACTTTGTAATTGCATTTAATTGCTTCCCTTATTAAGTTTCCTAACCTGGCCTTTCCATTTCTGTTAAGGTGAAGCCCATGTTTCGTAAAACATTCTCTGTCAAGTGTGCTCGAGTCAATTAATTTCACATTGCTGAATAGCCTACAACTACTTTTAAGTTTCACATTAATTCTGTGAATTTCCTTATTCACACATGACCATTCAGGTAAATCATGTCTGTGGGTAAAGTTCACCAGTAAAATGTTTGTATTTGACAGTACTAGCAGAAGACTCAAGAGCTGTTTATACATTTTCATAGCATTGTTTTCGTAAATGTCTTTAGCTCCTGTGCAGATTACAACACTGTCCTGCTTGTCATAGTTATATTTTATGATGTTTTTCGTCACTTCTTTGAAACCAGCACCTGGTTTAACCATGCCTGTGACTGTTGTTGATTTACTATTTACTTGCAGTTCTTGAGAAATTCCTTTGGCGTGACTGTCTCCAAAGACGTCAACTTTTGATTCTTTCTTCTTTGTCACACACGTTGGTTTTTGTTTATTTGTATTTTCACTTTGTTACAAAATGTGACAGATTTTACGGAGTTTGTTATTCTTTTAGTGGACAAGGGATTACCCTTTAGCGACAAATTATGAATACTGACCTTGATCGTATTGATGTTGAAGGTCTGTTGATAACGGTACCAGTTAAAGCCACACAGGATTGCGTACAGGTTCATGAATTACCCTCCAATTTCTTTCAGCTGTTCTTTCCAACGAAATTTTTACCAATTATTCAAGCAATTATTAATCAGTTTACATTTTCATCATCTCCCCCCATGTATACCACTATTCACTGGCGACTGTGACAGGATGGCGCCGAGCAAAATATGAACAGACCTTTCAACTGTTGTGATAAAAAAAATTGAGATAAGTCATTCACATTATTGTTACAAGAAACTAATGAAACTTTCATTGTATTTGTTACATGCCCACAAGATTCAGAATGACAAAAACATTAAAGGATCAAATTAAAATTAAATTCTGCCTACAAATGAGATGAGCCAGGAATGCTGATTTCAGCGGTAAAGGTAGGAAGCTGCTGCACTGTATGCTTATATGGCTGTGCTTGATGCCATCTCTCTGACAGTGGATAATCTCTTTTCCTTCCAATTAATATCCTTTACAGAAAGTGCACCACTTCTACAGAAAAGACGAAAATTTGTAAAAAGTCATCATTAAAGTGCAAGATAAGTCATTCAAGTTCTATAAGACTGTGTCAGATAACAATCAGGTTCATTAGTGAATACACAGACAAACCTAATTTAATTGAAAAGAACTGATACAGACAAAATTTCATTGTTGAAAAAAATTTATTCATAAGTTTGTTGAAAAATATTCACAATGAAGACAAACAAAATGGCCATTGTTGAAAATTTATTAAAAAATGCAATATGCCGAGCTGCCAGAAATCCAAGCTTGGCAACAGTTGAGGGTAATGCACCAACTTGTGAACTGGACGACGGCAACCAAAACAATGAGGTTGGCGTCCCACTATCAAAAAATGATGACACTGGTAATATAACTAATCATGATGTCATTTTTATGATGCTTGATGAGACTATTTCTCAGTTCCCATCGGGAAACATTTTTTCAAATACTGAAACTGAAGCACACAACAGTGAAAATTCCTTTGATTACTTGTTTGCAACATTGTGAGCACAGGAACAGGAAACAGTTCATAAAAACAATGTAAATACTAGTGAGAAACAATGTAAATACTAGTGAGACACACAATTTGATACCACTCATGCAACTAATAACACAAGAGTTTACAAAGCAACAGGAATTTTGGGAAAGTGTAACACAACAACTTAAGGGTATAGGACAACAGTTTACACAGCTAAATCAGGCATTTAAAGATTTCTACAATAGTATTAGCCAACAGTTCACTGAGGTGAGCAAAACTATACGCACTGAATTATCTGACGAACTATACAGGAAGTTGACGGAGCTAGGTAAACAAATAACACAAGAAATAATTACCAACATATCCTGCAATATAATTATGTTAATAGAAAGAGTGTCATCTGTAAACAATAAACAGGAACAATTAGCAGGTGAGTTACAAAACCTTAGTGAAGGATATTCCAAAATTCAGGAGATGCAATCCCAAATGGATGCTTCGGTAAAAAATGTGACGAAAACAGTCAGCGAGTTGCAAGACGTGTGCAAAAACTTACTACAGAAGTACAAAAGTTAAGTCTCAGAGTGCACCAGTTAATTTTAGAGTCAAAATTTGCCAAAAAATAGAAAGATAAGATCTCTGCAGATGTAAAGGAAATAACTGGAAAAGCTGAAGCTGGGATGCTGGATAAGAACAGCACCCTTGCTGAAATGGTAGTGTCAGAGAACAAAATGTATGTAAGTACAGTAGAAGAAGCTCTAAAAGAGAAAGGAAGTCAATTACTAGCTAAAACAAATTCAGGTTTAAAGAAAGCAGAGGAAAGGTTATGAGGCAGTATTGCTAAAACTACTGACATTCCAAAGCAGCATTGGACAGAAAACGAACCCATGCTTTTAGAGTAGTTACAATACTTTCACTGATTACACACAATACATGGCTAGCCTGTAGAAGGAAAATAGTGAAGGTCACAGAATGCAAAAACACTTGCCAGAAGCTGTACTGGTCAAGCAAGAGCAATTTTCATGCGCTATGCCACAAGCAAACACAAACATGCCTGTCACTGACAGTGAGGCATATTTGTCAACATTACATGCAGGTGCAGGATTACTTAGGCATCGACAATTTCCATTATTTACCTCCAAAGGAAAACAAACAAACCTCATGGTCTTTATCAAACCATTTCGAAATATTTTACCTCATACTTGGACTGAAGCCCAGAAAATTAGATTTGTTGTTGGATACACACAGGCTGACATTCTGCTATGAGCTACACACATGGCGGAACATTGCCACTACTATTAACAGTTTGAGAGAGCCTTTCTGGATAACTATTGGTCTGAGGCCATACAAGAGAGGCTCAGACATGAAGTATTCAACCCAGCCCCATTCAATATCAAACATGGAAGCTTAAGGGGTTATTTTGAAAAATATTTGAGTAAAACCAGATACTGGACGAACCCAGTATCTCAAGTGGATGTGCTGATAATCTTAGAGCTGTCTTCCTGCCCACATAAGGGAAAAACTCGTTACCATTCCAGAACATGACCCCAAATACTTTCTATCTGTACTGGACTCAATAGATTTGATATACGAGGAGAGACCAGTACAACCCAAGCCTATTAATATGCAGTAGTTCCACAGAGATATACAGACCAACATGTGAACAATGGGTTCATAGAACAACACGGATGGCAACCTTACCCCACACAGAGCTATGGTAACGGTAATGGTAACCACAATGGCAATGCAGAAGCCATAAATTCAAGGGTGCATATAAAACAATGGGCAAAAATTTAACAAAAGCAACTACAACAGGCAAGTAGAGTATGGACAGCCTTACAATATGTACACACAAGCTATTGGCAATAATTAGCAGATTGCCTGGCGAACACAAAACAATACCAGATAGCTGAATAATCCACAGATAGCAGAATTTGCTCAGCAAAGTAAAGCACATGTGCCAAATAACATGCAAAGGCGTAGAGAATTTCAGTCAAGAGCCTGACAGGATACTAATGGGTGTAATTGAACATCAACAGTCCATATTGTAGAAGTTACGCATAACTGGTCACAGTAGGCCCCTGTTCTGTGACCTTGGAGGAGAGTGGGGGTACGAGCTCGATCGACACTTGCTTTATCAGATATGATCAAGATAGTGATGTGAAAGGTGATCTGTATCAAAGTAATGAGAATACACTTGACAGAGGGCAAGGTACAAACTACTACTAAAGCCAAAAAATTGACCTTGATGTTCCTATTATGGTTGACACAGATGCTATGACTAATTTGATGTCACAGGGATTGTTTCAAGAACTGAAGAAATGTGGGTGTGTACCTACACTGCCAGTGCAAAATCACAAGGTACAAACTGCCACTGGTCAGAAATCGAAAGGAGTCAAAATACAAGCTATAATTCCCGACAATTAGGACAGTTTTCTGTACAATGTAAATATTTGATAGTAGAGAAATTAACAGTTGATTGCTTAATCGGTATGGATACATTTAGGACATACCAAGTAGAAATTGATATATGAAAGGGCCACTGTCATTTCATTGCAAATAACGAGTTATTTGCGATAGACCTAATCAGGGGAAGTATTGATAGACGTAAATCTGAAGTTGCTCACAACTTTGAGGTTCAATTGGAAAATCCCATAGTAATGTTTGTCAACACATACAATAACAAACAATTGGCAGCAGAACAGGTAAACATTGACACAATATACACAAAGGTAAGTGAATCAAAATGCTTGTCTCAAGAACAGCAAGCGGAACTTAGGTAACTGACACTTGCTTGTATACATGTATTTGAAAAAAGACCAGGTATCATTAAGGATTTTGTGTACAAAATAGAAGTATATCCTCACAAAACTTTTCGTTCTACTTCGTACCCTATACCATGGACGAGGAGGGAAGCGGTAAGAAAAGAGATTAACAGGATGCTTGAATGGGGCATAATACAACCATCATTTTCCCCTTATTGTAGTCCTGTTTTGGCAGTGAGTAAGCCAGGTGGCAAGGTCCACTTGGTCCTCTTCACACGTAACATTAATAAGATTATAGTACCAATTTGAACACATCCAGACAATTTAGAGGAGCAGCTTATGAAATTCCATGATGCTAAATTTCTTACTATAGTTAATCTCCTGTCCTCATATTGCAAATAAAACTACTTGAAGAAAGTCAGAAGTATACCACCTTTGTATGTGGCACAGGAGCTTCAAATTTCAAGTATTACATTTCGATTGAACATAAGTGCAGGTGTATTTATCTCTGCACTGGACGATGTGCTAGGGCCCAAACTTTTGACTAAGGTAGCAGTATATATGGATGAGCCTTTAGTCACCACATCCACTTGGTTAGAACACTTAAGATTAATTGGACAAGTATTGAGCCACTTTTCCAAACATGGAGTAACAGCAAATCTCAAGAAATCTAATTTTGTACAAGAAAAGATAAAATTTTTAGAACACATATCTCTTCGGAAAGTGTACTGCCAGATCCTAACAGATGTGATGCCATTAGGAACTGTGCTGTTCCTCAAAACAAGTGGCAATTAAAGGTATACTTAGGCCTAGTCTCATTTTTCAAGAAATTCATCCATAACTAACATATGAACAGTGATGCTTTACTCAATCTTCTGTGGAAAAACAGACCTTGTTATGGGAAAAACAATTTCAAACTGATTTTGAGAACATCGAGTAAGCCTTATTAAATGATAGTATTTTATCTCAATCAGACATGAAGAAGAATTTTTGTTTATGCACTGACATGTCTTCTCAAGGTCTGGGTGCATGGCTTTTTCAAATGCTAGAAGAAGAAGGAAAACTCATCCCTAAAGTAATTAGCTTCACCAGCCACACCTTATCCAAAGCTGAATGTTCATATTCAGTTATGGAGTTGGAGGTTTGGTTGTAATTTGGTCCTTTAAAAAGCTGGAATATTTCCTTTGAGGTAAACACACAAAAGTATACTGTGACCATCAGTCCCTATCATTTTTGTTAACTTGTAAATTGCTGCACTGAAACATAATAGCTGATGCTCTTTCTTTGTTACCACAAGACTTAGAGGAATTTAACGATCTATTAGAGCAGGAAGATGAAATAAGAGCTATGATGATGGGAGACAAAACACTCCGACAGTACAATGCCCACATGTGTAAATAACAAGGAGCAATTACTGCAGGAAGACACACGCTGGAGTAAGTTAAGAGCGAAACTTATGCAAAATGGTGACAAAAAGTTGAAAAGATTTTTCACAACTCACAAAGGTGTTCTATTCCATAGGAACCATCCCAAACAAGAACAATGGTGTGTGTGTTTGCCAGAGGAACGTATAGATGGTTTTATCTTATATACGCACAATACTTGGGGACATTATGGCACTGCAAAATGCACTGACAAAATAGATAAATACTGTTATTTCCCCAACTTTAGACAAAGAGTACTACAGGTGGTAAGAAAGTGTATTGTCTGCTAGAAAGCAAAACATACTCACATCTCCAAACAGATAGAACTACATCCCATTGTGGCTAAAAAAAAACTCTAGAAAATGTATCATTGGATGTGGCTGGACCACTGTCCCAGAGGTAAGGGGGGAATAAAGGATATAGTAGGTCTATATGATATTTTCACCAAATACGTAAAACTGTATGCTGTACAAAACACTGTAGCCAATTCAGTTATAAGACGAATCAAAGAGGATTATTTTGCAAGAGTAGAAAAACCAGAACTCATGTCAACAGATAATGGCTTATATTTTGTTGGATGTAAATGGAAAGAGTTTGTAGATTCAAATCAAATCAAACACATTGTAGTATCCAAATTTCATCCAGAAGCTTCCTCCATAGAAAGGGTGTTTAAGGAATTCAACATATTTGTGAGGACCTATACACCCTGTAAACATACTAAGTGGATTCAATATGTCACTCCTTTCTTTCAAGTTGTTAGCAACCTTCCCCATACATCAACTGAATTTACACCAAATGAGCTGATGTTCAATTGCAAACAAGTAGATGAATGGGAGAAACCTTTGCCTGAGATACCGATACCAGAATTATCAATTGAGGATAATATACGACAAGCAGTAAGCATCTTGATCCCTTGGCTAAATATAGACAGAAAGCTGAAACCTACAACACAATTTTATATAGGATAAAAGGTGTTACTTAGAACACATCCCAAATAAAAAAATGGAAACTGAGCCATAACTGGCAACTAATATACACTGGACCACACATAATTACTAAAATCCCCTACCCGGGAGCATACAGATTGGTACACACGAACATGGATAAGGACAAGAGCCTTAACCCACACAAAGACTTGAGAATGTTTATATATTAAAGAAGGGCTGTATACCCTCTAAAGTAGTTTTAGGATCCTGGAAAGTCACATTCCAGAATTTATGTTGTTAGTTGATAAGGAAAATTTTTGTTTGTGTTTTTTCCTATATATGTCAAATGTGTAAACGATAAAATGAGTAGTTGTAACAAGGAAGAATTTTACTTTTGTGTGTCTAGGGATGACCATACTCTAAATGTCATGCTTCAACTTGTGTATAGCCCAGTTGTAAGCAAATAAATGAACTTGTGAAATGCAAGTAAATGTAGTTGTAAGTTTATGAAAGGTATGTGTGAAAGTATGTGAAGAAAAAAACAGTTACAGTATGTCACATATCTCGATGCTGAACTAAGGTTGAGTACAACCAAATAATCAAGGGGTAGAAACCTAACTACTGTGAGTGTTGACTACCCATGAAAGCATCAAAACATTTGAATTACATTGAAATTTTTTGTACATTTGTTGCTAATGTAAACATTGTTTTCAAATCTTTATATGTAACATATCATATTGATGATACAACTCTGTATACCTCAGCACATGGAATGGTTATCCTTTATACAATGAACACAACAAGTAAATATTGAACTGAACTTTTAAACACTGAATAAGTATTTGATATCATCAGATTTGAGTAGTTTTTATAAACAACAAACTCTTTTGTTCTTGGGTTCACAGTTAAGTCTATTAATGAGATGTAACTGAGCACATAAATGCCTTTCCATGGAATTTCCTCAACCCTATAGTGTGTAGGTCCTTCCTGGAGAATGCTAGAGAGGAGAGGCCATAGTTATCTGAGTGGCACGTAGTATCTATCGTAGCCACTATTGTTTGTTTCTTTGATTCTTTTGAAGTGATAAATATGTTCCCACAAGAGAACACTGTAAATTGAAAAGAAATGTATATCAATTTATGCCATAAATGAAAATCGAATCTATTATTGTGTGCGTGTAACATGAAGAATGTATTACCAAATGAGAGTAAAATGTGTACTCATATTAACTGGAATTGAGTAATGTAACAAAACTGAAAACAAAATGATAAGCGGTGACACTAGATATAAAAAGAGGAGATAATATGTTACAGTATAATGTACATAAGTGATGATAATGGCATGTCAACAAATGAATAGGATAAGTGTATTTTGTAATTGTATTTGTACTTTATTATATTACTTGTATAGTATGTGGAAAGGCCACTACAGAAACTTAATGTAATGCAACTGTATGAAAGACACTTAAAATCAAAGCACAAAAACTTATGAAATCTGGCTGCAGAGTGTTAAGTGTGCATGTGATAAAACAATATGTGGGTGTGTGCGTGATAAACTAAAAATAGCAATACACCATGTAACATGAATTTTCTGTGCTCAACAACATTGTAAAAGCTGCAAGGAACTTATCTGGTCGACTGATGTCAGAAGTATGGCTGATCTCCCCACTGAAAAAATGAGAGCAACAAGGTGAAATAAATTCCTCAGACCAGTGATATGGAAACCGGTTGTCCCCACATCGAAGATTTCACAAAGGGTCACACAACTAAACATGAGCTTCATGAATTTGTGTAGTGAAAACTACTGTAAATGCATGACATGAACACTCTGAACTTGTACTGAACATGTGAGTGCAAACTGCAAATGATAACGGATGCTGTGCTGTGCTTGCATACTTCGCAAGCTAAACACTGAGCAGATGCTGACTGACAACAATAGGACTATGCAGTTACAGCCAGCACTTTGTTAGGAGAGAAAACTTATTTATGTATGTGTTAAAAGAAGCTGACATGCCCTTATAAATTGATAACCATTCAGAATAACTCCAATGGCTGAAAATAAAGGCTATGCCCATACTGGCCAGGATTATCAACCCCCAAAAAGGAAAATAAGCTCAACACTGTGCACCCAACGTAAGTGCACAGTGAGGGCGGTCGCAGGTTCGAATCCTGCCTTGGGCATGGGTGTGTGTGATGTCCTTAGGTTAGTTAGGTTTAAGTAGTTCTAAGTTCTAGGGGACTGATGACCTCAGAAGTTAAGTCCCATAGTACTCAGAGCCATTTGAACCACAGTGAGGGGCACTTGTGTTGAATCATATTATTTTCTTTTTGTTCTTTTCTTTTTATACATGTAAGCTAAATGTGAAATATTCCAGAGGTAAAATAGTCCCCCATTCAGATCTCCAGACGGGGACTACTCAAGAGGACGTCCTTATCAGGATAAAGAAAACTGGCGTTCTACAGATCAGAGCGTGGAATGTCAGATCCCTTAATCGGGCAGGTAGGTTAGAAAATTTAAAAAGGTAAATGGATAGGTTAAAGTTAGATATAGTGGGAATTAGTGACGTTTGATGGCAGGAGGAACACGACTTTTGGTCAGGTGAATACAGGGTTATAAATACAACATCAAATAGGGGTAATGCAGACGTAGGTTAAATTATGAATAAAAAAAATAGGAGTACACGTAAGCTAATACAAACAGCATAGCTAACGCATTAGACACGAAGCCCATGCCTACTACAGTAGTACAAGTTTATATGCTAACTAGCTCTGCAGATGATGAAGAAATTGATGAAATGTATGATGAGATAAAAGAAATTATTCAGGTAGTGAAGGGAAACGAAAATTAATATTCATGGGTGACTGGAATTCGAGGGTAGGAAAGGAGAGAGAAGGAAACATAGTAGGTGAATATGGATTGGGGGTAAGAAATGAAAGAGGAAGCCGTCTAGTAGAATTTTTGCACAGAGCATAATTTAATCATAGCTAACACTTGTTTCAAGAATCATAAAAGAAGGTTGTATACATGGAAGAATCCTGGATATACTAGAAAATTTCAGATAGATTATATAATGGTAAGACAGAGATTTAGGAACCGGTTTTAAATTGTAAGGCATTTCCAGGGGCAGATGTGGACTCTGACCACAATCTATTGGTTATGAATTGTAGATTAAAACTGAAGAAACTGCAAAAAGGTGGGAATTTAAGGAGATGGGACCTGGATAAACTGACTAAACCAGAGGTTGTACAGAGTTTCAGGGAGAGCATAAAGGAACAATTGACAGGAATGGGGGAAAGAAATACAGTAGAAGAAGAATGGGTAGCTCTGAGGGATGAAGTAGTGAAGGCAGCAGAAGATCAAGTAGGTAAAAAGACAAGGGCTAGTAGAAATCCTTGGGTAACAGAAGAAATATTAAATTTAATTGATGAAAGGAGAAAATATAAAAATGCAGTAAATGAAGCAGGCAAAAAGGAATACAAACGTCTCAAAAATGAGATCAAAAGGAAGTGCAAAATGGCTAAGCAGGGATGGCTAGAGGACAAATGTAAGGATGTAGAGGCTTATCTCACTAGGGGTAAGACAGATACTGCCTACAGGAAAATTAAAGAAACCTTTGGAGAAAAGAGAGCCACTTGTATGAATATCAAGAGCTCAGATGGAAACCCAGTTCTAAGCAAAGAAAGGAAAGCAGAAAGGTGGAAGGAGTATATGGAGAGTCTATACAAGGGCAAGGTACTTGAGGACAATATTATGGAAATGGAAGAGGATGAAGATGAAACAGGATATATGATACTGTGTGAAGAGTTTGACAGATCACTGAAACACCTGAGTCGAAACAAGGCCCCGGAAGTAGACAACATTCCATTAGAACTACTGACGGCATTGGGAGAGCCAGTCATGACTAAACTCTACCATCTGGTGAGCAAGATGTATGAGACAGGCAAAATACCCTCAGACTTCAAGAAGAATATAATAATTCCAATCCCAAAGAAAGCAGGTGTTGACAGATGTGAAAATTACTGAACAATCAGTTTAATAAGTCACAGCTGCAAAATACTAACACGAATTCTTTACAGACAAATGGAAAAACTGGTAGTAGCTGACCTCGGGGAAGATCAGTTTGGATTCCATAGAAATGTTGGAATACTTGAGGCAATACTGACCCTACAGCTTATCTTAGAAAATAGATTAAGGAAAGGCAAACCTACGTTTCTAGCATTTGTAGATTTAGAGAAAGCTTTTGACAATGTTGACTGGAATACTGTCTTTAAATTCTAAAGGTTGCAGGGATAGAATACAGGGAGTGAAAGGCTATTTACAATTTGTACAGAAACCAGATGGCAGTTATAAGAGTTGAGGGGCATGAAAGGGAAGCAGTGGTTGGGAAGGGAGTGAGACAGGGTTGTAGCCTCTCCCCGATGCTATTCAATCTGTATATTGAGCAAGCAGTAAAGGAAACAAAAGAAAAATTTGGAGTAGGTATTAAAAATAAAGAAGAAATAAAAACTTTGAGGTTCGCCGATGACATTGTAATTCTGTCAGAGACAGCAAAGGACTTGGAGGAGTAGTTGAATGGAATGGACAGTGTCTTGAAAGGAGGATATAAGATGAACATCAACAAAAGCAAAACAAGGATAATGGAATGTAGTCGAATTAAGTCGGGTGATGCTGAGGGAATGTGATTAGGAAATGAGACACTTAAATTAGTAAAGGAGTTTTGCTATTTGAGGAGCAAAATAACTGATGATGGTCGAAGTAGAGAGGATATAAAATGTAGACTGGCAATGGCAAGGAAAACATTTCTGATGAAGAGAAATTTGTTAACATTGAGTATAGATTTAAGTGTCAGGAAGTCGTTTCTGAAAGTATTTGTATGGAGTGTAGCCATGTATGGAAGTGAAACATGGACGATAAATAGTTTGGACAAGAAGAGAATAGAAGCTTTTGAAATGTGGTGCTACAGAAAAATGCTGAAGATTGGATGGGTAGATCACATAACTAATGACGAGGTATTGAATAGAATTGGGGAGAAGAGGAGTGTGTGGCACAACTTGACAAGAAGAAGGGCCTGGTTGGTAGGACATGTTCTGAGGCATCAAGCGATCACAAATTTAGCATTGGAGGGCAGCGTGGAGGATAAAAATTGTAGAGGGAGACCAAGAGATGAATACACTAAGCAGATTCTGAAGGATGTAGGTTGCAGGAAGTACTGGGAGATGAAGAAGCTTGCACAGGATAGAGTAGCATGGGGAGCTGCATCAAACCAGTCTCAGGACTGAAGACCACAACAACAAAAACAAGCTAAATGTAAACTGAATGGGGTATACACAACTCCAAAGGTAAATTAATGAGTTGTTTCTTGGCAAGGATAATGTTTTGATAGATCCGAATGAAACAAAAGAATAAATATTCTCTTTAATTTATTAATTCCTGTATCTTCAACTGCTTGTTGCTGTAAGTGGAAGCATGCGGATGTATGCTTGGATCCATCGTACCAACATTGTCAAAAAAGTTGTATCTCAACAGTAAATTAAAAATGTTAAAAAAACTTGTTAGAAAGGTAAAATTAATTCGCACATGTGAGATGTGCAACCCTGCCTGTTCATCATTTTGCCTGCTGTCGAGATCCTGCATCACTAGGTTCAGAGCAGACAAGAGGAATTTGGCCGAGCAGCAGAGGAGTGATCCTGCTTTGGCATTGTTATAATCAAGACTATGCACAATGGAATAAATGTGAAGCAGTACATAATGCAAATTATTAATACTGATCTTGAATGTATTGATATTGAAGGTCTGTTGATATTGGTACCAGTTAAAGTCACCCAAGATTGTGTACAGATTCATAAATTACCTTCCAATTTCTTTCAACTATTCTTTCCAATCAAATTTTTTTCCAATTATTCAAGCAATTATGAATAAGTTTACATTTCCATCATCTCCCCCCATATATACCACTATTCAGAATATTGACTGTTCCACATAAGCACATTTTGCAAATAGTGATCTACATTAAAAAAGGCACTGATCAATACCCAATGAACAGGTCTCTATATGAACATGGAACCAGATTCAGCTACCACTTGCATCTCAATAGAGGAAATAAAAACTCAAAATAGTGTGCTATATAATGGAATTAAACCATGCAATAAACTATCACAATATATCAAAAATAAAAGTGAAATACCAGCCTACAGGAATATCCTAAAAATTATTTGTTAGAAAAGTGTCTTTATACCATAAAGGATTACATCTAAAATGCTGTGTAAGTTTTGTTGACAACCATGCTAATGATTAATTATTGTAATTATGAGGCATTTTACAATGTGTTCAATAGAACAGTGAAATACAATGCCCAAATGGGTAACTCAGTAAGGCAAGAAATGTATGTATCTATTAATGTGTGTAATCAAGTATGTTTATGAACCTCTGTCTATATTTATGCATTGACAACATCAATACAATTTACTTTTTTTACAGATGGATAAATAAATAAATGAGAATCATTAGATTGCAATAAGGCATTAATAACATGTCTAAGGCGGAGTCTATAACTTGTATTACATTAACTTTGGCAGTCTGTATTTACACCATCAGCAGAAATTAGTTTGAAATATACAACCCCTAAGAAGACAACAAAAATCATTAAGTCACTAAGAAGTGGTAATTTTTACGGTTATGATGGTGTTTCTAGGAGAGTACTGATATTCTTGTGCTGATATGAAAACATCTTCATTGATTCATATTTGTCATTTTTCAATTACACATGGAATATTTCCTTACTGCCTTGAGTAAGCAAGGATGATAGATCTATATAATAGTGGAGATAAGAAAATCATTTTCCATTTCATACAAATTTCATTCGTTATGATGTTTTCAAAAATTGTTGAGAAAATGAGCTACAGAATAATACTGACATTCCACAACATGGCTTGTTAACTGCCTCTGATTTTATCATTCTTTCAACTGATCAAACAGCTTGGTGTAAAAATTTGTGGAAATATGAAATGGTATGATCACATACACTCTACTGTATGCAATGCAGGTAATAGACTGTGGTACACTGATAAGATACTGAAAAAATGAGGTCTGTTTACAATGACAATTGCTTACAAAACTCTCATGCAAGCCTTCCTTGAATAATGTTCACATATGTTGCACCCATATGAAGTAAGTCTAATAGATAATATTAAAAGTATACAAATAAAGACAACATGGGTTTGGAAGAGAGCCACAGATATAATGAAAAAAATGACCTCTCAGATATCTCAAGATTGATGTCAACTATCCCACGAAAGGCTACTTACAAATTTGCAAAAACCATTATTTAGTGAGGAATCTAGGAATATACTACTGTCTCCTACATATTGCTCCCATATGAGTTGCAAAGACAAGATTAAACTAAGTAACCTCAAGATTTTTGCAGATGATGTAGTTATCCATAATGAAGTGTTGAAGAACCTGCGTAAATATTCAGCCAGATCTCGGTATGATTTGAAGGTGCTGCAAAGACTGGCAACTTCCTTTAAATGTTCAGAAATGAAAATTTCTACATTTCACAACTTTAAAAAATGTAGTATCCTATGCCTGTAACATCAATGAGTCACATAGTTGGGACTGGCCAACTCATACAAATATCTGGGTGTAGCACTTTGTAGGGACATGAAATGGAATGAGCACAGACTGTAGAGGGCTATTACAAATGATTGAAGCAATTTCATAAATTCACTGTAGCTCCATTCATTGACATATGGTCATGACACACTGCAGATATGTAGAAAAACTCATAAAGTTTTGTTCGGCTGAAGCCGCACTTCAGGTTTCTGCCGCCAGAGCACTCGAGAGCGCAGTAAGACAAACTGGCGACAGGAGCCGAGAAAGCGTATGTTGTGCTTGAAATGCACTCACATCAGTCAGTCACAACAGTGCAACGACACTTCAGGACGAAGTTCAACAAAGATCCACCAACTGCTAACTCCATTCGGCAAAGGTATGCGCAGTTTAAAGCTTCAGGATGCCTCTGTAAGGGGAAATCAACGGATCGGCCTGCAGTGAGCGAAGAAACGGTTGAACACGTGGGCAAGTTTCACGCGTAGCCCGCGGAAGTCGATGAATAAAGCAAGCAGGGAGCTAAACGTACCACAGCCGACGGTTTGGAAAATCTTATGGAAAAGGCTAAAGCAGAAGTCTTACCGTTTACAATTGCTACAAGCCCTGACACCCGATGACAAAGTCAAACGATTTGAATTTTCGGCGCAGTTGCAACAGCTCATGGAAGAGGATGCGTTCAGTGCGAAACTTGTTTTTAGTGATGAAGCAACATTTTTCTTAATGGTGAAGTGAACAGACACAATGTGCGAATCTGGGCGGTAGAGAATCCTCAAGCATTCGTGCAGCAAATTCACAATATACCAAAAGTTAACGTGTTTTGTGCAATCTCACAGTTTAAAGTTTACGGCCCCCTTTTCTTCTGTGAAAAAAACTTTACAGGACACGTGTATCTGGACATGCTGGAAAATTGGCTCATGCCACAACTGGAGACTGACAGCGCCGGCTTCATCTTTCAACAGGATGGTGCTCCACCGCACTTCCATCGTGATGTTCGGCATTTCTTAAACAGGAGATTGGAAAACTGATGGATCGGTTGTGGTGGAGATCATGATCAGCAATTCATGTCATGGCCTCCATGCTCTCCCGACTTAACCCCATGTGATTTCTTTCTGTGGGGTTATGTGAAAGATTCAGTGTTTAAACCTCCTCTACCAAGAAATGTGCCAGAACTGCGAGCTCACATCAACGATGCTTTCGAACTCATTGATGGGGACATGCTTCGCCGAGTGTGGGAGGAACTTGATTATCGGCTTGATGTCTGCTGAATCACTAAAGTGGCACATATCGAACATTTGTGAATGCCTAATAAAACTTTTTGAGTTTTTGTATGTGTGTGCAAAGCATTGTGAAAATATCTCAAATAATAATGTTATTGTAGAGCTGTGAAATCGCTTCAATCATTTGTAATAACCCTGTAGATACTTTCCCTTGTGGGATGTAGGGTTTTACCAACATTTTATACACCATGGTTTCAGTGTAACAGTACTTTATTAATAGCACACAATACAAGACATATTGAAATGGCAGTGATGGCTAAACCTGCGTGATGTCCATAGATATCACACTTCTTGGTATGTGGTCACTGATCAGAGGTGTTATTTCACTAGGTATCTTCACAAGCACATAGGCTCAGTCATGGGTAAAGCAGTTGGTAGACTTCAATTTATTGGTAGGACTGGAAAAATGCAATCTGTCTACAAAGGAGGTTGCTTATATATCAGTTATGCAAACCATTTTAGAATATTCTATATAGAAGTGGGACCCATATCAAATAGGACAAACAGAGGATATTGAATGAATACAGAGGTGGGCAGCACGTATGGTGACAGGTTTGTTTGACCCTTGGCTGAGGATCACAGAGAAGCTGACGTAAGATTGGGCCAGATAATAGAGGATTCTAACGTTATTTTATTTCAAAAGGTTTATTTCATTCTCTTCCTATGGTCAAGCAGCATTAGTCGGTAGCTTCAGCTGCCTGTAATTTTCTCGTCCCAAAATCTGGTAGCAGCAAGTCAGCACCAAGGTGGGCAGTCTCAATCACGTGCCTCCCTTGTGTGCTGATGAGGTAACGCCGCTTAGGCGAAGCTGACCAGGTCACGCTTCAGAACTTTCCATGCTGCCCCTGCAGTTTTCTTGGCTCCTGACCAATCAGGGCGGAGCAAGCAGCTTGGCCGTGCTGGATGTACCCTGCTGCCCGTCAGCCAAACGAGCTCTCTGCTGTGAGTCCTGTAGCTGTGAACATCATCTTCTCTTCCCGGTGCTGTGGCACCAAGGACTTTGTTTCTGTAGCTGCCATGCCATTTGGACTTGTCCGAATGGCAGCCACCACTTTTCTTTAACATCGCCTAAGTTTTCAGCGAACCATGTTTTGCCCACCACTATGTCTTGGCTCACCCTCGCCACCCCAGGCCTGACTCATGCAACCCATTTGAATTTTAAGTTTTTCTGCCAATAAATGGCCTCATTCCAAACAGCGAATACTGTCTTTCAATGCACCCACCTCATTGGCCGCTCTCGCCAGAGCCATTCCTGCACACTGAGGAAACTGACCTGGCAAACTCTTGAAGGTAGATGTGAGCTACCTGAGAAAGACATCTTACAAAGTTTCCAGAACCGGCTATAAATGATGGCTCTTGGAATATACAGGAACCCCCAGTGTATCACTTCTACAGGGATCATGAGGACAAGACTAGATTAATTACAGCAAGCATAGAGGCATTTAAATAATCATTCTTCCTACACTAAATGGAATGGGAAGAAATTGTAATAACTGGTACAATGAATAGGATGTGCACTTCACAGTGGTTTGCAGAATACAGGTGTAGATGTAGATGTAGATGTAGATGTAGAAGTACTGCATACACAGAGCCATATGTGGAGTCATTCTTCCTGTGCTCCATAAAGAAATGGAATGGGAAGAAACCCTAATATATGGTACAATGTAGGTACCCTTGGCCAGAATCAGAATTAGAATTTTATTATCTCATTACATATACACACAAATCATTGATTTAATGTACAAGACACTCATAAACACAAGTAATGTTATTGGGAGACATACAGTGCGTGGGGAAAAAAAATAAACAACCATATGTACAAGTTTATTGCATTATTCTGGAAAGAAAGCTTTATCATCATTTACAAATCCTGTGACTGAATAATAACATGTTTCCAGTTAATTGTGATTTTTCAGGGTATGGATGTAGATTTTATGGTGTTAACAGCGTCACTATGGTATCATCATAAAAGGAAGCAGTGGGTTTCACTGATAAAGCACACCATAAGAGCAACACTATGCCCAGACTGGTGGAACATAATATATATGGTAATTTGAGTTCACTCCTATTCTTAATCTACATAAACAGTCTTTCAATACCATTAAAAAACTGTTCAAAAAGATAATATTTTGTTGGTGGTACAGTCATACTCATCAAAAACCCAAAGTTTTCCATGCTAGACAGAGACAGCTTATAGTTGAAGAGGCCTACAAATTCTTCATAGCGAACGGTTCAAGATTTTACCTCACAGAGTCTCATTTTATGCAATTTCAAAACAAGCATAAATGACTTGCTGGTACCTAAAATAGATGTTAATACTTATGCACTACATAAAACACTATGTATAAAATTCTTTGAACTCCATCTGGATAAGAGGTTCAAAAAATGGAAAATCCAGGATGGAATAATGATAATATTATTAAAAGGATAAATTGCTAATCACCATACAGTGGAGGCATTGAGTTGCAAACAGGTATAACAAAAATACTGCTAAACAAGTAAGCTTTTGGCCAAATGGCCTTCTTCAAAAGTAAACAAAACACAGACACACAATCTTGACCACCATCTCTGGCCACCAAGGCTGGACTGCGAGCAACTGCACATGATGGGAGAAGCAATTTGTGCAGTGGGGGTAAGGAAGGCGCTGGGGTGGGAAGGGGTAGGGATATCAGGGTAGTGGTGGGGTGATGATAAAGTGCTGCTTATGGGAGCAAAAGGGATGTGGTAGGGACAGGATAGAGCAGGCAGTTTGGATGCGGGAAGTGGGGAGGGGGGGTTAGGAGGAGCAGAAAAGAAGAAAGTTGTGTAGTGCTAGAGTGAGAGCAGGGAAGGGGATAGATGGATGAAGGGCAGTTACTAACAAAAGTTGAAGCCAAGGAGCAACAGGAATGTATAATACACTGCAGGGAGAGTTTCCACCTGCCCAGTTCAGAAATGCTGGTGTGGGTAGGAAGGATTCAGATGGCACAGGCTGTGAAGCAGTCATTGAAGTGACAAATATTGTGTTGCACAGCATGCTCAGTAATTCGGTGGTCCAGCTGTCTCTTCGTCGCAGTTTTTCAGTGGCCATTCATGTGGGCAGACAGCTTGTTGGTTATCATGCCCATATAGAATGCAGCACAGTGGTTGTAGCTTAGCTTGTAGATCACACGACTGCTTTCACATGTATCACTGCCTTTGATGGGATAGGTGATGCTTCTGGCCAGTCTGTAGTGGGAGGTGGTGGGGGGATGTAAGGGACAGGGCTTGCATCTAGGTCTATTACAAGGATACGAGCCATGGGACAAAGAGTTGGGAGGAGGGATGGGGGAGGGAAGGGAAAGGATACTGTGTAGGTTCAGTGTATGGCAGAATAGCACTGTGGGAGGGGTGAGAAGGGTAGTGGGTAGGATATTCATCATTTCAGGCATGACAAGAGGTAGTCGAAACCCTAGCAGAGAGTGTGGTCAGTTGCTCCAGCCCTGTGTGTACTAAGTCCTTAGGGGAATACTCCTTTGTGGCTAAATGGTGGGACTTTGAGAGGTGGTGGGTGACTGGAGAGATAAGACATGGTAGACATGTTTCCATACTAGGCAGAAAGGTAATTTCGGTCTGTGAAGGCCTCAGTAAGGCCCTTGATATATTTGGAGAGTGACTGCTTGTCACTAAAGATTCAACAGCTATGGGTGACTAGGCTATATGGAAGACTCTTCTTTGTATGAACTGGGTGGCAGCTGTCAGACTGGAGGTAATGCTCTTTTTATTTTTTTATATATTTTTTTTATATTTTACAGAAGCAGCCGATACCAGGATTAATCCTGAATCTGGTATAGGTGAAAATTATACAATGTGTTATGTTTTGGCATAAATATGTAAAAAGAAATTAATTTTTTAGTATTGTGTATTTTAGCAAAGATTCTTCTTTTGTTGAGAAAGTTTGTAATCTGTTTTGCTTTGTACACTCTTTGGAATATTGTGAGTACTGCAGAATGTTAGGTAGTGTTGGGCATGCTTCTGATGGAAACGAATGTGTGTTTTCTTTTCTTTTCTGTTTTTCTTCAAAAAAAAAAATTTGTCTGCAACAAGGTGATTGATGGTTGTATGAAAATGGAAATTGTGAAGTCAGTGTTATATAGAAGAATGGAATAAAGTAAAAGAGAATCATAGGTACAGATAATTCTACATCAGTTATTCAGTCATCAGAAACCCAAACATTAAATCAAAATTTCAGCCTCAAGACTGTACTCCTAGATGCAAGAATTGGACCCAACAACAAAAACAGAAAATGAAAATAAGTAAAAAGTTTTTCTTTTGTAAATCTTATTCCTGTCGAAGCTTTTGAAAATAATGAAGAGAAATTTAATGGTGATGTGTGGGAATGTAAGATTAGAAGTGTGGGGGTCAAGTGTGATCTGTTGACTGATAACGAAGGTTTGTCTGTTGCAGAAGAAGAAGAAGAAACATTTTGATCACTTGCAGTTTTTATAAAAATGAAATTACAATTGCTCGATGAAAGAAGACCCGAGAGCCACCCAACAAAGTCGTTTCAACAGTGATGAGATAAAATCAGCTATGACAGACAAGATGAATTGAAAGAGGACTTTACAAATACAATGAAGGACATCAGAAAAGATAGTTACAAACTATTTGTGAAATTATTATTATTATTTTGTGGACTTGTGTGATTGCTAGGAAAATAAATAGAGATGAGGATGGTGATGTAGATGTGAAAGCTGTAGGACCCAGCCAACACATGTTTAAACCAAGGGAAAGTGTAGTGAGCAAAGAAACATTTAAAACTGACATTTTGCAGTTGATTTTAGCAAAATTAGAGGAAATGAAAATGGTATGGTCTGAAAACAATAGTAAAACGGACAGGATACAATACCAAATAGACCAACTTAGTAGGTTTCGGAGCTAAAAAATGGGCTGTCAGATGGATTAAAAGTGTGAATGAAAAAGTTGATGTCTTAGAAAGTAAATTTATAGTTTCAGAAAATGAGTTATTTGCACAATCTTCACAACAGGGGAAGAATGTTAATGACACCAGAGGCTGCAGAGGAAAAAAATGAAACAAAACTTTAGTAGTTTAGATCAACAAATTTTAAATGTTGAAAACAGTATGATAACTAATGTAAATGTTTTAGATAAAAAATTTCAGTAGTTCAGGAAAATTGCATTAACAACAATCTGTATTCAAACAATGGTATTGCATGGTCCAACATTCCAATCAAAAGTTTTCCATGAGACAATTTACATCCAGCGGATTTTCTGCACCACTGTAGGGGTTATTTTGTTTCAGGCATGAGTGATGATCAAAAAATGAAATTTGTTAAAATATGTCTTGAAGGCAAAGCTCTGTCATCAGTAAATCTAAATTTAAGTCAGTGGAAAACATATCAAAGTTACAAAAAAGGATTTTTAAATAAATTTTGGTTGGAAGTCGAACAACGAAGAATTAAAAGTGAATTTCTGAATGGGCCAAATTATACAAATAGGGATGGTACCCTGAAAGAGTTTTGTAAGAATCAATTAAAGAAGTTAACATATCTCCACAAACCATTTGATGAAATGACATTGATTGATGCACTAAAAAGGAGATTACCAGACAGTTTGCAATTGGATTTAGTACATGGTCCTGACATTTGCTTTGAATAATTTTTATGATATGCTGACAGTCTGTATCGGGCAATAGAAAGAAACATGTACCATAACAATCATAATGATAGAGATCACAACTAAAGAAACATAGATAATGTAATTTATGTCAGGGTCAAAATAGTAATAGAGACAAAAATTGTGAACATAAGCAGAATAAGAATAATGGGGATAACCACGGTCAGTTTTATAAAAGAAATAATCATAGAGGAATTTGTTATTGGAGTTTAGAAATGTGTTTAGTGAAAAACCAGAAAAAGTGAAAGGCTATCAGTGCATACTTTCCTTAGAGATCATCAACCTTTCTTTCTCAACCATATAATTTACCATTTTCAAAAAGAAAAGATGTAGAGAAAGAAATTTAGAAAATGGAAACATGGAGTGTAATTGAGAGAAGTAGGAGTGCTTACAATATTCCTTTAGTTGTGGTAAGTAAGAGAAATGGTGGAGTGAGAATTGTTTTGGACTCTAGACATTGTAATAAATTTTTTATCAGAGATAATGGTCATCCTGAGAATGTGGACAAGACGTTACACAAATTTGACTACATCAGTAATGAGTACTTCACCTATGGATTTCACCAGATCCCACTTGAAATTAATTCTAGAAGGTATACAGCATTTTTGTATGGAGGTAAGCATTTTCCATATTGTGCGGTGCCATTTGGACTAAATGTATCCGTTGCTGGATTCATAAAGGCTCAGGACTCAGTCATGAGAAGTGAAGTGAGTTCAAAATTAATTGTGTATGTTGACGATATTCTGGTCATTGAAAACACTTGTGAACAACATTTGAATCTGTTAAGATGTGTTTTCAAAATTAGAATCAGGAGGCATGACTCTGAAAATAGGTAAGTGTAAATTTGGTGTGGAGGAAGTTAAATTTTTAGGACATGTTATATCTGAAAAAGGAATTGCACTTGATAAAGAAAAACTTGGTGCCATTGCTAATTTTCCTCCTCCTTACAATAAAAAACAGCTTAACTCACTTATTCGGGTTAACCAAATTTTATAGAAAATTTTATAGTCGACAAGCTTTGAATGCTCCATGCTTGTGTGAACTTGTGTAGAAGAATGCCATTTTGGATTGGAACCAGGAGTGTCAGGTTGCTCTCGATGAGATCAAACGACAGTTGAGTCAAAGTCAGTTATTGTTCAGACCAGATTTGTCCCTTCCTTTTGTATTATGATGGACATATCATATGTCTCCAGAATGAGATTTTCACTCTGCAGCGGAGTGTGCGCTGATATGAAACTTCCTGGCAGATTAAAACTGTGTGCCCGACCGAGACTCGAACTCGGAACCTTTGCCTTTCACGGGCAAGCGCTCTACCATCTGAGCTACCGAAGCACGACTCACGGCCGGTACTCACAGCTTTACTTCTGCCAGTATCTCGTCTCCTACCTTCGAAACTTTACAGAAGCTCTCCTGCAAACCTTGCAGAACTAGCGTTTCCAGAATGAGATTTTCACTCTGCAGCGGAGTGTGCGCTGATATGAAACTTCCTGGCAGATTAAAACTGTGTGCCCGACCGAGACTTGAACTTGGGACCTTTGCCTTTCGCGGGCAAGTGCTCTACTATCTGAGCTACCGAAGCATGACTCACGGCCGGTACTCACAGCTTTACTTCTGCCAGTATCTCGTCTCCTACCTTCGAAACTTTACAGAAGCTCTCCTGCGAACCTTGCAGAACTAGCAAAAACCTGTACAGAGCTTCTGTAAAGTTTGGAAGGTAGGAGACGAGATACTGGCAGAAGTAAAGCTGTGAGTACCGGCCGTGAGTCATGTTTCGGTAGCTCAGATGGTAGAGCACTATCCCGCGAAAGGCAAAGGTCCCGAGTTCGAGTCTCGGTTGGGCACACAGTTTTAATCTGCCAGGAAGTTCCGTATCAGCGCACACTCCACAGCAGAGTGAAAATCTCATTCTGGAAACATCCCCCAGGCTGTCGCTAAGCCATGTCTCTGCTATATCCTTTCTTTCAGGAGTGCTAGTTCTGCAAGGTTCACAGGAGAGCTTCTGTAAAGTTTAGAAGGTAGGAGATGAGATACTGGCAGAAGTCAAGCTGTGAGTACCAGCCGTGAGCCGTGCTTCGGTAGCTCAGATGGTAGAGCACTTGCCCCCAAAAGGCAAAGGTCCCGAGTTCGAGTCTCGGTCGGGCACACAGTTTTAATCTGCCAGGAAGTTTCATATCAGCGCACACTCCGCTGCAGAGTGAAAATCTCATTCTGGAAACATCCCCCAGGCTGTGGCTAAGCCATGTCTCCGCTATATCCTTTCTTTCAGGAGTGCTAGTTCTGCAAGGTTCGCAGGAGAGCTTCTGTAAAGTTTCGAAGGTAGGAGACGAGATACTGGCAGAAGTAAAGCTGTGAGTACCGGCCGTGAGTCATGCTTTGGTAGCTCAGATGGTAGAGCACTTGCCCGCGAAAGGCAAAGGTCCCGAGTTCCAGTCTCGGTCGGGCACACAGTTTTAATCTGCCAGGAAGTTTCATATCAGCGCACACTCCGCTGCAGAGTGAAAATCTCATTCTGGAAACATCCCCCAGGCTGTGGCTAAGCCATGTCTTCGCTATATCCCTTCTTTCAGGAGTGCTAGTTCTGCGAGGTTCGCAGGAGAGCTTCTGTAAAGTTTTGAAGGTAGGAGACGAGATACTGGCAGAAGTAAAGCTGTGAGTACCGGCCGTGAGTCGTGCTTCGGTAGCTCAGATGGTAGAGCACTTGCCCGCGAAAGGCAAAGGTCCCGATTTCGAGTCTCGGTCAGGCACACAGTTTTATTCTGCCAGGAAGTTTCATATCATATGTCTGCTTGTGTCTGTATATGTGCGGATGGATATTTGTGTGTGCGAGTGTATACCTGTTCCTTTTTCCCCCCAAGGTAAGTCTTTCCGCTCCCAGGATTGGAATGACTCCTTACCCTCTCCATTAAAACCCACATCCTTTCATCTTTCCCCCTCCTTCCCTCTTTCCTGATGAAGTTGCGAAAGCTTGAAATTTGTGTGTGTGTTTGTGTTTGTTATTGTCTCTATCAACGTACCAACGCTTTCATTTGGTAAGTTACAGAATCTTTGTTTATATATATATATATATATATATAGAATGAAACATTCCACATGGGAAAAATATATTAAAAAAGATGGTGTGACTTACCAAACGGGAAAGCGCTGGTAGATAGACACAATAAAAAACACACAAACACACACACAAATTTCAAGCTTTCACAACCCGAGGTTGCTTCATCAGGAAAGAGGGAAGGAGAGGGAAAGACGAAAGGATGTGGGTTTTAAGGGAGAGGGTAAGAGAGAGATAGAGAGAGAGAGAGAGAGAGAGAGAGAGAGAGAGAGAGAGAGAGAGAGAGAGAGAGAGAGGGGGGTCAATGTCAAAATACTCAGACTAGTGAACAGGAGGTCAACAAGATCTACATCTACATCTATACTCTGCAAATCATGGTGAGGTGCATGGGAGAGGGTGCATCCCTTTGTACCAGTTATTATGATTTCTTCCTGCCCCATTTACATATGGAGTGTGGGAAGAATGATTGTTTGAATGCCTCCATGTGTGCAGTAATTATGCAAATCTTATTGTCATGACCATTTTGTGAGCAATACGTAGGGGGTTGTAATATATTCCTAGAGTTATTGTTTAAACCTGGTACTTGAAATTTTGTTAATAGACTTTCTCAGGATAGTTGACAACTGTCTTTGACAGTGTTTCAGTTCAGCTCTTCCAGCCCGTATTTACTCGAATCTAAGCCGCACTCGAATCTAAGCCGCACCTGAAAAATGAGACTTGAAATCAATGGAAAAAAAATTTCCCGAATCTAAGCTGCACCTGAAATTTGAGACTCGAAATTCAAGGGGAGAGAAAAGTTTTAGACCACACCTCCACATCGAAACAAAGTTGCTCCATTGTAATATGAGACAAAATTTAGGTCGAATGAATGACGATACAGCTACAGTAGTTTGGTTCGAGTCGTAAGCTTAGCAGTTAAACTTTACCAGGTAGCCATTGCTATGTGTCAGGCGCTTCGTCCGTATTTATACGGGTACCCTTCCTTTTTCACGTGCTTCATTTGGTTTGAATTGATTGCTTATTTTTCTTTGATCTGATAAGTGCCGTTCTCTTTGTTATAGGTGTTTACGTCACTCTAAGCTGAAAATGCATTACTGTACTGTGTCATGCACTGTTTGTCGCATTCTGATAATGAGTGTTTACGGCCCGTCGCCGCTCACGGCATGGCTTGCCTTTGTGCAAGGAAAAAAAAAAAAAAAAATAAGAAGAAAGGGAATCGTTTCATTAGTGAAACAATGGCAAGAAACTGCTATTTGTTGTTACTTACATTGCTGCTTTCTTTGATAATGATCAACAAGAACCAAATAATATACTGCGTACGATAGAATTCTGAACAAGAGTTTAGCGAAAAATTTTCTCCGTTTGAAAATCTTGGCAGACGCCTCTTTAGTACATAACATTCTGCACAGAAATTAGAGCCATCTTAGATTTAAAAATCTAGTCAATTTCCGTGCTTGATTTCTGACTGTATCACTATTAGGCATAAGAATAATACGAATATAAACATGACATGATATGTACATTCTTCCGCGTTTGCTGTTGTCTGACTATAGTTTCGTAGATTATTAGGCAGACATGATTTAAATGAGACAGCAGCAAACACAAAACAATACATGGCAAAATGTTTATATCCGTATTATTCTTATGGTGAAGAGAATACTGCATGTGATTCACAGTCCATAAAAGTTCCTATTAGCAACCATCTCTTCTCACAGGTAGGAAAAAATTCAGAACGTAGAGTTGGCCGTATTGTCAAATATCCCAAACAGTCTTGCCAGTCGGATTTTCGTAGTACATTGAAATGCTGCTACATTCGAAGATGAACAACACGGAATTTGTATTTACTTTGTTGGATAATGTATGAAAATGCAGTTGTCGAAACTCGAGGCGGAGAAAAAAAGCTCGTCTTCCTTCTTTTTTTAAAATTTATTTACTGTTGCAGAGGTTTTGGTGCCAGTATTTATCTTTGTGCCTACAAAGCATGCCTGTGTAGCGCTACATATATTCGTCGGCAAAAGTTAGTTGTGGCGGCACCTACCAACATTTTTCAGAACTTCCACTTGCTTTGCACTCGATTTTAAGCCGCAGGCGGTTTTTGGATTACAAAAAACCGGAAAAAAAGTGCGGCTTAGATTCGAGTAAATACGGTATCTCTGTGATACCCTCCCATGGATTAAACAAACCTGTGACCATTTGTGCTGCTCTCCTCTGTATACATTCAATATATCCTGTTAGTCCTATCTTATACAGGTACCACGCACTTAGGCAATATTCTAGAATCAGTTGCACGAGTGATTTGTAAGCAATCTCCTTTGTAGACTGAATGCATTTGCCCAGTGTTCTACCAATAAACTGAAGTCTACCAGCTGCTTTGCCCACAACTGAACCCATGTGATCAATCCATTTCATATCCCTACAAAGCGTTCCACTCATGTATTTGTATGAGTTGATCGATTTCAACAGTGACTCATTGATATTATGGTCATAGAACACTACATTTTTTTTTTCATTTTGTTAGGTGGAAAAATTTACATTTCTGAACATTTAGACCAAATTGCCAATCTTTGCACCACTTTGAAATGTTATCAAGGTCTGACAATATTTATGCAGCTTCTTTCAGGTAGCACTTCATTATAGATAACTGCATCGTCTGCAAAAAGCCTTATTTTTCTATTAACATTGTCTGCAAGATGTTAATCTACAACAAGAATAGCAAGGGCCCCAACACACTTCCCTGGGGCACACCCAAAGTAACTTCTACATCTGACTCACTCTCCATCCAAGACGACATTCTGTGTTCTCCTCCCTACCAAAAAGTCCTATCAAGCATTCCAGTTACAAATTTCACTTGACAGCATAGATGTGGTACTGAGTCAAATTCTTTTCAGAAATCAAGAAATACTGCATCTACCTGGTTGCCTTGATCCAAAGCTTTCAGTATATCATGTGAGAAAAGTGCAAGTTGGGTTTCACATGATCGATGTTTTTGATATCCATGCTTGTTGGCATTGAGGATATCATTCTGTTCAAGATACCTTATTAAGTATGGATTCAGGAGATGTTCTAAGATCCTACAACAAACTGATGTCAAGGATATTGGATGGTAGTTTTGTGGGTCACTTCCACTATCCTTCTTGTAGACGGATGTGACCTTTGCCTTTTTCCAAGAACTGGGCACATTCTTTTGTCTAAAGGATGTATAACAGATTATAGTTAGTAGATGGGCTAACTCAGCCACAAATTCAGCATAGAATCTGACAGGGATTCCACCTGGGTCCTGGAGGTATGTTTAATTCTAACAATTTCAGCTCTTTCTGTATATCACTGATACTAATATTTATTTTATTCATCTTTTCAGTAGTACAAGGATGAAATTGGGTAATTCTCCTGGCTTTTCCTTTCTAAAGGAACACTTAAAAATGGAATGAAGCATTTCAGCTTTTGCTGAAATCAGTTTCAGTTACTGTTTGATTTGCTAAGGACTGGACACTAACTTTGGTGCCACTAACAGCCTTTACATATGACCAGAATTTCTCTGGGTTCTGTGAATGATCAGTTGACAGTATTCTGCTGCAGAAGTTGTTGAAGGTGTTAGGCCATTGCTGTCTTGACAGCCAAACATGTTTCATTCAGCATCTCTCTATCTGTAGTCCTACGCTTTGTCTTACACCTACACTGTTGTCCAAAATTAAAGCAACAACCAGGAATTTTGGAACGTTGCATTTATTTTGCCACAAAACAGTACAAACAGGTGATATCAAAGAAGAAACAATGTAAAGAATACAGAAAACATGAACCATGCATAACAGTAGACACAAATGTTCTTTGTTTTTTTCAACTTAATGGATTTGTACACACCTGACAACTGGCTAATGTGCTCAGTATTGGGTGTAACCACCTCTGGTAGCAATGCAGGCCTAACAACAATGGGGCATGCTGTGAATGATGTCATCAATCCCATGTTGAGGCAATAATGCCCATTATTCCTGCAGAGTTGCTCGCAAGTCTTGGAGACTAGTTGGTGGAAGCTAAAATGATAAAACCAATGTCCGAAGTGCATACCACACGTGTTCTATGGGTTTCAAATTGGAAGAGCATGCAGGCTACACCATGCATGCAAATGCATCCATTTCGAAGAAAACATCAACCACCCATGCTCTATGAGATCTAGCATTATCATACATCAATACGAAGTCTGGGCCCACAGCACCTCGCAAAAACCCCTTATGAGGTCCCAAGATCTTGTTATGATACCTGACAGCCATTAAACCTTGCCGATTCAATTGTACAATTTCATGAGGAAGTGTTCGAGTGGTGAACATTATCCCTGCTAACACCATTAGGGACCCTCCTTGATATCAGTATCTGTCCACAATGATTGGGTGCCGAGATTGTGTTTCACATTTCCTCCAGATGCAAATCCATCAAGAATCACTTTCCAGACCAGATTGGAACTCATCTGTGAAAAGAATATAGGCCCACTGTTTGACCATCCAGCTGGCATGTTGATGGCTCCACTCTAGATGTTCCCTTCTTTGAAGACACATCAGAGATACAAATACAGCAGGCTTCTGACAATAAAGGCCATGCTGCTGAAACCTTCTGTGTATCATTTGCTTTCATACATGTCCAGTGGATGCTGCCACGTCAGATGCCAGTTGCCATGCAGTACTAAGGCAGTACCATCAGGCACTTACAGCCAAATAACGGTTCTCTCTTTCTGATGTCACATGTTGTGACAAAGCAAGCTGGGATATTTTTACTTCCCCTCTTGTTTTGCCCTCTGCCTCCTTAAAATTCATTGTTTCACTTTTAACTAATTACCATTAACATATGTGAGTATAATCTGCATTTTCATAAAAGAGAAAGGTTGGCCCTCAGTGTTAAGGAACATAACACCAGATCTAATTTTGTGCTTAGTTTTATGTATGTAATTAATTTTCTAATTTATTTTGATTCAGCCTAATTCTATTGTTGACGTATAAACCAATATAAATTCTGTACTAATTATAAACATTTGTAGGAACAACTAATAGTATTCTTGAAGGATCTATTTGGCTCTATTCAAAAACATGTTAGCAAAGCCAGCCCTTAATTAATTCCATAGTAATTAACAGTTTTGTCAAAAGTATTGTTTGCATAACTATATATGTTAATTTCATGATTTAAACAAATAATTTGGCCTAACTCTTGTACTAGAAGAAACTGTTAAAAAGAATCAATTTTTCAATGTATACAGTTAATTGAATGAGATAAGTTTTAATTGTAATTATTGTAAATTAAACATCAAACAATGTGTAGTTTCAGTACCTACTATTGTGAGGATATATAATGGTTGGTTAGAACAACAACAATGTATCAACTTAACTGTGAAATAAGGGTAATACAATTAGGCCGTGTGTTAAAACAATGACAGTGTCTGATCCATAGGTACCTAATTATTCCAAAAGAACTGTGGACTATATGGTTATGTTTTTTACTGCTCATAGATGTTCAATGGTAAATTATTGTAGCAGTAAGTGGATGTTCGCCTGCAACCTATTAATGAGGCTTATCGAAAGTTAAACTACAGAGCACTGGCCATATTTTAGTGATTCAAGAATTTCTGTGTAAATTCTAGAACCACTCAGCCTTCTACTGTCTTGAACACACAATATTCTTGATATGGGTGTGGGGTGGTAAAATCCTACCTACTGCGAATCACATGTTTGTGAGTGCAGGTTTAAAATCAGTTGTGGGAAGAAAGAAGATGAGGCAGTAACGGCACCGACAAGTACTTGTCGGGCAATCCATAGACGTTTTAGAGGAAGAACCATGGAGTTTTTATGCAGCTCTGTGCCTATTGTGTCATTGACTATTGTTATGTGAAGAAGAACAGTTGAGAAAGTAATCTTGTGGACTCTTAATCCAGCCTTGTTAGAAGCAAGACCTACTTTATGATTCATGTGAAGTATAGTCATGGTTATTAAGCTGACTCTTTTATAAATGTAATTAAGTTGGATGGAGCGAGTGACTTACTGGAAGTCATATATGTATGTGGAAAGTCAGAATTTTATTCTGTATGGAGTTCTAATATACCATTGGTTGACAAAAAGTAAAGTTCACATATCTACTTATTTCACAAGTAGAGAGAGGCTTAAATATTCCTGTACCTAGCATCATTCTACGGAGAAGAAGTCAAGAGAGTTTTCCAGCAGCCAGCTAGCCAGCAAAGAAGATCGGCTGCGAATGTCAAGTAAGTCACCTCGTATAAAAGAAGAGGGAAGTTTGTACATCTACTTCACACTTTAAATCGGCATCAAAAATATTAGAATATATAATTGTGTATTATAAGTGGGGTAGGGTGGGGGATTGTGAGCAGTGAAACACAACTGTGCACCTGTCGGTAACGTTATCTACAGTAGTCAGTGTTGAAATTACAAACCCCATTTTTCAGCCAGTGTAGCAAAGCAGTATCCCGACACTGAGGACAATCAAGAAAGAAATAAAGCATGTGAACTGTCATAACAAAGTTTGTCCTGCCCTTGTCTTTGGGATACAGTTCCAGTCTCTATAAACTGTCACCAAATCCAAAAAACAACAGAACCGATTCATGCTAAGCCATTGGGTCACATCAGTTTGTGATTGTCCTGCTTCCTTTTTCCTATGATCCTCCACCACAGAGAGGTTGGTAGGCATCTTCTCTGTGCCATACTGCACAGTCTATGACTGTGACCCAGTGATTGTGGATGCGGGACTGCTCAGCAAACACAACATTGGGCTGGTTATCAATTGAACCAGAAAGCCATATTTCTATCTCAGTGGATATGAGTTTCTTGTCTACTGTGACAAATACACCACCTCCATTTCCAATTTGCCTATCCTTTCAATACACACTTAAATTTTCCCCAGAAATCTCACTGCTATCAATTTCAGGTTTCAACCAACTTTCTGTACCTAGTATTATGCGAGCTTCATTGTTTTTATGAGCATTTCAAACTCTGGCAGTTTTTTTCAAATACTACAACAGATTCTTTAGTAATCATAGATGTAGAAAATTGCTTTTTTTCAGTGAGTTGTATCTTTCAAATGACAAAATAGGAATTACTGGTGTCTGATACAGCTTTATTTTTATAATTCGCAGATAATGTCTTACAGTTAGCTTACATTAAGAAGTTATTTTTTGTACTACATAAATAAATACTAGTCAAAATGTGTCACACATATTTACAACCTCAATACTTTCATTTACAGGAAAATAGATCAATAAAAATTCTTGTACTTATTTTCCATATTGCATTTGAAGAATAAATTGTAACAGCAGTAAATCAAAACAATTGCAGTGGTGAAGACTAGATTTAGCATTTACTAAAGATAGCAAAAATAAATAACTTCACAAATATGCTACTATAAGCAAGGAATTTCTTACAGTTCACATGATTCTCTAAAGTCTGATAAAATATAAAATTCAATACGTAACATAGCAAGTGTTCTTGGAATCAAAAAGTTATAGCTAACATTATTGATGGTATAGTAACTGTAACAACTATTCCATTCCTTTCGTTGTTCAGAACTTGTTGTTAAATAAAGTTTGCCCGGAGTTTAGTTTTATTTCTGAGACCTGTTATTTCTTAAAATGTATATGAACTGAGGCATTTATATTACTTAAATAACCCACTGCTAAAACAATTACTTATAGCTCATTGCTGGAACAATTATTCCCGTCACTCACAGGTACCTAGCACCTGGTAATCAATTCTGAATCCACTTTCTGAATTAATAATTTCAAGTTGGTTGTCACTGTTGAAGACAACATAAAATGGACCAGGGGATATGGCTGGAACAACGTGAACTTCAATTAATGAAAAGTAAAATACATTAATTACATAACACTTTAAAAATAAATGTATAATTCAATATTATCATGACAGTGAAATAGGACAAAATCTGTATTTAGAAATGCACAAAGTTTTATTGCCAGCTACTATGGATGAGCCACCTGATCTAGGGAAATCCACATATTCTAAAACAAATTAATTATTATGATTTGAAAACAGAGTTATTTTATCAAGAGTTTAATGTAGCATAGGAGAAACAGATAAGTGTAAGTTGCAGTGAAACTTATCAAAGTCTCTTAATCATTGCAGATGAGTAATGCCATGACTAGCTCTTCTTTCTTTTCTGTACAGGTGGCATCAAGGAGATGTTAAATTTAATCCTAATCTACCCCCAAAGGTTTCCCAGAAGATGGAAATTACACAAATATATTCCACAATGCATCTTCACACAGTAACACATCCTAACCCAGCTAGTCTTTTATCATCTCTCTCTAGCCAGTTATCAAAGCAGTCAATTTCCCTCACAAAGTCTTACTGCTCTCTTCACTGATGCCATAAGTATGATTTTTACTATTGATTCTCAATACTGATGCTGAAGTGGGAAGTTAAAGCAGTTTAGTTTCGTGCCTAGTATGGCTGCACACAAGTAATGAGGCAAAGTGATCTGACAGTTAACAGTCTCCCCAGCATTCAAAAACAATAAGAATGTACTTTTGGTCTGAAATAACTGATTTTTCAGATTTGTTGTAGTGTGCCATCTTTAAAATCAGCTAATTTTGCCTACATAACTTCAATAGTTATGAGAAATTGATCTAAAAACAAATTAGCATATCTAAACTTAATGAAGTATTCAGTATTAATTTAATGGACCTAAAATCATATTAAATTTGGATAAATTACTAACTCACAAATTTATACATGCGCATTCTGTGTAATTTTATTGTACGAGTGTAAATTTGTATGTGTCAGTGATTAATTTTTCCCTATAGCGCTTTTTTTGCCAGGTAATGATACATATGACTGTAGCATATGTAGAATCCGAGTACTGTTTTCATATGAATAGAATTGCAGTGAGACAGCTTTGAATCATGCATTTCAATTTCAATAAACTGTAGAACTGTTTTTGTTTTAAATATCAGTAAGTATCGCTGTGTACTACTCTCACATAAAGCATCATATAGGGTGTTTCCATAAGAGTGTGCAAAAATGTAACCAGACATAGAGAATGCTCCACTGAACAATTTGAGATAGGGAACCTGGGCTCATGGAAGTCCACTTATAATAATAATATAATAATAATAATAATAATAATAATAATACAACAACAAATCTAGAAATTTCTAAGTTACAAACCAAATATGGAGAAATTAAGAGGGTACCATACTTTAAATATTTAGGAGAGATAATTTCTGGAAAATACTCACAACAAGAAAGAATATTAAAAGCTCGTAGGGGTCTAGGGCTGGTCCAAAACATTTACAATAAAAAATGTCTATCTATAAATACAAAAATGAAACATTATAAGTCGGTAATTAAACCAATAATGCTATATGCCAGCAAAACCTTGACACTTAAAAGAAAAACAGATATGGAAAACCTGAAGAAAGAGGAAAGGAAAATCATTAGGAAAATTCTGGGACCAAGATGGACCAAAGAGGGGTATAGATTACAGAAAAATTCTAAAATTGAAGAATATTCTAACATAGAGATAGACATGAGGAAGAGGCGTCTAAAATTCTATGGCCACATAATGAGACTTCCCGATCACAGACTTACAAAAAGAATAGTAAGATATGTAGCATCCCTTGTTAATGGAGGAGATTGGATCAAAAATGTAAAGAAAGATCTGGAATTAGCCAACATTACTACTGAAGACATGAACAAAAGAAACAATTTCAAACTTAAAGTTGACAAATGGGAGGTCAAACCAGAGACAAAAGAGCCGAGAACTGGAACAAAATGGAGCGAAGAAAGAAAAGCTGAATTCTCGCAAAGAATGAAGACCTGGTGGGCAAACAAGAAGAATAAGAAGCCCCAGAAGTGAACCATCTTTACTTAGCGTCTTCCATGTTGGGAGCTTTACGACTAATAATAATAATAATAATAATAATAATAATAAAGATTTTATGGTCTTTAGGCCATTACAGCAATTGACAACGTCAAATGAAGTTACAATTTATAATACAGTGTGATAAGGTATTGACTACTGAAATATTTTAGCTTATATTACAATAAATGTACAGTGGGTCATCTGTTGGATTACTGCATTTTACAGTTCAAGAATTCATTGATATCATAGAACGGGTGGGCAATAAACCATTCATGCAGTCTTTCTTTGAACGTATGTTCAGGAAGATCCTGTATGGCATGTGGCAGCTTATTAAATAGTTTGTGCCCTGTGACTTCATAGCTATTTATTGATTTTGATAGTCTGTGGTAAGGCGTGTATATGTGTTTGATGCTTCTTGTGTTGTAACAAGGTACATTTTCTCTACGTTTCACATCTTGTAGGTTCTTCTTCGTAAAGATTAAGACATTGTATACATAGAGGTTTATTACAGTCATAATTTTTTGTTTGGTAAATAAGGGTTTGCAGTGAGCCTTATGTGAAGAATTTGTAATTATCCTAATGGCTTTCTTCTGCAATAATAGGATGTCATGTATATGACTACAGTTACCCCACAAGATAATGCCATAGGATATTATACTTTGGAAAAATGCAAAATAAGATGATCTGATGTATGTTTCAGGTACACAAGTTCTGAGTTGTCTTAATAAATAAATTACTCTAGATAGCTTACTACTAATATAGTTTACATGTTGGCCCCAAGATAACTTTTCGTCTAAATAAACTCCCAGGAATTTAACGGAACTAGGGTCATCAGATAGTGGCTTGTCTCTTAGAGTGAAGATTATCTGCTGAGTTTTATTTTCATTTAGCAGGAAACCATTTGCTCTGAACCAATATGCTGCATTAGTGAGTGTATTTTCAGCACAGGTTTTAAGATCATTAAGATTGTTACTGCTATGAAGAAAACTCGTATCATCTGCATACACCACAGTGGTGGATGTAATAAACGAGGGGAGGTCATTGATCATTATCAGAAACAGGAAGGGCCCCAGTACAGATCCCTGAGGCACATCTACTTTAACATTTTCTATGTTTGACATTTCCTTACCAACACAAACTACCTGTTTACGGTTGTTGAGGTAAGCTTTTAATAGTCTGAGACTGTTTCCTTTGATGCTGTAGAATTCTAGTTTCTCTAGTAGTGGCGTGTGCTCAACACAGTCGAAGGCCTTGCTTAGGTCACAGAATGAGACCTGAGCAAAGCCTTTGTTCTCAAAAACTTTGAGGATGTAACTGACTACCGTGTTGATTGCATCAATGGTTGACAGATTCTTCCTAAACCCGTATTGTGTAGCATTAATTATTCCTAGATTCTCAAAGTGAGATGATAATTGTTGGTACATGATGCATTCTATTACCTTGGAGAATGCGGGTACTATTGAAATAGGCCTGTAACTAGATGGAGAGTCTGTATCTCCCTTTTTGTATACTGGGACGACCCTAGACAGTTTTAACACATCAGGAAAATATCCCTCAAGTAAGCACTTGTTTATGCAATGGGTTAAAGGGTACAGAATGCAATCACACACTTTTTTTAGCAGGTTGCATGATATGCCGTATATATCTAAGCTATCAGATGATTTCAGTTGTTTTATGACCCCTTGTACATATCTAGGCGTTACTTCGGAGAAGGTTAGCATACTGGTATTTAGTGACTGTCTACCCCAATTTTGGGAGAGTAACTCAGATGGACTAATGTCTGGTTTGATAATTGTGTCTCCTATTTCTTTCACTGAATTAATAAAAAACTCATTGAGTGTTTGTGGTGGGATATTAATTTTGTCTTTTTTAGTATCTGTGGCAGCACTATTAATTACTTTCCAAGCGGTTTTGCATTTATTGGTGGAATTATGTATGCTGTTGGCACTGTAGGTTTTTTTGGCCTGCAGGATGGCTTTTTTGTATTCATTCCTGCATTCCACATAGGCTGATTTGGCTCAGTCAGACTTCATACTATTGTATATGTTGTACAGTAACATAACTTATTTCTTTAGATCTGTCAGCTGTTTAGTGTACCATATATTTTGTCTGTTTTGAGATCTGGATTTGTGGCTGCTGTCCATGATTTTGATTTTCTTTATGGGAATACTATAGTTAAATAGGGTCAAGAATGCATTAAAAAATCTATCAAATATTATATGGCTGGCAGGTCATTACTTGAAGTGTAATGTCGATCGACACTACAATGGCCAAACCAGTCTCTGTCAGCAAGGGAATTACGAAATGTGTTAATTTTATCCTCAGTTACGGGTTGGGACAGGTCTGTTTGCATTGCTCCTATTGATGGGAATTTTACTTGCATAATTTAGAGATACGGAGTCATGGTCAGAGAATGGGAACACTACAACTTCGCATGTGTTTTCAGTGGTCTTGAAGTTTACAAAGATGTTATCTAAACATGCTTTGTTTCTTGTGGGTCTGTTATTAACATGATGTAATTGTATTGTCTTAGTAAGTTTTCCAGATATGCAACACTACCCTTACATTTAGTAACATCAAAATCAGCATTCAAATCACCTCCTATTGCAATATCATAGTGTAGCCATTTAATATTACTTAATTCACTCAATAGCATGCCCATTTTTTCTAAAAATATGTTAATGCTTCCCTTTGGTGATCTGTACATGGATACTACTATTAGATTATGACTATTAATGATTATACCCGTAACTTCAAAGTGCTGTTCATCACACAAGGAATTTAGATCTAGTTTGGTTATTGTACAATTGAGTGACTGGTTGGAATAAATTGCCACACCACCTCTAATGTGCTTTTTCCTACAGTAGCTATTTACTATACTAAAATTGTCAAATTTGGCAACTGCAAGTTCATTCTCATTAGCCCAGTGTTTACTCAGACAAAAAATATCAAACTGGTTATCAAGACCAAACTCATTTATGATAAGTTCTTTATCTTTTAGTCCTTGAACGTTAAGGTAACATATTTTAAGATCCATGTTCTTATTGCTTACACACTGAACACTATGGTGATTGGCTTTCAAACCTTTTTCAGGGCTTATCTTTTGTATTTCTGCCTCTTGTTGCCTTTTACTAAAAAATTGTTCACTTGGAGTGGTAGCACATCCACTGTTGTATGCCTACTCTTCCCTCCTTGTGATGATATTGTAGATGAGGCTGCTACTACAGGAATTGATGGAACTGCTGTTATGGTGTGTGGAGGCACTGTTGTGGCATCTGGTGACTGAGGAGATAAGGCGAACGCTTCTTCTTCTGCTGCTGTTGAATCTTGCTGGTGAAGTGTGATAGGTACTGCTGCTGCTGCTGTAGGCATTGTTGTGGCAACTGGTGAGAGTGGAGATTTGGATGTTGCTACATCTTCTGTTGCTGTTGAATCCTGTAGATGAAGTGTGGTAGGTACTGCTGCTGCAGCATTTGTTATGTGTATAGGTATAATTGCTGCTTCCACCTCTACTTCTACTGCTGCAATAGAAGTAACTATTTCTTCAGGCTCTGCTTGCATCAAGCAAGGAACAGGAAGAGCAGCAATTACTTCTTGGTTGTCAGATGCTTTCAGTATCATGCTGTTTTGGCACAGAA
Organism: Schistocerca cancellata; assembly: GCF_023864275.1. Taxonomy (NCBI): domain Eukaryota; kingdom Metazoa; phylum Arthropoda; class Insecta; order Orthoptera; family Acrididae; genus Schistocerca; species Schistocerca cancellata. Next base: position 861,118,132 of record NC_064627.1, on the reverse strand, counting down.
TCTTCTTGCCTCTGTTATTAAGGTGCATGCCATGTCTCGTGTAACAGTCTCTTTGCAAGGAGTCCATACTTATAAAATATGCATTTTGGTAGGCCCTGCAAATCTTTGAGTATTGCCTGTTTGCTTTTATGATTTCCATGTTCACACATGACCATTCCGAAAGGTCATGCCTATGTGGAATTCCGACTACAAAAACTGATTTCTCTTGTGTTGAATTTAGTATTGCCTTAAGGTTTCATGTTGCACTGTGGATGTCGTTTTTATATACATTATTGGCTCCAGCTATGACGACAATATGACGATCATTTTCAGTTTCTATGTTTCTAATGAGTTCTTGGATGGGTGCACCTGGTTTGACAATACTAGTTGCTTGTATACAATGACTGTAACGTAGTATTTTTGCGATCTCACATCCCTGGCTATCAGAGAATATTTTCACTTTGAGTTTGTCTTCACGTTTATTGCAGAAGTTTCTGCTCATGTGCTTGTCACTATATAGATTCAGCGTGTTGTTTTCGTCACAGTTTTCCGTGGATTCCACATTTATATCTGAATCTAGTGCATGAAAACGGTTTTTTGTTACCACAGGAATTCTACAGTCACTGTGTTTCACACGACCAACCCTTATTGGCCTAGTAAACATATGTTGCCTTGTTGTTTCTGCCTGTAGGCCTATATCCACTTCAGAGCACTCGTTTATTGTAGGTAGGACACTGAAACTGCTTTTATTGCCGCAGTTCGTTCCATTCGTTGTATTTATCACCTTTTCGCTTCTTTCTTCCGTGATCATGCTAGTCCTGTGCTCCCAGTTCCGTGTTTTACTTGCTTTGGCGATCGGGATATTACGCACCTTTTTCAGTTCGGCATTTTCATTTTCTAAATGCGCAATGTCCCGCCTTAGTACATCTACAATTAACTGCAGGCTTGATACACGTTCATTTAGCTTCACTATTTCACTGTTATAATTTACGTATGTTCCATTTTTCACCACACAACTATAACTTTTGTTCACTTTCTCACTATAAACAACTGTACCGGATGCCATGCTGCATAAGTAGTAAGGAGATATGGAAGTAAACTTGTCTACTGCTTTGTCTAGCATAACTGTTTTCCACCTTATTTACAACTAATGTATGCATGAGTTTACATGTATTGTGTTGTTTATTAACATGTACATTCTTTATTTCCTGCAAGGAAACAAGGAGGATGAGCCTGATTATTAGGAAGTCATGATGTAGGTTTTGTTTACTTGTCCATAAGGTGGCTCTGTTGAATTGTACTTACATTGTCCCATGACAGAGTATACTGTTAATCAACAAGAGACCCATTCATTACTCAGTGCTATTCAGATACATGGAGTACAAAATGGAGGATCAGTACCAGTACATCTTTGTGGAACTCAATGGCATGCACCATGTGTAGGGGAAAGCATATTGCAATGCTCTTGCTGCTGAAAGGCTGTACAGGGAACGATTTCCTAACAGGCGTCATTCATCACCATGAGTGTTATTTCTTTTTCTCTCTATCAATGAAAGCAGGAGACCGGTTCATTTGGAACAAGTGACCTGGCATCTTGAGGACCACTTGCACACCCAATTTTGAAGAGGATGTGCTAGAATGTGTTGCCGCAGAGTACTCATCATATTGCACGTGAAACGGGCACTGCACATACTGGCCTGTGGTGAGTACTCCATGAACAACTACACCCATATCACACGCAATGAGTTCGTGCAATGCTTGTGACTGAGTTTGCACCAAAGATGGCATTGTGTCAGGTGTTGCTCCAACAATGGATTGATCAACCAGATTTCCTGGATTGGAAGGGGAGGTCCTATTCCATGGCCTGTGAGATCACATTTAAATTTAACTAATGTAAATAAAAAAGTACACAGTAATGTGATTTTATTCCTATTATCTCCTTAAGCTGGCTTGTCTGACTCCAGGTTCCCTAACTCAAATCGTTCAGTGTAGCATCCTCTCTGTACTGTTAAATGTTTGCACGCTCTTACAGAAACACCCGGTACAGTTGTTCGTAATATGATCATGATGAGGCTAAATGTTCTGTGGGCTGCTATCATTATTAGGAAATTTCCACATGAGAGGCTACAATTGCATTACATGATTAACTGTAATCTTTAATTAGCTCACCTGTTCAGTATTTCCTACTCCACTCTTAGTACAGAGGACTGAATTGTTGCATTTGCTCCCACTGTCAGTGTCCCATGCAACTGCAGTGGTCTTTGTTTTTTTTTTTTTTTTTCACCTTCCTACAGTGAATCTCTTTCAAATTATAAATGAATTGAATATGAAATGTTTCAATAATGGTAATGCTCTTGAAAAAAATTTTACAGAATTTGAAAACTATACAGAATCTGTGTTAAACAACGGCATAACAACAGTGTGAAAAGGATAGATTGCTACACATCACATAAAGGAGGCCTTTAGTCACAGACAGCCACAACACTAAACTTTAGCTTCCAGACAAAATGCCCTACTTCAGAAGCAGAAAAACACACACACACACACACACACACACACACACACACACACACTTGGCAACTGTCTACAACCCCTATGACCTGATTGCAAGCTTTTTTGTCTTAAAGCTGAAAGCCTAGCACTCTTTCCATTTTGTCATTCTGTGACTCATTGCCTTGTCTATATGGTGAATAGGATATGTATCATATCAGAAATAGCACAAAGGCTATAGTTGCAATGTTAGGCAGGCAAAATGCTTCACTTGATGAGAGAAACCACAAAAAGAGCTATAAGTATTAAATCACAAAAAGAATAAGGGCCTATAAAAATTTTGGATTGTGATTGGGACACACAGAAAAAACAATTTTAAAGCACATGGCATATTAGAAGATACACATGAAATTTCTTAATCTGTGATATTATAACTTACATGTGACAGTCTCCCCAAGGAGAGAATCTCCACAGAACTTGTCTGCTCTTGAAGTACCTTGCCATCTTCCATCAGGAACAAATAGGTAATCAAAATCATTACAAGCATCATCTGTCATGGTGCTACTTGTATTATATCCACCCATATTAAAGGTTTCTGCTGTATGCCTGAAAAATTAGAAACATGTATTCATTTAAAATTTTGTCTTATGTCTTCCGAAAGTTGTTCTTAAATAACCAGAACCTAAACAATAAATACTTTAATAATGAAACATGGTATTGGGAAGTATGTAAATAATGTTAAAGTAAAGAAAACCAGTATTGAGTTATTGACAGGCACGTGAACAAGACTACAAGACTGAAAACATTGTTAGCTTATAAACACACACACACACACACACACACACACACACACACACACGTGTGCACACGCCAACTGAATACTGTACCATGACTGCTGTTCTGCAGCTTGACTAGGGTGGGGAGAGTTGTGTCAGGTGTAGATGTGACCAGAGAAAGGGGAGAGGGTGTTGGAAACAAGGTTAGGGAATGTTGTCTGATGGGTGGGAGGGAGGCAGTACCTGCATAACATTTGGGAAGGAGAAGCAGCAGGTGCTGGGCACTGGCAGTTGCGAGTTCACTCAACACATGAGATGATGATGTGGAGGAGTGGGTTAGGAAAGGGGGGATGACAGAACAGAGGAATATGAGGAAGAGGGTGTGAGTGCAGGTTGGAGATCTTAGGATCCTGGGGCAGGATGGAGATGGGTGTGGGGCAGGGGGGCAGATTGAAGCCAGGAGGATTATCATAATGAAGGATGTATTGCAATGACAACTCCCATCTACATAGTTTAAATAACATGATGTATGGGGGAGGGGTCATATCTCAGTTCACCACCAATGTCAGACACATAAAGGGTGCTGACAGTATAGTTGCTGATTTCCTTTCACGAGTCGACGCCATTCATTCACTGTTAGACCTCTCTGAACTGCCTAACTTCCAACCCACCGACAAGGATACACAAAACCTGATTTCAGACTCTACTTCTTCAATACACTTCGTCCGCACCACCTTCCCTGGCATTTCTGGTGAGATCTAGTGCGACGACAGTATGGGCACATTATGCCCCCTCATACCAACCAAGCTCTGTCAAGCTGTCTTCAACGCACTGCATAATTTAGCCCACCCCAGTGTTCGTGCGGCCGCCTGCCGTGTGGAGTGCTTTGTGTGGAGAAATTTCAACAAGGACTACCAGCAATGGGCACACTCCTGCATCGCATGCCAATGCTGCAAAGTACACAAGCACACTTCACCCCCCTCTGCATCTTTTCAATCCCTCCTGGGATTTTCCAGCATATTCATACTGACATTGTCGGCCCTCTCCCCCCCTCTAACAGCTTTCGTTATGTTCTCTCATCTATCGACCAAACAACTCGCTGGGTCGAGGCTGTCCCCCTCCCCAAAATTATGGCAGAAACTGTTGCTCGAGCTTACGTTGAGTCATGGGTATCGCGTTTCGGATGTCCAGCTATCACCACGACTGACCAGGGCAGACAATTCGAGATGTCAACGAGAGATGTCAAATGTTCAACGAGATTTGTAACATTTGTGGCATTCGGCACATCCATACCACAGCATATCACCCGCAAAGTAACTGGCTAGTTGAGCGCTGGCACCGCAATTTCAAGGTGGCTCTTCGATGCCATTACTCTCTATGGATGGAGGCCCTTCCCCTTGTGCTACTCGGCATTCGTGCGATCTATAAGGAAGACCTGAAAGGCACAATAGCTGAGTTCGTATACGACCAGAACATTGTTCTCCCTGGTGAACTTGTGAGCCCTTCTGCTTCTCTCCCTCAGTCTGACTTACCTTCCTTCGTGGACCGCGTCAGACACCACTTCATCAACCTCCACATCCCTCCACCCGCCAGCCATTCCTGCCCTAAGGTTCACGTCCCGAAATCTCTGAACAATTGTGAGTATGTCATGCTCTGAGATGACACTGTCCGTGCTCCCCTCCAACCTCCATATACCGGCTCGTACCGAGTTCTCCGGCGCTCAGCCAACACCCATGACATCCAGATGAAAGATTCAGCTGTCACAGTCTCTCTCAACAGACTTAAGCCTGTTCATGTCAAGCCTTCTTCTACACCCCTTCAGGCCACAACCACGCCACTCACTGTCGTGGCTCACGATGCTCCGACCACTCCCTCCACGTCGGACTTACACAGTCAATCGAGTGACTTCCAGCTCCAATAGTCGAGCTCTCCTCTGACCTCGCCCCATACATTGGTCTAACGCACTTCATCAGGTGACCACATGCTCCCGATGTCGAGCTTACCTACGATCATGCCCTCGCTGCTGGGTCCTTCGCCGGTCCCTTCAACCTCTCCCCCGTCGCCTGCCTCGCCCTGTCGAGGTTTTTCATACCCCCCCATCTTGAATGTGCCTTCACTCAAGGAGTTTGTGCGTGTCCCCCCGGACATAATGCATGACATCTCAATAATACTGTGCGATTATACACTGTTTGTCATGTGTTTCCCTTCATCCAGTGCTCATGACACAACCTCCGCCATTCCCTGCCACCTAGTGAAATGTGTTCCCCTTTCGCCCGACGTCGACCTGGACATGCTTCGTGTGTTCGCCACACCCACCGGAGACATCGTCATCATCACTCTGTTCCACCCACAAACCGCCGGCCTACCTGTCACCGCACGACCAGCATGCTCAGTATAACGCCCAGCTCGCTTCAACGACTTCCAGGTTCAGTGGCCGAACCTTCCTTCATGACATCTACCCACACAGCTCCCCAACGATGATGTCGAGCTGACTGTGGTCCGGCTCCCATGGACCACCCCTGCTGACGCCATAGTCACCCCCCCGCCCCGGCCTCTCAAGAGCACTCCGTACAGCGGGGCGGGCTATGTGGCGCCGATGGGGTCAACACCAGCATCTATCTGAGTATCGTCTTTGAACTAAGCTAAACATTATCTTTGTGCAGTTCTGCCATGTCAGTTCTTTGTAAGCCTTTGATGTGTTTAGGTGAATAAACGAACTACTGCAAAATGGGAGTGTTGTTTATTGTAACCAACTCAAACTTGCCCCTCACCTGTTTAACTATAATCTGAATATAAATTGCACCTCCATTGGCCCAGCAATTACTTCTACAGGTATATCCTGCAAACCATCGTGATATACACTGCAGAGAGTACTTTCCACTGGCATTCAGCTATACAAATAAATATAAGTTTTTTGGGAATAATTGTGGATGAACACCTGTCATTGAAGGAGCATTTAAATCATATTTGTAAGAAAGTCAGTACAGATATGTACTAACATAAAATGGGTATCAGCTTTCCTGGATCACAATACCTTACAGCAATACTACGTCAGATTGCTATATCTGCATCTTTAGTATAGTATGGAGATACACAGTGGCACATCAGCAGTCTATACCGAAAGACTTTTTAGACAAAACAGGCAACAGCTAAGCTAAACATGAGAGCCTTGTAGAGAAGTTTTAAGAAAATATAAAATACTTAAAATCTATTTCCCTGTACCTCCAAGAAAGCAGTCATTTTTGTGAAACTAAATTCAGAACATAATGTAATGAACAGTAATGTATATAACAATATTGTGAAAAAAAAAGTTGCTACTCACCATAAAGTGGAGATGCTGAGTTGTAGATAGGTACAACAAAAAAACTGTCACAAATATAGCTTTTGGCCAGTAAGGCCTTCGTCAAGATTAGATGACAAACACGCACCAACACACACTCATGCAACTCACACACACAAGACTGTAGTCTTGGGCAACTGAGGCCACACACAATATATATAAACTACAGTGAATGAGGTGTGGGGAGGGGAGGGGAGGGGAGGGGAGGGGGAGGGGGATGGGGAGGGGAAGGGGGAGGGGGAAGGGGAGGGGTAGGTGGAGGGGAAGGGGGAGGGGTGGAGGGTCTTTCACTGAACTATAAGTAAGTTAGTTATAAGGTACAGTACTGACATTTGGGGAAATTTTAGCAACTTAACGTGCATACTAAAATTATAAAAAGGAATTATTAGAAGTGTGTGATATGCATCCAAGGAAGTCAAAAAGTCCACTGTTTAAAATTTTGAAACTAAGTGTCCTGACAATATATCTTTGATATTATCATTTTTGCCTTTATAATTATGCAAGGAGAACTGCTTTGATCACACTTATAATGCAAGAACAAAGAAAATTGTGTGCTTCCTGCTTATCATTTAAACTTATATGCTCAGAATCTACATTATATGGGAATGAAAATTTACAATAGACTAAAAGCCAGGAACGTTCTGAGCATGAACTTAAATTTACTGAAAAGTGATGCTACTAATCAGTTGAAGATTTGATGAATGATAAACTGAATATTTGAGCAGGATGTAGCCTATCAATTGTCTTGTTATATGAATATGAAAAGGTATCTTTTCACAAAAAGTTAAATTAATGTTTAAATACAACTCCATATAATTATCTCTAGTTTTATGTCAGTGAAATTGTTTTAACTATGTTTTGATGTGTCTCCTGTACTCTAATCAAATTATTAGCATATGTATGTTATGAGATGAATAAATCATAATTCACAATAAACAGGCTGCAGACCACAGTCCCCATACAACAAGGACTATTTTCTTCCAGAAATAATATACTGCCAATCTGTTGCAAAATTATTTAAATCCCTTTACTGTGGTTTCAATGATTATAAAAATGTCTTCTTCAGAAGGAAACACTGACAAATGGGTTACAAGTTGTGCCTGAGGTATATTAAAATATAGCCAAAAGGCATCATTCATGTAGTTTAACATAAGTCTGCCACAACATGTAACCCAGTTGTCAATATTTCCTTCTAAAGAAAACGTTTTATAGATATTCAACCTAAGGTAAAGGCATTTAAATACATCTTCCATTTCCAGAAGAAGATTTCATCTTACAGTTGCTGCTCCAGCCATGTACAAAATTTCAGAGGCAATTTGCTGTAATAGAGTACACAAGATTTTAAGAAAGCAAAATAAAACATGTTAAAGAATAGGCCTAAACTGAAAGTTCCGGGCAGATAACCATGTGCATTAGCACAGTGCTTCTGGGATCTGGGTATGCACAGCTCCAGATCGAATCTGCGCAGCGGATTAATGATGAGGCCTGTTATGCAGGCCAGACTGGTTGTGGTTTTTAGGCAGTTTCCCACATACAACTGAGTGGGTACTGGGTTCATGTCATGCCTGTGTCCCATCTCAGTGACACAATTTGCAAATACTTAGAAAAATGTTCACACACTTTCACATGGGATAATGCAAGATGCAGACAGGTGGGGCACACAAATTCTGTCCCAGCAGGAAAGTGGTGGGGACAGAAAGTGTATCTAGGTATCCTCTACCACTAACATTTGCCAAATCCAGAAATGAACATGCTGACTCAGTAAAAAAAGGATAGAAATTAATTTATGTGCTTATTAACAGAGAGGTGCTTGTATGGAATAGCATATTTCAAACTGTAATAATGTACCATCAAATTACTACTAGTGTATATAACTGTGATCTTATTTTTGTAACAGAAAACAGTAAATTTATAATCTTCATCTTTTATATCAATGCAAGTATTTATCTTTTACTGGTAAGAGACATATAATTAGTACAAACTTGTATCTCATTACAGACAAGGACAGGTGGTAGAAGATGAGTTCTGAAATTCTCCCACTAGGTGTTTCCGTTAAACATCGTTTTGTTTCAAATGTCAAGCCAAATCCCTTTCAACCATCTAATTTCCAAACTGTTATTTTATTGGGATACCAGTTTCAGTGATGTATTATACCATCTTGTGGCCTCCTGACTAATGTGTAGGAAGATTCCAAACTCAGTTCTGGTCATAATAGGAGCCAGCATTCAAAGACTGATATCTGCAGAATGCTGGCCCATGTTTTGACTGGAACTGAGGTTGGATCTTCCTACATGTCAGTCAAGTGGCCGGAAGATGGCGTAACATATTGCCAAAACTGGTAGCCCAATAAAATAACAAATGACCTGTATGGGAAGTTTTCACATTGTTGGTCCATTAGGGACAGTGTCAATTAGAGCCTACATTATTTCACTGTGCAAAAGTATTTAATTGTAATTTTTTTTGTCCAGTTTTCTAAAATCACTATGTCACTCAACATTGTGACTGTGCTTATGATACTTAGGTTGATAATCCTTTGCCGCACTAACATATTGTTAATTATTCCATCAAGTGTATGATTACTGCCAGAAAACTTGATGGTAAAAACTTTAACAAAATGCAATATGTATCTTTTCATTATATGCATACGACAGAGATTTGTGAAACCTGGATTGGCAATTGCGACAAATATATGAAAAGTGGAAGTAAAATTGATTGATATTCAATGTCATATACTGTGTGGGCTGGATCATTTGAAGTACCTTTGTTGCCACTGACAGTTTTCAGCCTTTTGCAATGATCAAGAGGATAAGTGTGACATACTGAGAGTACCAAAGCAGGTAAAGTGGATTAGCTATATATAGTGCCCTGTCAGGTGAGGAGTTGTTCAACCTCGGCATAACTGACAAGAACTCACAAATTTTTCGGGATAATGTGTCCAATGGTCTGTTGAACAGTGAACGGTCTTTCTGTGTGGAACCCCACTACATTGAGTGCACAATTGTGTGAAGACTGTTACAACATGACACAGTAACTATGAACTAAAGAAACATGTGACAAAGTGAAAGACAGTAATAGTGATAATTAGGAGTGAGAGACAGTGGACAGGGACAATGACGATAAGACTTAGTAGTTCAGGTGGCTGAACTAGACAGAAAGAGTGAATAAATGACAGTGCACAGTTTATGGGAGTAACATTGATATGGTACTGCAGTTCATGACAAAACTCAGTCTTCACGTAGAAGCTGCCGTTAAGAAACCCAGTGCTTGCAGCCAATCAGTGTATGAGTTCAACCAATGTCACTTCCTGGAGCAAAGCAGGCAACTGGAAATCAGCATGCAGCAAATCTGGATGTAATCTATAAATGAAGCTGAAGTGATGCAGGCAGATGAGTGGGGTTCCAGCAGATGATGGTATTGACAGCAACAATACCATACCTCCCCGACAAAACAAGATAAAGTGGATTAGTTACAGTGTCCCTTGACTTCCAGAATGGACAAAAGCACTGAAAAAATCTGTGTTTCAATCATGTTTGTTAAGAATAGGACTATCAATGAACTGGTGGAAATGACTGAAATATCCTTGAGTTCATACCAAAGAATTTTGACTGAAAATCTGAAGATGAAACATGTTGCAGCAAAATTCATTCTGTGTGTTCTTTCTGATGATCAGATCGACAATTGTTTGTGCATGTGCTGGAAGTGAAAGAACAGTCAGAAACTGATCCAGGTTATGGATACAACCCAAAAACCAAGCAACAATTCAGCCAGTGGAAGACTCCCGTATCATCAAAGCCAAAGGAACCAAGGCAGATAAGATTCAATGTGAAGACAATGCCTGTTTGTTTCTACATTGAGGGGATCATCCACCATGACTTTGTTCTCAGGTTACCACAGTCAACCATTTCAAGACATAGAAGAAGTGGTGGAGGGGAGGGGCATATCTTCAGATCAGTTTAAAAACTGCTTCCACCAATGGAAAAAATGTGGAGAATGTGTATTACGTCTGAAGGACACTATTTTGAAGGTGTTGAAGTTCTGAAAATGTCCCATCAAATACATAATTTTTTGTAGAACAGTTTTCACTATTTTTGGGTCCCCCCTTTCACCCCCCCTCCCCCTCCGCCCATATGCAAACTAAAGCTGTGACAATGTATGAAAATTGATTGTTATATGGACAGCAAATAAAAAATAATAAAATAACATGCATCATGAAATAGAACATTAATAAATAATCTTAAACCAATTATTTCACGATATTATTTTTTAATCACCTGTAATCTGCAGTTTCAGATTTTCAGTATTAATCTGCTCTATTTGAGGAAAATACGCCGGGAGAAACTGAAGAATCACAATGCATCTGTGTTTTCTTATCTTTGTGCTTTGTAATATATTCAATAGTAGTTAAAATGAAACATTTTTGTAATTACAATTGTGTGTGTCTGACAGGTTGTTACTTACTGTATTCCACAAGCATCAGGTGTTCTCCGGAAGCATATTGCATAGTGCATGTTTGCTATGTACTGTGAATCAAGTGAGCCTGGAGTGTTATAGTTAAATGACATGTAAGTGCCTCTTCGTTCAGGATAATACTGCAGACAGCCTGGAGGTGCTGCAAAAATACTTTTGCATAGTAATGCAGTTAAAATAATTCCCAGTTCCACAAAAAGAAATCAGATATTTAAAAAATAAGAACAAAATCTGCAGCAAAGATTTAAAATAAAATCAAACATAAAGCTATAAATCAATTACAGTGGTAGTCCACATATAATGTAAAAGTAATTTAATGTGTCATAAAATGTATTACTCCTTAATTTACCTATACGAGTGAGGAGAACTGGCTTTCAAGTGTGTACACACTCAAATCATATTATTACAAACATCTGCTGATATCCAAAGTAACTGATATTTTTGCTGCACACAACACTCATTCATTCATTTTCCTTATCAATCTTCTATACATATGTAAACTGAAGTCACCTGCCGTTATTATGTCTGTATGCTCAGGCTTGTCTCAGGAAATAATGTAGGGATTTTGATATGGTTCTCAGTACCAGACTGATTTACAAGGAATGTTTGTGTATATAATTTATAAATATTTTGTGCAAATTAACTGAATGAAAATGAATTATTGAAGATGAAATATTTTTAAAAGTTTATACCAAAGCTGCTAATTACTATTTATTGGTGGACAAGTTTTGGACTTTGCCCATTTTCACAAGCCATGTATTTTGTATTTTGGATATATTTAATGTGGACAGTTCTGTCTGGGTCATCACAGTGTGTGAGTACTCTAGGCCAATAAAGGGTTTATTACAAAGCTAGCAAGTTTTCTTTCTATTTTGGGTGTATCTGTTGACAACTCAATGTTTCTGCTGTTTGGTGAGTGGTCTTCTTTACTCCTAAATTATTTACATTCTGCCAGAACTTTCCTTACTATATTTTCATCTTTAACATCATATTATATTAAGAGTATATCATTTATCTTTAGTCAGTTAATGAAACTGCTCGATGGTATGAGGCATTATTACCAACAGAGAGATGGGGGTAGCATTATGCAGTATATTAATAATTTTTACTAACATCAAGCACTACATGGATTTGAAGGCAAGTTGGTGTGAAGGAGTATTTTCAATTGATATTGACATGTTTCTTCGGAAGGGCATTACCACCAGCATTTTAGATTAGGTGCTCTACATCAAATTCCACAGATCTGCCCTAGTACCCTTCTGCATTCTTTAAGCATTCTGTATGTTGTTTCGAGCAGGTGGGACATTCTATTATTCCAACAACTCATAACATTAGGCGAGATCTATACATTCTGTATTTTCAATATAGAAGATAGTGGGTACACCATCCAGTCTCATGAACTTTCCTTTAACAAATACTTTCACTTGTTTTTCAATTCCATGTTCACTTATTTTTATATCTATAATTTTTGTACCCTTGTAGCAAGCTTAAGAACAGTGTTACAATCTTCTTTTGTGAAGCAATTCTAGGAGACACAATTTTCAATTTTAGCCTTCCTTTTATCATCTTGCATTTACTGTACCTATCTCCTTCTTTTAGTTTACTGTGTATTATCCTGGTATCAGGCCATTCTATTCCATCTCGCATGTCCTTCATTTACATTAGCTTGTCAGCCAAGATACTTTTGACTTTTGACAAGTAAAAAAACTAACAAAGTTTCATACTTTAGAGATCCCAGCAGAATGTGATGAGTTGTACTTGTTATTCCACAGGTGCAGCTGTATGATGCTCTTCTTTTAATTCTACGCAGGAATACCATGTACCGGCATAAAATGACTTAATAAGATTCCATCTGATTTCCATATGTATCTATGCCCATGGTCTCTGCAGTGCTTTCCATAACTAATGAAGGGTGTGTGGTGGAGGAGTCACTCAGTAACTGGAGTGGTTCCACTGATGTACAATGGATTAAAATTAATGGAGCATAGGGACTGCAGAAGCACTTCAAAACTTCAGGCATCCACAACTAGCCATTTGCATATGCTCCTGACCAAGATGAGAAAAGTGTTGTAAGATGGTTTTTCAGCTAAATCTAAAGTACCTTCTAACTGATCAGCCAGACATTATGACTACCTACCTAATACCCAGTATGTTCACCTTTGACACAGATAACAGCAGCAATATGTTGTGGCATGGAAGCAATGAGGCCTTGATAGGTTGCTGAAGGGAGTTGGCACCACACCACACCTGCATCTGCGAGTCACCTAATTCCCACAAATTCTGGAGAGGGGGGTGATGAGTTCTGATGCCAAGTTCAATCAGATACCAGTAGTGTTTGGTCGAGTTCAGATATGGTGATCTGGGGGGCCAGCACATCAATTGGAACTCACCACTGTGTTCCTTGAATCACTCTACCATGCTCCTGGCCTTGTGACATGGCACATTAGCTTGTTGAAAAATGCCACTGCCATCATCATGAAGGGGTGGTGTACATGGTCTCCAACCAGCGTACATGTCCACGTGAATGTTCTTCTGAGCATACTGGAGCCACCGCCAGCTTATCTTCATCCCACAGTACAGGTGTCAAGGAGCTGTTCCCTTGGAAGACAACAGATTCATGCCCTCCCATTGGCATAATGAAGAGGTAACAGGATTCACCAGATTATGCACTGCTCTGCCACTGCTACATCCAGTGCTGATGGTCATGTGTTCATTTCAGTTGTAGTTTGTTGGTGATGTTGTGGTGTTAACATTGGCAGAGGCATGGGTTGTAGGCTGTGGAGGCTCATCTTCAGGAGTGTTTGGTGTACTGTGTGTTCAGACATACTTGTACTCTGCCAAACATTAAAGTCCTATGTTAGTTCTGCCACAGTTCACTGCCTGTCCTGTTTTACCAGTCTGCCTAGCTACAACTTCCAACATCTGTAATGAGAGGTGGCTGCACAATCCCATGACATCTGGTTGTGGTCTCACTTTGATTTCGACATGTGTTGAAGACACTCACCACAGCCCTCCTTGAACATCCAATGCTTATGATGACCCTCCAGGTCATCATGATCTGCCATTGGCCAAACTCAAATAGATGGCATGCCTTCCCCATTCTACACACATGCAACCTGCTCACTGATAATACATGCATCATGCATGTGTCTGACTAGCAATCATTACTTGCCAGGTGATGCTCCTATTACCTGGAAAGTATTACATCAACAGTAGGTTGATCCTAGAAAATGCTATAAAATATTCTCCTAGTCATAAAGCTGTCCTCTTTGCTTTCTGTAACAAAGTGTCCATTGCCCAACATTTTTCATGAGACATGCTGAAGTCCATCCAAATAGTAAAGCAATAAATTCGTCGCATCAGAATAAGCTACATATCTGCAGCCAGCTGTAGATCAGCTTCAATACTATCAGCATATTCAGGTCTTTTCCATTGATGGCCCATATTTGGAATGTCTGCAGTTCACAACTAAATAATCAGAATGTGATCCAATGAATATTGTTATTAATAAACTGAGACATGGATGAACTAGCCTACAACAAATTCTTATGACTGAAGTTTGACAAAAAAATTGAGCTGGGCTCACACTGTGCACCTAGCAAATAAAGGAAGCAGCTTCGATTAATTAATTCACACATCAAGCACCATAAATCCCACCATGAAGAAATGCCATAATGGATGTGAAACAATTCAAGTTATATATTAACAAGCAGAAGCAGCCACTACAAACTAAATCTATAATGTATACCACCAACAACTTATATCTACTGTTAATCTATTCATACTGATAACTATTGACATTTCTTCTAAACTACTTTATGACTTACATGTTTAGGAGAAAAAGAGATTGTTTCAAAATAATGATAATAATAACAATATATAGTCACTGCTCCCCCTTTGTACTACTTAATCTGCTTATTGTAATCAGGCCTTGGCCTCCTCCTAATTTTACCCCTCAGATTTCTCTCTATTACCAAACTCGCCATTCCTTGATGAGTCAACAAGTGTCCTATCAACTAATCCTTTCTTTAAGTCAAGTTTGCCATAACTGTCTTTCCTCCACAGTTCAATTCAGTACATCTGCTTTAGTTATTGATGTGCATATCAAAGCTTCAGCATTCACATGTAGTGCCAAATTCCAAAAATTTCTATTTCCTTCTTGACTGTATTGGTTATCGCCCACATTTCACTTGGATAGAGTTTTAGAAAAGACTTCCTAACACCTAAATTTATGTGTGATGTTAAAATATTTGTCTTTTTCACAGACAAATTCCTTATATTTAAACAAATCCAACTATCATCAGCTCTCTTGCTGTCTAAATATCAAAGTGTCTGTAGTACTCCTACTGTCTCATCTCCCAATGTAGTTTTCTAAGCACTGTGTGACATTATTTTACTACATTCCATTACTTCTATTTTACTTTTATTGATGTCCATCTTATAACTTGACATTGTCAATTCCACATAAATTATCTTCCAAGTAGATATGCTGAATAATCAGGTCTTCTACCAGTTTTTCATGCCATTCTTACATGATATTTTGATGGCATGACTTGCTATCTTCTTCATGTGCTCCCTGAGGCTAATCAGCCACCTCACCAAAATATTATGCAAGAACATTGTGAACAACCAGCGGAACACCTGATTATTCAATATGTCAGCATATCACTGGGAAAGCCTGAAGAATTACATCTTCCAAGTATTTTGTCATCTCTGGCAGAATTACAATGTCCATGTAAATCCTGAAGTTTTAATTTCTTCTCCCTGAACTTAAATTATCTTTTGAAATTCCTCCAAAGTTTTCATCACAGTATGCTTAATGTACAGCTTAATAACATCTTGAATGGGACATTCTTCTGTAACACCACATCTCATTTATTCACTTCTTCTTGCCTCCACTGTGTGGCATCAATATTTCACTTATATATTCACTAGACTCCAGATAAAAACTTGTCTTTCTCTGAAACGTTTTTCTTACCACTGACAGTTTACATTTTATATTCTCTCTATATCAGCCATTATCCACTATCTTGCAGCCAAAATAGCAAAACTTGTCTACTACTTTTAATGTATAATTTCCTTAATATCACCTGTCTTAAATTTACTACACTTCAATACCCAGGTTTAATTTTTGTTGATGTTCATCTTATAACCTGTTCAGACGAATTCTGGGCAACCATCTTGACATAATTTAGTTCATCCCACAACATTTCAACTGGGTACCTGCCAATCATCTTCAGGTGAGCCATTAAAGACTAATGAAGATTTGTTCCATTCTGCAACATATATTGGGCCACTAGTATTCCACGCATGCATCAAAATCTAGTTGACAGATGGATCACACTTCCCGGTGGCAGTGCCTCACTAGTGGAACCTCAGAATTCAGCTGTCCTCTGCACTACCGCTCACAATGGTCATTGGCACATGCTGTTGTCTTTGATTAAAACAAATCATGGAGATGATGGGATTCCATGCACTGTCCAGCAGGTAGTGTTTGTTGTATTTCCATGGATTTTTTTTTAATGGAGTCCCAAAAAGATGTTGCTGTGGTCAGAATCATAGTTATTTCATACTCCATCATCCAGTGGAAATACTGCATTAGGCAATAGCAGACTTACTTGGTTGCTAAAGGTGAAATCGTTGATGTTCAGTGCAGCATTCTTTCACAGTGTGTGTAGCCTATCCTAAGTAAGCCATACCACAATGACGAGATATTTTGTGATTTCTGGCCTTCTGGAATAATGAGTTTTCCTTCACTGATCACAAAAAGGTCTGCAATCTTGGATGTTGGACAGAAAATCACTTTCATCTGAAATTTACATATAATTCTTGTTATTTTAAACAAAATGTTGACCACAAAGAAAGCTAGCAATTTTGACAGTGTTTTCTCCTCTTTGTCCATTTCCTGATCCTTGGTCTTAAATGACAGTGTCCTGTTAATTTACTGAGTGGTATATTTACTTTTCTCCTGTGCACTGTATTTAGGTAGGTGAGGTCTTCAGGCATGCTATCTTGATCCAAGATAATGTAATCTCTACATGTGAAGGTCTTAAGCACATTCATAGTTTGCAATGAGTGATGAAAACTTGATGCTTGCAAATACAAATCAGTATGAGTGGGCTTATGATAAACTGAATGTTCCAAGAGAGCCAACATTCTTTTGTGTAACCAAGAGATACAAGAAAAGCAGCCAACGATCTTTCTCTATTTCCATAGTGAACTGGATGTTGTTATGAATGGAGCTGAGGTGGTGAATAAACTCCATCAATTTATTTTCTACATGAGGCCACACTATGAAAGTGCCATCCACATACCTCCAAAATACAAATGCTTTAAAGGGAGCTGATTCAAGTGCTCTCTGCTCGAAATCCTCCATGAAAAGGTTGGTTGCCCATGGAGACAGAAGGCTGCCTATGATGATGCCGTCAGTCTGTTCCAAATATTCTTGGTTTAACATAAAACAGGTTGAGAATAGAGTATGCCACAACAAAGCAGTGATGTCCATCTGAAACTTTTTACCAATTAGTGCCAAAGGATCTGAAAGAGAGACCTTTCTAAAAAGTGATAGCACATCAAAGCTAACCAAACTGTCAGAACCACTTAGGTAGAGAGCCCCAGTCTATTGATGAAGTCAGCTGAGTTATGGATGTGATTTGAGCATTTGCCCACCAATGGTCTCAGCTAAGAAGTGGGATGTTTGGCTAGATCATATGTAAGAGTTCCAATTGTTCACTGCCACATGTAATGGAACACTTTCCTTATGAATTTTTGGAAGGCCACACAGTCTTGGTGAAACACAACTATGTGGTCTTAACCTCTTAATGGTCTGTGGAGGTAAGGAGGATGAATTCAGCAGTGCAGAAGTTTTTCATTGCACATGTCCTGCAGGGTTGTAATCAATCCTCCATTAGGTATAGTCACTTAGCAGACCATACATCTTACCATCACACGCACTACGAGGTAACAAAATAGTTGTTTACCCTTGTCACCCTTCGCTACCATTACATCAGGATCCTTTCATAGATTTCATAGAGCAGCCCCTTTCTTCAGAGGTTATGTTACTACACTGAGAAGGAGCTTTCAAAAGAGCATGACAAGTTTCTCTTCTTATTTCTTCTGCAGCATCTGAAGAAAGGTGTCATATGGTTTCTTCAGCACCACTCACAAAACTTATTTAAGGTGGTGCTGTATGTTTAGGTGCAGATTCCTTTACTTAATTCAGACAGCATTGCATCATCCAACTTTTTATCCATGAAATTGACAGTGGTACATCATGCAGTTACCTCTTGCAGTAATGACTGCTGTGGTAACAAATGGTCAAATTTTGACAACTGCCAGAAACTTGTATCCTTACGGACTAAATTGAACTTGGTTGCAGTCACTCCATCAACCCAATCTCATAATAGAGGAGAAAATGTGTTGCAACTTTTAGATGCAATTGCTACAATTCTTCTGAAACAACATCCAGTCTTCTTCTTGTTTAGCAAATCCACTCTTTGACAACAGAGTATGATAGAACTATGATTCTGACCACAGCAGTGTCTTTTCAGGACTCCATTATCAAAGAATCCATGGAAATATTCCTGGCCAGAAAACTGATGAACCTTGATAGTGACTACCAATTGGACAGTGCATGGAACCCCATCATCCTTGTGATTTGTTCTAATAAAAAATGACAGAGTGCACCAATGGCTGCGGTGAATGGTAATGCAGAGAACGGTTGAGTTCCGAGGTTTCACAAGTGAGGGCAATGCCACTAGGAGGTGTGGTCCACCTGTTAACTTGATTGTGACACATGTGTGAAATACTAGCAGTGCACGATATGTTACAGAATGGAGCAAGTCTTTGTCAGTCTTCAGTGGCTCACCTGAAGATGACTGGCAGATGTCCAGTTGAAATATCGTGGGATGAATGAAGGAACAACTGGCTGCAAGATTGAAATTTGTCCGAACCTTCTATTCATTGGGAAAATTTTAAATCTTATCTTATGATCTGTTTGCAAGACACTATCCATTCTGTGCAAATGACCTTCCAAGTCATTTATTGACTCTGGCAGAATTACAATGTTATCAGCAAAGCTTAGAGTCTTTTTTCTTTTCTGTAAGCTTTAATTGCTTTTCCAAATTTCACTTTGATTCCCTTTATTAACTGCTCACTGCACAGACTGAATAGTATGGGGGATAGGGTATAACCCTGTCACACTCCCTTCTTAACCATTGCCTCCCATTCACGTCCTTCAACTCTCAGAACTGCAATCTCGTTTATGTGCAACTTGTAAATAGCCTTTAGTTTCTTTTATTTTGTTCCTGCACATTCACAATTTCAAAAAATGTATTGCTGTCAATACCATCAAAGGTATTTCCTAAATCTTAAACTGATGTAAATAAGGCTTTCATCTCTTGAATCAATCTTCTAAGAAAAGTCATACTGTCAACATTGCCTTGTATGTTACTGCATTTATCTGGACTCTAAACTGATTTCCCTTGAGATCAGCTTCCACCAGTCTTCCCATTCTTCTGTAAATAATTCATGTTAGTATTTTGCAACAAGGATCTATTGAACTGATTGTTTGGTAATATTCACACCTGTCTTATTTGGAATTTGATCTGTTACATTCTTCTAGAAGTTACAGAGTATTTCTCCTGGCTCATATATCTTGCATAACACATGGGATGATTTCATGGTGATATATTCTCCCAAGGATCTTAATAATTCTGAGGTAATGTCACCTATTCCATTTGCTTTGTTTTAACTTAAGTGTTCCAGTGTACTGTCAAATTCTTCTTGCAATATCACATCTCCCATCTCATCCTCATCTAGTTACTCTTCCCTTTCCATAAGACTGTTTTCAAGTTTGTTTCCTTTATATACCCCTTCTACATATTTCTTCCATCTTTCAGCCTTCAGTGATCTGGGCTCTTGATATTCATACAGCTGATTCCCTTTCCTCTAAAGGTGTCTTTAATATTCTTATATGCAGCATCCACCTTTCCCACAGTCATTCATACTTCTACAGCTTTGCATTTTTCTACTAGCCATTCCCACTTTTGTATTTTAAATTTTCCATCAATTTCATTTTTTAGATATCTATATTCCCTCTCACTTGCTTCATTTGCTACATTTTCTCTTTTCATCAACTGAATTCTAACTCAACAATAATCAGTATTTGAAAATATAATGTAATTGGATGGATGAAAAACATACTCACCAAGTGGCAGCAGATAACACACATATAAAGATATCTAAATACATAAGCTTTTGGAGCCAGTGGCTCCTTCTTCTGGCAGAATGGCTGAAGGAGAAGAAATAGGGATGAAGGAAAACGACTGATGATATTTAGAAAAGGGTGAGAGGTCTGAAAAGTTGCCCAGAACACTGTGTGATGAAAGACTTACCCAACGGGATGAGAAGGAAAGGTTGGTTGTTGAGTCCCTTACAAAACATCAAAATGTGTGTTTAGAGCACTGGTATAAAATTTTTATGGTGCCTTATAAGCACAAGAAATGCTACCACCTCATGACAGAGTGGAAGCTATTTCTCGACTTCCCCAGCCCAATACAGTGTGCAAAATATGCTGTTCCTTGGGCTTGACAAATCTACATTTAGTATGCAATCATGGTAAAGGATTCACCAAAGCTTGATAGCAGTACAGTGTGACCTGATGAAATGCATCTTTCACGCGATTAAAAGCTGCTATTGGAGAGACTGCAATGTTAGCTCATCCTCTTATATTGAACCTCTTGCATTTATGCTGGATGCATGATCAGCCGCCATTGGAGCTGTATCACAACAACATGTACAACATGACTGACAATCTGTAGCTTTCTTCAACAAAAATGATCACTCTCACAAGCAAACTGGTCAACATATGGCCGCAAGCTATAGGTGGCATACACTTCAATCAAGATGTTTAGGCAGATGCTTGAAAGTATACATTTCACTCTTATTACAAATCATAATCCACATGTATTCGCTTTCTGTCAGAAGCCAGATAAGGCATCACAATGCCAGTTGTGTCATTTGGACTTCATTACCAATTTACTATGGATACTCAACATGTTGATGGTGAGCAAATGGACCAGCAGACACCACTGCTAAAGAACTTGACTTCACAGCACTTGCCAATGCACAGGAAAGAGGTAGTCCTTGAACTATCATCTGGCTTACAAATCTGATATATTTAAATGCTGTGTTCGAATGTATTGCTATACTGTGATGTACCAGCATCACAAGCATGACAGTTCATTACAGCAGATTTCCACCAGCAAGCACTATCCTCTCTTCACAGCCTCTCTCATCCAAGAGTAATGGTTACTCTACAATGCACGCCCCATCATGCTTGGGTAGCTCAGATGGTAGAGCACTCGCCCGCAAAAGGAAAAGGTCCCGAGTTCGAGTCTCGGTCCAGCACAGTCTTAATCTGCCAGGAAGTTTCAGTATTACTGAAACCTTAGACTTGGCACAACATCTACACTTACAGATTCTCAAGCTCTGTCTGCCATTACAACAAACATTCTGTTTTGTGATTATTCATTTTTTATAACTTAAGAGTCCTGCAAACAGGTTTTTGTCCAGCATTAAGCCATTTGAAAACATCTCCAAACATCATACAATGGTCCATACCTAGTATTGGCATGCCATGACAGAACATTCAATGTCGATACAACAGCTCTTCTGTCGCAATATCCACTGACAGATTTGTCAGCCTTTACCCCAGCTGACACTCATAACAGTTCAGGTACAGCAGCTAACACTGAAATGCTACCTACATGTGACTCCATGAACACAGTGGAGTCTTCCATTGCCAGAGAGAGTGCCTCTGAGTAAACTTCCAGTCACAACTCATTTTGGGCTCTGTGTGCACTTCAACCCAAAAGATTTTTAACACTTGGAGAGGGGGCTGATGTTCACAGTGAATAATCTGTTACATTTTATGTGCAATGTAATCTCTTTGATTATTCACACTGTCGCTGAACTTCAAAGAAATGGTTTATATGAAGGTTGTCCCTAGAGGAATGGTCAGTGTTCAGTGATATGACAGGAATGATCATGAAAAGCAGAAAGTCTAGTAAGCATGGACTCTAAATGAGCTACTAACACTTCTCCATCTTTGATACTATTTCATAGTAGTGAATATGAAAAAGCACTCTTAGCGCTTGAGATATGCACTTTAGAGCCCGTGTTTACTGGATATTTTTTCTTGTTTCGGTCCACACTACCACCACTCAAAATATGGAATGCAATGAGTTTGAAATAGAGGAGACTTGTTCCACAGTATCAAAGATGAAGAAGTGCTCACAAACAATCAACCCACGTGCTTAGAGTCCATGTTTACTAGACTTTTTTGCTTCAAATGATCAATCCTGTCATATCCCTGAATACTGACCATTTCACCTGGGAGACACTGTATACATGATCTTTACAGTTTATGATTAAACAAAGAATGGTAATTAACTATTTATGTTTGGATGAATAAATTATGTTTTCACATAAAAACTATGTAAATATATGTCAAAATTGAAGCTTAAGAATTAATGGCCTAGTCAGTTTTGTAGACTGATTGTTACTGATCCTGAAAAAAGTAATTAGTTTATCTTAAAATTTAGTTGTATAAAAGTTATTAATTACGACCTGAATTCAAGACATTTCTTATTTTTGTACCAGATCATGTATGTAAAATCTGTTTTGACAACATTGTAGCCTGGAATTTTCTGAAAAAGTTGATTTTTCTTGAATTAGCCATATTTTGAATTTTAAGGGAAATATTTTGTGCGAAACAGAATGATACAAATAATTTGGTATGTGAAATAATATTATGGAAAGGATAGATTGTTGCTCACCGTACAGAGGAGATGCTGAGTCACAGACACAATTCACTCATGCATGACTATTGTCTCCGGCCACTGTAGTCTGGACTGTCACTTGTTTTGGTACATGAAATAGTCAATCATAAAATTCAGGTCTGGTCAACTCTATAATACTGACTCTGTAGTGTCGCTATTAAGTTTACCACTTTCTTGTGACTGACAAAAAACATCACGAGTTGCTGCCAAAAGGTTAGCTTACAATTAGTTGAAATTGAGGACAGGTAAGACAGTCAGGCAACATATTCACAAGAGTATGGAACATGTCAATCACAATAGTGAAATCCTATCTGATCATTCTAAAGCGTGTCATATAGGAATACAATAGAAGTTCTTGAGAGTTGTGTTAATGCAAAGACAATGATGGGTGAGCATCAAGTACTGAACTGTTATCATGGTGTGTGTGTATGTTACAGAGCATTGAGAATTTAACACTGAGTGTGCACATGTGAAGTGCTTACTGCATCATTAACACTGTACTTTTTTGTGGGAATATTCTATTACATCACTACTGGTGACATTTTTTGCAGTGGTAATGGGTGGAGAAGCAGGATGCAATAAGGAAAGAGGAAAAATCAGAATATAAAAACATTACAGAGTTCATGGGAGCATATATTGCTTTCTTAATAGACAAACCTCTACATAAGCTAAAATGAACTGACTTAAAAAACAATTATTCTTAGAAATTTTTTTCAGTATTCTATTAGTAAACCATATCCTCAAAACTTTTTGAGAATTTGTGAAGGAGATTGATGGAACTTTAATTATATTTCTTTACCTTACCTCTGCTAACCCATAATTCAATGCTTTAGGAAATACATCTTGGTCCACTGACTGGTTACAAGGGTAACTCAATGGGATTGTGATCAGGAAATCAAAAGATTAACATTTTTCTTGAAATACCATCACAGCCAGGCAGATATTGCTTTTTGGTAACCTAATACTTATTTTATCTCTCTAAAAGATGATCTGGCAAAACTGCTGCATGTTAATGGAGTACGTAATGCCCGTGAATCTGTTTTTTATGGTCCATTTTTTTTTCTTTATTTTTTCCCCTTGTGCTTTCTGCTACCATTAGGAGGCATTCATTCACTTTATGAAGGAAATGACTTTAATTTAATATCAATTTAATATCATTTGTCTTCTTGCTATTACCATTAGGGAATTGCAAATAATTTGCTTTATAGAGTATATTTATTCCCTGCCTTGTAATACTCCATATTACTTTCCCTTTGTTCTTACCATTTCAAGTTCTTGGTTTTTGCCTTTTTGATAACATAGTAAATATTTTTGCAGTACTGCTCATAATGCCTTCTGTCTTACATAAAAGTCACAGTTGACGTTTATTTCACATTGAAAGTATCAGTACCGTATTTACTCGAATCTAAGCCGCACTTTTTTCCCGGTTTTCGTAATCCAAAAAACCGCCTGCGGCTTAGAATTTGAGTGCAAAGCAAGCGGAAGTTATGAAAAATGTTGGTACGTGCCGCCACAACTAACTTCTGCTGTCGAATATATGTAGCGCTATGCAGGCATGCTTTGTAGGCACAAAGATAAATACTGGCACCAAAATCTCAGCGTCAGTAAATTAATTAAAAAAAAAGTGGAAGATGAGCTTTTTTTTCTCCGCCGCGAGTTTCGACCACTGCATTTTCATACATTATCCAACGAAGTAAATACAAATTCCTTATTGTTCATCTTCGAATGTAGCACAATTTCAGTGTACTACGAAAATCTGACTGGCAAGACTGTTTGGGATGTTTTTCAATATGGCCAACTCTACGTTCTGAATTTTTTCCTATCTGTGAGAAGAGATGGTTGCTAATAGGAGCCTGATGAAATCTGAATCACATACAGTATTCTCTTCACCATAAGAATAATACGAATATAAACATTTTGCCATGTATTCTTTCGTGTTTGCTGCTATCTCATTAAAACCGTGATGCCTAATAAACTACGAAACTAGAGTGTGACAACAGCAAATGCGGAAGAATATACGTATCGTGTCATGTTTATATTTGTATTATCCTTATGCCTAATAGTGATGCAGTCAGAAATGAAGCACGGCAAGTGACTAGATTTTTAAATATAAGATGTCTAATTTCTGTGCAGAATTTGATGTAATAAAGAAGCGGCCACAAAGATTTTCAAACGGAGAAAAATTTTCGCCTAACTCTCGTTCAGAACATGTTCTATCATACGCAGTCTATTATTTTATTCTTGTTGATCATTATCAAAGAAAGCAGCAGTGTAAGTAACAACAAATAGCAGTCTCTTGCCATTGTTTCGCTAATGAGACGATTCCTCTCTTTTTTTTTAATTGTACGCGGCGATAGCGGGCACAAAAGCAAGCCATGCCGCGAGCCGCGACAGGCCGTAAAGACGCGGTATCAGAATGCGACAAACAATGCATGACACAGTGCAGTAATGCATTTTCAGCTTAAGAGTGACACAAACACCTATAACAAAGAAAACGGCACTTATCAGATCAAAGCAAAGTAAGCAATCGATTCAAACGAGACGAAGCACGTGAAAAAGGAAGGGTACCCGTATAAATACGGACGGAGCGCCTGACGCATAGCAATGGCTACGTGGTAAAGCTTAACTGCTAAGCTTATGACTCGAACCAAACTACTGTAGTTGTATCGTCATTCATTCGACCTAAATTGTGTCTCATATTACAATGGACCAACTTTGTTTCGATTTAGAGGTGCGGCCCTAAACTTTTATCTCCCCTTGAATTTCGAGTCTCAAATTTTAGGTGCAGCTTAGATTCGGGAATTTTTTTTTTCCTTTATTTCGAGTCTCATTTTTCAGGTGTGGCTTAGATTCGAGTGCGGCTTAGATTCGAGTAAATACGGTATTTCCTTCTCATCCTGTGCAGACAGTCTCCCATGACCCACAGTTCTGGGTGACTTTCCCAAAATCTACTCTTTTTACTAGACTTCTCCAGTCATTTTCCTTCAACCCTCTTCCTGTCCCTTCAACCCTTCTGCCTGAAGAAGGAGCCAATGTCTCCGAAAGCTTACCTAATTAAAACCCTCTTTTATGTGTGTGTTCTGCCACCACTTGATGAGTAGATTTTTTTTATCTATCCAATTAAATTATTTTGTCAAACATTGAAAGTTTTGTAACAAATAATAAAAGTTCTTGGTATGATGTTAAATAACTATCTGAATTAGGCACAATATACTGTCACATTGCAGGAAATCTCTCTTTTGTCTATGCGTAATTCAAAAATTTAGTACAATTTTTCAAAGAAAACAACCACTAGTCCAGCCATTAGTCCTGCCAAAAATCTTCTACTGTAATATAGTTTGACATGGCACATATAGTGAAAACCCAAGGTGACTCAAGCTAATCATGAATTAGTGTGGAAGACATTTGGTTGTTTGGTTATGTTTGTCCGTCTTATCTCATTTCTTTTGCATTCAACCAAATGGTTGTGATTTTTACACACTTTGCTTCCTTCTTTGGTTTCTTATCCACTGATTCCCCCCATACCTCTTATCACACATCAAATACATCATTGCATAATTGAAATTCAAGATCTGAAATATCCTGCATTTGGTTGTACCTGTGCATATTTTTAAATGCTGTTTATTGTCTTGTTTATCGAAGTAGAGAGGATATAAAATGTAGACTGGCAATGGCAAGGAAAGCGTTTCTCAAGAAGAGGACTTTGTTAACATCGAGTATAGATTTAAGTGTCAGGAAGTCGTTTCTGAAAGTATTTGTATGGAGTGTAGCCATGTATGGAAGTGAAACATGGACGATAACTAGTTTGGACAAGAAGAGAATAGAAGCTTTCGAAATGTGGTGCTACAGAAGAATGCTGAAGATAAGGTGGGTAGATCACGTAACTAATGAGGAGGTATTGAATAGGATTGGGGAGAAGAGAAGTTTGTGGCACAACTTGACCAGAAGAAGGGATCGGTTAGTAGGACATGTTTTGAGGCATCAAGGGATCACAAATTTAGCTTTGGAGGGCAGTGTGGAGGGTAAAAATCGTAGAGGGAGACCAAGAGATGAATACACTAAGCAGATTCAGAAGGATGTAGGTTGCAGTAGATACTGGGAGATGAAGAAGCTTGCACAGGATAGAGTAGCATGGAGAGCTGCATCAAACCAGTCTCAGGACTGAAGACCACAACAACAACAACATATTCCAGCCATACGTATGATGAACAGATTACCCAGAAACCTGTGTAATTGTGCAAACTATACTGCAAACAAGTGGAGACTAAAATTTTGCTGATACTACTGACATACCTACTTTTTCGGTATATTTTGTCTGCTTTATGTCAAAAAGTGAACCTACATCTCTGTCCCACTGTCAGTTCTGTCTCTTTCACTTTTCTTCACTGTTTTTGATTTTTCTTTAGTTATGTCTTGTATTGACATTTTTGTAATACTTCTCACTTTTCAGGACCAGTTAATTTGATTCTTTCCATACTGTACCCATCCTTCTCTGTTAGAATATCATTATGGCCATTTAATGGGAATTTTATATAATTAGAAATGTATTTTCACTGTATTTATAAGACTGATGTTATTGCAATAATTTTCATTTAATGCAACAGTTTAATGCAACAATTATTATTATTATTATTATTATTATTATTATTATTATTATTATCATTACTATTATTATCATTATGTGTAAGTCATCATCCCAGAACCAAACACTTCATCTGTAAAGATAATCTTTAGGGAGACCTGTTTGGATGTAAGACAATACCTGGAGGCCTTAATAATCTCAGGTGCAATAAATGAGTGAAACAAATGGATCGGATATCATCAGAAAAAGATACAATTATACATCTTAGGACAGACCACTGCTCAACTAATACAGGAGGTGCAGAAGACAGATTCGGGTTTAAAGTCTCATCAACATTGAAGCCATTAGAGACAAAACAGAAGTTCAACATTGAAGCCATTAGAGACAAAACCGAAGTTCAGATTGGACAAATGATGGAGAAGAAGACTGATTTGTTCTGTTCAAAGGAACTATCCTGACATTCACCTTAACTGATGTAGTAAACTACAGAAAACTATACTTAAGTGGCTGGAAAGGGATTTGGAGCATGATCATCCCAAATAAAAGACCAGTGCCATAAACACTCTGCTGCCTCAATTGTCCAAGGACAACACTGTGCTGTCTCAATTTTCCAAAGAACCACAGATAAGAAGATAAGACATATGAAAATTACTATAAACTTCTTTTGTTTGTCTAAAGTTCTATTTCAGAAATAACTCTCTCTCTCTCTCTCTCTCCCTCCCTTTTTCTTTCTCTCTCCACCCTGTCTCTCTCCTCTCTGTCTCTTGCTGCTTCTGAACATCAGATTTTGTCTAAAAGCTTGCCTATTTACCATTTTCAACAATGCAAAGTGCAGGATGAAATATTGAAAACATTATGAGAAGGATAGATTGCTACTTACCATACACAGGAGACTGTTGAGTCACAGACAGGCACAACAAAAAGACTGCTATACATTAAAGCCTTTGGCCAGAAGGCCTTCTTCTGAAGTAGAAAACACACATACACATTCTAACAAGCACAATTCCCACACACATGACCACTGTCTCTGGCTGATATGGCCACATTGTGGACTGCAACTGTGCCTAATAAGAGCAGCAATCTGGAGTAGGTGATAGGGGTAAGGAGGAGCCATGGTGTGGAGAGGGGTTGGGATAGCAGGGTAGGGATGGGGGAAGGTGTAGTGCTGCTTTTGGGGATGTGCAGTAATGTGGTGGGGACAGGGTAGGGCCACTGAGTGTGATGAGGAGGTTTGTGTGTTTGGGTGGGTGGGGGAGGCTGAGAGGGGGGAAAGGAGAGAAATACAGAGGGGGAAAAGACTATTGGTTGCAATGGGGACAGAACAGAAGGCTATGTAGTGCTTGGAGTGGAAGTGGGTAACAGGGTAGTTAGGTGGAGGAAAGGGCCTAGCGAAGATTGAGGCCATGGGAATTACAGGAACATTGCAAAGAGAATTCCCATTTGTGTAATGCAAAAATGCTGATGTTATCACAAAGGATCCAGATGGTGCAGGCTGTGAAGCAGTCATTGAAGTGAAGCACACTGTATTGGAAAGCACGTTCAGCAATTAGGTAATCCATCTGTCTCTTGGCCCAGTTTGTTAGTGTCCGTTTATGCAGACAGACAGCTTATTAGCTGACATGCACATGCAGAAAGCAGTGGAGTGATTGCAGCTTAGTTTCAAGATCACATGACTGCTTTCACCTGCCTCCGTGGCTGAAGTTGCTAATGCATACTTGTGTGGTGGCGCCGCTTGATGTGGGGTAAACCAGTTCGAATCCTGGTACTGGAAAAATTTGCACTGCCAGTATTTGGCCTGCAAGGGGAGTAGAGATGGTGGCTTAAAGTTCCTTATCACCAAACTTTGCACCAACCTCTTGATTTAAATACCAAACCCCTTTCAAGTGTTTCATGAAGTGAGGGCATGTGACTCTGTTGATGGTGATCTGTCCGCTGGGTGGGGACGTTAAGCTTGACTGCCCCCTCAGTGCTACTCATGAGGAGTAGGCTTTATGTCAGCACTGGATTTCACCCTCTTCCTTCTCTCATGATCACCATCATCATCATGTTACAAAACACTGCACTACATACATGCACAAAAAATACATACACGGAGTATTACAAATAATGAGTAATATAACAATGAAAACAATCAATTTTTCACAAAATAATTTAATTGGATAGATAAAAAAATCTACTCACCAAGCGGTGCTGGAACACACACATTGAAGAAGATTGTAATTAGGCAAGCTTATGGACCCAGTGGCTCCTTCTTTTGGCAGAAGCATTGAAGGGGAGGGAAGAGGGGTGAAGGAAAAGGACTGGAAGGGTCTAGGGAAAGGAGTAGATTTTGAGAAAGCTGCCTAGAACTGCAGGTCAGGGACACATACTGCTTGGGATGGGAAGGAAAGACTGATTGTTGGGGACTGCATCAGACAAGATTTGAAAATGTGAGAGCTTAGAGGTGGAAAACTGGCTAATATGCAAGACAGAATAACTGCTTAAACATTATGCATGAGTTAATAAGAGTGAAAAGCTAAGTGCATTATATGTAAAAGAGATGGAAGGGGGGTGGTGAAAAATACACAGATAAGACAATGAAAGATGTAGAAAACTAAAATGGAGTGAAGAAAAAAATAGTTACTGTGAAGAAATGCTGAGACGGAAGAAAGTAACATAAATTATGGCCAAGTGGGTGGTGAGAACCAAGGACATGTTCCGGCACTAGTTCCCACCAGCAGAGTTTGGAGAAATTGATGTCTGGGGGAAGAATCCAGATGGCACGTGTGGTGAAACAGGCACTGAGGTCCATTTTCATGACTTTTCCAGTCTTTTTTTTCTTTTCCAATCATTTTTTGTATCATGTAGATCACCCACTCATTATCTCTTATCAATCATTGTCTGTTCTCACAATTTTCGCATGAATTTTTCTGATTTTTCTGAAATGTTCCTTGCTTTTCTTCCATTTTTCTATCTTTTCACTCTCTGCTCATTTATTTTTTTGTTACTCCCATGATTTCTAACTCTCCAAACTGTCCTCCTCTCTTGCCTTGATGAATCCTGTCTCATATTATACCCATTCTTTCTGAAAACATGCTTTTGCACTATCAAACTAAGGTCCCACATTCTGTTTATTAAAACCTGCTTGTCACTTGGAGTTACTCCAAAAGGCCTAACACTAAAAGTCCCTGTTTCTGGATGTAATGCTTCTATAAAATCCTGTAGTTATCTGCTTCTCACTTTTCCTTGGATGGTATCATCTGTCAAGCCAACTTCAAATTGCAACAACATGCCAGAATTCGCCTCAAAAAGCTATCCCACCTGCTCCTATACTACCTGAAAGTGATGTTTCGCTTCCTGTCCCTCTGCAGCCCCCTAAACAGCCACAGCATCAACCACCACTCCTCTCGTACAAAGCAAGCTTGGCCAATCTCCTTAACATCACACAGCCTTCACCACTGCCTCCAAGACCAAGAATAACCCATAATCACAAGAACCAGTCACAACAGTACAGTGTCCTTAACCTCTCATCAAAAGCACTCTCTCCTCCTGAATTAGCAGTAATTCTCACTTTCAGCCCTAAATCTGCATTTGATCATGCTGCTTTACTGGAGAACCTACTTTCTTTCACACAAAATATCAATTGGAAATATCACTTTTTAACCCAATCCCAAAACCTTTCCAACAGCAAACCTGACATTGAACCCAGCCTTGAACAGTTTAGACCATGATCCCAACTTGATCCACCACCACTACCTCAAAATCACCCCTTACAAGTCTTCCAAGAATTCCTCACATTCAGCATTGCTTCACAACCCTTCCTCAGGTCCCTACAACATGACCCTAACCTGTCCTCTGCAGAACTCCAGGCTCTATGTTCCTTAAAATCTGATGACTCCATCATTATCCTCCCAGCAGACAAAGGATCTACCACTGTAGTACTTGACCAAAAGGAGTATGTTAGTAAACTACAACAGTTGTCTGGGCCATCAAGATCCAATCCCTGTGATTCAAACTGATCTGCAGTCCCTTCTTAAAACCTCAGACCCATCACAAAGACTAACACCTCTATCCATACAATTTCTCACCCCACTCAAACCACCCCCCCCCCCCCTCCCAACTTTTACCTTTTTTCTAATATACACACACCCAATCACCCTGACTATCCTATAGTTGTTGGCTTCAAAGCACCCACAGAACTTATATCTGCCTTAGTTGATCAGCACCTGCAACCCATAGTATAAAGATTCCCCTCCTATATTAAAGGTACCAACCATTACCTAGACCATCTGAAATCTGTGCCTGTCCCACTCCCACCACACACCTTGCTTGTCACCATTGATGCCACCTCCCTTTACACCAGCATCCTCAATGTACATGGTCTGTCTGTTGCTGGGCATGTCCTTAGTCAGCACCCAAATGATTCCAAATCTATGACATCCTTCCTGCTCACCTTAATCAACATTATACTTGCCAACAACTACTTCACCTTTGAGGGGCAGACATACAAACAGATCAGGGGTACGGCCTGAGAACCAGGATGGCTCCTTCCTACACCAACCTTTCCATGAGTCACTTGGTTGGGGCTTTCCTGGGATCCATAAGTCTTCAGCCCCTGGTTTGATTTGGATATCTGATGACATCTTTACCACATGGACTTATGGTGAGGCTGACCTGTTAACATTCCTAGAATATCTAAATACCTTCTCCCAATTAAATTTCACATGGTTCTATTCTGAATCCCATGACACTTTCCTTGATGTTGATCTCGTCTTCACAGAAGGCCAGCTACACACTTCCGTCCACATTAAACCTACCAACAATACTTACATTTTGACATGTCAAATGTTCCCTCTCATACAGCCTTGGCATTCAAGGCAAATCCTTGGCATTCAAGGCAAACATATTTGTTCAGAAGCAGACTGTTTACAGCAATACACCACCATTCTAACCTCAGCCTTCACTGCATGCGATTACCCCTCCAGCATAATTCAAAAGCAGATTTCCCAGGCCAGCAAATCCAATCCTAGCACTGCTGATCCCTCCAAAAAACAGAATTATCCTGGTCTGAAATGTATTAATCAGCTACTGTGACAGGGCCATGACTTCCTAAAATCATGCCATGAAATGAGATCCATACCGTCTGAAATTTTGCCCACCACACCTAGAATAGCTTTTCATCACCCTCCCAATCTCCCCAATATTCCTGTCAGACCCTACGCTCCTTCTGCACCTATCTCTCTACCCTATGGTTCCTACCCCTGTGACCGTCTCCACTTGCCCTAACCATCCTCCTACACCACCTATAGCAGCCCTGTAACTGGCAAAACCCACACTATCAAAGGGAGAGCCACTTGTGAAACTACACGTCATATACCAGCTGTTACATAAACATGGTTTGGCGTTTTATGTTGGCATGGCTACAACCCAATTATCAGTTAGGAAGAATGGGCATATGCAGAGGGTGTATATTGGCAACACACAATATACTGTTGTAGATCTTGCTCTACAACATGACAATCATGACCTCGGTGCCTATTTCACCATGCAGACACCAGTTTTTCAGAACTTTGCTGGTGGGAACTAGCGCTACAATATGTCCTTGGTTCTCACCACCCATCTGCCCTTCATTCTTGTTAATTTCTTCTGTGTCAGCATTCCTTCACAGTAATTACTCTTTTCTTAGTATCCTACAGCTTTCATTGTCTTATCTGTGTATTTTTCACCACCCCCCTTCTACCTCTTTTACATACAATGCATTCAGCTTTTCACTCTTAATAACTCATGCGTAATGTTTAAGCATTTATCTCTGTCTTGCATATTATCCTGTTTTCACCTTTAAGTTCTCAGGTTTTCAAATCTTGTCTGATGCAGTCCCCAACAATCAGTCTTTCCTTCTCATCCCATGCGGTAAGTACTCCTGACCCATGGTTCTCGGTGACTTTCCCAAAATCTACCCCTTTTTCTAGACGTCTCCTGTCCTATTCCTTCACCCCTTTTCCTTCCCCTTCAGCCCTTCTGCCCAAAGAAGGAGCCACTGGATGTGAAAGCTTGCTACATGATGTGTAATGGAGCCTGTTGTAAACAAACAACAAAAACACAATTGCTTTCACAGGTATCCCTGCCTTTGATGGGATATGTTACAGTGCAAAGTCAAGTGCCGGCACCTGAGTTGGGAATGAGAGAGCTGAGAGGGCTGTGAAGAAAACGTCAGCCAACTGTACACTGACTGACTCCTCTCCAGGATGACAACACGACAGCAGCGGCCTCTATGCGGAGAGAACATAAGTGCCATGCCTGACTGGCTGTAGCTCAGTTCTACAGCAGCTTCAAGACTAGCAACTAGGGTAGAAGCATCAACTGTATTAATTCACTTGATTAGAATTGTTATACTGAAGAAGCTTGTTTATTTTGGATGTTGCCCTTTGCTTGCCACACATCTATGTAATTCTCAAAGTTAAGTATTGTCATGCACATTTTGTAATAAATCTGATTAATATGATGTGCTTGAATTGTTGTCTAGTGATCCAAGAAGCAGGTTTCCTAGACACCCCCCACAATCCAATGACTAGGCAGGATTCAACATTTGGCGATGAGGATGGGACTGTTCATATGAAACAGTTAGCATATCGACACTGTGCTTGGCAGGGTATGGACACCCAAATAGAGCAGATGACATTACAGTGTCATGCTTGTGCAGAAAATCAGTTTGCTCCACCACAAAAAAATCTCTGCTTGGCCTTAAGTCGCAATCACCATGGCAACATGTGCACATAGACTTTGTGGGACCCTTTCGGAAAGCTCATTGGTTAATTGTGACCCATATAGCAAGTTTCCTCTTGCTGTGTCAATTAACTCGACAACGTCATGTAGCACAATTCAGGCACTGTCCTCTATTTTTTGCCTTGAAGATTTGCATGAAGTCATAGCGTCGGACTGATGTCAAATGAATTTGGAAGATTCTGTGAATGCAATGGTATACAGCATCTAACTAGTGCACCATTCAATCCACAGTCAAACGGCAAGGCAGAAAGTTTTCTCAGAACCTTCAAGCAGCAGATGGCCAAACTTTGCACCACACACACCAGGGATCAAGCATTGCAATTGTTTCTCGCCTCCTATCGTTCGCATCCACAAGATGGACCATTTCTGGCAGAATTGCTTCACGGCCACCACCATCAGATATTGCTTCACCTACTCCACCCTCCTCAGCATCTGGTGCTAAAGGAAGGCTGCAAGTATCACTTTGTGCTGCACGTTTACCCCCCCCCCCCCCCCCCCCCCCCCCCCCCCCCCCCCCCCGCCGCAGCATTTTTAGCAACAGCAGACAGTGAGCACGAGGCGAGATCCTTCGTTGACTTGGTGCTTGCATGTATCTCATTTCAGGCTCAGTCAGATTGCAGTGCCGACATCACAATCAAATTCACCACTGTCATGTGCATGGGGATCCTTCTCTATCTCTTCCCACATATCCACGGAACCCGAGAACAGTGCGGCCACAGCAGCTGCCAGAGGGTGTCATCAAGACACCATGGGCTGACCCCATGGAGACAGACCCTTTGGCTCCTCCACCTCCTCACGTCCGACAAATGGAGCTGGACCGCCCACATTGCAGCAGCCGATGCCTTCTACATCTGGTTATGGGTATCAGGAGGTGGACACATACCCGCTGATCATTTTCCAGGAGACATTTCCACCAGAGCAAAGGCCAGATGGCATGGTATGACTGGAGGTCTGCCATCCCCTGCCACCACAGCTTCTAGTCCATTGCAGCATCCAGGGTCCTACCTCCCCCTCCGTTGTTGTGCTCCCTATATGATGACGGTCCGTCGCCTTGGGTGGGAGGAATGTTAAGGCATAAAGTTAAGTGCTGGCATGCCAGTTGGGAATAAGAGAGCACGGAGGGCTGTGAAGAAGACGTCAGCCAATTGCATGCTGACCGACCCCTCTCCAGGATGACAACATGAAAGCAGTGGCCTCTAAATGAAGAGACCATAAGCACCGCACCCGACTGGCCGCAGTCCAGATCTACAGCAAGTTCAAGACTAGCAACTAGGATAGAATCATCAACTGTGTTACTTCACTTGTATCAGGATTGTTATATTGAAGAAGCTTGTTTTTTCAGATGTTGCCCTTTGCTTCAGACACATCTATGTAATTCTCAAAGTTAAGTATTGTCATGTACTTTTTGTAATAAAACTCATTAATACAATGTGCTTGAATTGTTGTCTAGAGATCTGAGAAGCAGGTTTCCTAGACACCCCCTACAATCTGATGCCTAGGCAGGACTCAACAGGATAGGAGATGTCTTTGATCAGTCTGGAGTAGGTAGTGATGGGAGGATGTATGGGACAGGTCTTGTATCAAGATCTATTGCAGAGATACGAGCAGTGAGACAAGGGCTTGGGAGTGGGGGTGTACTAGGGACAAGGGTGTTCTGTAGGTCTGGTGGTTAGTGGAAGACCACTGTGGGAGGAGTGCGAAGGATAGTGGAGGGATGGAAAAGACATTCCTCATTTCAGGTCACGACAAGAGGTAGCCGAAACCTTGGCAAAGATCCAAATCTTCTATTTTTTGTTGTATATGGAAAAACAATAAATTTTGGAGCCAAAAAGAAGCTGTAAGATGGTATTTGTTACAGTCAGTGTGATCCCATACCTAGAAGGTGAAAATCAACATAAGGTGGTGAGAACTTCTGCAGATGCTGCTGAGCCAGGGATGCGACTGCAGCTGTGAAAGTTGAGTAGTCATAAGGGCTGCCTGGGCACTCCAGCTGCGTTACCCTGATTCTCCAGGTGGGTGTCGGCAGTGATGATCCTGAAGTACTATTGCGATCCGCCAGATTGAAGCTCAGTGATACAGAGCTGGCTCCCTGGGATGCATTGACAGGGATGTAAACTGCAAACACATGGAATTTTCTGTTTCATCTTATAATTACAGAAACAAAACACAAATGTTGACACAGAGAAGAATAGTTGAACATTAAAATATCTGTGTGTGTGTGTGTGTGTGTGTGTGTGTGTGTGTGTGTGTGTGTGTGTGTGTGTTGGGGGGGGGGGGGGACACAGTCAGTGACAAGGTTATCAGTACCCTTATGAAAATTAGATTAGTAGGCACAGATGTGGTCATAAGGACTAAAAGTCAGAAAACAAGTAAAAGTAAGTCTGACACAATTACACCCACTCTTTCCAACCTCATTCAAAGTCACCCACACAGTCACATGATCTCAC
Organism: Schistocerca cancellata; assembly: GCF_023864275.1. Classification (NCBI taxonomy): domain Eukaryota; kingdom Metazoa; phylum Arthropoda; class Insecta; order Orthoptera; family Acrididae; genus Schistocerca; species Schistocerca cancellata. Next base: position 861,081,446 of record NC_064627.1, on the reverse strand, counting down.
ATCATGTAAGATAGCATAAAATGATAAGATATTCTAAAACTGACAATTAAAACACAATTAATACAAGAGAACAGCTAAAATAATTACAGAAGGAAATGTGATGCGCTGATTACTGGTGAAAAACATGGGTGAAGCTGTCATCCTGCCCTAGTTAGTTAGTTACGTGTTCCATTGATCAATAACACGGAAAACAGTTATGATGTGGAACGTGTCAAATGCACAAGAACTGCACACAGGAAACAAGTTTTCTTTTTTTTTTCTTTTTTTTTTTTGTTTACATTATAGTGTCATACCTAAATATTTCTATTACCTATCCCATTCCCTTAAATGGCACAAAATGCGTATATTATATCTCCAGATTTATTTACTCATATTCAAGAATTCATTTATGGTATAGAAAGAGTTGTCAAGGAGGTATGATTTCAATTTGTTTTTGAAACTATTACTGCTGCTGTCAGACATTTTATTTCATCTGGTAATTTATCAAAAAGTTTTATAGCAGCATATTTTACCCCTTTCTGTGCCAAAGATAGGTTAAGTAAATGATAGTGTAGGTCCTTCTTTTTTCTGGTATTGTAATCATGAATGTCGCTGTTGATTTTAAACTGGTCCATGTTGTTGAGAAAAAATTTCATTACTGAGTAAATATACTGTAAAGCAGTTGTAAGAATTCCTCATCTTTTAAACAGATGCCTACAAGATGTGCGACTATGAACCCCACAAGTTATTCTAATTACTTTCTTTTGAGCAGTGAATACCTTTTGCCAAAGTGTTGAGTTGCCCCAGAATATTATTCCGTATGACATCAGAGAGTGGAAGTATGCAAAGTATGATAGCTTACTAATTTCTACATCCTCAAAATTGGCAATTATTCTGATTGCAAAAGTTGCTGAACCTAGTTGCTTTAGGAGATCCAAAATATGAATTTTCCAATTAAGATTCTCATCTATATGTATAGCCAAAAACTTAGTATGCTCTACCCTGGCTACTGACTTCTTTTGATGTGTTATGTTTATTGAAGGAATTATACTTTTTGCAGTAGAAAATTGGATGTACTGTGTTTTTTCAAAGTTGAGACCAAGCCCATTCGCAGAAAACCAATTAATAACTTTTCCAAAGACCTTATTTGCATCATTTTCTATCAGACTTTCTTTTACTGGATTAATAATTATGCTTGTATCATCAGCTAACTGTGTCAGTTCAGCATCTTGTTTCACATAAGAAGGGAGGTCATACACATATGACATATGTCAAGAACAGGAGGGGACCCCTGATCGAACCTTGTGGAATGTAATTTCACACCAGTTAGAGGAAGTGGCAAACTCCTTTGAATCACTTGAAGCATATAAAGAGACTTTTTGCTTCCTGTTCTGTAGATATGACTTAAACCACTCATATGCTGTTCCATTTGTACCACAGAATTGTAATTTCTCTAACATAATGTCATTATTCACACAATCAAGTGCTTTAGACAAGTCACAGAATATTCCTACTGGTGATATTTTACTATTTAAAGACTCTCTTATGTGGACAATGAAATCGAATATTGCTGTCTCAGTGGAACAGCATTTCTGAAATCCGAACTGTAATTTACTAAGTATTACTGATGAGATGGCTAACCACTCTTGAGTACATTACTTTCTCAAAGATTTTTGAAAACGCTGTAAGCAAGGATACTAGGCAGTAATTATTGACATCTGTGGTTTCCCCCTTTTTGTAGAGAGGTCTGACAATGTCATATTTTAACCTGTCTGGAAAAATACCCTGAGTCAGTGATGCATTACATATGTGACTCAAAACATCAGCTGTAATTGTTCCACATTGTTTTAATAACTTGTTAGAGATGTCACCTACTCCAACAGAACATTTATTTTTCAAAGATTTAATAATTTTCCTTATTTCACAAGAGGTTGTTAGATGAAAAATTTTAGGGAATGTGTTATGCATTTCACAAAACCTTAAAAGCCACACGTTCGTTTGATTGTCAGTTAAAGTAAAGGGCAAACCTGCCAGAAAATTAGCTGCTGCTGTCTTTGCTGAATATAAAACAGTCTACTAAAATGTGGAAAAACTTAACATCAAATCTTCCTGTGCAAGATTGGATATTTGTTGTTTTGTTACTATGGTCACTTTTTTTTTCTTTTTCTTTTGCATTTGGAGGAGAAAACTAGTTATTGACATTTTGGGAACAAATCTTGCTGCAACGAGAAATGCCTGTGTTTAAATGATTGCCATCCCAATTCATGTCACATCCTTGACACTCTCTCTCTACCTTATTTCAAATAGTAAAAAATGAGCTGTCCGTCATTTCCATAGATAAATAACAGCGGAAGGCTTATAGCACTTTCTTCGGGAATCTCAGATGCCACTTCTGTTTCACTAGATGACTTCCAACTAATTACTACAAGCTATGAACCAAGCGAGGTGGCACAGTGGTTAGACACTGGACTCGCATTCGGGAGGACGACGATTCAATCCCGCGTCCGGCCATCCTGATTTAGATTTTCCGTGATTTCCCTAAATCGCTCCAGGCAAATGCCGGGATGGTTCCTTTGAGAGGGCATGGCCGACTTCCTTCCCCATCCTTTCCTAATCCAATGAGACCGATTACCTTGCTGTCTGGTCTCCTTCCCCAAACAACCCAACCCAACTACAAGCTATGACCTTTCTGACCAGAAATCATGAATCCAGTTGCACAACTGAGACAGTATTTACTGCCACATTTTGTGACAGAGCATGTCACACTGAAATCTACTCTAAGTTTCAAACTCCTGTAAACTGTTGCTAAGGTGGAGATTGAAACTACCACTTCAGTTGTAAGCTTCTTTTATTTTTCAGTGCTTAGACCATGACTGCTTTTGGGCTATTACATGTCCATGATCACGTGTGATACTGAAAATAAATATGAGACCAAGGCTAATAATAATTTTTGCACATGCTACTACACATGAGGAAACAACAAAGAAGTTCTATATAAGAAAACAACAGTCAGGCTAGATACAGTGAAACGTAAGTCAATGCCAAACCAACACCAGACAATACAACAGATGACTGCCTGAGTAAAGAAGAGGTAGTGAGAGAGGAAGTGTGTGCGTGTGTGTGTGTGTGTGTGTGTGTGTGTGTGTGTGTGTGTGTGTGAGAGAGAGAGAGAGAGAGAGAGAGAGAGAGAGAGAGAGAGAGAAATGGCTTCAAAAATAGGGGAATCATGTGAAAGACCATAATCATTCCACCTTAGATATAGACACAGATTGCTACATTTTATGTATTTGACATAAAGGTCCTACTATAAATATTTTAGAAGAAATTGAAATTATCCGCAACATTAACCATAATCCGTCGTGCATTTTGAATGAACAAACTTCACTTAAGCATGAAACCCTATTGAATAACTTTTGTTTTTTGAAGCAGTGTCCCACTTAATTTTCTTCTCCTTCTGGTTTCTGATTATTGTACATCACACAAGTTTACTTCTTAACTGGGTCAGTCTTTCTGCAATTGCTTTGTTGAGCCTGAATTAGGATTAGCTACTAAATAGCATATGCTTATTTCCCATAGTCAGGACCTCAAGGTCCACACATTTTCTATCTTGCATAGCTGTAAAATGTCCTCTTTTTATATAATTTTGCATAACTTTAGTTTTTTAACCTATGACTACAGCATGCTATTGTGCATTATTATGTGTGTCCTTATTAAATTAAAATTTGCCTGTCACTTATGACATAAAATTTAATTGTCTCACATCTTATCTTTCGTAATTATGGCACATTATTCCACTTTGCCTTATGCATCCCCAGTAAAATTAAAATTTGCATGGCACTCATGACACACACACAAAAAAAAAAAAAAAAAAAAAAATCATTTAGTTTTACACGTTTATGAGAGCTCCCAGTTAGGAGTTTTACTATGGTTATGTACTGCCCCTGTTTCAATGTGTTCCTTTATCACTGGTAATGTACTCTTACCGCTTTTCATTAAACTCTTTTTTGTAATGTTTTTTTCCTTTTGCATGTAAATCACTAATTCAAATTGTGAATGCTGTGCTAGTTGGTCATGCATTAGTCTTTTCTTCAACAGATGGCAATGGCATTGCACATTTAGTTTATCCATTTCCTTCCTCCTTTGTGTAAGCTGCTTCGTGCTCTGGGTCCATTGGTGGTACGCAACATCCTATAATCTCCATTGCAGTGCTTGGGGTCACAGCATAAAATGTAAATGTCCTGTTGTTCATTCCATTCTTCTGTTGTCCGGCTAGTTGTCTGTTGTATTGCCTGGTGTCGCTTTGGCACTGGCTTACGTTTCAACTGCTGTGTTCTAAAATGTTATATGGTACTTCTTTATTGTTTTCTCTTATATATACAAGTGCATGTAAAAATTATTATTAGCTTCAGTCTCTTGTTTATTTTCAGTATCATACCTGATGATTGGCATGTAATAGTCCAAAACTGGTCATGGTCTCAGCAATGAAAAATAAAAAAGTGTACGACTGAAGTGGTATTTTCATAACGCTCAGTTGTGGATGTTCCTCCAGCAGGATTGTGTGCTGATAATGTACATTTCGCATTGGGACTATGAAGACATCATCAGGGAAATTTAGGCTTGCATGGAGGCATATAAATAGATATATTTTCCTCACTCTGTTTATTAGTGGAACATGACAGGAAATGTCTAGTAGTGGTACAAGGTACCCTCTGCCATGCACCATATGGAGGATTGCAGAGTATCTCTGTAGATGTAATCTTATAAATTTTAGATTCTTTTTAAATCTGACATTTTTATTGCTTTTGCAACAGTGTTCTGTCTTGTTTTGAGTACTTTGGGGGCTCTGCTTCATCTCTTATTAATTTACTTGGTACAAAACTATTAATTGTCAGCAATACTATTGCTTTGAATTCAGACCACATCTAGTCAGTGTTTGCATTGTTAGTTTATAAGAAATGGAGACTCCTAGGAAGGAGTCAAGGGAATTAATATCTGAAACTTCCTGGCAGATTAAAACTGTGTGCTGGACCGAGACTCGAAATCGGGACCTTTGCCTTTTGCAGGCAAGTTAGGAGACAAGGTACTGGCAGAATTAAAGCTGTGAGAATAGGGCATGAGTTGTGCTTGGGTAGCTCAGTCAGTAGAGCACTTGCCCGTGAAAGGCAAAGGTTCCTATTTTGAGTCTCAGTTTGGCACACAGTTTTAATCTGCCAAGAAGTTTCATATCGGCACACACTCCACTACAGAGTGAAAATTTCATTCTGGAAACATCCCTTAGGTTGTGGCAAAGCCATATTTCTGCAATATCCTTTCTTCCAGGTATGCTAGTTCTGCAAGTTTTGTAGGCGAGTGTCTGTGAAGTCTGGAAGGAAGGAGATGAGGTACTGGCAGAATTAAAGCTATGAGAACAGTGCTTGAGTTGTGCTTGGGTTGCTCAGTCGGTAGAGCTCTTGCCCACAAAAGGCAAAGATCCCAAGTTTGAGTCTCAGTCTGGCACACAGTTTTAATCTGCCAGGAAGTTTCATTTCTGCACACAAACCACTGCAGAGTGAAAATTTCATTCTGGAATTAATATCTGTTTTTAATATATTCATTTCAGGGGGATTTGGATATTATGGTATTCAAACCAATGACCTTGTGGTCACTAATCCCTGTATTCATTATGATGTTATCTATTTGCTCAGGATGGTTTGTTGCTAAGAGGTCTAGTATGTTATCAGAATCATACGGGCCCATGAATTAATTGCTCAAAATACTAGAGAAAGCACTTAGTGTAGTTTTGGACAATATTTTATGCCTATCACCAACTTTAAATATGTATTTTTGCCAGCATATCATAAGTTGACTGAAGTCACTACCAACTGTAATTGCATGAGTCAGGTATCTGTTCAAAATATGACTTTTATTTTCCTTGAACCTTCCAGTAACTATGCCACAGAAACCAAAATAGCAACAGTGCAATAAAAAAAAGTTAAAAGTAAAACCAAAAATGATGTCATTTAAAGACTTTATAGAGGCTGTGGACCCATACTACAGGAAGTTACATCATGCGAGTTGGTGAGCAGATAAAAGGAACCAATTGTAACATCATTGCTAAGCTTTGGGTGTTACTGAATTAAAAGCAGCTCCACTGGGCATCTGGGCCAAGCCACAAAATGGTGGTGACATTGTAGGAAGGCCACGCAACTATTGGCCAGACTGTGAAGTATTTCCACAACATGTAAACAAATTGGTGTTGACATGCCTGGAAGTAATGTATCAGCACAACTGTGTCATTATCTGTTATAAATAGCAACCAATTCTAGAACAGTTACATGCAACTGTCAGCACCCTCCATGAAATCGGGTCCACACAATTCTCCATCATCCTATGGATCAGCCATAAACTAACACTGGTCTGGACAGCCAGTTCCACCAGTCCAGCTCACAGTTGAAACTTCACGCCTGCGGAGTTAGAATGACACAATGGATCAGCCATCGCCCAAGCTCCACAATAGCTCCGAATTTCTGCCTTGGAGGGCAGCTGGTTGCAACCAGTGTGCTACTGCTCCATCCTTCTGCAGCAGGGTGATCTTTTAATACAGAAGTAAGTGTCATTGACACTGCTCACTCAGGGCCACACAGTGCTAAATCAGGTGCATGCTCTGCTAAGTTGTGTGAACAGTGTCAGCAGTGGACATCAAACAGCCATCCCACCACCATGACCTTCTGATGTCATAGGCACTGTCAGTGGACCATGTGCCATAGAGGACATATCCAGGTCATAAACTATGCTGGAACTTGCAGCAGAGGTTCCCTAGCCACCCCTGGGCAGCAGCACCATCTCCAAACCCGCCACACCACCACCTCTACACCATAGTGGACCCACTCAACCTGGGTCTCCATACAGTAGTGTCAGAAGTAATTGTGGACCTTGTCTGCCAACTGGTATCAGCACAGTCTGCCTCAATGCAGAACGTCTTCATAACAACAGCATGCAGTTCTGTCAAATAGTGGGGTCAGTGAACAACTATTGGTTTTTGTGGTTGTTTCTCTGTTTTCTGTTATATGTAGAGGGGTTTGGAGACTAAGTGAGTGATGCACAGTGATTTGAGGGTTACGTTTGTGCAGCCAGGGGAACTGGCTGATATTTCACAGTTTCCTGGTAATATAAAGGAGCGTTATTTACCAACTGTGAGGTGTGATTAGTTTAACTTCATAGGTCATTCAGCACCTTGTGTGGAGTCAGTACCAGTAATTTGTGTTAACTGTCACCAGCAGAGACATATAGGCAGTCAGTGCATAGAGTCAAGATGGATGATGATAAGATGTAAGACATAAGTGTGTGTTGTGTCATACAGCCTGTTGTGAGAATATACTGTGTTCCATTGTGTGTACTGCAGATTAAGGTTACACTGTGGGAGAGTCTCAATTGGAAGGTGTCACTAGTTGTGAGGCAGTTCAAGTACTGGTTGATGAAATGGTGATATGGAAAGCAGATAAAGCATACTTGTGTAGAAGGCTTGCAGCTAGGCAATAAGAGCTGGAATCAGCCAAGCAAACTGTTCCTTTATTAGATCCAGCCTCAGACAGTTGATCATGCCTTTCTCTGGAAAGTCAACTGATGACATAATGTCTGTTTTGCATGACCTGCAGTTAGCAGCTGATATTGTGAGGGGTGGGGGCCACAGAATCAGTTATTGCAGGTCACAAAGTTCCATTTGATAGTGGAAGCCAAGATGTATGTCAGATGTACAGAGGGACTAAGAGATGCACAAACGTTTGATGAATTGAAAAAATACTTGCTAGAGAGGTTCTCTGTTCTATTGAAGCAAAACAACATGAAGTTTTTTTGTGAGCAGTTGGTTAGTCTTTCAAAGAAGCATAATGAATTGGTAGAAAATTTTGTAGTCAGAATATCAAAAAGTGACATATGAATTAGAGGAATGTGACAAGGAAAACAGAGGCATACTCCATGAAGCAGAGCCGAGGGCTTTGGACACATTTTTAAGGGGCTTGCTACCTGATATGTCTAGAAGGGTGAGAACTGGTTTGTACTCTGCAGTCAGATTAGCCACGGACTTTGAAATGATTGACGCAGCAGCAGGAATGTGGGATAAGAGAACAGTATTCTTCACTAATGTGAGCCATTGTAGATGTGGGAGGCTGGGACACGTGCAAATGCAATGTAATCAAACTCAGTGTGGTAGATGTGGTGTGGCTGGACACTGCCAATGTGACTGTAGGGAAAGGTAAGGGAAACCATAGGAAGAATAAGCAATTGTTAAACACAAAAACAAAACCCTGATCTACCACAAGAAGAGCCTGATAAATTTTGATGCAACTAATACAAATGCCGAGGTGGAATGAAGGATAAAAAGTACAAGTTTCTAAAGCACACAGGGGCATGTGTGTCAGTAGCAAGTATGGGCCTTGTTGGTCAGAGGCAATTAAACCCTCCACACTATAATTTCCATGGAGTTGAAGGTAATGATGTGGAGTCTTTTGGTTCAGCAATGATGGTTTTTCAAGTGGGGACACAGCATTTTAAGCAGTGCAAAGATGTCATTCCCCAAATAAGTGATTGTTGCTGCATGATCTTAATATTAGACTTTCTGATAACAGAGCATGCAAAAATTCACCTTAGGTGACATATAGTTGAACTTAGTGGGACAATGTTGCAGTTAGAGGAGATGGTCACCAGTGAAGTACGGATGCAAGGTCTATCAATCTTTTGAGGTGAACCACATGAACTGCAGTCAACAACACTAAGGATGGATTTGTATGTTATTGTGGTGCAAGGTACTGGGAAGTTGGTCAGGCTAAATGTGGGACCAGACTGGCCTGTTAATGAATTGTGCATGGTTAATCCACTGGCAGAAAATGATATATTAGACACATCATGTTCCTTTGTAAGGAGAAGCATAGTATGTGTACAGGAAGAACTGGACAGGAATGTAGTGCCCATGAATTTAGATAATTTTGGCACCAATGGTGTACAGCTCACCAAAAGAATGTTGGTAGCTAATTCGGGAGTCCTGGATGATGTGAGTTGGGCTCTGTCAGTGTGCACCAGGGTAGTGTATGAACCATTGATAAAACTGCATTGTAGAAAGCTGGAGCATCTTAAAAGTATGGACAGACTGGAGATGGAAAATTTATTGTTTGAATTTGAAGATTTGTTTTTTCCTTGAGGATCTTTAGCAGCAACATCTATAACACAGCATTATATCCCTATGGGAACTGAGTCACCAGATTATCATAGACTGTACCATGTACTGCATTGTTTGCAACCAGTATCAAAAGATTTCATTGAAAAACAGCTAGCAGAGAGGGTAATAGAGGAAAGCACTAGGCCAGGTTGTGTAGCTATGGTAGTTGTACAGAAAAAAGTCATCAGATTGGAACAAAAGACATCTTAAGGACAAAACCATAACTGATGCATATCCAGTTCCAGACATAACTGAAACTATTGATGATTTGGAACAGTGTAGATACTTCTCTACCTTAGATCTGAGCAATGAGGAAGTATTGAATAGGATTGGGGAGAAGAGAAGTTTGTGGCACAACTTGACTAGAAGAAGGGATCGGTTGGTAGGACATGTTCTGAGGCATCAAGGGATCATCAATTTAGTATTGGAGGGCAGCGTGGAAGGTAAAAATCGTAGAGGGAGACCAAGAGATGAATACACTAAGCAGATTCAGAAGGATGTAGGTTGCAGTAGGTACTGGGAGATGAAGAAGCTTGCACAGGATAGAGTAGCATGGAGAGCTGCATCAAACCAGTCTCAGGACTGAAGACCACAACAACAACAACAACAACATATATAGGCAAATTAGCACAAATTACAACTAATACAATGTGCCAAGTATTACCTGAATTTCACATCTGGGATATCATTCCATAATTCAGTGACTGTTTTTAATGGTTGACTGTCAACTGGTAAGTAATTTAATGAACCGTATTGCTCTTCAATAATGTTTTCTGCTAAATGTGACAACAGGATCGGAATATGAACCATGTTACTTTAGGATCATATTACGAACTATGTTGCTTCCAATAGTTACTTACTGTGCACATCATTAGTTGTACTACTGTGAATGTTAGATTTTAAGGACAGTGAATTGAGAACTTCATTCAGTGATTGTGTTAATGATTTATTTGGCACACATTAATAATTGTCTTTAATTTCTTCTGAGTTAGGTTACTACACTCAAACAGTACCATTATAGGACATCAGCAGAGTTTATCTGTGCATAAATTATAATAGATGGGACTTGATCTGGCCATAAACAGTAGATGCTTCAATATCAAAGTGCTGTTAAATATTTAAAATATAAACTTTGTGTGGACCATATCACTTGAAATAGCCTACTTGGGCCAATCACTTTTCTGTCAGCTTTGATGGAGGTACAAGTACCTATGGCATGTTAGCACAGATAAATAAGGCAATGCTTCAATTTGACCAATACTCGAATATCTGTCTGCAGTCTGGGTCTGATAGAGGAAATAGAGAAGATCCAAAGAAGAAAAGCATATTTCATTAAAGGTTAGTTTAGTAAGTGTGAAAGTGTCATGGAGATGCTCATGCAATGCCACTGGCAGACACTGCTAGAAAGGCATTCTCCATCACTGTTTGGTTTACCATTACAGTTCCAAGAGTCAAACAATCTATGCTTCTGATCTATTGCAACTGATCTATTGCTTCCTCCTATGTATATCTCATGAAAATAGCATGAAGATAGAACTAGAGAGATTCAAACCTGCACAGATGCTTACAAGTAATCATTCTTTCTGTGAATTTTCCATGATGGAAACAGGTAAAGGGGGAAATGACACTTGTTATAAAGAATCCGCCATCACCCACACAAGGTGGCTTGCAGAGTATAGATGTAGATAAATGTTAACAACATTTTTCAACGGGCAAGTGCTTGTCCATACATGGCACGTCTCTATGAACTGTCTGCATGTTGTTAGGTAATCCCGTGGCCAAAAAAATCCCCTGATCTGTCCCCTACAGAACATGTGTTGGACCAACTTAGATATAAACTTCATCCCATTGCCAGTATGCAGGATATCAAGTACCAGGTATGACACTTGCGGGCCAGCTTGCCTCACAGGAGAATACAGTGGCTTGATGACATCCTTCCCAACTGAATCAGGGTATTCATCCACGCTAGATGACTGCAACATAATATTGATAGGTGGGTCCACAATGTCAAGTTCTTTGTAAATTTAGTCAGTTTTGTAATCACTGAAATTATATCACAAACCATCCCATCCAGTGAAGTTTCTTTTCATTTCATTTCATTTCTGCTACCCTTTTGGGTGCTTTTTTTTTCTTTTTTTCCTGCAATGCATTTTGTACAGTTTTTTCCATATTTCTGCATGCATTTCTACTTTAGAGAATCAAAAGTTGAGTGTATCAAAATCAGATATATGAGAGTAAGGAGGTCCTACAAAACACAATGACAAAATACACACATCAAAAAAGTTTTACATCGCATTACATGGTACAACATGCAAAGTGTGGTTTTGACGAGCAATAAAAAGGGCAGAAATGACGTTTATGTTAATCTCTATTCCAATTTTCTGTACAGGTTCTCGGACTCTCAGAACCAGGGTGATGCAAAACTTTTTTTGATGTGTGTAAAATATGTGGGAAAAGTCAGGTTCTCTACTGAGTGAGAACTTTCTATCTACATGAAAATAAAGTGATAATGCACAGAAGAAAGAGTATTCAGCTGGTCAACATGCCTTTCATTAAGGACTGAGCAATAATACAAGGGTTGTTCAATAAGTAATGCAACACTTTTTTTTCTTGGCCAGTTTCAGTTGAAAAAATGTGGAATTTGTTAAGGGATCTCATGGAATATTCCCACTTCAGTGCCTATAGTTTCATGAAGTTCTGATACATGGTGATGCTATAAGTAGCCTTCAAAAAGGTGTCTGTAACGAAGGAGCATCGCAGATATTCATAGGCACTTGCATAATGTCCACAGAGACCTGGCAGTGAACAAAAGCATTGTGAGTTATTGGATGAGGCATCTGTTACCATCACAATGCGGTCACACAAACTTGTCTGATCTCCCGCATGCCAGCCACCTGCACACACCTGTGACTCCTGCAATTTTGGAACATATAGACCCTCTCATTTGAGGTGATCAATGGATCACTATGAAACATCTCACTGCATGACCGGACATCTCTGTTGGTAGTTCTGACACCCTCATCCACAAGTTGGGGTACTCAAATGTGTGTGCCCGACGGGTTCCTTGCTGCCACAGAGAAGACAATAAAAAGCAATGAAGGAGCATCTGTGAGCATCTTGTGAGCATCTTGTGCATTACAAGACTGATCATGACAATTTTTTGTTGATCATCATCATAGGTAGTGAAACATGGGTTCATTACTTTGAACTAGAAACAGAACGGCAACAGATGAAATAGTGCCACACCAACTCTCCTCCGAACACGCACTAGGCCGAAACTACATTATACTTGAGCCGGACGTTCCCACGTTCGTGCCTACACAGGCTCGACATAGGCCAGACGTGTTAGACATAGCCCTCATAAAGGGCATCACATGCACACTCAACCTAACGGTTGAAAACGATCTGGACTCAGACCACATGCCTGTAATACTGCACATGGAAGAGACACTGCAGGACATCGAACCACGCAGGATGCTTAACTACAAGCGTGCGAATTGGACACTGTTCAAGGAAATGCTTGATAGTCGCATTCCTGACACTCACGAAATTAACAACACACAGCAAATCGATGAGGCTGTGGAGGCTCTCACAACTGCCGTCCAAGACGCAATGACTGACGCCATTCCATTTACAACACCAAGACAACTCTTGACGGCCCTGCCCCAGGAAATCCTGGGCCTTATCTCAATGAGGAACCGCCTCAGGAGATACTGGCAGCGTACCAGGCGCCTGTTCTATAAACTGCACGTCAACAGACTCCAGGGCATAATGTTGTTGTTGTTGTGGTCTTCAGTCCTGAGACTGGTTTGATGCAGCTCTCCATGCTGCTCTATCCTGTGCAAGCTTCTTCATCTCCCAGTATCTACTGCAACCTACATCCTTCTGAATCTGCTTAGTGTATTCATCTCTTGGTCTCCCTCTACGATTTTTACCCTCCACACTGCCCTCCAATGCTAAATTTGTGATCCCTTGATGCCTCAAAACATGTCCTACCAACCGATCCCTTCTTCTAGTCAAGTTGTGCCACAAACTTCTCTTCTCCCCAATCCTATTCAATACCTCCTCATTAGTTACGTGATCTACCCACCTTATCTTCAGCATTCTTCTGTAGCACCACATTTCGAAAGCTTCTATTCTCTTCTTGTCCAAACTAGTTATCGTCCATGTTTCACTTCCATACATGGCTACACTCCATACAAATACTTTCAGAAACGACTTCCTGACACTTAAATCTATACTCGATGTTAACAAATTCCTCTTCTTGAGAAACGCTTTCCTTGCCATTGCCAGTCTACATTTTATATCCTCTCTACTTCGACCATCATCGGTTATTTTACTCCCTAAATAGCAAAACTCCTTTACTACTTTAAGTGTCTCATTTCCTAATCTAATTCCCTCAGCATCACCTGACTTAATTTGACTACATTCCATTATCCTCGTTTTGCTTTTGTTGATGTTCATCTTATATCCTCCTTTCAAGACACTGTCCATTCCGTTCAACTGCTCTTCCAAGTCCTTTGCTGTCTCTGACAGAATTACAATGTCATCGGCGAACCTCAAAGTTTTTACTTCTTCTCCATGAATTTTAATACCTACTCCGAATTTTTCTTTTGTTTCCTTTACTGCTTGCTCAATATACAGATTGAATAACATCGGGGAGAGGTTACAACCCTGTCTTACTCCTTTCCCAACCACTGCTTCCCTTTCATGCCCCTCGACTCTTATCACTGCCATCTGGTTTCTGTACAAACTGTAAATAGCCTTTTGCTCCCTGTATTTTACCCCTGCCACCTTCAGAATTTGAAAGAGAGTATTCCAGTTAACATTGTCAAAAGCTTTCTCTAAGTCTACAAATGCTAGAAACGTAGGTTTGCCTTTTCTTAATCTTTCTTCTAAGATAAGTCGTAAGGTCAGTATTGCCTCACGTGTTCCAACATTTCTACGGAATCCAAACTGATCTTCCCCGAGGTCGGCTTCTACCAGTTTTTCCATTCGTCTGTAAAGAATTCGCGTTAGTATTTTGCAGCTGTGACTTATTAAACTGATAGTTCGGTAATTTTCACATCTGTCAACACCTGCTTTCTTTGGGATTGGAATTATTATATTCTTCTTGAAGTCTGAGGGTATTTCGCCTGTCTCATACATCGTGCTCACCAGATGGTAGAGTTTTTTCATGACTGGCTCTCCCGAGGCCATCAGTAGTTCAAATGGAATGTTGTCTATTCCCGGGGCCTTGTTTCGACTCAGGTCTTTCAGTGCTCTGTCAAACTCTTCACGCAGTATCTTATCTCCCATCTCGTCTTCATCTACATCCTCTTCCATTTCCATAATATTGTCCTCAAGTACATCACCCTTGTATAAACCCTCTATATACTCCTTCCACCTTTCTGCCTTCCCTTCTTTGCTTAGAACTGGGTTGCCATCTGAGCTCTTGATATTCATACAAGTGGTTCTCTTCTCTCCAAAGGTCTCTTTAATTTTCCTGTAGGCAGTATCTATCTTACCCCTAGTGAGACAAGCCTCTACATCCTTACATTTGTCCTCTAGCCATCCCTGCTTAGCCATTTTGCACTTCCTGTCGATATCATTTTTGAGACGTCTGTATTCCTTTTTGCCTGCTTCATTTACTGCATTTTTATATTTTCTCCTTTCATCAATTAAATTCAATATTTCTTCTGTTACCCAAGGATTTCTATTAGCCCTCGTCTGTTTACCTACTTGATCCTCTGCTGCCTTCACTACTTCATCCCTCAGAGCTACCCATTCTTCTTCTACTGTATTTCTTTCCCCCATTCCTGTCAATTGTTCCCTTATGCTATCTCTGAAACTCTCTACAACCTCTGGTTCTTTCAGTTTATCCAGGTCCCATCTCCTTAAATTCCCACCTTTTTGCAGTTTCTTCAGTTTCAATCTGCAGTTCATAACCAATAAATTGTGGTCAGAATCCACATCTGCCCCAGGAAATGTCTTACAATTTAAAACCTGGTTCCTAAATCTCTGTCTTACCATTATATAATCTATCTGATACCTACTAGTATCTCCAGGATTCTTCCAGGTATACAACCTTCTTTTATGATTCTTGAACCAAGTGTTGGCTATGATTAACTTATGCTCTGTGCAAAATTCTACAAGGCGGCTTCCTCTTTCATTCCTTCCCCCCAATCCATATTCACCTACTATGTTTCCTTCTCTCCCTTTTCCTACTGACGAATTCCAGTCACCCATGACTATTAAATTTTCGTCTCCTTTCACTACCTGAATAATTTCTTTTATCTCGTCATACATTTCATCTATTTCTTCATCATCTGCAGAGGTAGTTGGCATATAAACTTGTACTACTGTAGTAGGCATGGGCTTTGTGTCTATCTTGGCCACAATAATGCGTTCACTATGCTGTTTGTAGTAGCTAACCCGCACTCCTATTTTTTTATTCATTATTAAACCTACTCCTGCATTACCCCTATTTGAATTTGTATTTATAACCCTGTAATCACCTGACCAAAAGTCTTGTTCCTCCTGCCACCGAACTTCACTAATTCCCACTATATCTAATTTTAACCTATCCATTTCCCTTTTTAAATTTTCTAACCTACCTGCCCGATTAAGGGATCTGACATTCCACGCTCCGATCCGTAGGACGCCAGTTTTCTTTCTCCTGATAACGACGTCCTCCTGAGTAGTCCCCGCCCGGAGATCCGAATGGGGGACTATTTTACCTCCGGAATATTTTACCCAAGAGGACGTCATCATCATTTAATCATACAGTAGAGCTGCATGTCCTCGGGAAAAATTACGGCTGTAGTTTCCCCTTGCTTTCAGCCGTTCGCAGTACCAGCACAGCAAGGCCGTTTTGGTTAATGTTACAAGGCCAGATCAGTCAATCATCCAGACTGTTGCCCCTGCAACTACTGAAAAGGCTGCTGCCCCTCTTCAGGAACCACATGTTTGTCTGGCCTCTCAACAGATACCCCTCCGTTGTCGTTGCACCTACGGTACGGCCATCTGTATCGCTGAGGCACGCAAGCCTCCCCACCCGCGGCAAGGTCCATGGTTCATGGGGGGCAGGGCATAATACGGAATAAAATACAAACATTCAGAAACGAGCAATGGGGACCAAAACTCGCTGGGCTGGATACCACACATCCTGGCGTGTGGCAGCTGGCCAGACACTTCACCAGGGAGAAACATTACATTCCCACGTTACAAGGACCAGACGGCCCGGCCTACTCCGCGACGGAAAAGGCAGAGCTTATGGCCACAACACTTGCAGCGTCCTTCATGCCGAATCTGGTTCCTTCAGACCCAGCATTCACACTTGAAACGGACCAGGAGGTTACACGACTTGTAGCCCAGCCCTCGCGCAACGAAATAAGACGTACTAGCACGAATGAAATCACATGGGCTATCAAGCACACCAACGCTAGAAAAGCCCCTGGGCCTGATGGCATTCAAAACCGTGTCCTCCAGGAGTTCACGGATAAAGCCGTAGAATACCTCACACACTTAACGAATGCCATCCTGACACACCAACACTTCCCTGACTTTTGGAAGGCGGCCAAGGTCCTGATGTTCAGGAAGCCAGGGAAAGACCACTCCCTCCCACAAAATTACCAACCCATCAGTCTGCTGTGTTCGCTCAGCAAGATTGTAGAGAAGGTAATACTAAAACGTATCACTAGGCATTGCATCGCCAACGACACCCTAAGACCGGAGAAATTCAGCTTTAGGAATCACCACTCGACAACACAACAACTCCTCCGCGTAGTCGAACATATAACACACAGCTACAACATGAACAAAGCCACAGGGGCCCTGTTCTTAGACATCAAAAAGGCTTTCGATCGTCTCTGGCACAACGGACTCATACGCAAACTAAGCGAAGCTGGTTTCCCAGACAGACTCGTACGTCTCATACACTCATATCTCATGAACAGATGTTTCAACACTAACATGCAGGATAAACAATCAACACAACGCGGTATCCAAGCTGGAGTACCCCAAGGGAGCATCCTAGGGCCCATCTTGTTTAACCTGTACATTAATGACTTCCCAGCGACACAAAACACGACGTTAGCCATCTACGCGGATGACACAGCCATCCTCGCGCAAGACTGGAAACTGTCGAACATCAATTCACGAATACAGACAGCAATCAGAACAGCTGAGCCTTGGTTGGAGCGATGGCGTATTAAAGTAAACGTCGACAAGTGCGAAGCAGTTCTGTTCACATGCAGACCGAAACTACTGCGCAAACACCAACACTGTAGACCAATAACACTACATACACGCCCAATACATTTCCGAGAGAAAGTCAGGTACCTTGGTGTCTGGCTGGACCGGAAACTTACATGGGGGGACCACATCGAATACGTTGCCAACCGAGCGCACGCGAGGCTCAAACAGCTCTACCCAATGCTCAACAGGGAAAGCACACTGAATAGGAGGGTGTCGAGGTCCTTATACATGACACTGATTAGACCTCTGATGACATACGCAGCTCCCGTCTGGGGATATGCAGCTCCTACATGACTGCGCCGCCTGCAGATCATACAGAACAAGGTGCTACGAATCATTAGCAACGCTCCATGCTACACACGCACCATGGATCTTCACCATGAATACCACCTTGATACCCTCAAGGAAGTATTCAATAAACACGCCACACGACTATACAGGAACTCGACACACTCAAACAATCCTTTCAACTACGATCACAACCACAGGTGGAAGCACAAGCGACCAAAGACACTGCTAGCTAGGGCATAGCCACCTATGGTAAACTAACATACGCAAACAGTGACAAACGTTGGCAAGCCCCTGCATATCAGCAACACTGACTGGCAACTACCAGCTGCTATTAGAGCCGACCAACAGGCCACAGCAGGGACACCGACGAGCTCGCCCACAGACGCACAAACAATCTGCCAACATTCCCTCACACTGTGCCTCCGGTATATGACCTATCGGACACAAGATCGATAACAAAACTAACTATTGCAGGTTGCTGACGCTGAATGAGGACTCTGTACCAGCACCCAGAGCCAGCCGCCGAGCAGCACAAACGCACAACGTCAAGGTATTGACATGCATGATACCCACTACTAACAAAGCCTATCCTTGCACAACCTATCGCAGGCAGCAAAACAACTGCTACTGCTCTTGCCGCCCGACCTAACTTTCGCAGAGGTTTTTTTCCCTTGGCTCTTGCCTTGGCACTTTTTTTCCTCTGCCCTTCAAACTGCTACCCTTCGTCAGATTTCGACCAATCTATCTCCAGATGAGCGCGTATCAATGGTTAATCCTAACCAGACGTACGCAAACATCGCAGTACCCACATCCTGCGACACCTCACTTTAGTGAATACTAACCCCTATGCAGAGATGGCAGTAGACCTTTTGTGTTGGCCATCATGCCAGTGTGGGTGTGGAGGGGCTCCACCTCTTGTGAAAGTCTCCTTCGAAGAAAAATTTCATAGACACACCATCAGCTGGTAAACTCATGGTGATGGTCTTCTGGGACTCTGAAGGGGTGATTCTGTTTGATGTCCTCCCTCATGGTGCAATGATCAACTCTGAAGTGTATTGTGCTACCTACCCTCATGAAAATGAAGAAATGACTTCAGAATGTTCATCACTAGAAAAATGCAAACAAACTTCTCCATCTCCCTAACAATGCAAGGCCTCACACAAGCCTGTGCACCCAAGAGGAGCTCACAAAACTTTTCCTTCCCCAACCACCCTACAGCCCAGATCTTGCACCTTCCAACTTCCAACAGTCTGACCCAAAGAAGGATGCAGCCCTTGGCAAACAGTACATGGATGGTGAAAAGGTTATAATGCAACAAGATCTTGGCTCTGACGCCAATGAGAAGAGTGGTACCATGCAGGCATACAGGCCTTCCCAGTAAGATGGCGTAAGGCTGTCACATTGAATGGAGGTTATGTTGAAAAACAGGGTTTTTTAGCAAAAAGAATGGGGAAAAATATCACATATTGGAATCCTGAATAAAACCAACCTACTTTCAGAAATAAAAATGTGTTGCACTACTTGTTGAATACCTCTCATAATAATGTTAGCACTTCATACAGTTAGTCTACTGATTGATACAGGATGAACTCAGGCACAGAATGAAGCCAGACTTAGCAAGTGAGATACTGTGAAGGTTTCTAGAACAGTCAAATGAGTGATACAGCCTATGTATAAATATTTGGATTGTATGTAAGAATACATGATTATGCTCAAGATTTTTTTATGTCTGTGTGCAATTGAATAAACGCTGTTTCTAATTTTCCAAATGCCGCAAGCAGTTCATCTCAGTTTAGTATGAAGAATGCTCAATGGCCCAGTTTTGTTGCTCCTGCCCTACTTGTGTGCTTCTGGTGAAGTCAGTCTTTCAGTTTTGTTTGGCTGCACATTGATGTAACCCTAATCATCAAAATCATATTACTAACAACTGAGGAATGGAAAGTCAACAATATTACAGAATTACACATGAGTTCATCAGTTACTTCCTGTAAATGAAGAAGTTATTAAAATGATAAGTGGGATAATATATATGACTGAATAAAGTATGAAATTCAAATTCACCACAAAGATACTCAACTGTGCTGTCCATCATTGCGGCCACAGAGACTGTTGAAGCCTAATCCCCGTTGGCCACTCAAAGGACTTGTAACTGTGAAACTGTCATTGATGCAGTAATATGGTGTTGTTTGTAAAGGCTCTCTGATTGGTAAAGTTGGTGGAGCTATGCGAAATTCATCGAAGTCCAACCTAAAACAACAACAAAAAATATATTACTAAAATAATTCAGACTTCATTACGTTTTATTCAGTGATGTGCTTCACAATGATAACAACCTGAATAGTATTAACACAAGATGGAGTAAATTTTCATGCACAGATACCTATATTAATTTAGAGAACTTGCTAGGAAAGAAAATGGAAATAAAAAAAAAATAGACTATGTTTGGTATAGCATTCACAATAACAATATGTTTGTTTGTGTGGCCATCTTCCACAGCAGCTGTTAACATCTGTTATCATAGGTCAAGGCAGATAACCTATAATAACAGACAATAACAATAGTTTAAAATGACTTGCAGTAATGAAATGAATTCCCTGATAGCTTGATTTTCACTGCCTCAAAACACAGAGTGGTGTTATAAATTTCCTTCTTTTTTGTAATTATAGGTAGTGCTTCAATTAAGTAGCCAGAGATCATTAATCCATGAAAACTTATTATTAATGTCTTGTCTTGTATTGCAAATAATGATTCTCTATCTTCAATAATTAATTAAGGACTCTTATGAATAAGAAAATCTTATTTTGCATTTTTTCAAGCATTATATACTGCACAGTTGAAGTTTCTTGCAATGACATCCTTGCATAAAACTTCTTATTTTACAGGTAGTGTCAAATCAGGTTAAACTCTCGAGCTTCAGAATCCTTCACCATCTTTGTCACAAACAACAGAATTTTATGGCTGTTGTTGTGGTGACCATTTTCATCTCATAGATGGCTGGTGATTGGCTGGCATATGTCATTATATCATGCTGCTAGACCTTGTGTCCACCTCTGCACTGGAGGTGCCAGTCCTCTCATAGGAATATAAACAATGCAGCACATTTCACTATGGTGCTTCATCTAGCAAAACGGATGGGGCTCTGGAAAGAAGAAGTATATAACCTATCTTCAGACCATCTTAGAAGAGAGAGGAGATGCTGCACCCAGTTAAGGACAGTCTCAGTCTCAGGGTCCCTGAAATTTATAAGATCAGACAGTGTAGCCGTATCATTAATGATCATTGTCAAGAACACCAAAGGCCATTAAAAATTGAGAACTTGAGAAATCAGATGGCAGGTGTGGGCGATGTTGATATTTTGCAAATGATTCTGTGAAACAGATTTATGACACCACTCACAGGCTTGAAGGTATGGCCCAGCAGACACTGTATACAAATGTGAAGTAATCACAGCAGCACAGGACACCAATCTACTGTGAAGAACTCGTACATTGCATTTACAACAGCACCCGAAGACCCATCTGGGGGCCAAAGCAGGCTGAGGACAGCTGATGCTGTAACTGTCAAAGAGTGCTCCTCTTGTCCCCTCCAGAGGAACTATGTCAGAGGTGTAGAGAAAAGACACATACACAAGCAAGCCCAGAAGCTGTTTGCAGTCATGTCACCATTCTGTCTGTGTCCAGAAGCAGATAGAATAATGGTTGTTTAAGCTGCAGGCCAACCACAATGACCTTCTTACTATGGATATAGGTGGCCAACCAGCCCACTGAAGCTACCTCCAACTTCTGCTGCACGGACAAGTCATTACTGTGGCACGGCGCATCGCACGAGGGGCGAGAGGGCTGCTAGCCTCCGCTTTCTGGATGGCATCATCTGGCAGACTGTAAGCTATTGTCCGCAAGGGTGATGCCGCAATGTGAACTCGCAGCCTGCCAGGTGCAGAGCTGTCTGTGGGCACTGAATGAGCTGCCCTGGGTGGATGGACAGAACTGCTAAGGCTCACTGCAATGACGGTGGTCAGCCGCTTCCCTTCAGTGCTCTACATGGGGTCAACGAGTCGTGCTTGAGGAAGCAGTCAGCCGTGTTCCAGGCCACAGGCACAGTTAACACACATGGCGGCCACTCGGCTGTGGCATGACTAGGAGCCCTACATCCGCAAGGCTGGGTGACTGATCACTGACACTGCAGATTCTGGCACCATCACCGAATTACCAGAAGGCCACTGTGTACCTTTGATGTAATAAAGGCAATACATTTCTCTGCATGCTTCAGCGTGAGTCATCCCTGTCTCCCAAACAATACCGTTCAGTTGTTCTAACATATTACAATCCCTGAGCTTGGAGAGTTATAACAACATTTTGTTTGGTATGCAATTTGAGTTGTCTCATGCATAATTTCTGTGCCATGTTGGATCAAGTAATCACAAGAAGCATTGTGAAATTTGATGGAACAAATTTATGTTTATGGAAATTTCAGATTTGTTTGACACCTATGGTGTTTGGGATGTGGTGAGGGCCAGAGATCAAAATCCGAGGATTTGATGACACCTGCTGGAAAACTGCATGTAAAACACAATGCTTGTGCTACATGTGGAATTTCAATCACAATCAAGTACCGGCAACTTGAATTTTGATATGCGCACTACTACTCATGATTCATGAAGAAACATCTGGGTAAATAAAGTTTTATTGATCCACTACTGGTGTTATGGCCTAAAGCCACATTGTCGGGTGCAACAAATGTCACACATGTACCCATCACTCCTAGTCAAGTATTACTCACTGAATATTGTCTACATTACATGGATGAATGAAGGATGACAAACATGTGATTCATTAATTTCCTACAAACCAATGATATTTGGATTATGTAGATGTAGACCATTGTTTTAAACATGCCTGCATCAGTGTGATGGCAAGGCAACCCAATGTCACACATGTACCCATCACTCCTAGTCAAGTATTACTCACTGAATATTGTCTACATTACATGGATGAATGAAGGATGACAAACATGTGATTCATTAATTTCCTACAAACCAATGATATTTGGATTATGTAGATGTAGACCATTGTTTTAAACATGCCTGCATCAGTGTGATGGCAAGGCAACCCAATGTTGGAAAGAATAGAAGCAAGCCACACAAGGGACTAAAGACAATATTCACTGAATGGTAAGTCCTGACTAGGAGCAATAGGTTCACCTACAACCTTTCAACATTGTTGCACCCAATGATGTGGTTTTACACTGTGAAACTGGTTGTGCATCAATAAAACAACAATTTTACCTGCTGTCAGCAGAATTCTTCTTAACATTATGTCTCAATCATGAAAAATTTCCACAAGTTCTGAATGAATGCGAGTGATCTGGTGATGCAGCATATCACAAGAGTCATGACATTGTGGGTCAACTCAGGTATGTGAGTGAATGTGAAACTGTGTTCAAGATGGCCAAGATACTCGGAAGCCTTATGACAAAATTCCATGCCCTATTACAGCCTGGGACAGTGTTTCTGGGATCAGGAAATGACTGGAAGTCTAAGAGTGGCTCATTTCTGAAGATAAATGATTGAATGACATGGAGAATGCATCTAATGTCCTGGAAGCAACTTCATCTCAACAGTGGAACAAAGAGCACACGGGTGCCAAGAAGAAGAACCTAAATCAAGCAAATTTGAAAGGAAAATTTAATTGCTGGACCTGTGGGAAAGAAAGCAATCCATCAATTCCCATTCTAAGAAAAAGCAAAATAGAGGTAGTGTATGTGTATTTCTTGTTACTGGCAGTGCATACCACAAAAAAGTTCTACATGATAAAGCGATTTGTGAGAGTATGCTGAAAGCTGATATAAACAAAGTCTGGATTACTGACAGCAGGACATTGGCATGTCACTTTTCGGTGCAATGGTTCAGTGAAATCCGTGAATGTCAGATCATTGAAATTTCACTTGGAGATAACATACAAGCAAAGGGACTGGATCGTTTAAACCAAAGAAATTTGTAAATGGGTGCTGGGTAGATTGACGCATTGATGATCTGCTGTACATCCCAAAAAGAAGGAATAATTGTTTTATGTCATTATTTGTATGATGAAAGCTTTTGAGGTGAGCATTGTAGATAAGTTTCTAAACATTTCTCATGATGGATGTAACATTTCCACAGAAATAAAACAAGAAAAAGAGATTTCCAGAACCTTTTTTTGTGTAAAATATCCAATGTGATTTGAATGTGTCAATCACAAATAACCTCAAAACTTGGCAAAAAACTGGTTCATATAAATGTCAAATTGATTGTGAATTGGATCAAAACAAGTCTGGAGGGGGGGGGGGGGGTAGAGGACTCAAATATGTTTGAGGAAAAGGAGCAGATGGGGAAACGGAATCAGGTCATAGAGGATCCGCATGACGGACGGGAAGCGTAAATGGAAGGAGAGGCAGAGTGCATGGTGCTCGAGGCTCTGGAGGGACTTATAGCATTTGGTGGGAGTAGATATCCAGGTGGGACTAGCATAACAGAGGATGAGACGGATCAAGGATTTGTAGGTGTGGAGAATGGTAGAGGGGTTCAACCCCCATGTCCAGCCAGAGAGGAGTTTAAGGGACAGAGGCAGTTGTGGGCTTTGTATTGGATAGAATGGAGATGAGGGATCCAGGTGAGGTGATGGTCAATGGTGAGTCCAAGGTAGGTGAGGGTGGGGGAGAGGCGGACAGGACAGGTGCAGATGGTAAGGGAAAAATCAAGGAGCCGGAAGGAGCAAGTGGTACAACCTATGATGATTGCCTGTGTCTTGGAAGGATTGATTTTTAGGAGCCACTGGTTACACCATGTGGCAAAAAGGTCAAGGTGATTCTGAAGAAGGCATTGGGACAGTTGAAGGGTAAGAATGGGGGCAAGGAAGGCAGTGTCATCGGCATACTGCAGGAGGTGGACTGGAAAGGGGTAGGTTGGAGCATATCTGCTGTGTACAGGACGTAGAAGAGAGGGGAGAGGACAGAGCTCTGGAGCACACCTGGCAGAGGGATAGAAGGTGTGGGAATCAGTGTTATGGATGGTAACGTAGGAGAGGCAGGCTACTTGAAGTGTGGCTGTTAGATGTATCAACTGTAGCAAGCAGCCAGATGCTACACGGCAAAATTCTGGCACACAGTGTTTACATTTAGTGATTTTTTCTGTTTCCTCTTCGTTTATGGTTCTCACTTCAAATGAAAATAAAACATATTTCTGTGGCCACAAGCCATCCATTGAATTAAAACACATTCACATAATTATGGAAGGCTGAAATACATTATTAGTTTCAGTTTTTTGGTTTTATTTTATTTCCGGGTTTTTAACAGTCAAGCAGAATGATGAAGTCATTTTCATCAGTTTGTTAAAGAAATTTTGCTGTCATTAATCTTTTCCACTGAGGCAGTCAGTTTATTTAAAATGAAGTGTTTCTTTCCAGACTATTGGCTAGTTTCAACTGTTGGCCATATTTGAAGTGCACATTTTCATCTTCTGGCACATATGGCATTATGCCATAATAAAGACCCAAACATGAGATAATACAGTACAGGTACTCCAAGAAACTTTACATCCCGAAAACAACACTGAAAAGCTTAATATCAGGTTGGGGCCTATTTCATTGTGAATCTGGACATATAAATGTACACTTTACGCACAATTGTATACTTTAGTATGGTTAGTAAATTATGATGCTCTTGGAGTATTATCTGATGTCCTGTTTCTTTTATGATGTAATGTAAGATCTCCTAATGCTTTAAAAGTATGAACATACAGGATTCCTACATCATTGCAGCTGCACACATGCAGCAATGACTGTTTTCTGGTGGTCAATGGCATCTGCTGAAATGAACCTGTTGCTAATAGCTTGTAGGAAAATATTGCAAATGATGGTTTGAAAAGTGTCACTTTCAGTGTAAATTTCCTTTTATGCAAGATGAATTATGTTGGGTATGAAAATGTGCGATGAATTTCTTAAATCAAAGAGAGTTTGACTCTCATTTAAAACTTAACACTTTGAGGAGCAGCCACTTAGAAGAATTTTGAGCCCAGAAGACCAGACATTTGTCATTATTTAAAATTATACTGTCACATTTATGTGATGTATCTTAAAGTGAAAAAAAAAGACAAATTTATACATGAAAGCTTAGCTTCTCTGGTGGTTAATTGATCTTCGAGACCAGTATTATATGTGAAAGTGTAGCTTTTCTAGTAGCCACACTTGTATATTAATTTAAACCATTAATTTTTCCTACTTGTGTGCTTGTGCTACTTAATAGTGATGTTGTTGTTGACTTTTTACATCTTGTGTTCTCTGCTCTAATGTCTGCTTTCATTGGCTGGCAAAATCACATGACATGAGCTATGATTGACCCATTGACCCATCACAATCTCAATTTCAATGCTTCAGAAGAAGGTGATAATGGCTGGATATCTCTGCAGTTTCATTTGAGTATTGCTGGCAGAAAAGCGTCCCTGGGAAGTATTGCGTTTTTGACATTTTTTTGAGAGCTATTAGTAAAATGTATAGGCCAAGGGTGTTGGGAAGAGAAAATATGAAAGGGGTAAGTCTCTGGTTGGTTTATGGGTGTGGGGGGCCATTATTTCAGGGGCTGGGTATGCAGAGTGTGTTTTCAGGGTTTTTGAGGGGCGTATGAAGAGGGAATTGGTGGGGTTAATTGAAGATTATGTAGAAGAGGGGAGTACATTAGTTTCAGATGCTTTTTCGTCTTATAGGGGGTTGGGGAAGAGGGGTTATGATATTTTAGTTGTCAATCATAGTTTAGAGTTCAAGAATAATGAGACTGGGGTGTGTACTAATAAAATACAGGGGTTTTGGGGGGTGGTTAAATCAGTATAGGGACAGGTAAGAGGCACTCTTCTAACCTGCAGGATAGGTGGGAGAATCTGGTGTGTACAGATTTGTTGATCCAGAAAACAAGAAAATAATCTAATCCCACAACGTGAATTTCAATGAGGGAATCCTGACCATCCATAAAACCGTTACAAAGCAGGATTGTGATGATCTACGTCATTCGTAAGCTATTTTGGACACCAATACCAAAAAATCTGAAGGCAGAAATGGAGAACACAGTGTCAAGCCACCAGCTGAAGATGACAGAAAAGTACAAGAAGAGAAGGCTCAAGATTCTCAACAACCACTCGAAGATAGGCAATAGTCTTACAGATAATGTGACAGGAGCCAAACTGAACCTCCTGTCAGATATAAGGCAAACTATGTAGACTGTCTTGAACTGAATACTTTTGAACAGGCAATCTTGGGTCCATGACATAAAAACAACACAAAATTCCCACATTCCACTACACTGACATTATCCATAGGAATCGGCCACTTCCCTTCACCTACATAGCCCAACCGCAATTTTCGATACCACAAAATAAAAACCAACAACATCCAAAAATTATAATCAGACCGCAACTATACACCACAAAACCAACACCAAAAACAACAGAAACTGAAATTGGACCCTTCTGTTGACCTCTATAGGTCAATTACAACTGACAATACCAAAAGACATTGAGCCATGACACACTGGAATCTCAATCTTCCCTTGACCTATATACGTCAACTACAACTGATGACACCACACAGAGCTACGATGACACATTGGAATCAGACGCTCTCCTTGACCCGTATGGGTCAAAACCAGCTCACAATACCAAAATGCATCTACAACTAAAAGAATTGGAATCAGATACTTGCCTTAAGTTACATAAATCAACCACAAGTGATGATACCAAAACATCAAACACCTACATCTGCAATAAACAACACCAAACCAACAACACGTGAAAAACCTCATAAATCATCACAACTCCCAAACAATAGACCCAAAAAAAATTACTACTTACCATGAAAAAATACCAGCACTACACACTAGGTCAGCCATTCCAGTCAAACACAGCCACAGCCTCAAACACAGCCCCCGCCCCACACACACACACACAAACAAAAAAAAACGCAACCCAAAACCTACCAACCAAATCCCCCCCCCCCCCCCCCCCCCCCCCCCAAAACTTCACCCTCCACCCAAAAACAAATATCCACCAACAAATAAAAATCAGAAAATAAACAAAACTTGTTCACACACTACAACTCAAAAACAACTGCAACAAAACAGATCTTCTGCAACATAATCATAAAACAAGCCCCCCCCCCCCCCATACGAAACCAAACCCACCTAAATCCACAAACATTACCAACAACCCCCCTCCCTCCCCACCACCACAACAACAAAACCCCCTCAACTAAACACCCTTGGCCTATACATTTTACTAATAGCTCTCAAAAAAATGTCAAAAACGCAATACTTCCCAGGGACGCTTTTCTGCCAGCAATACTCAAATGAAACTGCAGGTTAGAAGAGTGCCTCTTACCCGTCCCTATACTGATTTAACCACCCCCCAAAACCCCCGTATTTTATTAGTACACACCCCAGTCTCATTATTCTTGAACTCTAAACTATGATTGACAACTAAAATATCATAACCCCTCTTCCCCAACTCCCTATAAGATGAAAAAGCATCTGAAACTAATGTACTCCCCTCTTCTACATAATCTTCAATTAACCCCACCACTTCCCTCTTCATACGCCCCTCAAAAACCCTGAAAACACACTCTGCATACCCAGCCCCTGAAATAATGGCCCCCCACACCCATAAACCAACCAGAGACTTACCCCTTTCATATTTTCTCTTCCCAAACTGCAACTCATCTATCTTGACCACGAACCCCAGCCCACCCAATTTACCCCTATACTTAACATATTCTGAACAAACTTCGCTACAAAAAGAAAACCAATCTAAAACTGACCTCTCACTCACACCAGTCTCATGCGTGCAAAAACTGATGGAGGATCTATAACAGAAATAATAAGTCATCAAAACAACCTCTCTCATGGCCAACCAAGACTTCTCGAACCAGGTATCGCATCTAATGGAGTGCCAAAGATTATCCCTCTGGCACCGCCACATGTAAAAGTCTGTGGTCCAAGACTCCAGAACTCTGGCCAACCGCATATTCTCTTTACAGACACTGCACTTGACTATTTCGGCCAGCAGTCCCAACATCTGCAAAAAATTTATGAGGGACATCATGTCCTCCCCCATTTCAGCATGCAACTGCGAACTGTTAAATTTCACTGTCATATCTATACCTAAAAAAAAGAATCCACAAAATATATTAAATGCCTTACCGCATGACTAATAGCAAACCAATGACCCCAATCAATACCGCAAAAAAAAAAAAAAAAAAAAAAAAAAAAAAAAAAAAAAAAAAAAAAAAAAAAAAAAAAAATTTGGGAAGTCACTGAAACCAATTTCCATTCTTCAATCACAGTCAATACAAATTAATTCACACTGTGACCAACGACCCTCAAATGAACCCAATACACCACATAACACATGGACCATATACACACCACCAGAGGACACCACTAACCACAAGATGACATCTACACACACAACAAACTCAAACTAAACTCCATGCCGCAACAAGACAACATCTACAAATACAACCAACTCATAAACTAAATTCTGTGCTGTTGTGACGTCACACATCACCACACCCTCACATCATGATTCAAAGCTGACGAGTGGGATTGGATGCCTCCATTGACCTGTCAGAAAGCTATGGGAAGTTATGAAGTAAAAAACTAGCATGTGCTCCATTGTCAGTCCACAAGGTAGGGGCGAAAAGCATAGATAATAATTGGACCAATAACAGTGACTACACTGTACCAAAAGACACATCTGAAGTAATGAGCAGTTATCTTACGAATGTGTGCTGCCCTGTAAACACAGTATCTGTTAAGAATGACACTTGTTCCTCACCTAACACTAAAAATGCATGTAAGAGGAATGAACACACTGGTTGTAATAAAAAGCCAGAGGAAGTAATTGACTTAGTTGAATTTCATGAATGGGTAGAAACTTGTAGTTTGTCAGAGGACCAGCAGGTTAATAATTTACATGATTTAGGAATTGAAGCATTGATGAGGGAACCAGGTGAGTAAATTATTGACACTGATTTAATGAGCAAAGAATTAAATACATTTGGGCGTGAAAGCAACATTGTAAGTTTTCCGGAGAGAGAGGTTGATGATTGTAATATTTGGGAAAATGAAGATTTAATAGTTCATGATGATGGTGAGAAATATTTTATTTGTTTGAAAGAGGAAATGGAGAAGCATTAGGTGTTGTGACAGAAAATGATATTATGCATGTTGTAGATATACCCAAGGATGTTGTTAACAATTTATGTGATGTTAGTGTCACTGTCACAACCAATAGGCTCTGTAATCCAGCACCTTATGAAGAAACATGTGCAGATGATAAATATTATCTGAATAGTATAACTGACTGTGCAAGTAGGCAACCATTTGCAATGAACAAAGGTGAATTATTTCTTTATAATATGTGGCCAAATAGTGATGCAATTAGAAATGATAGTAATTTTAGAAAATGTTTCTTAATGTGTGTCAAATTTCATATCCCGATTGGTGGCAAAATACTAAAGATATCATTGTTGAACAACTGAAGGACAAGTACCTTAGTGGTGGCGAAAAATGTTATATTGATGAAAATGTTTGGATTAATGAAATTACCAGTGCAAGTGATAGTGTTAATGAAGTGTATGTTAATGTAATGACAGTAGGTAATAAA
Organism: Schistocerca cancellata; assembly: GCF_023864275.1. Lineage (NCBI taxonomy): Eukaryota > Metazoa > Arthropoda > Insecta > Orthoptera > Acrididae > Schistocerca > Schistocerca cancellata. The sequence continues at coordinate 861,051,066 of NC_064627.1, read as the reverse complement.
GATGACAGTAATATAGGTAATTGTAATTCAGGAAGTCATTGTTTTAGTGAAATTAAAATGATTTGTTGTATGAATATGTTCAGTCCGAAGAAGGTTATGACATATGTAGTCCATTTATTACAGTAAAATTTGGCACCTGGGAAGGCACATACCTTATATACACAGGAAGTTAAGTATCAGAAATATCTGAAATACTAGGCAAAAAGCTGAAGTGCGAGAATGGCTACATTGAGATACCAGTCATTGTGGAGAAAATAAGAGGTGCTCCAGGAAAACATAGTAAAACAGTCAAAGGTCAAACTTTGTTGTCTTTTACAATTGAGGGACTCACCTTTAGGCATGGTTGCCTTGTTACACCAGGACTCAGTGAGGACTGTATTCTTGTGATGTTGTGGATTAGAAGTGTAGATGCAAGATTTGACTGGGGAGGACAAAAACTTACCATGACAACACCTAATGGGGAGTGCATCTCCACCAAGTTTGTCAGATCAAATACAGTTTTGTGTAACGATAAATTTAATACTATAAATGTTGTAAATGAAAAAAGATATGTTGACAAAGACATACCAGAGCTAGACTCAAGTGAAGTAGATTTCAAAACACTTGTAAACACTAAGGTTTCAGAAGCTAGTGGTCTAAACGGTGGGCAAAAACGGGAACCAGAGTCTTTGTTATGGGAATACAGTGATGTCTTTAACAGCAATCCAGGAAAAGTTAGAGGTTACCAATGTACTTTGATAGTGAGACGACATGATCCATTTTTCATAAAACTGTATGGTGTGCCCATTGCAAAATTACAGTGGTTGAGAAACAATTACATAAGATGGAAGTTGTGGCATTATTGAAAGGAATATCAGCACTCATAATAACCTGCTGGTAGTTGTGTCAAAGAGAGATAGGGGAGTGTGAATAGTTCTAGTCTCCAGGCCTTTAAACAAGATCTTATACAGGGAAACAGACCACCCTGAAAACATTGATGAGCTGTTTCAAGGATATAAAATTAATGTCAAGTCTAGACTTAACCTCAGGCTTTCATCATGCACCTCTGGCACCCAACTCTAGGAAATACACCACTTTTCTATACAATGGTCATTGCTATCAGTATTATGTAGTCCCTTTCGGATTGAACTCATCGGTAGCGGAATTCATTAGAGCTTTAGACCATGTGTTTGGGCAGGTACTTGTATCCAAATTAGTGATTTATGTAGATGACATTTTAGTGATTGGACAAGATTGGAATAATCATGTTGGGCTTTTAAGACAGGTGTGTGAGAAACTTAGAAGAAGAGGAATGACACTAAAACTAGAAAAGTGCAAATTTGCAGTACCTGAGTTAAAATTTTTGGGATATGTCATAACAGTAAAAGGAATTTTGGCAGATCCAGACAAAATTAAAGCTATCTCAGAGTGTCCTATACCCTGTAACATAAAACAGCTGAAATCATTTTATGGGCTATGTGGATTCTACACAAAATTTGTAAGTAAACAAAGCTTAAATACACAATATCTAAGTAACTTATTAAAGAAGGATATTGTTTGGATATGGAGTAAAGAATGTCAAGACGCTTATGACAAAATAAAAAAAGAACTGAATAACCAGAAGCTGTTACACAGACCAGATTTTAATTTGCCTTTCTCTTTACATACTGATAGTAATGATTATGGGCTAGGTGCTGAATTATTCCAAGGAAAAGAAGTCAATGGAGAGATAGTCCATTCTATAGTTGCATTTGCAAGCAAAATGTTGTTGAAGCACGAAAAAAACTATACAGTCACAGAAAAAGAGTTATTAGCCATACAGTGATCATTTTCAAAATTCAGGACCTATTTACTCGGACATAAGGTAATAGTTTACTATGATCAGAAAGCCTTATGCTATTTACAGGAATGCAAGCTCTATCATGATAGGCTTACAAGATGGGCATTGTATTTACAACAATTCAATTTTGAAATTAAGTATATTTAAGGCAATGACAACATAGTTGCAGATGCTCTATCAAGGCTACCAGTAGGAGAAGAAAAAGAAATTTTATATCAGAATGAAGAAAAACAGTTTAAAATGAGGTATATTAAAGGGGTCACAGATGAAAAAGTTGTTAGATCATTGTGTGATAAAATCAAGAGGAACCAGAACCATGATACAAATTGGAAATTAATAAAGAGCTGTGTAGGGAAAAGGAGCTATGAAAAATTAGACAAGTACTATAAGGTATTTAAGGGTACTCTATTTAGGAGAACTGATGAATACTCAGATAATTGGAAACTATGCTTACCTGAAGATGAAGCTGAGAGGTTAATTAGGTATACACATGAGAGCTATGATCATTGTGGCATTCAGAAATGTATGCAGAAATTACAAGAAAATAACGGCCAAGAAAGCTAGGAAAAAATTGTCAACTTGTGATAAGCGCCAATGAGTCAAAGTAAGTAACAGAAAATCTCAAGGTGAAATGCAAAACATTACTCCTGCACAACCTCTAGACTTAGTCGCTGTTGATTCCTATGCACCCCTTCCAAGAAATAGGAGTGGCCACAGCTACATTTTTACCATGGTAGATGTATTTTCTAAACTAATCAAGTTGTTTCCTGTCAGGCAAGGTAAAGAGATAGTTACAATAGTAGAAAAAGATGATTTCTTAAACATCAGGAAATCAAAAGTGATCTTGGATAATGGTTCACAGTTTTTGTCAAAAGTTTGGAAATCCTTTATTGATAAATCGGGGATCAAACATGTTCAAATATCTATATATAATCTGTTATCAAACCCAGCTGAGAGATATATGCACGAGATTGGTCATTTATGTCATACATATTGCAGTCATACACATCCTACATGGTATGACCGTGTACTAGACTTTGAAGATGTCATGAACAGCCTGCAACATACTTCCACAGGATTTTCACCTTATGAAATTATGTTTCATCTAAAACCAGACAACATTATCAATGAACTCGTAGAATTTCCACCATGCACAATGATGACTATGCGTGAATGTGAAACCACAATCAAAGAAACCATGATAAAACAGGGGGAGATTAGAAAAAGATGACATGATAGCAAGATCAAAGCAACCAAGTTTAAAGTTGGAGATTATGTTTTCGTAAAATCACATGAGAAATCAAAAATTTTAACTTCTGAAATAAAGAAATTCTTTGATATCTACGCTGGTCCATTCAAGATTGTTGAGAATCCATACCCTAATGCATACCGGTTGGTATATCCTAAATCCAGTAAAGTTCTCAGGCTAAGGAATATTGTTTCATTGAAATTGTATAAGCAAAAGGGGAAAAACTATTCTGAGAAAGTTAAAGGGTGACTCAACAAAAGTTTTTCACTGGAAATTATGAAGTGTTGTGTATAAAAATTCACTGATTTTATGATATCATTTTGTATACTTGAAAATGTTTATTACTTCTTTAAAATGTATTTGCTATATGAAGTGTTTGCAATGAATTTTTTTACATGTAATATGCTCATCATGTTAGTTCTTGATATTTCTATATGTCTATTCAATTTGAATGCTATTTGATAAAGTGTGTAATTTTAGCTTTTGTAACATTCTCACACCACGGTTGTTGAGACCTCATTTAAAACATAAACCACTAATCAGTGCTAAATCTGTCTTACAACAATTAACAGTTTTTTAAATTTTTTTAATCTTAAAGGCAGAGTCTTAAATACTACACACTTAAGTTATTGAAGTGTCCAACTAAACAAGGGGGAGAATCATTTTAAGTAAACAACATGAACTACTGTATATTTGTTTCTCAAACACTGCAAAGCACAGGCAGCAATATTTTTCTAATTTTGATGTATATATATCATCCTAAAACTTTCAAACAACCATGACTCTACCGTTGCACTTTTACTGTGAATATGAGCCCTTGTAACAGACTGACTGTAGCTTTGCTTTTGAAAACAATTTAATTTTTTGTTTAGTCTTGGTGTAAGTGTCATAGTCTGCAGTAAGACATCTTACACCCAACATGTTAATGCATTTGTATTACAAGTTTATTGAATTTATTTTTACTTACAGGATCCTTTTTGGACCAGTCCCTACCTTTGCTCAGACAGATCCTGTAAACCTCTCCCATTTGATAAACATTACCAAAAGGATAAATATCTATCCTAACCATGTACTTACAAACAAACATTATGTAACCAAAAGGTGATCTCTGTATTTTATTTTTGGATAACAGGGCATTATAATCAATGAAGCAATACAAACAGCTACGCTGTAGATATGGTCTTGCTTCAGTACAAGCTGAAATCAAACCTATTAAGGGAGGTCAGCTAAGTGCATATGGACAAAGTGGGACATTACTGTGAGTAGCGAGTAAAGTGGTCAAAAACAAACCAATAGTCAAACGTTACAACATTTTAATGGTTTAATGTGATGTGCTACGATGTTATAGACTCATAAAAGTGAAATCTGTAAATTTTCTTTTGTATTTCATTCACCTTAAAATTAACAATTGTATGTTAAACCTAATGTCATGCCAATTGCTGTGGGCGGAAAGTTAGCAAAATTCAAAGAAAACAGTTATATTAAAAATTTTAATTTATTTAAAATCATATTCTTGGCAGTTCCATTATTTTGGTTTCAGAATTTTGTTTGCATGTTCATACTTACAAAATTCTTGGGGGCTATTGTAATGGAACTGACAAAAAGAGCCCATTTTGTTATAACTAAACTAAAGTTGTTTTGAAAAGCATTTACTTAGTATGATGTTAGGGTGGGTGTTGTAATCAATGCAAATTTGAAAGTGTATATATTTAAATTATGACTTCTAATATTTCTAAAAATTTGACTTGCATTAATTATATGTACATGTTATTATTATTATAAATATTACTATTACTATTATTATTATTATTTCTTTCTATTCTCAGATGTTATGTCTTGTCAAAAATGGACAGTGACGCGGACCTTGATCAAGCGTGACTTCCTTTTAACTGTACGGTATATGTTATATTGCATTTAGGAACTTTCGGGTCATTGAACATGTATCAATAATTACAGATTTTTGTAGTTGTATATATATGTTTGGATGTAGTGTATTGCGTTGATGTACTGATGGATATTGTGTGGTATGACTCCTGTAGTTGATAGTATAATTGGTATAATGGCAACTTTATCCTGATGCCACATGTCCTTGACTTCCTCAGCCAGTTGGATGTATTTTTCAATTTTTTCTCCTGTTTTCTTCTGTATATTTGTTGTGTTGGGTATGGATATTTCAATTAATTGTGTTAATTTCTTCTTTTTATTGGTGAGTATGATGTCAGGTTTGTTATGTGGTGTTGTTTTATCTGTTATAATCGTTCTGTTCCAGTATAATTTGTATTCATCATTCTCCAGTACATTTTGTGGTGTGTACTTGTATGTGGGAACGTGTTGTTTTATTAGTTTATGTTGTATGGCAAGTTGTTGATGTATTATTTTTGCTACATTGTCATGTCTTCTGTGGTACTCTGTATTTGCTAGTATTGTACATCCACTTGTGATGTGATCTACTGTTTCTATTTGTTGTTTGCAAAGTCTGCATTTATCTGTTGTGGTATTGGGATCTTTAATAATATGCTTGCTGTAATATCTGGTGTTTATTGTTTGATCCTGTATTGCAATCATGAATCCTTCCGTCTCACTGTATATATTGCCTTTTCTTAGCCATGTGTTGGATGCCTCTTGATCTATGTGTGGCTGTGTTAGATGATACAGGTGCTTGCCATGTAGTGTTTTCTTTTTCCAATTTACTTTCTTCGTATCTGTTGATGTTATGTGATCTAAAGGGTTGTAGAAGTGGTTATGAAATTGCAATGGTGTAGCCGATGTATTTATATGAGTGATTGCTTTGTGTATTTTGCTAGTTTCTGCTCGTTCTAGAAAGAATTTTCTTAAATTGTCTACCTGTCCATAATGTAGGTTTTTTATATCTATAAATCCCCTTCCACCTTCCTTTCTGCTTAATGTGAATCTTTCTATTGCAGAATGTATGTGATGTATTCTATATTTGTGGCATTGTGATCGTGTAAGTGTATTGAGTGCTTCTAGGTCTGTGTCACTCCATTTCACTATTACAAATGAGTAGGTCAATACTGGTATAGCATAAGTATTTATAGCTTTTGTCTTTTTTCTTGCTGTCAATTCTGTTTTCAGTATTTTTGTTAGTCTTTGTCTATATTTTTCTTTTAGTTCTTCTTTAATATTTGTATTATCTATTCCTATTTTTTGTCTGTATCCTAAATATTTATAGGCATCTGTTTTTTCCATCGCTTCTATGCAATCGCTGTGGTTATCCAATATGTAATCTTCCTGTTTAGTGAGTTTTCCCTTGACTATGCTATTTTTCTTACATTTGTCTGTTCCAAAAGCCATTTTTATATCATTGCTGAATACTTCTGTTATCTTTAGTAATTGGTTGAGTTGTTGATTTGTTGCTGCCAGTAGTTTTAGATCATCCATGTATAGCAAATGTGTGATTTTGTGTGGGTATGTTCCAGTAATATTGTATCCATAATTTGTATTATTTAGCATGTTGGATAGTGGGTTCAGAGCAAGACAGAACCAGAAAGGACTTAATGAGTCTCCTTGGTATATTCCACGCTTAATCTGTATTGGCTGTGATGTGATGTTATCTGAATTTGTTTGGATATTAAGTGTGGTTTTCCAGTTTTTCATTACTATGTTTAGAAACTGTATCAATTTAGGATCTACTTTGTATATTTGCAATATCTGTAGTAACCATGAGTGGGGTACACTATCAAAGGCTTTTTGGTAATCAATGTATGCGTAGTGTAGCGACCTTTGTTTAGTTTTATCTTGATATGTCACCTCTGTATCTATTATCAGTTGCTCTTTACATCCTCGTGCTCCTTTGCAGCAGCCTTTTTGTTCTTCATTTATAATTTTGTTCTGTGTTGTATGTGTCATTAATTTCTGTGTAATGACTGAAGTTAATATTTTGTAGATTGTTGGTAGGCATGTTATGGGGCGATATTTAGCTGGGTTTGCTGTGTCTGCTTGATCTTTAGGTTTCAGATAGGTTATTCCATGTGCAAGTGTATCAGGGAATGTGTATGGGTCTGCAATGTAACTGTTAAATAATTTAGTGAGATGTGAATGTGTTGAGGTGTACTTCTTTAGCCAGTAATTTGCTATTTTATCATTTCCAGGGGCTTTCCAATTGTGTGTAGAATTAATTGCTCGGGTGACTTCATGTTGCAAAATTATCACTTCAGGCATTTGTGGTATCATCTTGTATGAGTCTGTTTCTGCTTGTATCCACCGTGCATGCCTGTTATGTTGTACCGGGTTTGACCATATGTTGCTCCAGAAGTGTTCCATGTCTGTTATGTTTGGTGGATTGTCTATTTTAATGTGTGTGTTATCTATTGTTTGGTAAAATCTCTTTTGGTTTGTGCTGAATGTTTGGTTTTGTTTCCTTCTATTTTCACTTTTTTTTGTATCTTCTAAGTCGTTTGGCCAATGCTTGTAATTTCTGCTTCTTTTCATCTAATTGCTCTATTGCTTCTTGTTGTGAGATTTTACCTAACCTTTTTCGTTTTTTGTCGGATATTTCATTTCTTATAAATTGTGTTAGCTGTCAAATGTTTTTTCTCAGTTTTTCTATTCTGATCTGTAGCCTGTGTTGCCATGCTGGTTTTGTGGGTTTCTTCTGTGTGTTGGTTTGTTCTGATCTCTGCCTAGTGTGTATATTTAGTGTAGTGAGTGCTCCTATATAAACAAGTAGTTGTAACTCTTCCATAGTTGTATTTTCATTTATTTTGTTGTGTATGATTGTGTTGATAGTTTTTATTGTTGTTTCGACTTGTGGGTTATTTGGCAGTCTATGCAAGAATGGTCTAATGTCTGTATTTGTGTCTTTGTATTCTATATATGTCAGCTGAAATTTCTCTTCTATATCTAACATGTGTGTCTCTTCGTGTTCTATTTGTGCTTGTTCTGGTGGCTGTCTTAAGATTTCGTTTTCCTCTGATTGTTTAATTGATGCGTGTTGGTCTTTGTTTGTTTGCTCTGGGATGTTTGAGTCCATTACTGTATTTTCTTCTTCTTCTGATTGCACATTATTTTGTTCCAGTATTTGTTGTACTTGTTGTTTGATGTTTTCTAATTCTGACTGGGGTATCCTGTTATTTTTTATTATTACACAGATTGATCAGCTAGTTGTTGTTCTGTTAAAAATTTTAATTCCGCGTATCTGGTAATAAATGTTGTGTATACTTGTGACCTGTATCCAGTTGTGTTGGTTCCTAGGTTTGTTGCTTGGTAATAACAGAACATGAGGTGTCGATTAACTTCATCTGACCATCTCATCCTCTGTCTTTGTTTTCCTTCTAGGGTGGTTGTAGGAAGCATATCCTGCAAAACACCTCTATTTGGATTTAAATCATTTTCCAGTTGGCTAGCAGTGTCGTTACCATTGTGGGCGGGCATAGGGCTCAAGTGTCGTCCCCGACCATGACGGCGCTTGTCCGAGGCTTCTTTAGTTCTGTCCTGAACCAAGTAATCACACTATTATTATTATTATTATTATTATTATTACTATTATTACTGTCACTGAACTATCCTTTATGCTGTTTAATATCTCATGTAACTTAAAAACGCAGTATCAATAATTGATACAGAAATTGTAAGTTCTTTGTCGCTATGACTCTGTGATCTTTGGTCAGCAATGTGATTTTGGCCACTTGTTTTTTGGCCATGGTCAAGAGCAGTTGTTTTTAAGTTCTGGCAATAAATATGTGTTTTTTTATAAACAAAAAACCGTGGAATCCTGCTTCATGATTTAGGTGGTCTGGTGACAGTAAAAACCCGCACCTTTTTCATCCAGAGCAGCAAAGGAATCAATCATTGCCTAGACAATGAAACCACATATACAACAGATATTCAGCAGCATCAAGGTAAGGGACATCATGATCATCTCTACAAAGTACTTTACATTCATTAGCCACACCGTAACGGTGTCTTTATGGAAATAACCTTGCATTGTAGTAGAGGGGGTCCATGATAACCTTTCCAGTGACAATAGCAGCAGCAGCAGACAGAGTACTCAAGTTCATATCACAACTGTAAATTAAGGGTCAATGAGAGAATTTCAGATGAACACAGATAATATCTTGTTTCTGATTAATGTAGACATGTACCATAGCATCAGATCACTACAGCTTCAGTATCTTCAGTGCAGAGTGGTACAGTCAATCCTGTTGTGAAGTCAGATCATAGTCCAAGTTAAGCATAAGGGGCATTCAAATGAAACCCCGTCACTAAAGTAAAGTAATGGCAACAATTTTATTAACTCAAAAATGTAGTTATACACACATACTCAAAAAGAGTCACCAAAACTGTTGGCACATTTATCCCATTGCAATATTAGCCGGTCATTCCATCCTTGAAGAAGCTAGTAGGCTGCTGTCAGATCCAGGCCTGGACCCAGTCAGATACTTCATAATCCGTTGCGAATCGATGTCCATGAATAGCTTGTTTTAGAGGACCAAACACTTGAAAGTCACATGATGATAGGTCAGGACTGTATGGAGGATGTTCCAGCATTTCCCACCAAAATTGCTGCAATGTCATCTTCACTGCATTGGCCATGTGTGGGCACGCATTATCATGCAGGAAGATAATGCCATTGGACAGCATGCCTTGGTGTTTTGACTTAATGGCTCATCTAAGGTTCTGTAAAGTGGCTTGATAACGCTGGGCATTGATGGTGGTTCCCTATTCCAGGAACTCGACCAGCAGTAGGCCCTTGTGGTCAAAAAAGAAGGACATCATGACCTTACCAGAATTGGTGTGCATGGCCTTTGATTTTTTGGAGGTGGTGAAGCTGCATGTTTCCACTGCTTGCTGTGATGCTTGCTTTCCAGTTCAAAATGGTAACACCATGTATCATCATCACCTGTGACAATATGTGACAGAAAGCCATATTCTCCTCATGATAATGTTGCAGATTACTTAAAGATAGTGCCATTCGAGTATTGCACTGTTTGGCAGTCAGTTGCTGGGGAACCAATGTGCACAGATTTTTCAAAAATTCAAGTGTTGATGCATTATGGTATGGGTAGTGCCCATGCTAATACCCAGTAACCAATGGATCTCGTCCACAGTGATTCTGCAGTTGTCCAAGACTAAAGCATTCACTTCTGCAACCATTTCTGGTGTGATGATATGATGAGCCTATCCAGGATGAGCATCATCTTCCAGTGACCTGTGCCCCTCAATGAATCATTTGCACCATTCCACAACACTTGAATGACTCAGACTGTATTCACTGTACACAGCCTTCATCCCTCAATACATTTCATGGCCTCCAACTCCCTCTGCCGCCAAAAATCGAATCACTCCTCGTTGTTCCTGCTTACTCGTCTGCATATTTGGGTAGTGGACGATACCTTGTGTGACCATTTTTCCTTTGCCATGAAACCACACCGGCGCTATGCAACATGAAACAGTGTGCATGCATCAGTCCCTCTACCAATAGATGGCGACACCATACCCACAGTTACGTGGTGCCACCTTACATTTAAGGCAAAGGTAGATGCACTGACCAGCTTTCATTTGAATGAACCTCATATAAAAATGTAATTAGACAACTAACTCTGTAATTAGAAAACACATCTAACATTTTTGGCTTAGAAGCTTTTGTGCTTTTTGTTTCCAAAATCAAGGCAAAGAAAATCTAATTTTGACCATTGCAGTCAAAGAACTTGATATGTTAGGGGCACAATATAAGTAACTGTTTGAACCTATATTACATTCTGCGATGTGGTTTCAAGCTAAGCTCACATATCTTGTAAGCAGTCATCAGTGCCTAAGTTTTGTAGAGCAATGTCCATTGTCTATCTCCATACACAATCAAGTGGAACTAGACAGTATAGGAGCAATAGCAACAGTATCATTTAGCCAGTGGGCAAAGTCCATGGTAATAATAAACAAGCCTAAACATGTGTATTATAATACATGCCAATTTTGTATCTACCATTAATATTCAAACCAAGGGCCTTGCCACAGTGGTCACACTGGTTCCTGCTGTCAGTCTCCAAAGTTAAATGGTCGGCCTTGGATGGGTAACTGTCTGGGTCTGCCAAGTGCTGTTAGCAAGTAGGGTGCACTCAGCTCTTGTGATAACAAGCTGCTTGATGGAGAAGTAGCAGCTCTGGTCACAAAAGCTGACAATGGCCAGAAGAGCAGACATGGTGGACCCAAGGTGGCAGTGGTGGTGATAGGGAATGTCAAACATTTGAGGTTATGGCCAATTGGGAGCAAATAGTCAGATACGGAAAATGGCTAAAGCTGCAAAGAGGTGTAGTGTGTTAATGCCCCCCCCCCTCAAACCCCCCTCCAGTCCCTCCCCTCACAGATGGCCAGGCATGGTGTCCCACACTCCTACAGCCTTTGCCCTTATTTTAGGCACCAACAGAGGTTTGACTATGATCAACAATGGGAGCCAATGAAGGTGAAACCATTTCCACCTCCTAAACCACTTCTGATCCCTCACTAAACAATCAGTGGATGTTGAGCATACCCAGACTGAGGTGATCATGGAGGCCAAATTATTGTCCCAATTAGGACCACTACCGGCAGCTTATCACTACAGGCAGTACCAAGCAATACCCCAGAAATTGTCAACAGGCCAGTAGTTCCACACCCAGTAGCAATATCTGACCTGCTTGGTCACAATGAGAAAATGCTGCAGGAGCCTTTGGTGGGTATTTCAGTACCACTCTCTCCCTTCCCTCAATGAAGTAAACACTGACTTAATTACCATATAGTAATTAAGAGAGGGAGGGATTTGGTATCCAGTATTCATTCTGATTCCTCACCCCAATTGAGTATCAGTTTGGAAGAAAAGTCAGAGGTACTCAGACATCATGGCATAACTGTAGCTTTCTTCTATGTGTGGCGACACCTTAGGCATGTCACATCAGCCTGTCCACTGATGCAGGAGCCCCAGTAAATACCTTGGCCACACACTTTTCCCTCAGTTCCTCATTGGTTTCTGAAAACTTTGATACGCATCATTAAGACAGTAGACTGACTGGTCATGCCTTCATTTGTGTTTTTTTGATTCAGGTCACTCCCTGGACTGTTTTGTGCACCTCTATGACGACTTTCACTACCTTCTAGACCTTGTTTCTGGTTAGCCACTCACATTGTGAACTCCTTGCCATCAACCATAGGAACTGTCTATTTGTTCAACTGCATCACTGCCAGTGCAAGTGATCATTAACTATGTTCTACCTACACAGAATCAAATAGAAAAATTTAACTTTTTTGACAACAACAACAACAACAAAAACAACAACATGTTTGTCCTTAACCTTAGAACACTAGCGTGGGATGTTATATGGCTACTGAACCATCTTAAAGTTTACTACTCCACATTTTATTCAAAAGAAGTCATAGGTTATGCATTAATTAATTACAATTATTAGATCTCCAATGGTATGTTGCACATCGAATTAAGTACAAAATGTAATGTTTTATACCCTAGTGAAATTAGTAAATTTAATGAGGTTTTAGCAATCTAGGGCTCACATACTTTTCCAAAAGATAACAAATAGAAAGTGCATGTAGAAAGAACCAAAACAACTAAAAATAAAAACTAGCTGTACTTATAAAATTACATGGAGACAGAATGGCTCACCTTCAGGATGCCAAATTCTAAGTACTGCCAATAAGTGTATGTAAAACTACAAACTGTTCCTTCTTTTATTACGCCAGAAAGAGGAATAAACCAAGAAAGGTCAGAACAGAGAGGTAGGACATTGAGAGCCATCTATGGTGAGGTTAAAAGACTTTTCACCATCCTCACAACAGGTATGTCTTGAAAGCTAGGATATTGTTTGTACTTTTGTAAGTATCTGTCAGTAGTATTTTGTATTTCCCCCTTTAAGGTTGGAACAGAGTAAAAGTTGCAGCAAATAGAGTTAAAATGAAACACACCGGGTGAAGCGGTCAGTCACATATAAAAAAGTGTGTGATTGAGGGTTAAAAAGGAGATGAAAGAAAAGTAAAGGGACAATGTGGAGAAGAAGCTAAGGAATGGTGTGAGACAAAACAAAAGAAGAAAAGTAGAATATAAGTCAAGAACACAAATTCTGTAGGGATACATACAATGAAGTGAATTTAAAAAAAAAAAAAAAAAAAAAAAAAAAAAAAAAAAAAAAAAAAAAAAAACTGTGACATTATCCATTATCTACAAAAGGAGTGTAATTTATGAACAAAATGTCTCATTATTACCTTATCTGACAAACATCCCGACTCATAACATCAACTTGATATGTGCAATGCTGCTGGACTACAGGTGGGTTCACAAAATAGGAAAGTCTCTGATGGGTAGTTGTGTAGCAGCTCCTCTCAACTGTGGGCAGAAGAGACACAGTAGGGTTAAATCCACATACAATCATAATATGCATACAACTAGCAGCAAGACAAGATCAATACAAGCGTATGACACTGCATTTAATTACTGAGCTAAAAACATTGAACAGTCAGAAAAACATTTTTTATCAACATTCACATTATTGGATGCTACATTGAGCTGAATTTTCAATGTTTTAGCATATTAACCTGAGTGTATTGTTCAAGTGAAGATACAGACCAGCCTCTATCCTTCATATTAAACTCTTGTTCTTATTTTATTCATTCTTTTTATGTGCTCTCCATATTTGTTGGTTGACAGATGTGAAAATTACCGAGCTATCAGTTTAATAAGTCACAGCTGCAAAATACTAACACGAATTCTTTACAGACGAATGGAAAAACTGGTAGAAGCCAACCTCGGGGAAGATCAGTTTGGATTCCATAGAAATGTTGGAACATGTGAGGCAATACTGACCCTATGACTTATCTTAGAAAATAAATTAAGGAAAGGCAAACCTACACTTCTAGCATTTGTAGACTTAGAGAAAGCTTTTGACAGTGTTGACTGGAATATTCTCTTTCAAATTCTGAAGGTGGCAGGGGTCAAATACAGGGAGTGAAAGGCTATTTACAATTTGTACAGAAACCAGATGGCAGTTATAAGAGTCGACGGCCATGAAAGGGAAGCAGTGGTTGGGAAGGGAATGAGACAGGGTTGAAGCCTATCCCCGAGGTTATTCAATCTGTATATTGAGCAAGAAGTGAAGGAAACAAAAAAAAAATTTGGAGTAGGAATTAAAATCCATGCAGAAGAAATTAAAATTTTGAGGTTTGCCGATGACATTGCAATTCTGTCAGAGACTTCAAAGGACCTGGAAGAGCAGTTGAATGGAAAGGACAGTGTCTTGAAAGGAGGATATAAGATGAACATCAACAAAAGCAAAACAAGGATAATGGAATGTAATTGAATTAAATCGGGTGATGCCAAGGGACTTAGATTAGGAAATGAGACACTTAAAGTAGTAAAGGAGTTTTGCTATTTGGGGAGCAAAATAACTGACGATGGTCGAAGTAGAGAGAATATAAAATGTTCACTGGCAATGGCAAGGAAAGCATTTCTAAAGAGTAGAAATTTCTTAACATTGAGTATAGATTTAAGTGTCAGGAAATCATTTCTGAAAGTATTTGTATGGAGTGTGGCCATGTATGGAAGTGAAACATGGACGATAAATAGTTTGGACAAGAAGAGAATAGAAGCTTTCGAAATGTGGTGCTACAGAAGAATGCTGAAGATTAGATGGGTAGATCACATAACTAATGAGGAGGTGTTGAATAGGATTGGGGAGAAGAGAGGTTTGTGGCACAACTTGACTAGAAGAAGGCATCAGTTGGTAGGACATGTTCTGAGGCATCAAGGGATCACCAATTTAGTATTGGAGGGCAGCGTGGAAGGTAAAAATCGTAGAGGGAGACCAAGAGATGAATACACTAAGCAGATTCAGAAGGATGTAGGTTGCAGTAAGTACTGGGAGATGAAGAAGCTTGCACAGGATAGAGTAGCATGGAGAGCTGCATCAAACCAGTCTCTGGACTGAAGGCCACAACAACAACAGGAAATCATGTAATGGTGCAATACAAAACACATACAGCAAGTAAAACGTGAGGATAGTGATTAATGGAGAGAAATGTGAAGTTAAAATTTCAGATGGTGTAAGACTGAAGCACCTGGAATTAAGATGAACCAAATTCCCATTTACTAAATAAGAAATGTGGATGGCAGTGAATATTTGTATGCAGAATATACCGGTACTATTCAAATTTGCAACATTTCTGAAATTTTAAACTTAAAATGAATATTCTGATGCAACTGCAGGTTCCTCAACATTGCTTTATCTAAATGAAACACTTTTCTGCCTTGTTTCATGAACTTTATTTTTGTATGACATATGTTTCTGGTTATAAGACCATAATCAGTACACCACTGATTCCAAAGATGGCAACCAAGCAAATAAGTCAACTGAATAATCTTAAAAGCTGTAAATTAAAGAAGCTAAATTCATCATTTGTCAAACATTGTTTAAACCAAAACCACAAATGTGTAATAGATGTAGAAGTCCTACACTTAGAGGGAAACGGTGCAGAACTCCTTCAATTAGAAATACCAAGGGGGAAAAACACAGACACATAGATGTGTGTAATAGTAGAAGTACCATTGTGCCTTCATTCATAATAAAAAGATGATGGCATAAATTACCATTCATGTGCACATACCTCTACTCCAATATATGTTTATTTATAATTATTGTAAATGCTGTCCTAATGAATGTTGTAGAATACAAATGGAGCTGTGTCAAAACTGGCAACAGAGATAATTTTTATAGTGCAAGTAAATACCCGATAGGTTAAGAAGTTGAGCTGTTTACCTTTGACTTGTTGCCATCTTTGGGATCACTTTTGTACTAGAAAATGGGGCTATGAATTGAAATCTTTTGCTGTACAGTAATAATAAAATTTGTGAAGCAAATCAAAAAATTTTTCTGTTTATATAAAATGAATAGCCAAAAATCAAAATTATGGTTTTAGGCAACTTAGAGGAGTACATCTGATAGATAGGTACAGTACACAAAAGTTGATAATTTTTATTTAGGTAGATTAATTATAGGAGATAACTAATGATATGGAAATCAGAATTTTCAACATCATAACATGGTTCATAATATAAGACTATTACTACTGCAAAAATTACTTAGTATAAAAAATAAAAAGAGATTATCAAGACATTACATCTGGAGTGTACTCCTAACTGGCTGTGAAAACTGGACTCTATTGATAACAAGTAGAAACTCCTTACATTTTGGACATGTGTGCACTCCGTGTGCATACAGGGGGTGGGAGTCATTCTGGGTGTGGAAAGGGTGCTTCCAGACACCATGAAAAGTACAGGGTGCAGCCAATTGCAGGTAGTGGGCCACGTCAGTAACAATGACATGTTGCTTTGGATCAGAGGAGATTCTCTCTGGTTTCAGGCAGCTAGAGGAAATGGTAAAGACTGCCAGTCGTCCTTACGAGATTAAGGAGGAGCTCACCGTCTGCAGCATCGTCAACAGAACTGACTGTGATCCTTTGGTGCAGAGCTGAGTGGAGAGTCTGAATCAGAGGCTCAGGCAGTTCTGTGACCGTGTGGGCCGCAGATTCCTTGACCTGCACCACTGGGTGGTGGGTTTCCAGGTTCCGCTTAATAGGTCAGGAGTCCACTACACATAGGTAGTGGTTACGTAGGTAGTCAGGGCTGTGTGGAAGGGACTGGATGGCTTTTTAGGTTAGAGGCTCTCAGGAAACCACAGAAATGGTGTCCGACTAAAAGGGAGCAGGTAACACACAGCAAGGTAGTTGTAGATATGATTTGTATTGTAGTCGTAAATCATCATAACTGTGTTGGGAAAGAACCAGAACTCCAGGCCCTAATAGGAAGCACAAAAGCTCAAATAGTTATAGGTACGGAAAGCTGGCTAAAGCTGTAAATAAGTTCAGCCAAATTTTTTTTCAAACGACCTAACAGTATTCAAAAAGGAAAGATTAAATACAGTTGGTGATAGAGTATTTATTACTGTCAGAAGAAGTTTCCCTCTTAGTGAAATTGAAGTAGATAGTTCCTGCAAAATAGTACGAGTAGAGGTTATACTCGACAATCGGACTAAACTATTAACTGGAACATTTTACTGACCCCCCCCCCCCCCCCCTGACCCAGAAGATATAGTTGCTGAACATTTCAAAGAAAACCTGAGTCTCATTTCAAATAGGTACCCCACTCATACAATTATATTCAGTGGTGACTTCAATCTACCCTTGATGTGCTGGAAAAATTATATGTTTAAAGCCAATGGCAGGCATAAAACATCATCCAAAATTGTACTGAATGTTTTCTCAGAAAATTATTTTGAACAATTAGTTCACGAACCCACTCAAAGCGTAAATGGTTGCAAAAGCATACGCGACCTCTTAGCAACAAATAATCCCGGACTAATAAGGAGTATCAGGACGAATACAGGGATTAGCGACCACAAGGCCGTTGCTGCTAGGCTGAATAATGGAACACCCACAACCCTCAAAAACAAATGCAAAGTACGTCTATTTAAAAAAAGTGTTCTTAATGCCTTTTTAAGATACAGTCTCCACTCCTTCCAATCTGATCATTTAAGCATATAAAAGATGTGGAATAATTTCAAAGAGATAGTATCAATGGCAATTGAGAAGTATACACCACATAAAGTGGTAAAGTTTTGCAGAAGTTTGAAATATAGTGTGTACTTCAATGTGAGACGCTTTTAATAATTTCGACAACAAAACTTTGTCTCCGTATCTGGCAGAAAACCCAAAGAGATTCTGGTCATACATAAAGCACACCAGTGGCTGCCAAGACGAGAAACGTAGAAGTAGATATCCTCGGTGTAGCGAGGCGAGGCCTCTGGTTCTGATTTTATACCAGTCAGGTTCCTTTCAGAGTATGCTGATACAATAGCTCCATATTTAGCAATTATACACAACTGCTCACCCATATAAAGATCCATACCTAAAGACTGGAAAATTGCTCAAGTCATACCAACATCCAAAAAGGGAAATAGGAGTAATCCACTGAATTACAGACCCATATCACTAACATTGATTTGCAGTAGGGTTTTGGAACATCCACTGTGTTTGAACATTATGAATTACCTGGAAGAAAACGATTTATAGACACACAGTCAGCACGGATTCAGAAAACATCATTCATATGAAACACAACTTGCTCTTTATACTCATGAAGTAATCAGTGTTATCAACATGGGATGTCAAACTGATTCCATATTTTTAAATTTCCAGAAGGCTTTAGACACCGTTCCTCACAATCGTCTCCAAACCAAACTGCGTGGGTACGGAATATGCCTCAGTTGTGCGACTGGATTCGTGATTTCCTGTCAGGTCACAGTTCATAGTAATAGACAGAAAGTTACAGAGTAAAACAGAAATTATATCCAGCATTCCCCGAGGAAGTGTTATAGGCCCTCTATTGTTCCTGATCTATATTAATGACATAGGAGATAATCTGAGTACCCCTATTAGACTGTTTGCAGATGATACTGTCATTTGCCATTCTTGTAATGTCTTCAGATGACCAAAAAGAATTGCAACATGATTTAGATATGATAGCTGTATGGTGTGATAAGTGGCAATTGACCATGAATAAAGAGAAGTGTGAATTTGGAAGGTAGGAGACAAGGTACTGGCAGAAGTAAAGCTGTGAGGACGGGGCGTGAGTCGTGCTTCGGTAGCTCAGTTGGTAGAGCACTTGCCCGTGAAAGGCAAAGGTCCCGAGTTCGAGTCTCGGTCCGGCACACAGTTTTAATCTGCCAGGAAGTTTCATATCAGTACACACTCCGCTGCAGAGTGAAAATATCATTCTAGAAACGTGCCCTAGGCTGTGGCTAAGCCATGTCTCCGCAATATCCTTTCTTTCAGGAGTGCTACTTCTGCAAGGTTCGCAGGAGAGCTTCTGTAAAGTTTGGAAGGCAGGAGACGAGGTACTGGCAGAAGTAGGGCTGTGAGGACAGGGAGTGAGTCGTGCTTGGGTAGCTCAGTTGGTAGAGCACTTGCCCGCGAAAGGCAAAGGTCCCGAGTTCGAGTCTCGGTCCGGCACACAGTTTTAATCTGACAGGAAGTTTCATATCAGCGCACACTCTGCTGCAGAGTGAAAATATCATTCTGGAAACATGATTCAAGTCCATTTCCCTTTGGGTTATACCACAATTTCGATGTACTCTTCCTAGAACATCTCAAAGATCCACACACATACAAAAAACCAATGAAAGCTCTGATCTGTATCGCATCTGTTTCTTTAGCATACCTTTCCCTAGAAAAGCTACCATGAACTTCATTGATGTATATACGAGTGCATGTTGCAATAATGCTTATTATGTTTTCATCCAAGAACAAATTCAGAATTTATATTTCTGTCTTTTTTATACGAGCTTGATTTTTTTGGTCCGGGCAAATGCATAATAATATTACAAGATTACATTAGTAGGATGTTTATTCTTCCTCCATTTAGTTTTTCCATCTTTCCCTTAAAAATAAATAAATAAATAAAATAAAAATTGCATCCTCTTGAATTACTTCTTCCCGTGACTTATATTCATCATTTTTTGACACTTCTTGCTCTGTTCCTAAATCATTGAATCATGACCACTTTCATGAACACAATCCTCATTCTCTGAGTCAGCACCATCACTGTGAGCATCTTCATCCCTCAGCTCATTGAACCATTCCAGCCAGACATTAGGATCACTACTAAACTCTATTCAAGGTTTTTTTGCCTTTGACATTTCTTCCACAATCTAAAAATAATGAGAATACTAGGTAACATGAAAGGTAACAGCAATCAGTTTCAATACGCCTAAATTTATGCACATGAAAGATCAATTGAATCTAGGAAAGCAATAAAGTAATATAGACTTACTTTGTTTCAGATTGTGGCAGCAGAGCTCACACAGATGACCAGTGTCATTCTGACTAAAATAATGTTCCATAAACACTGTATCTTTCATAAATGAAAGCCAGCAATGACTGGAGCTAACAGCTGGAGAGTTAACAGAAAGGTGCTGAAAATGGTGCAAACTCAATCCAGCCTGGTCAGATACAATTGAGTGGGAAAATCACATGGATGATGAGTGTCATTTGTGTGAGCAACAGAGGGTTAATGATCTCTCAGAACACCTACCCTCAAAAACTGTTGTTTTGCTCACTGATGATACATACATCCTCTTTTGTACTAATTCTCCACAGTAGATGACTTAGTTGGCAGCTGTGGAGGGCTCCTATAACTTACTCTACAATAACATCCCCTTACTCGATATGGAAAAGACAGTTCATATGATCTTCTGCCCATCAAAGATCTATAGGTAGAGGGGAGCAGGCATGGTAATGATAAATAATCACTTGCACTTTCATCATTTATTATGATTACTTTTATTTTTGCATAGCACAGAGTGCATACTACAGAGGACTGATCTGGTAAAGATACAGTTGTTCTTGCTGTGGTAGGGCAGCAATATTGTTGGGAGTAGGGCCAGTGGTTCTACATCCCCATAGATCAAAACGGCACATATAGAACAGTTAGTAACAGACAAGTAAGTTGTCAAACAGGTTAGTGAAACTAAATTCCTGTGGTTCTGGATATATTAAAACACTCCAATGGACTATCCAGAGAGATAAACTTCCGTGTAAAATCATTAGCCTCTGCCCTGCCTTTAGAGTTCTCAGTCAAACATGTGGTGTGACTACCATTAAGGGGAGTTGGAATGCCGGAAAATGGAAAAAATTCACATTTTCAGTTTTTAACCTTATAACTTAATTTGAAATTTTCTGCTTAAAATGGTGCAAAATTTGTTAAGAAATTCCAATTGGAAGTATTTTTATTTAATTTTTCAAAATTACATGTGCGCCCAGCAAAGTTACCCATCTTGTGATTTGTACACATTTAAATCTTCGCATTTCCGAAAACATTACATATAGAAGGCTGTGGATTTCACTCTTCAGTTGTAGAATCTTTGATCCTTCCATAGGTACCATTGTTTTTACGACTAGCTGTGTTTATTGTTCAGTTTTTGATCTGTGAGTGTTTGTTTTGAGCCTCGAGTTTAGTTTGTCGCTCATTTGGAGTTTGTTATCTGTCTTGTTTTGACTTTCAGTGGTGAGTGCGTAGTTTCTACGATGCCTAGGAGTGCATCATTATTTAAAAAGCGAAAGTTTCGCGGTAATAGATTTACAAATAACGTTTGTTCAAGTGATTCTGCTTCAGCACCTGTTGATGCTGGTGAAAGTTCTGACGTTTGTACAGCTGAGATGTGTGAAGGAGACACGCCCACCAGTGCATCAAAAAAGAAGTTATCAAACTGTGCAAGTGAAATTACAGATGAAGCTTCTAATGAACAATATGTTTTAGTCGACTTTCCTGTTTTTACTGAGTTTATGAAGAAATGTTTGTGTTGTAATCTTTGTGGAGGTTCTTTTGATATGAACATAACAAAATCTATAGGACTTTCCTGCAAAATTGCTATAGTTTGTGCCAGTTGTGAAAATGAGACCTGTTTTTGGAGCTCTAAAACATGCAGTAGCAATTTGTTTGAGAGTAATATCAGGCTAATGTATGCAATGAGAGCAATTGGTAAAGGACATACTGCTGCTCAAACATTTTGTGCCATAATGAATCTTCCACCTCCACCTGCTAAAATTGACAATTACACTGAAGTGATAGGAGATGCTGTTCAGTCTGTAGCAGATTTATCAATGAAAGCTGCTGCCAGTGAAGCAAAATATATAAATGAAGGAAACCCAGATATCCCTGTTGCTTTTGATGGAACCTGGCAGAAAAGGGGTCACACATCCAAAAATGCTGTTGCTACTGTTACTAGTGTGGACAGCGGTAAAGTTTTGGACTATGAAGTGCTCACTAAACATTGTTACCATTGTGCATCTGGTAAGATAGAAGCAGCTCACATATGTAGCAAGAATTATGAAGGTACGAGTGGAGGCATGGAGGCTGCCGCTGCTGTGAAAATGTTTAGCAGATCAGAAAAAGAACGGGGAGTATTTTACACAAAATTCCTTGGAGATGGGGACTCCAAGGCATACAAAAGTGTTACAGAATCCATGCCATATGTCAATAAGACAATAACTAAACTAGAATGTGTCGGTCATGTTCAGAAACGAATGGGCACTCGTCTAAGGAAACTGAAACAGAATCTGAAGGACAAAATTTTGTCAGATGGTAAAACCATTAGAGGTCGCCTGTCAGATAAAATTATAAATGAATTACAACAATACTATGGTATGGCAATAAGAAATAATGCAAATAATTTGCAGGAAATGAGACAAGCTGTATGGGCCACATATTTACATCGATCATCAACTGATGATAATCCTCAACATTTTGCTTGTCCAGATGGTCCTCAGTCATGGTGCAATTATAGAAAATCTCAAGCTACTGGGGATCCTTATCACCATAAAAATTATATTCCATTGGCTGTTATGGAAGTAATTAAACCAATATATAGAGACTTGGGGCATCCTGATCTTCTGCGAAAATGTCTTCATGGTTGTACCCAGAATCAAAACGAGTCGTTCAACAACCTCATTTGGACTCGTGTACCTAAGAATGTATTTGTTGGGATAAAAACATTGAAATGGGGAGTCAGTGATGCTGTTATTTCATTCGATGATGGTCATATGGGTAGGCTAAAGGTCATGGCAAGGCTCGGCATTGCTCCTGGTATCAACACCATCAGAGGTCTTCAGCTTCTGGACAGCGTGCGAGTAAGGAAGGCTCAGTATGCAGCTGAATTTAATACAAAAAAAGCAAGGGCAGCAAGGAGAAGAAAGCTTCTAGGTGAAGAAGAAGAACTAGAAGATGACCCTGATTACTCTGCTGGACACTTTTGATAATAGAATAAAAGGTATTTGTGAATTTTCATAATAAATTACTTTAATCGCATTTTCTGGCATTTGACATTTTTAGTGTTACATGTACCTTTATCTCATAAACCACTCAACCAACAACATTCAAATTTTCAGAAATGCTGCAAAACAGTTCAAAGAGGCCACTGAACTAGAATCATGACAAGAACTGGCTTATTCTCTGAACTAGGGAAGTTTATGTTATACTTTTTCCAATAAAAAATGGCTTAATGGTAAAAAATTCATAAATACTATACCAACAAAAAGAAAACATTGGTTCTAGTTCAGTGGGCTCACAATATATGCTGAAAACCTCTGCCAGAATTTCAAAGTTCTGAAGATAATAGTTCCAAAGAAAAAGGTACACAAAGTTAGCAAATTTAACATTGGCGAGATAGGGCATTCCAACTCCCCTTAAAGCTGTGTACTTTGGACTAGTTAACTCAGTTCTCTCATATGGCATTCATTTCTGGAGGTCACTTCACAAGAAAATATTTCATATGCATAAAACAAACTGTCAAGATCATGATTTGTATACCACCACATATACCTACCAAGTCAATCTTTAAAGAACTGAGAACATTACCTGCCCCATACATATACCTCTTAGAGACTGTTTCATTTACTAAAAAGAATCTCTATCTCTTTAAAACAAATGTGACATGCATGACCATCACACCCATGGTGATGAAAACATTTATCTGCCAAATGAGAGACTGGATAAGTGCCATGACAGCGTGAGGTACACAGGCAGCATGCTATATAATAAATTACCTTGCTCAGTCAAAAATAATAAAAACTATTTCAGGTAGAATGTTATCAATATAATGCTCCAGCACTGTTTCTGTTCTGTTGCTGAAGTTTTGAGACTAGATTATGTCACATGTGACATTAATTTGTCATAACTAGTCTCAAAAATTCAGCAACAGATTAATCCCCCCCCCCCCCATGAACCATGGACCTTGGTGTTGGTGGGGAGGCTTGCATGCCTCAGTGATACAGATAGCCGTACAGTAGATGCAACCACAATGGAGGGTATCTGTTGAGAAGCCAAACAAATGTGTGGCTCCTGAAGAGGAGCAGCAGCCTGTTCAGTAGCTGCAGGAGCAACAGTCTGGATGATTGACTGATCTGGCCTTGTAACATTAACCAAAACAGCCTTACTGTGCTGGTACTGCCAACAGCTTAAAGCAAGGGGAAACTACAGCTGTAATTTTTCCTGAGAGCACGCAGCTTTACTGTATGGTTAAATGATGATGGAGTCCTCTTGGGTAAAAGATCCTGGAGGTAAAATAGTCCCCCATTCAGATCTCCGGGCAGAGACTACTCAGGAGGATGTCGTTATCAGTGAAAAAAAAACTGGCATTCTATGGATCAGAGTGTGGAATGTCAGATCTCTGAATTGGATAGGCAGGTAAGAAAATTTAAAAAGGGAAATTGATGGGTTAAAGTTAAATATAGTGGGAATTAGTGAATTTCAGTGGCGGGAGAAACAAGACTTCTGGTCAGGTGAATAAACACAAAATCAAATAGCGGTAAGGCAGGAGTAGGTTTAATAATGAAAAAAAAAAAAAAAAATAGAAGCACGTGTAAGCTACTACAAACAACATAGTGAATGCATTATTGTAGCCGAGATAGACACAAAGCCCATGCCTGCCACAGTAGTACAAGTTTATGTGCCAACTAGCTCTGCAGATGACAAAGAGCTTGAAGAAATGTATGATAAAATAAATGAAATTATTCAGATAGTGAATAATTTAATAGTCATGGGGGGACTGGAATTCGATTGTAGTAAAAGGAAGAGGAGGATACTGTGTGAAGAGCTTGATACAGCACTGAAAGACCTAAGTCAAAACAAGGCCCCAGGAGTAGACAACATTCCATTAAAACTACTGATAGCCTTGGGAGAGCCAGACCTGACAAAACTCTACCACCTGATGAGCAAGATGTATGAGACAGGCAAAATACCCTCAGACTTCAAGAATAATGTCATAATTCCAATCCCAAAGAAAGCAGGTGTTGACAGATGAGAAAATTAACGAACTATCAGTTTAATAAGTCACAGCTGCTAAATACTAACATGAATTCTTCACAGACGATTGGGAAAACTGGTAGAAACCAGCCTCGGGGAAGATCAGTTCGATTCCATAGAAATGTTGGAACACGTGAGGCTATACTGACCCTATGTCTTGTCTTAGAAGATAGATTAAGGGAAGGCAAACCTACATTTCTAACATTTCTGGACTTTGACCCTATGTCTTGTCTTAGAAGATAGATTAAGGGAAGGCAAACCTACATTTCTAACATTTCTGGACTTAGAGAAAGCTTTTGGCAATGTTGACTAGAATACTCTCTTTCAAATTCTGATGGTTGCAGGGGTCAAATACAAGGAGCAAAAGGCTATTTACAATTTGTACAGAAACCAGATGGCAGATATAAGAGTTGATGGCCATGAAAGGGAAGCAGTGCTTGGGAAGGGAGTGAGACAGGGTTGTAGCCTATCCCCTATGTTATTCAGCCTGCATATTGAGCAAGCAGTAAAGGAAAGAAATAAAAACTTTGAGGTTTGCTGATGACATTGAAATTCTGCCAGAGACAGCAAAGGACCTGGAAGAGGAGCTGAACGGAATGGACAGTGTCTTGAAAGGAAGATATAAGACGAACATCAACAAAAGCAAAATGAGCAGAATGGGATGTAATCAAATGAAATCAGGTGAAGCTGAGGGAATTAGTTAGGAAATGAGACCCTTAAAGTAGTAGGTGGGGAGCAAAATAACTGATGATGGTCAAAATAGAGAGGATATAAAATGTAGACTGGCAATGGCAAGGAAAGCATGTCTGAAGAAGAGAAATTTGTTAACATTGAGTATAGATTTAAGATTAAGGAAGTCTTTTCTGAAAGCATTTGTATGGAGTGTAGCTATGAATGGTAGTGAAACATAGACAAGAAATGGTTTAGACAAGAAGAGAGTAGAAGCTTTCAAAATGTGGTGCTACAGAAGAATGCTGAATATTAGATGGGTAGATCATGTAACAAATGAGGAGGTATTGAATAGAATTGGGGAGAAGAGGAATTTGTGCACAACTTGACTAGAAGAAGGGATAGGTTGGTAGGAGATGTTCTGAGGCATCAAGGGATCACCAATTTAGTACTCGAGGGCAGCATGAAGGGTAAAAATCGTAGAGGGAGACCAAGAGCTTAATATGTAAGCAGATTCAGAAGGATGTAGATTGCAGTAGTTACTTGGAGATGAAGACACTTGCACAGGATAGAGTAGCATGGAGAGCTGCATCAAACCAGTCTCTGGACTGAAGACCACAACAACACCATTAATTTTGTCCAAAATTTATTAACCATGAATTTGTTGTTGTTGTTTTTGGGGTGTATGGATGTTCAATGGTAATGTTATCAGCAGCCTTACAAATATTAAAAGAAATGAATATGGGTAAAAGGCCTAAAAACATTGGCACACTCACTCATTCACCAACACCTATTCATTTGTGTTGATCCACACAATCACTTCACATCACTTGCTGTAAAACAAAGGAGAAATAGTGAATACACAAGAGATTAAAACAGAAGGAAAACGACAGAGGAGCTAAAACTATGGCACAGGAATATGTGACCGGTTGCACCAGAACAAGTTGGTACACATCGGAGGACTGTGGCCTATGCCAAGACAAGTAAGGAGGACTTAATCCCATCTTCGTTATCAAAAGGTGGTATGCCACAGCCACGTAGTGCATTTTACTAGACACAGTTTGTTACCTGTCACTTCCAGCCACTCATCTTCCCATTGACACATGACTCCATAGCTCAATGGCGATGAGACAGCATATAGGGGGTTAGCTCACTGAAATAACTGAGAATCATGACACACCTCCTTGGCTGCTGCATCTGCCTTTGTGGTTCCTGCAATACCCATGTGTCCTGGTACCCAGCACAAAACATGTCCTTCCCCAGACATTGTAGGAAGAGGAGGGTGTCCTGGATATTCTGGACTACTTTAGCTATTGGATGCAAGAATTGCAGAGATTATAGGGCATTCAGAGAATCAGAACAGACAAGGAATGTTGCACTCGAAGCACATCTCATCTACTCCAGTGCCCACAAGATCACACATAATTCTGTATCAAAGACAGTAAAGTCTTGAGGGAGTTGGACCTAGAGGACACGATCAGGGAGCAACCAACAGCCCCCCCACCCCCTCCTCCCCCGTATTGATCCATCAGTAAAGACAGCTTTGGAGGTGTGGGTCTCAGTTGCTCAGTTAAAATATCACAAAATAACTTATTAAAACATATGCAGGCATGCAATCTCTTCTGTACTACACCAATCTAAAGTTACTCTGGGTTTCTGCAGTAACCATGATGGCAGGTGGTTAAAACCCTCAATTTGGGGTTGTACGTGTTCCACACCAAGTGACTCCACCACGCATCGCATACGGCTCTCAAGTGTCAGTGTTGCTTCCGGACAACTGGAGTAAAGGTGTTCCAGAGGTGGACAAGCAACAGTATGATATGCAGATGATGTCAGAGCTGTGAGGAACTTTGCTGATGCATCATGAGGAGCTCGCTACTGGATGGTGAGTGGCAGTTCCCCAGTCTTATCACAGAGACTGGATATAGGGCTGGTCCTGTAGACACCCATGGCCAGCCTAATCCCTTCATGGTGGACAGTGTCAATAATATTAAGGTAAGAAGGTCCTGCTGATCTGAACACTGTGCATCCACAGTCTAGCCATGAACACATGAAAGCCGTATAAAACTGGAGCAGATGTTCCCTGTCTGCTCCCCAAGACCTGTTGCTAAGTTTCTTTATCATATTCTCATATTCAGTGAATTCTGGGTTCTGGTTTTCAAGTCCCTCAGGTGTGGTAAACATGACAATTTGGAGTCAAAATGAGCTCCAGAAACCTCACTGAATCTTTAAAATGTTGAATGGTGTCCCTCGCTTGCAAATCAGGTAAATTAAAAACACGACAAGAATGATTAAAATGAACACACACACACTTATCTGCAGAAAACTGAAAACACGTCTTTGCAGCCCACCTCTCTAACCTCCGCAGAGTAAGTTGCAACTTATGGGTTGCTGTTGCAACACTGGAGGAGGAACAGAAAACAGCAAAATTGTCCACAAATAAAGAGCACTGTACAGGACTCCTTATTGTAGACATGATATTGTTTATGGCTATGGCAAAGAGGATAGCACTTAAAACACTGTCCTGAGGAACATCATTTCTGGCTCAAAATGATCCAATAGCTTGACATCAATTCAGGACCTAAAAAAGCACTCAGACAGGAAGGACCGTATGAGTATCAGAAGGTGGCCATGGAAGCCTCATTGCTGGTATTGCAGGAGAACAGTGTGTCTACAAGTAGTGTCATATGCCTTACTCATTATTAAGGAATACAATGAGACAATGATGTTTACATAAGAAAACCTGCTGAATAGTCACCTCTAGTAGGGTCAGATTGTGAATAGCAGACCAAAATCTTCAGAAACCATATTGGGAGCAGCTAAGGAGTTGGCTGGTCTCTATTCACTCCTGGGTCTTTCCTACACAGGTCATTAAGGCGACACTCAAGTAACTACTGGGGCGTGTGCAGTCCTTTCCTGGTTTGAGGAGAGGAATCAAAATTACCTCTCTACATGAGCTGGAAAAGAGACCTGTCTACCATATCAAATGAAAACATTTGAGGAGGATTTCCCTTGACACTGCTGGCAAATGTTGAACCATGAGGTACTAGATTTGGTCTGACCAGATGCAGTATCACGAGTCTCAGACAGTGACGATTACAGCTCCCATGTGGAGAAATGGCAGTTGTAAGACTCAGATTGCTGGGATCTGACGTCCGACATGCTCGTCTCTGCAGTCACGCAGTAGCAGCAAAAAGTCAGATCCTAGCTGGCATCGACAGTAGTTGCTGCAAAATGCTCTACGATCATCTGAGCAATGTCGCCAGGCATTGATTGGAGACCCCTCTTTCAGCACTGCTGCTACTTGTTAATGACTGTGTTTACTGGAAATCCTCCTGATGGCTTTCCATACTTTTGTAGAACAAGTGGAATTTTTGACGGAGTCCAGTAATGCTTGCCATAACCTTTCCTTGCTCTCCTTACTTAGTTACCAAGCCTAGGCTCTCATGAGTCAAAAGGCTGTGAGGTTGTCCAATGTTGGGTGGTATTTAAACTGTCAAAGAGTAGCACACTTGTCCCAGATTGCTGAGGACTTTTCGACAGGTAAGTCAGTGGCATGACTGATCACTTGTGTAATGTGGACAACCCATTCCTGGACACTGTCGCGATGTTCAAACACAGCCAGCTGCCTGAACAGCATTCAGTTAGCCCTGCTGACCATCGATTTAGGTGGCTTCTTTCAGGTAATGCTTCTTCCACTATGTTAATTCTGAGTGGGAAGTAATCGATGGAATAAAGGTTGTCATTGACTTCCCACTGAACAGAATCTGTGAGGGCTGAAGAGCAGACAGAGGTCAATGGCTGAGAATGGCCCAGTAGCAGCACAGAAATGAGTGGGAATACCTGTGCTGAGGATGTACAGATCGTGGGATGTAATGAGGCTCTCGAAAACCGGACCTCGAGGGCAAGCAGATGTTCAGCCCCACAAAACATGATAGTCATTGAAGTCTCTCGGTAGAAAAAATGGTTGGTGGAGCTGTTCGATAAGATCTGTGAGAGCCTCAGAGTCTATTGTATCTTGTGGAGGTAAATACAGTGAGCAAACAGTGCTCCTCTGACACACCTGAATTTCAACTGCTACTGCTTGCAGGTTTATTGCCAAGGGAAGAGCAGAGAGATGGTGCACATTATTGACAAACACAATGACCCCTTCCTTGACCGTTTTCCCAATGAGGTCATCCTTATGGGAGAACATATAGCCCATAGTACAGAGGCATCAGAGACTTGAAAGTGCATTTCCTGCAAACACAAGCAAAGGGGCATTCCTGTGCTAGGAGTTTTGGTTCTTCACTTGTGTCCTGAACCCACTAATGTTTCACTGTAGGATGGGAATCACCTATCACAGGGGCAGCACTTTCATCCTGACTTTCTATTGGGGAGGGGAGCTTGCAATGGGTGGCAGCTCAGTCTTGGGGTGAGATGATTGCCCCACTCCAACATCAAGGTCCTTCATCTCTGAAGGCTACTTAGACCGAGTCCTGCATGCCTAGGTAAGCCTTGTACAACTGAAGTGTGCCAGAGTCCCCAAACGTTGTCTGCTAATGACCGTTCCACCTCAACAGTCAAGCATCCCACAAGCGTGCAACAAACCTTGTGATTGAGCATGTTTTTATACAGGCTTTTACCGTCCTCGCAATCCAGGCGGTCAAGCTGAGAAGCTCATTCCCTGTGATACACAACGTAGCACTGCTGCACCCTACAGTGATTGCTGAAGCACACCCAGAGCTCACAGTGACAGGGGAATGGCAGCCATAACCAGCCCCAGTTCAGGAGCCCCCAGGTCACCAAGCCCCTGAGAGCTTAACCATGAATGTGAAGGCAGTTAAAAACAATTATTCTTATGTTGACTTTGTATTTTAAAACAGAGATTGCACCTTAGAAACCACTGCAACACAAAAGCATACATATACCCTGTCCTTTACCAGTGTATGTATATTTATAAATCTATGTAACAAAAAGGCTTATGTTCCTTTAGCTATGTATAATTGCTATAACTTGCAACCCATACCATGAACATGATTTTGTGGACAAATAAACAGATAAATAAAATATGGTCATTTATGTTGTTGTGATCTTCAGTCAGAAGACTGGTTGATGCAGATCTCCACACTGCTCTATCCAGTGCAAGCCTCTTCATACCTAAATAACTGATGTAACCCACATCAATTTGAACCTGTTTATTGCACCCATATCTTGGTATCCTTCTACAATTTTTACCCCTCACACTTCCCTCCAGTACTAAACTGGTGATTTATTGATGTCTCAGAATATGTTTCATCAATTGATTCCTTCTTTTAATCAAGTTATGGCATAAATTTCTGTTCTCCCTAGTTCTATTCAGTACCTCCACATTAGTTATTTGATCTACCCATCCAATCTTCAACATTCTTCTGTAGCACTGTATTTCAAAAACTTCTGTTCTCTTCTTGTCTGAACTGCTTACAGTCAACATTTCACTTCCATACAAGCCTATGCTCCAGCAAATGTCTTCAGAAAAAGGCTCCCAATACTCAAATTTATATCTGGCATTAACAAATTTATCTTCTTCCATGAAACCTGAGTTTATCTGGGAGGTTACTGTGATTCACACAATCAAATGCCTTAGATATATCACACAAAATAGTAACTGGTGCTATTTTGTTATTTAATGCTATAAAATTTGGTGAATGAATGTACAAATGGTATTCCCAGTTGAGCAAGTCTTCTGAACACCAACTTCTGATTTACTAATGATAGAATTGTTGCTGGGGGTAGGATACTATTCTACAACAGCCTACACTGATCAGACAGAGCTTTACAACCACCTGCCTAACAGCCAGTATCTCCACCTTTAGCACATATAAGAGTGGTGTCAAGTCATGTAGGAGTAAGGTTTGGTAAGTTGCTGGAGGGAGTTGGAACTGCATCTGCACACACAAGTCATCTAACTCCCATAAATTCCAGAGAGGGGAGCAATGAGCTCTGATGCCACATACAATCACATCCCAGATGTGTCTGATCGGGTTCAGATCAGTCGAGTTTGGTGTGTGTGGGGGAGGGGGGAGTGGGAGTGAGGGGGCAGCTTATGTATTGGAACTCGATACTGTGTTTCTCGAAGCACTCCTTCACACTCCTGGCCTTGTGACATGGTGCATTATTTTGTTGAAAAATGCCACTACCAATTGGAAACGTGATCACCGTGAAGGAGTGTATATGGTCTGCAACCAGTGTACAATACTATTTGGCTGTCATGGTGCCTTGCATGAGCTCCACTGGACCCAAGAATGCCACGTGAGTATTCCCCATAGCATAATGGAGCCACTACCAACTTCCCTCCGTCACGCAGTACAGGTGTCAAGGAGCTGTTCCCCTGGAAAACAACAGATTCATGCCCTCCCATCAGCATGATGGAGAGGTATCAGGATTCATCAGATCATGCAGCACTCTGCCACTGTGCCAACATCCAGTGCCGACAGTCGCATGTTCATTTCAGTTGTAGTTGGCGATGTCGTGATGTTAACAGAGGCACATGCATGGGTCGTCTGCTGCGGGGGCCTACTATTAGGAGTATTTGGTACATCGTGTGTTCAGACAACTTGTACCTGGCCAGCATTAAAGTCTGATGTTAGTTCCGCCACAGTTTGCCATCTCTCCCATTTTACCAGTCTGCCCAGCCTATGATGTCTGACACCTGTAACAAGGGGTGGTCATCCAACCCCATGACCTATACATGTGGTTTCACCTTGGTTTCACCTTGGTTTCACCTTGGTTTCACCATAACAGCACTCCTCGAACACCCAACTAGTCATTCTGTTTCTGAAATGCTCATGCCAAGCCTCCAGGTCATCACAATCTGCCTTCGGTCACACTCAGATAAGTCA
Source organism: Schistocerca cancellata (assembly GCF_023864275.1). Classification (NCBI taxonomy): domain Eukaryota; kingdom Metazoa; phylum Arthropoda; class Insecta; order Orthoptera; family Acrididae; genus Schistocerca; species Schistocerca cancellata. Next base: position 861,018,622 of record NC_064627.1, on the reverse strand, counting down.
AATGCCTTCCCCATTCTACACTTGAACAGCACACTAACTGATACTACATGCACCGTGGGTGTGTCTGACTAGCAGTCATTCCTCACCAGATGACACTGCTATCACCTGGGCAGGTGTATATCAATAGTATGTTGGTGGTTGTCATGTTCTGACTGATCAGAGTATATCACCCTTATCAAATGTTTTGGAAAATGTTGGCAATAGTGAAACAGGTTGGTAGTCATCAACATCTCTCCTCACCTTTCTTATGGTGGGATTTAACAATGACATATTTAAATTTCTTTGGAAAAATGCTTTGAGTTATACATCACATGTTAAAGAAAAGCAAGTAAGCATGCTTATTATGTGGAAACAAGTTTTTAGTACTCCATGGTCCATTTTTCTTTTTTCTACACAGCTGTTTAATGTCCACTCTGAATAGTTTATGAGGCAACCTGTTAATAAATAATGATATGACTTTATCATGGAATAGATTAAATTCTATCTGAACGTTTTGTTCATTACAAATTTCATTTCAGGATATTTCTTGAAGACCATTCTTAAAAATTTCTCTCCTGTTGTCATTAATTATTCTAACTAATTTCCACCTATGGAAATCTATACTTTAAAATGCTATCTTGCTTGTTTTAACTAACTGTGCATCATGATCAAGAGATCATTTGTTCCTGGGTATACAGTTATTTTCTTGTTCTGAGCTTCACTGAAGAAAACATTATCAGTCAGAGCTTTACTGTCTTTATAAAACAATGTTGGAAATTTAATCACTGAGAGAGAATTGTAGAAGCCAAACAAGGTTTCCATATTGGTTTTTCTATCAGTATCCTTTAGAAAATCTACTTTAAAATCACCACAGAATAATAGCTGTTTGTTGTTTTCCAACAGATAGTACATAAGGTATCCATATGCTTTACAAACAGTTCCAAACTTGCCACTGGGGATCTACATGCAATTACAATTACAAGCCAACTATTTTCAGTACTGATTCACAAACACACACTTTTACACCCCAATCTCTACAAAATCTACTTGTTTTAGTATCTGAATTTTTGTTCAGTCTTTATATACATAGCAACTCCACCTCCTCCCATATTAGCTCTACATAAGTAAGATGTTACAGTGTAACCCTTTATGCTGAACTTCTCTAATTCACACTGAAAGATACAGTAAGAAGACTGCTAATAATAGTAGTATAATTAAGTCAATGAAAACTGAGAACATTGGAGTTACAAATGAAGTAAAAATTGCTAGCTCACTCAATAAACACACAATTTAAAGCATGAAAGAAATCATCAGGCATCTAAGCATTCTAAAATACTTTAATAACTATCCTATTTAATGTTCCTGGAACCAGTGACAAAACATGAACTTATAAAAGGACATTCCGAAACAAAAACCCAAGCAGTGTGTAGAAGATATGAAATCAACTAATGATCCTTGTTAGTGAAGATATAATTGAATCATTGTTGGATACAACAAACTGCTCATTCAGAAAGGAATATTCCAGAGAAATTAAAAGTAGTCTAAATATACTATAAAGGTGATAAGAATGATCCAAAGAAATATAGACCACTATTTTAACATATGGTTTCTCAAACATAATAGAGACACTTATGCACAGCAGATTGATTAATTTCACAGACAAACACAATATTGTGATTCTGGTAGACCACAGTTTCCAAACAGAGAAATCTACAGGATCAGCTACATCTAGGCTACCAGAACCTGTCAAACAATGGAAACTGCAGGTAGGAATGTCAACAGTGTAAGAAAAGACAGATTGCTACTTACCATAAAGATGACACATTAAGTTACAGACAGGCATAATTAAAAAGACGCTTACACAAAGCTTTTGGCCACAGCCTTTGTCAGAAAAAGAGAAGCACATGCCGTTTATTCCAACAAGCAAGCACACCTCATGCACACATGACCGCCAACTCTGGCAACTTGGGCCAGACTGCAGCTATCACTTGGGATGGAAGCAGCAATCTGGAGGGGGCAGGGATCAGACAGCAGTGCACAGGGGAAAGGGGGGGGGGGGGGGTGAGGTGCAGGGACTAAAATGCCAACAGGCACAGCATCAGGACATTGTGGGGCAGGGAGATTGGGAAAACGGGGCAAAGAAGGAGAGGAGCAGGGAAAGATGAACAGGTGGGCTGGCAGAGGGCGGCAAGCAAAGAGAGTGTTGTGAGATGAGAACAGGGAGGAGGTGATAGGACAGAGGAGTTGGAAACTGTTGGGTAGAGGGTATGGGGACAGTATGTAATGATATCTTGAAGCTGGGATAATTACAGAAGTGGAGAATGTATTGTAAGGGAAACTTCCATCTCCACATTTCAGCAAAGTGGGTGGTGGAGGATACAGATGGCTTGGGTATTGAAGTAGTCATTGAAATCAAGCAGGTTATTTTCAGCTGCATGTTGGGCAGTGGTGTGATCTACTTTGCTCTTGACCACATTTTGGCAGAGGTCATTGATTCTGGTGAATAGCTAGTTGGTAGTCATATCAATATAAAAAGCTGAGCAGTGACTGCAACACAACTGGTACGTGACATGGCTGCTTTCACAGGTGTCCCAGCCTCTAATGGAGTAGGATAAGACTGTGGGGGGCTGGAATAGGAAGTGCTGGGTGAGTGAATTGTGCAGGTCTTGCATCTGGGTCTTCCATGGGGACATGATCCCTAAGAGAATGAGATGGAATTGGGAGTGGCACAGGGATGGACAAAGATGTTGCAGGGATTGGGTGGGCAATGGAACATTGCTTTACAAGGTGTGGGAAGGAACTCGGATAGGATGTCTCTCATTTCAGCACCTGACAATGGGTAATCAAAGACCCGGCAAAGGATGTGGTTCAGTTGTTCCAGTCCAGAGTGGTATTGGATGACGAAGAAGGCACTCCTTTGTGGCTGTTTCTTGGGGGTGGTGGGAGGATTGGGAGTGTGAGGGGAAACGGTATGTGGCCAGGCTGCATGAAAGGGATTTTTTGGTATGAAAGGGATAACAGCTGTTGAAATGCAGGTGTGGTTGGTGGATTTAATGAGGACAGAGGTTCAGATGAAGGCATTGAAAGGAGGAGGTCAACATACAGGAAGCAGGCCCACTGGGTTGAGGAAGACCAGGTGAAGGAGATGGGAGAAATGGTGTTGAGGTTTATTGCATAACTTACTTTTTTGAAAAGAGAGGAAAAATGTTCTGTTAATTTGGAATGAAAATGTTTGATTAAAGAAAATCTCTTTTATGTTCATTAAAACCCATGGCTATATTTTCTCAGGGTGCTGTGGCCAAGAATATCATGCGTATTCCAATATGAAGACATCCGTCTTACTCATGACGGATAAAAAAATTATCTTTCTTTAATGTTAGGCAATAAGCAAACTTAATATAATATTCAAACAATTATTTTTCTCTGTGAGGCTTGATGCTCCAGTATAGCTGCCTAAGTGCAATGGCAGCATACACAATTAAAATAATTCCTTTCAATAAAACTGTACCTTTGGCCTAAAAATGAAATGGAAATTATTATGAGACGCTGATTTACATATACAGATGTGCAGATGGATATGTATGTGTGTGTGAGTGTACCGTATTTACTCGAATCTAAGCCGCACTTTTTTTCCGGTTTTCGTAATCCAAAAAACCGCCTGCGGCTTAGAATCGAGTGCAAAGCAAGCGGAAGTTATGAAAAATGTTGGTACATGCCGCCACAACTAACTTCTGCCGTCGAATATATGTAGCGCTACGCATGCATGCTTTGTAAGCACAAAGATAAATACTGGCGCCAAAACCTCTGCGTCAGTAAATAAATTTTAAAAAAAGTTGAAGACGAGCTTTTTTTCTCCGCCGCGAGTTTCGACCACTGCATTTTCATACATTATCCTAAGAAGTAAATACAAATTCCGTATTGTTCATCTTCGAATGTAGCACAATTTCAGTGTACTACAAAAATCTGACTGGCAAGACTGTTTGGGATGTTTGTCAATATGGCCAACTCTACGTTCTGAATTTTTTCCTATCTGTGAGAAGAGATGGTTGCTAATAGGAACCTGATGAAATTTGAATCACATACAGTATTCTCTTCACCATAAGAATAATACGAATATAAACATTTTGCCATGTATTCTTTCGTGTTTGCTGCTATCTCATTTAAATCCTGCCTGCCAAATAAACTACAAAACTAGAGTAGAGTGAGACAACAGCAAACGCGGAAGAATGTACGTATCGTGTCATGTTTATATTCGTATTATTCTTATGCCTAATAGTGATACAGTCAGAAATGAAGCACGGCAAGTGACTAGATTTTTAAATCTAAGATGACTCTAATTTCTGTGCAGAATTTGATGTAATAAAGAAGCGGCCGCAAAGCTTTTCAAACGGAGAAAAATTTCCGCCCAACTCTCGTTCAGAACATGTTCTATCATACATCATTATCAAAGAAAGCAGCAGTGTAAGTAACAACAAATAGCAGTCTCTTGCCATTGTTTCGCTAATGAGACGATTCCTCTCCTTTTTTTTTTTTAATTGTATGCGGCGGTAGCGTGCACAAAAGCAAGCCATGCCGCGAGCCGCGACAGGCCGTAAACACGCACTATCAGAATGCGACAAACAATGCATGACACAGTGCAGTAATGCATTTTCAGCTTAAGATTGACGCAAACACCTATAACAAAGAAAACGGCACTTATCAGATCAAAGCAAAATAAGCAATCGATTCAAACCAGACGAAGCACGTGAAAAAGGAAGGGCACCCGTATAAATACGGACGGAGCGCCTGACGCATAGCAATAGCTACGTGGTAAAGCTTAACTGCTAAGCTTACGACTCGAACCAAACTACTGTAGCTGTATCGTCATTCATTCGGCCTAAATTGTGTCTCATATTACAATGGACCAACTTTGTTTCGATTTGGAGGTGCGGCCTACAACTTTTCTCTCCCCTTGAATTTCGAGTCTCAAATTTCAGGTGCGGCTTAGATTCGGGAAATTTTTTTTCCTTTATTTCGAGTCTCATTTTTCAGGTGCGGCTTAGATTCGAGTGCGGCTTAGATTCGAGTAAATACGGTATACCTGTCCCATTTTTTCCCCCTAAGGTAAGTCTTTCCGCTCCCGGGATTGGAATGACTCCTTACCCTCTCCCTTAAAACCCACATCCTTTCATCTTTCCCTCTCCTTCCCTCTTTCCTGATGAAGCAACCGTGGGTTGCAAAAGCTTGATATTTGTGTGTGTGTTTGTGTGTTTTTTATTGTGTCTATCTACTAGCACTTTCCCATTTGGTAAGTCACAGCATCTTTTTTAAATATATTTTTCCCATGTGGAATGTCAGAAATTCTAAATACACTACACGTAGTACAAGTAATTCTTTGCAGACTGTAATCTAAATGCAACATCAGAACCAACCAGGCACAGAAGACAAAGAAGAAGAAGACAAGAGAAGACAATGAAATCTTTTCTTATATACTATGATACAGAGATAATAGTAATTACAATTCTCTGAGCACATTTAGTGGCTCCACTGTAGTCACATATCGATACAGTGATTTACATTACTGTTTTAAAGAAGCGATGCTATAGGTTGTGAAGGGATGAAGATAGGGTGTCTTGGCTCTGAATTAGGATCAAGACGATATCACCAATGAACCTGAGCTCAGACTAGGGGTTTGGCGTTTTGCAAGGCTAGGAAGGTCTCCTCTAGATGGCCCACAAACAGATTGGCTTAGGAAGGTGTCAAGTGGGTGTCCACGGCTGTACCGCAGACTTGTTCATATACCTCCCCTTCAAAGGAGAATTAGTTGTGGGTTAGGATAATGTTAGTAATGTGTATGAAGAATGAGGTAGTGGGTTTGGAGTTTGAATGATGTTGGGAAACATAGTGCTCTATAGCAGTAAGAACATGGGCATGAGGGATATTGGTGTATAGAGAGATGATGTCAACAGTGATGAGTTGGGATGCAGGAGGTAAAAGAGTGAGGATGGTGCAGAGTTGGTGAAGGATGTGGTTGGTATCTTTAATGTGGGAGGATTATTTACAGACAACTGGTTGGAGGTGTTGGTCAATGAAGGCTGAAATTCTTTCAATGGAAGCACAATAACCAGCCACTATTGGGCATGCAGGATTGTTGGGTTTGTGGGTTTTGGGGAGCATGTAAAAGGAGGGTGGGCAAGGTGTCATAGGACTGAGGAGGGAAATGGGTTCAGTGAAGAAGGTCTGGGAAGGGCCTAATGCTTTAAGCAGGGATTGGAGGCTGTATTGGACTTCTAGGATGGGATGACTTTTGCAGATAATAAGGGTGGAGGAGTCAGATAATTGGCAGAAGACTTCCACCAGGAAGTCACTGCAATTTATAACAACAGTGGTGGAACCTTTGTCTGCTGGTACAAACAGTTGCCTCTAGGATAACAAAATCTATTATAGATGCTTTAGACAAGAGAAACTTGCCAAATGCTCTGTTTCTGAATTTGCCTTAATTTTCACACTATCATCCATACTTGTCCAATAGAAAAAATTCAAAGCTATGATGGCACACATGACATGCAGTGCAATGGATAAAATTGTATGGTGGAAACAGAAACTGATTGCAGATTTGAAGTCATATCCATTAACCATGCAGTACCTCATATATCGGTGTTTAGTCCTTTATTGTTCAACCTCTTAATGAACGACAAGAAAATCAGTGAGTAGGAATAAAAAGTACTACACACTGATGACATGCCATTGGTAAATCTGGATAAAAATCAGGTGAATATCAATGTCTACATCTGCATCTACATCTATATCCATAATCTGCAAACTAGTGTGAAGTGCCTGGCAGAGAGTATGCCCCATTGGTACCAGCTATTAGGGCTTTCTCCCATTCCATTCACATATGGAGTGTGGGTAGAATGACCGTTTAAATGCCTCTATGTGTGTTGTAATCAATCTGATCTTGTCCTATGATCCTTATGGGAGCAGTGATCTATGGGGAGCTGTAGTATATTCCTCTAGTTATCATTTAAACCTGGTTTTGAAACTTTGTAAGTAGACTTTCTCAGGATAGTTTATGTCTGTCTTCACTGGATGAAAAAAGCACATTTACTTCAATAGCTAATTAGATGGCTCATATAGAATGACTTACGTACATCTAAAGAAAAAGAAATATTCATGGTGTTCACTAAGAAACAAATGGAATACCACATAGGTATGCAGGGTAGTCAGAAACAGTCTGAAAAGCTTATAAGGGTGTTGGGGTGTTGCAGAGTAGGTTGGGCTGAAAAATAATGGAGAAGAAAAACATTTGATGTGTTGCAACATTTCTGAGTTAATTAGCAATGAAGTTAGCCAAGCAGGCCACTGCACATGCAAATTCAAGTGGTCCACCATATACAATTAGTGACAGTCATCCTTGTAGCATAGACGAAAGTGGAAGAGACTGCTCATCCTTCGGATCAGATTCAATCCTTACTACCATCCCAGGCCCAATTTTTGTATTTCTGTCTTGTTCAGTTTCAGGAAACCTACTGAAGAACACATTGGGTGACACCATCTCTGGTGGGCTGCCTGAATCTGAGCACACAACAGACTGATGGCTAACTTCAATGCTAAATAATTTGGAAGCAGCACAATATACCAGATTTTTCTCTTAACAATATTTCTCACCACAACCTACAATGCACAAGATTTTCAGACTGTTTCTGATCACACTGTATTTATAAATGGAACAACAATAAAAGAAATTACATCCGTAAATTTTTTGGGAAATTATACACAGTCCAGTCACATTAATGTGGCCACCTGTCAGAATCCTGAATAACCACCTTTTGCAATATGGGTGTGCAGGAAAGACAGTCAATGAGATTCTGAAAGGTACTGACAGGGGTGTGGAGCCATGCCAACTCCAGTGCCATGACCAAGAGAGTACGGTAAACTCATCCCACTGCTCTTTGAACAACACATGTAAACTGGACCTTACACACACACACACACACACACACACACACACACATACACACAGCCACCTGTCCAATGGACCATAAAACATGATTCATCTGAGAAGGCCACCTGTCACCACTCAGTGGACATCCAGTTGCAGTATTAGTGTGCAAATTCCAGCCTTTGTCACCAATGAACAGCAGTCAGTACAGGTGCGTGAAATAGGCGCTGCTGTGGAGCCTCATAAACAGCAATGTTCATTGAATGGCCATAGAGAGACAATAATGGTAGCTCTTGGTTCATATGGGTGGCCAGTTACCCAACAACTGCACATCTACTCCCCTGCACACAGCTCTGCAAGTATTGTTCATCCCTGTCATCTATGGCTCATTATGCACCACAGTTGTCTCAGTGCCAGTTTTGGATATCATGCTCAGTATACTGTAACTATGGTGCCACATGAAAAGTTTTCAAACAAATCTGTTTCAAAAATGCTTTTACACTTGGCCCAAAAGCCAATGATAATGCACTTTTCGATGTCAGATAAATCACTTCACTTCTTCAATATGACAATGACTGCACTGTTTTCCTGCCCCCCCCCCCCCCCCCTACACACACCTACCCCAGGAAAAACACTTTAAGTACCCTTCACCCTTCACTGCTAGTGCTTCCACCTGTCATCTGTGAGTGATTATTGAACATTGATATTAATGTGACTGGATCAGGTATTAGCAAATAATCTCAAACAGAGATAATGTATGTAAAATGTAAATTAAATACTGTATTATTTATTATGATGCTGCTTGCACCTTATGCCAATAAAAAAACTTCTGTGTACAGTACTATAGTACCAATAACACAAAAGAAATTTTTGTACTGCAAAAAAGGCTATTAGTACCTTCTGAATAAAAACAACGTGACTCCCATAGAACTACAAACATTGATGATTCCATTTCTGCATATATATAGAACAGTTTTTTTTAATAAAAGAGGACACATCACTAGAAGAAAACATACATTTTCAACACAGAGACTGAGAGTTGTTGAGAAAGACTCACGATACTCTGTTGCTCAACTAGTAAAGTGCTTGCCAAATGGTTTGTGGGATGGTATGAGTAAAACAACATTCCAAAAACTGTTTAAGAATTATTTAGTACAAAAAAAGTATTGTGAGATAGAAGTATTGATAATTTCTGTCCAAACACTGGGATTGAGTTATTCTTAACGACTCCTTGATGCAATACTTTTTTCAATGATCTTAACCTAATTGGTCACAATATTTTATTCTCCGCTCAGGGACTGGGTATTGTGTTGTCTTCATCATCATTTCATCCTCATCGACATGCAAGTTGCCAAAGTGGCATCAACTAAAAAGACTTGCACAAGGCACCTGGTCTACCTGACCGGAGGCCCTAGCCACATTACATTTCACTTCATTCTTAACATTTCACATTAAATCTAAGTCACTGAACGTAGTTGTATCTAAAAAAAATATTGCCAATGGATTTTGCACAATGTATTTCAATGGGAATTGTTCTGCAGCAAACAACTGAAAGCCAGATATCAACAATTCTGTGTTCTCAATAACTATTGTCTGAGAGATAATCAATGGTAAAGGCTCCACAAATGATGATACCGCACTTAATTTGCATAATCTTATTAAAAATGTCTCCAGCTGTTTTATGAACCTTAAGATATTTCCTGTTAATAACCTGTAAACAATAAGTATGATTAGCAATAAATGAATTGCTGCTACCAAACGACATTTACTTTCATTTGTAGTACTTTCTATTATAGTACATGTTTTTGTGCTATCCGGTTTACAAACACATTCTCTATACAGTAGATCTTATTTTATTGCTTCACTGAAAATTGTGCATAAAATGTCCTAATTATCTTCAGGGGAAAAAATGTTGTGAATATCCCAGTTAACAACTGAACAATAGATAAATAAAATAAATCTGTTTTAGGTGAGTCAAATAAAGGCAATCTACAATGAAGGCTTTCACAGCTGGTGTTTCTGTGATTGTTGATTTTTGTTTTATGGACCTAAGGCTGTGATCCAAAGCATATTTGTCTGGCTAACACTTTGTTTTCCAATGCTGGTGACACTATTACAAGTTACAATCTCAAAAAAGCTCAGCGACCCGAACTGTTTACAAGTGGCCACATGATGGATGGTCAGTTCATTTGAGATTATGACTGCTTTCTGAGTTTTTATACACTCTGGTAATGTCTCTAGCATTGGGAAATGGGACATTAGACAGAGAAATATACCTTGGACCATGGCCTAAAGCTCATAATACAAGAATTGCAAAGTAAAGGTGATCTAACCAATTTCTCTATTTTACTTTCTTCAGTTGTAAGTTGACAAAAAATAACATTGAAACTTTACTTTCACATACTCTTTAGCTAATTGTCTTTCAAATATACTGTTTTACAAAACCTTTTCGACTTAAAACTAATCTAACATTTAAATCATCTTAGTAGTTGTTATAGAAAAAAGCACTCACAGAGACAGCAGGCTCCCAGTACACCACATGATCCCATGCTGGTGCCTCCAGCCAGATAACACTGCTTACGATCAAGGCAAGTACCTTGTAGTTGTTGTCCATTAGAAGTTCCAGAACAAACAGTGTTCCAGTACCTTGTGATTGGTAGCACAACTGAAATAAAATTTTAACACTGAATGTCTGATTCTGTGTATTTCCTTTCCTTCTGCAGTTCATCAAGTACACAATTTTTTAATCAAATTTATGACAAAATCAATATTAATTAACTGGTGGCTAATTCACTAAGTACATTACAATTATATATATACAAAGCTATACATTTGTAATGAAAATCCTATGCAATTGTCAATTCAAGTTGGCATTAATCTGGTGGAAACTGGTGACATTCAGCACCAGACAGCCAATGTTTATAGCTCAAAGCTGCAGGTAATGTAGGGTCAATTCACGGAGAGTGCTTGACCCAAGAGAAGCAGCCAATTGGGCAGTTTTTGTGCCTAAAAGTAAGAAATTAAAAAAATCCACAGAGAAGTGTTGCCTGTCACATCAAATTGTTTATATTTATTTCATAATTTGTCTGAACACTTAGTACGTTTCAAAGACAAATGTCAAACTGGCTGGAGAACTGAGACTGATGCAGAAGCATATGTGCAGTGGCTCTGGCTTGAAGAATTAATCCAAGCACATAGACTGCTAACTGCAGATAAGATTGTAAGATTGCCAATGAAATTGGTTTCTGGGATTTCGGTTGGGTTGCAGCCCAAGGAAACACATACACTTCTGTAAGACTTGGTGTATTTCATTACAGACGTCCACATTACAATAAGTTGTACAGCCAACTGAACAAACAAGACAGTGTGGGCTGTTAAATTACCATAGTCAAAGAACTTGTGATGGTGGAGATGTGTCATTCGTACTTGTCGATGCTACACAGCCCCCCCCCCCCTCGCAGTGTGGAACATGGTTAGAGTGTAGTGGAAGGGGGCCGTGTCTGGCGGTGAAGGCAATGAGGGAGACAGCAGTGATGCAATGGAGATGTCCTTCTCCAGAGGTTGTTGCAGCAAGGTCCACACTGGGAGGTCAACGTGAAACTCCTGTAGGTGGTGTGGGCAGACGAGGCTTCAGCCCGCACATGAGGATGGGGCTGTGTGGGGAGGGACCATGTCCCCCACGTGATCGGCTGGCAGCATTCAAACTGTAACCCTCCATAGTGAGGTTACCATAGCTCGGAGGAGCGTGTGGTCGACGCCACGTGGGAGCAGGTGGGAGGTGGCGATCATCTGATGAGCCAGGTCCTCGGTCAGATGGGAGGAGTTGTCTTGCAGCAAGATGAAGATGTGATTGTCGTCAATGAGGATGGTGACATCCTCCACATGTTTGGGCAGGACATCAGTTTACAGAACCACTAAAGAGGGTAGGGAGGAGGAGGTAGAGAGAGAGGGCAAGAACCCAAGGAAGGGCGATGATTGTGATGCAGACACATGTTCAGGTGAGGGTTGTGGCAGCAGCTCTGAGTCCTCAGTGCTGGGAGGCTGCATAACATCAATGAGTGTGAAAGACGCTGGGTCAAGGTGTGTTGGTTTCATGAGGTGAAGAGAAACAGTAAATGGTGAACCTTTAACCCAGATTTTCATCATGTGAGCAGTGTGGTCTAAGACCTCATATGGGCTTGAATATGGTGGGGCAAATGGGGCCCGGATGGTGTCATCATGGAGGAAAACGAACTTGCATGAAAGTAGATCGTATGGCTCGTAAGAGTGGGGGAGGGGGAGAATCGTGGCTAGACAGGGGGAAGGGGGGGTGAGTGTCAGGAGAATGTTTGCAAAATGTGTTTGGATCTGCCTTATCCTTATGAAGTCGGGAATGAGGGTGGGTTTGCCATGGCAGATAGGTTGTTACAGCTCCCCAGGGAGGACAGGGTTTTCACCATAGACAAACGAGTGATGCCACCAGTCCATTTGCTTGGGGGTGGTACGCAGTCATGCGTCATTTGTTGATACCAAACAGCTGGCAGAGTTGGGCGAAGAGTGCTGAATTAAGTTGCCAGCCCTGGTCAGCAGTGATGGTAGTAAGGCAGCCAAAGCAATAAATCCAGGAAGAAACAAAAGCCTTAGCCACAGTTTCGGTGGTTGTATTGGTGAGAGGTACAGCCTCTACCCACCGACATAACTGATTGATGCAATAAAGAACATAACAGAAGCCCTCTGAGCGGGTAAGGGGGCCGATGAGGTCCAGGTGTACATGGCAAAAGTGACCAGATGGAATGTTGAATATGTGGAGAGGTGGAACAGTGTGCCTGGTGACTTTGTTGCACTGGCAGGTGATGCACTTCAGGGCCCAGGTCTGGCAATCGCACTTCATGTCTCGCCACACAAATCATTTGGATACGAGGCATGTTGATGACTTAATTCTGGGGTGTGCTAGAGAATGTAGTGTGTCAAACACTGAATGGTGGAGGGGGGTGGGGATGAGGGGTCGGAGGGTGCTGGTGGAGGAGTCGCATCAAACTTCCCCTTGGATGACGGTGAATTTAGCTTTGGTGAAAAAAAAATGGCTCTGAGCACTATGGGACTTAACATCTGGGGTCATCAGTCCCCTAGAACTTAGAACTAGTTAAATCTAACTAACCTAAGGACATCACACACATCCATGCCCAAGCAAGATTTGAACCTGCGACTGGAGCAGTCACACAGTTCCTGACTGAAGCACCTAGAACCATTCAGCCACCATAGCCGGCTTTGCTTTGGTCAAAGACAGCTAAGTGAAAGTGCTTTTGAAAAGTTGCTGTGTATCCTCATCCTGGTTCTGTAGGGACACAAGGTCGGAGAGGTTGATGACCATTGAGATTGTGCTAATGTGGGAAAGGAAATCTGCAATGATGTTGTTGGCGCCTTTGAAATGAGGGACTTCAGTAGAGAACTGAGAAATGAAATTGTAATGTCAAAAGTGATAGGGGGCAGGAGGGGGGGGGGGGTTGCAGGGGGGGCAGTTTGGGCAGAAGTGTTTCACCACCTCATAAACTGCTAAATAAACGGCGGTTGAAGGCTGAGTATTTTTGTTGGGCACGTGAAAGTTTCTTCAAAAAGAACTGAAGTGGCATGAGCATGGCATTGTGATGTTGTAGGACCGCACCTACCATGGAGTCACTGGCATTCATGGTGATGAAGAGTTCAGCATCTGAGATTGGATAATGAGGGTGATGGCTCATGCAAGAGAGTCTTTCAGGGCCTAGAAGGCTGCACGCATTGGTTCAATCCACGGAACGGAGCATGTCCCTTAAGTTTGCTAGCCGGCAAGGATGTTATTGAGGGTGGCCTGGGTCCTGGCTGCAGCAGGCAAATGACAACAGTAGTAGTTAATTGTTCCCAGAACCAACAGAACTCTTTGTATGTAGTGGGGAGTGGCATGGATAAGATTGATTGTACCTTCGATTCGGGAGGTGTATACCAGTGGCCAAGACTGTGTACCCCGAGAATTGGACAGATTGTTGGTGCAGTTGCAGTTTGTCAGTGTTGTTCTCGACTCCATTTGATGAGAGACTGTCCTTTTAGTATCATGATGTGGCTTTCGTGATCTTACGCGGATTTGCTGAAGTGCTGGATATCATCAAGATATATGAAACAGAAGTGGAACTGGAGCAAGAGAGAGTCAATAAAGGGTTGCCACTAATGAGCAGCATTTTTTTAACCCAAATGGCATGAAATGGTACTCGTACAACCCGATGGGGGTGATAGTCGCAATTTTCGGAATGTCTCTGCATGCGACTGGGATTTGCTGATAAGTACATTTGCAATCCAGTACGCTGAAAATTGTAGCACCTGTGAGAAGGTGAGTGAAGTCAGAAATGTTTGGTATAGGATAATTGTCCATCACAGTTCTAGCATTCAAGCATCTGTATTCGCTACACAATCGAAAGGAGGTGTCCTGCTTAGGGCTGAGGTGCACACGTGATGACCAGTTACTATCAGAGGGCTGTAAAATTCTTGCCTCAAGAAATTCCTGTATTTGCTGGCAAGCCGAGTGTAACTTGTGTGGGTTACGGCGGTAAGCCTTGAGACAAATAGGTGGGCCCTTGGACGTGATGATGTGATGAACAGTTCTGTTTGTCACAGTGGACTCTGAATGTTCGATGACTGCATATGGGTGGGGTGTGATGTCGGTTATTAGGGGTGCAAGGCTTGGATGCCGAGCATGTGGCAGGCATGAGTGGAGTGCGCAGAGGCTGCCTATTGTCTGTAGTGCGCAAGAGAGGCACGCTCAGTGGTGGTGGCACTGCTGGTATGCATGGAGCTATTGAGCGAGTCGTGCGAGGAGGAGCGAGAGAGGGGTAATGTTTATCTACACACTGGATGGGTGCACGCGTGGTGGTGGGGGGGCATGGTCAGAGCCCAAATGGCTGGATTGTCATGAGGCACACGTGTGTTAGTTTGCAAAACAGGTGAGAGAGACGTTGAGCAGAACACACCTGATGGTGGCGGGAGAGGTGGGGGTAACACTATGTGGTTGAGACTGAAGTCACATGAGATAGGTGTGGTGTTGCTAACCTGTGTGCTGTTGTCAGCAGAACTGTCAGGTGCGGCAGATGAAGGTTCGGGTGTCAGCACTGCCGAGCAGTGTGAATTGATGTGGGCAGTGATCATGGCAAGCTCGTCTTCGGCGCTTGCAATGCGATATTTCAAAGTGGTGTTCTCACAGTGGAGGGCGAATGTCTTGGCACTTTATGTCAGGATGTAATTCACAGTTGCACAAATCCTGCTCGCAAGAGCCGCACACTGATGCACTAAACAGTTAACGCCATTTACAATCCGAATAGGTGGTGGAGCACGGTCACACGGGATATGAGATTTAGAGCTGTGGTGAAATAGAGAACCTCAAATTACATTTGAAGACAGGCGGTGGTGTAATAAGAAGTCGATTCCCAGGGCTGGTTCTGCGATGTCCACCACGTTGACGATCCAGGGAAGGGAGAGGCTGTTAGAGGGGCGGAGTTGAAGCTCGACAGAGCCGTAAGTCTGGAGTACAGATGAGTTCATGGCTCACAGGAGAGAGCGTGTGCGTATGAGGGGATGTGTGACCAACGATTTAGGTACTATTGAGAAGTCAGCGTCAGTGTCCATGAGGACATTCTGACTCAAAGATTAGTCTTTGACGTAAAGGTGGCCATTTAACGGGATGGAGGCACGGACAGCATGTAGCGTGGGTTGGCGCTTATCGGACAATTGGCTTTTCAGATGCTTGCACAAGAGGGGTGGCACTTTTTTCCATCGTCACTGAATACAGTGTAGTACAAACAGTGAGGGTACATTGAGAGAGGAGGCGGCCAATTGTCCTCTAAGTGTTCGGGTTCGTACACTAGAGGGGAAGGGGGGGGGGGGGGGGGGGGTGTCGGCGTAGGCATGATATGCAGCAGCTCGGTGGGCAGAGTGTGCATGTGCTGAATCTGCAGGTGACACAGCAGTCTGGGGGGCAGAGCATGGCCTGCCCCTGCTTGCAGCTGGGTGAGCTACCATCGCAGGAATGCCAACTTGTTGTGTGAGATCCTGCTGGTGGTGTTGGTGTGTGAGTGAGTAGACCTGGTCAGTCATCCACAGATGCAAACCAATGGATTACAGAGTGTGGGGGAGGAGATGAGCCTGGAGATCTGTAGGCAGTTTTGATAACCACACTGACCACAGGATTTCGTCCAGCATCATCTGCTCGCTGACACGGAGGCATAGCGGGTGCCAAAGCTGGTACGGGGTGCAGTCGACGTGATGTTCCTCGTACAGTATTTGCAGAATAACCTCTTGTGTTTCCCACAAGAGGTGCTCGATGATAGTCTGTTTTGTGAAATCATACCTCAAAATTCACCGTGGCATCAGAAGTAAGTCACAGATCTGGTCTGAGTGCCTGTGCCGTTGAGTCATGAGGCACAGGAATTTTGAATTGTTGTCAGTGATGTGGTACTGATGCTGTCAACACAGACAGCACTGCGTAGAATGCAAGTGAGCAGTCTTTTGGAACAGATGAGAATGGCACTGAAGAACACAGAAATGATGATGTAGAACTGTCCGACGCAACGTTCGTGGTGCAGAAGTCTGACACAGAATGTATAGCCAGTGCCATGAGAAGGTGGGACGGGGGCGAGGGGGTGGGGGGTAGAAAATAGCAGACCTGTGCGTGGAGCAGCACAGTAAAATGTTCCCACTGGGCTGTTGACATGACGAGCTGGGCAAGTTCGGAGGGGTGGAAACCACAGTTAGTAACACTATGCAGCACATTGTTCACATCAGGTGGGGGCCCATAAAGTACACTGAGGGGCCGAATGGTCATGGGGGGCAGAAACTGTGCTGGAATTGTTTGTGATATACACTGAGCATTGTCCACTTTGTAAACTGATGAAGCAGAAAAGCACTCGGGCGTCATTGAAGCATAGTCGGTACACATGGTATGTCCTAAAAAAGGCAAGGTTGCACATGGCACTATTGTAATGGTCGCCCGGGCAGACGGCATCTGATACATAGTTTGTTCAGGAAATGCAGAATCCACGTCAGCGTGATGAAATGCAGGAACTTTGCATGTGTCAATCCACACTCCACTCACTGGAGAGGCAAAGCCTGAGTCTGCAGTCACATGTTGCACTGTCAAGTGGTGAAAGTGTTGAGGTGACGAAACTGCAGGAAACATGTTGTAGAATTCAGGTGTTGGTGAAGCAATGGAATGTCCCATTGTAGGTGCAGGAGCTACAGTATCCACATGCTGCACGGCAAGTTACATGGCCAAGCGGAACAAACAAAGGTGTAAACAAAGCCAACATGGTAGGCATGAAAATAATTGCACAATGAGGAAATGGCATGCGAATCCTTACTCAGGGTCAGCACTGTGGAATTTTGGTTGGATTGTAGCACAAGGAAACACACATTTCTGTAAGACTCGGTATATTTCATTACAGATGTCCACATTACAATAAGTTGTACAGCCAAGTGAACAAACAAGATGGCGTGGGCCATTAAGTTACAGAGTCAAAGTACTTGCAATGGTGGAGATATGTCATTCATACTTGTTGATGCCATAGGCTGTTCAAATCACATCACCCATATCAGTGAATGATAGGTAAGATTCACATGGGCAAAAAGTACAGTGATTGCACAGCACAAAATGTACGAAATGGATACAATTCAATAAAGATCACAGAATGATTCTAAGTTCTAGCCTAAATGTTACAGATCTTATTTCCATTATTGCTGGCACAAGACAAAGTCTGAGCCAACACAAGGGGAACTTTCCATTTTGGCAAAAAGGGGGAAAAGGTATGAACATCTGCCATCCACAAGGGTATGCAAATCGTATTTTTGATTTATTGAATAGTAGAGGCATTAAGTCACTGACAGGCACACAAATAAGACTGAAAACTTCTTCTGGCTTCCAGATAAATCCTTTTCTGGGCTATATTACACACACATATATATAAAAAATCAAATAATGGAAACTCCAGGTTGGAATATCAACAATATTAGGAAAAGGACTGATTGCATGTCACTGTAAAAATGACCTGTTGAGTCATGTACAGATACAATGAAAAGACTATCACACATTATAGCCTTCTTCACCAAAGAAAATACACACATACATTAACACAAACAAGCACATTTCATGCACACATGACTGCTATCTCTGGCAGCTCTGACTGGAATATGATAGTCACAAGCATAGCAGTCTGGAATGGGGTAAGGAAGGATAGCAGGGTGCAGGTGGGGGAGAGAAGAGCTCTGTCTGATGGGCCATGCAGGGACTTAGATTACAGCCTCACAAGACAGCCAGGCACAAATACATCAGGTGAGGTGTGGGGGGAAAGACAAGGGAGCAGAAAAGGAGAGGAGCCAGGCAGGGGAAAGGATGGGTTGTTTCATAGACAAAGGGCAGCATGTGACGAGGGTGGGGGATGTGAAAAAGGAGGAGTTGATGGGGTAGAGGGGGGGAGAAGCTGTTGGGTGGATGGGTTGAAGATATAACATTACCATATGTTGAAGGCAGAATAATTTCAGAAGCAAAAAATGTGTTGTAAGGATAACTCCCATCTGTGCAGTTCAGAAAAGCTAGTTGCATAGGGTAAGGATCCAAAGGGCCAGGTCGTGAAGCAGCCACTGAAATCAAGCGTGTTGTGTTCAGATGCATGTTGTGCCACACAATGGTGTACTCTGCTCTTGGCCAAAGTTTGGCAGTGGATATCTGGTTGGTAACCACATTCCTTTGCTGAAGAAGGCTTTGGCCAAAGCTATCATGTGCAAGAGTCTTTTTGATTTGCCTTTCTGCAGCTCAACAGGCCATCTTTATGGTGAGTAGCAATCTACATTCTTCCTAATATAGTCGATACACACATATACATAGGCACACACAAACACAGCTGTACAGCTACATTGTGACAGCTGAACACAGGTTCTGCAGGTAAACTGGGGTGAGGGACCATGTCAACTGGAGTGGGCAAGGAGAGAAGAGATGGGGAGCAGGAGGAAGGCAAGGGTATCTGATGGCGGATAGGAATGTGACACAAGGGTACTTGCTGGCACAGATGAGTTTGTGTAGTGCACAGTGATGATAGTGTGGGGGAGTGGTTTGGGAGGGGTTAACAGAACAGAGGAAGGGGAAGAGGGTTTGGGGATAGAATGAGTGAAGGGGTAGGACCCTGGGATGGGTGGAGATGTGTGTGGACAGGGGGCTAGTTGGAAACTGAGGGCAGTAGGATTACAGAAGTGAAGGATGTCTTGCAAAGACTACTTCCTTCTACATAGTTCAGAAAGGCGGGTGCTGGGTAGAAGGATCAAGAAGGCACAATCTGTTAAGCAGCCACTGTAATCAAGCATGTTGTGCTCAGCAACATGTTCCACCACTGGGTGGTCAACATTGCTCTTGGCCACAGTTTGGTGGCAGCCATTAATTCGAGTGGTCAGTAGGTTGGTGGTCATGCCCATACAAAATGCTGTACAGAAACTGCAGCAGAGATTGTATACAACATGGCTGTTTGCATAGATGGCATTACCTCTGATGGGATAGGATAAGCCTGTGATGGGATTAGAGTAGGATGTGCTGGGTGCATGAATCAGGCAAGTCTTGCAACTGGCTCTTTCACACGGATACAACTCATGTGGAAAGGGGATGTGGCATAGAGATGGATCAGGATATTGAATAACCTGGGTGGGCAGCAGAATGCCACTTTAGGAATTTTCCTTTGATAGAATATATATAGAAAGTGTGTGACATATGTTTAACTATTATGTTAAATGGTCAAAGGACAAATCAATAGCCATAGGCAAACAAACACAATCCAAGAGGAGACCATGTGTTCAGTTTTTAGCTTTCATTAGCTTTTAAAAATCTGTACTGAAATGGCCCCTCCTTAAATTTAAGTGAGAATGTATGGATAAAGAAGTAAGCTAAAAATTGCACAGCTGGATGTAAGTAATAAGTAACAGAGCAGGATGGCTTTAAACAAAGTAAAGCACTTATTGAGCAAAAGCTCTCTCTCTCTGTGTCTTTTTATATCAGTGGTGTATCAAGTAATAAACTCTATGAAGAAGACTTAAACTCAGTTCAGTGACATATGGATGCTAGCATTGGAAGTGGTTTTATGGATGCAAGAAAGTCAGTACAAGGAATACACATTGCTAGAGGGTGTATTTTTGAAGTCATACTGACAATATTATGAAACGAATGATTGCTACTCGCCATATACTGGAGATGCTAAGTTGCAGACAGACACAACAAAAAGACTGCTAAAAAGTGAGCTTTTGGCCAACAGGCTTTTTTTTTAATTAGACAAAACAAACAAACACACACACGCACACACGGATGGTAAAGTGTTGCTTGTGGCAGCACACAGGGACAAGGTGGGGAGAGGGTAGGGCAGCTATGTGCAGTTGGGAGATGAGACAGAAAATGGGGGTGGGGGTGTGGAAAAGGAGAGAAGTAGGAAGACGGTGGGTGCACCGGTAGAATAGAGGGCTGTGCAGTGATGGAGTGGAAACAGGGAAAGGGATGTGTGGGTGAAGGACATGATTAATAAAGGTTCAGGCCAGAAGGATTATGGTAACACAGGATATACTGCAGGGAGAGTTCCCACCTGGTGTTGGTGGGAAGGACCCAAATGGTGCAGGCTGTGAAGAAGTCGTTTAAATGAAGAATTTTGTGTCGGGCAGCATGCTCAGCAAGTGGGTGGTCCAGCTGTTTCTTGGTCACAGTTTGTCAGTGCCCATTCAAGAAGAGAGACAGCTTGTCAATTGTCATGTCCAATTGAATGCAGCACAGTGGTTGCAGCTTAACTTGTAGATCACATGATGGTTTTACAGGCAGGCCGGCCATTGATGGGATAGGTGATGCTTGTGTCTGGAATGGAATAGGTGGTGGGAGAATGTATGGGACAGGTCTTGCATCTAGGTCTATTAGAAGAATATGAGCCATGAGGCAAGGGATTAGCAGTAGGTGTTGAGTAGGGATGGGTGAGGATATTGTGTAGCTTCAGTGGGCAGGGTGGGAGGCATGGGAAGAGTAGTGGGTAGGACATACCCCATTTCAGGGCATGACAATAGGTAGTCATAACCCTGATGGAGAATGTGATTGAGTCTTGTGTGGTACTGAGTTACCAAGGGAATACTCCCCTGTGGCCAGACAGGAACTTTGGGATTTGGTGGGTGACTGGAGAGATAAGGCATGGGAGATCTGTTTCTGTACAGAGTTGGGAGGGTAATTATGGTCACAGGCCTCAATGAGACCCTTGGTACATTTTGAGAGGGATTGCTCATCACTACTGATGTGATGGCCACCATTGGCTAGGCTGTACAGAAGGTCTTCTTGGTACGTAATGGGTGGTAGTAGTCGAAATGAAGTTATTGCTGGTGGTTTGTAGACTTGATATGAATGGAGGTACTGATATAGCCATCTTTTAAGTGGCATCAACATTGATGAAGTTGGCTTATTGGGTTGAAGAGGACCAGGTAAAACGAATGGGGGAGATAATGTAGAGGTTCTGGAGGAATGTGGACAGGGTGTCCTCACCCTTGACCTAGACCACAAAGATGTCACCCATGATTCTGAACCATCACCCACAAACAAATTTGTGGTACAGCAATGGGGACCCACATGGAACTATCCTTTTTCGGCATATTAATGGGCCATCTAGAGGAATCCTTCCTAACCCCCAGAATTCCAAATCCCTCACCTGGTTCAGATTCACTGATGACATATTCATGATCTAGATCAAGGGTGAAGACACCCAGTCCACATGCCTCCAGAACTTCAACACCTTTCCCTTCACTTAGTTCTCTTGGTCCTCCTCAATCAAAAAGCCAACTACCCTGGTGTTGACCTCCACATCAAAGATGGCTACATAATTACATCTGTCTATATCAAACCTAATAACCACCAGCAATACCTCCACTTCTAGAGCTCACCCATTACATATAAAAAAAGTCCCTTCCATACAGCCTAGCCACTTGTAGCTGCCAATTGTGTAGTGATGAGCAGTCCCTCTTGACATACACCAAGGTCTCACTGAGACCTTCACATGCTGTAATTACCCTCCCAACCTTAGTAGTAGTAGTAGTGGTAGTAGTACTACCTTTTACAGAAACAGATCTCCCATGCCTTATTTTTCCAGTCACCTACTACCTCCCAAAATCCCACCATCCAGCCACAGAGGAGCATTACCCTGGTGAGTGAGTACCACACAGGACTGGAGCAACTGAACCACTTTCTCCACCAGGGTTTTGACTATCTCCCGTAGTGCTTTGAAATGAGGAATATCCTACCCACTATACTTCCCACTCCTCCCACAGTGGTATTCTGCTGCCCACTGAACTTATACAATCTCCTCCTCCATCCCTATTCAACCCCTACATCCAACCTCTTGTCTCATGACTCATATCCCTGTAACAGACGTAGATGTAAGACCAGTCTCATATATCCTCCCAAAACCACCACCTCCTTCAGTCCAGCACCGAGTAGCGTCTATCCCCTCAAAGGCAGGCCTACCTGTGAAACCATACATGTGATCTATAAGCTAAGCTGCAACCATTGTGCTGCATTCTACTTGGACATGACAACCAACAACCTGTCTGTCCACATTAATGGCCACTGACAATCTGTGGCCAAGGAACAGCTGGACCATCCAGTTGCTGAGCATGCTGTCCAACACAATGTTCTTCATTTCAATGACTGCTTCATAGCCTATTTCATTCGGTACATTCCTACCAACATCAGATTTTCTGAATGCACTAAATCCTGCACTAAATCTCTGCACTAAATCCTACAGTCTCGTAATGCTCCTGGTCTCATCCTTCATTACTCACTGTCCTTCACCCACACATCCCCTTCCCTGTTCCCACTGCAGCACTACACAGCCCCTGTATTCCACCAATGTACCCACAGTCTCTCCTTTCCCGTCCCTCTCCTCTCTTCCATGTAACCTCCCGACTGCCCTTAGCTGCCCTATCCGCTCCCCACTTTGTCCCTGTATGCTGTTGTCCCTGTATGCTGGCACAAGCAGCTCTTCACTGTCCTTCACCCCTACCCTGCTTGTCTGTGATTCAGTATCTGCACTGTGTGGTGAGTAGTAATCTATCCTTTTCATAATATTGTCATTATTCCTTCCCGGATTTTCCGTTGCTTGAAGTCATACTGGTATGACAGTGCTCATGTTTAACACTGTGAAAGAACAGGGGTGCCAGATCACAACAAATATTTATTTACTGAGTGTGATACCCAGTTTCAGCCAAAAGTGACTGTATTCAGGCATGTATCTCAGTGATGATGCATGGAGCTGGTATGCAGAGCTGCTGAATGTTTTGGATTGTACAGCAGCTCTACATACTTCCTCCACATGTCATCAAGGAGTTGTTGATATGAAGATGGTTACTTTTGACTGAAACTTGTTACCACAGTTAATAAATAAATATATGTTGCAGTCTGCATGAGTGTTTTGTTATAACACCATAAAACACAAAATTAACAATATAGATAATTTTTGCCAATCCTTTGTTACAAACATGAAATATGCAATCTCCAAGTCACGCATAAAGTGAAAAACTAACCAGTAATTTTGCATAGAGCATTATTTAATCATCGCCAACGCATGCTTTAAGAATCATGAAAGAAGATTGTATACATGGAAGAGACTTGGAGCACTGGAAGGTCTCATATTGATCATATAATGGTAACGCAGGGATTTCAGATCATCATCATCATTTAAGACTGATTATGCCTTTCAGCGTTCAGTCTGGAGCATAGCCCCCCTTATACAGTTCCTCCATGATCCCCTATTCAGTGCTAACATTGGTGCCTCTTCTGATGTTAAACCTATTACTTCAAAATCATTCTTAACCGAATCCAGGTACCTTCTCCTCGGTCTGCCCCGACTCCTCCTACCCTCTACTGCTGAATCCATGAGTCTCTTGGGTAACCTTGCTTCTCCCATGCGTGTAACATGACCCCACCATCTAAGCCTATTCGCCCTGACTGCTACATCTATAGAGTTCATTCCCAGTTTTTCTTTGATTTCCTCATTGTGGACACCCTCCTGCCATTGTTCCCATCTACTAGTACCTGCAATCATCCTAGCTACTTTCATATCCGTAACCTCAACCTTGTTGATAAGGTAACCTGAATCCACCCAGCTTTCGCTTTCATACAACAAAGTTGGTCGAAAGATTGAACGGTGCACAGATAACTTAGTCTTGGTACTGACTTCCTTCTTGCAGAAGAGAGTAGATCGTAGCTGAGCACTCACTGCATTAGCTTTGCTACACCTTGCTTCCAGTTCTTTCCCTATGTTGCCATCCTGTGAGAATATGCATCCTAAGTACTTGAAACCGTCCACCTGTTCTAACTTAGTTCCTCCTATTTGGCACTCAATCCGTTTATATTTCTTTCCCACTGACATTACTTTCGTTTTGGAGATGCTAATCTTCATACCATAGTCCTTACATTTATGATCTAGCTCTGAAATATTACTTTGCAAACTTTCAATCGAATCTGCCATCACAACTAAGTCATCCGCATATGCAAGACTGTTTATTTTGTGTTCACATATCTTAATCTCACCCAGCCAGTCTATTGTTTTCAACATATGATCCATAAATAATATGAACAACAGTGGAGACAGGTTGCAGCCTTGTCTTACCCCTGAAACTACTCTGAACCATGAACTCAACTTATCGTCAACTCTAACTGCTGCCTGACTATCCATGTAAAGACCTTTAATTGCTTGCAAAAGTTTGCCTCCTATTCCATAATCTTGTAGAACAGACAATAACTTCCTCCTAGGAACACGGTCATATGCCTTTTCTAGATCTATAAAGCATAGATACAATTCCCTGTTCCACTCATAACACTTCTCCATTATTTGCTGTAAGCTAAAGATCTGGTCCTGACTACCTCTAAGAGGCCTAAACCCACACTGATTTTCATCCAATTGGTCCTCAACTAATACTCGCACTTTCCTTTCAACAATACCTGCGAAGATTTTACCCACAATGCTGATTAAAGAGATACCTCTGTAGTTGTTACAATCTTTTCTGTTTCCATGTTTAAAGATTGGTGTGATTACTGCTTTTGTCCAGTCTGATGGAACCTGTCCCGACTCCCAGGCCATTTCAATTATCCTGTGTAGCCATTTAAGACCTGACATTCCACTGTATTTGATGAGTTCCGACTTAATTTCATCCACCCCAGCCGCTTTATTGCACTGCAATCTACTGACCATTTTTTCCACTTCCTCAAATGTGATCCTATTTCCATTATCATTCCTATCCCATTCTACCTCAAAATCTGAAACATTACTGATCGCATTTTCACCTACATTGAGCAACTCTTCAAAATATTCCCTCCATCTGCCCAAGGCATCCACAGGATTCACCAGCAGTTTTCCTGACCTGTCCAAAATACTTGTCATTTCCTTCTTACCTCCCTTTCGAAGACTGCTAATTACACTCCAGAATGGTTTTCCAGCAGCTTGACCCATAGTCTCCAACCTGTTTCCAAAGTCTTCCCACGATTTCTTCTTGGATGCTCCAATTATCTGTTTGGCTTTGTTTCTTTCTTCAACATAACTTTCTCTGTCTACCTGGGTTCTGGTATGTAGCCATTTTTGATACACCTTCTTTTTCCTTTTACAGGCTGCCTTGACTGTATCATTCCACCAAGCTGTTTGCTTCATCCTACTTTTACACACTACTGTTCCAAGACATTCTTTAGCCACTTCTAGTACTGTGTCCCTGTACCTTGTCCACTCCTTTTCCAGTGACTGTAATTGACTACATTCAACTAACTGGTACCTTTCTGAGATCGCTGTTATGTACTTGTGCCTGATTTCCTTATCCTGAAGTTTCTCCACTCTTATCCTCCTACATATGGACCTGACCTCCTGCACTTTCGGCCTCACAATCCCAATTTCACTGCAGATGAAATAATGATCAGTGTCATCAAAGAATCCCCTGAATACTCGTGTGTCCCTCACAGCCTTCCTGAATTCCTGATCTGTTATTATATAGTCAATGACAGATCTGGTTCCCCTGCCTTCCCAGTATACCGGTGAATGTTCTTATGTTTAAAAAAGGAGTTTGTGATTACTAAGCCCATACTGGCACAGAAATCCAAGAGTTGTTTCCCATTCCTGTTGGCCTCCATATCCTCTCCAAATTTACCCATAACCTTTTCATACCCTTCTGTTCGATTTCCAATCCTGGCGTTAAAATCACCCATGAGCAGAACACTGTCCTTGTCCTTTACTCTAACAACTACATCACTGAGTGCCTCATAAAAACTATCCATCTTATCTTGATCTGTCCCTTCACAATGCGAATATACTGACACAATCCTAATTTTATTGCTAGACACTGCCAAATCTATCCACATCAGTCTAGGGGAAGGTGTGAATGCTGTCCACAATTTATTGGTTGTGAACTGTAGATTAAAACTGAAGAAATTGCAGAAAGGTAGGAACTGACGGAGGTAGGATCTGGATAAGTTCAAAGAACCAGAGGTTGTTAAGAGTTTCAAAAGGAGCATTAGTCAATGACTGACTAGGAATGGGGAAAGGAACATAGTAGAAGATAAACAGGTAGCTTTGAGAGATGAAATAATGAAGGCACCAGAGAATCAAATAGGTAAAAAGACAAGGCTTAGTAGAAATCCTTGGCTAACACAGGACATATTGAATTTAATTGATGAAAGGGGAAAAATATAAAAAAATGTAACAAATGAAGTACGCATAAGGGAATACAAACGTCTAAAAAATAAGATTAACAAGAAATGCAAACTGGTCAAGCAGGAGTGGGTAGAAGACAAATCTAAGGATTTAGAAGCAAATTTCACTAGGTGAAAAATAAATACTGCCGATAGGAAAATTGAAGAGGCCTTTAAAGAAAAAAGAAGCGGCTGTATGAATATCAAGAGCTCAGATGGAAAACTGTTCCTAAGCAAAGAAGGTGTGATGATTATCGACTGCAAGAGTCGACTGCCTCAGCTTTGAGAATGAACTTCTTTGAAAACTGTTGACCTCAGTGTGTTCCGAACACTGAATTCGAGCAAATGTGTTTGTACCAACACGGTCAAAATAAAGTTAATTTATTATAAACACGTGAATACTAAATGTTGGGTTTGATATTACCATACATAACATCTCTATCCCCACACTGGAGACCCCGACGCTCACGAACGCCGCTTATGATGCCAGAAATGTGTACTGGAACATCGCCATGGACAAACAATGCAGCAACCCTTTGCCAGATTTCTACGTCCATCAACTTCGCATCGCACCGAGTCTGCTCAACCGCTACCGACAGCGACGCCACGGTTGCCACCTGTTGGCTCACTGACCTCGACCCAGTCAAAACAAACAGCTGCGCAACATACGATTCCGCCACGGCTACCGCACCTGCTTCTTGTCAACAGTGTACAGGAAGTGTAATTAGTGTGTAAATTCCCAACTCTTGTGTGAATCGTTCTTTTTGGTAACTTTCGTCACCTTCTCACACATCGACAATGTGACCGAGGCGCACACGTCATCTGTCGAAACCCGCTCAACGGGTCAGTAATTTCACTTCCGAACAGTGCAGTGCTCCTTCACCGATTAATTTGGACAATTTTGACTTGCTTTTGTGTAATGAATTAACTTTGTGCAATGCTTTGACATTGGACAATCATGCCAAACAATGGACTGCAACAAATGGGGACTATGTTGCAAATCCCAGTTCGCACAAACTCTGAACTATGGCTACATCACATGCCTGGTCGAATTCACAAAAGCCCATCAGGGCTACCGCGTCTTCCGAGCGACGTGCAAATTCGTTTGACCCAGTTTCCGTGCAGCCCGTCTTCCAGAGTTCGAATGTTCGCGCCAAATTTTCCGCCACTTCTCCACGCTTGTCGCTCATTTGCAGCGACATTATCTGTGACAATTTGAGTGATAAGTACACCAGAGCAAAAGCCATTTTAATTCAACACCTGTCACCAACATCACAGGAACAATTTCATCAATGACATCCTACCAACCAATGACAATGCATCAATTACACTGACGACAATGCCGGCTGTTTCTCAGCGCAACACTGCACGTGCCATGCCTCCCTCTACACAGCACCCGAGCTGCACCGAGTCTGCTCAACCGCTACCGACAGCGACATCACGGTTGCCACCTGTTGGCTCACTGTCCTCGACCCAGTCAAAACAAACAGCTGCGAGACATACGATCCCGCCACAGCTACCGCACCTGCTTCTTGTCAACAACTCACTGACACTATGCACGCTTACCGCCCGGCCATTCACTACTCAATCGCGCCCACAACTTGTTCACCCACCCGAGAAGACGATTTCAGCCGTATCAATGCTTCATACAGCAGTGAACGTGTTCCCACTCTGCCACAGCTGAGTACTGAGTTTCACATTCACGATCGCACACACGATCTCTACTACTCGAACTGTTGCGTCAATACTGTGCCGCTGATCTTGTCTTGTACACCAGGTTACGCTTTGATAGAGACAGATTCCAATTTTGACCCCATCTTACTCAGTGATACACAGCAGACTGCTTCACGACATACATTTTCACTTGAACAACCGCAACAGCTACATCAGCAAATTGCGACATACAACTTGTTGGTACAAGATCAGTTACACATGCTGCAGCCGACACCGACCAAGCACGACATGCAACGAGATGCTCCTGTCCTTGTTCCACCTCCGACTGCTTCTGATCCTTCACCGTTACTACCAGCTACAACTAATACCCTGATGATCATGCTACATTGATCTATGTCCCAGATGTCACAACCGTCATCATCATGGCGCCTCAAGTGGAAATTCTAAGTTACTGATGTGATACAAGCATCTTATTTACGCCGCTGCCACCTTTCCTTGGTAGTTCCAGACACTTGGTTTCTGTACCACGGCATAACCAGCCACATTCCAGCGCTGGTTGCTTTGCCACCCTCTTCACTACCTCCACAATGTACGACCAACACATCTGCCGTTTCTGCTTTGATGAGTGAGCATCTTTCCACACCAACACATGCCTGTGCAGCAGTTTTGCACGAGCAGCTTACAGCCTTATAACTCGACCGCAGCGCCAACAGTGACAGCACACACACAGCTCCAGTTCCATCGAACTCTGTTGCCTCTCCGCCACAGACCAATAGTTCATCCACCGATTCAACTTCTTCACGTTCACATTACGTCTCATCGCCTTCCTGCTCCGACCATGGTTTCGCCGACCACGTCCACCTTCCACCACCTCTTGCTGTCGCCATGTCTCACGCAAAGGGATCACGGCCACTACACTGAAGTCATCTGCCTCCAAGGTCAGTCATGTGCAGCTTGCTGTTTTCTCCCCTGCTGCGACTTCAAGCGCCTCTATAACTCCGTCATTACCGCGAGTGTTGCTCATCCGGCATCTCTTACGCAACCTGTTAAGTCACAGCATGCTTGCTCCCTTATGTCATACGGCCAATAACAAACTGTCACCGAACACGTTGCACTTACCACGATGCTCGCCAGCAAATACTTTGGCAACACATCAAATCGCATCTTCGACACACTCCACGCCTTTGATTGGATCAAAACACCGCTGCGCCGCACGGCCTCGGCATGACGATGTTCTCCCCACCAACATGCCGCCGCCTTCCACTTCCACCGTGCCATCAGCAGCATGGCACAGTCAACCTGTGGATGCCTTCTGCGTCTCCTTCCCTCTGCTGGTCGCGCCGACCAAGACATTGAGAAACGGTCCAATTGTGCCTTGCACTAGTGCCTGCCACAACACGATCGGTCGCGCGCACCTGCGCCATCAGCCAGCCGGGTGCACACATGCCTCTCATCATCCTTACCATGCTCTGCACTATGGGCAGGGGCTCTGTGGTGGTTATCGACTGCAAGAGTTGACCGCCTCATCTTTGAGAACGAACGTCTTTGAAAACTGTTGATCTCAGTGTGTTCCGAACTTTGTATTCGAGCGGATGTGTTAGTACCGACATGATCAAAATAAAGTTAATTCATTATAAACGAGCGAATACTTAATGTTGGGTTCAATATTACCGTATTTAACATCTCCATCCCCACAAAGGAAAGCTGGAAGGTGGAAGGAATATATAGAAGGTCTATACTAGGGAGATGAACTTGAAGGCAACATCATAGAAATGGAAGAGGATGTAGATGAAGATGAGATGGGAGATATCATACTGTGAAAAGAATTTCACAACCACTGAAAGACCTAAGTCAAAACAAAGCCCCATGAGTAGATGACATTCTGTCAGAACTCCTGACAGCCTTGAGAGAGCAAGCCACGACAGTGCTCTTCCATTTAGAGTGCAATGTGTATGAGCCAGGCAAAATATGATCAGACTTCAAAACGGATGTGATAGTTCCAATCCCAATTCCAAAGGAAGCAGGTGCCAACAAGTATGAGTGTTATGGAACTGTCAGTTTAGTAAGCCATGGTTGTAAAATACTAACATGAATTATTTATGGAAGAATGGAAAAATTGGTAGAAGCTGGCCTCAGGAAAGATCAGTTTGGATTCCAGAAAAATGTAGCAACATGCGAGGCTATGCTAACTACCTTCTAAGATACCTTAGAAGGTAGTTAAGGAAACACAAACTTACATTTATAGCTTTTGTAGCTTCCAACAATGCTGACTGGGGTGTTCTCTTTGAAATTCTGAAGGTAGCAGGGAATAAATACAGGGAGCAAAAGGCTATTTAAAATTTTTTGTTATAACAGTTGAGGGGCATGCAAGGGAAGCAGTGATTGACACAGGAGTGAGACAGGGTTGTAGTCTATCACTGATGTTATTCAATCTGCACATTGAGCAAACAGTAAAGGAAGCAAAAGAAAATTTTGGAGTAGGAATTAAAATCCACGGAGAACAAATAAAAACTTTGAGATTTGCCAGCAACGTTGTAATTCTGTCAGAGATAGCAAAGAACTTGGAAGAGCAGTCAAACAGAATGGACAGTGTTTTGGAAGGTGGGTATAAGATGAATGTCAACAAAAGCTAAAAAAGAATAATGGAATGTAGTCAAACTGAATCAGATGATGCTGAGTGAATTAGATTAGGAAATAAGACACTTAAAGTAGTAGCCTAAATGAGTTTTGTTATTTGGGCAGAAAAATAACTTATGTTCTCTGAAGTAGAGAATATAAAAGGTACACTGGCAAGGGTAAGGAAAAGCTTTTCTGAAGAAAAGAAATTTGTTAGCACTGAATATAGATTTAAGTGTTATAAAGTCTTTTCTGGAAGTATTTGTATGGAGTGAAGACATGAGTGGAAGTAAAACACGACAACAGACACTTTAGACAAGAAAAGATTAGAAGCTTTTGAAATCTGGCACTACAGGAGAATGCTGAAGATTAGGTGGGTCAATCATGTGTTTAATGTGGAGGTACTGAATAGACTTGCAGAGCAAAGAAATTTGTGACACAACCTGGCTAGAAGAAGGGATTGATAGATAGGACATGTTCTGAGACATCAAGGTATCACTGATTTAGTATCAGAAGGAAGTGTGGTGGATAAAAATCATAGTAAGAAAACAAGATATGAATACAGCAAGCAGACTCAGAAGAATGTAAGCCTCAGTGTTTTTTGGAGATGAAGAGGCATGCACAGGATGGAGCAGCATGGATAGCTGCATCAAAATGGTCTTCGGAATGAAGACCACAATAGCAATTACAAAACTACGATAATGAGACTTAAATATAATTATAACATCTACAAGATGAATTACAAAACATTTATGAGTTGCACATTTAATTTAAAAACTTTGAATTAAAACATATATGTGCACTATTACATGTCATTAAAATGTCCTCTTATTGAATAGGAGTGATAATGATTACCTGAAACATCATTGTAACAATAAGAATTACTGCATTTCATCAATGACCCATGTCTTTTAATTTTCTTGGCTACTTCTACATTGTTTTGCTTTATTAATTTAATTCATTAAATTAATAGGTATTGCTTGTGCACATAGTACCTGCTTGAATAAATTTAAAAAAACTTCAATAGAATGTTCATAATAAGGCCCGACATTTGCTGGTACTAAAAAGTAATAATCAAATCTGATTGGCAATGGCTTCGATATGTCATCATTGATATGTCATGTTGCTTTAGCAACTTTCTGAGAATCCAGCCTCCTTTTGTCACACTGTTTGTATCTGGTTCTCACTTAATAATGTTCAAACAATAGAAAATCCAGGATGTAATGTAACAATATAAGGAAAAGGATAGTTGCTATCCACCATATAGCGGAGATGCTGAGTTGCAGAAAGGCACAACAAAAATACTGTTACACAATTAGCTTTCGGCCTACAAGGCCTTTGTCAAAATTAGACAACAACACACTCGCACCCACTCATGCAAACACAATTCACACACACAAATGACTCTGGCAGCTGGAGCCAGACTCAATGTCAAGATTTCTTTACTTATTGGTCCAGAGTTAGTACTAAGCTGTATATTTTTCATAACTAATAAAAGGGTTCCAAAATAATGTTTGTATTTCCACAAGTGTCTGTGAAAACCACCAATCCTGACCATCACGCTCATATCAAATGTTTATTCTTTTTCCATAAAAATCACAGTTTTCATTCATTGATTCTTATAATTTGACAAAATATCAAGTCACCCATCATTTTTGCAGTATATCCTACAATAAACCACCAGCTTTCACTAAATTCAGCTATTACATTTTGTGTTTAAAACGGTGTTTATATCTACATATGAATTAATATTTTTTTCATTTTTGATTATAGTTTACTTTTTAAAATGTGAACAACAAGCTGTCACGTTCTTTACCTTTCTACCAACAACTGCTGGACAATCGCATCATGTAACTATTGTACTCTTAAGAATTGTTTGCAATAACAAGGAATTTTCAGTTATGTTTTATTTGAATGTACTATATAAAACCCTATGATCCACTAAATGATGAAACTTTTCATATATTTTTCAGCCAAATAAATTAGTTGAAAGTGATCAGTTTGGTAATGCAATGATCGTATACCATTGTTTCCAAGTTACAACATAAATCATACAAATCTACTGCCCACATTTTTTTAACATAGTCCAATTGTCATTGCTATTTTTCTGCAAAGCTCACTTTTTGCATTGGAGGTAACATTTACATGGTCAGCTGTCACCAAATTCACAATTTCTCCAGTAATGATCTTGGGCTATAAAGAGTCTCAACATACTACCGGTAATTGAAAATGTTTCATGGCATCATAGACACACTTGCTCCATATCATTAAATTTATTGTTTTTTTCTTGTCAGCTATGTAATGCTACCCCTCCATCTTTCCTTTTTTTAAATTTGTAGCATTACACTGGAGACCATGAGAAGACTGTATCTGATATGCATCCTTGTATGAAAAGTTGTTATGATCACATTGTTACATATTTTGTTTAGTTGTTTCACAAACCATGTTTACGATGAATGTGAACCAAAACATTGAGAAAACTAGAAAGAACTAAAATATTGCAAAAAGAGAAAAGGTTTGATGGTATCACAGATAAACTTTCACTATATCATTAAATTTATTGTTCTTTTCTTGTTGGCTTTTTTTACCATATTTCTAGTGTTACAGCCCTTCAGGCTTCATTGGAAATCACTATCTGACTAAAAGATAAACTTCAACCTCTCTATGGGCAGTAATTCTCCAGTTAATTCTGTATAATTGCATCTACAATCCAACCACTCTACGAAACTGAAATTATTTTCAACAGGTTGCCCATAAATTGTAAGTACTACTAGCTTGTGTGCTTCCAAATAATTATTATAGCAGAGCGTTAACAGACTGTTCAACATAATATTCAGTACCTGAAGGTCTGTGGCACAACTATAGTTATTTGAATGTAGCCACTCCCCTATCTTCTAATCATTGTACATTGATACTATATCAAACTACGCATGAGTAAACACTTTGCTGACAATTTGGGCTCTCAACAGCGAGGTTATCAGAGCAAACACTTCAGAAACAGTTTAAAATTTATTCCTGTTATTGTTTGGTGACTAGTTACAAAGTGTTAACTTATTTATAATTTTAAAATGTAGTTATGGAAGAAGTCTATGTATACATGTTTATGTGTAAAAATATCATTATTAGAATGAATCCATCAATATGTATCTGCCCAGAATGAATCTTCCCTCTGCACTGATTTGAAACTTCCTAGCAGATTAAAATTGTCTGCCAGAGGAAGCTGTTTCGTTGGATAAGCTATAGATGGGGAAAATACCTAAAGGCTAGATCCATACTTGTAACAAGTAGTTTTGAGGCATTGCCTCCAGCTAATAACGAGATAGTGCCAGTGGAATAATCTCTACTGCTTGAGCAGTGACTTATCCTTCATCAAGGTCTGGGCAGACATTAGTTGTAGGCAGCTCAATCATTAGGATTATGATGGCTGTGCTGCCACACTCATCTCAATACTTTTCACACAGTAATGACCTATTCACCCCACATTTCCCAAAATTAGATAGCGAATGTCAGTGTGTATGTCATACATAATGGGCATATGGACTTCATAGGACATTATCATAACCAACTATCAAGTGTCTGTGTTGAAATGATCCTTAACAGTGTGTTTCTATGATTCTGATGGTTATTATCAGTCAGGTCACATAGGCACACTCTTATGACTGCAATGCACACACTCTTATGACTGAAATGCAGCCGAGGCATACATTATGAGCATAAATTACTTTCTGAATACCCTTTGTGTATGGTTAAAGGTAAAGCTGACATCAGTCTGAAGGTTGATTTTAGCTCCACAGTGGTTTTGGAGGTAGTGTACTCCTGCCTTCTGCCTCTCTTTTAATTGACTTACCCAGCCAGTTACAGGGGAGCCATAGAGTAATGTGGACACCAACCCACTGTGTATCTTGGAATTTTTCACATTATCAATTCATTTAAAGAGATGATAGAAGCAGTAAACAAGAGAAAAAATCCTGGGATTGAATGAAGATGAAACCCCTCACCACTGAACCTGTTTGTAGTCTGACATTTAACACACTAATCAACTGAACAACACCATCTTTGTTTGCAGTCATACTTATTTAGTTCAAGTTTCCTTTTAATATCATTTCTTAAATAAATGTAAAGCCATAAAAGTAATCAATAAATAAATGCAATGAAAGGAAACTACATTTGTTTCTGGATTAAGCTAGAACATTATTACAGTACTTACATTTTCCTTCCCGTGAGTTTGTTATTTCATCAGCAACAACTATAGGATCCCATGCAGTAATACCAGCAAAAAGGGCTAATGCGTGGATCAATACCATCCTGAAATCCTAAAAGAAGATAAGTATCATCAGCTTACACTCAGAAACCAATCGGTATTGGTAGTCTCACCCCACCATCTCATAGCAACTGATTTATCCAATATCAATTTGTACAATGTAAAAAAATGATGAAGCATATCAATAAAACACCATCACCATTTAAGGTTTGGATGATGATAAAATATGATACCAGGAATACATAGGGAAAGTTATGGTGGACTTAAAGAGTAAAGGTTGCAACTCACTGAAGAGTAGATATGCTGTGTCATCAAAAAGTGCATAAGCAAGACTGAAAACTTCACTAGCATTTGCAAATTCCTTATTCAGAGCTTTACAGTACATATACACACACATAAATATCAGCACTCACCATCTTCTTAATGAACTGACTTTGTAGAGAGTGTTTTTTATTTTTTTTTATACTTGTATAATTTATGTTTAATCACTTAACAATAATGAATGAACTAAAGCTACCAATGTTGCAAGATTATTTCCCATGCAAAATGGAATAGGAAATATTGTATAAACTATGCTTGATAGTACCTCACATGGGTAGCCATCATCTATAACAATTATCACCACAAATAATATTAACTAAAAAGTATGAGAGATGAAATAGAAACACAGTGAACTGTATGCCTTGATCATATTATATGGATGTGTGGTGTCTGTTCTTTTGGACACGTCCTGAAGAACAGACAACACACATTCATATAATTTGATAGGCCTAGTTGGGCAATTAATCCACCTTCTTCATTGTGGATTTGTAAATACATCCAAGCTCCTGTGGGAATCTCAGAGGAGTAAACATGGAGGAAATGGACAGGGGCTGCAGGTAGGTGGCACTCAGTGGGAATGTGGACTGGTGGTGAGGCGAGCCGAGATAGTCCATGCAGTTGTGATAACACGTGTCTGGGATGGTGCAGTGGTTACTGAAGTGTCAGCAGACGTGCCAACACTGTTTTGTTGGAGGAGACCGAAATGCACCCTATAAGCTCACGCAGGCTGGCGTGAGGTCTGAAACAGGATACGTAATGAATGCTATAAAGAAAAGTACATAGCTTCTGGAATACTTAACTTTAATCCACATTTGTAGAACATTGCTCTTGATGATACAGAAGTATTATAGCAACTGAATACGGTGCCTTGCTAGGTCGTAGCAAATGTAGCTGAAGGCTATGCTAACTATTGTCTCAGCAAATGAGAGCGTAATTCTCAGTGAACCATGGCTAGCAACGTCGGCTGTACAACTGGGGCGAGTGCTAGTACGTCTCTCTAGACCTGCCGTGTGGTGGCGCTCGGTCTGCAATTACTGACAGTGGCGACACGCGGGTCCGTCGTATACTAGCGGACCGCGGCCGATTTAAAAGCTACCACCTAGCAAGTGTGGTGTCTGGCGGTGACACCACAGTTACCACACGTGCCTAGTAAGTAGAAGATCCGGGGTTCAAATCCCTGTCTGGT
This sequence comes from Schistocerca cancellata, assembly GCF_023864275.1. Lineage (NCBI taxonomy): Eukaryota > Metazoa > Arthropoda > Insecta > Orthoptera > Acrididae > Schistocerca > Schistocerca cancellata. The sequence continues at coordinate 860,981,943 of NC_064627.1, read as the reverse complement.
ACACATTTTCACTCATCACTGCCGATTTCGTGTAATGATCCCAGTGCAGCTGATAGTACCAATCCATACACTTTCTCTTCACTTTCAATTTGCATTTCTTGATCATCTCATTGACTTTAGAGGTGTCATATATGTTGATTCACACACTACATTGCAGTGATGTAACAATAATACTATACTGAAAAGTAGAGGGTGAAATGTGAATGCTGGAAGGAGAAAGTTAACTGCTCACTGTATACTTGAGGCACAAAATATTGTGATATCAAATGATGTGTTGAAGGAAAATTCCACTTTATATATTTCCAAAAAGCTAGTATTGGAAGAAATGGTTTGGGGAGGACAAGGGTGGTGCAGAATAAGAAGCAGCAGTTGAAGTCAGTCATGTCGTGGTCAGTAATAGAGTGCTAGTTTTTCTGAGCTGCCTGTATAATAATTTTTCAGTGCTCTTACACTCTTGGATGTGATCTCCATTAGCTTCTGCCTTATAATCACCTCCATCCCACCCCTGTCCAAAAACCCTTTCTTCCCTCTTTTCTCTTCCTCCTGCCCCCTCCCCCACACTTCATTCTTGTTCTCTCTATGGTCTCCCTTTTCCCTCTTTTGCAGTTTTATCCTGTCCCTCCTCATCGTTCCCAAAATCCTCCTATAACCACACACAACTTTCCCTGTCCCCACTGAGGTGTGGTCACTGATACCACATTCCTATCCTATTCCCTTCCTGCCTGTCTCTCCCCTAGCTGTCACCCTTTGTCTGCTTCACCTCTCCTTTTCCCTAGTGTGTGTGTTGTGTGTGTGTGTGTGTGTGTGTGTGTGTGTGTGTGTGTGTGTGTGTAGCTTACCATTTAATGTGAATTCATGCATGACTTTTACAGTTAATGGTTCAAAACAGTAACCTCCAGCTTTAATACAGAACAATGACAACCCATTGACTGTTGTTGGATGTGGTGTTGGGAACAATGAAAGCATAAGTAATCTATGCACGAACCTCAGCATCAACATTGACTTGGATCTCACATACTAATGTCTTGAGAAAGCAGCAAAGAAAAAAGATGGTGTTATATCTGGGGGGTATCACGCCCATTCCACTTATCAGCTTCTTCCTATACGAGTACAGTGTTCATCAAACGAAGTGATAAGGTGATTTCAAGCTGGCGAACTGAACTGTACACAGGCTCCATCATGCTGGTACCATGTACACTGGTGAGTTCATAAATGTGACCCGTATATAAGGATGGCAAAACTATATGGTCCACCAAGGGTGTTTCCCACAATGTTAGCCTATACATTACAGCAAATATCTTCTAGTGGTGGTATTCAGCCATTACTTGCAGGTGTAATTCACAACATCATGCACAAAAGAACATTGTCTATCAACAGTATGTATCAAAGACAGACATATTCATGTGCACTGTAATAGAGAAACCAATAAGTGAAATTGATTTATACTTGGAAATCAGCTGGATGCAAGGCTTATTTGAGATCACCCCAGTACAGTAGCAGTTGTTATCATTATAGAATCCTCAATATGCTGGTAGCTTTCACACTTTGTGCAAGCAACTCCACTGTCCAAAAACTGATTTGTATCTGGGCAGCAAACAAACAAATAAACATGTGCTATCTGAAGGTTCATTGCCTACCATCTCTTGAAATCTTACTTTTCTGACATTGTGCTGCTTGATTATATCAGACCTATTCAGTGTAAACTTGAGAGATTTGATCCTTTATGGCTTCCAGTACTCCAAAGTGACTCTATCATCTATGTCAGCTGTGCTACAAAACAGGTATGTGTGCAGTTAGTTCCTCATAGAGTATGCCCTGTCTTTCTCAATATAGATGAATAGTAATAAACAGCTGTTCACAAGTTTCACCCTAGGTTAATTACTGTGTCCATCCACTACCACCAAAAGGACGATACCTAGTAAACCACTGTGGAGCTAAAATCAGCCTTCAGACTGATGACAGGATGCAATGTAACAACATTATGAAAAGGGAAGTTGCTGCTCACCATATAATGGATGTGCTGAGGCGCAGACAGGCACAACAAATAGACGGTCACAAATAATAACAATAAAATAATAGTAAATATGATCTGTGGAACATGACTTAACTAAACTTTATTAAACCAATCTAAACTCTCAGACAACTGAAACCACACTGCGAGCAGCAGCACCAGTGCATGATGGGAGTTGTGACGGTGGGGGTAAGGAGGAGGCTGGGACGGGGAGGGGCAGTGATAGTATGGTGGGAGTGGCAGACACTGAAGTGCTGCAGGTTAGATAGTGGGCAGGGAAGAGGTGGTTAGGGGGCAGGGAGGAAGTAGCGGAAAAGGAGAGAAGTAAAAAGACTGAGTGTGAAGGTGGAATGATGGCTGTGTAGTGCTGGAATGGGAACAGGGAAGGGGCTGGATGGGTGAGGACAGTGACTAACAAAGGTTGAGGCCAGGATGGTTACAGGGACATAGGATGTATTGCAGGTAGAGTTCCCACCTGTGCAATTCAGAAAAGCTGGTGTTGGTGGGAAGAATCCAGATGGCACAGGCTGTGAAGCAGCCATTGAAATGAAGGATGTCATGTTTGGCAGCATGTTCAGCAACAGGGTGATCCACTAGTTTTTTGGCCACAGTTTGTCAGTGGCCATTCAAGCAGTGAGACAGCATGTCAATTGTCATGCCCAAGTGAATGCAGCACAGTGGTTGCAGCTTACCTTGTAGATCACATAACTGGTTTTACAGGTAGCCCTGCCTTTGATGTGATGGATGATGTTTGTCACTGGACTGGAGTAGGTTGTGGTGGGACAATGTATAGGACGAGTCTTGCATCTATGTCTATTATAGGGGTATGAGCCATGAGGTAACTGGATTGGGAACAGAGGCTGTGTAAGGATAGACAAGTATATTGTGTAGGTTTGGTGAATGGCAGAATACCACTGTGGGATAGGTGGAAAGATGGTGGGCAGGCCACTCCTCATTTCAGATCAAAACAAAGGTAGTCGAAAATCTGGTGGAGGATGTAATTCAGTTGCTCCAGTACTGGGTCATATGGAGTTACGAGGGGAATGGTCCTCTGTGGCCAGACAGTGTGACTTGAGAGGTGGTGGGAGACTGGAAAGTTAAGGCATGAGAGATCTGTTTTTGTACTAGGCTGGGAGGATAATTATGGTCTGTGAAGGCTTCAGTGAGATTGGTATATTTCAAGAGGGACCGCTTGTGACTGCAGATGCGATGACCACAGGTGGCTAGGCTGTACGGAAGGAACTTTTTGGTATGGAATGGGTGGCAGCTGTTGAAGAGGAGGTATTGATTGATGTTGGTTAGTAGGTTTGATATGGATGGAGGTAGTGATGTAGCCATATTTGAGATGGAGGTCAACATCTAGGACAGTGGCTTGTTGGGTTGAGTAGGACCAGTGAGGCAAATGGAGGAGAAGTTGTTGAAGTTCTGAAGGAATGTGGGTAGGGTGTCCTAACCCTCGATCCAAATCGCAAAGGTGTCTTCAATGAATCTGAACCAGGTGAGGGGTCTAAGATTCTGGATTTTAAGAAAGGATTCCTTTAGATTGCCCATGAATAGGTTGGCATAGTATGGTGCCACGCAGGTGCCCATAGCCCTATACTGGAGTTGTGTGTAGGTAATGCCTTCAAAGGAGGAGGCATTGTGGGTGAGGATATAGTTGTTCGTGGTCACTAGGAAGGAGGTTGTTGGTTTGGAATCCATTGGGGGTTGAGGAAGGTGGTGTTCAATAGTAGTAAGGCCATGGGCATTAGGAATGTTAGTGTAAAGGAGGGTGCCATCAACAGTGACAAGCAGGATGCCATGTGGTAAAGGGACAGGAACTGTGGAGAGTCCGTGGAGGAAATGGTTGCTAACTTTTACATAGGAGGGTAGGTTCCTGGTAACAGGTTGAAAACGTTTGTATATGAGACCAGAGATTCTCTCAGTGTGTGGCACAGTAACCGGCCACAATGTGGCATCCAGGGTGGTTAGGTTTACGTACTTTAGGAAACATGTAGAAGGTAATCGTATGGGGAGTGGTAGGTGTGAGTAGAGAGATGTACTCTGAGGAGAGGTTCTGGGATGGGCCTAAGGATCTGAGTAATGACTGAAGATCCTGCTGGATTTCTGGAATGGAGTCACTGTGTCAAGCTTTGTAGGTGGAAGTATCTGACAGCTGGCGGAGTCCTTCTGCCAGGTAATCCCTGCGGTTCAAAACAACATTGGTGGAGCCTTTATCTGCAGGTAGGATTATAAGGTCGGGATCAGTTTTTAGATGGTGGACTGTGGTTCTTTCTGCAGATGTAAGGTTAGTTTGCATGGTGAGGGATTTTAGGAATGGTGGTGGGACAAGGTTCGAGGTTAAGAAATTCTGGAATGTTAACAACAGATGATTTAGGGTTAGTTGGGGTGGATCACAGTTGGATGGAGATGTGAGCTGAGTTAGGCAGGGTTAAATATTGCTCTCTGGTTGAGTCTGATTGGTAGGGTTGGTGACGAAAAAGTGTTTCCACTGTAGGGACTGGGAGAAGGAGAGTAGATCATTAACAAGTCCTGCATAATTGAATCGGGGAGTGTGGCAAAAGTTGAGGCCTTTGGAATGGACTGATATTTCTTTGGGGCTTAGACTCTTGGAGGAAAGGTTCACGACTTTGTTAGGGGTCTGCTTAGGTTCTGGATTCCGTGTGGTGGGGGAGGTGAGTGTGTGTGGGGGGGGGGGGGGGGGGGATTTGGAGGATGAGGTAAATGTAGTAGGTCTGCAAGACAGGTTTTTTTGGCTATGAAGGGACATGGGTGAGGATTGGAGGTTGTTGTAGAGGTGGTGGATAGTGGTACTCCAAGGCAGGAATAGGAAGTGAGCAGGATGGAGAGCTTTTTGAGGTGGCATTGTGCATGTTGCTCAAGTTCCTGCAGAGCAAGAGTTTCAATGTGTGTTATGGGTTCCATGAATTTGGGATTGCATGGCAGGAGAATTTTGCAGATGGAGATGTGGTACTGTAAGGAGGTTTGGGCCTGACTGATATGGTTTTCCATGACTATGTTAGTGCGGGCTAAGGATTGACAGAATCTGAACAGGTGGAGGTCATTGTGGGAGGAGGGGTGGCATCCAGAGATGGGTAATTTGATGGTAAGTCCATTTGGGGAATTCCATGAACCAATTAACAATGTAGAAACAGTATATAGCACTGGGATCTGGCTAGGGATAAGGAAACTTTTCTGTATTGATACAGATGTAAGAATCAAGGGTCCATGGTGGTGGAAAAATGCAAAAAATCACGTAATTTTCCAACACCATGGATCCTTAGTCCTTCCATTTGTGACAATACAGAAAAGTTTCCTTATCCCTAGCCAGATCCCAGTTCCACATAGTGTTCCTGCATTCTTGCTTGACTCATGGACTCCCCCCAAATGGCCTTACCATCAAATTACCATCTCTGGCTGCCACCCCTCCTCCCACAATGGCCTCCACCTGTCCAGATTCCTCACCTGCTAAACCACATTCACCAAACCCAAACCTCCTTGCAATAACTTCACTCCATCCACAAATTTCTCCTGCAATGAAATTCCAAATTCATGGAACCCATAACACACACTGAAACTCTTGCCCCACAGGAACTTGAGCAACATGCACAATGCCACCTCAAAAAGCTCTCCATCCTGCTCACTTCCTACTCCCGCCTTGGAGTACCACTATCCACCACCTTTACAACAACCTCCAATCATCACCCATGTCCCTTCATAACCAAAAAACCCTGTCTTGCAGACCTACTACATTTACCCCATCCTCCAAATCCCCCCCCCCCCAACCTCCCCCATCACACAAAATCCAGAACCTAAGCAGACCCCTAACAAAGTCATGAACCTTTCCTCCAGAAGTCTAAGCTCCACAGAAATATCAGTCCATTCCAAAGGCCTCAACTTTTGCCACACTCCCAGATTCAATTATGCAGGACATGCTAAAGATCTTCTCTCCTTCTCCCAGTCCCTACAATGGAAACACTTTTTCGCCATCAACCCTACCAATCAGACTCAACCAGAGAGCAATATTTAACCCTGCCTAACTCAGTTCACACCTCCATCCAACTGTGATCCACCCCAACTAACCCCAAATCATCTGTTGTTAACTTTCCAGAATTTCTTAACCTCGAACCTTGCCCCACCACCATTCCTCAAATCCCTCACCATGCAAACTAACCTTACATCTGCAGAAAGAACCACAGTCCACCATCTAAAAACTGATCCCGACCTTATAATCCTACCTGCAGATAAAGGCTCCACCACTGTTGTTTTGAACCGCAAGGATTGCCTGGCAGAAGGGCTCCACCAGCTGCCAGATACTTCCACCTACAAAGCTTGACACAGTGACTCCATTCCAGAAATCCAGCAGGATCTTCAATCAGATCCTTAGGCCAATCTCAGAACCTCTCCTCGGAGTCCATCTCTCTACTCACACCTACCAATCGCCACACGATTACCTTCTACATGTTTCCTAAAGTACATAAACCTAACCACCTAGGACGTCCCATTGTGTCTGGTTACTGTGCTGCCCACTGAGAGAATCTCGGCTCTCATCGACCAATATCTTCAACCTGTTACCCGGAACCTACACTCCTATATAAAAGTTACCCTCCATCGACTCTCCACAGTTCCTGTCCCTTTACCACACAGTATCATGCTTGTCACTGTTGATGCCACCTCCCTTTACACTAACATTACTAATGCCCATGGACTCACTACTATTGAAACTACCTTTCCCAACACCCAATGGATTCCAAACCAACAACCTCATTCCTAGTCACCATGGCCAATGATATTCTCACCCAAGATTACTTCTCGTTTAAGGCATTACCTGCAAACAAACCTGGGGTATGGCTATAGGCATCCGCATGGCACCATCCTGTGCCAACCTATTCATGGCCCATATAGAGGAATCCTTCCTAAAAATCCAGAACCCTAAATCCCTCACCTTGTTCAGATTCATTGATGGCATTTTTGCAATCTGGATCGAGGGTGAGGGCACCCTGTTCTCATTCCTCCAGAACCTCAACAACTTCTCCCCCATTTGCTTCACTGGCCCTACTCAACCCAAAAAGCCACCTTCCTAGATCTTGACCTCCATCTCAAAGATGGCTACATCAGTACCTCCATCTATTTCAAACATACTAACCCCCAGCAATATCTCCAATTTGAGAGCTGCTGCCTGTTACATACCAAGAAGTCACTTCACTACAGCCTAACCACCTGTGGCCGCTGCATCTGCAGTCATGAGCGGTCTCTCTTGAAATATACTGAAGGTCTCACTGAAGCCTTCACAGACCATAATTACTCTCCCAACTTTGCACAAAAAGAAGTCTCCTGTGTCTTATCTTTCCAGTCTCCCACTATCCCCCCTAGTTGGGTTGTTTTGGGGACAGAGACCAGACAGCAAGGTCATCAGTATCATTGAATTAGGGAAGGACGGGGAATGAAGTCTGCTGTGCCCTTTGAAAGGAAGCATCCCGACATTTGCCTGGAGCGATTTAGGGAAATCACGGAAAACCTAAATCAGGATGGCCGAACGCAGGATTGAACCGCCTTCCTCCCGAATGCGAGTCCAGTGTCTAACCACTGCACCACCTCGCTCGGTTTACTCCCCCCCCCCCCCCCTCCCCTTCCAAGTCCCACCATCTGGCCACAGAGGAGCATCCCCCTCAAAAGTCAGTACCACCCACGACTGGAGCAACTGAATTACTCTCTCCGCCAGGCTTTCGACTATCTTTCATCATGCCCTGAAATGAGAAATGTCCTGCCCCCTATCCTTCCCACCACTCCCACAGTGGTATTCTGTTGTCCACCAAACCTAAACAATGTATTCATCCATCCTTACACAACCTCTGTTTCTCAATCCCTTACCTCATGGCTAATACCCCTGTAATAGATCTAGATGCAAGACTCATCCTATACATTGTCCCACCACAACCTACTCCAGTCCAGTGACAAACATCATCCATCACATCAAAGGCAGGGCTACCTGTAAAACCAGTTATGTGATCTACAAGGTAAGCTGCAACCACTGTGCTGCATTCACTTGGACATGACAATTGACATGCTGTCTCACTGCTTGAATGGCCACTGACAAACTGTGGCCAAGAAACTAGTCGATCACCCTGTTGCTGAACATGCTGCCAAACATGACATCCTTCATTTCAATGACTGCTTCACAGCCTGTGCCATCTGGATTCTTCCCACCAACACCAGCTTTTCTGAATTGCACAGGTGGGAACTCTACCTGCAATACATCCTATGTCCCTGTAACCATCCTGGCCTCAACCTTTGTAAGTCACTGTCCTCACCCATCCAGCCCCTTCCCTGTTCCCATTACAGCACTACACATCTGTCATTCCACCTTCACACTCAGTCTTTTTACTTCTCTCCTTTTCTGTTACTTCCTCCCCACCCGCTAACCACCTCTCCCCTGCCCACCATCTAACCTGCAGCGCTTCAATGTGCGCCACTCCTACCATACTATCCCTCCCCCTCCCCAGCTCAGCCTCCTCCTTACCCCCACCCAGTCACCACTCCCATAATGCACTGGTGCTGCTGCTCACAGTGTGGTTTCAGTTGCCTGAGACTGCAGTCATGTGTGTGAGTTGCATTAGCGTACGCAGTTTGTGTGTGTGTGTGTGTGTGTGTGTGTGTGTGTGTCTACTGTTGATGGAAAGGCCAGCTTTATTTGTGACAGTCTTTTTGTTGTGCCTGTCTGTGACTCAGCATCTATGCTATATGGTGAGAAGCAACTTTCCTTTTCATAACATTGTATGTGTGAAGTCTTTCCTATTGCAAATGATGTATCACTATATCTATATATGAGAAAAAGAATTTTATATTACTTTAGGAGAAAGTCAAAGAAGTAGATAAGCATTTTCAGTTGTCCAGCTTAGTTAAAGTTGCAGCAGAGAAGAAGCCATTCATCAGAAGATCTACACATTCCAGCTTAAGAGATATCGGTTGAGAATTTAAGAGCATTGTAGATTGTAACATGAACTCATACCCATTTCCACAAACAATGAAAAACTTCATCTTCATGACCAAGTTCAGAATCAAGAATATTTTTGTGCTGTGAAATTGACAACATTTAAATACAAAGAAGAAATTAAGAACAATCAAGGGGAAATTAATCATTTTGATCAGAAGAATTTTGCAATAATAGAGCTGTGTAAAGGCCATTACTAGCCCTGTAGTAAGAAGGAATTAATAAGAATTTTGAACACTCATTAAATCCACCAACAACAATCATGTTGAAGAAGGGCTGCAGTATGTATAATCATTTCCACACCACCACCCCAGCAGCCAACAGTGGTTACATCTACTTCTCATTCACCCACACCAATGGCAGGTTCAGCCTCACACCACCTTCAGCAAAGCAGTTTGCCCACCATAGCAATCTAGCTTTCTGCCAAGATTGCGATGTGACAAGTTATGCAAGAAAATTTGGCAAGCTGTATTAATTCCAAGCTGCTTCTTGTTGATTTTGGTGTTGTTGTGTGTATTGTGGAAGTAATTAGGAGTGGGTTTTGACAATCAAAAGTTTATAATTTGCTCAACAAAGTTGTCAACCAACTGGAAATTTGTTAGTGGGCTAAGACTATTTATAAACTTATTATCACCATCACTGTATTATTATACCTAAAAACAAAGATGATGTGACTTACCAAATGAAAGTGCTGGCAGGTCGACAGACACACAAACGAACACAAACATACACACAAAATTCAAGCTTTCGCAACAAACTGTTGCCTCATCAGGAAAGAGGGAAGGAGAGGGAAAGACGAAAGGATGTGGGTTTTAAGGGAGAGGGTAAGGAGTCATTCCAGTCCCGGGAGCGGAAAGACTCACCCTAGGGGGAAAAAAGGACGGGTATACGGGTATACACTCGCACACACACACATATCCATCCACACATATACAGACACAAGCAGACATGGTCTTTAAATATGTCTGCTTGTGTCTGTATATGTGTGGATGGATATGTGTGTGTGTGCGAGTGTATACCCGTATACCCGTCCTTTTTTCCCCCTAGGGTGAGTCTTTCCGCTCCCGGGACTGGAATGACTCCTTACCCTCTCCCTTAAAACCCACATCCTTTCGTCTTTCCCTCTCCTTCCCTCTTTCCTGATGAGGCAACAGTTTGTTGCGAAAGCTTGAATTTTGTGTGTATGTTTGTGTTCGTTTGTGTGTCTGTCGACCTGCCAGCACTTTCATTTGGTAAGTCACATCATCTTTGTTTTTAGGTATATTTTTCCTTCGTGGAATGTTTCCTTCTATTATAATCACTGTATTATTAGAATGATTAGGAGTATGTAGTTATGTGTACAAGAGTTATTTAGAGACTTTATGGAACAATATAATACCAAGTTAAACATTACTAATGGAAACATAAAAGATCAAGGTATTAAATCCAAAAAAGGCACTGGGCAAAAAAAATATACCAACAACTGCCAAATGTAATAATAAACTAGAAATTACTAGTGCTGATTTAAAAGATAAAGTAGACAAGCAGGTCTAGAAACTCAAAGAACATATTTAGGGATGTAAACAAGGATCTGAAACAGAGTAAAGGTTTTGCTGAAAAAGGATTTTTGAAGTGTGTAAATAGACCTCAGGCATGACATTAGAATTGAATGTTTTAGAGAAGAGTAAGGATTTGACATAACTACTATCACAGAGTCTATGTGGTAACTATGGAGGTGATTATTAGTAATTTAATCAAATAAAAGGTACAAGAAAAGATTGAATCGTCAGTCAGAAAACCTTATTCCACAATGGGAGATATATAGAAATGTCAGCGAATTTCAGAAGCTACGGACTGCCAAAATGGAGGAGGAGTTTATAAAAGAAGTGGATTACTAAAAATGGTTGGTTCCTGGAACAGTTTACAGAGAAATTCCACCTAGCGGGTGGAATGAATAATTTCCAATACTTAGACTGGAAGATGCTGTTCATTCTACTCATTTTTAAGGTTGTTCTCTAAATCCCTAACTAAATGGAGGGATGATTCTAAGAAAGTTGATGTTACCCTAAGATATTTGGAAGGAGATCATCCACAACAGAACCAGTCAGAATGAACAATGAAGAAAACTGGAAGATTGTTTCTCACATACTGTTCTGCTTGGCACACTATCTGGGCAAAGATGATCCTAGAATTTCAGGTTATTCTTAAGGAGTTATTTCACTTATCAGTGGCCATTCCCAAACTGAAGTGATAAATAGGAGGTTTATTGGAAAACCATTGCTAAAATTCTTCACTTGATCAGATGATTAAAAAAAATGAATGCTGGCTTTATAAAAGAGAAGGTGGAAAACAAATTAAGGTGGCAGACACAAGAGCACAAGTGGGAACACAATCGTAACACAATCACATCAAATTTTCACATAGATGATGTGGTGTTAGTAAAAGCTTTCCACCTGAGTTCCCACCTCCTGGATCGCGCGGTTCGGTTGCCCATCTTCGGTCCCGACAGACCAAGGATGACAATTTGAAGCTGTGCTCTTTGGCAAATTATGCAACCTATGTGGTACAAACAAATTACGTACAACTGCCTACCACCCGCAAAGCAATGGGTTGGTCGAGCGCTGGCACCTCACATTAAAAGCAGCGCTGATGTGCCACAACAGATCTTGGTCTGAAGCCCTCCCCTGGGTACTACTAGGTGTCCGTTCGGCTTACAAAGACGATTTGCAAGCCTCCCTAGTGAAATTGTTGTACAGGCAACCCCTCGTCCTCCCAGCACAATTCGTTGAGGATTCCTGTCCTCCTCCACAGTCAGAACTTCCGACGCTTATACAATGCGTCCGACACTTCGCCGCGAATGTACGCCCCCCGCCCCAATGAGCACACACAGTCCCTCGTGTCTTCATGCACAAAGACCTACATGTTTGCGATTATGTTATGCTGCGTGATGATACGGTATGACCCGCACTACACCCGCCCTACTTGGGCCCACACAAAGTGATAAGCCACTCGCCGCATACCTTTGACATTCTGTGCAATGGTAGAATACAAACAGTGTCCATCTCACATCTTAAACCAGCTTGGCACCTCAACAACGAGGCAACTTCAGAATACAACTTCCACCCCGACCACACTCCCGTGCCAACTTCCATCTCTAATACCTCAAATGTGCCGAACCCCCCTCCGGTACCTAAGCCACTCGCCGCATACCTTTGACATTCTGTGCAATGGTAGAATACAAACAGTGTCCATCTCACATCTTAAACCAGCTTGGCACCTCAACAACGAGGCAACTTCAGAATACAACTTCCACCCCGACCACACTCCCATGCCAACTTCCATCTCTAATACCTCAAATGTGCCGAACCCCCCTCCGGTACCTGTAACGCGTGTGACGATGAGTGTGATGATGTGTGTGATGATGCGTGTGACACCAGTGGTTCATGTTCTCCCCCCAGCTCAGAGGCTACAGGAAAGGTTGCGCGAGAAGGTTTCGCCCCTCCCTCCCCTCACCACAGTGTTTCCGTCGACCGGCCGACACAGACCGACAACGCCAGCGTCGCCATTTTCCACATCGACGTGTCACCTTTTCTGGTCGAGGACCTGTCTCTCCAGCTACGAGATGGGGCACTGTTCGTCCTGCACATTCCCCCCTGCACATTGGATGATTCAGCCGCCCAGGTTACACTCCTAGGCACGTTTGCGGTACCGACAGACGTGGAGGAGGGGGCAATCACCACTTCGATCGACGAGGACAGCTACCTCTGCATTCGCGTGCCACTCATGGCACACCGCACCCCTGCATCGCCAGGCCACTTGATCCCAGTTCCCCGTTTCGGCCGCTACACCCACCGGCGACTTCATCACAACGGACCGATCCCCACGCCAACCTACATCACCTCCTCTCACTGTGCTCCGCACTGGAAGGAGGGGGGGGGGGGGGGAGGGCTTTGATGATTAGAAGTCAGGTGGAAGGACTATTTTAATTGGAACTTACTGTAGAGGTTGCGTGTAACTGCTCACAGTGTTGTTTATGATAGGGACATTACTGTTGTTATTATCAGGAACATTACTATGTCTCTGAATGTGAATTATTTCTGAATGTATTAATCAGTTAGAACACAAAACTTTTGTTTATAATCAGAGTTCCTGATCCTGCTGAGTAAATAGAGAGTAGAAACATTTACTTTCAGTGAGCGCAAGAATAATATGGACTTGCAGACTGGAAATTACAGCCAGTGTGTTCTCCACCAAATTCTGGCTGACCACAAAAATAGTTTTCAGGTTCTTGTAAAAGATGGCAACGAATGAACAAATTCAATATTATTATCCACCTGCCACCCTAAATATGGTTTTAATTGGCTGGGAAATTGATTAGTGAAAGTGATCAGTACAAAACAGTGTGAACTCAGTAGGTGCTAACAGGATACCAACGTGAAATATGCTGAAACCGGTGCAAGAGCATTGCTAAGATTTGCTCACAACTGTGGAAACTAAACTGTGAATGTTAGCCACAGTAACTTTGATCATGATGAAAGAGGAGAAGAAGATGACACTAAATCGTGGCTATCAATGGCGCTGAGGTTAGAAGAAGATGGTGCACCATCATGGAGCTGCATGGACCTTCAAGCTACCTGCAAGCTAATGTGTGTGCTTACTGGTGCCCTGAACCCCCCCCCCCCAACCCTCCCCATCCCCTCCATAGAGCAACTGCAGAGGGTGATACTCACTGACAACCTCACCCCCACAGCTGCTGCTGCTGCTGCTTGCATTATGCTGGGATGCGCCGCATCATGTTTGCTGGTTCGCCGTACCAGCATCATTCATCAAGGTGAAGCAGTTAAGTTAAGAATATTTAAAGTATTTGTTAATTGCTTCTAAGAGGCTACTGCAGAAGTAGAAACTGAAATTAATGAGGATGGTTCTGTCAAACTAATAAATCCAGAATCAGAAGTAAAGTTCAATGTTACTGCAAAGTTAGAACCATTTTGTGGTGTCACTGCCAGACACCACACTTGCTAGGTGGTAGCCTTTAAATCGGCCGCGGTCCATTAGTATAAGTCGGACCCGCGTGTCGCCACTATCAGTGATTGCAGACTGAGTGCCACCACACGGCAGGTCTAGAGAGAGACTTCCTAGCACTCGCCCCAGTTGTACAGCCGACTTTGCTAGCGATGATTCACTGACAAATTACGCTCTCATTTGCTGAGATGATAGTTAGCATAGCCTTCAGCTACGTCATTTGCTATGACCTAGCAAGGCACCATTATCAGTTACTATTGATGCTGTAAAACATGTACCGTCAAGAGCGATGTTCACCAATTATGGATTAAAGTTAAGTATTCCAGCAGCTACGTACGTTTTTTGCTAGTCTCATTTCCTTGTCCTGTTCCAGACCTCACGCCAGCCTGCGTGAGCTTAAATGCGTGCCTTTCGGCTTCCTCATAGTGGGTTGGCTGTCTTGCCAATCCACAACACATTTTATGATGACAAAGTTATTGAAGTTGAGCTCAAAAAGGAAAAAGTAGGATTAACAGACTTAACGGATAATGAACATTGCTTCAATATTTCTGAAATTCAGCCAAGTCAGGGAATGCTAGAAACTCCTTTAAAACTGGTGGAAATGTTGAGTGGCAATGTAGAGCACCACATTGGATGCAATTATGGTTTGCTAAACTGGAATTTCATCATAAAGAACTGAACAGTAAGACAGAATTCAATAGTAAACAGTTAAGTAGTAAGACTGAGTCTAGTACTAGGATGAAATGGCTGCAAAACTGAATTACTTAAATTATAAAACTACAATGACCTACAAGTGAAAGTAGGGCAACAGCTAAATAAATTGCATAGTATTTTCAAAACCGAAATTAGTGAAGTTTGCAAATATTTCAAATATGCAGATGAACTTATGGAAAGGAGGTTGTCAGTAAGGGTAGGCAATGAATCCAAACTTTGCTCTAATCAATTTGAAGAAGTAAATACTAAAGTAAATGCTTGTCAAAATGATATTAAGAAAGTAAAATCTGTGTGAAATTATGTGAGGATGTTGATAAAAGATTTTCTGACGGAGTGGAAGCAGTAGAACTACAAGTAGAACTACTAAACACTAGTATTACTAATATGGAAAATAGAGTAACCTCTGGTACCTCTTGCAATAGTACAGTACATACAACATGTTACCTCAGTTGACGCCACTTTCTTTGGAAGTCATCAATTTTTATATTTTGATCTAGACAAACAAATTTAACCATTACAGTTCTTGAATGATTTTGAGGATGTTTTGCCTAAAGCATGGTTGGAACAAGAAAAAATTTCTTTCATACGAAGTCATTTATCAGGAGATGCTTTGTGATGGTCAGCTGACATAATGATTAGATGCAAAACTCTTTCAGAATTTAAGATTGCTTTTCTTAATGAATACTGGTCACACAGCAAACAAAACAATGTTTTGAGTGAGTTTTGTAGTGGTAAAAAGTTTGCTCCAGGTCCTGAGTCAGTAAAAGAGTTCTCTAGAAAGTAGGTTTCAAGGCAGTCGCATCTGACAGAAAAGGTGAAACTGGAAATTATTATCAAGGGACTATAAGGTAAACATTCTTGGTATTGTCAGGAAAGAATCATTTCTGCATCTAGAGATAATGTGGACAGGTTCATTGAATGTCTGGAGTGAGCAGAAAGGAAGCTGCTGCTGAGGAGCAGGTGCAAAGTAATAACAGGTTTTTTAACAAAAACAACAGACATAATGACAGCGGGAACGTGAATCAAAATCTAATTATTGTGGTCAAGGCCTTAGCAGAGGAAGGGGAGGTAGACAGCCACCAGGTTTTCGCAATAATTATTATGATGAAAGTGCAAATGTAAATAATGTGCCATTGAGACAAGACTGAGAGCAGGATGCTACCCTACATGATTCTGTATCAAATGAACGCAACTGGCCGCTTGTGAGAAACTAAGTCCTGTCTATGGGGAAACTGGCACTCACAAGGTGGAAACAGTACCACAGCCAGTAACAAAAACATGAATCACAGTCAGTCAGCACATGCAAACAGATAACAGGGATGATGAAACAGGAACAGACAGTACCAGTGATGTGCTAAACCACTATCATTATATAGCTGACAGCATTTTGGACACTTTAGAAAAATGGGTCAAGAAGGAAAACAAAATCACTACAGATAATAGGGAGGAACAAGTTAATGGATTTGAATCTGCTAAGAATAAAGACAAAGTAAAAGCATACATTTTCAGCAATAATGGAAATCTGATGGCTAAAGTTTTGGTAGAGGAAGCAGAGTCAGTTTTGCAAGGTATGAAGAGGAGGAGTTGATGAATGAAGGAGGTGTCAATGATGATGATGTCAAGGAGTCTATTAGCTGTATTTGCCACAAACTGTAAAAGCAAATGACAGTGTCATATATATCAATGTTGTGCAGGGATGCAGTTGCCCAGAGGTAGAGAGTAGTTTAGCTGATGTGCAGCAAATGAAAGTAGAGGAAATCGTCAAATGCTTTGATTTAAATGCAGCTGAAATGTAGAGATTCATGACCCCATGAATCTGAGTGTGAATGTACTTGCAACTGAATGAAGTCACTTTAACTGGAAACAGATTGAAAAAGATTTATTAGAGGACTTTTATGAGGAACCTGTTCAAACTAACCAACCTTATAATAAAAACTAACATCTCAGAAGTAACAGTGAACAATGTGTTGTCTTCTTGACAGTGGCAGTGAAGCAAGTGCTTTGTCCCAAGCATTCTTTGATTCTGTTCCTAATAAGAGTAAATTAACTGTCATGAAATCAAGTGGTTTAAGATTAATAGGTGATACTGGGAAAGTTTCTAGACCAGTAATGCTCTAAACTTTGATACCATTTGGTATATGTGACATAATAATAGATCATCCTTGTTTAATCATGCTCAGTTTAAGTGTTGAGATGTTAATTGGCACAGATTTCTTAACAAAATATCAGAAAATGATTGATTTTGATCAGAATCACTTAGTATTAACCTTACCTGATTAAATAACCTTTCATAAAAAATTATATAGGTAGTAAAAATGAAACATGGGAACTGCCTATTACAGTAATGAGGAAGGTACTGAATTCAGTAATAATGTGCATGTTGCTAATGTGGAAGGGAACTATATCCTAGAAGAGATAGAGGCAAAGGTACAGTCAACAAATCAAATTTCTGATAGACAGAGAGCAGAATTAAGGGAAGTATTAACCACTAATCACAATGTATTCTTGAATATGCCTGGTGAAGTTAAAGCCTGGGCAGGTATTTTTCAAGAAACCTTATCAGATACATGTTTCAAGACAGCAAGTGGTTAAGAAAGAAATTCTACATATGTTGACATGGGGTGTCATTGAGCAAGCAGTTAGTGAATACAATAGTCCTCTTGTTGGTGGGCCTAAGTGTGATGGAAGCATTAAATTAGTAATGGATGCACAATAACTAAATGACATTGTAATAAGAGTGAATGATCATCCCCAAAATATGGATGACCTGACACAAAAGTTCCGAGGAGTTAGGTATCTTACAACTATGGATATAACTTGTGGATACTGGAATTTGACCGTGGTGAAATAATCATATAAATATACAACCTCTGTGTGTGAAGGAGTGTGCTACCAACATAAAGTAGTCCCATTTGGATTAAATAGTTTCATGTGCGCCTTTGTAAGAGTAATGGTTCAAGTATTGGGGCAGGAATTGTTAGATCAGGTGACCAGCTATGTAGATGATATAGTGTTGGCAACTACCACATGGGAAGAACATATCAGTCTACTAGACCAGGTGCTAGAAGCTATAGAAAACAGAGGTATAAAATGAAATTTAGAGAAGACTGAGTGTGTAAGAGACAAAATAAAATTCCTGTGCCATGAAATTAGCAGGGAAAGGATATTACCTGATCCTTCCAAATTATCAGCCATTGAAACATGCCTAGAAATTAAAAGCAGCTCAGGTCACTGTCCAGTTTATTTGGATTCTGCCATTTTGTTGAAGAACACTTATTTAATGCACCTTGTTTAGTCCACCAGCTGAAGAAGAATAACCCATGGTTTTGGACTAAAGAGTGCCAGTCCACTTTTGAAGAAATAAGAAACTGTTTGATGAGTAGTCTGCGTTTACATGATCCAGATTTTTCAAACACCTCTTGCAAAGCACTTGACACAAGTTGTTACGGGATTGCAGCAAAGGTGTTTCAGATGAAGACAGAAGGTGACCAAGAGATACATAAAACAATAGCATTAGCTAGTCGTCCACTGCAACCTGGTAAGCAGATTTATGGAATTTCAGAATTACAGGCACTGGCTATCATGTTTGGTATGCGGAAGTTTCAGCATTATTTGTTACAGCATGAGGTGATAATCTATAGTGATCACAAGGTACTTATGTTTTTAAAAACTAGCAAATGGTGACATCCAAGACTAACCAGGTGAGACATGTATCATTAGCAGTTCAACCTCAACATTAAGTACATACAAGGGAAGATAGTGTATTGTCGGGATTTCAATATTGATTTTTGAAAAGACAGCAACACCAGAGATGCTTTGATAAATATGACCAACAAATTCAATATGATCCCCACAATACACTGCCCAACAAGATTAACAGAATGCACAAAATCGATTATTGATCAAATATTCGTCTCAGAAACAAATTACAGATTCACAAGCAGAGTACTGAGCATGGGTTATAGTGATCATGAGGCACGGCTGCTGTGTATAGAAAAGCCAGCAAGTAGTAGCAGTTCCAAAAAAGTAGTTGAAAAAAGAACCTTTATTGAATATAACATCAGAATTTTTAATCTCTTACTGGTGAAGGAAAACTGCAAAAGCATCACCACTCAGAACAATGTTGATAGCGTGTACATGAGTTTTCAGAGCATCTTTCTTCACTATTTTAATGTAGCATTTCCAAAAGTAGTAAAAAACAGTAAAATCTAACAATAATAAGCAATGGGTAGCTAAAGGCATAAAAATTTCCAGTGAGAGAAACAGATTTCTGCAGTACTGTTGTAAGAAATATAGACTAACCCAAGAATTTGCAGATTATTCAAAATCCTACAAAAGAATCTATGGTACAGCAGTAAAAGAGGTAAAAATTATGTGGAATGACAATTTGATAAGAAACTCATCTAACAAAATGAGATCAACGTGGAGAGTTATAAAGAAAGAAACTTGTACTTCAGCACCAAAGAAAAAGAATGTATCATTAACACTAGAAGGCTCAAAAGTCACAGACCAAAATTCAGTTGTGGAAAAATTCAATGAATACTTCACTTCACTAGCTGAAGACCTCATTCAAGTACACTGTCAAAGACCAGTCCCAAGTTTCTTCAGCAAGTCAGTGATCTAGACTGCTTCTGTGTATGTTTTATGAAACAAACCCTAATGAAATTATAAGTAAAATTAAATCATTAAGCAATAAAATATCAAGTGGTCTTGATGAAGTACCTGATTAAAAGCATTTGCTCACCACATAGCAAACTCCTTAGCAAAAAGTTTCAACCTCTCTTTAAAAACTGGTGTATTTACAAACATTTTTAAAATAGCAAAAGTTTCACCACTGCTAAAAAAAGGTTCTTCTGAAACAATATCAAACTACGGACCCGTGTCACAGTTAAGGTCCTTGTCAAAAATTCTAGTAAAACTCTTTTATGACAGGATTTTAATTTTCATAAATAAATATGCACCTCTTACAGTACAACAACATGGTTTTAGAAAGTCTAAATCTACACAGACAGGAATTTTCGAATTCTTAGACTGCATTTTAAAATCCCTTGATCAACATAAAATAGCTACAGGTATTTTTATAAATCTATCAAAAGCCTTTGATGTCCTGGACCATAACACTCTGCTCAAAAAAATTAGAAAGACGAGGAGTAAAAGGTGTGGCACATAGCTGGTAGTGTTCATACTTAAAAAACCACAGGCAGGAAGTATCACTTCAGTATGAATTCAACAAAATGAATAAAACAAGAAACAGCCCCTTTCTTTCTAGCGAATTACTAATAAAATATGGTGTACCACAGGGCTCAATCTTAGGTCCACTACTCTTCTTGATTTATGTGGACGACTTAGTTATATATATGAGTCCAACAAAAACTATCCTGTTTGCCAATGACACCAGCATATTGCTCACTGGATTCAGCACAGAGACTTTCAAGTCCACAGCAGAAAGTTCACAAAAAACAAAGTCATTGTTGTTGTGGTCTTCAGTCCAGCGACTGGCTTGATGCAGCTCTCCATGCTACTCTATCCTGTGCAAGCTTCTTCATCTCCCAGTACCTACTGCAACCTACATCCTTCTGAATCTGTTTAGTGTATTGATCTCTTGGTCTCCCTCTACGATTTTTACCCTCCACACTGCCCTCCAGTACTAAATTGGTGATCCCTTGATGCCTCAGAAGATGCCCTACCAACCGATCCCTTCTTCTAGTCAAGTTGTGCCACAAATTTCTCTTCTCTACAATTCTATTCAATACCTCCTCAGTAGTTATGTGATCTACCAATCTAATGTTCAGCATTCTTCTGTAACACCATGTTTCAAAAGCTTCTATTCTCTTCTTGTCTAAACTGTTTATCGTCCATGTTTCACTTCGATACATGGCTACACTCCACACAAATACTTTCAGAAACGACTTCCTGAAACTTAAATCTATACTCGATGTTAACAAATTTCTCTTCTTCAGAAACACTTTCCTTGCCATTGCCAGTCTGCATTTTATATCCTCTCTACTTCGACCATCATCAGTTATTTTGCTCCCCAAATAGCAAAACTCCTTTACTACTTTAAGGGTCTCATTTCCTAATCTAATTCCTGCAGAATCACGCAATTTAATTCGACTACATTCCATTATCCCCGTTTTGCTTTTGTTGATGTTCGTCTTATATCTTCCTTTCAAGACACTGTCCATTCCGTTCAGCTCCTCTTCCAGGTCCTTTGCTGTCTCTGGCAGAATTTCAATGTCATCGGCAAACCTCAAAGTTTTTATTTCTTTCCTTTACTGCTTGCTCAATATACAGATTGAATAACATCGGGGTCAGGCTACAACCCTGTCTCACTCCCTTCCCAACCACTGCTTCCCTTTCATGCCCCTCGACTCTTATAACTGCCATCTGGTTTCTGTACAAATTGTAAATAGCCTTTCACTCCCTGTATTTTACCCCTGCCACCTTCACAATTTGAAAGAGTGTATTCCAGTCAATGTAGTCAAAAGCTTTCTCTAACTCTACAAATGCTAGAAATGTAGGTTTGCCTTTCCCTAATCTATTTTCTAAGATAAGTCGTAGGGTCAGTATTGCCTCACGTGTTCAAACATTTCTATGGAATCCAAACTGATCTTCCCCAAGGTTGGTTTCTACCAGTTTCTCCATTCGTCTGTAAAGAATTAGTGTCAGTATTTTGCCACCGTGGCTTGTTAAACTGATAGTTCGATAATTTTCACATCTGTCAACACATGCTTTCTTTGGGATTGGAATTATTATATTCTTCTTGAAGTCTGAGGGTATTTCACCAGTCTCATACATCTTGCTCACCAGATGGTAGAGTTATGTTAGGCCTGGCTCTCCCAAGGCTGTCAGTATTTCTAATGGAATGTTGTCTACCCCCGGGACCTTGTTTCGACTTAGGTCTTTCAGTGCTCTATCAAACTTTTCATGCAGTATCATATCTCCTATTTCATCTTCATCTACATTCTCTTCCATTTCTCTAATATTGTTCTCAAGAACATCTCCCTTGTATAGACCCTCTATATACTCCTTCCACCTTTCTGATTTCCCTTCTTTGCCTACAACTGGGTATCCATCTGAGCTCTTGATATTTATGCAAGTGGTTCTCTTTTCCCTAAAGGTCTCTTTAATTTTCTTGTAGGCAGTATCTATCTCACCCCTAGTGATATGTGCCTCTACATCCTTACATTTGTCCTCTAGCCATCCCTGCTTAGCCATTTTGCACTTCCTGTCAATCTCATTTTTGAGACGTTTGTATTCATTTTTGCCTGCTTCATTTACTGCATTTTTGTATTTTCTCCTTTCATCAACTAAATTCAATATCTCTTCTGTTACCCAAGGATTTCTACTAGTCCTTGTCTTTTTACATACTTGATCCTCTGCTGCCTTCACTATTTCATCTCTCAAAGCTACCTATTCTATTTCTACTGTATTTCTTACCCCCAATCTTGTCAATCGTTTCCTAATGCTCTCCCTGAAGCTTTCTAAAACCTCTGGTTCTTTCAGTTTATCCAGGTCCCATTTCCTTAAATTCCCACCTTTTTGCAGTTTCTTCAGTTTTAATCTACAGTTCATAACCAATAGATTGTAGTCAGAGTCCACATCTGCCCCTGGAAATGTCTTACAATTTAAAACCTGGTTCCTGAATCTCTGTCTTACCATTATATAATCTATCTGATACCTTCTAGTACCTCCAGGCTTCTTCCATGTATACAACCTTCTTTCATGATTCTTGAACCAAGTGTTAGCTATGATTAAGTTATGCTCTGTGCAAAATTGTACCAGGCAGCTTCCTCTTTCATTTCTTCCCCCCAATTCATATTCACCTACTACATTTCCTTCTCTACCTTTTCCTATTATTGAATTCCAGTCACCCATGACTATTAAATTTTTGTCTCCCTTCACTATCTGAATAATTTCTTTTATCTCATCATACATTTCATCAATCTCTTCGTCATCTGCAGAGCAAGTTGGCATATAAACTTGTACTACTGATTTAGGCATGGGCTTTGTACCTATCTTGGCCACAATAATGCGATCACTATGCTGTTTGTAGTAGCTTACCCGCATTCCTGTTTTCCTATTCATTATTAAACCGACTCCTGCATTACCCCTATTTGATTTTGTATTTATAACCCTGTATTCACCTGACCAGAAGTCTTGTTCCTCCTGCCACCAAACTTCACTAATTCCCACTATATCTAACTTTAACCTATCTATTTCCCTTTTTAAATTTTCTAACCTACCTGCCCGATTAAGGGATCTGATATTCCACACTCCGATCCGTAGAACGCCAGTTTTCTTTCTCCTGATAACAATGTCCTCCTGAGTAGTCCCCACCCACAGATCCGAATGGGGGACTATTTTACCTCCGGAATATTTTACCCAAGAGGACGCCATCATCATTTAACGATACAGTAAAGCTGCATGCCCTCAGGAAAAATTACGGCTGTAGTTTCCCCTTGCTTTCAGCCAGTCACAGTACCAGCACAGCAAGGCCATTTTGGTTAGTGTTACAAGGCCAGATCAGTCAATCATCCGGACTGTTGCCCCTGCAACTACTGAAAAGGCTGCTGCCCCTCTTCAGGAACTACATATTTGTCTGACCTCTCAACAGATACTCCTCCGTTGTGGTTGCACCTACAGTATGGCTATCTGTTTAGTTGAGGCATGCAAGCCTCCTAACCAGCAGCAAGATCCATAGTTCATGGAGGGGGACAAACTCATTATAAGTAGTGAAAAAACTGTGTGTCAATTTTCATTTAATTCCTCCAACTAATCAAATGTCTACTCAAGCACAATTGAAAAATGATCACCTAGAAAATGTAAGTGTCACAAAATTTTTGAGTCTATGGGTTCAGCAAGACTCAAAGTGGGACACACATATAAATAACTTGTTTAGAAAACTATCATCTGTGTGCTATGGCCTAAGAATTTTAAAGGCTAGAAAAAGCAAAACAACAGTTCTGCAGGCATACTATGCACAGTTCCACTCACTAGTCCGATAGGGGATCATTTTCTGGGGATACTCAACTCACAGTGTAAAGAGTCCTGTAAATCCCATTTTGCTGAACTTGGTATTCTAAATGTTCCAAGTTTATTCATTTATGAAACTATCTCATTCACTAGGGACTACCTCCTCAAAACAGGCAAACTGCTACAGAACAAAAATGTACACAACTATAGTACCAGAGGGAAATCAAATATACATCCAAAATATCACAGAACAACCACCTATCAGAGGAGCATAATTAACATTGGTGTAATACTACACAATAAGATACCAGAGGAAATAAAAAATGCTCTTCATCCAATATTTAAAGCTAAACTAAAGGCATTTCTAATAAAGCGTAACAAAATTACTTGTAATAGATACCTATTTTAATGTGCCTGCTATTTTGCTAATACTATATATTATTGTAACTTATCTTTGACCTGTCCAATATCAATTGTACAATTTGTGCTGTATGATAAAACTGGACCAATAAAAAATCAAATCAAATAACAATGTGATAGCAGATGGGCTATCAAGAAGTGCTGAGTTATGCAAGGAATTAGAAATTACATTAGCAGATAAGAATGAAATGAGCATGTTGGCCATACATGAGCTCAAGAAGGAAGGTGCCTTGAAGAAAGTATGTAAAAATTTAAGAAGGGAGCAAAATGTTGATGATCAGGCGAGGTTAATCAAAACCCTTTTAGGAGTACCCAGCTATCCAAGAGTTGCACAGAACTATTGCCCACATACAGGAATTTTATTCTTAATAAGGAAGTTAGATTTATCAGAATAGAAAATATGTTTTCCATCACAATATGTGGATTTGCTGATAGATTACATGCATCTACAATATAGCCATTAGGAAGCCAAGAAATGCTTAGCTACATTAAGTGAGCAAGTGATTTTCGACAACATCCATCATAAAGTAGCAAGAAGACTAGCAACCTGTGTTGTTTGTCAGAAGATACATGCATAAATAGTATAGCACAGGGAAATTGCGCAATGTACAACCAAGTGAACCTCTGGAGTTATGTGCAGCCAATTTCTTTGGCCTCCTCCTCACATCTAATGGAGGATGTACCCATGTTTTTGTGGTCATTGACAGTTTTAGTTAGTCTTTAAAACTACATCCAAAAAGAGAGCTAACACCAAAACGATGATAGACAAGCTAGAAAAGGTCTATTTTGTAAACACTGGCAAACCTAAGAGTCTCTTATCGGACAACAGTCTGCAATTTATATTGGGAAAATTTAAAGCATGTCTAGAAAAGGCAGGAATTCACCATATAAGGATCTCAGTGTATTTTACACAGGGAAATATGAATGAGACAGCTAAACAGACTGTGTAGGACTTACTATGCCAGGAAGCATTGAACTTGGGCAGATCACATCAAAAACTTTGACGAAATCACCAAAAATCTTAAACATGATGCCACAGGCTTTGCTCCATGTGAACTAATGTTTAATCAGGTGTTTAATCAGGAAGCCCATAACATCCTTTAAAACAAGGATGATTTTCCAGCCCTATCTCAGAGCTCTATAGATGAGAAGAAGGCACAGGCTATGGCAAATACAAGTAAAAGAGTTTTGGCTAGAAAAAGAAGGCATGATGCAAAAGCGTGCCCCACCATTTTTAACATTGGTGAACTAGTATTAGTCAAAACTAAAGAAAAATCTAAGAAAACTCTACCAAGTTTCAAGACTTTAATCAAAATAACACTCAATACAACGATTCTTGAAAAAATAGTTAAGAAGTCAGGTCCTACTCTCAGTTCCATTCTAAAAATTCTAGCCAAAAATTTAAAGGCAGTCAAACTGAAACAAAAGTCATACAGAGTAGAAACATTCTCTTTCAGTGAGCACAAGAAGGATGTGGACTTGCTGACTGGAAAATATGGTCAATATGTTCTCCATCGCTTTCTGGCTGACCGCAAAAATAGTTTTCCGGTTCTTGTTAAAGACAGCAACGAATGAACAAATTCTATATTATTATCCACCCACCCCATCACATGGGATCTGTTATACTTTCTTCTTCAGTTCTAACTTCCTAGTGACATACAACAAACAGTTTTGAGAAAAAATTATTAATGTCTCTGTCCACTGTACAGTATTTTACAAGTCACACTCAAAACACTCTTCAAGTAACAAGAAACATATTTTATCACACAGACCCTTTCCAGTTACGAAAACTCTTCGAGAATCCACTACCTGCCTCACTTTTCACATTACACTCAGGCTAATAAGGTCAGGAAAAAATCCTACAGAAGCAACTGACAACCGGTTATGTACAATGATATTTAACAATACAAATAAAAATAAATATCATAAACCATTTAGCTCTCAATCTGGTGCTATCAATATAACACAAATCAATATCTTGTGTATCAGTATAGCTTTTTATTTATTTAATACTTGGACTTCTGTGTCAGTAGCCAGCAATTGATCTGTATTTTACTACTGACACACTCAGCATCAAAAACACAAAAGATGCAGTAAAGAGACTGTCTTGTGAATGCAACAGTATGATTAAAATAAAACAATCTGCAAGGCTGGTCTCTGCTAGTAAAATGTACAAGAGGAATATAAACAATCACACATGAAAAATACTTAATGACACTCTAGAGTGACACTAGCAGAAAATGCTTTAGTAAACAGAAATTAAACACAAGGAACTTAATTTTATGTTGTAATATGTTCCTGCAGTTCCTCTAAATGGTAAATGAAGGTTAACTGAAACATAAGTGGAGTAAATTAACAATAATACCTTGTGTCACAACAGTTTATTACAGGAAGTGATGCATATAGTTTCTAGCATTTGTAGACTTAGAGAAAGCTTTTGACAATGTTGACTGGAATACTCTCTTTCAAATTCTGAAGGTGGCAGGGGTCAAATACAGGGAGCGAAAGGCTATCTACAATTAGTACAGAAACCAGATGGCAGTTATAAGAGACAAGGGGCATGAAAGGGAAGCGGTGGTTCGGAAGGGAGTGAGACAGGGTTGTAGCCTGTCCCCAATGTTATTCAATCTGTATATTGAGCAAGCAGTAAAGGAAACAAAAGAAAAATTCAGAGTTCAAATTAAAATCCATGGAGAAGAAATAAAAATTTTGAGGTTCACCGATGACATTGTAATTCTGTCAGAGGCAGCAAAGGACCTGGAAGAGCAGCTGAACGGAACAGTGTCTTGAAAGGAGGATATAAGATGAACATCAACAAAAGCAAAATGAGGATAACGGAATGTAGTCGAATTAAGTTGGGTTATGCTGAGGGAATTAGATTAGGGAAGGAGACACTTAAAGTAGTAAACGAGTTTTGCTACTTGGGGAGCAAAATAACTAATGATGGTCGAAGTAAACAGGATATAAAATGTAGACTGGCAATGGCAAGGAAAGTGTTTCTGAATGAGAGAAATTTGTATAACATCGAGTATAATTTAAGTGTCAGGAAGTCGTTTCTGAAAGTATTTGTATGGAGTGTAGCCATGCAAGGAAGTGAAACATGGACGATAAATAGTTTAGACAAGAAGAGAATAGAAGCTTTTGAAACATGGTGCTACAGAAGAATGCTGAAGATTAGATGGGCAGATCACATAACTAATGAGGAGTATTGAATAGAATTGGGGAGAAGAGAAATTTGTGGCACAACTTGACTAGAAGAAGGGACTGGTTCGTAGGACATGTTCTGATGCATCAAAGGATCACCAGTTTAGTACTGGAGGGCAGCATGGAGGGTAATAATCATAGAGGGAGACCAAGAGATGTATACACTAAGCATATTCAGAAGGATGTAGGTTGCAATAGGTACTGGGAGATGAAGAAGCTTGCACAGGATAGAGTAGCATGGAGAGCTGTATCAAACCAGTCTCTGGACTGAAGACCACCACAACAACAGCAACAACAACATATAGTTAGTTAAGAAGCCAGCTGTAATCAGTGGCTAAAACTATAAATTATGTCAACAAAGTAATGTGCACAAAATAACAAGAAGTTAGTTTTGTTCAAAATAATAACCAAATATAGAATATGCTTTCAGTCATAATGTAGAATAATGCATTGATAATGATACAAGTCAAGATTTCTTGTTTTGCAAACTGATAAGTGCCTTCCCTGACTCAAGACAGAATTAAAAGTACAGCAGCAGCTACTCATATTTTAGTCATACTCTAATGTTAGTATCTCATCAGGTGACATTATATCTAGTGTAAATTATAAGCACAAAGCAAGTAATACCAGCAAAAAAGAAAGACATAAACAATGACAAAATACTGGCATATGAACCTAAGCTTTGTATGTAGTAATCTAATTAGAAAGAAGAATGGAAAGAAATGAGTGCCAGTATGGTTAAAAAAAGATAACACAAACATATCTATCTCATTACTAAATAAGGCTTTGGTATTATTAGTAAACACAAACTCCAAGCAGAATTTTTTCTTTTTTTAAAAAAAATAAATAAATAAAAAAAATTAAAAATAAAAAGATTTTCTGTAATTACAAGTATGTCAAACCTTACCTGTAAAGCAGGAAATTCCCAGAGCAAATGGCTTATACACACTGCAGAGAAGGCTTATATTAAGTAGGACTTAACGGTTATGAAAAATGAGGCTGAGAGCAAGTCACTACTTGTTTGCTGTACGAATGGGCCGTTAGCTATGTCAACACACATTACCATATTTACCGAATGAGTGTGTACAGAAGGAGAAAGACCTGTTAGGGAAATATTATTTTAACAGGAGCTCATTTCCTGAGCGTTTCTCAGTATTTGGTGATAGTGCAAATTATATACAGTATTAAATGATACCTAGCATACAAAAGAATTATGCAGCAGTTGGGTCATTGGTAAAACATTATTATAATAATAGCAACAATACTATCTTGTTAACACAATTATGTAAAGAATTGTATTAATTGTTTACTTTCATTTTGCATTAGACTAATTTTATCTGCAATATTATCTGGTGTTACTTGTTGCTTCCATCAGTAATCATCTGACAATTATTCTAGTAGCCTTGATCAAAAATATAGATAATACAAAATATTATTATTCTTCTCCTCCTCCTCCCCCTCCTCACGACATTACAACTAAGCATTGGTCTATTCAAAAAATCTCTGACCCCACTGTTCATCAATTGATCTGTTCATTGTGGATGATTAAGTATTTCATTTTAGGTATACATTCCATGCTTCTTACAGCCTATCAGAAGTGATCAATTCTCCCTTCTTTATCCACCATGATTCAAGAAATATTTTTTACTAGTAGTGGCTTATAGCTTACAAGTTGTCATTTATCATTTGCAAGTGTTAATAAATCAATAAATTTGTGGCTGCAACACACAGATTAAGGAAAGTGATATGAACAATCCTGTAAGAAGAATATGAACTGACTTTTCTTCAGACTTGTTCTATACTAAGAAACTCAGTGGTTCATGAATTCAGACAAGGTTTAAAAGAACCTTTCAAGTTTGTTGCATAACATTTTTAAGTTAAATTAACTGAAAACTAATAAGAAAGAATTTTGATGTTGACTGTGGTACAGATGTCAATGAGAAACCAAATAATAATAATCAATAAAACATCAAGTGACTGATCATAGCAGTCTCTAAAAAGGAACTTTGAAAAACTGGAATTTTAGTGTTAGTACTTACTTGTTATAAGCAGCCAACCCATCTCTCTTGTTAATTTATGCCCAGCCTTTCTATCTTCTTTTCTTCTGCCCTTGCCCCAAAGCCACTCATGCACAACATCTTTCTGTTCCATTCTTTTTTGTGTCCAGTGGCTGCACAACACAGATGAAGGAAAGTGATGTGAACAATCCTGTAAGAAGAATGTGAACTGACCTTTCTTCAGACTTGTTCTATACTAAGAAACTCAGTGGTTCGTGAATTCAGACATGGTATTAAAAGAACCTTTCAGGTTTGTTGTATAATATTTTTAAGTTAAATGGACTGAAAAACTAATCAGAGAGAAATTTGATGTTGACTGTGGTACAGATGTCAATGAGAAACCACACTGACTAGACATTCTTGAAGAGCATAGTAAGGGCATAGTTCAAAAGGTATTTAAGTTCATTTAGCTGTACCTCATGTTTTATAAATTCCATCATGAAGGAGAGTCTTCAAGGACGTGGAATGAATCAAATTTTACATCAAGAGACAGTACACTGGCAAAAAATTATAACTAGTACTAATCTGCTCATGTGATTAGTTATGGAAACTGTTTCTATATTACCTTATATATCTATGTGTATATCAGTCTCTCCAGAGATGTCATCTTTTATCATACCACTATGTGGGCAGTGTGTATGTGTTCAGCTGAGTGCTACACCAGTATGGTCCTCCAAGCCATGCACGTTGCAGTGAATTCAGGCAGTGTATTCACAACATGGAGAACACCCAGCTATATCTGGGCCTGTACCTTGCCTCATAAATTTTTGTTATGAAAAGGGAGATAGATCATTTCTACTAATAATTAGATACAAGATTCCAATATTCCATAAATCAGTCAGTCCCAAAAGCTTCGAGAAATTGTAAATCTGAAATGATAAATAACTGCCAGAGGTGGGAACTGAATCAGTGACACACAAGTTGCCAGTCAGTGGCTATAATCATTACCGCATGGCATACAATGTACAGCAAACAGCAATATGTATTGGTATAAAATTGTAAGAATCTCTCACAATGCTTCTGCAAGATGTTCCATTATCAACCGTACACATTATTTTAATTCATACTTCTGTAGAATAAACAAGTTTTTAATCTTAGCTGCACTGTCTCAGAAAATTATGTTGAGGAACAGTATTGCTTAGATGTAAGTAAAATATTCTTTCACTCTCATCTGCATGTCAACATGAGAGATTTCTAAGTGCAAAATAGGCATGACTGAGCTTTTTTGTTAACCTATCCCCACATTAGTGCCATCTCAGTTTATTATTCATCTGGACTGCCTAGAAACTTAACAAGTGGAGCCTCATCCATTGCATGCCTGTTGATCTCTAGTTCTGGAACCTTCAGGTTATTTTTATTTGTTTGGAGTTATTTAGTATGAGTCTTTGTAAGAGACAGAGTTAAAGTGTTTGCACAGAACCAGTTTTAGACCTACTACATTCTTTTAACTGGCTGTGCTATCTATGGATGTGTATGAGCATTTTATCAATGCATTTGTGTCATAACAGTTTTTGAATATGCACTCCATTGTTCTATATGAGTCATTTATGTAGATTATGAACAGGATCAGTGCATGAACTGAACTGAACCTTGCTGGATGACATACTTAATATTTCTCATCACCAAATTTAGTCTTGTTACTGTTGTATCATTTGTTAATGTGGTCCTCCGTTTCCTATTGTTGGGATACAACTCCAACCATATAAGGGAAGTGCCTTTAATGCCATACCTTTTTAGTTCCCCTGTAGAATTTTATGCTCAACACAACTGCAGGCACTGTCCAGATCACAGAAAACACCAACAGGGTAAATCTTTCGTGATGTGGCTTCTTCTAACACAGAACTCCTCAAAATTTGTATTGTCACTGTAGTATATGTCTACTCATTAGATATTTGGAATCAGTTCCCCTTCCAACACTGACTTAGCATTCACCAGATTTATGGAAAATTTTATTAAGTGCTTGCCTCTACTTGCTCCTTCACTGTTGTGGCTACTAGATAGGAGGCATATGTGTCTAAAATCATGTGGTGCCCTGCAAGCTGCATAAATTTCATTAACGACATCTTCCTGCACAGAAAACATCTCTCAGGTGTGTTTAAATAAATTTATTGTTCAAGTGGTGCTCCCACTTAGTCAATTGTTTGGAAAAAACTTGTTGGTTGGTTAGTTAATTAGTTCCATGTTTTGCAGAACATATTTATAATAAGCCTTTTGTTGTGGAATCTGTCAGTTTAACAAAAGAGTGCAGAGATCTTAGTATCTAATGATTTGGATTCTCTGTCCAGCCTGAGTACTGATATCGAAGAAAAGTGAGAGATACGTGGGCTTCATACCTCAGATACAGCTTGCTCCTCCAGAGGGTGGCGCCACCATTGTGGGCATGCACTGATGTGCCACACACACATACTCACTCACTCACTCTCTCTCTCTCTCTCTCTCTCTCTCTCTCTCCCTCTCTCTCTCTCTCTGTGTGTGTGTGTGTGTGTGTGTGTGTGTGTGTGTGTGTGTGTGGAGGGGGGAGCTTTTTTTCCAGATAGTACCCAGTGGAAATGGGTGGAGGTGGGTGTGGGGCAAGGGCTACATGATAAACATTATCTTCAACTACATCCACGTCTACATCGATATTCTGCAATGCATTTTATGATGTACAGTGCAGTGTACCCTGTACCACTACCACTCATCTCCTTTCCTTTTCCACTCACAAATAGAATGAGGGAAAAATGGCTATCTATATGCCTCCATATGACCCCTAATTTCTCATATCTTATAGACAATCTATGTTGGAGGCAACAGAATTGTTCTGCAGTCAGCCTCAAATGTCTCTAAAATTTCGCACTAGTGTCCCTCAAAAAGAATGTCACCTTCCCTTCACCTATTCCCATTTGAGATCCTGAAGCATCTCCATAACACTTGTACACTGTTCAAACCTGCCAGTAACAAATCATGCAGACCACCTCCAAATTTATTTGATGTCTTCCTTTAATCTGACACAGTATGGATCATAAACTCTCAAGCAGTACTCAAGAATAGGTCACACTAGTGTCCTATTTGCAGTCTCATTTACAAATGAACCATAGATCCCTAGAATTCTCGCAATAAACCAAAGTCAACCATTCACCTTTCCTAACAAAATCCTCACATGCTAATTTTATTTCATATTGCTTTGCAATATTATACCCAGATATTTAAACAATATGAATGTGTCAAGCAGGACACTACTAATACGCTATCTGAAGTTTATGGGCTTGTTTCTCCTACTTATCTGCATCAACTTACATCTAACATTATGATATGGAAGCATCAGCTGAACAGCTGAACAAAAGACTGCAGAGACTTTAGTATCCGATAGTGATTTAGATTCTCTGCCCGGTGCAAGTACAAATATGAGAGAAACGTCTTATCATCAGCATTGTCTTTACCAGCTATCTGATCCTGGATAAAAGTCTTCTCTAGATTTTTCCATTCATTATGGTGTACAGCAACACACTTCCCCATTGCTCCTATAAATTGTCTAATGCGATATATCCAGCCTCCATTATGTCATCATTTCAGCCTTTTCTTATCTCTTTTAGAATCCAGAAGAGAGCTTTATTGGTACCTGTCTCCATGCCACACGTACTTCCAGTTCATTTGCATTACAGTTTTAACTATGTCTTCTGTTCGAGTCTCTTTTCTGATTCTTTTGTTTCTTTTCCTGTCTTTCCTAGAAATTCTAAACATGCATTGTACATTATTTTAGTCTTATTGTAATTTATCTTCTCCTACACATTTTATAAAACTATTATAGATTTTCCAATGGCGGATCTTTGATTCTTTTTTCATTTTTTAAACAGACTTTTGTGCTTTTTACAGATACTGAATGTTTTCATGGTACCACAAAAATACATAAATAAATACAGAGAGATTCATAGCTTGATTCAATCTGTGGTCAAGAAACTGCATAGGAATTTTCAGATCTGCTACAATTTCATTTTTGTCTCCACTTGTCCTCACAACAAATGGGTCCCTCTCATCTTGGAGGTCTCCTTACTAACCTTATTCAGCCTATTCCTCTTTCCTCCTTGAGGAAGGAATTAATAGTTCTGAAAGCTTGAAAGCTAGGACAGTTTTTTGTACTTTTAGCTGTGTGTACCACCAGCACTAAGTATCTCGGCTTGTGAAGGTAAATGCTAGCCAGTCACTCTGTCTTGTAATTTCCATAACATTGTGTTATGAAAGACACACAAGTAAGCACACCTCACACACACAACTGCTACCTCTGGCTTCTCAGGGCAGACTGAAACTGAAATGCGATGAATGGGAGCTACAACACATAGAAGAGCGGAGAAGGGGGAGGGATAGCAGGGTATGGGTGGTGGATAGGAGTTAGCCCCACCTAACTGAGCATGCAAGGACTAGATGGTGCTCAAATAAGGCTGCCAGGTGCAGTATCGGGACTCAATGCGGGAGGCAGGGGGGAGGGAAGGTGAGTCGAAATGGAGAACTGCAGAGAGGAAGATACTGGTGATGCAGGCAGAGTGTGGAGCACAATTAGATGGAGATGTGAATTGGGAGGAAGTGATAATAAAGAGAGGGCTGAAACTGTCGTGTGGAGGTTTGGGGGCAATAGGTTAGTTTAGGTTGAGCCTGGGATAATTTCAGTAGTGGACAACATATTGTAAGAATAGCCCACAGCTGTGCAGTTCAGAGATGCTGGTGGTGGAGGGGAGGATCCAGATGGTCCAGATTGTGAAGCAACTTTTGAAATCAAGCATGTTATGTTCAGCTGCATGTTGTGCCACAGAATGGTCCACTTTGCTCTTGGCTACAGTTTGGTGGTGACCATTCATCGTAGTAGGCAGCTAGTGCCAATGCCACTGGTCTTTTCCCCTCTCTGCTGGTATCCTCTTCCATGGCCCTTCCTCCCTCTTCCAAATCCTCCTAATGCTATCCCAGGCAGCGTTGTCTGGACGCCATGTAGTCTCTGTATGCTCAGTCAAGTCAGGCAGCTCTAACTCCTCCCCCCCCCCCCCCCCCTCCCTCCTCATACCCTGCATCCCTACCCTTCCCTGCCCCACTCCACACTGTTGCCTCTGCTCGACATGACACTACAGCATTCTGGACACAGCAGCCAGAGGGAGTGGTCACTTATGTGCGAGGTGTGCTTGCTTGTGCGAATGTGTGTTTGTTTTCTTTTCTGAGGAAAGATACGGCAGAAAGCTAATTACCTACAGTTTTATGAATAGATTTCCTTAACAGACTTTTATTTTTATTCCTTTAGGCAGCTTGTCACGCCCATCACTCACATTTAGTTTCCCTCATTATTTTATAATTTTTCATATGTCATTGCATCTTTATTCAACCATCTCCAGCAGTGTGAAAGAATCACGTAAATAGCCATCTGAAGCACGCAAAATATAAAATAGATGAAATAGTCACAACTGGTTATAGTTATCCACTGGAATGAACTTTCTACGAGATTAAACAATGTTTAACTCAAGGTCAATAGAGAATTGTACTGCTCTGATTATTCTTTTCAGTCTGCAGTCCTCTATCATCCAAACTAAATCTGGGGAGGGCAACAGAGGAAGCAACATTCATACAGCACAAAGACTGACACAGAGAGAAGTTTTGCAAAGGCAGCCGACCTCGCCTCATTCATGAAATGCAGCCAATATATCTATGCACAGTGCTTAATATTGAGCATCTAGTCTCACTGTGGATAGTGAGGTTTCTTATATGAATCACTATTTATACACAAATGTCTGACAACTGCAGAAGGAAATGAAACATGGCATTCAGTCGTCGATACTATAACAAAAAGTGCATAAAGCATTGTTCGATCAAGGTTGGTGGAGGCAGACATAAAATAATAATGGGCTGAGGTATTTAGATGGCTGCCAATGAGGTGCAGCAGTCAAGAAAATAAAACAGCTTACACTTAAATTAGTTCATAGCCTAGATGGGAACGTACTGTCCATCTATCATGAAAATTTATATGCACCTCTGTCACCACGTGTAATGGAAATAAAACAGTAAAAACTGGCACACTGTATGTTTAAATCATCTGGTGTATGAACATGAAATAAAGAAATACTTTCATCGAATAATCTGGTAATTTAACTTGAGACACAACCAATAGACTTCGTATGTTTACTTCACAGTAGTAATTTATAATTTGCGACACCCTTCACAGTTCATTAGCATACTCTAAACACTCAGACAATCATTCCCCTCCGTTATTTCCAAAATCTTAAGGAGCGTCACCGTTAAAAGGAAACAATTTCTTTAAAAAATCATAACTTCATTTCAAACATATGAATTGGAAGAAGAGCAGGCTCTAAACAATGTGAGATTTGGTTCTAGACTTAATCGTAAAAAAAGCCATTATTAATAATGGCACCCCAAATGGCAAAATTTAATGAAGACACGGAGTTACTCATTTTCTCTGGGGTCATAAATTATAACAAAATGGAAATCTTCCGACCATCTCTCTAGAAAACCCACTCACTGCAGATTTGAAACAATGACGAATTCCACCATAAAAGTGCTGTTTAGAGTTGTCAAGTGTTAATTAGATTTGAAACAATGACGAATTCCACCATAAAAGTGCTGTTTAGAGTTGTCAAGTGTTAATTTTATTTAAGTGAACCGAAAACTTTTGGTTTCCAATATAAA
Organism: Schistocerca cancellata; assembly: GCF_023864275.1. Taxonomy (NCBI): domain Eukaryota; kingdom Metazoa; phylum Arthropoda; class Insecta; order Orthoptera; family Acrididae; genus Schistocerca; species Schistocerca cancellata. Next base: position 860,945,912 of record NC_064627.1, on the reverse strand, counting down.
TGAAGTTTGTTTGTTTATTTATTTAGCCATTCGGTCCTACAGAAATGATAACACCGCAGTTTCATTTTTCAAATGTATGTTGACTTTGACTACTCAATTAGTAGTCGAGATAGCCGCTCACGTCGATATTCTATAGTCGATGAAAGTTTTCGATATATACTACACAAATTGTGATTGGTTGCGAGTGTCACTAGGATTTGAACAAGTTTGTGTGACAGGTTGCCAACTTTGTTCCACATAATTAACAGATTTTCACGAAAAAAACATTTTACGAATAGCAGGTAAGGAAATGGCTATGAACATCAGTAATTGTAACTTTTACATCAAGATCAGAATCAAAGCGTGGCTGAGACTGACCCTAGTATTTATATTGGATCTGTCAGTGCCTTTGAGCCAGTGATTAAACAGCATGTCTACTGCTGATTTATTTATGTTTACACAAGAATGTCAAGTTTTGTCTGTATGAGTGTAATGTGTATGTTCTAAATCTGGGAACTCGTTAGCGACATATACTGAACAAACGACTGAGAATTTATGTAAAAAATGCAAAGAAGCTGAGTACATGTTTATCACGATTTATTGTAGGATGCGTAAAATCATGATTGTATTTTGTATTGCATATTAAAACGGGCACACTTATTGGCTCGCACAGGGTGCCCTTAAGTAAAGGATAAACAATTGTTTCCGTACGACACAGGAAGGAAACACTGTAGACTGTTATTTTGACGAAAGAAATAAATATACGTATTTCTCAGTTTTTGCGCTTCTATGTCGTTGCCCATATGTATTAACCTAGAAAAATCATATTACCCATTAATGGTTAATATGTTATCATCTTATTAGATATAACTTGTAAAAGTAACACCATTCAGTTTCTCGTTGTATCGTGCTCTTGCATTGTGCTGTGAGTCTGATACTTGTAATGTGAATCATTTTGCCTCTGTCAGGACGAGATTCGGGATACGAAGACTATGGCTGTTCAATACGGGGAGAAAATTAAAACGCCTGAAGCCATCCCTTTTGCATTTAATTTACGAACCGGTCCATGTGACCAACGTAAATTGGGAGGAATCCAGTCTCGTGTGCAGTCATAACAGGAGCCACTATTAAATAACCAGTGTTCGTAGATCTCTAGTTTGCGCACTAACCTTTTGTCATCAGCCGACGACTTACGAATATAAGACTGCTTTGTAACTTTCCTTGAAGGGGACGTTTTATCTCACATGTGCACCAAAAAACCGACGTAACACATCACACACAAGACATACAGGGCTACTCCAATAAAATAGCTGGAACTGTGTAATCTAATAGCACAGTTAGTTCATTAAACCATCTAGTTCCATTCTGAAACAAGCATCAATTTATAAAACATTACGAAATCTTTTAAATTATGGGATTTTTTTATTTTTTGTAGTGTTTCAAGGTACTTACAGTAAGGTGAAATAGATAATCTACTGAATGACAATATTCCCTCATGTTCATTGTTACATGTTTTTACTAGAAATCAGCCTTCCCTTTCAGGCATCAATTTATGCTGTCGATTTTTGTGTGACAGTGCAAAGTGATGGATTTGAAGAGAGATTTTATCCATTAGAATTGGTTTGCAAAAGCCTAAAACTGTAGAGACAATGGTCTGAACGATGCATTTCCGAAGATAAGTCCCATATTTTGTTGTGGCATTTATACATTATGTTTACAATGTGTGAGTTACTGTAATATTCTGGTACCGGTGTGTGTATATATATATATATAGACACACACACACACACACGGAGAATTGTTAGGTCGGGGCTTTGGTGTGATGGGTGCTGTAGTTTTTACCATGTGGGTGACTGTAGTGTCATGGGAATAGGGGAAGTAAATGAGACTCATCAGTGGTTTTGTAGTACAGGTAGGAAGATACTAGAACAGGAGGGGACAAGTGCCATCCTTCAGGCTGAGTTAGACAAGGCCAGGGGAGATCTTGACAGGTTAAAGAGGTAGAAGGGTAAAGAGAGGTGGGAAGTGGCAACAGGCAACAGGAGGAACAGGCCTAGAACTTTGTCTGACAGCTTCGTGGTGAATGTGGAAAATAGATTTGACCTATTGCTTCAGTTAGAAACTGGTGAGCCTCAAGCAGTTGCAGGTGTAGACAGGGCACAACAAACTTTCATCAGCAAATTGAAAAGTAAGAAAGTAGGGAAATCAGTAAAGAGAAAGAACGTGTTGTTAAGTAGTTCCCATGGAAGAGGTGTTGGCCAACTTTTGCAGGATGAACTAAGATCTGAATACCAGGTCACCAAATTGTTTTAAACCTAGTGCTGGTCTGGAGCAGGTGACAGAGGATTTAGGATCACTTTGCAAAGATTTCACTAAGGAAGACACCATGGTTATAGTGGGCGGGGCAGGTAATAGTATTGACAGAGATCCTGGGTACAGTGCAGAGTGTGACCTGGCAAAGATAGCATCAGCATCGAAGCATACTAGTATTGAGTTTGTATTTGTTCTTGGGCGCCATGACTGACCTCATTTGAACTCTTCTGTCAAGAGAGTTAATTTGGAGTTGGAATCGTTGCTTATGTTGGGTACAGGGTCAGGTTCCTGTTGATTCTCTCAATAGGTGGGATTATACTAGTCATGGCCTTCACTTCAACAGGAAGGAGAAGGGTAAACTGGCTGGCAAAATAGCAGGAAAGTTAAAGGGGGGAGGCACTGTCACGAGTGACAAAATACTAGTGCTTATAGTGTACAGAAAAGACCCTTTTTTATGGTAGCGAGGACAGAAAGAAACCAAATTTTAAGAGACGTTAGGACTGAGACAAACCTTCAGTTTGAGAAAGAAACCAAAAAAACATAATTCTAGCTTATTACATCAGCATAAACAGCCATTGGTTAAGAATTTTCAACAGTCAGCAGATATTTTAACTCCACCCAATTTTAACTCAGTCAATGTGAAATGTCAGCTATCTTTATTGCATCAAAATATTCGAAGACTGAGAAATAAAATTAATGAATTAATTATCTGTATAGATCAATTAGAGTCCTTAAAGCCAGCTGACATAATCTGCCTCTTTGAACCTCATGTGACCACTGGTATAGAACTTTTAAATGTTACAGGGTTTAGGTTAGCATCTCACTTTTGTAGATCAGAAATGGAGAAAGGAGGAGTTGCCACACTCATCAGGAACTGTCATAAATTTAAGAAGAAAGACATTCATAAATTTTCCCTAGAACAGCATATGGAAGAATGAGATTTTCACTCTGCAGCGGAGTGTGCACTGATATGAAACTTCCTGGCAGATTAAAACTGTGTGCCCGACCGAGACTCGATCTCGGGACCTTTGCCTTCGCGGGCAAGTGCTCTACCATCTGAGCTACCGAAGCATGACTCACGCCCGGTACTCACAGCTTTACTTCTGCCAGTACCTCGTCTCCTACCTTCCAAACTTTACAGAAGCTCTCCTGCGAACCTTGCAGAACTAGCACTCCTGAAAGAAAATTATATTACAAAACCAATAGTCAATGGGGAAATACGGAAGCGTCCGATCCAACCCGTCGGCTTTGACCCATGACGTCTCAAATATGGCGGAAACGACCATAAACGATAATTCCAATATGGCGGATATAAAAACGTTGCATACGTATCACAAAGACGAAAACACATAGAAAAACAACACACACAAAGGTTTCACAAGAACAATCTGCTAACATTGATAGCAAACAAAGATAATAATAAACAAGTGGTACTCAAGGCCAGGCAGGGGGGGGGGGTTGCGCCCGCCCCCCCCCCCCCCCCCCCCCCCCCCCCGCCAAAAAAAAAACTCCCAACCTAACCTCGTATTCAGGGCTACGCTACAGATCAATGTGTAGGTCAATCAAAAGATAAAAAAAAGAAAAAAACAATATTGATTCATTAGACATAATGAGTAGCGACAAAACATATAGACCATAAAGATTGAACAATCTAATGGCAAACTGATAAAAGCCTCATAGACGACGTTAAAACAAAAAGTACAGTAAAAAGGTAAACTATATATTACAGGCCCTAAAACTCCTACTAAGGTAACGTCAACGAGGCAACATCTACAAACACGCCACACTCACAAACCAAACTCCGCGCCGTAATGACGTCACACACCACAACACCCTTACGTCACGGGTCAAAGCCGACGCGTGAGATCGGATGTTTCTGTTGACCCGTCAATGGCCTCTCAGACCATAATATGCAGTTCCTTCTGTTAAATGTTAATACTGAACAGGATATAAAATCTGTTAAATCAGAGCTCAAGAGGGTAATCAATAAGCCAAAAATTGATTATTTTAGGACACTCCTTGGAGACATTCACTGGACTGATGTTTACAGTGCTCATGGTATGAATGAAAAATATAACACTTTTGCTAATAAAGTGCTTACCTTATTTGAACACTTGTTTTCCCCAAAAACTTACCAGGGTTAGAGCAAAGTCTACAAAGAAGCCATGGATTACTCAAGGAATAGAGTTATCTTGTAAAACAAAAATAAAACTCTTATCTGTCAATCCGAAACAGTTCCGATGTTGATGGTATAGCGCATTACAAGAAATACTGCAAAATATTAAAGACTGTAATACGGACATCAAAGCAAATATATTACAAGGAAAAGATAGTCATATCAGACAAAATAAAGACAATACGGGATATAGCGAAGGAGGAGACCGGTAGAACCAGACATGAAGAGGAGCAAATAGCATTGAGAGTAAATGATACATTGGTGACAGATTTGTATAGTGTTGCAAAACTTCTTAACAAACATTTCATAACTGTTACTGAAGTGATGGAGTTGTCAGGTTCTGTAGATGCTGCTATGGAATACCTCAGACCAGACATTTCAAGTAACCTCCGTAATATGAATTTCACCCTCACTACCCCAGCAGAAATAATGTCCATCATAAAATCTTTAAAATCAAAAACATGTAGTGGGTATGATGAAATATCAACAAAGCTAATTAAAGAAGAGTTAAGTAACATATTAAGCTATCTGTGTAACCAGTCATTTATCAGCGGAATATTTCCTGAATGGTTAAAATATGCTGAAGTTGAGCTACTGTTTAAGAAGGGAGATAAAGAAATAGCATCAAATTTCTGTCCAATTTCACTTTTGCCAGCATTCTCAAAAATTTTAGAAAAAGTAATGTACAATCTGCTTTATAACCATCTTATCTCAAATAACATACTGTCAAAGAAGCGGTTCGGATTTCTAAAGGGTTCTGATATTGAGAAGGCTATCCAAACTTAGTGTGAAAATGTGCTTAATTCATTAGTCAAAAAATTGCAGGCAACTGGTATATTTTGTTATCTGTCAAAGGCATTTGACTGTGTAAATCACAATATCCTTTTAAGTAAATTAGAATATTATAGTGGAACAGGAAATGCTGCAAAATGGTTCAAATCTTATATATCTGGCAGGAAACAAAGGGTGTTGTTAGGAAAGAGACATGTATCAAGCTATCAGGCATCATCCAACTGGGAACTAATTACATGTGGGGGTCCCACAAGGTTCCATTTTAGGGCCTTTACTTTGTCGTGTGTGTATAACAATGACCTTTCATCAGTAACATTACCAGATGCCAAGTTGGTTTTGTTTGCCGATGATACAAACGCAATAAATAACAAATCAAGTGTAGTCTTAGAAAGATCAGCTAATAAAATATTTGTGGACATTAATCATTGGTTCCTAGCCAATTCCTTGTCACTAAACTTTGAAAAAAACACACTACATGCAGTTCAGAACTTGTAAGGGGTGTCCCACAAGTAAATGCCTAACATAAGATGACAAGCAGATGAAGAAGTGTACAGTGTTAAATTCTTGGGATTACAGCTTGATAATAAATTCAACTGGGAAAAGCATACCACAGAAATGCTGAAGCGTCTTAACAAATCTCTATTTGCAATGCGAATTATGTCAGACATTGGGGATATAAAAATGAAAAAGCTGGCATACTATGCTTACTTTATTCCATAATGTCATATGGGATTATTTTTTGGGGTAATTCATCAAGCCAAGTTCAAGTTTTCTGGACACTATGTGGTGTGAACTCAAGAACATCCTGCAGAATCATGTTTAGGGAGCTAGGGTTACTAACTACTGCTTCCCAATATATTTATTCTTTAATGAAATTCGTCATTAAAAATATATCACTTTTTCAAACCAACAGCTCAATTCATGGAATCAATACTAGAAATAAGAATAATCTTGACAAGGATTTAATGTCACTTAGTCTTGTACAAAAAGGTGTGCATTGTTCAGGAACACACATTTTCAATAACTTGCCAGCAGCCATAAAAAGCTTAACAACCAATGAAATTCAGTTTAAGAGAAGCCAAAAGGATTTATTGGTGACCAACTCCTTCTACTCCATTGATGAATTTCTCAGTAGAACCAACTGATTTGTATGTGTGTGTAAGTACAATCCAACTTCTGCACCACTTCAGTGCAATAATGTGTTCATTGTAAATAAGTATTATAGTAGTTGTATTACTCGTTTATAGCCTTATAAATAAATTTTAAAAAATTATTTTAAATTCAGTGCATTAGTATTTGTTTTCATATAGTGTTCATTAAAAAATGACGATCATTCCACTTGGGAGCTGTGGAATGGTACATTAGCTTATTTGTTTGAGTTGTAAATATTTGTCATGTATTGTTGTTTTTCTGACATGTTCTACATCCTTGAGGACCTCCTCACTACGGGTCAATTGGAATGAAAGTAAATCTAATCTAACACACACACACTGCAAACCTCACATGCAAATGGCATTATGCATGGAAATCCGCTTGAGAATAAACATTATTTCCTGAAATAAATAGTACGGGTAATAAATAAAAGAAAATCGTGGCTGGCTGCAGCAAGTGTTATTTTGTAATGAACAAATCCATTCAAAGATATAGAACAGATGCTCTGGGTACTGTATTATCAATTAAACTGTTTAATGTCAAATCTCTCAGATACCTGTGCTTTAAATTCTCATCTTAAAAGTGCAGAAGTAGCTGTGGATCAACCTCTTTTTTTAAGAAATCACACTCCAAGGGTGCTGCTTAAGTTGGGAGAAGGGGCAAGGAATTTTGATGCACTGTCAACTTACTGATGGGCGGAAAGAGTAATATAATGACAAACAGAACATCATTTGTTGGAGCACAGTCTCAGAATAACAAAGTAAAATAATAGAGTCTCAAAGTGATGTGTTGCTTACATTTGTTTTACATACTGGGTCAATCGTCAGTCAATAATGCTAAAAACCCATAGCTTTTGTACAATGTTTTTCTATTACTGGATACACAGACTACAGCCCCTAGAGCAACGGAAAACGATTTTGAAATTTTCCTGGACAGGAAATAACACATACTATGTCATCCTCATAAGAAATATGGACACTACTGTATTTTAATCCTGCATCGATTTGTTAGTGCAAGATGCTTACACTTTCAAAACTTAGAACATTGTGCTATTAATAAAACCTTTCCCTAGAAGCATACCCTACTTTCCACCATTTAGTGGCAAAATTATATACAAAAAAGTAATAGTACTGTGGGTTGTCATAAAATGAGAAACTGAGGAAAGAAAATGGACTCACAAATACAATAACATGCAATTCAAAGATAGAAGCAGGTTAAAAGAAAATCCATAAAAACTAGAAAATTGTATAAATGACATTTTTCATTTGTTGGAAGCTACAGCAAAATTTCATTAAGGCAGGTGTAGCACCCAATGTAAAGACAGCACAATGTGGTGTCCCGCAAAAGAGAAGACAGAAGAACAATACGAAAATTAAGAAGTCATCCAGCCTGGATGAGTTACCAGCCTCAATTCTGAAGGCATGCTTAACCAGCATTCAATTTATTATTTATTTATTTGTCAATAGCCCATTTATTGCAGTGGTGTCAGAAACAAAACAGAAATAATATGTACAAAAATATTAACAAAATAGGATATGATAAGGCGAGTGTAGAGCAGAAGGTTCTCTGTGGCCTAAGTAAAGCAACCATTCCAGCATTTTCGTTAGAAACAGGGGGAAACCACAGAAAACTCAAGTCAAGGTGGCCAGATGGAGGGTAAACCCCAGGCTCCCCGAATGCACATCCAATATGTTAAGACTGCAGCACCCACCTTGCTTGGTACACGATTGAAAGGGGAATCCCAAAATACATCATCTACATTGTGAGTACAACATGCACAATAAATAAATCAATGAACAAGAAACTTTGAAAATAAAAACACTACTGAAAAGTGAAAACAGATAACAAATTACATTGCAGAAAAGACCAACGTGCCTAATAAGCAAATCGTTTAACTTTGATATAAAACACCTCTTAAAGAAGTAATGCATACGAGCACATTATGTAGCACTGCTAAAAAGTATAATGCACGAACACTTGAAAACCTTCAGACACTAAAACCATCGCAATTAGGCGAACACCAGTATGCACGGACTCCACAGTATATGGGGATGACCATATACGAGGTGCATTCAAGTTCTAAGGCCTCCGATTTTTTTTCTAATTAACTATCAAGGGCAACGTATGAGTGGCCAAGTAAGTGGTCCCGACAGATGGGATACCAGTTACTTTGGAATAAGGCTGGGCATCTCGGACATATTCTGAGTCGTGGTCACCTTTGTGCTCATACGGCAAAGACTACCAAATCCACCGGTTAGTCCCTCAGCCGTTAGGGGTAAAACCCAATGGGACTCGGGGCAAGTAAGGCTAGCAACCTGCTTCCCTGGTACTTTAAATATGATGCTGGCAACAATCAGAGCAAAATGCCTCGGACCTTTGGAGGTGACGGAGTCCCACCTCTAATGACAAACCAGGGACTCCTAAGATACGACTTGGCAAACAAATGGTAATGAGATGGGGAGCTATTAATATCAATGGGGGCTACTCTGGGAAGAAGGTAGAGCTGGCAGAGGCTGCAAGTAAGATGGGGCTGGACGTTTTAGCTGTTAGTGACATTCAGGTAAGGGGTGAGAAAGAAGAGGAAGTGGGAGAATACAAGGTCTACCTGTCAGGAGTCAAAGCAGGAATAGCACAATGGGGTGTAGGGCTTTACATCAAGAAAGAAATGGAACCCAGCGTAGTTGCAATAAGGTATGTAAACGAACGACTGATGTGGATAGATTTGACAGTGTCTGGCAAGAAAATTAGGATTGTGTCAGTATATTCGCATTGTGAAGGTACAGATCAAGATAAGATGGATAGTTTTTATGAGGCACTCAGTGATGTAGTTGTTAGAGTAAAGGACAAGGACAGTGTTCTGCTCATGGGTGATTTTAACGCCAGGATTGGAAATCGAACAGAAGGGTATGAAAAGGTTATGGGTAAATTTGGAGAGGATATGGAGGCCAACAGGAACGGGAAACAACTCTTGGATTTCTGTGCCAGTATGGGCTTAGTAATAACAAACTCCTTTTTTAAACATAAGAACATTCACCGGTATACTTGGGAAGGCAGGGGAACCAGATCTGTTATTGACTATATAATAACAGATCAGGAATTCAGGAAGGCTGTGAGGGACACACGTGTATTCAGGGGATTCTTTGATGACACTGATCATTATTTAATCTGCAGTGAAATTGGGATTGTGAGGCCGAAAGTGCAGGAGGTCAGGTCCATATGTAGGAGGACAAGAGTGGAGAAACTTCAGGATAAGGAAATCAGGCACAAGTACATAACAGCGATCTCAGAAAGGTACCAGTTAGTTGAATGTAGTCAATTACAGTCATTGGAAAAGGAATGGACAAGGTACAGGGACACAGTACTAGAAGTGGCTAAAGAATGTCTTGGAACAGTAGTGTGTAAAAGTAGGATGAAGCAAACAGCTTGGTGGAATGATACAGTCAAGGCAGCCTGTAAAAGGAAAAAGAAGGCGTATCAAAAATGGCTACATACCAGAACCCAGGTAGACAGAGAAAGTTATGTTGAAGAAAGAAACAAAGCCAAACAGATAATTGCAGCATCCAAGAAGAAATCATGGGAAAACTTTGGAAACAGGTTGGAGACTATGGGTCAAGCTGCTGGAAAACCATTCTGGAGTGTAATTAGCAGTCTTCGAAAGGAAGGTAAGAAGGAAATGACAAGTATTTTGGACAGGTCAGGAAAACTGCTGGTGAATCCTGTGGATGCCTTGGGCAGATGGAGGGAATATTTTGAAGAGTTGCTCAATGTAGGTGAAAATGCGATCAGTAATGTTTCAGATTTCGAGGTAGAATGGGATAGGAATGATGATGGAAATAGGATCACATTTGAGGAAGTGGAAAAAATGGTCAATAGATTGCAGTGCAATAAAGCGGCTGGGGTGGATGAAATTAAGTCGGAACTCATCAAATACAGTGGAATGTCAGGTCTTAAATGGCTACACAGGATAATTGGAATGGCCTGGGAGTTGGGACAGGTTCCATCAGACTGGACAAAAGCAGTAATCACACCAATCTTTAAACATGGAAACAGAAAAGATTGTAACAACTACAGAGGTATCTCTTTAATCAGCGTTGTGGGTAAAATCTTCTCAGGTATTGTTGAAAGGAAAGTGCGAGTATTAGTTGAGGAACAATTGGATGAAAATCAGTGTGGGTTTAGGCCTCTTAGAGGTTGTCAGGACCAGATCTTTAGCTTACGGCAAATAATGGAGAAGTGTTATGAGTGGAACAGGGAATTGTATCTATGCTTTATAGATCCAGAAAAGGCATATGACCGGGTTCCTAGGAGGAAGTTATTGTCTGTTCTACAAGATTATGGAATAGGAGGCAAACTTTTGCAAGCAATTAAAGGTCTTTACATGGATAGTCAGGCAGCAGTTAGAGTTGACGGTAAATTGAGTTCATGGTACAGAGTAGTTTCAGGGGTAAGACAAGGCTGCAACCTGTCTCCACTGTTGTTCATATTATTTATGGATCATATGTTGAAAACAATAGACTGGCTGGGTGAGATTAAGATATGTGAACACAAAATAAGCAGTCTTGCATATGCGGATGACTTAGTTGTGATGGCAGATTCGATTGAAAGTTTGCAAAGTAATATTTCAGAGCTAGATCAGAAATGTAAGGACTATGGTATGAAGATTAGCATCTCCAAAATGAAAGTAATGTCAGTGGGAAAGAAATATAAACGGATTGAGTGCCAAATAGGAGGAACTAAGTTAGAACAGGTGGACGGTTTCAAGTACTTAGGATGCATATTCTCACAGGATGGCAACATAGTGAAAGAACTGGAAGCGAGGTGTAGCAAAGCTAATGCAGTGAGCACTCAGCTACGATCTACTCTCTTCTGCAAGAAGGAAGTCAGTACCAAGACTAAGTTATCTGTGCACCATTCAATCTTTCGACCAACTTTGTTGTATGGGAGCGAAAGCTGGGTGGATTCAGGTTACCTTATCAACAAGGTTGAGGTTACAGATATGAAAGTAGCTAGGATGATTGCAGGTACTAGTAGATGGGAACAATGGCAGGAGGGTGTCCACAAGAAATCAAAGAAAAACTGGGAATGAACTCTATAGATGTAGCAGTCAGGGCGAACAGGCTTAGATGGTGGGGTCATGTTACACGCATGGGAGAAGCAAGGTTACCCAAAAGACCCATGGGTTCAGCAGTAGAGGGTAGGAGGAGTCGGGGCAGACCGAGGAGAAGGTACCTGGATTCGGTTAAGAATGATTTTGAAGTAATAGGTTTAACATCAGAAGAGGGACCAATGTTAGCACTGAATAGGGGATCATGGAGGAACTGTATAAGGGGGGCTATGCTCCAGACTGAACGCTGAAAGGCACAATCAGTCTTAAATGATGATGATGATGATGATGAACTACTCACCCAAAATCGTTGAAACTGGCGTTACTTCTCGACGTAATCGCCCTGCAGACGTACACATTTTTCACAACGCTGACGCCATGATTCCATGGCAGCAGCGAAGTCGTCTTTAGGAGTCTGTTTTGACCACTGGAAAATCACTGAGGCAATAGCAGCACGGCTGGTGAATGTGCGGCCATGGAGAGTGCCTTTCATTGTTGGAAAAAGCCAAAAGTCACTAGGAGCCAGGTCAGGTGAGTAGGGAGCATGAGGAATGACTTCAAAGTTGTTATCACGAAGAAACTGTTGCGTAACGTTAGCTCGATGTGCGGGTGCATTGTCTTGGTGAAACAGCACACATGCAGCCCTTCCTGGACGTTTTTGTTGCAGTGCAGAAAGGAATTTGTTCTTCAAAACATTTTCGTAGGGTGCACCTGTTGCTGTAGTGCCCTTTGGAACACAATGGGTAAGGATTACGCCCTCGCTGTCCCAGAACATGGACACCATCATTTTTTCAGCACTGGCGGTTACCTGAAATTTTTTTGGTGGTGGTGAATCTGTGTGCTTCCATTGAGCTGACTGGTGCTTTGTTTCTGGATTGAAAAATGGCATCCACGTCTCATCCATTGTCACAACCGACAAAAACAAAGTCCCATTCATGCTGTCGTTGCGCGTCAACATTGCTTGGCAACATGCCACATGGGTAGCCATGTGGTCGTCCGTCAGCATTCGTGGCACCCACCTGGATGACACTTTTCGCATTTTCAGGTCGTCATGCAGGATTGTGTGCACAGAACCCACAGCAATGCCAACTCTGGAGGCGATCTGTTCAACAGTCATTCGGCGATTCCCCAAAACAATTCTCTCCACTTTCTCGATCATGTCGTCAGACCGGCTTGTGCAACCCCGAGGTTGTTTCGGTTTGTTGTCACACGATGGTCTGCCTTCATTAAACTGTCGCACCCACGAACGCACTTTTGACACATCCATAACTTCATCACCACATGTCTCCTTCAACTGTCGATGAATTTCAATTGGTTTCACACCACGCAAATTAAGAAAACGAATGATTGCACGCTGTTCAAGTAAGGAAAACGTCGCCATTTTAAGTATTTAAAACAGTTCTCATTCTCGCCGCTGGCAGTAAAATTCCATCTGCCATACGGTGCTGCCATCTCTGGGACATATTGACAATGAACGTGGTCTCATTTTAAAACAATGCGCATGTTTCTATCTCCTTCCAGTCCGGAGAAAAAAAATCGGAGGCCTTAGAACTTGAATGCACCTCATATAACAAGTTAATGGGCAAAAACATATTTAATATGAAACCAGAAATTTTAAAAACAAGGCTACAGCAGGTTCTGTGGGAAGTGCTACTATTCAATAGAAGAACTCATAGAGGATGAAACGATTATTTGATTAAGGGGTAATTAAGTGTTGTATTTTATTGTATGTATATATAATAAAATTGTATTATTATTATTATGCTGTTTGTTAACATCGGCTGTTCTTTGCTTATGGCGAAATTTTAGCGCAGTTTGACATGTCTGCTGTGGCTGAATTAAATGTTCATAGATTATGTTCGTTATGAGACAAATAAACTAAAATTCACAATTCTTCTCGGCAGAAGTGTATTACACTGCATCTGAAATAGAAGAAACCCTAGTAACGCTATTGTTGTTGTGGTCTTCAGTCCTGAGACTGGTTTGATGCAGCTCTCCATGCTACTCTATCCTGTGCAAGCTTCTTCATCTCCCAGTACCTACTGCAACCTACATCCTTCTGAATCTGCTTAGTGTATTCATCCTTGGTCTCCCCCTATGATTTTTACCCTCCACGCTGCCCTCCAATACTAAATTGGTGATCCCTTGATGCCTCAGAACATGTCCTACCAACCGATCCCTTCTTCTGGTCAAGTTGTGCCACAAACTTCTCTTCTCCCCAATCCTATTCAATACTTCCTCATTAGTTATGTGATCTACCCATCTAATCTTCAGCATTCTCCTGTAGCACCACATTTCGAAAGCTTTTACTCTCTTCTTGTCCAAATTATTTACCGTCCATGTTTCACTTCCATACACGGCTACACTCCATACAAATACTTTCAGAAATGACTTCCTGACACTTAAATCTATACTCGAAGTTAACAAATTTCTCTTCTTCAGAAACGCTTTCCTTGCCATTGCCAGTCTACATTTTATATCCTCTCTACTTCGTCTACGCTATAAGCTCACATATTCATTTACATCATAAAAACACTTCTCAATAAGAAATGATTTTGACTCTGATCTGAAAGCTGTTTCTGCCTGCAACTTCTTTAGGTATGTTGGCAGTGCATTATAAAGAGTGGCACCAAAGTGGCTCACATGCCTTTGAGTATGGGCTGTTCTGATTTGTTCTATATGTAAGGACCACATTTGCAAGTATTATAACTGTGGCAATCGGATTCGTTTAGCAGTTCATCAAGTCTAGCTTTTGTCATCAATACACATTTGTGTATGTACAAGGAGGGTACAGTAAACTTTTTTTAAACAGGGGCTTGCAGTGGGCCTTAGCCAGGTTATGTGAGAAGATTCAGAGAGTCCTTTTCTGTAATGTAAAACTTTCATTTAATCAACTATAAGTTGTATTCCAGAGAACTATTCATTAGCTACGAGACTCTTAAGTAACTAAAATAGGCCACTCTAGTATCATATGAGGAGCAAACTTTAGAAATAATTCTCAGAGTGAAACATGCAGGGCTGAGTCTCTAGGAGATATTAGTTACATGGTCTTTCCAGCTTAAATCTTTGTCAAAATACATTCCTAAAAGTTTTGTGCTTCATACCCTTTCTAACTCATTTATGCCCTGTACCAAACAGAGAGCATTTTGATTCAGCTTCCCAAATTGTGTATAATTTGTTTTCTTCTTCCCTTTTGGCACTGAAGCATGTATGCATGGAATTGAAGACTTTATCGGTTGTAGTAGACAGAGATTCCTTAATATCACCCACTATTACGCTAGTATCGTCTGCAAACCACATGATCTTGGCTGCCGTTTCTGAGATATGTGTGTCATTTATATAAATAAGGAACAGAAAAAGGCCTAACACACTACCCTGAGGTAGAAATCAAATGATGGAATGTAACAATATTATGAAAAGTAAAGTTGTTACTCACCATATAGTGGACATGGTGAGTCGTAGATAGGCACAACAAAAAGACTGTCACAAATAAAGCTTCCAGACATTAAGTTCTTCGTCAATAATAGGCCACACACACACACACACACACACACACACACACACACACACACAGATGCAGTCTCAGGCAGCTGAAACCACAGCCATGATTGAATTTGAGAGTGGGACAAAAGGTGAGGCCTTTGGAAAGGACAGATATTTCTGGGGCTAAGTCTTCTGGAGGAAAGGTTCATGATTGTGTCACGGGTCTGTTTAGAATCTAGATTCTTTGTAGTGGTGGGAGTGAGTTTTGGAAGGTGGGCTAAGTGTAGTAGGTCTGCAAGACAGGGTTTGTCAGCTATAGGGGGACATGGGGGAGGTTTGAAGGTTGTTGTAGAGGTGGTGGACAGTGGGACTGGGATCTGGCTAGGTATAAGGAAACTATTCTGTATTGATGCACATGGAAGGAGCAAGGATCCACGGTGCTGGAAAAATTGTGAAAAATTACATAAATAACGTAGAATTAAGTCCAAAAATTTTTTCCAAAAATACACCTAAATACGTGTGAAAATTCACGAAAAGGATGAAATGGATGCAAAAGGGGGAAACAAGAAGAAATCTCTCTCCCAGGGGACACCACCTTATCGTAGGCACCTTCAGTGAGGAGCGGGAGGGTTTGTGTGCCTCGATGAAGCGCTGAGATATATTCCAGCAGTAGTGTAGCTACTGGCAGGGTCGCCCAAGCTGGTCTCGACTGAGGAGGCAGACAAAGTGTGTCCTGCAACACAGGGCAGGGGATGGCGGGGGGGGGGGTCTCTGTAGGCATAGGAAAGCCAACCTCCTTAGGGGAGTAAACCCTAAAGAAATCCAGGTCCTCCAAGATGGGGGTTGGCCATGGGGCCAATAACCCCACACTGTAAAACTGACATATTACAGAACCTCAACAAAAGCCTCAGATGATGGATGCATGACATGGATGCATGACAAAAAACACGACCTCGGCAAAGAAAAATGACAAGAGATTTGGTAATAGTAACATGGAACGCACAAACAGTGTTGAAACCTGAAGAAATAGCTGATGAGATCATGAAGTACAACATTGTAGTGCTACAAGAAATAAGATGACAAGGACAGATAGATTCTCTGCTGTATAGTGGACCAGACAGAACAGGACAAGCCAGAACGGGATTCATAATAACAAAGGAGGTTGGTAACAGTGTTTTTGAATTTGAAACCATAAACGAAAGACTTAGCAGACTGAGAGTGAAAGTGAAATTCAGAAATATAACGATAATAACAGCACACACACCAACAGAGGAAGCAGAAGAAGAAACAAAGGAAAAGTTTTATGAAGACTAGAAAGTGCATGAAGTAAAGTACAAAAGTATGATCTGTTCTTAGTTATGGGAGATTTTAATGCGCAGGTTGGGCAAAGTGAATATGGAAGGGTATCTGGGAGATACACATTTCATGAAGAAAGTAATGAGAATGGAGAAATGTTATGTCAGCTTGCTGCTAAAAATAATCTAATCATCAGGAACATATGTTTCCCACATAAAAGAATACTTCTTATAGCATGGAAATCAAATGTAAGTGGAATAGTCCATCAAATAGACCATGTGTTAGTAAAGGCATGACATGCCACGTCAGTTATCGATGTGAGGAATTGTAGGGTCCCTAACTATGATTCAGACCACTGTGCTGTAAAAGCTTTAGTGAGAGAGAACCTATCTCTAACACCTATACCTGGAATGGAGAAAATTACAATCTGAGTCACAGAAAACTGAATGACTCAGAAGTTGTGAAAGCATACCAAGTAAAAGTCAAGAGATGCACTGACTCCCAGCAAGTAAACAATGGGAATCCGAGAGAGACGGACTGAGAGCCAGAAAGCAGTGAAAGAAGCAGCAAAAGACATAGTCAGGATGAGAAGAAATGAGTGGTTTGATGATGAATGCAGGCGAGTAATAGAACGTAAAAAATGCAGCGAGACTGAGAATGATACAGAGAGAAACAAGAAGAAATGTGGAGGTGTACATAGAATTAAGATCCAGTGCCCAAAGAATATGCAAGAAACAAAAAAAGGAATGGCTGAAATCAAAGTTTAAAGAGATAGAAGAATTAAAGAAACAGAATGAAACGAAGAAATTCTATCATGCCGTGGGAAAGATGAGAAAAAATTTTCAACCCAAACAAAATGCATGCAAAAACAGAAATGGCGAGATAATAGATGGGAAAAAAAATATTACCGAGCGGGGTGGCGCAGTGGTTAGACACTGGACTCGCATTCGGGAGGACAACGGTTCAATCCCGCGTCCGGCCATCCTGATTTAGGTTTTCCGTGATTTCCCTAAATCACTCCAGGCAAATGCCGGGATGGTTCCTCTGAAAGGGCACGGCCGACTTCCTTCCCAATCCTTCCCTAATCCGATGAGACCGATGACCACGCTGTCTGGTCTCCTTCCCCAAACCAACCAACCAACCAACAAAAAATATTGCAGAGATGGGCAGAATACTTTGAAGATATGCTCAACAAAAACTCAGATCAGGCCCCAAGAGGTACACAGGAACAGGAAGAGAACACAGAGATAAGAGAAATTGAAAGAGATGAGGCACAAAACCCAACAATGCTGTAAGTGGTAACAGTGATAAATAAACTAAAAAAATACTGTGCACCTGGTGAAGATAGGACTGTGTTAGAAGTAATAAAATCAGGGGGGCAACTTCTAAGACATGAAATATTTAAACTAATAAAGAACATATGGGTAAATGAAAGCATGCTGGAGGAGTGGAATACTGGAATAATATGCCCAATATATAAGAAAGGAGAAAAGCTCAATTGTGAAAACTATAGAGATTTTCTCTGGAGTACTGAACGGAAGAATAAAGAAGTGCACCGAAAATATACTCAGAGAATACCAATGTGGATTCCGACCAAACAGAGGTACATCTGACCAGTTGTTAGTTGTTGGACAAATAAAGGAAAAATTTTATGAATATGATATAGATCTTCTCTTCCTGTTCGTGGCTTTCGATAGTATTAATAGACCAACATTGTATAAAGAGCTGAAAGAATTGGGCATCTGTGATAAACTGAGAAAGTTAATTGAGCTAACAATGAAGAATACAAAAGTAAAAGTGAATAACAGAATGACCATGCAGTTGGACTTTGAGGATGGAGTGAAACAGGGTGATAGCCTCTGCTGCATAGTATCATACAAAAAATAGATACAAGAGGAACAATAATGACAACGTCCAACCAGATATGCAGTTGATACTGCCATGGTGACAAGGGATGTAACATCGCTTAAAGAAATATATGGACAAATGGAAGCAGAAGGAACAAGAATTGGACTTACTGTAAATGAAAGCAAGACAAAATATTTGCTTATGTCCAATTCTGAACCTAGAAGAACACCACAGAACCTGAAGAACTCTGATAAATGCTTCATAGCTGACAGATGCTTCCATTATTTAGGTGTCCTAACCTATGATAATAGTATGACACAATGTATTAGAGAAAGGATACAAGCAGGAAGCAAAGCCTGTTATGCAAACCTAACGATACTCAAGAACTCTCTAATTACAAGAAGAACTAAACTGAGAGTATACTATTCCTTTGTGCGACCTGTTGCCACATATGGATCAGAAGTATGGACAATGACAGAAGCAGACAGTAACAGCCTTAGAGCATTTGAAAGGAAAACCTTATGAAAAATCTATGGGCCTGTGAAAGAGGCAGATGGTTGGAGTGTGATGATGATGATGTTTGGTTTGTGGGGCGCTCAACTACGTGGTTATCAGCGCCCGGTGGTTGGAGTGTGAGATACAACCATGAAATACAAGGGAAAGATATAGTGAAATTTATCAAATCACAAAGAATACATTGGTTAGGACATATGGAGAGGATGCCTGAAGACAGGATGCCCAAATGAATAATGAAGGCCAGACTGTATTCCACCAGAAGGGAGGGCAGACTAAGAGCTAGATGGATGGCTGACGTTGCCAAGACGGGGATCCATGGATGGAATAATAAATCTGAGAACAGAGTGATATGGAGGAAGATTGTTGAGAAGGCCAAGGCCCATCAAGGGCTGTATTGCCGAAGAAGAAGAAATCTGAGAAAATCAGTGATAGTGAAAGACGAAAACTCACTAAAACTGGCGAAAAGTCACAGGTACAAAAGTAAAGAATAAATAATAAGACACTCTCGTCTGTTGTCGACAAAGGCCTTAATGGTTGAAAGCTTTATTTGTGACAGTCTTTTTCTTGTGCCTATCTGCAAATTAGCATTGAGTAGCAACTTTCCTTTTCATAATATTGTTACCCTGAGGTAGACCTATTTTGACTTTCCTTCCATCAGACACTAATCTGATTTTATGATTAGCATGAGCTAATGTGAACTATGCAATATTTAAAGCCAAGGACATTAACAAATCTAATAAATGAGTCTTTTAGTTAGCTATTTTTCCCGGGTGTTTAAAAGACACATGAGCTGTGCCAGTACTAAAGAAAGGCAATGAGGAAAATTTGAAAAGCTACAGACCAGTTTCCATAATCTCATCCTTCTTAAAAGTAATAAATAATGAGTTACCTGGAAAAATAATACTATTTTTAGAGTTGTCCAAGGCTTCTGATATTTTTTAAAATTCAGGGTGAAATCTCCAGGTCTCTTTGAGTAAAGGACAAGGTTTCACCATGAATTTTTAACAGTTATTTGTCAGCTGAATATCCCCACCTGCAAACATAAATAAGCTTCTGATATTGTTGACCATAAAATCTTACTGTACAAACTAGAAATGCTACATATAAGAGGAATAGCAAATGGGTGGTCCCACTCATACTTGGTAAATAGGATGCAGAAGGTAGACATGGCACAGATTTTCACTGAAACAGTTATCAGACCCCAAATATTTTATCATAGGTGTTTCACAGTGGAGTATCTTGGGACTAGTTCTGTTCTTAATATTTACCAATGACTTTCCAGGCAATATAGAGAAAAAATTCTCTTTGATGATGGCAAAAAACTACAGTCACTGATATAACATCAGAACTTCTGGTTGAGAAGGCAATGAAATCATCAGTGATGTGTTCAGTTGCATAGCATATAATAAATCAACACTGAACAGAAAGAAAACAAATATGAATTTTAGCCAAAATAGGGTAAATAACACTGTCATGTTAAGCATAAAAGATATTTCTGTAAACTGCGTAGCAAATACAAAGTTTTTAGGGACAAATATTGATTGTCAGTCAATATGGAATGAACACACAAGGTATTGGCAAAGAGAATGTCATTATCATCCAAATGTAACAACCAGTTTCTTGTGAATTTTAAAATTTTCCCAGCAAATTGAATGTTTAAACAAATTTTGGGCTTGTAGCTGGTCCTCATTCAATACATTCCATGATATTTCAACTGGACACATGCCAGTCATCCTCACATGAGCCCTGGAAGTCTGTTGACAGACAGACCACGCTACCCAGCGGCAGCAGACACACTGGTGGAACTCAGCTGTCCTCTGCATTACCACTCACTGCGGCCATCGACACACTCTGTCATCCTTGATTAGAGAAAATCGTGGAGATGGAGTTCCATGCACTGTCAGACTGTTAGCCATTATTGTAGCTCACAAGTTTTCTGCCTAGCTTATGCCCACAGATTCTTTAATAATGAAGTCCCAAAAGTCCAATAGTGAGTGACACTGGAGATCCTACATGTGATTTAGCCAAGTATATCACTTCTTTGCTGAGACTGTTGGTGGGCAAATGTACACATCACATCTGTCAATCGGCTGACCAATAGACTGGAGGGGGGCTCTCTGTCTAAGCAGTTTGAACAATTTATTTAACTGTGATGTGGTGTCACTTTTTATATACATCCCACTCACAGATTCTTTGGCCATAATTGGCAATAAATTTCACGTGGATATCCCTTTTTTGTTTTGGCACGCTCTTTCTTCAACCTATTTTATGTTCGATCAAGCATATTTTGAGCACACTGACTGTGTCATCATGGGCACCCCTCTGCCTCCCTTGATGACCAACCTTTTTACAGAAGATTTCAAGGAGAGAGCACATGAATCAGCTGCCCTTAAATCAGCTGGAATTACATGGAAAGTACTTTTCATAGAGTGCTCTTATGGAGAAGAAAATTACTGGAGTTTCTTGATCACCTCCAGTCATTCATATTTCGTTCACTGTGGAAATAAAGATGGTTGTCTCCCTTTCTTCCTTATTGTGGTTATATGGGTGAATGATGGTGCTATGGCATACACAGGTCAGCGCGCGCACCCACACACACACACACACACACACACACACACACACACACCATGAAAGACTTACACTGAACATCAACACTGCACTCACCTTTTGTAACCAAGCAAATCTGCTATTGCCAAACATTGTATTTCCACTGGACATTCACTGGAGTACACTAAAACAATGATTCTGATCTTTTTGGGACTCCATTATTAAAGAAGTCATGAAAATACTCCTTGCAGAAAATCTGATGAACCATGATAGTGACTAACAGGCAGATGTTGCATGCAACCCAGTCATCTCCACGATTTGCACTAGTAAAAGACTAAGGAGTGCACCAATGGCCACGGCATCTGGCAATGCAGAGAACAACTTAGCTCCATGGTTCCACTTGCTGCTGGGTAGTGTGGTCCATCTGTCAACTTGATTTTGATGCATGTGCAGAACACTCAGTGTGCTATATATTGCATAATGAAGGCTGTCTTTGTCAGTCTTTGATGGCTCACTTGAGGATGAGTCACAGGTG
This sequence comes from Schistocerca cancellata, assembly GCF_023864275.1. Lineage (NCBI taxonomy): Eukaryota > Metazoa > Arthropoda > Insecta > Orthoptera > Acrididae > Schistocerca > Schistocerca cancellata. The sequence continues at coordinate 860,924,168 of NC_064627.1, read as the reverse complement.
CAGCATTGAAATATCGTGGAATGCACTGTATGCTGCAAGCCAAAAATTTATCTGAACAGCCAGTTGCTTGTGGCAACATAATTTTCTCAGTGGACACTCATTTCTTCATTATGAGATTCATTTTTGCAGATCAAGTGTATAATAAGTGGAAACACTTTCCAAACAGTAGAAAAACTGGTCAACAATTAACAGTAGTTGGGCTCATTGTAAACAAATATTTAAAAATAGAATGGGTACCCTTACTGTGTCAAGTGACCAAGCTGTTGTGCATATCAGGGAAAAAATTAGTATCTCACAAATATCTCTATACAAGACCATGGGACAAGAGCCAGTTTGGACTAATATTTACCAAGGAAAAACAAACAAAGAAAAATATCTAAACAGCATTTTCTGTCACTGATTAAAGTTGTGTAATAATTTGCCCAAGGAGGTGAAAGATATGACAAAAATTCACCATTTTGTTGATTTCGACATCTCACTCAGACAGGCAGAACAGAACGGAAAAGTACAAAGATACTAAATAAACAGTGTATAATTACTTTTTAGTGTTATTAATGTGACTCGTTCCCAGTATATATGTACATAACTGAATGAGGTAATGCATCTATTAAGAAACTGTAAGAAACTGGCCTCAGTTTTAGGAGACTGGATGCTCGTGCTATGTTCAGCCATCCTAATTTAGGTTTTGTATGGTTTTCGTAAATCATTTCTGGTAAATGCCAGGGAGATCCCTTCAACAAGCTACAGCTAATCATCTGTACTCACTGAATATATGTTTCCGTATACATCACTTATGTTTTCCTTGTATTTAGTTGACAAATCCTGTATCATTGTAAAATGATCCTTGGATGAATAAATTACTAATACTAAAAAATATTATTAAAATGTTAGAAGTAGTCACAATCAAGCTACAGTAGTCCATTGCAAACAGTATTGTAAGGTGCTTAAAATGTTATTAAGAAGACAAAGATTATGTGGTACGCAAATAGAATAGCTAATTCACAGGATAAAATTAGAACCGTATGGTCAGTCATGGAGGAAGTGTCTGGTCAACAGCACAAGGTTGACAATATAAAGTCAGTTCATAGTAAAAATATTTCTGTTACTGATACGTCAAACAAATTTACACTATTCAACAATCACTTTCTGAGCATTGCTGGTGAATTAAATAAAAACCTAGTTTCTACAGGGAATCATTAAATCTCTTGGAAAGTGCCTTTCCGAGATTGATGTCTGAAATACTCTTCTGTGATACTGATAAGGGGGAGATTGACTCAATAATTAAATCACTGAAGACTAAGGACTCTCATGGATATGATGTAGTGCCTCGCAGAATGTTAAAGTACTGTGCTGCACAAGTTAGCCCTGTACTTAGCCATATTTGTAATTTTACCTTTAAGAATGGTCGGTTTCCTGAATGATTAAAGTACTCAGGAGTAAAGCCACTTTATAAAAAGAGAGAAAGGGTTAATGTAGACAATTTTAGACCTATTTCTATGCCATCAGTGTTTGCTAAAGTCATTGAAAAGGTTGTGTATGTAAGGAAAATTGATCATTTTATTTTATTAAGTTGCTGTCAAATATACAGTTAAGTTTTAGAAGTGGTTTAATAACTGAATATGCTATATTATCTTTTCTCTGTGAGGTACTGGATGAATTAAACAAAAGGTTTCAAATGCAATGCATCTTTTGTTATTTAACTAAGGCATTTGATTGTGTTGCTCACAAAATATTGCTCCAGAAGTAGGACCATTATGGAATACGGGGAGTATCTCACAGTTGGTTCACCTCTTACTTTAACAACAGACAGCAAAAGATCATGATCCTCAATGTTGAGAATAGCTATGATGTGGGGTCTGAGTGGGGCACGGTCAAATGGGGTGGGGGGGGGGGGGGGGGGGGATCAGTGCGCCCCAGGGATCAGTGCTGGGGCCATTCCTGTTTCTTATTTATATAAATGATATGCTCTCTAGTATGACAGGTGATTCTAAAATATTTCTGTTTGCTGATGACACTAGCTTGGTAGTAAAGGATGTTGTGTGCAACATTGGCACTGTTTTGAATAGTGCAACTCATGACATAAGTCCATGGCTTGTAGAAAATAAACTAATGCTAAATCATAGTAAGACCCAGTTTTTACAGTTTCTAACACATATTTTGACAAAACCCTACATTTTAATTTCACAGAATGGGCATATGACTAGCGAAACTAAACAGTTCAAACTCTAGGCATTCATATAGATAGTAAACTGTTGTGGAAAGCCCATGTTCAGGATCTTGTTCAAAGACTTAATGCTGCCATTTATACTATTCGAATGGTATTTGAAGTAAATGATAGCTTCACACGAAAAGTAGTCTACTTAGCTTATTTTCATTCCCTTATGATGTATGGTATTATATTGTGGGTTAACTCTTCCCATTCTTAAAGGGTATTTTTGGTTCAAAAACTGGCGGTTCGGGTAATAAGTGGTGTAAATTTGCAAACATCTTGTCAATACCTGGTCATTGGTCTGGGTATTCTGACACTGGCCTCTCAAAAAATATCTACACACACACACACACACACACAGGGTGTACAGCGTAGTTTGGTAATTTTCCGATAGTCAGATGCCGCATTGATGGATTAGCCATGCTACAGAAGGGGACAGCTATTTCATGAAATGGCCTCCCCAATCACCAGATCTCTCTCTCTGTGTCTTTTTTCTGTGGGGACACATTAAAGATCTGGTGTATGTACCGCCTCCACAACGTGATGTACCAGAGCTCCGGGAGAGAATACAGGAAGCAACTGCCACAGTCGATGATGCCATGCTAGGACGGGTATGGCAAGAATTCGATTACTGTATTGACATCTGCCAGGTCACTCATGGTCCGCATAATGTTTATAAAGAAACTTTCAGAGTTTCACTTCAAAATACAATATGTATGACATCTGTACAATGTTTAGTTCTTGTACAATAAATAATTGAAAGTGTTCCTGGACTTTGTGTACACACACACACACACACACACACACACACTCTCTCTCTCTCTCTCTCTCTCTCTCTCTCTCTCTCTCTCTCTCTACGCAGCCGAGACCACAGTAGTACAAGGACAGACATGAATCAAACAGATAGAGAAGACAGAACAAAAAATACTCAGGAAAATATTCAGGGTGACACAAAAAGATGGGGTTTGGATAAAGATGGGGTATGGATAAAGAGGGCAGCTGAAAAACTATATGAACACAGAGGAAATAACAGACCAAATAAGAAAACGTAGACTACAGTTTCACGGACACCTCAGCAGACTGGCACCACATAGGATAATGAGACAGATGTTGGACTGGGTTAGCACAAGGATAAAAAACAAATGGATGAATGAAGTGAGAAATGACGTGGGTGAATGAAGTAACATTGAACAACTCAACATCACACAGGAAACAATACAAAACAAAACACTCCTTAGGAACCTGATCAGAAGAAACAAACTACAAGAGACACCACACAACAAATGAACACAATGGACCAAGCAGAGATGACAAGAACACAGCCAGAGTATGAAGGAACACTGGGCAAACAGGAAGAAAGAGAAGCCGAAGAGAACGCAGGTACTAAAGTGGACCAAAGAACGGAAGCAGAAAAACAGCACATGAATGAGGGAAGTTTGGGCAGAATGTAAAGAGAAAACAGGGGAATGGACATGAAGTTTAGTCTCAATGCACTCTTCAAGGGCATAACACAAATAATAATTTTTATATATGAAAAATCAAAACTGAATGGTTTCCTCATGGGTCACTCCTTCTGTTCTGTAAAGGAGTTCCAGGAAAAATTAAGCTGATTCCTGTTATACTGATGATTGCCTTTACATAAACATATGGCTTGTCTTTTTTTTTTCCATAAACATTTTAGTTTATCTGTTATTACTTCTGTGTTGTAATTTCATGTACTGACACGTTTCATGACCTTGAAGATTTGCTCCTCAATTTGGTTCTACAGAACTATATGTATAAAAAAAATCTTAATCCAGAAAAAGGCTTTCATGTGATTGTGTGGTGTCAAGGCACAAACTTTGTGTACGCCACTATTCTGCCATGTAGCAATTCTAAGACTGCCAACCCATCACATTTACAGTCTCATGACATTGTTGTATAATGTGAAATCATCAAAATAAGAACTGCAGCAATAATTCAACAAATACTAGAAAAAAAGTATGCATTTACGTAAACTTCTCTAACTTTAGTCCAGAAAGGTACACACTCTTCATGGAATTTCATTTTCATCAGACCACCTACAAAATAGAAAAATGCTAACAACGAACCTCAGAAGTTTCAACTCATAAATGGAAACCTTGAACTATACATACATCTTTCTACAATAACATACTACTCATGTGGCATACCTATGCAAATCTCTTGGTTCTAACACTTTTTAAACTCAAGATTGCATTTCTTTGTTATACATGTGCATCAGAAGTAGTTTCCCTTGTAGTGACATTGAAGTAGATAGTTCATGTGAGTTAGTATGGGTAAATTCTATATCTGACAACTGGAATTCATTAATGGTTGGTTCCTTTATCGACCCTGACTCAGATGATACAGTTGCTGAATATTTCAAAGAAAACTTGAGTGCCATATCAAGTAGGTACCCCACTCATATAATTATAGTTGGTGATGACTTCACTCTACCATCGATTTGTTGGCGAAAATACATGTTTAAAGTCGATGGAAGACATAAAATTTCATCCAAAATCATACTGAATGCCTTCTCAGAAAATTATTTTGAACAGCTAGTTCAGGAGACCAGTCGAAGTGTAAATGGTTGAGAAAACATACTTGACCTCTTAGCAACAAATAATCCTGACCAAATAAGGAGCATCATGATGGATACAGGGATTAGTGACCACAAGGTTATTGTAGCTAGACTGAATACCCTAACATCCAAACCTACCAGATATAAACAGAAAATACTTATGTTTTAAAAAGCAAATAAAAATTTGTGTGACATCTTCCTAAGAGAGAGTCTTCACTCCTTCCTGTCTGAACATGTAAGCATAGACCAGATGTAGTTTACCTTCAAAGAAATGATATCAACAGCAGTTGAGAGATATATACCAAATAAATTAATAAGAGATGGTACTGATCCCCCCACGGTACACAAAATAGGTCAGAACACTATTTCAGAACCAGTGAAAAAAGCATGTGAAATTTAAAAGAACACAAAATCCCCAAGATTGGCAAAGTTTTACAGAAGCTTGAAATTTAGTGCAAATTTCAATGTGAGATGCTTTTAATAGTTTCTGTGATGAAACTCCATCTCAAAATCTGGCAGAAAACCCAAAGAGAGACTGATCATATGTAAACCACTCCAACAGCAAGATGCAAACAATACCTTCACTGTGTGATAACAATGGTGATGTTATTGACAACAGTGGCACTAAAGCAGAGTTACTAAATTTCTGAAATTCCTTCACAAAATAAGATGAAGTAAATACTCCACAGTTTGAATTGAGAACAGCTACCAACATGAGTAACTTAGAAGTAGATATCCTCAGTGTAGCGAAGCAGCCTAAAACACTTAATAAAGGCAAGGCTTCCAGTCCATATTGTATATCAGTCAGGTTGTTTTCAGAATATGCTCCATACCTAGCAATCGTATACAATTGGTTGCTCGTTGAAAGGTCTGTACCCAGGGATTGGAAAGTTGCAAAATCAGACCATTACTCAAGAAAGGAAATCTGAGTAATCCACTGAATTACAGACCCCCTATCACTAACATCAATTTGCAGTAGGAATCTGGAACATATATTGCACTCGAATATTATGTATCAGCTCGAAGAAAACAATTTATTGACAAATAACCAATACGGATTCAGAAAATATAGTTAATGTGAAACACAACTAGCACTTTATTCCCATGAAGTGTTATCAATAGGGGACATCAAATTGATTCTATATTTGTAGAGTTACAGAGGTCTTTTGATACCATTTCTCACAAGTGTCTTCTAATTAAAATGTGTGCCTATGGAGTATCATCTCAGTTGTGTGACTGGATTCATGATTTCCTGTCACAAAAGTCACTGTTCGTAATAACTGATGGGAAGTCACTGAGTTAAAACAGAAGTACTATCTGGTGTTCCTCAAGGAAATGTTATAGGCTCTGTGTTCTTCTTGATCTACATAAATGATTGTTTGCAGATGTTTCTGTCATTTACTGTCATGTAATGTCATCAGATGACCAAAAGGAATTGCAAAATGATTTAGCAAGATATCTGTATGGTGCAAAAGTGGCAATTGACTCTAAATTACGAAGAGTGTGAGCAGTAGAAAGAATGAACCAAATTTCAGTTACACGATAAATCGCACAAATCTAAAGCCTGTATACTCAGTTAAGTACTTAGGGATTACAATTACAAATAACTTTAATTCAAATGATCACATAGATAATGTTGTGGGGAAAGCAAACCAAAGATTGTGATATAGTTGCCAAACACTTAGAAAATGTTACAGATTTACTAAAAAGACTACTTACACTATTCTTGTCCACTCTCTTCTGGAGTATTGCTGTGCAGTGTGGGATCTGCATCAGATAGGATTGATGGAGGACATAAACAAGTTCAAAGAAGGGAAGTTTTTTTGGTATTATTGGAAAACAGAGAAGAGAATGGCACATATTTGATACATGAATTTGGATGGCAGTCCTTAAAATGTAGGTGTCTTTTACTGTGGCAGGATCTTCTAATGAATTTCAATCGCCAGCCTTCTCATCAGAGTGTGAAAATATTTTCTTGGTGCCCAACTATATAGGGAGAAATAATCGTCATAATAAAATAAGAGAAATCAGAGCTTGCATGAAAAGATTTAAGTGTTGGTTTTTCCCATGCACTGTTCAAGAGGGGAATGGTAAAAAACTAGCTTAAAGGTCATTCAATGAACACACTGCCAGACACTTAATTGTGAGTTGCTGAGTAATCGGGTAGATGTAGATAAACAAAGAAAGATTGTCACTAATCTGAGGATGTCTCAAAAAGTAAATCAAAGCTTTAAACTACCAGTATATTTATTACAGTGGAGCTTTGAGGTTTCGCCCATTGGGTAAGACTGATGCTTCCAGTTGATATGAGACGTGTGATCAGATAATGGGAGATTTCTCTTAGATTTGTGTCCTAATCTAGCATCAAGTTGTACTCTGATAAGGAGTCAGAGTCCATACCATTAAAAACTTAATTATGTGACAAATTTAATGTGTTTATATCTCTCCATTCTAGATGGGCAGTAGTCAGCAGTACTCACTCAGATGGAATAATTACCCAACCCATGTAACAGGAGGTTTTAGTACATTGAGGAATGATGAAGAGTTAGTGGATGTGACACTGAGCTGCGAAGGAAAGCGCATTCGGGCTCACAAAATGCTTCTTTCAGTGTGCAGTACTTACTTCAGAGAGCTTTTCAAAGTAAGGAAGGTTTACTCACAAAAAATGAAAATTCTGGATTTTTTTTTACCAATACTGAATATGAATTCATTTATTATTAGTTGCAGAGAAGTAAACTTCTACAAAAAAAGTGTTTCCATTTTCAGGAAAATCCTTGCCAGCATCCGGTAATAATTTTCCGTAATGTCAAGTTTGAAGACCTGGTGGCTCTGTTAGACTTCATATATCTTGGTGAGGTGAATGTGATGCAGGAACAGCTCACATCCTTCCTCACAACAGCAGAACTGTTGGCAGTACAAGGTCTGTCAGATGATACAGTTAAAGACAAGTCAGCAGCCATGGCTGACAGTCTCCTGCCAGAGAGAGAGGTAAGTTGGAATACTTGCAAACGTCTGCACTTTAGTTAACTATGCATAGATGAGACTCCACCTTTACAACCACTTGTCCCTGTTTCTATAGTTTCATTGAATCCCTAAAGACAAATGTCTTTCGTAATGGACTTCTCTGATTTCCTTCACTATTCTTCCCTAGTTGCAGGTTGTGCTTAGTCTTTAATGAGCTCTCTCTCTCTCTCTCTCTCTCTCTCTCTCTCTCTCTCTCTCAGATACCTGCACGGGGGTCAGTGTTTTGGAAGAACAGAATCAAATCCTTACTTTGAGAACCTGGTTCCACTACGCCTTTCTGTAAATTATTTCAGGCAAATGCCAGCTTGTGGACCTCAAAGTACTGTGGCCAGTCTCATAAGTTATTATCCCTGCATGAACTGATCCTCCCTTCCTCATTCTTCGTACCCTTCCCCACACTCCTACTAATCATGTGACTGTGGTTTCATGAAGTCATATTATTTCTTTAATTTAGATTTCTGGTTCTTCAAAAGGTTAAAATTTCAAGACATTAAACTCTGTGCAGACTGTGCCTTTTAAAAGAAAATTATAAAATAGGCACTGAGACAATATTATGTAAAAGATAAATTACTACTCACCATGATGAGGAGAGTTGAGTCGCAGATATGCACAACAAAAATGCTGCTATACGTTCGAGCTTTTCGTCAAAAGGCTTTATTCTAAAGCACATTCATGCTAGCATAACATGCACACTTATTGCCACAGTCTCTGACTGCTGAGGCCAGATTGTGTGCAGTTACTGCACCTGATGGGAAACACAAATTGTCGGTAGTTGGGGTAAGGAGGAGACTGGGGTGAGGAGGGGAGAATGATAGCAGAGAGGGGTGGAGGTGTAGTGCTGCTTGTGGGAGTATGCAGGAATGTGGGAGAGGTAGAGTAGGGTTGCTAGGTGCAGTTGTGAGTTTTGGGGAGAGAGGCGAAAGGGTTCAGAAAAGGAGAGAAGAAGAGGAGGGGAAAAAGATTAGTGGATGTGTTGGTGGAATAGCAGGCTTTATAGTGCTGGAATGGGAGCAGAGAGGGGAAATAGATGGGTGACGGGCAGGGACTAGCAAAGGGTGAGGCCAGGGGAGTTACAGGAAAGTGGGATATACTGCAGGTAGGGTTCTCATTTGTGAAGCAGTCATTGAAGTAATGGACATTGTGGAGGGCAGCATGTTTAGCAGCTGGGTGGTCCAGCTGTCTCCTGGCCACAGCTGTCGGTGACCATTCATGCAGACAGAAGGCTTGTTGGTAGTCATACCCATTTAGAAAGCAGCACAGTTGATGCAGCTTATTTTGCAGATCACATGAGTGCTTTCATAGGTGGTCCTGGCTTTGATAGGATAAGTGACTGCTATGACCAGAATGGAGTTGGTGGTGGTGGAGGATGTATGGGGCAGTTTTGCATCTTTATATATTGCAAAAATATGAGTCTGGAAGCAAGGGGTGGGGGGTGGGAATTGAAAAGAATATTGCGTAGGTTTGGTGTATAGCAGGATGGCAGAGAATGCGATTCAGTTTCTTCAGTTCTGGGTGATACTGTATCATGAAGGGATTGCTCCTAGTGGCTGGATGGTCAGAATGTGGGAGGTGGTAGGTAACTGGATAGGTAAGGCATGGGAGATCTGTTTCTGTACGTGGGTGGGTGGGTAATTTTGGTCTGTAAAGACCTCAGTTGGACCCTCGGTACATTTAGACAGGGACTGCTCATCACTACGGATGTGACAACCAAGACTGCTTATGATGTATCAGAGGGACTTCTTGGTATGGAATGGGTGAAGCAAATGGAGGAGAAGTTGTTGAGCCTCTGCAGGAATGTGAATAGAATGACCTCACACTCAGTCCAGACCATGAAAATATCACAGTGAATCTGAGACAGGTGAAGGTTTGGAATTTAGGGCAGTTAGGAAGGATTCCTCTACATGGCCCTTGAATAGGTTGGCGTTGGGTGCCCATGGCTATTTGTTTGTTGCTGATGCTTTAAAGGAGAAGTAGTTGTGGATGAGCACATAGTTGGTGATGGTGGCCAGGAAGGAGGTTTTAGGTTTGGAGACAATCAGCCATTGGGAAAGTGAGATAGCTTCAACAGTAATAAGAGCAGAGTGCCATGTGGTAAAGGAATAGGAACTGTAGGGAATTGGTGGCAGAAATGGTTGGTGTCTTTTGTGTAGAGCATAGGTTTTGGGTAATAGGCTGATGGTGTTGGCCCACAAAGGCAGAGATTCTCCCAGTGGGGGCACAATAACTGGCCACAATGGGGCATCCTGGGTGGTTGAGTTAACGGACTTCAGGATTGATGTAGAATGTAGGAGTGGTAGGAGTGAGGCGAGAGACAGACTCATGGTAGAGGTTCTGGGGTGGGCCTAAGGCTTGGAGGTGACTGAAACCTTCAGGCTACTACCTGCAACCTACCCTTCTATATAAAAGACACCTACAGTTTCCTCCACTGACTCTCCACAGTTCCTTTCCCTTTACCACACGGCATCCTGCTCATCACTTTTGATGCCATCTCCCTCTGCACTAACATCCCCAATGTCCGACTAACTCCAAACCAGCAACCTCCTTCCTGGTCACCAAGACCAACTGTATCTTCACCCAATGTTACTTCTTCTCTGAAGGCATCACCAACAATCAGATTTGTGATACAGCAATTGGTAACCACTTAGCACCATCATATGCCAATGTATTCATGCCCCCTGTTGTGGAATCTTTCCTAACCACCCAGAATGCCAAAACCCTCGCCCGGTTCATGATATCTTCATGATCTGGACTGAGGGTTCCTTCAGAACCTGAACAACTTCTCCCCCATTCACTTCACCTGCCCCCCCCCCCCCCCCCCACACAATGGGGCTCACAGTTTTTTCATGAGTTCGTGCATGGCGCACATGGCACTCAGAGTTATTGCAGGCCATTTTTCTTTCACTGCCTGCATTTCCTTCACCCGGCCATCCCACCCTATTCTCGCTCCTTCCCTGTTGCCTCCCTCTTTCCCCTTTCTCAGTGTTCTGATTTGTATTGACCTGGCTATCCAGCTGGTTCCCTGCATTGCTTGCAATTTTGTTCCTTCCTCCTGTTCTTTCATCCTTTTTGGCATTTAGGTCCCCACTTGAGGTTTGACCTCCACTTCTAGATTTTCTGTTTTTAGTGTGAGCCATTTAGGGCAGAGCTCCCTCCCTAGTGTCTACAGTGTGGATTCCTCCTCTCCCTTCCTTCCCCTCTCCCTTCCCCACTGTAGCCCCCTTCCAACCTGCTAGGTCACCAGCATGTGTAGCCAGTCTGTGTAGTGGGGCTGTTATGTACCCATCTGGCTGAGCTCCCTAAGAACACAGGGATCACACTACTAATTCCTGGGCTGTTCCTCCCCATGTATGCCAAGGATGGTTGCTTGTCTTCTTGGAGCATCAGAACCAAGTCAGATGGACCTTGGTGTGGCTGGGTGGCGCCCATGGGGAGAGCTCCTGATCGGAGTGAGTGGTATCAGGATGGATGCTTGGCTCATGAAGCATATCAAGCTGCAAAAAATCCACCCGTGCTCAAATGGCTGTCTCTTCAAATGGTAAAGGATCATTGAATGCTGTTTCATATGACTCGGCAGCCTTCCCTTCACTGGCTACACCAAGGGAGGAGGGTCAGGCTCGACATCTTAGGATGAAACACTTTCCCACTACCTCGTTTGCACTAGGACAGATGGGGACACATTGACCACCACAAAGCCATTGTTTTTTGTGGAGAATATCGAGGACAAGTTTGGTGAACTGGAGTCTCTTAGTAAGATGCGGTCGAGCTCCCTGTTGAACACAGCTCCTTCTGCCGCCCAATCTGCAGCTCTTCATGCTTGTAATCGTCTTGGCAATGTCCCAGTGTTTATTACTTCTCACCAATCTCTGAATATGGTCTGGTCAGTGATTTTTCATAGGGACCACATCCTGCAAACTGTTGAGGAACTCCAGGCTAATCTGGAGCGACACGGTGTTCTTTTGTTTGATGTATGCAGAAGGGTGGCAAACACAACCGCAACCGCACCAATACTGCGCCTTCATTTGGCTTTCGAGGGTGTGCCCTCCCAGAGAAGGGCAAGGTTATGTGCTACAGATGTGACATGAAGCTGTATGTTCCATCACCCATGAGGTGCTTTCGGCGCTTTAGTTTTGGGCATATGTTTTCTCGCTGTACAGCAGACCCTCCGTGTGTTGACTGTGGACATCCACTCCATGAAGGAAGCCCCTTTGTTTCACGACCTATGTGTGTCAGTTGTCATGAACACCACTCCCCTTGTTCATTCGCCTGCTTTATTTCTTCTTTGATTGTCCTTGTTGTCGATTTACTGTGTTGTTATACTGGCTGAAAAATAGGGTGGTGTAAATTTGACACTGACTACTTTAAATGATGCAGTCGACAGTTACACAGTTGCATTTCATAGTTCTGTACTTTCACTGTTCACAATCCCCCCCCAAATAATACAGGGTGTCCCAGTCAAACCTCACCAATTTCAAAGACCCAAGAAAAAAAAACCACATTAGATACGACAATGAAAAATGCACCAGATTGTAGAGCATCTCAAAGAATTTATTTATTTATCATCAATACACCTCTACATGTGAACCCTTTGTAGTACAAAGAATATCGAGTCTATATTAAATTTCTTGCCAAGTTCTTTTTAACATATTCTCTGTTATTGTTGCAATCGCATTAGTGATATGATGTCGCAATGTAAGAATATCGTCCACTTTGGTCACATACATGTGGTCTTTCATGAATCCCCAAATGAAGAAATCAAGCCGCATAATGTTGGATGAATGTGGTGGCCAGGCAAGGGGTTCTCCGCATCCGATTCAACAATTGGGAAATTTCCTATCCAGGAACTTGCGAATAGCCATTGATCAATGCAGCGGAGCTCCATCTTGTTGAAAAATGATGTTAGGTTGCAAGTCTTGTATCCAAGGGTACACAAACTGCTCCAACATGTCCAGATACACGAACCCATCTACTGTTTGTTCCGCAAAGAAGAAAGCTCCAACAATCCTGTCATGCTTTAGCCTGCACCAGACATTTAGTTTAAGGCTATCATGAACATGTTCAATGACAACGTGCAGATTTTGTGAGCCCCAAATCTGCACATTATGTGTATTAACCCTTCCTGATAGATGAAAGGTTGCCTCATCTGAGAATAAACATCTTTCCAGGAAGTTGGCTACCATATCAATATGCTGCAGCATATCCGCAGCAAATTGTTGTCGGCGTGGTTTATCGTTCGGTGTCAGATGTTGCAGAATTTGCAATTTGTAAGCTCACATACGAAGATGCTGGTGAACTACATTATGCAGTGTTGTGCGGGGTACATCAGGTTGGCTAGATGCTTGACGAATTGACTTAGGTAGGCTTCTGAGATACGTTTAACTGATGTCCTCCACTCTCTCTTCTGAAACTCTGTAATGTACACTGCCAGAATGTTTCAGAACACTTCCTGTTCCCAGAAACTTCTTATACCATTCCTTAATTGTTTTCACACCAGGTGGATCACAGTCATACACATGACGATAATTTCTTTACACAGGAACCAGGATTTTTTTTCTGCAGACCACACTACTGCTTGCACGTGCTGCTGTGGAGTCGCCATTTTCACTTCATGCGACCATGCTGCACTCTGGCGACAATGCTTGGCACTTGTGATGAGGGAATATAAATTCTTTGAGATGCTGTACAATGTGTTGTATTTTTCATTGTCATATCTACTGTGGTTTTTCCCTCCTGTATCCTTGAAATCAGGGAGGTTTGAGTTGGGACACCCTGTACACAGTTATATGGCCAGTTAACTATTGGCAAATTTTGATAAGCCTAATTAAAAGGGTGCAGGGAAACATAAGCATACTACCACAGTAGTTTACTGTTGAATATCTATGAGCAGTAAAGACCTAACCACACAGTTCACAGTTCTTGCAGAATAATATGGTACATATTGAACAGACACTGTCATTGTTTTAACACACAGCCTAATTGTGTTACACTTATATCACAGTTAAGTTGATGCAGTGTTGTTGTTCTAACCAACACAGGTTTCTTGTCTGAAACTCGGCCCTGGACTGACTGTCTCCGGACCAAAAATCAGGCTTTATATATCACCACAACAATAGGTACTGAGACTATACATTGTTTGATGTTTAATTTACAGAAATTACAATCAAAACATGACTCATTAAATTAACTGAATACATCGAAAAATTTGTTCTTTAACAGTTTCTTCTACCACAAGGGTTAAGCCGAATTATTTGTTTAAATGGTGAAATTAACAGATATAGTTATACAAACAATACTTTTGACAAACCTAGTAATTACTTTAGAATTAATTAAGGGCTGGGCGTTTTCTAACATGTTTTCGAGTAGAGCCAAATAAATACTTAAAGAATGCCAGTGTTTTGTCTTCCAAATAATTATAATTAGTACAGAATTTATATTTGTTTATAAGTCAACAATAGAATTTAAGTTATGAAACAATTACTGATTTCAACCTATAATGAAAGATATTAACTAGGAATAATCAAAAGAAATTAGGAAATTGAAGACATACACAAAACTAAGCACAAAACTAGACCTGGTGTTATATTCTTTAAAACTGAGGGCCAACATTTCTCTTTTATGAAAATGCAGATTATACTTACTTATGTTAATGGTAATTAGTTAAAAGAGAAAAAAAAACGAATTTAAGGAGGCAGAAGGCAAAATAAGAGAGGAAATAAAAGGATCCAGCTTGCTTCATCACAAAGTCCCTGGATCGCCTGTGGTATGCTGAGGCTTGCCAGAAGTATGAGAGCCTCCATCCAGTATCACTACCTTCAACTTTTGCCTCTGTTACATCCTTTCCACCTCCTACCTCTTCCTTACCACAGCCCCATCTCCCCCTCCCCCTCCCCCTCCCCCTCCCCTACAGTTCCCCATTCCAGAAGCTACTCCGGCTCACCACTGGGATGCCTCTCCCTGGCGTCTCTCATGCCAGAAGCCTCCTACCACAACTTGTACACGAGATGCTCGATCTGTGCATCCCAAGGTTGCCTGATCTCTGTCGGTTCCAGATTTTGCATACGCTTGTACTCCCTCTGTGCTCTGATCCCCTCCACCTCTCAAAGAAAAGAAGAAGAAGAAACGTAAGTCCCAAGATAAGGCCTCCTCGATACCCCGGAGGTGCCATCTCCCCCTTCACAACCTGAGTCTGACATCTTGTTTTATGGATCTAACCCCATCTTTGTCAATGATGACCACTGACTGAGTGACATGAGTCTTGCCACATGGCCATCCATTGGAATTGCAATGGGTACTATCATCACCTACCAAAAATGTCTTGTCTCCTATTCTGTGTTCTGTCATGCTCTTCAAGAAACACACTTCTGTGATGACCACTCTCCGTTTGATGGTTATTGGCCATTCTGTCAGAACCGTGCCGGCCCTGGGGTAGCATCTGGCAGGGTCTGCACTTTGGTTCGCTCTGATGTCATTAGTGACTGGATCCTCCTATGTACCAACCTGGAAGCAATAGTGGTTAGAGTGCAAACAACTCTGTCAGTCACGACATGCTATGTCTACCTCCCTCCAGGGAGGCCACTTCCTTATTTTGAACTGTCTACCTTAATACAGAAACTCCCACCCCTGTTGCTCCTCCCTTGGGACTTCAATGACCACCACCCACTGTGGGAGAGTGCCACTTCAACGGGTAGGGTCTCCTAATTAACCAACTTATTACAGACGATTTATGTCTGCTCAGTGATGGTTCCCCTACCCACTTCAGTGCCACTCATGGCACCTTTACTGCTATCGATCTCAGGATCTCCTCCCCTGCTCTCTTGGTCTTCCCATGATGACCTTTGTGACAGTGACCACTTTCTGGTGATTCTATCATTCCCCCGCTGCTGCCAGGCAGACAGGCCCCCACACTGCGTATTCCGTAAGGCCAATTTGGCCTTTATGCACATCTGCAGTGCACTTCAACACCTCCATCCTGCATTGCGTTGATGTGGTTGTGCAAGGCATCTCTGCCACTGTTCTTCATGCTGCTGGCACTGCTGTCCCCCTGTCCACAGGACTCCCTTGTCATCGACCGGTACCGTGGTGGACCAAGGATGTAGCAGAGGACCGCTGATGGGCGCTGCAGTGATTTAAATGACATTCTTCACAGATTAACATCCTCACTTTTAAGCATCTCCGTGCTAAGGCTCGTTACCTTATTAAGCAGAGTGAAAGGGAATGCTGGGAGCCCTATGTTTCCTACCTGAGGATATATGCCTCTTCACCGCACATTTGGTCCAAGCTCTCTACCCTCCTGGGCTGCCAGTGGCAGTCAACTGTCCAGGGTATTAACCTCCAATGTGCTGTGTGCACTGATCCATTGGTCCTTGCAGAATGCCTTGTGACACACTTTGCAATGGCATCAGCATTCTCTTCCTATACTGCTACCTTTCTCCGGCAGAAACACCAAGTTTTAACAGACCTCCCTCTGTTTTAGTGCGCACCTGCTGAACCCTATAATGAACCCATCACTCAATGGGAATTCCTGCAGGCTTTTACCTCTTTATGAGACATGGCCCCAGACCCAGATCCATCCACACTCAGATGATCCAATACTTGGACATTTCACAGATGCAACATCTCCTCAGGGTCTTCTACTGCATTTGACTCATGAGTGCTTTCCCATCACAATGGCGAGACAGCACAGTTATACCCGTCCTTAAGCCTGGGAAGAACCGAACATCTCTTGACAGCTGCCGCCCAATTAGCCTTGTCGAGTGTGCTTTGTAAAGTGCTTGAGGGGAGCTTCAGATTATGTTGGGTACTCGAATCTTGTGGCCTTTTGCCCCCATATCAGTGTGGCTTCCAGGCAGGTCGATCTCTAACTGAAGATTTACTCAAATTGGAAACAGCAATCGGACAGGCTTTTGCTAACAACCGGCACTTTGCCGCTTACATAAGGCATATGACATGCCTTGGTGTCGTAACATTTTAGTGACCCTCCATGACTGGGGCTTCTGTGGCCCCCTTCTGATTATTATCACCAAGTTTTTATCTCACCAGCTCTTCCGGGTTCGAATTGGCACTTCACTCAGCACCCCTCGGATTCAGGAGAATGGTGTCCCACAGGGTTCCGTGCTAAATGTCACACTCTTCCTCATAGCCACCAATGGGCTTGTAACCTCTGTTGGGCCTGTGATTACCCCAGCACTGTACATCGAAGATTTTTGCATCTAGTGCAGCTCACACTCAATAGCATCTGCTGAGGGCCAGTTACAAGGCACCATCTTGATGGGCCTCTGTGTGGACCATCTCCCATGGCTTCCAGTTTTCTCCCTCCAAAACACGAGTTAAGCATTTTTGTTGTTGACCCACAGTACACCCCAACCCAGAACTTCATTTAAACTACCAGCTCCTCAATGTAGCACAATCCCAATTCTTGGGCCTTATTTTTGATAGAAAAGCTGATGTGGTTGCTCCATATTCACCACTAAAGATTACATACATGCGGAAGCTTAATGCTCTCTGCCTCATGACCCACACAACTTGGGGTACAGACCGTACCACTCTTCTCCATCTTTACCACGCTCTGGTCTTGTTCAGACTAGATTATGGTTGTCAGGTTTATGGCTCAGTGACACCTTCCACTTTGCAACTACTTACCCTGTTCACCATTGTGGGGTGCGTGGCTATTGGTGCCTTTCACACTAGTCTCATTGACAGTCTCCTCACGGAAGCTGGGATTCCCCCTCTACAAATACGACGGAGCCAACTCCTGGTTTCTTACTCAGTCGTTATTCGCCAATTCCCTGAACATCCTGTTTCCAAATGAGGGATATCTCCCCGCTGACAACCGCCCATGGGTGGGATTGCTGGTTGGCATGCATCTCATTTCCCTCTATCGAGGTCTCCTTCTCCACTAATTGGAATGCACCCCATGTCTGTCCTCCCATTCCCCCCATTGGATTGTGCCTAGACCACTGATTAGGACCGACCTATCATGGGGTCCTAATGTCTGTGTCACCCCTATGGTTTTCCAGCGTCTTGTATGTGCCATCCTTACAGAGCTCCAGTCGATAAGGTCGGATATGCTTTCACATCTCCTAATTTGTTCAGACTCAACGAGCACCCTGCAGGCTATCAACTGATGCTATTTTTGTCCCCCTTTGGTTTCTGCTATCCATGACCTTCTCTCTGCCCTTGGCCATGCTGTCTACTCATTTGTCTTTCTCTGGGTCCCAAGTAGTGGGCATCCCAGGGAATGTACTGGCTGACTGTTTACCTAGAGAAGCAGATACGTAACCCCAATTCCCTCTCATGATGCCCACTGCAGGTGTGCGGATCTGCGTTAGATCTCTCTTTTCCCAAAAATGGAATGACATCTGGTGTGCTACTGCTCATAGTAATAAACTCCGCACAGTCAAGGAGTTACTGCAGTTTGGAGCTCTTCCTTCTGCTCCTCTCGCTCTGAAGGAGTCCACTGTTTTATGCTGTCTACGCATTGGTCATACCAGGCCCACCCATTGTTTCCTCCTGCATAACGAACCACCCCACAATGTGATTGAGGAGCTAGACTGACGGTATCCCACATATTGGTAGAATGTCCTCTTCTTGTGGCCCTTCATGCTAAGAATAGCTCTCCAAATTCCTTCATTTTAATTTTAGCAGACGATTCACAGATGGTTGAACTGGTCCTCAGTTTCCTCCATGAAAGTGGTTTTTATTTCCAGATATAAGGTTTTGCTGTACTCCTGGAACAGGGGCAGGATGGTTGTTGTTGGGACCTCTCTTTGTCTTCTTGGTCAGGGACCCCATGACCACTCGCCCATGGAAAGGCCCCCTTTTTCCAGTTTTTAGACTTGGTCTCACTTTTTATGCCTTTTAATGTGTGTGTTTTAAGTTCATTATTTTATAATTTGACTCCCTGACTGGATCCATCCACTTTTAATAGACCCCCCTCCTACTGCAACTTTGGAATCATGAGGCTGATGACCTTGCCATTTAGTTCCATAAACACACTCAATTAATGAATCAATCAATTGAGCTTCACCTCCTCATTCCAATAAGCCACATTCCTTGATGTTGACATCCACCTGAAGGATGATTACATCAGTGCTCCGTCCATCTCAAACCTAAAAATCACCAGCAGTACCTCCATTTCGACAGCTGCTCCCCCTTCCATAAAGCCTAGCCAATCATGGTCATCACATCTGCATTGACAAGCAGTCCCTCTCCAGATATACTAAGGGTCTCACTGAGCCCTTCACAGACCGATACTACTCTCCCAACATTGTACAGAAACTGATTTCCAGTGCCTTGTCTCTCTAGACACCTACAACCTCCCACAAGCACACCATGCAGCCAAAAAGGTGCACTCCCCTGTTGACTCAGCACAACCCAGGACTGGAGAAGCTGAATCACATTCTCCACCAGGGTTTTGACTGCTCCTCATCCTGCCTTGAAATAAGGTATATCCTACCTACTATCTTTCCCACCTCTCCCACAGTGATATTCCACCACCCACCAAACCTACGCAATATCCTCATCCATCCCTACTCTATCCCTGATCCCAATCACTTGCCTCATGGCTTATATCCCTGCAATAGACTGCGATGCAAGACATGTCCCATACATCCTCCCACCATCTCCAGTCCAGTCACAGACATCTCATATCCCATCAGAGGCAGGGCTACCTGTGAAAACAGTAATATGATCTAAAAAACTAAGCTGCAACCACTATTATGCTTTTTACATGTGCATCACAACTGATAAGATGTCTGTCCACATGAATCGCCACTGATAAACTGTTTCCAAGAGACATATGGATCACCCAGGTGCTGAACATGCTACCCAACACATTGTGCTTCACTTCAATGACCGCTTCACATCCTGCACCATCTTGATTGTTCCTTCCAACACCAGCTTTTCTCAATTTCTCAGGTGGGAACTCTGAGCTTTTCTCAGTTGCAAAGGTGGGAAACTCTCCTAAGTCCCTAAAAAAAACCCTGGCGTCAGCCTTCACTAGTGCTTGTCCTTTACCCACCTATCGCCAACTCTGCCCCGACTCATAAACAGTGCACAGCCTTCTATCCCACCACCACATCCACTAGCCTTTTCCCTTCTCTACTCCCTGTTCCCCTCCCCCCTCCCCCCATCCTCCCCACTCCCATCTGCACCTAGCAGTTCTAACATGCCCTTACCACATCCGTGCACCCTCTCACAATTTTAAATTGGTAGAGTCCTTTTGTTGTGCCTATCTGCAACTCAATGTTTTCTGTATACGATGAGTAACAATCTATCCTTTTCATAATATTGTTGATAATTAGTATAAACTTTTATCTGAGATATATATTTATTTGCATGTATCATAACTTAGACCCTTTTTGTCTCGAGCGCTATCTGAGGATGACTTATAAGTAGTCAGCACCACAGCGATATATATAGGGTGATTCAGTTAGTCTGTTCACCTCAGGTTTTTCTGGTATTGTACAAGATATCATAATTCTATTTTCATCCAGATGAGTTGTGAGGTAGGTCTCACTAAATAATGTATAGTCTTCTTTCATAGCTGTATTAATGGCAGATATATCAGTGTCAACTTCACTCTTTTTTTTCCAAATAGGATCTATGTTAATTTCTGCTCCTAGTATCGGAGTTCTAAAAAAGATGAATCCAACGATGTTTCACTCATCAGAATCTGATTACTAGTTTTGAAGTAATTCCAATATTTAGAACTTTGGATTTATTTGTTTTGAACATGACAGAAATTGCTATCTTTTTACAGAAATTCATGATTTCATACCTAAATTAGGAAATAAATCACATCAGTTAAGGAGGAAACAGGATGTGGCCTCGGTTCCCTGAGACTGCAGTCATGTGTGTGTGAGCTGCATTTGTGTGTGTGTGTGTGTGTGTGTGTGTGTGTGTGTGTGTTTGTGTGTGGGCGAGCACGCACCATCTATTTTTAACAAAGGCCCCTAAACTTTTTTCTTTGTGGTAATCTCAAAGTTGAAGACCACCCACAAATTCTGATGACTCAAGAGAATTTCAAATCTCACATCGTTGCAATGCGTGCAGTGGCAGCGAAGAAATTTCTTCAGTACTCCCAGAATTCCTTGCACTAGCCACTGCAAACGTGTGTTGCAATGGACAGTGAATAATCAAACACTTGATGACAAACTGGAATTTAAGGAAGAGTTTTTGACCACATCAGTATGTGATTTCCTTGTTGCTGCTGTTGCTAAAATAATTTTGCCTTGTAAGTGTGAATCTTGGCATTAAGTTCAAGACACAAAGTTATTATTCAACAGTCATCAAACATCAATTTCCTGTTTTAAAAATCCATTCAGTTTTTGATGTGCATCTTATTTTTTCAAGTCTCTAACAGAAGCAAAAGCAGAACTGTAGTTATAGACATCCTTTGCCTTTCAGTGGTGTGTTGGTCCAACCACATGCATCCATGTGTGATTAGTAGGAGTCTTAAATTGAATTTTATCCACTATTCCACTTTTGTAAGTAGTCTGCTTTAGTGGCATCAAGTTGGAGCATACCACCAACATGACATAACAGTTCCGTGTAACAAGATGAACTTCCATATAAGAAAACATTCGGTTTCATGTCAAAACAGATAAATCCTAAATTGTAAATATTTTAATTTCTCTGAAGCCACTAATTGGATTTTGAAGAGTGAATCATCTTCGAATCGTCTCTTTTTATAGGTATGATACTAGCACTAGAAATTACTGTATGGTAGTTCATTTGAAAAAGCAAAGTTGATATTGATATCTCTATATTTAATATGTCTGTGAAAAGAGACTATATGTCAATTAGTGAGGACATTTTACTAATTGTTTGGCTGAAAATGGAATTACAATATTTTAAGTGTTTCAGGCAATATCTGAGGTGAACAGCTTAGCTGAATGATCTTGTACACTATGTGATCAAAAGTATCCAGACACACCCAAAAACATATGTTTTTCATATTAGGTTCATTGTGCTGCCACCTACTGCCAGTTCCATATCAGCAACCTCAGTAGTCATTAGACATCGTGAGAGAGCAGAATGGAGTGCTCCACGGAACTCAAGACTTCGAACATGGTCAGGTGACTGGGTGTCACTTCTGTCATATGTGTGTACGCGAGATTTCCACACTCCTAAACATCCCTAGGTCCACTGTTTCTGATGTGATAGTAAAGTGGAAACATGAAGGGACATGTACAGTTCAAAAACATACAGGCCGACCTCGTCTGTTGACTGACAGAGACCACCGACCATTGAAGAGAGTCGTAATGTGTAATAGGCAGTCATATCCAGACCATCACACAGGAATTTCAAACTGCATCAGGATCCACTGTAAGTACTATGGCAGTTAGGCAGGAGGTGAGAAAACTTGGATTGTATGGTCAAGTGGCTGCTAATAAGCCACACATCATGCCGGTAAATGCCAAATGACGCCTCACTTGGTGTAAGGAGCATAAACATTAGACAGTTGAACAATGGAAAAACGTAGTGTGGAGTGAAGAATCATGGTACACAATGTGGCGATCCAATCGCAGGGTGTGGGTATGGCGAATGCCTTGTGAACATCATCTGTCAGCGTGTGTAGTGCCAACAGTAAAATTAGGAGGCGGTGGTGTTATGTTGTGGTCGTGTTTTCAATGGAGGGGGCTTGCACCCCTTGTTGTTTTGCATGGCACTACTACAGCACAGGCCTACATTGATGTTTTAAGCACCTTCTTGCTTCCCACTGTTGAAGAGCAATTCAGGGGTGGCAATTGCATCTTTCAGGATGATCGAGCACCTGTTCATAATGCACGTCCTGTGGCAGAGTGGTTACACGACAATAACATCCCTATAATGGGCTGGCCTGTACAGCATCCTGACCTGAATGCTATAGAAAACCTTTGGAATGTTTTGGAATGCCGACTTCATGCCAGGCCTCACCGACCGACATCGATACCTCTCCTCAGTGCAGCACTCTGTGAAGAATGGGCTACCATCCCGCAAGAAACCTTCCAGCATCTGATTGAACATATGCCTGCAAGAGTGCAAGCTGTCATCAAGGTTAAGGGTGGGCCACCACCATATTGAATTCCAGCATTACTGACGGAGGGCACCACGAACTTGTAAGTCATTTTCAGCCAGGTGTCCGGATACTTTTGATCACATAGTATGTGACATGCACGAACATGACTAAAACAAATTAGACTTTGCATAATGTGACATTTATTGTCTCTTCACAAGCCATGCTGGTCGGAAATACAATAAGCACTATAACTATCCCTGCTGTCACGAATGTTTCAGCAGTTACTGAGCCTGTATTTATTGCTTGTGTTCATATACCATCAGCTGAAATTTCGGAATACTATGGTTTCTGTATATTTGCCAGGTTAATATCTGGATGGTTGCTTTGACAAAGCCGAAACAAATTTCCTTTCCTATTTAATTCCCAACAAGCTAGTATTCCTTCTTCATTGGCCACAGAATCAAATAATAATAATAATAACAATAAAATTCAACTTTTCTTTCTCTTGACGAAAGATCTTTAATTTTTTTCTTCAGCTATATTTATTAGTATTTGATTTACAAACTGCTGATTACAAAGCTAGACAGCTTTATCCTGAGGCAACTTGACAGGATACATCAGTCATTCAAAATCTGCAACCTTTTGATGTCTCTCACAAAATCAGCATGTACACTAACAAGAGGCCATATATTTCACATGCAAAATGGAACTTAAAAGTGAAAACTTTCACAATATTTATGTATATTACAGAGTAACACCTGAAATGGTCTTCTAAATTTTCAGCAAATAGATCTCACTGACTCTCCACCACCAGTGCACAAAACTGTTGCTCTGAAGAACAGTGGATGTTCTGGGTTATCACACAACAGGAGAGAAATATCATCTCCTCGGCGACATTCTCCAATACCAGGTTACTGTGCAACCACATCTGTCACAGAGTGCCACCGGGAGGCTTTGCCAAACAAGCGACGTCGGCGGTCGTCTCCTCCAAAACTGGCTGCCATTTTTGGACTGAATGGGAAGAGTGACGAGAACAGACAAGAATGCCCTATAGTACCTACAGTCTCCAGAATATCAGCTAAGGCACCAGCACGAGAACCTGTGGAAACCGCACCCAGCATACCAGAACCTCATGTCAAAATGGAGGATCCAGACTACATAGATGATTCTCGAACTTCTGCCAACCGGGGCCAGTTATCAGGTGGGGCAGTTCTGGAAAGTGATACTTGTTCAAACTTGGAACAGTTTGTAGTTGCTAAAACTGAAGGAGATTCATCACTTGCTGTGAATGTGGACCCTCCCGATGCTCTAGATGTGTATGGCAGTAGCTCACAGGATGTGGACGCCACATCAGACAGCTTACCTACAGGAGAACTTCGTAAGTATATTCTGTACTGTAACACTTTATTTTATTTTATTTTTAATTTCGTATTTACCAACTAGGATCATGTAACAACCTCAATTCCTCTTCTTTTGTTGTTTTCTATTTTCCCAGTGCTCCTTCATCTTCTCCCCTTGTTGACCTTCCCTTTCTTCTGACGATGTTGCTCCCAATTTCTTATTTCTTCTGCATTGAAACCTCTCCAAAATTTAATATTTTATTCTTAAAAAGATTTCTGTCTGGTATTTCCAATTATTTTATTTTCTTTCTTTCTAGATCTTTCCTTATTTCTGGAATCCATGCTATTGTTGATTTCTTCTTCCAGAAATACAGGAATATTTGTTTTGTGACCTTGTTCTTTTAACCATTAGGTCTGATATTTTCTCTACATTTTTGGAGATCTCTTCATTACTTCTCATTTTCCAGCCATCTGTAGTTTGCATTGAACCTATTATTTTTCTATATATCTGTCTTTCAAGTACTTCTAATATGTCCAGCATATAATTCATCGTTAGGTATTCACATCCATATATTCATTCTGGTCATACCACTGTGGTATAGCGTTTTAGTTTTGTTTTTCTAGGTATGAATTTCTTACTGTAAATATTCTTTGTCAAACCATATGCTCTCTCTCCATTTTGTTAACTCTTGCATCTACTACAAATTTTTCTAGTCAGTTCTATTATGTAGTTTTTTCCAAGATATTTGAGTTTGAGTTTATTTACTCACTCTATATTTTACCTATTTGTATTTTTGTGTTTGACATCAATTCTTTTTTTTTTCCAGCTGAAATTTTGAGTCCAGTTCTATTTGCTGTTTCTACCAGGAGATTTATTAGAATAACTGTGTCTGTCAGATTTTCGGAAAGTATTGCGAAATTGTCTGCAAAAGCCAGGCAGCTTTCCTTGATTCCATTTGTTTACCTTCCTAGAATTACTGGTTCAACTTTGTGATACTTTAGCTCCAAATTACAGATCCTTACATAGTTTTCTAAAATGCAGTTAAACAGGAAATGTGATAAGGCATCCCCCTGTCGAACACCAGTTTTTATTTCAAATGGCTGAGTTACTTCTCCCATAAATTTCACTTTAGGTATTGTATTTGTAAGAGTTTTATGAATTACATGTGCTAATTTTGCTTTAACAGCAAATTCTCTAATGATTTTAACTGTTGTTTCTCTGAAACTTCCTGGCAGATTAAAACTGTGTGCCCGACCGAGACTCGAACTCGGGACCTTTGCCTTTCGCGGGCAAGTGCTCTACCATCTGAGCTACCGAAGCACGACTCACGCCTGGTACTCACAGCTTTACTTCTGCCAGTACCTCGTCTCCTAAGCCATGTCTCCGCAATATCCTTTCTTTCAGGAGTGCTAGTTCTGCAAGGTTCGCAGGAGAGCTTCTGTAAAGTTTGGAAGGTAGGAGACGAGGTACTGGCAGAAGTAAAGCTGTGAGTACCGGGCATGAGTCGTACTTTGGTAGCTCAGATGGTAGAGCACTTGCCCGCGAAAGGCAAAGGCCCCGAGTTCGAGTCTTGGTCCGGCACACAGTTTTAATCTGCCAGGAAGTTTCATATCAGTGCACACTCCGCTGCAGAGTGAAAATCTCATTCTGTTGTTTCTCTGTCTATCGAATCAAATACTTTTTTGAAATCAATAATGATACTATTACAGGTTTGTTGGTTAACAGTTTACGGCGGATTATTGATTTTAAGTTAAAAATCTATTCTGTGCAAGATCTTCCCTTTCGAAAACCTTCCTGATATTCTCCCAATTGTTTATCTAATTTCTGCAACTCTGTGAAGGAGAATTTTTGACAATATCTTTTCCGTAACTGGCAGAAGCGACATTCCTCTGTAATTGTTGGAATTTTGTTTGTCTCCATTTTATGTAGTGGATGGATTAACATCATTTTCCACTCTTCTCGAATCTTTTCAGTTTTGCCGTTGTTCTCAAAAATACTTTATTTATTTATTGACTTTTTTAAAAAATAATGGACGTAAGGTTTGTTGGTATAGTGAATAAAGTGTCAATAATTTTCAGGAAGGAATAATGTTGTACTTTTCTTGAGCTCAGAAGTAGTATGGCATTCTGCACATAAGTAATTAAATTCAATGTTATCCATTTTTTGGGTCTCAGGTAGTGGTTGTTATACTTTACCGGTAATAATTATTTGCACTCAACCACTTTAATTGTGCTTGATATAATTCAACTACTTGTTTCAAGAGCCAGTGTATCATCAGGTTGTTGACACTCAGGCTGTGGCATTCATTAAATAAAAAATAAGATTACCAAACATGTTCACTTGATCCTACTGATGGTGTCCGGGGGTAATTGTGATCTGTAACACCCATAGTCCAATGTGTTTTTTTTATTTTGTTTAATGAGTGGCACAAACTGAGCGTCAACAACCTTATGATTAGAAATGCATAATTGAATCATATCAGGTACTATTAAAGTAGTTAAATGAAGATAATTATTACTGGCTTATTTAGTTAATCTATTCATATATACCATGTTACTGGCAAAGAGCTTCATTAGGCACACTGCTTTTAAATGCAAAGTTTATTTCAATCAATACCTCATAAATACTTCTTGCCCCATGATCATGTCATAGCAGCAGCAAGTCAGCATTCCACAAGGCCCTGGAAGAGGAGTGATGAGTGACAGGTAGTGAGTAGTAGGTTCACAACCATACCTAATCCACAAACAGACAATTAAAGGTGTACTTAGCTGACTACTGTGTGTTTACTCACATAAACCTGCAAGCTAGGTCTTTACTGTTAACTGCTAGCATACAGTAAGTACTAGTTAAAGCCTTAAGTTCTTAGCTTTTTTATGACCCCTAGAAAGAAACTCATGGATATCAACCAAGAAGTGGTTATGGGCTACTGATAATGATTGTCTGTTGAAGTTGTTACAACTATTCAAAATTTTTGCGATCATTAACTTTTATAGTTGTTAAATGACATAAAAGCTATGTGTTGCAGTTAAAGATGATGAAAATGTTGAATGTTAATCAATTATATTAACTGAAACTGTGTAATAAGCATATTTGCTATCTTGTTGACTAAGTATCAGGCATTATGTCCAACTTCGGCACCAAAATTAGAAATATTCCCTGTGTAAGATGCATCACATATTTAAGTTTAATCACATACCTTCAAAAATATATCAGCCGAGTCTGCAGTTACAAACACAGCCATTACCCAATAAGAAAACTTGTAACTAGAAAACAATATTGAGTGTGTTGTTATGTATAGAGTGCATGTGATGTGATGAAACAAACATGGAATATAATGTCTGACACTGACAAGTGATGTGTTGTTCAAAGAATACTTGCATGCTGTGATTACAAACAGAACTCACTTCAAATCAGAGATTGTTACACGTAATCACTAGCATGTAATCAAGCTGTCAGAGTACCTAAACAACAACACCACACACAGCTGTTATAATTTGCATACAGAAACCTGCAGGTAATATCTTTACTGTTTACTACTAACATAGAGTAAGTGCCAATTAAATCCATAATCTGCCTGACGTGAGATGACTGTAGCACAGAGATGTATAATTCTACACTCATCTCATAAATTAAGGATAATGGTGGGCAGTTTGCGGGTTTAAATCATCCCGGGATATGACCGTGCGGTGCATTTGACCTGCGGTCGTCACACGGTCGTGCTGGCAGCAGTCCACATTCACAGAGGTGTGTCGGTGCTTGTCAGAGTACGGTGCAGCAAATAAGTGTGCAGACATTTTCAGACCTGCTAATGGCGACTGTGTGTCGAAAATGGCTCAAAGAACATACATTGATGACATTATGAGGGGTAGCATACTAGGGTGACTGGAGGCTGGTCAAACACAGCATGTCGTAGCACGAGCCCTCCGTGTGCCACAAAGTGTGATCTCAAGATCATGGCAACGATTCCAGAAAACAGGAAACATGTCCAGGCACTACAGTATGGGACGTCCGCAATGTACAACACCACAAGAAGACCGATATCTCACCATCAGTGCCCGCAGACAGCCACGGAGTACTGCAGATAGCCTTGCTCAGGACCTTACCGCAGCCACTGGAACAGTTGTCTCCAGACACACAGTCTACAGACGACTGAACAGACATGGTTTATTCACTCTGAGACCTGCAAGGTGCATTCCACTGACCCCTGGTCACAGGAGAGCCCATAAAGCCTGGTGTCAAGAACACAGTCCATGGTCATTGGAACAGTGGTCCCAGGTTATGTTCGGACGAGTCCAGGTATAGTCTGAACAGCGATTCTCGCTGGGTGTTCATCTGGCATGAACCAGGAACCAGATACCAACCCCTTAATGTCCTTGAAAGGGATCTGTATGGAGGTCGTCGACTGATGGTGTGGGGTGGGATTATGATTGGTGCATGTACACCCCTACATGTCTTTGACAAGTCAGGTGTATTGGGACATCATTTTCCACCAGTATGTCTGCCTTTTCAGGGGTGCAGTGGGTCCCACCTTCCTCCTGATGTATGATGACACACGGACCAACCGAGCTGCCATCATGGAGGAGTACCTTGAAACAGAAGATATCAGGCGAATGGAGTGGCCTGCCTGTTCTCCAGACCTAAACCCCATTGAGCACATCTGGGATGCTCTCGATCGACGTATCACTGCATGTCTTCAAACACCTAGGACACTTCAGGAGCTCTGACAGGCACTGGTGCAAGAATGGGAGGCTATACCCCAGCAGCTGCTCAACCAACTGATCCAGAATATGCCAACTAGTTGTGCAGCCTGTGTACGTGTGCATGGTGATCATATCCCATATTGATGTCAGGGTACATGTGGAGGAAACAGTGGTGTTTTGTAGCACGTGTTTCGGGACGGTTTTCTCAACTTATCACCAATACCGTGGACTTACAGGTCTGTGTTGTGTGTGTTCCCTATGTGCCTATGCTATTAGTGCCAGTTTTGTGTAGTGCCATGTTGTGTGGCACCACATTCTGCAATTATCCTTAATTTATGAGCATGAGTGTAGTACACAAAGCTTTGTCATTGTTAATGCCTTCTTATATATTGTGTTACTTGCTGGTTGTGCATATTACATGTCTTCAGTCAGTAATATTATATAAAAAATTACCTTCATTCAACATGTTCTAGCTGCTGAGAATAAGTGTTTCAAAAATTGTGTGACAAATATTCTTGTCAGTTGCACAAAATCAGTATTTATTTATTTCTTATAAGTGAAGCATTACCTACATAACAGAAGTGTTCAATTTTAGTGCATTGTAAAGACATTATGATAATCATTATAAGCAACTAAAGGATAAATTGCTACTTACCATATTGAGAAGATACTGAGTTGCAGACAGACACCATGAAAAGATTGCTGTATGTTTAAGCTTCCACCCAAAAGGCCTTCTTCTGGAGCAGAACACACACACACACACACACACACACACACACACACACACACACATATGCATGACCACTCTGTGGCCCAACTGCTGACTGAAACTGCTCTTGATAGGAGCAGAAATCTGTGGTGGGGTTAAGTAGCAAAATAGAGTAGGGGTGGTGGAATTTGTAGCACTGGATGTGGGAGCATGCAAGGATGTGGTGGATAAAGAGTAGGGCTGTTAGGAGCAGTTGGGAGGTTCATGGCAGGGAGGAGGGGAGGGGGGGCGGGAACCAGAAATTGAGAAGTAGAAAAGAAGAAAAAGAATAGCAGTTATGTTAACGGAATAGAAGGATGTGTAGTGCTGGAGTGGGAGCAGGCAAGGGGATAGGTAGGTGGTGGACAAAGGCTAATGAAGGTTGAGGCCAGAGGAGAATGCAGGATATACTGCGGGGACAGTTCCCACCTGAGCAATTCAGAAAAGCTCCCGTTGGAAGGAAGGATTGAGATGCTACATAAAGACTGTGAAGCAGTCATTGAAGTGAAGCACACTGTAATGGGCAGCATGTTCAGCAATTAGGTGGTGCAGCTGTCTCTTGGCCTCAGTTTATCGGTGTCCATTCATGTGGACAGACAACTTGTTAGCTGTTATGCTCACATAGAGGGCAGCACAGTGGTTACAGCTTAGTTCATGAGTCATGACTACTTTCACATTTAGCCCTGCCTTTGATGAGCTAGGAGATGCCTGTGAGTAGCATAGAGCAGGTGGTCATGGGAGAATGTATGGGACACGTCTTTCAGGGATATGAGCATGAGGTGAGGGGTTGGGAGCATGGATGAAGTAGGTATGGACAAGGATATTGCGTAGATTTTGTAGGTGGCAGAGTGCCACTATGTGAGTGTTGGGAAGGATAGTTAGTAGGATGTTCCTCATTTCAAGGCATGAAGGGAAGTAGTCGAAACCCTGGTGGACAATGTAATTTAGCTCTCCTGTCCTGGTGCTATTGAATCATGAGAGAAGTACAGAAGTGCTACTTTGTGGTCAGGCAGTTGGTGTGTGGGAAGTGGCAGGGGACTGGAGAGTCCAGGCATGTGAGATACATTTCTGTACAAAGTTTGGAGTGTAATTTTGGTCTGTAAAGACCTCAGTGAGATCCTGGATATATTTGGACAATGACTGCTCATCATTGCAGATGTGATAACCATAGTGGCTAGGCTGTGTGGAAAGGACTTCTTTGTATGAAATGGGTTGCAGCTGTCGAAATGGAGGTACGAGCATATGGAATAAGTTCACAGATATGTGAGTGGTTCGGAGACTTCTTAAATAATAGAACCCAGTATGTTTTCCGTGATGGTGAGTGTTCATCAGAGACAAGGGTATCCTCAGGAGTGATAGGAGCACTGTTGTTATCTATATAAATAAATGATTTGGCAGACAAGGTAGGCAGCAATCTGCGGTTCTTTGCTGATGACGCTGTGGTGCATGGTAAGGTGTCAAAGTTGAGTGACTGTAGGAAGATACAAGGTGACTTAGACAAAATTTACAGTTAACATAATGAATGGCAGCTAGCCCTAAATGTGGAAAAATGTAAGTTGATGCAGATGAGTAGGAAGATCAAACCTGTAACATTCGGATGCAGTATTACTAGTGTCTCAACATAGTCAATTCGTTTAAATATCTGGATGTAATGTTGCAAAGCAATATGAGGTGGAATGAGCATGTGAGAACTATGGTAGGGAAGGTAAATGGTCAGTTTCAATTTACCGGGAAAATTTTAGGAAAGAGTGGTTCACCTGTAAAGGAGACTGACAAAGGATGTTGGCATGACCTATTCTTGAGTACTTGTCGAATGTTTTGGAATCCATACCAGGTTGGATTGAAGGAAGACATCGAAGCAATTCAGAGGAGCGCTGCCAGATTTGGTACCGGTAGGTTCTAACAAAATGTAAGTGTTATGGATATGCTTCAGGAACTCAAATGGGGAACCCTGAAGGGAAGGCAATGTTCTTTCTGAGAAACAGTAGTGAGAAAATTTAGAGAACCAGCATTTGAAGCTGACTGCTGAATGATTCTACTGCTGCCAACACACACTGCACATAAGGACCACAAAGATAAGACACGCATAAATTAGGGCTCATACGGAAGCATATAGACAATTGTTTTTCCCTTGCTCTGTTTGCGAGTCAAACAGGAATGGAAATGACAAGTAGTGGTACAGGGTACCCATCGCCATGCACTTACAGTGGCTTGCGTAAAATCTATGTAGATTGCTGGTTGTTGGTAGTTTTGATATGGATGGAGCTACTGGTATAACCATCCTTGAGGTGGTCAACATCAAGAAATGTGGCTTGATGGGTTGAGGAGGACCAGGTGAAGCAAATGGAGAGAAAATGTCAAGGTTCTGGAGGAATGTAGGTAGGTTGTCACCCTCAGTCCATACCACGAAGATGTCGTAAGTGAATCTGAATCAGGTGAGGGGTATAGGAATTCTTGGTGGTTAGGAAGGTTCTCTCTGGGTAGCCCAGATAGGAGGTTTTAGGTTTTGAGATAATTGAGCATCCGGAAGAGATAGTGTCCAATAACAGCAAGGCCATGCTCACTGTGGATGTTAGTATAGAGGGAAGTGGTATCATCAGTGACGAACAGAGTGCTATGTGGTAAAGGAACAGAAAGTATGGAGAGTTGGTGGAGGAAATTGTTGGTATCATTTATATAAGAGGTAAGGTTAGGGATAATAGGCTGAAGGTGTTGGTTCACAGGAGCAGAGCAGAGATTTTCCCAGTGGGGATGCAGTAATTAGCCACAAAGGGGCATCCTGGGCATTTGGATGTATGATCTGTAGGAAATATGTAGAAAGTAGGAGTGTGGGGAGTGAGAGAGAGAGAGAGAGAGAGAGAGAGAGAGAGAGAGAGAGAGAGAGAGACAGAGAGAGAGGTGTTCTGTGATGGACTGAAGTAAGTAAGTATTTGAGGAGGGACTAAAGATCCTGCCGTATTTTTTGAAAGAGGTCACTGAGGCATGGTTTGTAGGTGGACAAACCTAACAGCTGGTGGAGTCCCTCCACCAGATAGTCCATTTGGTTTGAAACCACAATGGTAGACTTTGTCGGTAAGTAGGATTATAAGGTCAGAATCAGTTTTTCGGTGGCTGGTCGCAGTTGTTGAGGAATTTGGGGAATGTTGGTGAAGCAAGATTTTAGGTTAAGAAATTCTGGAACATTAACAGGGGTTATTTGGGGACAATGGAGTTGGATCACAGTTGACTGGAGGAGTCAACTGTGACAGGCAGGGTGCAATGCTGGTTTCAGTGAGTCTGGGATGGTAGTGTAAAATTGTTTCAACTGTAGGGAGTGGGGAAAAGGAGGGACTGTCTTTAACGTGTTCAGATTAATTTAATTTAGAAGTGGGACAAAAAATATGGCCTTTGGAAAGGACTGATACTTCTGCCAAATTAAGGCCTTTGTAGGAAATTTTCATGACTGTTTTGATTCTGGATTCTGTATAGTGCTGAGAGGGAGTTTCTGAGGGCTCTTTTAGAGATGTTGGATAGTGATAGTCCAAGGCTGGAGTAGGAGGTGAACACATTGGAGAATTTTTTGGTGTGGTGTTGTACATGTTGTTCTAGTTCCTGGAAGGTAAGAGTTTCAGTGTGAGAGGTGGGATGCAGGAATTTACAGATAGAGGTCTTTGTGGAAGGAGAGACTGCAGCTGGAGATGGGTAATTTGGTGGTCAGGCCATTCGGGGGGATTCCATTAGCTAGGCAACAGGGTAGGAACAGTATGTGGGACTGGGTTCTGATTAGGGATAGGAAGACATTCCTGCATTGGCACATATGGAAGGAGCAAGACTCCACAGTGGAGGATAAAAAAGGCATAGAAATACGTAAAATATGTGGGAAAAACTCACAAAATGGATGGAATTCATGAAGTATGGGTAAGAAGGTGAAACTAGTGGGAACAGGATTGATAGTGAAAGGCGAAAACAAAGTAAAGTCAACATGAAAACACAATGAGGTCAAAGAAAAAAAATGAAAAGATGATAACAGTGGGATGCAGGTCAGCAGTTGGATATGTCTGAAGAGAGGGGATAGCTGGTGTAAATGTGTTAGTTGTGGTTAGCAGGTGCATGCTGGAATAAGGGAAGGAGGGGGCATTTATTAATGTCAAGGTTCAAAAAGTTCATGTGGCAAAGGAAGGTATGGGAAATAATGTGCAACAGTGAGGGATGAAGTGTGATCAATTTGAAGGTCTATACCCAGAGGAAAAATGCAGAACATGAGGTGCTGCACCAACAATTCGCATGGTTACATAGCAGTGTGTTGTGTGTGGACCAGATGACCAGACTATTGATACAGTGTGGCTTATACAGCAGAGCATGTGCAGTTTGGAAGGTGACAGATGAGACACGGGAAATAAGAGGATGGACACTGAGTTAAGTAAGGCATTAGAGAATACTAATAATGTAAAAGGACACAGGGTTGTGGGATGGAAGAAAAACCATTAAACATAATCAAATAATGGAATGTCTGGGATGGAATAACAACAATATTATCAAAAGGATCTCACCATATAGAGGAAACACTGAGTCACAGACAGGCACAATGAAAAAATTGCTATGCTTTAAACTTTCATTCTTCCTGCCAGTGCAGTTATTCTTAGAGATTCATTTTGATCACACTTCCTCTACACACTCATCTCTTTTTGCATGTTATTTTCAATACCTTCCTCTGCTACACGAAATTCGTATACCTAAACCTTACCAAATCCCCCCCACCCTCTATCTTCTCTGCATCCCACTATTATCGTATCTTCGTTTATGTTTCTCTTTGATCTCATTTTGTTTTCATGTCAGTTTTAGTTCATTTTTGCCTTTCACTACCAGTCCTACTCCCTCAGCTTTCACCTTTCCTCCAAAACTTCATCATTTCTGCGAGTTTTCCCCAAATACTTTTACATATTTTTATGCATTTATTATCCTCCATTGTGGATCTTTGCTCCTTCTATCAACATAAATACAGGAAAGTTTTCCTATTTCTAGCCAGTACCCAGTCCTACATACTGTTTCTGTGTTGTTGTGTAGCTTGTGGAATCCCCACCAAATGGCCTGACAATCAAATTACCTATCTCCAGCTGTAACTGCTCCTTCCATAATGACCTCTATCTGTTCAAATTCTGTCAGTCCGTAGCCTTCACCAACCTAGTCCTGCAGAACCATGTAAATCAAGCCCACACCTCCTTACAGTGCCTCCTGCCCATCTGTGAAATTCTCTTGCTCTGCAATCCCAAATTTCTGCATCCCATCTCCCTCATTGAAACTCTATCCCCCAGGAACTAGAGCAGCATGCACAATGTAGCCTCAAAAAACTCACCAACCCAATCACCTCCTACTCTGCCTTGAACTATATAATCACCTCCTTTAGTACATTGTCGCTGTTGATGCCACCTCCCTCTACACTAACATCCCAAATGCCCATGGCCTTGCTATTATTCAACACTATCTTTTCCCGACACGCGACTATTTCCAAACCTAACATCTCCATCCAGGTCACCAGGACCAAGTATATCTTCATCCACAATTATTTTTCCTTTGGAGGCATCACCTACAAACAACTCCATATTATAACAGTGATCACCTGGATTGGCGTCATCCTATTCCAACTATTTGTGGGCTATCGAGAGGAATCCTTCCTAACTACCTAGAACCCTCATATACCTCACCTGATTGAGATTCACTGATGACATCTTTCTGGTCTGGACTGAGGGTGACAACCTATCCATCTACATCTACATCGATATTCTGCAAATCACATTTAAGTTCCTGGCAGAGGGTTCATCGAACCACCCTCACAATTCTGTATTATTCCAATCTCGTATAGCATGTGGAAAGGGTGAACACCTATATCTTTCAAGCTCTGATTTCCCTTATTTTATCTTGGTGATCATTCCTCCCTATGTAAGTCGGTGTCAACAAATTATTTTCGCATTCAGAGGAGAAAGTTGGCAATTGGAATTTCATGAGAAGATTTCGTCGCAACAAAATAATGCAGTGAAGTTTCGCTGCTTCTGATTGTACATTATCTATGTTAACCTGCATATTCTTTTACATTACCTGTCAATTATTCTGAGTTTCTCCTATTCCGCGATATCTCCTGTCCCTATGTGCGTGTTGGTGTTTCAAATTTTTCTTCCACTATACCTTTTAATTTGTCACTCATATCGAGAACTGAAGTATGTACTTGTTCGTTAATTTTCCTATCCACTTCCGTGGAGATTTGCGAAATCTGCTGTGTGAACTTCGTGTCCAGATTATTGAGTCAGTGCGCAAATTTTTTTTTACCTTGCCTGAAATGTGTGTCATGTCTGCTTTCATATCTGTTTGTATTGTGTCTAAACTTGCCATCTCTGAATTGACTGTGTTCGTGTCTGCTTGTATTGTTTCTAAACTCAACATTTTTGGTTTAACTGTGTTCAAGTCTGTTTTCATTGCATTCATGTCCGTTTGTATTCCTATTAAGGCGCGAAATAAGGCTTACATATCTTCCCTAGTCACTTCTGTCCTACGCCTTTCAGCATCTGCGCCTGTACTACACGTGCTACTTTCATTTAAAATATTCCTTTGCCTCAAGGTGTCATTAATTTCGTGTATTGTAATCAATGTATTGCTTATAATGAAATGTTCTGTATTCACGGACGTCGAATGCAACAATGGCATGTCGCACCCAGCATCCAAATAATGACTGCTTGACAATTCCAAATCACTTACTGTTACGTTTTGCAAATGCAAGTGTACTATTCATACATTAACATTTTGATTTTGAAATGACATTTCCTTATTGCTTTGTCCATCCATTATAGAAATCTTTACGCCTCTGCAGTTACCAAAATTAATATTTTCTCTGTTTGAATTTTACTTCCGCACTATTTCTCACGCGACAGAATGCATATATAGCTATATGTAATTGTAATCTTAATTGTTGTTCACTCAATATGCTTTTGATACTGATAAAGAAATGTCATTCTCTCTGCTTGATTGCAATTGTGTCAACCTCTGAAGCTTTAGGTTCTAGATTTTAGGAAATAAGTGCTTGGATTTTCTAATAGGTCTACTAGGAATGCATTTTCTACATGCATTGCGCGGTCCTACCTTATTGTTGTCTTGTAACTGGTACTTCCGTCTATTGTAGGTTTAGTTGTCCACTCTTGGTATAGTTGTCTTCTTCCTTCTAATTTATTTATTATTTCTTTTTCTTTCAGTTAGTATTTTTCAAGTGTTACATCATCATCTCCGTCATGTCATCAGCGTACATGGAACATAAAGAAATTATTAACATACATGTATATTCATTGTCTTAACAACATTAGTACTCACAGTTCTGCCCACTACGTATCGTGCCTGTCACTTGTCGCCACTTCATAATATAATAAAAAATGTTGAGATATATGGAATTAATGGGATTAATTCTTCAGTGCTCTGACAAGCACAATAACGTCGGCTGTGCCTGTAAATGAGTTCATGTTAGTTCTTCCCAGATGAAATAGTCTTTCTCTTGCTATAGATTTATGCTTACATACGATCGCCGTATCCACCTACAAAATCTTGGCCGTGTCCTTGATATGATAATCGGACCTTTGTGATAACTATGAAGTACACAGGTGGGCTTCAATTCTTCTTATCATAGTACTACTTGGAATAATAACTCAATTTTTCACTAACGAAATACGAATGTATTATTTCTTTTACACAATCAAAAATACACTTTTCACTTATTCTCATAACCAAAATGGCTATCACCGATTATGCTCTAAAATAATGTGTGTCTACCCTCATTCATTGGCAGAGACAGAGTCCTTCCTCTGACCAATGAACAGGAAAAACATCTTATGTTTTTTAACATTTGAAAATAAAAAACACGTGACAGTAGGCGCAGGCTCAATGCTGGGCTACCATTTCACCTTTTCTCTTTGCCTTTAAAGAAAACATAAAAGCAAGAAATGCAGAACGTACATCACACCACATCTTTTGAGTGCATTGACTTAGAAGCTTAAATTTTTAAACTGCCAAGGGACCATAAACCTTAGTATGTGGGATGAATTTTAACTTGATATGTCTACCAATTACTGTGAGAAAATAGTTTTTAACAGTCAGACAGACAACAAAGTGATTATATAAGGATTCTGTTTTTACCAGTTAAGGCACGGAACCCCAAAAAATATCATATATGTCAGTTCTCCCCCATCAAGTTTGGTCAAAGTCGTAATTTATGAACTCGCACAGAGCTAATTCTGTTTTCTTATTATTTTTAGCTCATATTCTTGTGAAAGCTGGTCCATCTGAGGAGAAACAAAATGAAGATATGCGGCGGCGTAAGTATACTTATTTTCTTGCAAATTTAGTGCTGTGTTTTATGTGTGGCAAGTCCTGTGCTTTTATTATATTGTGAGAGAGTACTGCTGAACATTATTTATCTTAATGAGGCGACATAGTCAAAACTGTCAATAGACACACATAAAAGTAAAAGTAAATTACAGTCGCCTAGCTTTTAGAACTAATATTTCTGAAAGGTAGGATAGTGCCATGTACTTTTATTTCTATGCATCAGTTGGCAGTATCTTGAAATTGTATCTCATAATTTAATAGTTTTCTCTGTTGAATCTTCATTTTGATACGATTAACGTATAACATGTTGTTTGTGTGTATATGTATTTATATTCAGGCCACATGATGGAATTACCTGGTATGCTTTATAGTTTGTAATAGGCTAATTGAGAGAGCTTTAACTTCAGTTGTAGTCTTATGAATTTAGAATGCCTAAATCATTCATGTGTTATTCATCTTTTAAGTATCTGTTGTGAAGTCAAAGGTATTCTAGGAACATCGGCTATTTATAATGTTTTTATTGTTAAACAATGGAAAATCCAGAATAGAATAATGACAGTATTATGAAAAGGATAGCTGCTACTCCCCATACAGTGGAGATGCTGAGTCACAGATAGGTGCAACAAGAAGACTGTCACACGTGTAAGCTTTCAGCACACACACACACACACACACACACACACACACACACACACACACAAAGTCTCTGGCTGCCGAAGCAGATTAGCACTGCAAGATGGGGGAATCAGACTGGGTGGGATGGGGGGGGGGGGGAGGTTAGGATGGAAGCTGGGGTGGGGAGGGTGAGGGCTAGCAGGGTAGGAGTTGAGGGTGGTAAAGTGCGGCTTGTGTGAGCATACATGGACAAGCTGGGGAGACGATTGGGCAGCTAGGTGCAGTTGGGAAGTTAGGCAGACAGCGGGAGAGAGGAGCTGGGGGTGGAGTGGAAAAGGACTGCTATGAAGCAGTCATTGAAATGAAGAACATCGTGTTCGGCAACATGCTCAGCAACTGGGTGGTCCAGCTGTTCCTTGACCACAATTTGTTGGTGGCCATTCATGCGGACAGACAGCTTGTTGTTTGTCATGTCCACATAGTGTAGCTTGTTGATCACATTCTTGCTTCTAGTCTATTACAGGGATATGAGCCATGGAGAAAGCGGATGGGAGCAGGGATTGCATTGAGATGGATGAAGTTATTGCATAGGTTCAGTTTGCAGCAGAATATCACTGTGGGAGGGGCAAGAAGGATAGTGGGTAGGACAGCCCTCATTTCAGGGCATGACAAGAGGTAGCAGAAACCCTGGCTGAGAATGCGATTCAGTTGCTCCAGTCCTGGATGGTACTGACTCATGAAGGGAATGCTCATCTGTGGCCAGATGGCGGGACTTTGGGAGGTGGAGGGTGACTGGAGAGATAAGGCATGGGATATCTGTTTTTGAACAAGGTTGGGAGGGTAATTAAGGTCTGTGAATGACTGAGGCCCTGGTTATAATTCGAGAGGTACTGCATGTCACTGCAGGTGCAACGGCTAATGGGTGGTTAGCCTATATGGAAGGGACTCATTCGTATGGAATGGGTGGCAGCTGTTGAATTGGGGGTGTTGCTGGTGGTTGGTAGGAGGTACTGATGTAGCCATCTTTGAGGTAGAGGTCAACATCAAAAAGGTGGCTTGTTGGTTTGAGGAGAACCAGTTGAAGCATATGGGTAAGATGATGTTGAGTTTCTGGAGGAATGTGGATGGGGTGACCTAACCCTCGATCCAGATCACAAAGATGTCATCAGTGAATCTGAACTAGGTGATGTGTTTGGCATTCTACACTCCTGGAAATTGAAATAAGAACACCGTGAATTCATTGTCCCAGGAAGGGGAAACTTTATTGACACATTCCTGGGGTCAGATACATCACATGATCACAATGACAGAACCACAGGCAACAGAGCATGCACAATGTCGGCACTAGTACAGTGTATATCCACCTTTCGCAGCAATGCAGGCTGCTATTCTCCCATGGAGACGATCGTAGAGATGCTGGATGTAGTCCTGTGGAACGGCTTGCTATGCCATTTCCACCTGGCGCCTCAGTTGGACCAGCGTTCGTGCTGGACGTGCAGACCGCGTGAGACGACGCTTCATCCAGTCCCAAACATGCTCAATGGGGGACAGATCCGGAGATCTTGCTGGCCAGGGTAGTTGACTCACACCTTCTAGAGCACGTTGGGTGGCACGAGATACATGCGGACGTGCATTGTCCTGTTGGAACAGCAAGTTCCCTTGCCGGTCTAGGAATGGTAGAACGATGGGTTCGATGACGGTTTGGATGTACCGTGCACTATTCAGTGTCCCCTCGACGATCACCAGTGGTGTACGGCCAGTGTAGGAGATCGCTCCCCACACCATGATGCCGGGTGTTGGCCCTGTGTGCCTCGGTCGTATGCAGTCCTGATTGTGGCGCTCACCTGCACGGCGCCAAACACGCATACGACCATCATTGGCACCAAGGCAGAAGCGACTCTCATCGCTGAAGACGACACGTCTCCATTCGTCCCTCCATTCACGCCTGTCGCAACACCACTGGAGGCGGGCTGCACGATGTTGGGGCGTGAGCGGAAGACGGCCTAACGGTGTGCGGGACCGTAGCCCAGCTTCATGGAGAGGGTTGCGAATGGTCCTCGCCGATACCCCAGGAGCAACAGTGTCCCTAATTTGCTGGGAAGTGGCGGTGCGGTCCCCTACGGCACTGCGTAGGATCCTACGGTCTTGGCGTGCATCCGTGCGTCGCTGCGGTCCGGTCCCAGGTCGACGGGCACGTGCACCTTCCGCCGACCACTGGCGACAACATCGATGTACTGTGGAGACCTCACGCCCCACGTGTTGAGCAATTCGGCGGTACGTCCACCCGGCCTCCCGCATGCCCACTATACGCCCTTGCTCAAAGTCCGTCAACTGCACATACGGTTCACGTCCACGCTGTCGCGGCATGCTACCAGTGTTAAAGACTGCGATGGAGCTCCGTATGCCACGGCAAACTGGCTGACACTGACGGTGGCGGTGCACAAATGCTGCGCAGCTAGCGCCATTCGACGGCCAACACCGCGGTTCCTGGTGTGTCCGCTGTGCCGTGCGTGTGATCATTGCTTGTACAGCCCTCTCGCAGTGTCCGGAGCAAGTATGGTGGGTCTGACACACCGGTGTCAATGTGTTCTTTTTTCCATTTCCAGGAGTGTAGGTGGTTTGAAAGGATTCCTCTAGATGGCCCATGAATAGTTTGGCATAGGATGGTGCCATGCAGGTGCCCATATCCTTAACCTGGAATTGTTTGTAGGTCATGCCTTCAAAGGAGAAGTGACAGTAGGTGAGGATATTGCTTGTCGTGGCAACTAGGAAGGAGGTTGTAGGTTTGGAATCCATCAGGCATTGGGAAAGGTAGTGTCCAATAGTAGTAAGGCCATGGGCATTAGGAATGTTGGTATAAAGGGAGGTGGCATCAATAGTGACGAGCAGGACACCATGTGGTAAAGCAACACTAACTGTGGAGGGTCAGTGGAGGAAATTGTTGGTATCTTCTATATAGGAAGGTAGGTTGTAGGTAATAGGCTGAAGATCTTTGTCTACAAGAGTAGAGATTCTGTCAGTGAGGGCACATTAACCGGCCACAACAGGGCATCCTGGTTGGTTGGTTTATAGACTTTAGGAATCATGTAGGGGGGATGACAGGAGTGGCAGGGGTGAGGAGAGATGACAGGAGTGAGGAGAGAGATAGATTCCAAGGAGAGATTCTGGGATGTGCCTAAGGATTTCTGAAATAGGGTCATCATGGCAGTGTTTGTAGGTGAATGAATCTCACAGCTGGTGGAGTCCTTCAATCAGGTAATCCTTGTGGTTCTGAACAACAGTGGTGGAGCCTTTGTCAGCAGGTAGGATTATAAGGTCGACAACAGTTTTTAGATGGTGTGTGCAGTTCTTTCTGCAGATGTAAGGTTAACTTGCATGTTGAGGTATTTTGGAAGGCAAGTATCGAGGTTAAGGAATTGTGCAAAGTTAACAGGGGTTGATTTGGGGGACAGCGGGAGTGGATCACATTTGGATGGAGGAGTGAAATGAGACAGGCGGAGCTCAACATTGGCCTCTGGGTGAGTCTTATTAGTAGGGTTGGTGGCAAACAAGTGTTTCCACTGTAGGGACCAGGAGAAGACGAGAAGATTTTTAACTAGTCCTGCAC
This sequence comes from Schistocerca cancellata, assembly GCF_023864275.1. NCBI lineage: Eukaryota > Metazoa > Arthropoda > Insecta > Orthoptera > Acrididae > Schistocerca > Schistocerca cancellata. The sequence goes on along the minus strand of NC_064627.1, from coordinate 860,882,005 downwards.
GATTGAATTTGGGGGCAGGGCAAAAGTTGAGGCCTTTGGTAAGGACTGATACTTTTATGGGGCTAAAGCTTTTGGAGGAAACGTTCATGACTGTGTTTAGGTACTGGATTCTGTATGGTGGTAGGAGGGAGTTTTTGTGTGTATTAAAAATTTCATCTCCTGATGGTAGGTACTCACCAGAAATTCTGTATCACAATTTTATAGTTTTCTGAAGTAAATATCCTTTTGATACAATCAGATTACTCTCACATGTTCAAAATATTTGTGATAGTTCACAAATGCCACTGTGATAAAATATTACTAATTTTCTGGTGTCTCTGTAACGTGTTGCGACCAAAGTAGGCTAGGAGAGAACCAGTTTGGATTTGGGAAAAGTAGAGATACTTAAGAAATCATTTTAGAACTGCAAATTATAATATATGACATATGTAGGAAAAATGAGGAAACACACGTAGATTTGGAGAAGACTTTTGAAAGTCTGCAATGGAACATAATTCTTCAGTTTTTATAAGTGTGGTGCCAACTATGGGAACAGAAGGGAGATGGTTAATCCACTCTATGTGGAGCTGACTGGAGGATCAGTGACAGAATGTACAAGATGCAAAAATTGGCGCAGATCTAAGGCAGGGTTGCTCATTTAATTTGTATATTGAAAAGACAATAAGTACAGCAAAGGACTATCTCAATGTGGGAGTTTTGTGTCACAGACAGTACAGTACAGTTCACGGTTGACAGCTCTGATAGCCAAAATGATCAAGCATTGAGCTGGGTGCATAATGAAATTGAGAGTGTGTTAGGTGATGGCTATAATAGCAACATAAACAAACAGGGAACTAAGGTAATCATGTAAACATGATTAATGTGGACAAGAAAGCTAATAAATATTTGAGACAGAAAGTTAAAAATGGAAGGCAGGTCACTCAGGACTCAGAATGTGTGGGATCCACCTGTAGTGATGACAGGGGTCCTCACTGCAGGTGGTTTTTTCACATCGTGGGGTCTGTGTGATCTGCCCTTCCTTTTTAACCAACTCCAACCTATCAAAATCTCCTCCCTGAGGAAGGAACTACTATTTTTTATGTGCGTCACTTTCAAATGTATATGTATCTATCAGCAGCATTGCCTGTTTTGCCTCCTGGAAGTAATTCTTGGCCAGCAATTCTGTCTCACAATTATTAATAAACATGGACGATAGATGCTTAAAGAGAAGGATGAATTTTGCTATAACAGAAGTAGATTAGAAAAGAAAGATTATGTTAGAATGACATGGTAACAATGATTGCACAAAGACAAAGAGATCTCTATAAAAAGAAAAGAAAAAAAAAAAAAAAACACACACACACACACACACACACACACACCTCTGCGTGTGCATGGATGCATGTTCTTAGCCAACATTAGTGGGAACTTCAGCCACCAAATGTATCAGGATGACCAAATGTAGCGGAAAGAGGTAGAAGGCACCGTATTAAGACTTGTCCAACCTTTCCAAGTGATTTATTGTTTCCAACTACAGTGCCCCTGTTCCTCTCGATCTGCGTCACTGGCTCCCGCAATGCTGAGGACATTACTTCACTGTCTGCTAAATGGCTTGGCACAGAATGGCTGCCTCAGCACATTGCTGTGTGTCGGCCTTGTACGCCAGTGGAGTTGCGTCATCGTCAGGATGCTGGCAGTTGGCTCAGTGGTCTGCGTCCCTACTGGCTCAGCGTTGCTTGGTGTAAGCTGCAAGCGGCCAGCTGCGTGCTTCTCGCTGGCGTGGCTGAGATTGCAGCAACAACAAGCACCCACGATCCAGCACCCGAATCTGCGGCCCTCGCCTTGGGATGCCTCTGGCGTGTGTTGGAAGCCAGGACAACTGCCCACGGTAGCGAGCCGTGGAGTGGCCCAATGCTGGCTGGCTACGGCCTCAGAGGGTCGAACCAGCGGCCTGCCGTGAACTGGAACACTGGCGCCCCAGCATGTTGCTGGTGGTGTGACATGCCCCATGGTCCAGGAGAGCTGCCACACTTGAATGAATCTCGTTGGAAACCCGCACCTATTTCTACGCGACTGTGTGCCTCTGTTTTGCCATACATGCCGCTTCACGTCATGTACTCATAACACACTAGGTTGGGCCAGTGGGCCCCTTCTGCCTGTGATTTGTGACATGCAAAACCACTATGTGTACTCTTTCAGCAATTTGACAGCCTTGTGGCTTCTATTCTACTTCGCAGCTGTTAGTATGCATAACTCACTGCAATCCGGCCCGCACCTGGCTGTAACTTGTGCTCAGAATATTGCACAAAACTAATTTTCCCTATCCTAAACAGTGGTGCGCTACATTATTCTCCTCTTCGGGAAGACCCGGTCCCCAGGTCGACCCTTAACTTGCGTGGATCGGCACCTATGGCATATTTCCTTACTATTAGAAAACTTAAATGTGGTCTAATGCCCCTTAAACCCATGACATGAAACAAAACGTAAAAATTCCTTACTGGACAACCACTGCTCGCTCAACCCCTTACCTACTTGTCTCACGCCCACGGTATCCAATCCACTGGGACTTGGACTATCCTTGGTTCCCTCTTGGAATTAGCTCTCCACCTGATCAGCAAGAAAACAACACATAACAAAGTTAAGGCTGCATTGACACTTGGCACAGAGGTGCTCAAATGATCATTATTTGCCGATGCCTTTCCCCCTACTGAGTGACATGTTGCACAAGCTGTTCGGATTGTTATTTGCCGTTGCCTTTCCTTCTACTGAGCGACACATTGCACAAGCTGTTCAGCTGATATGCACCCCTCTTGCTCTAAAATGATCTGGTTTACGGATATCAACAGACCTGGCTCCAGAGTTTGATTTTAACAGGGTCAGATTCTGCCTTAGTAAAAACTCTAATGTGGCTTCTGGCCAGTACAGCCATGGCCGCGTAATGTTCAATTGCGTGACTCCTGAAATTGACACTGGCAGGTGGAAGGTTGGTCCTATTATGTTACACTTAGTTCCATTGATTAAAATTCCACTCTATATGTTTCGCTTCTGCAAATACTCCCCACTCAAAACAACTTGCTACTACTACCAAATTCTCGTAGGTGGAGAAGATCCAATGCATCCCAGCTCATTGCAAGCTCAATTTTGGCTCCACAATGTCCCTTGGACAGTCTATTCCTTTCTCCCTGGCTAAAAATAACTGCACTGTGCACGTGTCTGGATTGGTACAAGCGTACCGGTTGCTAGCTGCCGAAATCAGCAATACCTCCCTAGTTTTCACTTCCACAAACTTACTCAACACTCCCCACTTCACTAGCCTGAGGACAGGGTTCACCATCACCCTTCCTCCCTCTTCAAAAGGACTACTGTCCACAGCAGACTATATTCGAAAATACATACAACATATGAAAATATAATGCCTAATTACTCTATGCAAGCCCAATGATGCATGACACAAAAACTAAAAAACTACAAATACTCTACTACTTTCTGGATCGCAAAGCATACAGTACTTAATACTGTACCCTATCATCCTGGTTTTTTCTGTGCTTAAGATCTCTCTTCACTCTCTCTTTCTTCCTCTTTCCTTCCTGTGATACACCTGGAATTACATCTGGACAACCCTTAAATGGCTGTAACTGCCCAATGTGTACTATCATTGTTCTAGTTGGCAGCTGAAGCTTAACATTAATGGGGGATGTGGTTTCAGGTTTCAACAACTTGGTATGGCCCTTGATACCTCGTGAGGAACTTCTTCTCCATGCTCAATGTCAAACAAGCTGCTCTTAACCTCATAAAGACTTCCCTCAACCACTGTCTATGTTGCTCCATACTTCTTGAAAACACTATAATGTCATCCAAATAGACCAGACACTGCCGTGGTTTCAAACCCCTCAAGACACTGTCTAGCAACTTCTGAAACATTGCTGGAGCATTTTTCAAACCGAATGGCATTCTAATGTACTGGTAATGACCTCCAGGAGTAGAGAAAGCAGTTCTTGGACGATCCTGTGGAGCCACCTCAAACTGATCATAACCACTTGTCAAATCCATCGTAGTAAAGTACAGGCACTGTCCTAAGTGATCCAAAGTCTCTGATATGTTTGGAATGGGATATGCATCTGTTACTGTCTTATTATTGAAGTATCGGTAGTCACAACAGAACATGTATTTCTTAGTTCCACCCATAGATTTTTTAGGCACAACGACAATACCTGATCCCCAGCAACTATTACTATGCTTATAATACCGTCCACAAGCTGCTGATCAATTAAATCCTCCACAATCATCTGCAAATACCTTGCTATTCTGTATGGTTTATGGTAAACAGGTGCTTCATTCCCTGTTGGTCTCATATGTTAAACTAATGGAGTTGCTGGTACGGCGCTTGTGGCAAAAACAAATCCTTAAATTCCCACAATAATTCTTCCATATGCTCTCTTTCTCCTCCTCTCAAATGCTTAATTTTGTCATGCAATGCAGTTCTATTGGCAGTTAGTGATTGATCACTTCGCCTACCTCTAGAACACCAGTCTTCTTCATCTGGCACATCCAAATTTGTTACTAAAACACCTTTCCTCAAATTCGCGTCTACAGCACTAAAATTATCCATGTTCACGGAAACTACTCGCCTGTCGTTCCCCTCTGGTACGCGTACAACACTTATGTTTCACAAAACAACCCAGTGGACCCAAAACTTCATTATCCAGCAATGGTTCAATAACACATACTGTACCCGCAGGTAAATTTGACTCCACACTTACCCAAAGCGACTTCCCAGTGCCACTAGACACACAATCATGTGAATTAAGCCTTAATGCTAATGTATGCGGTTCAGTTGGTTTGTTCATTACATTGAATGCCCCTTGCAACAGCTCTGCATTGACAACAGTTTCCCCAATCTGAAACAACATTCCACCAACTTCCACAGTTCGTTTTCCAAGGTCAATTTTGGCATGATGTTGATGCAAGAAATCTACTCCTAGGGTCATTTCGTAGCCTTCGGTTACCCATGGTACTACCTCCATGCATGCATTAAATAGGACTTTCTCTATTCGAAAGTCAACTGTCACTGACCCCAAAGACGTGACCTCCTCATACCCCACTCCACACAACCCATAACATGGTGGGCCTAGCTTCCTTCGTCCCATTATATTCCTAGTAGCCACTGACACTTGTGCCCCTGTGTCCAACAAAATCTTAAACTTTTTAGTTCCTATGGATCCTACCACTGAACATTCCACCTCTGCATATGCATTCGTAGCATTGAAATTAAACGGGAGCTCCATTAGGTGGGTCTTGGGCCCCCTCTGCCGTTTAATGCTTGTCCACCTCTCCTATCTCCACTTCTCCATCCTCCCCACTGCCGATTTCCACTCCTTCCATTATTCCTCAGTGACTGGGTACATTGTCTCTGCACATGTCCCGTACGACCACACTTAAAACATTTCACACCTGCTGTAAACACTGTTTGCCTCTCGCGTACCCCTGTTGCCACGTGTATTTCCACACTTTGAATTGCCAGCTGAATGGCCGAATACAAATCTTTCGGAGTCCCTTCCCACACATCCAGTGACATGTGCCGGTAACCCTCTCAAAAATACATCAAGTGCCCTTTTCTCGGCCTCCTGAAACAGAACACTATTCGCTTCATTGCTCTGACACAACTCGTAAGTATACTCATTAATTTCCCGTATCCTGTCCGCAAATTTCTCCATTGTCTCCCCCTGACTCTTTGTTTTCCATAAGGCCTCGGAACACCTTACATATGTATTCACTTCACCCATTAATCTAATCTTGGCTGTATGTAACAAATGCTCATCAGACCAACCACTCATCACCGCTGAAGTCTCCAAGTCCTCCACAAACGAACGCACATCCTCAGATGCCTTGCCAGAAAACGAAATAATCAAACTCGCGGCAGCTGGATCAATCTCCTGCACCCTAGGCAACAGCGACTGATCAGATGCGGTTTCCCACTGACTTCTCAATGTTAATTCATTTCTCAACTGCGTATTGTCTGCTGTCAATTGTGCTACTTTTTCCAACAAAATCCATACCACTTCTGGTTCCGATACACCTCGTGTCCCTGACTCTGCCATTGTGTTGCTTTCATTCTCAGTTAGACCCAAAACAAAACATTTAAGTACAAGAATAACCCAACTCCCTACACCTCAGTATCATGATACTTGGTAACATCATACTCAAACCAATACAAAAGTAATTAAATGCCACAAAAAATAATAAATCTTACTGCCCCAAATACACTAACACTTATTCTAACAAAAAAAATAAATAAATAATAATATGCTTGTGCAAAACATCTAAAATGGCCTGCCATGAACCATACTCAAAATTACAAAAATGCAAGAAAACGTCCAATACTCAAAAGAAAACTGGTCAAAACTCACCACATCTTGTGAATGTAATGCGGACGGTGGGCTCGAACGCCGTACTGGACAGACGACATCCCACTTCTGCCACCAAATGTATCAGGATGACCAAATGTAGCGGGAAGACGTAGAAGGCACCGTATTAAGATTCATCCGAGCTTTCCAAGTGCTTTATTGTTTCCAACTACAGTACCCCCATTCCTCTCGATCTGCATCACTGGGTCCCGCAATGCTGAGGACACCACTTCGCTGTCTGCGAAACGGCTTGGTGCAGAATGGCTGCCTCAGCGACCCGTGCACACACTGCTGTGTGTCAGCCTTGTACACCAGCGGAGTTGCGGCGTCATCAGGATGCCAGCAATTGGCTCAGTGGTCTGCGTCCCTGCAGACTCAGTGCTGCTCGGTGTGAGCCGCAGGCGGCCAGCTGCATGCTTCTCGCCAGCATGACTGAGATTGCATTGACAACACAACTAAAATGTAGTGACACCACAGAACAACAGTCTTGCTTATGACCCCACCGACTTCCTGGCACTTCAGCTATCAACCATGCAGTGAGTGGTTACCATTATTCCTCCTATTAGTTATAAACCTTGAAAAAACCTTCAAGCAGCATTATTAAGAATAACATACTGAAGCTTCCAACAGCAGTGTCCTCCATTGTCTTTAGGAGTAAAGTTACCGACTGCTAGGATTGGCATTACGCTCAGCTTATAGAGGTGAGATAGCAGTGTTTAGAACTTTCCAAAGAAAGGCCTAAATGATGCATGTGTAGCAGTGTAAGTTGGGCAGCTGCTTGCAACTCTAGTTCACTGCAGGAACAAATGGTTTCAGGTAGCACAAAGGGTCAATTGCTACATTTGAAACTGCCATTTCTGCCTCCTACCAACCATCAAAAATCTGACTTTCTTTTCGCTCACTGTCCAAAGCCTGCCCTCATGCAATAAGTATGTAACCCTGATCTCTTTTAAAACTATTGCTTACAAAGATTACAATTTAAATACAGCAACCAACCACAAGTATGGTGTAAAATATTTAACTAATACCGATATTGGATTTTTAAAAATCCATCATCAGCTGGTTCTTACAGGCTTTCATGCTGTGATCCCACTTTGTGGTCATTAATTGTGTGGCACTGTGAAATAATTCCTGAACAATACATTTATCAAATATTTCTAGAAAGGTGCAATAAAAATATCCAATGAATGCATTTTTCAGAAACATACACTACGGCACTAAACAATTATGACCATAAAATGAGACATCACCATGAAGGTTGTCCCATAATGTATATTTTAATACAATCTATAATGGTTCAATGTAAATAAACTGTTTGTACCATACTTGTTGATGATTGCTATATTCAAGTTATAATCCTTAGAGCTATACCACAGCCGTGTTTTCCTAAATGAATGTTTTTGATAAGATATTACAACAGTCTAATTTCTGCTGCTATTTTTATCATGTTCCCTTGAATGCGACAGCATCTGTATACATCAAACAATTCACACAGTAACAGAAAGATGTTTCTGGGCACACATACCACAATAGAATAGGGAGCTAGAGACTCAGTCCTGGCTGAATACTGCCCAGAGAATTGGTATATGTCACAATATAAATCAAGTTTGCTCTGTAACGACCCATTAATACTCACCTGTGCGAGTTATGGAAGTAAGAAGTGGTTGAAGCCACAACTACCTCTTTCACTTCTGTAAACTTTAGGTGGAGGGATAAACATATTGTCTGATTCTGTTCAGAAATGTTTTATACATTTTAGAAGTGCTCGCAGTTGTTCTGGTGTTAGAAATGTTATGTTTTAAAATGACGACAAAATGACTGAAAATGTGCAGAACATTTCTGAACAGCATTAGACCATTGTTTATCCCTCCTTGACTGTGCTGTTTTTTGTAACTGAGTAGCAGCCATTGTTGTGCTGTTACCTGCCACTGTGGCACTGCTGCCACAGGTATTTGCACATACTTCTATCTGTTCCCATCCATGTAATTATTGCAATGCTTCATGTGCTTTTTTGCAGTGTGGGAAAATGTGACACATTTTGGTGAAATTTTCTGAAATTATTGTTGCAATTGTAATTTGCCAACAATTCGGAGCTTTTGGCAGCAGCAATGTGGATTATGAAAAATAAGCAAATTACGATTTATCTTGATAGTCTCAGGATGGATTTTATTGTAGGAGCTAATGCATTATATAGTTTTCTTTATGTATAAATTATTTTTTGTATGGTACAATTCAAAACAACGTATTGCATGCAGCTCAGCATCACACTCTTCATAATAAACATGTGTTTCTCTCCCCATTGATGTCTCTTTAGATGCAGCACACTGGGCAGCATCTCATAAGTGCTTGTTCCTTCTTAGTAGAAGGAAAGTGTTTAGGAAAGTGTCGTCTCACCAGTCCTTTTGGGACTGACATTTGCCAAGATTGACCCACTTTTCTTTGCTGAAAGGGAAGAACTGGCAAAAGTGCTGTAGTTTTCGAGTAAACTGCCAATAAGCTGAATTTGGATATCAAGTTGCCCAAATTTTCCACCAAGTTTCTTATACAACAAGTAAGAATTTAGAGTGGCAACATCCATTGAACGGCAGTATTGTTGAATGTAATATTTTTGGAGACTTTTTATTATTGCTGTGTAATTTGCTATATACTGATCAGATGAGTCAAATCACCACTTCCACCACTGTATTTGAGGAAAACTTCTGCCTTCATTTCCGCTGTTTTCTTCCTCTCAGTTTGTTGAAATTCATCAAGGTAAATACTAAAAAGTGAGTAAACATATTTCTTGTCTCATCATTGCATCGCCATCAATTTCCCTCTGTAAAAAGTCTTCACTTTTACTCTTCTAGAGTTCTCTCTTGCTCAAAGCAGCTGGTATTTTGTTCCTATTATTCATAAGTGTGCCAACTGTGTTTTTAGGGACAAGAACATAAAATAATTGGAGATCTGTATAAAACCTGTTGATAAAAACAGTATATACTTTGTTAAAATATCCTTCATGCAAAGACAAAAATCTTTAGATGCAAGAGGATATTTGCTCTGTTGTGGCTCAAATGCAGTGTCTTTTTATGTGTATATTATAAAGCACCATAAATAGCCACTCTTTGTTTTGCACAAGCAGAATGATTTAATCCCAAAACGAGCACGTTTCATTGGTACACACTGTTTTTAGTCACCCTTTCCACGATTAAGGTGATTTGCCAGTAGATGATTCTCATTTGGGAGTATATCCTTCTTCAAATTTTTTTTGCAGATGGTCAGTCACAGGTTTCAGTTTGTATAATTTAGCAGAAATACTGTGATCTTTCAAATAAATCTATCATTGTATATAGGTAGTTCACTATAGGTCCTGATGAGTACGTAAGTTGGAGAGTATCAAAATATGTGTCACATATGACCATATTTTTTGATTGAATTAACTTAGAAGCTTAAATTATTTACACTCCCAAGGGATCATAGACATAAATTTCAACTTTTATCTCTACCTGTTCCTGAGAGAAAGGGGTTTTTAACATACATACAACAAATGGAAAAAAGTTGTATAATTACAAGTTAGTGGTTTTTCAGATTTTTCCTTTACTTGTATTGTGAAGTCTTGCTTTTAGCCCAAATTTTATGAATCTAGGTCAACGAGAAGTACCCTATAGGTACTGATGAGAGAGTTTGTGAGTATCAAAATATGGGACACAAATAGCTGTATCTTTTGATTCCATTGACTTAGAAGTTTAATATTTTACACTGCCAAGAGATTGTACATCGTGTAAATTTCAACTTTGTCTATACCCACTCATGAGAAAAAGAGGTCTTAACAAATGGACAGACAGATAAACAGACAACAAATACCAGAAACAAATATTTTTAATATGACGTAATTACAAATTAACATCTTTCAGATTTCTTCCCTTTACTTGTACTGTGAAGCCTTGCTTCTTGTCAAATATCGTGATTCTAGGGGGCACAAATGGCTGTATTTTTTTATTGCATTTACTTGAAGCATCAATTTATCACATTACCTAGGGACTGTACACCTTAGTATGTGACATAAATTTCAAGTTGATACCTCTTTTTCTCAGGAATGAGTACCGGTATCAACAGTTGGACAGACAGACAACAACAATAATAACAACATCAACAAAGTGATCCTTTAAGGGTTCCAGTTTTACCAATTGAGTTATGGAACCCTAAAACATACACACTGTAAATCTGCCTATTAAACAATTTGTAAAGCCCACATCACCTACTGTTGTCCAAACTGTAAGCAATGAATAACAACATATATTGAAAATTTTATATCATCCATGTCTTTATCATTGTAATATGTTGCAATATGAATGCATTATATAAACATAACACTGTAATAATAACATTAAAAAATTTTATGCAGCTGTAGCACAGAGATTACTGTTGTCCTATTCTTACAATAATTGAATTTTTAGTAATTTTTATTCCACTTTGAGCCAGATTTTCACACATCAGGCCAAGTTAACCAGAACATCACATCCATGAACTAAATTTGAGTAGAACTGCAGGGTTAAGTGTCGTACTAAAATTTTGCTCTGTTACAGAAATGGAAAACATTAAGATCAAAATCATAAATAATTGTGACTGTCTTTTAGACTTGCTGTAAAATAATGTGACAACATTTATTGTGTGTAGTCAAGTATGTCAACACATTTGAATTGTTAGCTTTGGATGTGAAGACTTGTGGGTAGCCATTATCTCAAGAGAGAAATTAATATGGTCATACTTCCCTAAAGATTTGTTTGTGTTTGTGCAGGCCAGAGCTTGTGGACAGGATCCCTCTGGCAGAGCCTTGGATGTGGATCAGAGCAGTCTGTGGTGCATCACTTGACAAGGTCTTCTATTCATGGTAAAATCTGCCTCCAGTGTAAAGTGAAGCAGCGAACAACAGCAAGGGGATCATTCAAACAGACTCGCTTCTTGTGTGCTGAGTGCAATGTGCGATTGTGTAGAGAACCATGTTTTGATGAGTATCACATAGAGGCGGGCATACCCACAGCTCCGTATTCCAGAAATTACAGCTAATGAGATGAGCAGGCATGTAGCAATGTCTGAAGATTTAACCAAGAAGTCTTTCCAGCATTTGGCACTAAAGTACTTATGAGATTCCTGTTACCTTATTATTTTCAGTCCAGTGAAATGGAAAAGATGGTCATGTTTGACTACACTAGTAAAATTTATGTTTTATTTTAACAGTCTATGACTGGAATTGTTACAGGAGATGACTTTTGTGTGCTTGTGGTTGTACATAATGTGATTGAAAAATTATAGTATTTCTTAATTCTGGACAAGTGCTGTTTTTTTCTTTTCTGTTGGTTCTTGCTGTTATATAAAAACTGACCAACGCTACTAAGCAAGCATCAAACATCGAAGCCCTATTACTAATAATAATTTTTGGACATCTTGAAGTACATGCATTTGTCATTAGAATAATTTATTCCACTACATTGTTTTCGTTGATGAAATACTCTTATGAAATATTTTTACTTTAGTAAGTTTTCAGTCAGCATTGCGATGACAGATTACAAACAAAGGAACAGTGCTGAACAATCTCATAAAATATGGGGTCAGAACACCAATCGCTTTCAAACGAGTATGGGCACACTTAAAGATCCAATCTTATACAATATAGGGTCAGAACACCACTCACTTTCAAATGAATTGTATGAAGCATATGGACACACTTAAAGATCAGATAATTGCACTAGTTTTTACTCTTGTTCAAAACTTGTACCTTCAGTAAACCCCACCCCCGCACCCCCCTGAGACAGCTCACCTCTAAGAGCATGACAACACCGATTGTTAATGAGCAGTTACTGGTGTAGAAGAGAAGAGACTGGTAACAAGAATCAAGGAAGGGTTTGGGCAGTGGGTGAGGTGGAGTGTTCTTAATGTCAGTGATGAAATGTAGATTGATATTGGGGAAAAAGGGTGCGAAAAGTGGTGCTGCTAAGAGCAGGTAAACCAAACAAAGTGAAACCAACCCAGCCATTCACACTGTGCACAGCTGTTGGTACCCATAAGCTAATAATTAAAAAGGATTGCTTCATGGGCAACAAAAATATGGATGGACTACTTACCAACTTACACTGCAGGCAGCTTGGTCAGCCAAAGTCTGCTACACTCTCCACAAAACATGTTACAGATCAGGCTGACATATGAGGTCCCTGCAGACCTGTAACCATCAAGAAAACTGCTGATTACTGATGTGGTACATCAGTTTCAGACTGTTAAATAGATGCTGCCCAATGCCCCAAATGAGCTTTCCACTTATTACAGGAATAAACAATTGAGATCACAGGGTAGTAAGCGTGAACCTACTCTTTTTATCTCAGAAACAGATTACCTCAGAACACTGCACAACTCTGAAATACCTGAGAATGAGTTTGGGTCGACCCCTCACCAACAAGAAATACAGCTTGAATGTCAAGCAAAGCATATTGGCTGGAAACAATGTTGTATGAAAGTTGATGGGCTCCACACGGGGAACTTCCTCCTGGTTGTATAAAAAAGTATCTTTGACAAATTGGAGTAAGAGTTACATGGTGCAGAAGGCAATCTGCAGAAATGCGGCTGTCAAATACGGTAATGATGTGAGGATGTGGATCACCATAAAAGAGATCTTGTCTAGTCCACTGCAATCTGTGTCCATAAACACGCACTGAGCTCATCATCATTAACACAGTGGTAGTAGCAGGGTCACTAATCTCTGGACCGAAATTGTACGAAAGTGCTATGTCATAAATAGTCATGCCTCATAGTACAGTGATTTGTTATTGTTGTTGTTGTTGGTGGTGGTGGTGGTGGTGGTGGTGGTGGTGGTGGTGGTGGTGCTCACTGTACTGCAAAAGATGGTTGTGGAGCATCAGGAGAAGACAATTTGTTGTTACAAGAATTTCTGTTTTACTGTTGGTTTACAATCATTGGACTTTGAAGCTGTTAGTGTTGATATTGGGTGAAGCTAATACACTGTCCCAGCATCCCCAACCCCATGTGCCGACCTCCAGCCCAGCATGAAGATGATAATGCTGAGTGCATGATCCCACAGTGGCTGTTGTTGTATAGAGGGAGTCTCTCATTACCTGGACCATAGTGTACAGGCCCAATGTATGCTGCATAGTGAATAAGCGGACTGTGTCCTGCCCCAGTGATTCAAGCAAAGGGTCTTCCATTGGTACTTTGGTAGAGGCAGGGAAGGCAGCAAAGTGACCGAGCACCCAGAAGCTCAGGTGGCGGACAGAGGTTCGGAGCCCAGAGAGAACAGAGAACAGTCATGTCATTGACACCACATTGGCCAGCACAGATTGCACATAACATTACTGTTCAGCTGTTGGCCAATGATGGCTGGTCTGGGAGGGGTTTAAATGCAGCTGCTTGGTGTTGACTTTGCAGAAGGGCAGCACGTCTGTCTCACCCCGGAGGCAATGACTAGAGTGGCTGTCATCACACAGAAGTTAGTCAAGCTAGAGCGGCTTCCCAATGGCTGACCCCAGGGCAATGTCATGTAAAAATCTGACACTACGGAAATGGCAACTTTTGCTGGGGTGCTGAGCACGTAGCTCAGGAAACATCAGCAGTCAATGGCTGTTTCCTGGTGTACTGTTCTACAATTGATGTCCCCCTGCTTCACTCACAAAGACACTTGGTCTTTCACACTATTTGCACTTTTTGGACCTCACGTGCACTTGGCTCACACATGAAGCTTTTAGTCACAATTGATTCTGACCTTTTTCAGTAACTTTCTCTTTGGTGCTATTACTACTGGTTTGAATCGGTAGGTTGAAATCAGGAAGGGATGGTTTTGAAATGGCAGTAACCAACACCTATTATGGCCAAAATCATGCAGACAGCTGAAGTTGATGTTCCTATTAGTTATGAGCTGGTGCTGATGTTCGGAATGATACTTTTTTTACTTGGTTTAAAAGGTGCTCCATTGATATATGGCCATTTTGCACAGCTATCATCTGATCTGTGAAGGTGAGCAGGGTGAGTTCCAAAACATTATTCGAGTAAGTCAGGTTTCTAGTGAGTAGGATCCCTATAAGGGTACATGTAGTAGATAAGTTGTGGGTGATATTTAGGGAGGGGGTCCAGTGATAGTGGTGAGTAACTGAAAAGTTGGTCTGGAAAAATTGCACTGGGTGCCATTGATCATTAGCTTGGCCCCATACCTCTATTCTCTGTGCACCACTCCAACGTCCTTTCTCATAACAAGTGAAAACAATAATCATTGCTATTGCCCCAGAGAAAACCAATGCAGAACTACTCTTTGGAAAAATTCTGTTTTTAAATCAATTATTCTTTGAATTCTATTTTGTCTGTGAGTATCTCTTTCGAGCATTCTGTTGCAGGATTTTGGAGTGGAACAAGGTGAACTCATACGACCTGAATACAGTGTCCACCTGTTGTGTAGGGCAGATGGTGACTGGCTCAGTTTGTTAGTGCAGTAATTCCTGTGTGGAAAGCATGCATGGGATTGTCTGGCCAATCATCTTTCAAAAATTGATGATTCAGAAAAAAATCTTTATGCTTAAAGCTAAGTACCTACAACTAACTTGCACACCTATATACACTTGCATCCAATGGCAACCTGACTGATGTTACAGCCTGCTGAGAGTAAACAATCACTTCCACATCAAATAACCATGCACTTTTCACAAAATAATTGACATGTCATGCTTGGTAACATCAATGTTTCACTACCAGTATAAGTGTTAAGGTAAGTTCTACTATCATTAACAATATTGCAAGTAAAAATTTCACCCCAAAATATTACTTCAACTAAATACCTAAAAAAAAATTTTCCGTTATGCTCACTCAAGAAACGCTTTCATAACAGCACCCTCTATAATTCAGTACTTCCCAAAACATAAACATAACTAAAATTAGTAAGTAAACACATAAAATTCACGTACATGTTGTGTTCTCAATTATGTTCAAATCCTCAGTTCATCATTCCCTCTTGTGGCATAAGTACTTAGTGATGTGGCGAAATAACTGCCAGGGCATTCTGCTTTTCTTGCCTAATTTTATGTTACTTTCCCTTTTTTTCAGGCCCTCCCCTCCCATCTTCTGAAGGTGCTGCTTTAAAAGGGTGGGCATGACTTAACATGAACTATTGTGGTGCAAGTTGAAAGCTGTAGTTTAACATTAACAGGTGATGTCATTTATGTCACTTGATAGGGTCTTTGGTAATTTTTTTAGACTTTCCCTGTGGGACATAGAAGTTGGTACACATCACCCATTGCACAACATGATACTTTCATAATACTACTCTTTGATGACGTCCACCTTGCAGTCTTCCTGTGTTTTTGTGTCCATCTTTTGAACCTGGTGCTAAACCTTTTTGAGAAATCTTTTATTGATGATTTAGAAAATGTGTAAAATAAGGGAAATGTGTACAGTTCTGTTTTTACTGAACATATGCTTATTCTCCAACACACATCATAGAGACTAGAAGAATTAGAACTTTTGCATAAAGAAAGTAAAGTTTATAGGCTGGACTTGCCAGAAGAATTACATATTTTTAAACAAATTTGCTCACAAAGATGGGTCCATTTTAAATGAACAGGTGCAACTCAAAAATAGAAATTTTCTAGATAGCTTCAGGCCCCTACTTTTATTAATGTAACAAAGTAGTGCCTCGATCTTCCACGCGACTATTGCACATGTCATTTTCCTCATCTGTTAGTGCTAGTGTTTCTTCTTTGATATTATGTAAATATATCTGGAGGTTTTGATGTTCACAATTTTGCAGATGTGTCACATTTGTGAGCTATACACATTTTAGCATATCCCCTCCTCCCCCCCCCCCCTTCGCCCCACCTCTCTCCACCCTCCTTTCCTTCCCTTTCTGTATCCCCAATTCCTTCTCCCCCTTAGTCTTTATGCTATTGTTTTCTGCTTGCATTATCTCACAGTTTATGTAATTTTTGTTTTTACCACAATGACATTTTCTAGATGGTATAACTTAATACTTGTTGCCATTCTATTAATTTGAAATATTTATGCAGCTAGGAATGATCTGGTTTTTAATGTAATGATTATCATTTTAATGTAATGATTATCATTTTAATGTTTTAAACAAGTTTAGTGTAATAGTGTTCATTCATTATTGCGCACTTTCCTCACATACTACTAGTGCCCTCCTTGCTGGAAGCTTTCCTTAGCCCAAGAACTGCGTACACGACATTAGTGCACTTGCTGTATGTTGATGAGGTAATGCTAAATGACAGCCACCGTGATGTCCATGTTTCAATTATTATGGAGCTGAAATTTTACATCTGACTGGCATCTTTCAGCTGTATTTTAATGTAACTCTGCCACAACATGTAACCCAGTTAGTGTGAATAATTTGTAACGAGATATTATTGCGCGCGCGCGCACACACACACACACACACACACACACACACACACACACACACACACACACACTCTCTCTGTTAACATGTTTAGGTTGTCATTATTTCCTTCTGAAAAAAGGTCTTTTTTTTTTATAAACATTGAAACCATGGTAAGGGGGTTTCAATAAACCTTCCACTTTGCAACTGATTGGCTGTTCATTAAACCCACAAGAAGATATCCTATTCCCACACACTTGAGCAATATCCCTGAACAGGTCACAAGAATGATTTGTAAGCAATTTCCTTTGATGACTGACTGCATTTTTCCAGTATTCTGCCAAACAACCGCAGTCTACCACCTGTTTCACCCATGACTAAACCTATGTTACCATTCCATTTCATATCACTCCGAAGTGCTACACCTAGGTATTCATAGCAGTTGGCCAATTCCAGCTATGTGTTATTGGTATTACTACAAAAACAATCTACACCTAGGTATTTATAGCAGTTGGCCAATTCCAGCTATGTGTTATTGATATTACTACAAAAACGATCAATTATTGATAAAATTATTTAATTCAATAGATAAAATATCTACTCACCAAGTGGCGGCAGAACACACACATACAAGACTGTTGTGACTGGCAAGCTTTCAGAGCCAGTGGCTCCTTCTTCAGGCAGAAGAATTGAAGGGGAAGGAAAAAGGATGAAGGACAAGGACTGGAGAGGTCCAGGAAAAGGGATAGATTTTAGGAAGGTCACGCAGAACCGCGGGTCGGGGGAGACTTACCGTACGGGACGAGAAGGAAATACTGGTTATTGGGGACTGCAACAGACAAGATTTAAAAACCTGAATGCTTAAAGATGGAAGACAGGGTAATATGCAATACAGAGATTACAACTGAAACATCGTGTACAAGTTAATAATTGCATTGTACGTAACGGGAGGGGGTGGTGAAAAATAGATGGGAAAGACAATGAAAGATGTAGAAAACAAAAATAGAGTGAAGCAAAGAGTAGTTACAGTGAAGAAAATCTGAGAGAGAAGAAATTAACATAAATTAAGGCCAGGTGGGTGGCAAGAACCAAGGACATGCTGTGGAGCTAGTTCCCACCTGCGGAGTTCTGAGCAACTGGTGTCTGAATGAAGAATCCAGATGGCGCGTGTGGTGAAATAGGTGCCGAGGTTACGAATGTCATGTTGTAGAGCATGCTCTGCAATGGGATATTGTAAGTTGCCAGTATATACCCTCTCCCTATGCCCATTCATCCTAACTGATAATTTGGTGGTAGTCATGCTGATATAGAAGGCTCAACAATGTTTACATAATAGCTGGTATATGACATGTCATTTCTCAGGTGGCTCTACCTTTGATAGTATATGTTTTGCCAGTTACAGGGCTGTTATAGGTGGTGGTAGGAGGGTACATAGGGCAAGTCTTGCAGTGGGGCCAGCCACAGGGGTAGGACCATAGGGTAAGGAGATGGGTACAGAAGGAGCATAGGGTTTGGCAAGAATATTGCGGAGATTGGGAGCGTGACGGAAAGCTATTCTAGGTGTTGTGGGCAAAATTTCAGACAGAATGGGTCTCATTTCAGGGCATGATTTTAGAAAGTCATGGCCCTGTCAAAGTAGCTGATTAAAACATTCCAGACCAGAATAAATGACATCCTCCCTACTCACCGTAATCAACTTTATACTTACCAACCACTACTTTACCTTCGAGGAGCAGACATACAAACAGATCAGGGGTGTGGCCATGCGAACCAGGATGGCTCCTTCTTATGCCAACCTTTCCATGGGTCACTTGGAAGGGGCTTTCCTGGGATCTATAAGTCTTCATCTTCTGGTTTGATTTAGATACATTGATGACATCTTTACCATATGGATTCATGGTGAGGCTGACCTGTTAAATTTCCTGGAATCTCTGAATACCTTCTCCCAATTAAATTTCACATTGTCCTATTCCGAATCCCATGCCACTTTCCTTGGTGTTGATTTCATCCTCACTGAAGGGCAGCTACACTCTTCCACCCACATTAAACCTACCAACAAACAACAGTACTTACATTTTGACAGTTGCCATCCTTTCCATGTCAAACATTTCCTTCCTTGGCATCTGAGGCAATTGTATTTCTTCAGATGCAGACGCTTTACAGCACTACACCACCATTCTGACCTCTGACCTCAGACCTCACTGCACATGATTACCCCACCAGCCTAGTTAAAAAGCAGATTTCCCAGGCCATCACATCCCATCCTGGTACTGCTGATCCCTCTACAAAACAGCTTTGAAGCACACTATTGGTGTGGTCTGGAATGTGTTAATCAGCTACTTTGACAGGGTCACGACTTCCTAAAATCATGCCCTGAAATGACATCCATTCTGTATGAAATTTTTCCCACCACACCTACAATAGCTTTCCGTCGCCCTCCCAATCTCCACAATATTCTTGCCAAACCCTATGCTCCTTTTGCACCCATCCCCTACCCTATGGCTCCTACCCTTGTGGCCTTCCCCACTGCAAGACTTGCCCTATGCACCCTCCTAATACCACTTATAGCAGCCCTGTAACTGGCAAAACATATACTATCAAAGGGGGAGCCACGTGTGAAAAGACATGTCATACCCCAGCTATTATGTAAACACTGTTCAGCCTCCTACATTGACATGACTACAACCAAATTTTCATTTAGGATGAATGGC
This sequence comes from Schistocerca cancellata, assembly GCF_023864275.1. NCBI lineage: Eukaryota > Metazoa > Arthropoda > Insecta > Orthoptera > Acrididae > Schistocerca > Schistocerca cancellata. Next base: position 860,862,551 of record NC_064627.1, on the reverse strand, counting down.
CATAGGCAGAGGGTATATACTGACAATTCGCAATATCCTGTTGCAGAGCATGACATTCATGACTTCGGCACCTGTTTCACTACACGTGCCATCTGGATTTTTTCCCCCAAGACACCAGCTGCTCAGAACTTCGCAGGTGGGAACTAGCTCTACAACATGTCCTTGGTTCTCGCCACTCACCTGGCCTTAATGTATGTTAATTTCTTCCGTCTCATCTTTTCTTCTCTGTAACTACTCTTTGCTTCACTCTGTTTTAGTTTTCTACACCTTTCATTGTCTTTCCCATCTATTTCTCACTGCCCCCTCCCACCTCTGTTACGTACAATGCACTCAGCTTCTCGTGCTTATTAACTTGTACATGATGTTTCAATAGTAGTCTCTGTCTTGTATATTACCCAGTCTTCCACCTTTAAGCTCTCAGGTTTTTAAATCTCGTCTGATGCAGCCCTAACAGTCAGTCTCTCCCTCTCATTCCATACAATAAGTCTCGCCTGACCCATGGTTCTGGCTGACTTTCCCAAAATCTACCCCTTTTCCTAGATCTCTCCAGTCCTTTTCCTTCACCCTTCTTCCTTCCCCTTCAACACTTCTGCCTGAAGAAGGAGGCACTGGCTCTGAAAGCTTGCCAATCACAACAGTCTTTTATGTGTGTGTTTTGCTGCCACTTGGTGAGTAGATTTTTTTATCTATCCAATTAAATAATTTTATCAATTATTGATATTACTATATTATGAAAAGGAAAGTTGCTCCTCACCATATGGCGGAGGTGCTGAGTTGCATATAGGCACAACAAAAACAATGTCTTGTTGGCCGAAAGCTTGTATTGGGACAGTCTTTTTATTGTGCCTATCTGTGACTCAGCATCTCCGCTATATGATGAGTAGCGACTTTCCTTTTCATATTATTGTTAGATTCCATCCTGGATTTTCCATTGTTTGATTCATTGGTATTATTGTCGTAGGATACTGTTTTTTTGTTTCATGAAGTGCACAATTTTACATTTTTGAAAATTTAAAGGAAGTTCCCAATCTTTACACTACTTTAAAATCTTATGAAGATCTGACTGAATATGTATGCAAGACCCTGGATGGAATAATGACAATATTGTGGAAAAGATAGATGGCTACTCAATATATAGTGGAGATGATGTGCTGCTGGAGATGTTGAGTTGCAGATAGTCACTACAAAAAGTCTACTAAACAAGTAAGCTTTCAGCCAGATGGTCTTATTTGGAAATAGACAACATAACATACATATTCACACAAATGCAGCTCACTCGAAGTTACTTCTACACCTGACTGTGACTCTCCATCCTACAAAACATACTGCATCCTACTGCAGATTCTACTGCTTCATAAGTCTTTAGGTATTCTGTTGGAACACTAAGTGGCATTTCTGTAAACCCCTCAAAATGCGTCAAGTCCTCTCTGTTCGGGTTCCTGTGCAATATAGCCTTATTCATAATTTACGAATGCAATTTACAAGAGTCTCTACTGACTCTCCGTTTTTCTGGAATATCCTGTTAAATGGCTCTTATTATTATCTCAATGTATATCCAACCTCATGTGCAATCGGAATAGGAGCCAGCATTAAGTAACTGGTATCCGTAGACTTCTAGTTTCAACAATGTAATTCCTTCATTCATCAAATGAAGTCATCAAATCTGTGTTTCCATTAATTTCTTGTGGCACATCACATACGCTCTTAGCATCTTCTGTCAACTTTGTTTGACTGTGCTCAGTAATTGCTTTTTTCTCCAATTTCCGAACCTGGCACTGTATCCAAATTGTCAAAAATCACAAATACATCTTCCCCTGATGTTCAGGAAAATGGAGTGACCAATGAAGCAGTGTTATTGTCAAGGATAGGTGCACTAGGAAATGACTGTTCCATCCTATCCTTCCTTAGTTGTCCTAACTGTGGCTGCAACTGAGCTACTTGATCAGTCAGATGCTGAATCACATCCTGAGACAAAACTTGTTTAGCTATGTTACCTACTTACTACCAACATAAGAATACAGTACACCAAAATAAAAATAAAATAAAGAACAAAGGGTAGAAAACCAACCCTAAATAGCCCCAAAAAACTTGAAAATTGGCACTTATTCATAATGTTGCATAGGATGTCCCTACATCAGAATTATGGAATTAGTTGTTATCTTCTAGCTGCCACCCATCATCCTCTTCAGCAGTTCTTCTGGTACCAATTATAATGAGGTTTGAGGAGGAGAGACACTGCTGACGACAATTATAATATGGTACCAGAAACGGCAGGGTGTGGGCAGTGGTTCTCTGCTGAAAGTGGATGCAGGAGCAACAGGAAAAGACAGTTCATAGGTACAAGCACTTCTTTTAATTTTGTTTGTTTACAGTCATTGGACTTTGAAGCTGCTGGCATCAATGGTGAGCGAGGGTAATACACCATCTCGGCATTTCCCAGTGAGCCAACATTTGGCCCTACATTAAGGTGATAGTGCTGAGTGTGGGCTCCCGTAGTGGCTAGTGCGGCTGCATAGAGGGAGTCTCTCATTACCTGGCCCATAACAAGCTGAACCAATGTGCCTGCTCCATTATGAATATGACAGTCTGTGACCTGCCCCAGTGGCTCGGGGCGAAAGAGTCATACATTGGCACCTTGGTAGAGGAACATGTGGCTGGCTCCCAATGTCAAAGTTCCGTGAAGGCAGCAGAGTGCTGGGATTGCACAGGTGGCAGGCAGAGGTTCTGAAACTAGTGATGGCAGAGATGGCCACATTATCAATACAGCATTGGCCAAGGCAGACTGCATGTTACCTTGCTGCCCAGCTGTTCGACAATAATGGCTGGTCCAAGAGGTGTTCAAATGCAACTACTTGGCACTGATTTCTCAGAAAGGTGGCATTTCTGTGTCGCCCATCAATGTAAATGGAATATAGGCAATGACTGGAGTGGCTGTCATCATGCAGAAATCATGATATGGGAGTTCCTTCAGATTTATAAAACCCACAGACATTCATTCATGTTTGACCCTACTTACTGCAGTCACACTATGATCTCCCTCTACAGTATTTACCCACCCCACTTCTCCCCCTCCATTACCAAACCGACTATTCCTTGATATATCAGGATGTGTGCTATCAACCAGTCCTTTTTTCCCCTCCAAGTTGAACCATAAATTTCTTTTATTCCCAATTCATATCAGGTACTTCTTCAGTAGTTATTCAATCTATCCATCAAATCCAGTATTTTTTCTGTGGCACTATATTTCAGATCCTTCTAGTTCTTCTTGCCTCTACTGTTTACCACTCATGTTTCATTGCCAAATAATGTTACTGTCTAGATCGAGGGGGGGCAGGGGGGAAGGACAAGAATTTGGCATGTGAACCATGCACTTGCATGAGTGCCGTAGTGCTCAGCCTAGCTGGAAAACTTGTCTCATCACCATGGCACCCTGTCTGAAGGGGAGTAGGGGAAAACTGGAAATGCACCTCTTTTAAATGTCAATGCAGTCTAACTCTCATTATGGGAACAAAGCTTTCTGGAGGAACTGTTTCCACCAGCTGTGCTGGTCAGAGGAGCTTATGCTGAAAAGATGCTGTCTGTCTCTCATTTTTAATGAGAAAGACACAGTATCCAACCAAAACAGCCCGTAACCTCTTGAACATCATTTCTTCTTTTAACCATAAAAAAACCACACATCAGCACTGCTAACCAGTGCCTCAGTTATCACCCAATGTCACTGAGGCCTTAAAAATTAAAGTGGAGCCTTTGCCAGCGGTTACTGACCAAGAAGGTCACGGTTAAAGCAGGCTCAGACATGGTAATTGGATGTCTCTATAGGCCCCCTGGCTCAGCAGCTGTTGTGGCTGAGCACTTGAAGGATAATTTGGAAAATATTTCGGCTAGATTTCCCCACCATGTTATAGTTCTGGTTGGAGATTTTAATTTGCCGGATATAGACTGGGAGACTGAAACGTTCATAGTGGATCGCAGGGACAAAGAATCCAGTGAAATTTTTTTTTTAAGTGCTTTACCTGAAAACTGCCTTGAGCAGTTAAACAGAGAACCGACTCGTGGCAACAACATATTAGACCTTCTGGTGACAAACAGACCCGAACTATTTGAAACAGTTAACGCAGAACAAGGAATCAGCGATCACAAAGCGGTTACGGCATCGATGATTTCAGCCGTAAATAGAAATATGAAAAAAGGTAGGAAGATTTTTCTGTTTAGCAAAAGTGACAAAAAGCAGATTTCAGAGTACCTGATGGCTCAACACAAAAGTTTTGTCTCAAGTACAGATAGTGTTGAGGGTCAGTGGTCAAAGTTCAAAACCATCGTACAATATGTGTTAGATGAGTATGTGCCAAGCAAGATCGTAAGAGATGGAAAAGAGCCACCATGGTACAACAACCGAGTTAGAAAACTAACAGCCGAGTTAGAAAACTGCTGTGGGAGCAAAGGGAACTTCACAGCAAACATAAACATAGCCAAAGCCTTGCAGACAAACAAAAATTACGCGAAGCGAAATGTAGTGTGAGGAGGGCTATGCGAGAGGCATTCAATGAATTCGAAAGTAAAGTTCTATATACTGACTTGGCAGAAAATCCTAAGAAATTTTGATCTTATGTCAAATCGGTAGGTGGATCAAAACAAAATGTCCAGACACTCTGTGACCAAAATGGTACTGAAACAGAGGATGACAGACTAAAGGCCGAAATACTAAATGTCTTTTTCCAAAGTTGTTTCACAGAGGAAGATTGCACTGTAGTTCCTTCTCTAGATTGTCGCACAGACGACAGAGGGATAGAGAAACAATAAAAATCGCTCAAAAGAGGAAAGGCCGCTGGACCTGATGGGATACCAGTTCGATTTTACAAAGAGTACGCGAGGGAACTTGCCCCCCTTCTTGCAGCGGTGTACCGTAGGTCTCTAGAAGGGCGTAGTGTTCCAAAGGATTGGAAAAGGGCACAGGTCATCCTTGTTTTCAAGAAGGGACGTCGAACAGATGTGCAGAACTATAGACCTATATCTCTAACGTCTTTCAGTTGTAGAATTTTGGAACACGTATTATGTTTGAGTATAATGACTTTTCTGGAGACTAGAAATCTACTCTGTAGGAATCAGCATGGGTTTCAAAAGAGACAATCGCATGAAACCCAGCTCGCGCTATTCGTCCACGAGACTCAGAGGGCCATAAACATGGATTCCCAGATAGATGCCGTGTTTCTTGACTTCGGCAAGGCGTTCGATACAGTTCCCCACAGTCGTTTAATGAACAAAGTAAGAGCATATGGACTATCAGAACAATTGTGTGATTGGATTGAAGAGTTCCTAGATAACAGAACACAGCATGTCATTCTCAATGGAGAGAAGTCTTCCGAAGTACGAGTGATTTCGGGTGTGCCGCCACAGGGGAGTGTCGTGGCACCATTGCTATTCACAATATACATAAATGACCTTGTGGATGACATCGGAAGTTCACTGAGGCTTTTTGCGGATGATGCTGTGGTATATCGAGAGGTTGTAACAATGGAAAATTGTACGGAAATGCAGGAGCGAATTGACACATCGTGCAGAGAATGGCAATTGAATCTCACTATAGACAAGTGTAATGTGCTGCAAATACATAGAAAGAAAGATCCCTTACCATTTAGCTACAATATAGCAGGTCAGCAACTGGAAGCAGTTAATTCCATAAATTATCTGGGAGTATGCATTAGGAGTGATTTAAAATGGAATGATCATATAAAGTTGATCATCGGTAGAGCAGATGTCAGACTGAGATTCATTGGAAGAATCCTAAGGAAATGCAATCCGGAAACAAAGGAAGTAGGTTACAGTATGCTTGTTTGCCCACTACTTGAATACTGCTCAGCAGTGTGGGATCCGTACCAGATAGGGTTGATAGAAGAGAGAGAGAAGATCCAACGGGGAGCAGCGCGCTTCATTACAGGATCATTTAGTAATCACGGAAGCTTTACGGAGATGATAGATCAACTCCAGTGGAAGACTCTGCAGGAGAGACGCTCAGTAGCTCGGTATGGGCTTTTGTTGAAGTTTCGAGAACATACCTTCACTGAGGAGTCAAGCAGTATATTGCTCCCTCCTACGTATATCTCACGAAGAGACCATGAGGATAAAATCAGAGAGATTAGAGCCCACACAGTGGCATACCAACAATCCTTCTTTCCATGAACAATACGAGACTGGAAAAGAAGGGAGAACCGATAGAGGTACTCAAGGTACCCTCCGCCACACACCGTCAGGTTGCTTGCGGAGTATGGATGGTAAGATACTAGGATTTTACTCAGCAGGATAGTGGCTCAGAAACCCAGCTGGCCAACCAGAGTAATGCCATCCGTGATTTCCCTTACTCGCTTAGGGCAAATGTCAGGGTTCTTCCTACGAGATTTCCTTCCCTGATCTGACCTCATCCAGCATTTCAAACTACCTCATTTTCACTGGGACATTAAATCTTAATCTTTATAATTCCTTCATTTGCTAGGGCTTCACCTACCCCTTTGAGATGAAATATATTGTACACACAAAAACTGCCTTCACCCTTTCATAAGTCATAACATTTCAACCTCACTCCTTGTCTCATATGAAAACTGTGTACTATCCTAAGAAGGAAGCTTCATGTTTAATTTGCTGTTGATGACAAGGTCACTACTGGGGGAGGAAGTGTCATCTATGAAAGTAACTTTGAGTGTACCCCATTATTTTTCAGCTATGCAATTGATGACATATCACTAGCAGTGGTCACTACTAAAACATATATAGGAGTTTGCATCCACAGTGATTTTTAAATTGAATGATTGCTTAAAAGTAGTTGCGTGAAAGGTAGATGTCAGACTAAGATTCACTGAAAGAATCCTAAGTAAACAAAACCTTATTCTGATTTATTCTTAAGTATTTCCCATTAGTCAGGGAGCGTTATTGTACAGGATTAACAGAGATAAGGAAGACCCAAAGAATCACATTTCCTCAAAGGAATGTTTCAGAAGTGTGAGAGCATCCAGGACATGCAAATCCAAAATTTGTGCCAGATTGTACAAAAAAAATGTGCATCACAGAGAGGTTTTTTTTGTTAGAATGCTGAGATCACCTGTTCCAAGAAGAGTCAAGCAACATATTACTTCCTCTTACTTGTACCTCTCACAATGCCCATGGACAGTAAAATCAAAGACATACAAGCAGTCATTCTTCCATTCACCATTCACAAATAGAACGAAAAAGAGTGAACTGATACTGATAACCAATATAACCCTGTGCCATTAATCGTAGGCAACTACCGTTTACAGAATTAGATGTAGGAGCTAGACTAGACATGGGTGGGGAAGACTGATTGATTGATTTGTTCATTCATTCACTCATCCATCCATCCAGCTATCCATTCACACGGAGTGCATCAAGAAAGAAAACATTAAGGAACATGGAACAACCCAGGATAATATATAAACAAAAGACAAGGAAATAAATTAATCTCTATACTGTACCAACAATAAACTACCACCATAGTGCTTACATCTATTCATGCTTATGCAAGGTGTATTTAATCAATGAAATTGGAAAGAAAGTTATTACTTTAAAAAAAACTGCTGCCTCCTCAACTGTAGTAGACAGCTTTTGTCTATTTGCTGTCAATAGCTTAGTGATTTTTTTAAGAAAATATTTACCTACATACATAAATATAGAGTCATGTTTTCAGTACATTCCAGCTTGTTGTGAAGTTTTACAACAGATATTGCCAACTGCCTTGTGTGTAGCATAACTTTTCAATCTTCGAATCTAAATATTCAGATTATTTGTAAAAAGAGTGGCAAATAAGATAGACTTTTATTTTGATTTGAAGTGATTCTAAATTTCTTACTTTATGTCACTTGGGAACTTGCTGAATATCTTCTCACCAGACTACATAGCTTCATTCTGAACCCTAGATGAGGAGGCAAATGAAAATTATTTTTGTGTCTTGTATTTTGACAGTGCAAATCACAGTTGAAAGTGACTCTTTGTGGTCGGAGACAAAAAGCCAGTAAGCGGTAAGTATATGGAAATGAATGTAAGAATTCCAATATTCTTAAAAAGACTGCTGTAAAATTTGAGGCTATCTACTTTACACAGTATGCTTGCTGTGCTCTTCTGCTCAATAAATATTTTATTTCTGTTAATGACTATATTGTTAGAAGAGTAGACTACTGATCATCATATAGCAGAGATGCTGAGTCACAGATAGGCACAACAAAAAGACTGTCAACCAAGTAAGCTTTCAGCCTTAGCTGAGGTGCACTGCCCCAGAAGATAATTCAATAAGACAACAGGCAATGAAAATATGAAAAATAAGCCAACACTCATACCTTTAGGTCAACAGAATGAGCTTCTTGATTAGTTTACCAATGTGGTGACTCCATTTTAACTTGTTGACCAACTAGACTTTGAGAAAATTCACACAGGATATTTCCTTCTGTATATGACAATTAGCATCTTCCGGTGCATGCAAGTCATTATTGTTTGTTTGAAATCACATGAATCTTTATGATAATGAAAAGTACTTTATGGAATACATATTGCTGTGTGCTGTAAGTCACCTGCCATTCTGTAGTGGTTGTAGTCACAGTCTGGCAACTTATTTCTCACTGGTTCAATACTCGTCTCCTCTTATTATGTATCATTTAAGATTTGTAATTTCTGGAAGCTTGTGGGACTTATTTATGTAATACTGGAATTTACTTGAACCTTCTATGCAAGTATAAAAAGAAGCTGTATCTGTTTTGTTGTAACAAAAATTCATGATGCAAGCCACAGGTGCAGAAGTAGCTAGATGAGCCCCATGTTCTGAATACACTGTCTGAGTTACCCCAGTCTACTTCTTCCAATAAACCTTAATTCTGAGGCACCAGTATTCCAGGAACTTGCACAAAACAATAGGATTTCCCACAACTCTGTACACAGTACATTGGCATACCAGGGTTGAAGAGTTTGGTGAAACACTTAGTCAATATTAAACCTTAGCAGAGTTCGGTCACAGCAAACATCAGCTCCTCTGCAATTGCTTCTATAAGTTTAGACAGCCATATCACCAGTCTGTACAGCCATATCACCAGTCTGTACAGCCATATCACCAGTCTGTACAGCCATATCACCAGTCTGTACAGCCATATCACCAGTCTGTACAGCCATATCACCAGTCTGTACAGCCATATCACCAGTCTGTATGTTTAACATGTGCCAGCCAAGTGTCATCCTGTTGTGGTTAGTCTGTGAACCAGTCATTAAATAATGGAAGGAGAAAGGTAACAATTCACTGAACAGTTGAGATGATGAGTCATCAATACACACATGAACAGGACAAACTGTCACTAGCATTCAGATGCATCCTCCTCCAGAGCTATGGAGTGCGCGCACACACACACACACACACACACACACACACACACACACACACACACACACACACAGGGCCATCCTCCAGGGCTATGGAGTTCACATACACACAGGGCCACTTCAAGAACATTTTTTCACACAGACGACTTATCATTTGGTGGGCTCCCATTGCTTTTGCCTCACAAACTTTCACCCATGTCAGCTTTTACTACTAATTTTAATGCACACTATAAACAAATCTTGCACTTGGGCACCCCTGGCACCTCCCTCAGTTTGGTGTCCCAAGTGACAGCTATTAATCGTGATACATCCTGTACAGAGCCCTTACAGTTGTGATGCCTCTGGCCCCTCTCAGCTTGGCGTCCCAAGCATCAGTTTGTGTCACATGGGCCTTAAACCGGCCCTGCACGTACGCATATACACCTGCATGGCTACATTGTCCTGGTTGGCTTCAATTTGCCAGCACTGCAGCTATCTGGAGTGAGCTGGGTGAAGTGAGGAGGGGAAGAATCTGGCATGGGGCAGAAGGAAGGGCTGGGGAATGGTGGCTGTTGGCTGCGAGGGATAGGAATGTGTCCCTGGTGGGCTCACATTGGCCACGAGCAGGGGGAGTTGTACACAGTAAATAATGATATTGAAGAGTTGGCTAAGAGGGTAGTTATGGTCATAGGGCAGGGGGTGGAGGTTATTGTGGGACAGAGCTAGTAGAGACTGAAGCCAGAAGGACAGTATCAAAGAATATGTTGCAAGTACAAATCCCAGCTACTTAATTTAGAGTAAGTAGCTGGTATTGGGTGAAGGTATCCAGATGGCAGTAGTCGTAAAGCAGCCATTGATATTGTGCCCCACCAGAGGTAGGTCAGTCCTGCTCTTGGCCACAGTTTGGTGGTGATCATTCGTTTGGGTGGACTGTTGACTGATGGTATGGTTTGGACCTGTAAAATGCTGTGCAGAAATTACAGCAGAGTTGGTATATGATATGGCAACTTTCGCAGGTGACCGTGCTTCAGACAGAATAGGGTAATCCTCTCACAGTACTGGAGTAGGATAGGGTAATTCTCTCACAGTACTGGAGTAGGATAGGTGGACAAGAGATAGATCTAACACCTTAGTCTTCCACAGGGGTGTGACCCATGTGGCAAAGGATAGGATGTTAAAGACAGTGTACTCATCTACTCCCAAACAAGTGTGTGTGTTTGTATGTAAGTGTAATCTATACCTCTGAAGTATTATAAAAACCTGACTGGCAGCTGGAGAGTGATTATGAACTCAGTGTAAAGAAAGCTTCAGATACAGAGCTCTTTTTTTTGCCTTGATTGCGTGTAGGTACACTGGATTAGTAGTTCCGGCAGGGCTAAGCTACCACCTTCACAACTGCAAGGTTACAAAAATATTAGTCTGTTTTCACTGTAATTGTAAATAAATGATTTTACACGAGTTATTTTTGGCATACCATCAGTGTACAGGTTATGAAGTCATGCTGGGTGATAAAACTGCACGTTTCTTTTTGTACCACTGTAACAGACTGTGAATTTGGAATGTAAGTTATTACAGTTCCAATATAAATGCCTCATGTAATATTACCTCATGATGAAAAGAGAGTAAAGCATTAAAAAATGTAACTGTGCCCTCATGGCAGCTCAGAGTCATACAGGTGTGGCACATCAAGAAGTGCAGCATGTGTCTGAGTTGACTGCCAGCAACATACTGATGGAAACCAGCTGGGGCTAATACAGTAATATAGAGGAGTACCATCAGATGGCAGCAGGCTCAAGGATAATAATACATATTTTCTACATTTTGAAGAGTATATATGTATATGTAACAGTATGTGAGCGAATACAATGTGAATCTTTTAAAACGGAAGCTAGTACAATGTCACTCATAGAATATAAACATATATTGTATGTTAGTAGTTCTGTACCTGCCATTCTTCTCACTTGTCATTCCTAATATCCTTATGTACTTAATCTGCGTATTGCCCTATAAAGCCCGGAAATGGCAAGGTATCTCTCTGTAAATTATTGTAGTATCACATCTTTACAATTACACTGTTCAGTTGTTACCTAGACACAGAGCAATGTTGTAGACATCGATAAACAAACTTTACAAATTGAAAGTTGTCTTCCTTTATTTCCTTGCTCTAGGTCTTGTAGAATTATCACTACAGTATAAAATGTACATGTGCGCACTTGTTATGAAATATGTAATTATCCACATGAAATCAGTAACCTAGACCTCGTGTTATGGCACATCCTTCCGATATGTATATATCCATTATTGTAATATGCCAAGATGCTATCACTTTTATGCTATGTTATGTGTATGTATACATTACAATAAAAAATATGTAAAACTGCACTATAATTGGAAATTTCAATGTGACATCTACTGTGAGATGAAAAGTATAATAAATGATATATAAAGTGAACGAAGCTCATGCTGTTATCTATATTGTGTCCCACTTGACTTCATTCATTTAGCCTTTAACAAATGTTTAACATTCGCTGCCTTATTGGAAATAATTTTTCCTATCTTGAAAACTGACTATATATTAGTACCTATTGTATTTTCCATTTTATATGACTGACATTGTACTATTTTTCATTTTAAATTATTCACATTCTACTCTTTCATATACTATTGCATGTATGTGTACGTTGTTAAAAAACCTAGAATATATTTATTACTGCCTTCTGGTGGTACTGCTCTGGATTACTCTAGTAGCCTAATTGGTATTTGGCAGTATGTTGACAGCAGTCAACTCAAACACACGCCGTACTTCTTGGTGTGCTGCACCTGTATGACGGTGGATTGCCGTGAGAACACAGTTATATTTTTTACTGTTTTACTCTCTTTTCATCACAGGATAATATTATTGTAGGCATGTGCTGGAATTTGTATGTTTACTGTAATATCTTATTTAAAAGTAATTTTACTTTTTATTTCAAATTCACAGTCCATTACAAGGGTACAAAAATAAGTGTGCGGCATATCACCCAGCGTGATTTCATAACCTGTGCATTGATATATCAAAAAGAACTTATGTAAAATCATTAATTAACTACTACGGCGACAACAGTATAATATTTTTGTAACCATGCAGAGCTGAAGATGACAGCTTAGCCCTGCCGAAACTAGTAATCCAGTAGTGTACCTACAAGCAATCACAGCAATAAAAATTTCATTTCTGAAGCTTTCTGTACATTCTTAGTATTGTTGAATAACATACTGAAGACTCAGTGCTTCAGTTATTCTCAGAGTTGTTACCTTAACTCCTTACATTATTATGGGTTTGAGAACCCAAGACTTAAACTGTTAGCTTCAAACCACCTAGGCTTGTCCAGTTGTCATATGAGCTGAGTATGTGGTATTATTGAGTCTGGAGCCTCAAATAACATGCTTGTGTTATCAGCAAACATTAAAGTTTTTGATGTTCCCTTTAAAGTAATTGTAAGATTATTTTAAGAAAAAGATTGGACCCCATATGTTATGTTCCCCCAATCTGAGTTTATTTTCATCTGTGTATGAGAGCCTCTGCTTTCAGTTAGCATTACTACTTTTTTCTGACTTGAGGAGTTTTGTAATCATTTTAGAGGTTGTATTTTGAAACTAATGTTTGCTGGTGTTGCATACAGAGTGTATGCACAAGTAAATCTAATCCATTTGTATCTGGTTTTTTACTAGTGGGCGTAATGTTTGCTGCCACTGTCAGGAAGCAATGACTGAATGTGGTGACCAATATTTTGAGTGTCATTATTTCTGCCAAAGTTATTTTCTGGGTGCTTCATTTAATTAGCCTTGATATTTTTTTTAATAATAGTGGAAAATATTTTTGTTTTATTCTTGGAGTGTTAATCCCAAGAATTACCTGTAATTTATCCTTGCTTCTAAAGTGCCGTAGGACTATATTTAAGAAAGAGTTAAATTTTCCAGCTATGTGTCTACTTCGTAAGTTTTGCCTTAGCGTTCTTCCCACAGTTACTTCTTAAGCATAATGATTGAATCACTGTTTATGATACTGCGATCCCATACTTTTCTTTTATGATGTATATATATTTTTTTCTTTTTTTATCAACATTTGATCCTCACGATCAGATGAACAGTTGACTGTTGGCTTTACAGTTAAATCACTGCCAGTTGCTGGGTCTTCAAATACTACATTCTTCAATTCTTGTACGGAATTTTACAGTGGTATGTAATCCACAGATGGAGAACAGTACTAGGGATAGATAATCAATACTGATCTCTCTACAATCAATGATTCTCCACTTAAGTCTGTGTAACATTATTAAAACTAATAAATTATTAGGCAGATCTGCTACGTAGTACTTATCTTCAGGAGGCGAAATACGTATTACTGCCGATAAACGCATATAAAAATAATAGTGACAACATTATCCTAGCTTCTGAAACTGTTACTTTCTCTCACAGGCATGAGAGGGTGACAGTTTCAAAGGTTAAGAAGGAAGGGCATGTAACTCAAACCCCAGGAGGAGAGGGACCCACCAGCAGTGAGAACAAGATCACATGCAGATGAAAGGGAGGTGTCAGAGTATCCTGGGGTCGGTCTGACTCAACATTCATTTTTAACATTTTGTAACCTTAAGGGACTAATGGTCCCGAAAGACTACGATACTATTGTTCATTCATTCACCAACTTTACTTTTATGTGTGTCTATCAGTAGTAGGCTTACTACCTATTTCGCACCTTGGAGGTAAATACTGGTGAGCAGTTCCATCTCATACTTTGTTTTTTCACTTGAATTTTCCTTTTGTTACAATTAACCTTATTAAACTGTTTCTAGGTGCTTTATGAAGCTTAAGATTGTTTCTGCTGTTGGCCTACAAATTGTTAGTACAGCTGCTGCTTTTCCTGATCCACTATTGTGGCACAGCGTTCAATAACTTGTTCAACACAATATTCATCACTCTGAATCACCTGAGGCTTAACTCCATTTTTTGCAAATACAGTCAACTCCTTTCTTCTTATTGACTCTACAGTAGTATTATAGCTTCTCTCCAACAAGATGAATTTGTTTAACTTCACTGATTTTCATGTGATGTTCTGATATGTTAAAGTCTGCTGTGCATTCCATCTATCCTTGAGCTTTCCCTGTATGGTTATGAGAAGTTCATCCTTTTATTGACAAGGCTTCTGATGTTTTGATGGAAGAAGCTATTTTGCATCTTCTTCAATATCCACATCTATATTCAAGCTGTAATATTTTGTTTTCACTATGAACATCACAAAAACACCATTAATTTGGCAAAGTTACAAAAAAAATATCCACAGAAATGAAAACAGATCCAACTGTAAGACGATCTGTTAATAAACAACTGTTCAAAAATAATTAAACCAACATCAGTAATGCTCAGTCTCTGATACATTTAAAGTCATACAATTGAAATTATCATTGATAATAAGTAAAGCAGAAGTCAGAAAAAAAACTCATTCAAGAGGGACAAGTGGAGGAATTGAAGCACAATTTATTACAAATTAAGAGTAGAAACTATTAAAAGATTATGTTTATAGATCACCAAACACATTGGAGTGTCGAGATAGCGCCGGTCAAAGTAGTAGGCAGTGATTCAGCTCCCAAAAAAAACAGGTTGATCCTTTATATTAAATGTTAAAACATAATACAAATGTAAGAAATGGTATTTTGTGTGATTCATTCAATTGTTGGAATCATTTTGTGTGTGACCTAACTGAAAAAAGTGCCGAATGGATCTGCCCAAGATGTGCTGATGGCCACCTCAATATGACAGGTAACATCATAAAACCTGACAAAGTATCCAATGAAGATAGAAATTCTTTGTTGTTAATTATTGCTGAGCTATAAAAGGACTTAAAAATTCTGCGTGATGAAAATAGAGGACTCAAGCTTAACTTGAAAGAAAGTGATCAGCAGGCACTTCTTAATATTTCTAAACCCACGAAAGGACTGCTAGAATATGAGGTTAGGACTATAATGGTTCACAATAACAAGCCTAGTAGTAGATGAGTTCCTGCAAATCGAAGGGGAGCTCTTACAAATCTATGAACAATAAATATTAGCATGACTTTGTTCTACCAATTAATAATAAATATAATTCATTTCAAAACAAAGATATGCTCTACAACATGACAATCGTGACCTCAGCACCTGTTTCACCACATGTGCCATATGGATTCTTCCCCCAGTCACCAATGTCTCAGAACTCCACAGGTGGGAACTAGAACTACAACATGTCCTTGATTCTTGCCAGCCTTCTGGCCTTAATTTACGTTATTTCTTCTGTTTCAGCATTTCTCCACAGTAACTACTCTTTTCTTCACTCTGTTTTAGTTGTCTACATCTTTCATTGTCTTTAACTGTCTATTTTCCACCCCCACCCTCCCCTCCCCGCCTCTGTTACACACAATGCACTTAGCTTTTCACTCTTATTAGCTCATACATGATGTTTAAGCAGTAATCTCTGTCTAGCACATTACCCTGTCTTCCACCTCTAAACTCTCATGTTTTCAAATCTCATCTGGTGCAGTCCCCAACAATCAGTTTTCCCTTCTCATCCCATGCGGGTTTAAGTCTCCCCCGACCTGTGGTTCTGCGTGACTTTCCCAAAATCTACTCCTTTTCCTAAATCTCTCCAGTCCTTTTCCTTCACCCCCCCTTCCTTCCCCTTAAACCCTTCTGCCTGAAGAATGGGCTACTGGCTGCAAAAGCTTGCCTAATTACAACCTTCTTTTATGTGTGTGTTCTCCTGCCACTTGGTGAGAAGATTTTTTATATATCCAATTAAATTATTTTGTCAAAACTCTCTTAAGCACCTTAAGAATGTTACTTTAATTAACACCAATAGTTGTGGCAAAGATTAGCATACTAAGCATGGCCAGCATTTCAACGAATTAGGTAAACGTGTTTTAAGTGATATAATTCTCAGAATGGTATTGGATTGGCTTGGGAAGATAGAGAGACCAATACTCTGTTTGGATTATGTTCCAACTGAGATAACAAAAAACTTATAGACAAAGACTGGGTGGGATGTTCCACTAATATAAGGACACAACCTGGTCAACTTTTACATGGTAACATTAGGTATTGTCAACTATGTAAACATGCAAATAAAGCAACACCAAAAATAGAGTTTAAAATAGGCTTGCTCCACATTCAGGGTATGGGTGATAGAAACTTAATATTTAACAAATTTACAAATGAAAATTTGGTGAATATTTTATGTTTAAGTGAACACTGGTGTAAAGAGGATGTGCTTGAGTACAAAAAACTGAGCCACTGGGACTCGCTTCACCTGTTTTCAGGAAACCTGTTTTGTCTGGTGTCAGAAGGAGGCAAACGCAAAAGTGTAGTGGTCTCTTAATCAATGGGTGGCAACGTGCTCGCCTCCTATGCACGCGGGCCAGGGTTCGATTCTCAGCCAGGTTGGAGACTTTCTCCGATCAGGGACTGGGTGTTGTGTTGTCCTCATCATTATTTCATCCTCATCACCAGTGCGGAAGTTGCCCAATGAGGCGTCGACTGAAATAAGACTTGCACTTGGCGGCCGAACTTCCTTGGATAGAGCCTCCCAGCCAACAATGCCATATGCTCATTTCACTTCATTTCATCGGCAGCAGTTCAAACGTATGATGAATGATGGTACCCCTTAGGGAAATGGCAGCAAGGAACAGGAAAGGATAACAGGTGCACTCACTGTGTATGCCTGGGGGCCTCATTCAACATGTTGAGGAGGCTATTCCAGCAGCCATTGAGGGAACTGGGTGCAACCAACTGCAGACTGTGGAGCACTTCGGAACAAATGATACCTGTCGTCTGTGCTCCGAAGTCGTTCTGGGTCATTCCAGAAACTGGCAGAGAAAGTTGAGAATACCAGCCTTGCGCATGGAGTTTCAATGAAGGTCACAATTTGCGGCATTGTCTCCAGAACTGATCGTGGCCATTTGGTTCAGAGTCGAGTGGAAGGACTGAACCAGAGACTTCGAAAGTTTTGTGACAAGTTAGGCTGCAACTTCCTGGCCTTGCACCATATGGTAGAGAACTACAGAGTCCCTTTAACAGGTCAGGTGTGCACTAAACATCAGAAGCTGCAACTAAGGAAGCTGACTGAGTGTGCACTGCACACAAGGTGTTTTTAGACTGGGTGACTCTCCATCCAATCCTGATAATGATGGCTGTAGGAAACACAGAAGTATCAGTGTAAGATTGAAAGAAATGCCTCCCACAAGTAGAGCATTAAAATCCTAATGGTAAACTGCCAAAGTATTCTTAATAAAGTGCCAAAGTTTAAAGTGCTCATGAAAAGCAGTGAAGCTCACATAATACTGGGTACAGAAAGCTGGTTGAAACCTGAAATTGATAGCAGTGAGATTTTTGGGGAAAATTCAAATTTAGGGCCTACATCAAATGGGAAATGGAAGTGGTGTATTTGTCGCAGTACACAAACAACTCAAATCCATCGAGATAGAAATGAAGCTGCATGTGAGTTTGTTTGGGCAAGACTCAGTATCAAGGATGGGCATAAAATGATAATTGGATCCTTCCATCGGTCACCAGGCTCATCTTCAGACGTAACTGAAAAATTCAAAGAAAACCTCAGTTCACTTGTATGTAAGTTCCCCAATCATACTGTAATCATCAGTGGAAATTTTAATCATCCAATAATTAACTAGGAAAATTACAATTTTGTTACGTGGTGGGCATGATAAGACATCCTGTGAAACTTTACTAAATGCCTTCTCTGAAAACTACCTAGAACAGATAGTTAAGAACCCCACTCATGATGGAAAAATATTGGATCAAAAGGCAACAAAAAGACCTGGTCTCTTTGTGGATGTCCACATCAAAAATGGTATCAGTGACCATGAAGAGGTTGTGGCAACAATGATTACCAAAGTACAAAGGACAACTAAAACAAGCAGAAAGATATGTATGTTTGTAAACTACACAAAAAATCAGTAATATCTTATCTCGATGAGGAATTTGAACTTCAGCACAGGTCAGGGGCATGCAACTTACAGAAACCCAGGCTCAAGTTTAGAAGAATAGCTGACCACACACTAGATAGATATGTATCCAGTAGAACAGTGTATAATAGGAGGGAACCTCCTGGTATATGATCACTGCAAGGAAACTTCTGAAGAAACTGAGGTTTCTGCATAATAGGTGTCAACAGAGCAATGCGTGATGCCTTTAATGACTACCGTAACAGAATATTATCAAGTGAAATTTTACAAAACCCAAAGAAATTCTGTTTGTATGTAAAGGTTTTTAGTGGCACCAAAGTTAGTACCCAGTCCCTAGCGAATGAGGCAGGAACTGAAATTGAGGGTAACAAAGCAAAAGCTGAACTGTGTTTTCAAATGTTCCTTTAGAAAAGTAAACCCAGGAAAATTGTTCCAATTTAATCCTCGCACCACTGAAAAGATGAATGAAGTAAGTATTAGTGATGTTGAGAAACAGCTGAAATTGTTAAAACTGAACAAAGCTCCAGGTCATGATGGAATCCCTGTCAGATTCTATACTGAATTTGCGGCTGTTAGCTCCTCTTCTCACTATAATCTATCATAGATCCCTGGAACAAATAACTGTGCACAGTTCTCAGAAAAAGGCACAGCTCACAACCATCTACAAGAAGGGCAGTAGAAGTGATCCTCAAACTACCGTCCAATATCCTTGCCATCGATTTGTTGTAGTATCTTAGAGCATATTCTGAGCTCAAACATAATGAGGTATCTTGAACAGAATGACCTCCTCAATGCCTACCAGTGTGGTTTTTGAAAACATCGATCATGTGAAGCCTAACTCGCACTTTTTTCATGACATACTGAAAACTTTGGATCAAGGCAACCAATAGATGCAGTGTTTCTTGATTTCCAAAAATCGTTTGACTCAGTACCACACCTATGCTTATTGTCAAAAGTACGATCATTTGGGGTATCAAGTGTAATTTGTTACTGGACTGAGGACTTTTTGGTAGAGAGGACACAGCATGTTATCTTGGATGGAGAGTCATCATCACATGTAGAAGTAACTTTGGGTGTGCCCCAGGGAAGTGTGTTGGAACCATTGCTGTTCATGTTGTATATTAATGACCTTGCAGGCAATATTTATAGTAAAATCAGGCTTTTTGCAGAGGATGCAGTTATCTACAATGAAGTTCTATCTGAAAGAAGCTGCATAAATATTCAGTCAGACCTTGACAAGATTTTAACATGGTGCAGAGATTGGCAACTTGCTCTCAATGTTCAGAAATGCAAAATTGTGCACTTCACAAAACGAAAAAAATGTAGTATCCTATCTCTAGAATATCAATGAGTCACTGTTGGAATTAGCCACTCACACAAATACCTGGGTTTAACACTTTGAAGAGCAAAAAGTGGAATGATCACAGAGGTTTAGTCATGGGTTAAGCAGGTGGTAGACTTAGGTTTATTGGTAGAATTCTGGGGAAGTGCCATCAGTCTACTAAAGAGATTGCTTATAAATCACTTGTGCAACCCATCATAAAATATTGCTCAAGTGTGTGGGACCCGTACCAGGTAGGACTAACAGGGGATACTGAACATACACAGAAAAGGGCAGTATGAATGGTCATATGTTTGTTTAATCAATGGGAGATGTAACAGAGATATTGAAGGAACTCAACTGGAAGACTCGAAGATACGATGTAAACTATTACGAGAAAGTCTACTAACAAAGTCTCAAGAACCAGCTTTAAATGATTACTCTAACTACTACCCCCTACATATTGCTCACATAGGGATCTTGAGGATAAGATTAGAATAATTACTCCATGCACAGAGGCATTCAATCAATCATTCTTCCTGCAGTCCATATGTGAATGGAACAGGAAGAAACCCTAATAACTGGTACAATGGGACTTACCCTGTGCCATGGACCTTACAGTGGTTTGTAGAGTAGGGGCCTATAAATGTTGATGTAGAAAGTACTGGATGACTACACATTTATTAGTTGCTAGAGAACATCACTTACAGGTGGGGTAGAAATATATGCAAAAACATATCTTACACCAAAATATGGTACCTTGGATCTCAACACTCTCTGCGATGAACTACGTTTTGAAATATCAGGTTTAGTAACTGAGGGTCTTAAGCTAGTTATAGTAGTAGTAGGCCATCTAGTCGTGAAAACCATGTCCTCCTTGAGACACATGAGAACCTTTTAAAGCACACTTTTCATACTAAAATGTGAAAAATATAGTATTATCATCAGTTGGGGATGTCAATTCAAGTCTTGATATGTTGCAGGACAAGAAAAGCTGTGACAGAGCTCATAAATTTGCTTAAACAATATAACTTACATTATGTTAACTGTAAACCTGCAAGGGGCTCTGCTTGTCTTGACAATGTGTTTACAAATATTAAAAAAAATTGTATGTCCACTGATTTAATTAGTTTCCCTTCCTCACATCATGATGCAGTACGTATTAGTCTTAGTAATGTAAATTCAGTCTGCATTGACATAAAATTCAAAATTGTGACTACCAGATTGATGTGTAGTGAGAGGATGTATTGGTTTAGACATGCCCTCACTTGCTCTAGTTTGAACTTCTTTTGTGGTAGAATTCAACATTGTTCCTCTGATTTTGTTTTCACTGAGTGCATCATTGATATCTAAATCGCAAATTCCTACCAAGTCTTTGAACTAAGGAAGTTTAATAGACTAAGTGTGGACTTTAAAGAATTGCCTGTAAATGAATTTGAGGCTAAATTGTATAAGCTACAACAACAATCCTTATTACAGTTTTTTAGATGATGACAGTACTGCTTCCTAACATACGGTTACTACTTTTACCTATTTGATGTACACCAAATACCTGATACAATAGGTAGCGTAGAATTTTATGCTCCTGACTTTGCTTATAATTGTAATGCGTCGAATGACAATATTTTTTTTTTATTATTACTACTTTATAATGCGTACCTACTGTCCATAACACTACTCAACTCAAGGAAAATAGTTTGCAGTAGATTTTTTACACATTATTTTGCTGACACGCATGTATGATTCAGATGCATACGAACAATTTGGGCACTAACATTTTTTCGCTGTTTGTCATCACTGACGGCTAACACAAGGAAAAAATAAGTTATCACTAATTAAAGAAAAACGCTTTTACCAATTCCAGCTAGCGCTTTTTAAATATTTTATTTTAAAGTAGTGACAGAAGTGTTCCGAGATATCACAACAAATGGCCCTGAGGGCAGACAAGGT
The DNA here is from genome assembly GCF_023864275.1 of Schistocerca cancellata. Classification (NCBI taxonomy): domain Eukaryota; kingdom Metazoa; phylum Arthropoda; class Insecta; order Orthoptera; family Acrididae; genus Schistocerca; species Schistocerca cancellata. The sequence continues at coordinate 860,840,949 of NC_064627.1, read as the reverse complement.
AATGATACTCCAGAAAACAAAATTTCAGAGTCCTCTTTGTACGGTAACCTATCCTCTGCAAACCAAACTGAAATACATGGCGTAGACATTACTATTATTTGCAATGCTTCATAAACGCATGTACTGGAGTATAGAATTCTGCAGTTCTGGTACCGGTAATACAATACGAAAAACAAAAACATCGCTGTGATCCCTCAGCACACCATTAGCTGTCGCTATAATGTGGATATAATCATGTTGTCATTCGTGCATAGATGAATTACATTGAAATCATATTGTACGAGTCAAAAGTCAATATAATATCCTGTCGATAAAATCTGCAGTTGCCACTTTTGTACATCAATTCGTGTATCCTTACTGCACAATGTTTCTACTATATTTATGAATTTAAATCTACAGTGCTATCAAGGCGTGATCACCAGTCACGAGAAAACACCTGTCGAAAATTGCATTCACCTGACGTAAAATCGATGTTTAATAAAACTCGTTAGAAAAACAAATGAACGAATATTATACATACAACGCAAAAAAATTGAACACATAGTGAAATATAAAACGCTCAAGAACTGGGCAGTTTCTCTCTCGTGTGTGTGTTTTATTGTACTAGTATTTTTGCGGCACAATGACTGGAGATACAATACCATTGTCAAAACGATTTCCACAGAAATTGTGGGATATCATAAACAACTGTGAGTCAGACGCAATTCGTTGGGGGCAACAAGGAAGAAGTATTGTTGTGGACTACAATGTATTTCGCGATCAATATCTTAACTGCACAGCACCATTGTTCAAAACAAGAAATATAACTAGCTTTGTTAGGCAGTTGAATCTGTACGGTTTTCGGAAGATTGTTGCTCGTGGTAACCCTTCTGGTCGGAGTCTTGATGTTCACGAGTTCCAGCACAAGTATTTTCGCCTTGGACGGGAAGACTTACTAGTATACGTCACCAGAAATTATACTAAACCCCTGGAAAAACTGGAAGAGATTAAAATAGAAAATCCTATCTCTGTGGAAAACGAGACGAAATACGGATCTACGTTAATGAGATGTCGGGTAATATTTCGTTTCTTTGTGTGTTACCTTTTTTAAAAATTATTAAAAACTGTTTAATAGTGCTAATGGCGTTGTTGCCAGATTAAATTGAGATAATTACCCAATATTGCATGGCGAAAAAACACTTTGTAAACATTAAAAATTATAGATATTATGGTGGTGTCTGAAAGCGCGATAACGGTATATATAAATGTAACCGATGTTGTTGCCTGTTACAGCTTTTAACAAATTTTTGTTACCTCTAGGTTATTCGTAAACGTCGTTGTATGTTTGCAAACTTCACATAACAACAAATGCACAATTCTTTTGCCATAAGGACACTCAGTTTGTTGACGTAGAACGTCTGTAAGTTCTATTTAGTGTATGCATTGAATGTTTATTGACTTGATTTTGCGGATCAATAAATATAATAATGATATGAGCGGAATTCTAAAAATATCGAACCATTCTTCACTGCCGAACTACGAACACGGGGCTGAAATAGCGAACAGTTCGTTAAAAATCGAACATCTGACAATCCAGGTTGCAATGCAGACAAAAAAAAAAAAAAAAAACTTATGCGAAGGTTCCTTGTTTACCAACAGAATTATTGACTAGAATCTCGAGTAACATTTTCAATACAATTTCCATGCTTGCCGGATATTTTAATTTTTTGTCACAATAGAAACCACGCTTCCTCATTGTCTACGTTTCAGCACAATGTAAGATGACACTATGCAAACAGTTTATCAACTTTTCCTCAAATTTTAGCCATTGGTTTTTTTACTGAATGCTTCTTTGGCCATTGCTACCCTGATTAATTTCTGTGCAGCACTTCCAGTCGGTTTCTCTTCTGCTTCGCAGGTAGTAATTCTTGTCATGCTACTAACAGTGGAAGCTCACTGTTGGCCAGTGTGAGAAATTGAAGTAAAAGATAGAAAGGATTCATCCGTATGAAATTATTTTCATCAGTTTTTATTGCGTTAGCAAGTGCGTTGTATGTCCGTATCATGTAGCCTATTTTTACACCTCCAACGATATACGTGGCGAGTCGCCGAAATTTGACAGAGACAGGGAATAAGATTATAACATCACATTTAAATTAGGGACTATACCCAAGATGGCGCGTAGCGAGTGAATAGTGCTCAGTACAGCTCGCCAGTTTACGCTTAAGTTTAGGTGTTCTGTACCAGTGCTGCTGTTCAGAAGCTCTCCAAATCACTTGTTGAGTGTTTATAAACGGTATTACACTTCCTCCTTTTGGTCTGTGTGTGTGTGCCGTTTAAAATAACGGTAAGACGACGAGGCACGCCACAGGCAAAGTCAGCAGCGCGGTTGCCCAGCCAATCACTACAGAGGCGGCCGCGCCGGCCGGCATCCTAGCGGACGTTGCGAGTTCCTCTGCGCTGAGGTGGTCAGCTCTACAGCACGCCGACACATCAGACCCACTGTGCAAGCCATCACCTACGTCGTCTCTACCATAATGCTCGGGAAAATCCAGAGCACCATTGAACTTGACAAGAAGGGTTGTTTGTGCCCTAGACTCCGTTGCCGTAGCTAAGAGAAAGTACGTATCCTTGGGAGGAAAAAAAGAGTTATTAACAGAACGGATGAGACTGAACGGTACTGAAGACGTAATAACTTTAGTCTTCGGTGTACCAGAAGAACATTTTGAAAAAAAAAAAAAAAAAAAAAAGCAGACGAAGTATTATTCAAAATCGCACGTGAAAAATTAGGTGTACAAGTCTTGAATTTTGAATTTGATATTGGTAGGAGTCACAGAGTAGGACGCATGGTGCCAGATTTCAGAGAACTGTGGGCCCATCATAACATTAAGGGGTCATTCCATGTTAAAGAGACTTTGTGACAAAAAAATTAAAATGACAATATTACAAATATAACCTTAAAAATGCCAAGTTAAAAGTATATTTGTTCATTGCAAAATAATCATGAATATGAAAAAAATAAATTTCTACCTTCACTAAGTGTTTAAAGTGCACTACTCTATGGCACCAAAGAGAGGCATGTTTTATGCTATTTCCAGATGAATATTAGTTGTGTTATCTATGGCTGATTGTTCTATTGTTGCAAAGAATATTGAAGTCAACATTGTTATAGCTCATAATAATTCATTTTGCTGAGGTAAGCTAATGCATTTCTTTATTTTGTTAGTTTTATAATATATATGCAGCTTGTAACACCCGTAACAAAAAAGATACAAAAGTTTTATTTGTAATCTAGTAAATTTGTTCTGTGCAATACCTTTCTGTAAAAGTGAGGTTATGCACATGTTTTACAATATCATACCATTACATGGCATTTTGAAATCTTATTTAACACTCTTAGAGCTGTTACGGGTGTTACTAATTTTTGTTTCGGGTGTTACTTAACACATGCGTAACACCCGTAACTTGAATTGGAAGGTTTAATGCCACCTTAATCTTTAGTAGGCCTAGGCCCTACATTTAAATTATCACCAAATGGTATTATTACTAATGAATAAAGTTTCTTAACTATGTTTATGACATATGAAAACAGTTTTGCCAGCCGGTGTGGCCGTGCTGTTCTAGGCGCTTCAGTCTGGAACCGCGTGACTGCTACGGTCGCAGGTTCGAATCCTGCCTCTGGCATGGATGTGTGTGATGTCCTTAGGTTAGTTAGGTTTAAGTAGTTCTAAGTTCTAGGGGACTGATGACCACAGTCCCATGGTGCTCAGAGTCATTTTTGAAAACAGTTTTAAGCATGAAAACTAAAATTTTTATTCCACTGCATACCTTTGTTTAAGCACTACACATACATTATAAAAGTTAATTAGGGCATTAACCTGACTCAACTGACATCCTCCTAAAAAGTTAATTAAGCCCAAAATTAGATTACATATAGTTTATGTTTTCCATTCTAACTTTTCCAAGAACAACAATATTGCTAACCTCAGTTTTAAATTTTATATAGGCCCAGTAAACTGCTCATTGAGGCAGATTCTAGTCATTCACAAGAGCCTATGCTTAACAATGTCTTTTACTTTTATCTCTCTGGACAGAGTTATGTTTATACATATATACGCCTACATTATCATGATTTCTGTCTTCGGAGACCATGGCACCAGTACCAGCAAGGGAAAGAGTGGAGAAGTACCAAGAAAAGATGAAAGAAAACCATGAAAACAGAGAAGCTTACTTGAAGAAAGAACGAGACGAATTAAGAAGATTGCAGGTTAAAAAAAAAAATTGAATAATAATCAACGTCTTAGAGATAAGAATCGAAGAAAAGTAAGAGAGAGAGCATTCAGAGAAAAGAAAAAACTAGAACTCGCAAGATCAAAAGTTCCAAATGAATCTTCTCCTATTGGGACTTACAAGTGTTAAAGACATTTGGCAAAGCTGTGAAGAAAGTGTTGAAGGTACTTCCAAAAAGCCCCAGTAAAAAATCTGGTGTTATTAAAAAGATAGTTTCCGATATAATTGGCTCTGAAACTTTGGATTGACAGTTGAATGGAATTTTTTTGCCAGTTCACATGGTAAAGGAGCCATGTATGGCATAGGAGGTGCACTGAAGAGGAGTGTGTAGACATCTGTTAGATCTAGGAAAGTTATTATTAACAACGCAATTGACTTTTATGACTACACTCTGAAGAATTTTTCTAAAATTAAGGTACTATGGGTTGATAAGATAGCAGTGGAGCATAACATTCCTATTTTGGATGAAAGGTGGAAAAATTTACAAGCAATTCCTCAAATCCAGGGCTGCCATCACTTTCGGGCTTATAACACAACTGATTTGCTGGTTTCAGAAACAGCAGAGTCATTAATGACAAGGATGTCAGTATTTATTACTGAGGATGCCAAAGTTAAAACATTACATGCAAAAAGATGCATAAACTTCTATGAAGTGTGCAGTTCTGATGATTCTGACAAGGAGACTGTTTCACCATCTGAATCACAAGACAATATTGGAAGTGCTTGTGAGTTAAGCCTAACTAATAAAATTGAAAAGTCTGATTTAAAATTTGGGTTATTTGTCTTGGTTGACATTCCAAGTGACATAAAGAAGCCAACCCTATCCAAAATTCAACACCGTTACTTGGGAATCTGCCCGAGTGAGGTTGATGTGAAAATAATGTTTCTGAAGTCAGTAGGAAAAAGTAAAACACTTTCTAAACTAGATGAAACTGATGTTTGTTTTGTGAAATTCAGTCAAGTAAGGCAACAACACCAGAAATCAAACAAGGTAACCGTTTGTACTATGAGTTCAATTTTGAATTGGATGTTGCTGGAAAAGTTTATTAAATGAAGTTTTTAAACCAATCAATAAAAAGAAAACATTTTTATCATAAATTTATTAGGCCTACAAAATGAGGTAAATGTTAAGTAAGTAACGATATCTTGGCCTAGTTGTACTATAAAACTGTAACAAAATTTTTTGTGTAATAAATAGCTTTATCCTTCAGATATGTTCTCTTAAGTACATACTTTTATTCCAAATGAACTGCAATACTTCTTTTCTTTTTATGCAATTGTAAGAGGTAGATTTATTCCTTCAAGAATCAAATCTGATGCATCTATGTAACACCCGTAACATTTAATGTAATGCCCGTAACAGCAAAAAATATATATATACTGAGTTACGATGTCCAAAAAAATAAAAATTTATATTTCAAAATAAAATTTGGGGCAATACCTCTTGACAGTTGTTTTACAAGAATAAAAGCTTCGTCAAGTTTGCAGAAATTAGAGAATTCCCTAACAGGGACCAGGTCTACTTTTGGTAACACCCGTAACACTACTTTTTTGATTAATAACCAGGAGAACAATAAAACAATTCCAGTATCAACATTTCTAACATGAAATACAATGTAAGCCTTAAAAGTTTTCAATATTAAATTCAATAAATATTTTTCCTTACATTATTTTTCCTGATTTTAAGGTGTGTACATGTAACACCCGTAACTATGGAATTGCCCTAAGGTCATATCGGAAACGTTACGAAATCTTTGGAAGAAATTAGCAAAATCGGAAGTGACCATACTTGCAGTGGAACGAGGCAGTAATTGAACAGTGCGATCTCCCAGTTCGTGTTGCAGAATGCGTGGACCAGGCATAGCAGGATAATCGTGAAGACAGCTACGGCAAAGCACTCAGTGAACAACACGTGGAACGTAGAAGCTTTAAACTGTGCGCGCCCAAAGCGATATTTTGTAAAGAAACATTTTATTTTGTAGTATTTTTCTTGTAAACAGTTCCCTATTATCCAGAATGAGATTTTCACTCTGCAGCGGAGTGTGTGCTGATATGAAACTTCCTGGCAGATTAAAACTGTGCAGGAGAGCTGCTGTAAAGTTTGGAAGGTAGGAGACGAGGTACTGGCAGAAGTAAAGCTGTGAGGACAGGGTGTGAGTCGTGCTTGGGTAGCTCAGTTGGTAGAGCACTTGCCCGTGAAAGCCAAAGGTCCCAAGTTCGAGTCTCGGTCCGGCACACAGTTTTAATCTGTCACAAGTTTCAGTTCCCTATTATCGTTATTTGTTTGTTTAGGTTAACTAGCAGCGTCAGCTGTGTCAGAGCAGAAGGGCACGTGAACACCTAACTTTTGACACCTTGTGGATTTATTGGTTGTTTTTCTTTGAATGTTGTTAAACATAACATAGATGAGGTAATCTGAAATAAACAACCCTTAAATCTACCGCACTACTGCTCTTGTATAATCTGTGAAACTTGGCATCAGTGCTGTGAGCACATGTTCAGTTGTACACGTTTTGAGTAGCTTCTGCACATGCACAGCTGGTATGACGAAACTGCCTTATGGGTCAAATACATATGGATTTGATTAACAATGTGCACGGTTTGTGGCATGCACAGCTATGCATTACCACTCACCTACACATTTAAGTTGATGCCGCTAGGTGATAGCACTCTGTGGCAGACAGTGATCTTCGCTCATTTGGCAGTTGGCATAAAGTCTGTTAGATGATAGCAAACTCCTCAGATACACACATCAAAAAAGGTTTTGCATCACCCCAGTTCTGACAGTTCTGGAACCTGTACAGAAAATTGGAATAGAGATCAACATAAACCATTTCTGCAATTTTTATTGCTCATTAAAACCATACACTGCATGTTGTACCACTATACAGCGAGACCTTCAGAGCTGGTGGTCCAGATTGCTGTACACACCAGTACCTCTAAAACCCAGTAGCACGTCCGCTTGCATTGATGTATCCCTGTATTCATCATGGCATACTATCCACAAGTTCATCAAGGCACTGTTGGTCCAGATTGTCCCTCTCCTCAATGGTGGTTAGGTATAGATCCCTCGGTTGGTAGGTCACATCGTCCATAAACAGCCCTTTTCAATCTATCCCAGGCATGTTCGATAGGGTTCATGTCTTGAGAACAAGCTGGCCACTCTAGTTGAGTGATGTCGTTATCCTGAAGGAAGTCATTCACAAGATGTGCACGATGGGGGCGCGAATTGTCATCCATGAAGACGAATTCCTCGCCAATATGCTGCTGATATGGCCGCACTATCAGTCGCAGGATGGCATTCACGTATTGTACAGCTGTTACGGCACCTTCCATGACCACCAGCAGCGTGCATCGGCCCCACATAATGCCACCCCAAAACAGCAGGGAACCTTGACCTTGCTGCACTCGCTGGACAGTGTGTCTAAGGTGTTCAGCCTGACCGGGTTGCCTCCAAACATGTCTCCGATGATTGGTTGAAGGCATATGCGACACTCATCGGTGAAGAGAATGTTATGCCAATCCTGAGCGGTCCATTTGGCATGTTATTCGGTCCATCTGTACTGTGCTGCATGGTGTCGTAGTTGCCAAGATGGATCTCACCATAGATGTCAGGAGTGAAGTTGCACATCATGCAGCCTATTGCACACAGTTTGAGTTGTAACACGATGTCCTGTGGCTGTACCTGTATCTCCTCCATGTCTGAACAACATCGCTTTGGTTCACTCCGAGACGCCTAGACACTTTCCTTGTTGAGAGCCCTTCCTCTCACAAAGTAACAATGCGGACGTGATCAAACAGTGGTATTTACCGTCTAGGCATGGTTGAATGACAGACATCACGAGCCGTGTACCTCCTTCTTGGTGGAATGACTGGAACTGATCGGCTCTCATACCCCCTCCGTGTAATAGGCACTGCTCATGCATGGTTGTTTACATCTTTGGGTGGGTTTAGTGACATCTCTGAACATTCAGAGGGACTGTGTCTGTGATCCAATATTCACAGTCAGTGTCAATCTTCAGAAGTCCTGGGAACCAGGGTGATGCAAAACTTTTTTGATGGTGTATGTCAGTTCTCTCACTATATTGTAAAATTAGATCTGATGTCATTCTTATTTTATTATTAATATTACAATATCAGAGAAGGAAAGTTGCTGCTCACCATATAGCGGAGATACTGAGTCACGATAGGCACAATAAAAAGATTCACACAATTAAAGCTTTCGGCCATTAAGGCCTTTGTCAGTAGTAGACACACATACATACACATACACACACTTACACACACACAAATAAATGCAACTTGCACACACATCTGCAGTCTCAGAGAGCTGAGATCACACTTCGAACAGCAGCACCAGTGCATGATGGGAGTGGCAACTGGGTGGGGGTAAGGAGGAGGCTGGGGTGGGGAGGGGGAGGGATAGTATGGTGGGAGTGGCGGACAGTCAAGTGTTGCAGTTTATACGGAGAGAAGCTGCAGAGGGGGGTGGGGGTAAGTAGCAGAAAGGAGAGAAAATAAAAGACTGGGTGTGGCAGTGAAATGACGGCTGAGTAGTGCTGGAATGGGAACAGGGAGGGGGATGGATGGGTGAGGACAGTGACTAACGAAGGTTGAGGCCAGGAGGGTTATGGGAACTTAGGATGTATTGCAGGGAAAGTTCCCACCTGTGGTATTCAGAAAAGCTGGTGTTTGTGGGAAGGATCCATATGGCACAGACTGTGTAGCAGTCATTAAGATGAGGGTTATCATGTTTGGCAGTGTGTTCAGCAACAGGGTGGTCCACTTGTTTCTTGGCCACAGTTTGTCGGTGGCTGTTCATCCAGACATACAGCTTGTTGGTTGACATGCCTACATAGAATGCAGCACAGAGGTTGCAGCTTAGCTTGTAAATCACATGACTGGTTTCATAGGTAGCCCTGCCTTTGATGGGATAGGTGATGTTAGTGACTGGACTGGAATAGGTGGTGGAAGGAGGATGTATGGGGCAGGTCTTGCATCTAGGTCTATTACAGGGGTATGGGCTATGAGGTAGGGGATTGGGAGCAGGGGTTGTGTAATGATGGATGAGTATATTGTGTAGGTTCAGTGGACAGTGGAATACCACAGTAGGAGGGGTGGGAAGGATAGTGGGCAGGGCATTTCTCATTTCAGGGCATCACGAAAGGTAATCGAAACCCTGGCGGATAATGTAATTCAGTTGCTCCAGTCCCGGATGGTACTGAGTTACAAGGGGAATGCTCCTCTGTGGCCAGACTGTGGGACGAAAATTTATTTAATAAAGGTTGCGAGAAGCCAGAGAACAACTAGGCGAAGAACTTGAACAATGGAAAGAAAACATTGAGAGCTTTTTAAATCTATCTCGAGAAGATTTGCGTTCCACGCAAGGAAATGAACCCATAACAAGATCTATCAATGAAGCTACATTATTTAACCGATCAAGTACAGAAAGGGACATTAATGCTCACGTTCGTTTTTGCAATCAACATCAATCAGGTGGTGGGAGACTGGAAAGATAAGGCATGGGAGATTTGTTTTTGTACAAGGATGGGAGGATAACTACGGTCAGGGAAGGCTTCAGTGAGACCCTTGGTATATTTTGAAAGGGACTGCTCGTTACTGCAATTGTGATGACCACGGGTGGCTAGGCTGTATGGAAGGGACTTCTTGGTATGGAATGGGTGGCAGCTGTCAAAGAGGAGGTATTGCTAGTGGTTAGTAGGTTTGATATTATCGGAGGTACTGATGTAGCCATCTTTGAGGTGAAGGTCAACATATAGGAAGGTGGCTTGTTGGGTTGAGTAGAACCAGATGAAGCAAAGGTGGGAGAACAATTAATATTATTGACAGTGGCTGCAGTTGTATAAATTTGTTCATAATCATAAATGTTTCAGAGAGTTGCTATTTCATACTTTCAAGTTTATCTGAATAAAAAAAAAAAATTGTGAACATCTAAAATGTATACTCACAAGCCGCCACTAGACACAACCTTACATATACTGTGACTGTTGCTGTTTGTTTACTTTTGTGTTATTAATTTATTCCAGTTCCAGTATAATCAGGTGTTCTTACTGTTTTCTCTATTATTGTTGTTATTATTATTTTGTTTTCAGTATAATAACTCCTGTATTACCATTGTCTCATACTATTGTACACTGCTCATCTTGTTGCTGTGTTTTATTGATCTCTAAAAAAACTTACACAACTTCAACTTGTACACTGTGAGTCAGACATGTATACCCAACCCTGAACTTCTCACTTCCTGTGACCATTTTCTCCCACTTCCCCCCAGACTTTTACAGTTACATTTGCCTCCCTCTTCCGCTGCCCACCACCTTCCACAAGGTGCTGGGCAACAAATGACTCTGTGACAACTGTCTCCTCTACCTGCCAGCTAATACAAGAAACAACTTTTGACAGCTCTACCCTACAGCTCGCTCACTCAAATGTGCGGTCTTTACCAGCCCACCTGACTGTGTTCTGCTGCATATTTCAGGGCCTCAGCTTTTATGTAATACTCCTGTTGGAGACATGGCTGTAGCTGAGTATTCCTTCCTGTTCTGTGAGCCTTGACAGATACATTTTTTTGGAGGTGTGACAAGATGTAGCAAATGAAAGAGAGGTGTGGCAAACTTGCCCTCCCAGGTCATGCTCACATCCAAAAATGAGGACTAACATCCCACATACATGTTCATTGAAATTAAGCTGCTTGGTAGATGGAATTATCCACCAATGTGTAAAGCTTGTGGAATACCATTCTCAGTACAATCTATTTTAACTACATGTATTTCATATGTAGGTGTAAGGGCAACTGTCAGTTTTGCAGTAGACTGGCCCACCATCCTAGCTAACAATAGAGTCAGTGTTTACACACATTGTAAAATTTTGTGAAGTATCAGGCCACCTACCTAAAGTTTTGGGAGAGGAGATCAATGAGATCTGAGTGGACGGCTCAGCCCCTGTTTTTCCTTTCAGTAGCCAGCCAACCATATAACAGACAGTGTGTCACTAAGACTTTTTTTACCAAATGATCTCAGGATACAAACTACGTACTTGTCGAAAAAGTCTAGTAATGTGTGTCTTGAGGAAATATTGCAGTATATTTGCTTGTGAGAACAGATATTCAAACCAACTTAAGTGTGTGGGAAGTCATTAGCCATGAATTTGTGAAATAATCTTTGGGGACTGATGCCTCAAATTATAAACTTTATTGATATGAATACACACACTAATCAGAGAACACTGGAGACCAGAGTACATGAGACAAGACAATAGTAGGCACAGAAAGGCAAAGACAATGATTTTTCTCAAGAGAGACACTTGTTCATTGTTTTTAATATTGATTTGGCAGTCAGTGTTGGTTTTGGTGATCGATGCTGCTCCAGGTCTCACTCCCTCCAGTGCAGAGCACCATGGGGTGAGTAGGAATGGAATTCTATTCAGATATGTAATGTTGAAGAAATACTGGAGGATGAAGAGTTGTGCCATAGTGGCAGCAGGTTGGATCATCAGCGATGCTTGAACCAGCGGAACGGACATTGAAATCAGCCATTGAAGTTGTATTATCTTAATGAAGTTCCTTGGTGATGGAGCTGGAAATGGTTGAAGAATCCTTAGGTCATGAAGGAAAGTTATCATCCTCCTGTTCTAAACTTGATAGAGTTGAGGTGCAGAACCAATACCATTGAAGGTTTGCCTTTCATTAAGATGGAAAATGTCAATCCCCAGATGATGGATGACTTTGTAGGAGCCAGAATAAGGTGGTTGGATTGCAGCATGAACTGTGCCATTTTGTAACATTACATAATTGCAGTTGCATGGTGCTATGGGCTTGAGGAAGCGGCATGTGGACGTTAGCTGTGTGACGTTTGACTTTTGAGTGCTGACAACGGCAATTCTAAAGAAGTTGCTGTTGTAGTGGGTAAGAGGAAGTCACCCGACAGTAGGGGATATTCACCATACAATACTTCTTTAAGTGAGAACTTCAGGTCATAATTGTATGCAGTCCAGATACCCAGTAGGACTCATGGCAGTGCTTCGGTCCATTGTGTGTTGTGGCATATCAAAGCGGCAATCAGGGTTTGGGACCATCTTTCAACCAAACCATTGCTTTGAGGGTGATAAGCTGTTGTATGGAAGCATAGCATTCTGAACATCTCTGAATTGCTGCCCCAGGTTGGTCATGATAGATAACAGGCACCCAAAACAAAATATCCATATGTTTGTGAATGTTCCTGCCATAGACTCCGCCGTTGTGTATTGTAAGGTGAACAGCCTCAACCCGCCCTGTCATATGGATGATGGCTGACAGAATGTATCTGGAGCCATTGGTTGAATGTTGATAAAGAATTGACCAAATCCAGCTGGACATGTTGGAAATGGCCTTTTGGTACTATAAAGATGTCGTACTGTGGAAAAGTTTAGTGTCCAGTATTGCTGTGCTAGCAAGGAATCTAGGCACGTGACCATTTCCTACAATTTGCCTTAAGCCCCAGCCAGACAAAATGCTTCATAATGAGCCTCATGGTGGGGCGATTTGCTGTGTGTGACAGATTGTGCAAACTGTCAAAGAAAGACATTGGGACTAAAGGGTGTGGCCTGCCTTGTGATGTATTGCACCACAAGTAAATTTGAGAGCCAGGTATCCTAATGTGCTGTAACTGTATAAGCCCATGTTAGGGTCATTTAAGGGGGCTGGTAATTGTTCACCTTGCTCTTGACCCCCAGGGCGTTTACAGTTCTTTGTGAGTTTGTGTGTGGCTCATATGGACCCCTGAGTTATTGCACCCCATTCTTCCTTCCCTGGCTGCATTTTTTCACCATGCCCCTCCCTCCCCATCGTTGCTCCTTCCCCACTGCCCCATTCTTCCCCTCAGTGTTCTGATTTATGTTGGCTTATCTACCCATCTGGTTCCCTGTATTCCTTGCAATTTTGTTCCTCTTGCTTGTTCTCTTTCATAATTTTTGGCGTTTTGGTCCCCCCTTGGATTTGAGTCATTTAGGGAAGAACTCTCTCCCTAGCGTCTAAGGTGTGGATTCCTTTCCTCCCTTCCTTTCTCTCTTCCTTCCCTGCTGCTCACTCTCTTCCGGCCCTGGATCTTGCAGAAGCCTGTTCTCCCTCTGTGCCCTGCTCTTTTCATCCTCCGAAAGAGAAGAAGACGAAACATAAGCCCCAGGAAAAGTCCCCTCCGGTGCGCCCCGCAGGTGCCATCTTCCCCCTCACAACTTGAGTCTGACTTATGGCCAAGTGACATGACCTCCCCTTGGCTTCTTTATGTCTAACCTTCACTCTTGCCACACACTAAGCCAATGGAATTGCAACGAATATTATTATCACCTATCCGAAATAGAACACCTCATTTCCTCTTATTCTGCATTCTGTCTTGCTCTTCAAGAAACACATTTCTGTGAAGACTACTCTCCAATGTTTTGAGGTTATTAGGCATTCTGTCAAAACTGCGCCGGCTCCAGAGTAGCATCTGGAGGGTCTGCACTTTGGTTCGCACTGATGTGGTTAGTGACTGAATCCCGCTCCTTACCAACCTGGTAGCAATAGTGGTACAAGTGCAAATGACTACAGCAGTCACCATTTGCAATGTCTACCTCCCTCCAGTTATGCCACTTCCTTATGTTTACGTGGCTATCTTAATACAGTAACTCCCGCCCCCATATCTCCTCCTCGGGGAATTCATTGTACACCACTCCCTGTGGTGGAGTGTGACTTTGACAGGTATGGGTCTTCCAATTGATCAACTTATTACAAACTTTGATTTGTGTGTCCTCAATGAAGGTTCCCCTACCCACTTCAGTGCCACTCATGCCACCTTTTCTACTATTGATCTCGTGATCTCCTCCCCTACTCTTGTGGCTTCCACAAATTTCTCACCCCATGATGATCTTTGTGACAGTGGCCACTTTCTGGTGTTCCTATCATTCCCCTGTCACTGCCAGGCAGACAGGCTCCCACATTGGGCTTTCTGCAGAGCCAACTGGCTTTTATGTACGTGTGCTGTGTACTTTGATACCTTTCTCTTGAAATGCACTGATGCTGTCGTGCAAGACATCTCTGACACTATCCTTCATGCCACTGGTACTGCTATCCACCCGTCCACAGGTCCCCCTCATCATTGACAAATACCGTAATGGAAAAAGGATGTTGCAGTTGCTGTCCAGGACTGTTGATGGACGCTGCAGTGATTTAAACAACACCCTTCACATAGCAACAGTATCACTTTTTAAGTGTCTCCATGCTAAGGGCTGCTACCTTATTAAGCTGAGTAAAATGGAATGCTGGAAGTGCTATGTTTCCTCCTTGGGGCATATGCATCATCATCGCAGGTTTGACCCAAACTCCATAGCCTTCTGGGCCACCAGTGACAATCAGCTGTCCAGGGTCTTATCCTACAGGGTGCCCTGTGTACTGATCCATTGGTCCTTGCAGAACACCTCACGACACACTTTGTGACAGCATCGTCATCTTATTCCTGTCCTGCTCTCTTTCTTCTGCAGAAACACCGATTTGAACAAACTCCTCTCTGTTTCAACCCCCACCAAGCTGAAGCCTATATTGAACCCTTCACTGAATGGGAATTTGTTCAAGCTCTTACCTCATCACATGATACTCCTCAGGCCCAATTCCATCCATAACCACATGTTCAAACTCTTGGATATTACCCAGAGGCATCATCTACTCAGGGTCTTCAACCGCATTTGGCTTGTGTGTGCTTACCTCCCCCTTGCAATGGCAAGACAGCATAATTGTGTGTGTGTATGTGTGAAATCTTATGGGACTTAACTGCTAAGGTCATCAGTCCCTAAGCTTACACACTACTTAACCTAAATTATCCTAAGCACAAACACACACACCCATGCCAGAGGGAGGACTCGAACCTCCACCGGGACCAGCCACACAGTCTATGACTGCAGCGCCTTAGACCGCTCTGCTAATCTGACAGCGTAATTATCCCTGTCCTTAACCACGGGGAAAAAACAATGTCTCTCGACAGCTACGGACTGATTAGGCTGCCAACGTACTTTGTCAGCTACTTGAGAGGATGGTTAGGTTCTGATTATGTTGGGTACTCGAATCTCAGGACCTTTTATCCCTATATCATTGTGGCTTCCAGGAAGGACACTCCACAATTGACCATTTGCTCAGATTGAAAACAGCAGTCTGGCAGGCTTTTACTTACAGCTGACACCTTGTCGCATTCTTCTTTGACCTACATAAAGCACACAACACAGCTTGGCACTGTCACATTTTAGTTACCCTCCATAACTGGGGCTTTCATGGCCCCCTTCCAATTTCTATCCATGAGTTTTTGTCCAACTGGCTCTTCCAGGGTTGAGTTGGATCCAATTTCTATCCGTGAGTTTTTATCCCACCAGCTCTTCCGGGTTTGAGTTGGATCCTCTCCCAGCTCCTCTCAGACGCAGGAGAACAGTATCCCACAGGGTTCTGTGATAAGTGTCACTCTGTTCCTCATTGCAATCAGTGGGTTTGTACCTTCTGTTGGACCTCTAATTACCCCAGCTTTGTATGTCAACGATTTTTGCATCTGGTGCAGCTCCCACTTGTTAGCATCTGCTGAATGCAAGCTCCAAGGGGCCATCCAATGGGTCCTTTCCCATGCCTTACAGTTTTCTCCCTCCAAAATGTGGGTTTTGTTTGGACCTAATACACCCCGATCCAGAACTTTATTTAGGGGACCTGCACCTAGATATTGTAGTGCAGTTCCATTTCTTTGGCCTTCTTTTTGATAAAAAAACTGACCTGATTCCCCCATATTTGCCCCCTGAAGACTACATGCATGGAGACGCTTAATGCTCTCTGCATCGTGGCCCACACATCGTGGGGTGCAGACCATTCTACTTTTCTCCATCTTTACCATGCTCTGGTTTTGTTCAGACTACGAGGGCTATTCAGAAAGTAGGGAACATTTCCATCTGACACCACTAGGTGCACGCCGATCATGTATATTTTGGCATGTGCATGCTCAGCAGCTCAGTCTGCATCCATCCGTGACAGCAGGAACGTCTCTGTGCATCTGATTTTTTCGATATTCGGAATTTGAAATGTGCGCTGCAATCGAAAATCCCACCAGTTGTGAGGTGCGGTCTGTGATACGGTTTTTGTTGGCAAATAACCTAAATCCTGTAGAAATTTATCGTGAACTGTGCAAGGTGTACGGAAATAACATAATCAGTGAATGTTCCATCCGGAAGTGGTGCATTTGGTTTAAAAATGGCTGAACCAACATTCATGATGAAGAGAATGAGTGGACGCCCGAGCATTGTGACTGACAATCTTGTCGCTGAAGTTGATGAAATGATTCATGAAAACAGACGCTTCACAATAACGGAGCTTTTCGCTTTCTTTTCCACAAGTTTCATGGACTTTGTTGTTTAAAATTGTCACTCAAAAGTTAGGCTACCACAAATTTTGTGGTCCCCCCCAAAATCCAAGAAAATGTTTGCAAACCTTGTCAGCAAGGAAGTTGATGGCGACGGTGTTTTGGGATAGGCAAGTTGTGCTTCTTATTGATTTTCTCGAATGTGGAGCAACCATAAATTCTGCCTGGTACTGACTTTGCATAGCCTTAGAAGAGCAGTTCAAAACAAATGCCGAGGAAAGCTGATGTCCAAAATTTTGTTTTTGCACGACAGTGCCCGATCTCACATGGAAAACCGCACTGAAGAACTCCTTAATTCATTCAAATGGGAAATTTTCCCTCATGTGTCCTACAGCCCCGATCTTGCACCAAGTGACTTCCGTTTGTTTCCCAAGATGAAGAACTGGCTTGCAATGCAGCACTTTGACGACGATATGGAACTCCAGGCAGGCGCGACTCACTGGCTGAAGTCTCAGGAAGCAGAATTTTATGACAAAGGTATTTTAAATCTTGTCCACCGCTATGATAAGTGCCTCAATGTGTTTGGTGACTGTGGAAAAGTAGTATGTTGGTCACTCTTTCAGATGTATGTAATACAATGTATTTCTTATTCTTAGTTTTTCTTTAATGCCAAAACGTTTCCTACTTACTGAATAGCCCTTGTAGATTTTAGTTGTTAGGTTTATGGTTCAGCAGCTCCTACCACTCTGAAACCACTTGACCCTGTTCATCATTATAAGGTTTGTCTGGCTATCGGTACCTTTCGCACTAATCATGTCAACTGCCTGCTCGAAAGTGCTAATGGCCCACACATTGTGGGGTGCAGATCATGCTACTCGTCTCCATCTTTACCATGCTCAGGTTTTGTTCAGACTAGATTATAGTGGTCAGGCTTATGGCTCAGTGGCTCCTTCTACTCTGAAACTACATTACCCTCTTCATCATTATAGGCTGCATCTGGCTATCAGTACCTTTGGCACTAGTCCTGTTGACAACCTCCTCACAATGCTCTCTGCCTCATGGCCCATACATTGTGGGGTGCAGACCATGCTACTTGTTGCCATCTTTACCATGCTCTGATTTTGTTCAGACTAGATTATACTTGTGAGGTTTATGGCTCAGTGGCTACTTGACCCTGTTCATCACTATAGGGTGCGTCTGTCTATCAGTGGCTTTCGCACTAGTCCTGTCGACAGCCTCCTCCCAGTCACAGGGATTCACATCTCCACAAATACGATGGAATCAGCTACTGGTTTCTTACACAATCACCCTTCAATGATTCCCTGACCATCCCATGTACCTGTCCTATTTGCAAATGAGGGATGTTTCCCTCCTGATACCTGCCCTCGGATGGGATTGCTGGTTGGAATGCATCTTACTTTCCTGTGTTGGAATCTCTGTCTCTGGTTCCTGGAAAGTGCCCCGTCTACTTCTTCCCATGCTCCCCCTTGGGCGGTGCCTTGACCACAGATTAGGATTGACCTGCAAGGTGTGATTGGAAAGTTTTAAGAATGGATCCGCTACTGCTTACTGGTTTGGCGGGCAGGAGACAGAGAGTGGAGAGTGAGTCATTGCCTTGTCCTTGAACGCCCCCTCACAGGAAACTGTGTTTCCTTTATTCAGTTTGTTGTGGCAGCTGATTGAGTGCGAGTCTGGTAGGGCTTGTTACCAGATTCTGTCTGCGTGAAAATGGACGTAAAACTGGAGCAACGAGTTTGTGTGAAATTTTGTTTTAAAGCCAGAAAATAAGTTTCTGAAACTTACAAACTATTAAAAACAGTTTTTGGAGATAATTGAATGAGCCAGTCAAATGTTCTTGTCTGGTTCAACAGATTTAAAAATGGCCGTGAATCATTTGAAGATGAACCACGATCCGGCTGTCCTTCCACCTCAAAAATGAACGAAAACGTTGTGAAAGTTCGCATCTTAGTGCGCTCTGATCATAGACTTACAATTAGGGAGATGGCTAATGAACTTAATTTAAGTTTCTATGCAGTTCAGGCAATTTTATCTGAAGATATGAATGTGCATCGAGTGTGTGCAAAGTTTTTCGAAAAAAGCATGGCAAAGTCGGTCGAAGGTGAAGACAATGTTGGTGATTTTTTTTTTTTCGATTCTACCAGTATTGTGCATCATGAATTTACCCCTGGAGAACAGACAATTAACCAGGAATATTACAGATGTGTCCCTAAGCGTTTGCGTGAAATGATGCAGAAGAAAAGGCCTTCATTGTGGAAAGACAGGAGTTGGGTGCTATACCATGACAATGCTCTGGCTCATCGTGCCTTCTCCATCATTGAATTTTTGACCAAATTCAAAATTCCTGTGCTTCCACAACTGCCATATTCTCCTGATTTGGCCCCTGTGAACATCTACCTGTTTCCTAAACTAAAATTTTCACTGAAAGGGAAGCGATTTGACTCGATTGAAGGCATCCAGGCAAATACGGAGAGTGTCCTTAACACACTTGAGGAAAAAAATTTCCAGGATTGTTTTCAAAAGTGGAAACACCATTGGAGTCAGTGTGTTCAGTAAGAATGGGACTATTTTGAAGGAGATGCATCACAGTAGCATGTAAGTAGCAACATTGTACAATTACAAGCCCAGTCTTAAAACTTTCCAATTACACCTCGTATTCCAGGTTCCTAAGGTCTCTGTCATCCCAACAGTATTCAGGCATCTTGTACATTCCATCTTTGAGGATTTGCAGGGTGCTACGACCTTCCACACTGAAGGTTCTAAAGTGATAGATAAGACGAGACTACTGTAGTTTGGCACTCTTCCTTCTTCTCTTCTTTGAAGGAGTCTGCTGTTTTGTGCCGTCTACACATTGGTCATACTTGCGTAATGAGCCACCCCACAATGTGGTTGTGGAGTCATACTGACAATATCCCATATACTGGTGGCATGCCCCCTTCTTTGGTCCTTCATACTAAGTATAGCCTTCCAAATTTCTTGCCTTTAATATTTGCAGATGATCCATGGATGGCTGAACTGTTCCCCAGTTTCCTTTGTGAAAGTGGTTTTGTTTTCAATTCTAATGTTTTGCTTTCCTCATGGTTGTGGTTGGGGCCTCTCTTCGTGTTTTCTGGGTCTGGGACCCATCACCACTTCCCCTTGCAAAGACCGCTACTTTATCCCCTTTGTTTTTTCCAGTTTTTAGATCTGACCTGCCCTTTTTTTGCCTTCTACTGTGCACGTTTTTAGCTTCCTCACCTTATAGTTTGACCCCTCTGACTGGAACCGCCCACTTTTGTGGACACTTCTATCTTACACATGTAGCTTTTGAATTGTGGGCATTATGACCTTGCTGTTTAATCTCATAACCACCGTCAACCAATCAAGTTAATCAATCATACTCTTGTGCTGTAGCCAAGCCATCAAAATCTGTCCAGTGCACTAAGAGCATGAATGCGACACATGTAATCTGCAGTCACGTTATCCCCCCCTCTTCTCGTGCCAATATTGGTTGAAAATAGCACAATATAGTCCATATGCCTGAACTGATGGGGGAACATCTCCCAACTAGGAGTATACATAGCATGGACCTAGGGGCAATGGTCAGTGAAAAGTGTGAGAGATTGGCCCTCAGTGTCTTCCGTAAAGCATATAGCATTACTTAATGTAGCCCTACTGTTCAATCTATACATTGAAGGAGAAAAGATGGAAATAAAAGAAAGGTTCGAGTGGGATTAAAATTCAAGCTGAAAAGATATCAATGATAAGATTTGCTGATGACATGGCTATCCTCAGTGAAAGTGAAGAATAATTACGAGATCTACTGAATGGAACAAATACAGAATATGGACTGAGAGTAAAACAAAGAAAGATGAAAGTAATGAGAAATAGCAGAAATGGGAACAGTGAGAAACTTAACATAAGAATTGGTTATTGTGAAGTTAAGGAATTCTGTTACCTAGG
Source organism: Schistocerca cancellata (assembly GCF_023864275.1). NCBI lineage: Eukaryota > Metazoa > Arthropoda > Insecta > Orthoptera > Acrididae > Schistocerca > Schistocerca cancellata. The sequence goes on along the minus strand of NC_064627.1, from coordinate 860,820,367 downwards.
CAGCACTGGCGGAAAGGGCATTCCTGGCCAAGAAAAGTACACTAGTATCAAAAATAAGTCTTAATTTGAGGAGGGGATTTCTGAGAATGGAGGTCTGAAGCACAGCATTGTATGGTAGTGAAACATGTACTGTAGAGAAAGTGGAATGGAAGAGAATCATAGCATTTGAGATATGGTGCTACAGAAGAATGTTGAAAATTAGGTGGACTGTAAAGGTAAGGAGTGAGGAGATTCCTCACAGAATAAACAAAGAAAGAAATATATGGAAAACATTGACTAGAAGAAGGGACAGGATGGTAAGATATCAGGGAATAACTTCCAGGCTGCTAGATGGAGCTGTAGAGGGTAAAAATTGTAGAGAAAAACAGAGATGGGAATACATCCAATAAATAATTGAGGATGTAGGTTACAACTGCTACTCTGAGAGGAAAACATTGGCACAAGAGAGCAATTTGTGGTGGGCCACATCAAACCAGTCAAAGACTGATGATTCAAAAGTAATTCACAGTCATATGCTGACCACTACTATTATGATCCTTTTAATTTACAGGGCTGTTGTATACAATCCACTGTTTGTTGCAAAGCTCCATCAGTTGCAGTTTTGCTAGTGTCAGCAATGATAGACAGATGGGCTATGGATGAGAAGTGAGCCATGGTCATGGCATTCTGTAACAATCATTTGATCAGTTCAAAAGCTCATAACATTTCCTGTGACCACAGCATAGGTCGTTTCCCCTTAGTATTCTTTTGGTGTCTTGGTTAGAAGTGCATGGATTTCCACAGCCTGTGTTATATGATGCCAATAGGAGTTAATCATGCCTAAAAATCTCCTTAGTTCCTTGTAAGTTGTAAGCCTAGGCATCAGCTGAATTAATTCTGTCCTTTCTTCTATCAGTTTGATCCCCTCTGGTGATACAGAATGACACAAAGATGTTACATTCTGTTGTCATATTGGACATTTCTCATTATTCACTACCATGCCTAAATTATTTATTTATTTATTTATTCTTTGCCCATGGACTCCAGCTGAAAATCCAGCTGAGAGTATTGGGTGTGTCATACAATAGGCTATTAACATCAAACTTGATTTCATTATATATAAATGAAACAAATGATTAAACAGAAATAGTCCATAATCATTACATGTTTCACATTATATGTACACACAAATCCAAACAACATACATGATAATTTTAAAAGATACATTTTAGTAATGATATAACATATTAAACACCATCTTAGTATTCACTCAAACTGTATATACATTTCTTTGTGAGATATAGTTTCAAATGATTTTTAAAACATTTTAGGTCTGTTTCTTTTTTAATGATTTTGGGGAGTTTATTAAAAAACCTTTTGCCTGCTTCTTCTGGGGCAGTCATAGACAGTTTTAGATTTCTGTTTATCATGTAGTAATTTTCATTTCCTCTTGTACCGTGTTTGTGTACATCTTTATTTAGGAGGTGTTTATCATTTGACCTTACTGCCATTATGCTTTGGTATATGTACAGCGAATATACTGTCATAATATTATAGTATACAAAAGCTTGCCTACAGGTCTGTCTTGGTGGTATTTTTGCAATGCATCTCACTGCCCTTTTCTGAATTGTGAATATTCTTTTTAGGTAGCCAGCTTGTGCAATTCCCCATATATGAACTGAATAAGACAAATGTGGGAAGACAAGTCCATAATACATTGATCTGAGGACTTTACCATCCACAGTCTTAGCTGTTTTATGCATGATGAAGATCTGTTTGTTTATCTTTTTACACAGTGCATCGATGTGCTCCCCCCATGCCAAATGTTTGTCTATTACAGTTCCTAGAAAATTTGTGCTGGTTACTTCTTTAATAGTCTTTCCATTTATATTAACATTTATATTATAATTTTCACTATGCTTGGTCTGAAATACTACATTCATTGTTTTAGACTGATTCATAAACAGGTTGTTTTGTGTTAAATATTTATTTGCATTTTCGATAGTCAGGAGTGCTTCCTTCTCAAGCTCCTCCTTTGTGTCAGCTGTGCAAATGATTGTTGTGTCATCAGCATACATTATAAGTTTCTGATTTATATAGCTAGGGAAGTCATTTACATAGAGTATAAATAGTATTGGCCCAAGCACAGACCCTTGCGGCACACCGTGTTTAACTGTTTGTAATTCTGATCTGTAGTTTGTTATATTTCCCCCACTAGTATGTCTGATTTCTGTACATTGTTTCCTATTTGTAATGTATGATTTAAGTATGTCATAGCATTTTCCTCTAATTCCATACTGATATAATTTCATCATTAATTTTGAATGGTTCACACAATCAAATGCCTTAGATAGGTCCATAAAAATCCCACAAGTCTTTTGTTGCCTGTCAAGTAAATTAAGAATGTGCTCAATTATATCTGTTGATGCTGTTTTTGTTGACTTCCCTTCTCTGAAACCATGTTGTGATGAATGCAGTATACTGTACTTTGTTATAAAACTTACAATTCTATTCTTTATTATCATTTCATAGATTTTAGCAAATGTTGAGATCAATGATATTGGCCTGTAATTTCCTAATTCATCCCTGTTCCCTTTCTTAAATATTGGCTTCACTTTACTTACTTTCAGTGAATCTGGAAATATACCTTCTTCTATCACAGCATTCAGCATGTGTGTCAATGGTTTTAATATACATTCTCTGCATTCCTTTATGAGATGTGATGTGACACCATCCAAGCCAGATGAATGTTTAATTTTAAGTTGTTTTATTAGGTTTGACACTTCTGCATCCGTTGTAGGTATGAAAACCATAGTATGATTTGTATGTGGGGGGTTTAACAATTTACTTGCTGCATTTGTTTTATTTTGACTTATTAATTCGTCTGCTACAGTAATATAATATCTGTTAAAAGTATTGGCTACTTCTAGAGGGTTTGCGTTGCTTTTCCCACCCATCAGTGGGCAGATGTCCTCCGCCCGATTTGTTACTTTTCCTCTCTCTTCATTAATGAACGACCATAAACCTATTGAGTGGTTCTTTCCCTTATCTATAGACATCCTGATGAATGATGCTTTAGTTTTTCTGATAAAACTACAGTACTCTTTCTTTTTTATTTTATACAGTGTGTTGTAGGCCTCAGTATTTTTTTGTTTGGAGAGGTCAAAATACATAATACATAATTGATACAGGGTACAAGAAATCTGCTAGAGGTGTTCTTCATTTCTTTTGGTGAAGAAGAAAGTATGAAAAACAAAACAGGAGCTTGCATAAAACAGAATTGCTGACTCTCCGTCATGTTTCTGTGCTACATTTTTTAACACAAGCAGCACGTGTAACATTTCAGATAACCTGAAGGGGGTAATAATAGCAGTTTTAGGGATGTCCTCCATTGCCATCGGTATTTGCAAGTAAGCCTTCTGGCAGTCTATAATGCCAAGACTGATAATGAATCTGGAAAAGCTTGGATATTTCTGAATGTTCAGTCTTTTTTTTCAGAACTAAATGAACTGGTAAAGCCCGTGCACTCTTTGAAGGGCGTATAATGCCCTTTGCTAACAGTTTGTTTATAGCATCTTTTGTAATCTGTAACTTGTTAGTGGAAAGGCAACATACCTCGTAAGAGACGGGTGGTCTCACCATAGTTTCGATTGTATGCACTGTAATGGACAGAGAGGGTGGAAACTGTGGGTGGGTCAGGGACTGGGGAGCACTAAATGCTGTTGGTCATTGTCACTGGATACACTGTCAGTAAACTGTATGTGTGTGTAGTAGGTGCAGAAGAAGTGTAGTTGTAATAGGTAGGGGATGTCGTCAGCAGTGCTGGATGGTTTCCTCAACTTTACTTCAGGAGTGGTGTGCGCTCATCACCCTTAGTTCCCACTGAGCCCAAAGCCAGCACAGCGTGGGTCAGTAACTCATAGATGTGTCTATCTCGTCATACCGAGGGTTGTTGATGAAGTCCCATACTGTGATTTAAATATCCTCCACATTATGCCAATTGTCCATGAGGTTGAAGTCCTTTAATAATAGGCACTCATTGTTGATGTGAGGTGAAGGTTAAAATGAAGAAAGCTGACATTTAGCCACTGTGGACTGTTTGCATTGCACACACAATGTCTCCTGTAATGAGGAATCTTCTTCTTGCAATGAGAGACGTTCCTTTCTAGTGCCACTGTACAATTTATTGGTTGCGCCAGTTGATCCTCAGGGGAGGAGCGTAACTACTGAAGCCTGCACATAGGGGTTTACAATGCATCTGCATGTTGTGGAACAGACTGTGTTGAAGGTCTCCCAATCAGGCCCTGAATGCTAACTCCCCATGATCTATAGAAGAGCACTCCATCTTAAATCTGGACTCAAAGGGTGGAAAAATTCTGCTCCTAACATGTCTGCTTGCATGAAATTCCTCTTGAGAGTCTGGCTGTTGCTGAAGTCAGTGTTGTGTAAAGCAGATCAGTGCATGGTAATAATCGTCCCATTTGCCACCTTCAATTCAGATGTGATATCTGCAGCATAAGAAATAATAGTGATGTTTGGGATTGTGCTAACTTTGAAACCCAAGTCAATGAAAAAAATGCTGGTTAGTAATACAATCACATACATAGAGGTGGCCATTGCAGATGGCAGATGGTGGAAACAAGTTGGTTTGATTCACCTGCTTGGATTTTTTTTTTTTTCATATTTTGATAATGTTGTGTCACCTGATGTCTAATGAAGGTCACAAGTGGTACTTGTGTGATTGCAAGGAGGAGAGCACTTGCATGTGGCAGTGTCAAACTGTGCATGGAACCACCATCAATGCACTTTCTGCACTGTGAAAGGTGAGCGACACCTGGTAGTTTGTTGTTGTCAGCTGAGCACAGTGTGTCTCGATTGTCTGAAATCAGAGCAGTGTCGAACAGCTTTGGGAACACTTGGTCCTACACAGTTGTTGCATGCTGAAGGGAAGGCCGAGACAGCTGCCATCATTCCATTGTGTTGTGAGGCATCAGGTACTGTTGGTTCTGCTTGGTCACCACCTGCCATGTTGATGCACAACATGGCAGTTGTGTACATGTACTGGTGGTGACTGTTGCCTAACAAGGGTGTCCACATTGCAACATGAAAATGCAATCTGCTGACTGTAACTTAACTTCTTCTGTTAGTTCCTCATTACATGTTAAAGATGCTTGAATCTCGTGAGGCAGTTTGCTTGTCCATCTGGGTGACAATGAATTGTTGGCCATTAATATAGCATCTACTGAAGTTTCTAGGTGATGCAAAAACTGCGAGGGCATCGGTCCATTTAATTGTTCCGAGAAAATAGCCAGTTGAATTTGCAGCTCAAGTGATTTTCTCAGTCTTTGTAGTAATGCTGCCTCAGACTTGTTAAAAGGAGTTAGTGGTAGTGTAACAACACTGATGGTGGCAGCATTTTCACCTATATGACACAGTAATGCAGAATATTTCACTGTATCATTAAAAATGTTGTGTGCAGTGAACACTGATTAATCGATTGTGAAACAGGTTTGCCACTGCTCTGATAGGAACCAAGGCAGTTTTGGTTTCATATGCTGTATGGTGTAAACACTGCAGGGTATCATTTAATGTAACCACTTTGGTTACAGTGTGGTAGAAAACCCAGAAATATTCTGGTGTGACTTGGATGGTCTAGCTCTGCCAATGGGTAAGAATGATTTCATCACCCCAAAAACTAGCGCAGAAGCACATGTCAGGTACATAGGAGTGAGGAAGCGGTGTTGCAATTGTTCACTAGTATCTAGCATAGGCCCTGTGGCACATACAGGTAACAGATCTTGTTGTTTCTTCCTCGGAAGATAAGTTGGCTAGATCTGTGAAAAGTTGCATTGCTTGCTGCCACCTGGAACCAGCATGTCCGTGTATACATGTAGTAGGAGGGTGAGAGTCATTTTCACCTTCATTTTTGGCCTTGGGTGGTTTCATATAGTCTGTTGCACTATGCAGTCCACGGGAAACACAGTCAAAACGGGCGAAATGCCACAATAACCTCTGATGGTTCACAATATCTATTGAGAATCATCAGCAGGAAGTAGCACCGTGTTTTCGCCAAATACGTGGAAAATGTACAAAATTCAGTAGCAGTGAGTATGTGGAATATTCTTCAGAAACCGCCATCACAAATTACAAACTTTAGTGATAGGAATACACATGCAGTAATAAGAGGACACATTAGACCAAAGTTATTTAAAGAAAAATAATCACAAGTACCATGGGTGTCTTCATATTTATTTTTATTTTTGTGACTGTAAGAAATAATAGTAACGTTGGACCTGTCGTGGTTCGTGCTGGCATGTCTGCCAGTATCTCGGGCACATGGCACTGCTGTCAGTTGTTAAAGATGGTGGTTCTTCACGTGTCCATGGCATTAGAACAGCAAAGTGTGATATTCTGTGGAGAGAGATACCGCGAAATGCAAGCCCGCATATGGGGAAAACAGTCCCACTTTGAGAACTGTGACCTGGTGGTGGTGTGAGTTCGACAAAGGCCGTGAAGTCTTACATGACAATGTGCATTTGGGGAGGCCACGTTCATCACTGACAGACAATGACAATTTCCGCATGGATGCAATAGTGAAAGCAGATCAGCATGTGCACATCATGACCATTTCCCAGGAGCTTGGCATCTCATATAGGAGTGCTTACAACATCATTCATGGGTCCGTGGGTACCGGAATGTTTCATGTTAGGAGGTGCCTAAGCAGTGGATGACATAATGAAAGGCAAGTGAATGATGTCTTCACTGAATCATTTGGAATGGTACTCCAAGGAGGGTGAAGGTTTCCTGGGCCGCATTGTTACTGGTGATGAAGTGCTTCATCTCTTGGGAAAGGGATGTTAACGGCCTTCTGGGATAACTGTGTACCACTACTGCTGGATTTCGTGCCACAAGGTGCAACCATCAGTGCCAGCAATTATTGTACCAGACTGTCACGTCGTAAGGGCTGCCACCAGATGAAGTGCTGATGGATTCATAGTGTGGACAACAATGCAAGATCACATGTGGCAATCAGAGCTGCTGTAAAGCTCTTGGCATTTCACTGGGAGATTCTTGACCATCCATCATACAGTCCAGGCCTTAGCCCTAGTTAGTGATTTCCATGTTTCTGACCACTGAAGAAATTCCTGGCAGGGCATTGATTCATGAGTAATTATGAAGCCAAGACAGCAATTCGACATTGGTTACATAGTCAGCTGGATGAATGCTACTGCAGAGGTATCTCAAATTTAGTTCTACGATGTGACAGATGTGTGAACTGGTGTGGGGATTATGTGGAAAAATAGTGTAAGGTGCATAGAATAGAGTGTATGTAGCTTACTTCGGCTAATAAAAAGTAGGGGCAATGACTTTCTGATTTGCCCTTGTATCTTAGGCACAGAACAAAACAATGGTCAGAGAGCAGTTAAGTGTCCAAAGACTGGAAACAATTGATAGTTAAATGTCAGTCCACTTTCCTATTAGATGATTGTTTCACAGAGTTTAGTTTTAATTAAAATATTTCTCCACCTAAAGTTACTTAGGTATGAATAAAAATCGTAACAGTAGATCAACCATTAGGCAAACAATTTTGGACTCTTTCATGTTACGTTACAGCAAGCCCTGGAAGAAGCACTTGAAAGAGCTGTTGCCCAGTACAATTACCAGAGAAAGCTGTTGATGGAATCTGGCAATATATCTGATACCAGCTCAGATTCAGGATGTCATAGCACAGGTAATATAAGCAAATGTGTCTAATATCATCGCAGGTTTATTAGCTTCCTATCATTAGACCAAAACTAGATGCAGATTACATGAAACTCTTATTTGACTAATTAGAAGAGTAAATTTTCAGTCAGTAGAAATTCACTAAAAGCTTGTTTGAATTACTTAATCAAACAGTGGAATCTCCAGGTAGGAATATCAACAATGTAGGAAAAGGCAGATTGCTACTAACCGTAAGGAAAACACATTAAGTTGCAGGCAGGCACAATTAAAAGACACTTAAATGAAGCTTCCAGCCACAGCCTTCATCAGTAAATAGAAACACACACCATTCATACACACAACCAAGCACGTCTCATGCACACATGACCGCCAATTCCAGCATCTCGGGCCCAAATGCCGCTATCACTTGGGATGGAACCAGCAACCTGGAGGAGGCAGGGAAGGGGAAGGGATAGTAGTGTACAGATGGGGAGAGAGACGAATGCTGTCTGGTGGAGTGTGTAGGGACTAGAATACCAACAGGGGCAGCATAAGGGGGTTGTGGGGCAGGGAGGAGGGGAAAAAAGGAGAGGAGTGGGGAAATATGGAGCGGATGCATTGGCAGAGGGCAGCAAATAAACTGGGTGGGAGATGATAAGACAGAGGGAGTGAAAACTGCTGGGTGGAGGGTGTTGGGACAGTACGTTACTGTAGGTTGAGGCCGGGATAATTATGGGAGCAGAGAATGTGTTACAAATATAACTCCCATTTGCGCATTTCAGAAAAGCTTGTGGTGGAGGGAAGGATTCAGCAGATGGATTGGGTAGTGAAACAGCCATTGAAATCAAGTGTGTTTATGTTCAGCTGAGTGTTGTGCCACAGGGTGATTTACTTTGTTCATGGCCACAGTTTGGCAGTGGCCATTTGTCCTGGTGGACAGCTGGTGGTAATCATACCAATATAAAAAGCTGTGCAATTATTGCAGCAGAGCTTGTAAATGTGATGCGTCCTTCAGACTCCAAACCCACTACCTCATTCCTCATACACCTTACTAACTTTATTCTAACTCACAACTACTTCTCCTTTGAAGGGAAGGAAAATAAAAAGTAAATGAGGAATATAAACGAATGAATGAAGTATGTAAACAAGGAATGAGAGAGGAGAAAGACTAATTGAGTTCTGTAATAAATGTCAGCTAGTAATAGCGAATACTCCCTTCAAGAATCACAAGAGGAGTAGGTATACTTGGAAAGGCGAGACGTTGTGGGAAGATTTCAGATAGTTACATCATGGTCAGACAGAGATATCCAAAATCAGATACTGATTGTAAGGCATACCCAGGAGCAGATATAGACTCAGATCACAATATAGTAGTGATGAAGAACAGACTGATGTTTAAGAGCTTAGTCAGGAAGATCAGTGCACAAAGAAATGGGATACAGAACTATTAAAGAATGACGAGACACTTGAAGTTCTCTAGAGCTATAGATAAAGCAATAAGGAATAGCTAAGTAGGTAGTACAGTTGCAGAGGAATTAACATCTCTAAAAAGGGCAATCACAGAAGTTGGAAAGAAAAACATAGGTACAAAGAAGGTAATTGTGAAGAAACCATGGGTAACAGAAGAAATACTTCAGTTGATTGGTGAAAGAAGGAAGTACAAAATTTAGGAATACAGAAATACAAGTCATTCAGGAATGAAATAAATAGGAAGTGCAGGGAAGCTAAGATGAAATGGCTGTGTGAAAAATGTGAAGAAATCGTAAAAGAAATGACTGACGCAGCATATAGGAAAGTCAAAACAACCTATGGTGAAATTAAAAGCAAGTGTGGTAACATTAAGAATACAATAGGAATCCCATTTTTACATGCAGGGCTGTCCCTATAACAATCAGTTTTCGGACATTGTCTTGAATTTTATTTCACATGCACAAAGGTTTAATTCACATACATAAATGCACACATTGATATAAATAATGAAGGTCAGAAATTATAAATTTTTGTATTAAAAACAAGCTTATGCTATATACACTGTTTTACAGAGAGACTTTATAACTTGAAATGTAAATGCATATATTGATATAGTGTGTCAAGATCAGATATTATCATTTTTCTGTTGCAAAAACAGACTTATTCTATATACACTGTTTTACAAAGGGAGACTACAGCTTGAAATCTTCTACTGGATAACAGCTTTTCTTTATTAATAAATGTTTAACATCATTCTTTAAAGTGTTTAAATTAGCTGCCTTGAGGTCTGAAAATTTTCCCTTCCTCGTGCATTGTACCTATGGACATTTCTATTTGGTACATTATATTCAGGATTTTTCTTTATTAATAAATGTTTAACATCATTCTTTAAAGTGTTTAAATTAGCTGCCTTGAGGTCTGAAAATTTTCCCTTCCTCGTGCATTGTACCTATGGACATTTCTATTTGGTACATTATATTCAGGATTTTTGTTTCATGAACATTGTTGCCTACAGGATGTACATAGAGGATACAGGTAGTATTTTACATTTTCTAAAGATTTCTCTACAAGGCTCTCTCCTGTTTATCTTGGCTACCACTCTTACTGCCTTTTCTTGCAGTCTGAAGAATCTCTTTGTATAAACAGCTTGTGTCCCACCCCATATATCTTAGCGCCATACTGAAGATGTGGCTGTATCACTCTGAAGTATATTTGTCTCAAGCTGTCATGGTCCAAGAAAGCTGAGACCCTTTTCAGTATATACACATCTGTACTGATTTTCTTGCAAATGTCGTCTTTATGTTCTTTCCATGACAGGTGTTCATCAACAATTATACCCAAAAATTTGTGTTTGTTTGTGTAGTTAAGGGCCAGTGGAGGTGTAGATAGAGTTCTATTTATGTCCTGACTATAGCTAGGCATAAACTGCATTGCCACTGTCTTCTGTTTATTTATGAGTATCTTATTTGCTTTTTTTAGTAGTTCACATATCATGGTCCCTGCTGAAAAAAGATATGTCATCAGCATAGCTTACAACTTTGCATTTTTGTTCAGTTAAATCAGTTATGTACACAAGAAACAGAAAGGGATAGGTAGAAAAAATACATTGAAGGTGTGTATGAGAGGAATGATTCGTCTGATGTGATAGAAGACGCAACAAGAGTCGATTTAGAGAGAGGTAGGGGAACCAGTATTAGAATCAGAATTTAAAAGAGCCCTGGAAGACTTAAAATCAAACAAGGTGGAAGGGATAGATAACATTCCATCAGAATTTCTAAAACCATTAGGGGAAGTGGCAACAAAACGACTATTCACTTTGGTGTGTAGAATGTATGAGTCTGCCAACATACCATCTGCCTTCTGAAAAAATTTCATCCACAGAACTCCAAAGATTGCAAGAGCTGACAAATGCAAGAATTATTGCACAATCAGCTTAACAGCTCATGCATCGAAGTTGCTGACAAGAATAATATTCACAAGAATGGAAAAGAAAATATAGATTGTGTTACATGACAATCAGTTTGTTTTTGGGAAAGAGAAAGACACCAGAGGAATGAACAGTTTAATGAGTATAGAATGTGGATTGAGAGTAAATTGAAGAAAGACAAAAGTAATGAGAAGTGGCAGAAATGAGAACACTAAAAAACTTAACATCAGGATTGATGGTCACAAAGTAGATGAAGTTAAGGAATTCTGCTACCTAGACAGCAAAGTAAGAAATGACAGATGGAGCAAGGACATCAAAAGTAGACTAGCATTGGCAAAAAGGGCACTCTTGGCCAAGGGAAGTCTACTTGTATCAAACATAGGCCTTAATTTGAGGAAGAAATTTCTGAGGATGTACGTTTCGAGCATATCTTTGTATGGTAGTGAAACGTGGACTTTGGGAAAACTGGAACAGAAGAGAATCAAAGCATTTGAGATGTGGTGCTATAGACGATTGTTGAAAATTAGGTGGACTAATAAGGTAAGGAATGAGGAGGTTCTGCGCAGAATCGGAGAGGAAAGGAATATGTGGAAGATGCTGACAAGGAGAAGGAACAGGATGATAGGACATATGTTAATATGTCAGGTAATGACTCCTATGGCACTAAAGGAGCTGTAAAGGGCAAAAACTGTAGAGGATACAGATTGGAATACATCCAGCAAGTGATTGAGGGCATAGGTTGCAAGTGCTACTCTGAGATGAAGAGGTTGGCTCAGGAGAGGAATTCGTGGTGGGCCTCATCAAAGTCCATGGCATAGCCGTGGGCACCTGCATGGCACCTTCCTATGCCAACGTTTTTATTGGCCATCTAGAGGAGACCTTCCTAGCCTCCCAAAACACTAAACGCCTAGTCTGGTTCACGTTCATTGATGATATCTTCATGATCTGAACTCAGAGCCATGATACCCTATCTTCGTTCCTTCACAACGTCAACGCCTTCTCCCCCATCCACTTCTCATGGTCCTCCTCAACCAAGTGTGTCACCTTTCTAGATGTTGACCTGCTTCTCCTTGAAGGCTCTATCAACACTGCTGCCAACAATAAACCCACAAACCATACCTGCATTTTGACAGCTGTCATCCCTTTCACACCAAAAAATCCCTCCCATACAGCCTAGTCACCTGGGGATGGCGTATTTGCAGTGGCAAAAACTCCCTTGCTCAGTATGCTGTGGGTCTTACTAAGGCCTTCACAGACAGGCACTATCCCCCAGACCTAGTCTGCAAACAGATCTTCCATGCCATTTTCCCTCACACTCCCAATACTTCCACCACCCCTAAGAACCAGCCAAAAAGGAGTGTCCCCTTCATCACCCAGTACCACCCTGGACTGGAACAACTGAACCACATCCTTCACCATGGTTTTGATTACCTATCAGCATGCCCTGAAATGAGGGACATCCTACCCAAGATACTTCCCACCCCTCCTAAAGTGGTGTCCCATCGCTCACCCAACCTGTACAACATCCTAGTCCATCCCTATGCACTCCCAATCCCAACACCTCGCCACAAGGACCATATCCCTGTGGAAGATCAGGTGAAAAACCTGCCAAATCCACCCACCCAACACTTCCTATTCCAGTACTGTCACAGGTTTATCCTACTGTATCAGGGGCCATGCCACCTGTGAAAGCAGCCATGCCATTCACCACCGCTGCTGCAATAATTGCACAGCTATTTATATTGGTATGAATACCAACCACTGTCCACCAAGGTGAATGGCCACCGCCAAACCTCGGCCAAGAGCAAAGTAAACCACCCTGTGGTACAACATGCAACTGAACGTAACACACTTGGTTTAAATGGTTGCTTCACTACTGAAGCCATCTGAAGCCTTCCCTCCACCAGCAGCTTTTCTGAAATGCACAGGTGGGAGTTATCCTCACAACAAATTGTCCGCTCCCGTGATGATCCTGGCTTCAACCTACAGTAACATGATGTCCCCACACCATCCACCCAACAGTTTCCACCCTCTCTGTCCTATCATCTCCCACTCTGTTTATTTGCCACCCTCTGTCAACTCATCAGGTCGTCTTTACCCACTCCTCTCCTTTTTGCTCCATTTTCCCCACCTCCCTGCCCCACAACCTCCTTACACTGTGCATGTTGGCATTCTAGTCCCTGCACAGTCAATCAGACAGCGTTCGTCTCTCTCCCAACCCATACGCTACTATCCCTTCCCCTTTCCCACCCCCTCAGGATTGCTGGTTCCATCCCATGTGGTAGTTGAATTCTGGCCCGAGATGCTGGTGTTGGTGGTTATGCGTACATGAGGCGTGCTTGCTTGTGTGTCTCCCTTTTACTGATGAAGGCTGTGGCTAAAGCTTTATTTAAGTGTCTTTTAATTGTGCCTGTCTGCAGCTTCATGTATCTTCTTTACGGTAAGTAGCAATCTGTCTTTTCCTGCAGTGTTGTCTGAATTACCTTGTTTGACTAATAATTACCTAAATCAAGAGTGATATTTTTCATTGTAAAAAGTTTATATACTGTTGAGTAGTCTCCTAACTTTAGTTATATTTTATTGTAATACAAAATCAACAGCTACTCCATTTTTTTAATTACCATATTAATTGTGTTAAGTACATAAACAAAACTATGAAGTCTGTTTGGAAAGTAAGTTTTAATCCTGTCTGGTGCATGAAGGAGTATAAATATTGGTGACATCAGCATACTCTTGTCACCCGGCAGTGCTACAGAAATGTTATTAAACAAATTTTTGCACTGTAATTGTAAACCAAAATGGACACCATCGTTAAAAGTACCTTCACTTTGAATGATGTAGTGTAAGCCACTGTATGTGTCTGAAAAACATAAAAGCTCTAGATATTCTTAGTGAACATTGTGCAGTATGTAGAGAGAAAATTGTGAATGATGGTGCTTTAAGAAAGGGTGCTGTTTCTTTATCAGACCAGTGGCCATGGCGATGGAAGCAGTGGATGACCATCTGTTGTGACAAATGAACTTGTTGCAAAGATTAATGACAGAATCAGAGAAAATTGTCACTGCATAATGAGTCCCAGAGCTTCTGACTATTGTAGGAGAGTATCAAACCATGTTGCAGCTCACGGATGGCAGAATACTACAATGAAGACATTGAAAAACTCATTCCTCAATGACAGATGTCTTAATGTAGGAAGCAATTAATTAGCAAAATCACTGGTAGTTGTTTTGCATTTATAAAATGTGATAAAAAAACACTTAATATACTAGTGAAAACAATCAATTATTGACAAAATTATTTTATTGATCCATTGGTCTTCAGCCCCTGGTTTAGTTTAGATACATTGTGAATTCTTTTAACATATGGACTCATGGCAAGGCTGACCTGCTAAAATTCGTGGAATCTCTGAATACTTTTTCCCAATTAAATTTCACGTGGTCCTATTCTGAATCCCATGCCACTTTCCTTGATGTTGATCTCGTCCTCATCAAAGGCCAGCTACACACTTCCATCCACAGTAAACCTACCAACAAACAACAGTACTCACATTTTGACAGTTGCCATTCTTTCCATGTTAAACATTCTTTCCCATACAGCCCTGGTATACGGAGAAAACTTATTTGTTAGGATGCAGCCTCTTTACAGCAATACACCATCATTCTCACCTCAGCCTTCACTGCATAATATTACCCCACCATTGTTGTTGTGGTCTTCAGTCCTGAGACTGGTTTGATGCAGCTCTCCATGCTACTCTATCCTGTGCAAGTGTCTTCATCTCCAAGTACCTACTGCAACCTACATCCTTCTGAATCTGTTTAGTGTATTCATCTCTTGGTCTCCCTCTATGATTTTTACCCTCCACGCTGCCCTCCAATACTAAATTGGTGATCCCTTGATGCCTCAGAACATGTCCTACCAATTGATCCCTTCTTCTAGTCAAGTTGTGCCACAAACTTCTCTTCTCCCCAATCCTATTCAATACCTCCTCATTAGTTATGTGATCTACCCATCTAATCTTCAGCATTCTTCTGTAGCACCACATTTCGAAAGCTTCTATTCTCTTCTTGTCCAAACTAGTTATCGTCCATGTTTCACTTCCATACATGACTACGCTCCATACAAATACTTTCAGAAACGACTTCCTGACACTCAAATCTATACCCGATGTTAACAAATTTCTCTTCTTCAGAAAAGCTTTCCTTGCCATTGCCAGTCTACATTTTATATCCTCTCTACTTCGACCATCATAAGTTATTTTGATCCCCAAACAGCAAAACTCCTTTACTACTTTAAGTGTCTCTTTTCCTAATCTAATTCCCTCAGTGTAACCCAACTTAATTCGACTACATTCCATTATCCTCGTTTTGCTTTTGTTGACGTTCATCTTATATCCTTCTTTCAAGATACTATCCATTCCGTTCAACTGCTCTTTTAAGTCCTTTGCTGTCTCTGACAGAATTACAATGTCATCGGCGAACCTTAAAGTTTTAATTTCTTCTCTGTGGGTTTTAATACCTACTCCGAATTTTTCTTTTGTTTCCTTCACTGCTTGCTCAATATACAGATTGAATAACATCGGGGATAGGCTTCAACCCTGTCTCACTCCCTTCCCAACCACTGCTTTGCTTTCATGCCCCTCGACTCTTATAACTGCCGTCTGGTTTCTGTACAAATTGTAAATAGCCTCTCGCTCCCTGTATTTTACCCCTGCCACCTTCAGAATTTGAAAGAGAGTATTCCGGTCAACATTGTCAAAAGCTTTTTCTAAGTCTACAAATGCTAGAAATGTAGGTTTGCCTTTCCTTAATCTAGCTTCTAAGATAAGTCGTAGAGTCAGTATTGCCTCACGTGTTCCAATATTTCTACGGAATCCGAACTGATCTTCCCCGAGGTCGGCTTCTACCAGCTTTTCCATTCGCCTGCTTTCTTTGGGATTGGAATTATTATATTCTTCTTGAAGTCTGAGGGTATTTCACCTGTCTCATACATCTTGCAAACCAGATGGTAGAGTTTTGTCAGGACTGGCTCTCCCAAAGCTGTCAGTAGTTCTAATGGAATGTTGTCTACTCCCAGGGCCTTGTTTCGACTCAGGTCTTTCAGTGCTCTGTCAAACCCTTCACGCAGTATCGTATCTCCCATTTCATCTTCCTCTACATCCTCTTCCATTTCCATAATATTGTCTTCAAGTATATCGCCCTTGTATAGACCCTCTATATACTCCCTCCACCTTTCTGCTTTCCCTTCTTTGCTTAGAACTGGGTTTCCATCTGAGCTCTTGATATTCATACAAGTGGTTCTCTTTTCTCCAAAGGTCTCTAATTTTTCTGTAGGCTTTATCTATCTTACCCCTGGTGAGATAAGCCTCTACATCCTTACATTTGTCCTCTAGCCATCCCTGCTTAGCCATTTTGCACTTCCTGACGATCTCATTTTTGAGACGTTTGTATTCCTTTTTGTCTGCTTCATTTACTGCATTTTTATATTTTCTCCTTTGATCATTTAATTCAATATTTCTTCTGTTACCCAAGGATTTCTACAAGCCCTCGGCTTTTTACCTACTAGATCCTCTGCTGCCTTCACTACTTCATCTCTCAAAGCTACCCATTCTTCTTCTACTGTATTTCTTTCCCCCATTCCTGTCAATTGTTCCCTTATGCTCTCCTTGAAACTCTGTACAACCTCTGGTTTAGTCAGTTTATCCAGGTCCCATGTCCTTAAATTCCTACCTTTTTGCAGTTTCTTCAGTTTTAATCTACAATTCATAACCAATAGATTGTGGTCAGAGTCCACATCTGCCCCTGGAAATGTCTTACAATTTAAAACCTGGTTCCTAAATCTCTCTCTTACCAGTATATAATCTATTTGATACCTACTAGTATCTCCATGATTCTTCCATGTATACAACCTTCTTTTATGATTCTTGAACCAAGTGTTAGCTATGATTAAGTTATGCTCTGTGCAAAATTCTATCAGGCAGCTTCCTCTTTCATTTCATAGCCCCAATCCATATTCACCTACTACGTTTCCTTCTCTCCATTTTCCTACTACCGAATTCCAGGCACCCATGACTATTAAATTATCGTCTCCCTTCACTATCTGAATAATTTCTTTTATTTCATCATACATTTCTTCAATTTCTTCATCATCTGCAGAGTTAGTTGGCATATAAACTTGTACTACTGTAGTAGGTGTGGGCTTCGTGTCTATCTTGGCCACAATAATGGGTTCACTATGCTGTTTGTAGTAGCTTACCCGCACTCCTATTTTTCTCTTCATTATTAAACCAACTCCTGCATTACCCCTATTTGACTTTGTATTTATAACCCTGTAGTCACCTGACCAGAAGTCTTGTTCCTCCTGCCACCGAACTTCACTAATTCCCACTATATCTAACTTTAACCTATCCTTTTCCCTTTTTAAATTTTCTAACCTACCTGCCCGGTTAAGGGATCTCACATTCCACGCTCCGATCCGTAGAATGCCAGTTTTCTTTCTTCTGATAACGACGTCCTCCTGAGTAGTCCCCACCCAGAGATCCGAATGGGGGACTATTTTACCTCCAGAATATTTTACTCAAGAGGACTCCATCATCATTTAACCATACTGAAAAGCTGCATGCCCCTGGGAAAAATTACGGCTGTAGTTTCCCCTTGCTTTCAGCCGTTCGCAGTACCATCACAGCAAGGCCGTTTTGGCTAGTGTTACAAGGCCAGATCAGTCAATCATCCAGATTGTTGCTGCTGCAACTACTGAAAAGGCTGCTGCCCCTCTTCAGGAACCACACGTTTGTCTGGCCTCTCAACAGATACCCCTCCGTTGTGGTTGCACCTACGGTACGGCTATCTGTATCGCTGAGGCACGCAAGCCTCCCCACCAACAGCAAGGTCCATGGTTCATGGGGGTCCCCTTCATCACCCAGTACCACCCTGGACTGGAACAACTGAACCACATCCTTCACCAGGGTTTTGATTACCTATCAGCATGCCCTGAAATGAGGGACATCCTACCTGCCATCCTAGTTAAAAAGCAGATTTCCTGGGCCATCACGTCCAATCTAGTACTGCTGATCCCTCCAAAAAAAAAAAAACAATTTCGGAGCACACCATTAGTGACTCAGTATTATAATGGTCTAGAATGTGTTAATCAGCTACTTTGACAAGGCCATGACTTCCTAAAATCATGCCCTGAAATGAGATCCATTCTGTCTGAAATTTTGACCACCACACCTAGAATAGCTTTCCATCCCCCTCCCAATCTCCACAATATTCTTGTCAGACCCTATGCTCATTCTGCACCCATCTCCCTACCCTATGTTTCCTACTCCTTTGACCATCCCCACTGAAAGATTCACACTATGCACCCTCCTACCACCGCCTATGACAGCCCTGTATCTGGCAAAACATATGCTAGCATAAGGAGAGCCACCTGTGAAATGAAATGACATGTCATATACCAGCTGTTATGTAAACACTGTTCAGCCTTCTATGTCGACATGAATACCACCAAATTATCAATTATGATGAATGGACACAGGCAGAGGTGTGTACTGGCAACTCACAATATTATGTTGCAAAGCATACTCTACAACATGGCATTCGTAACCTTGGTGCCTGTTTCACCACACACACAATCTGGATTCTTCATTCAGACACCAGTTTCTCAGAACTCCACAGGTGGGAATTAGCTCTACAACATGTCCTCGGTTCTCACCATCCACCTGGCCTTAATTTATGTTAATTTCTTCCGTCTCAGCATTTCTTCACTATAACTGCTCTTAGCTTCACTCCGTTTTAGTTTTCTATATCTTTCATTGTCTTATGTATTTTTCACTGCCCCCCTCCCACCTCTGTTACGTACAATGCACTTAGCTTTTCACTCTTATTAACTCATGAATGATGTTTAAACAATAATTTCATCTGCATATTACCCTATCTTCCACCTTTAAGCCCTCAGGTTTTCAAATCTCGTCTGATGCAGTCCTCAACAATCAGTCTTCCCTTCTCATCTCATATGGTAAGTTTCCCTTGACCCACAGTTCTGCATGACTTTTCTGAAATCTGCCCCTTTTCCTAGACCTCTCCAGACCTTTTTCTTCACCTCTCTTCCTTACCCTTCAATGCTTCTCCCTGAAAAAGGAGTCACTGGCTCCGAAAGCTTGCCATTTACAACCATCTTTTATGTGTGTGTTCTGCTACTGCTTGGTGAGTACAGTTACATAATTTTCTTAACATACTAGTGATTTTTACGAATTAGTGGAACTTACTTTCTGGATAGCTATCATACTTTTGCTGAAAACAAAATCTGCAGCTGTGGTGTAAGCATATCCTCTGATGTATAGCTATTGTATTATATATATATATATATATATATATATATATATATATATATATATATATATATATATATATATATATATATATATATATATATCTAAAAACAAAGATGATGTGACTTACCAAATGAAAGTGCTGGCAGGTCGACAGACACACAAACGAACACAAACATACACACAAAATTCAAGCTTTCGCAACAGACTGCCGCCCCATCAGGAAAGAGGGAAGGAGAGGGAAAGACGAAAGGATGTGGGCTTCAAGGGAGAGGGCAAGGAGTCATTCCAGTCCCGGGAGCGGAAAGACCCACCTTCGGGGGGAAAAAGGACGGGCACTCACTCGCACACACACACATATCCATCCACACATATACAGACACAAGCGATGTCTGCTTGTGTCTGTATATGTGTGGATGGATATGTGTGTGTGTGCGAGTGAGTGCCCGTCCTTTTTCCCCCCGAAGGTGGGTCTTTCCGCTCCCGGGACTGGAATGACTCCTTGCCCTCTCCCTTGAAGCCCACATCCTTTCGTCTTTCCCTCTCCTTCCCTCTTTCCTGATGGGGTGGCAGTCTGTTGCGAAAGCTTGAATTTTGTGTGTATGTTTGTGTTCGTTTGTGTGTCTGTCGACCTGCCAGCACTTTCATTTGGTAAGTCACATCATCTTTGTTTTTAGATATATTTTTCCTTCGTGGAATGTTTCCTTCTATTATAACCATATATATATATATATATATATATATATAATAGAGGGAAACATTCCACGTGGGAAAAATATATCTAAAAAGAAAGATGATGAGACTTACCAAACAAAAGCGCTGGCAGGTCGATAGACACACAAACATACACACAAAATTCAAGCTTTCGCAACCAACGGTTGCCTCATCAGGAAAGAGGGAAGGAGAGGGAAAGACGAAAGGATGTGGGTTTTAAGGGAGAGGGTAAGGAGTCATTCCAATCCCGGGAGCGGAAAGACTTACCTTAGGGGGAAAAAAGGACAGGTATACACTCGCACGCACACACAAAAAAGGACAGGTATACACTCGCACACACACACAAGCAGACGAATGGACATGTGTGTGTGTGCGAGTGTATACCAGTCCTTTTTTCCCCCTAAGGTAAGTCTTTCCGCTCCCGGGATTGGAATGACTCCTTACCCTCTCCCTTAAAAACCACATCCTTTCGTCTTTCCCTCTCCTTCCCTCTTTCCTGACGAAGCAACCGTTTGTTGCGAAAGCTTGAATTTTGTGTGTATGTTTGTGTGTCTATTGACCTGCCAGCGCTTTTGTTTGGTAACACAAACATACACACAAAATTCTAGCTTTCGCAACCAACGGTTGCCTTTCCTGACGAGGCAACCGTTGGTTGCGAAAGCTAGAATTTTGTGTGTATGTTTGTGTTTGTTTGTGTGTCTATCGACCTGCCAGCACTTCAGATTTTGATAAGATTTGAATGTTGTTCAGAGACTGGCAACTAGCTTTAAATGTTCAGAAGTGTAAAATTTTCTACTTCACAAAACAAAACAAAAATGTAATATCCTATGACTACAATATCAATGAGTCACTGTTCGAATCAGCCAACTCTTATAAATGTCTGGGTGTAACACTTTGTAGGGACATAAAATGGAATGATCACATTGGTTCAGTTGTGGGTAAAGCAGCTGGTAGACTTTGGTTTATTGGTAGAATAATGGAAAAGTGCTGTCAGTCTACAAAGGAGATTGATTACAAATCACTCATGCAGCCCATCCTAGAATATTGCTCAACTGTGTGGGACCAATACTAAATAGGACTAATGGGGGATATTGACTGTATACAGAGAAGGGCAGTTTGAGAAGTCATGTGATTTTTTAAATTTCTAACATGTAGAAAAGTTTGTCGCAAGTGTTGTTGTGATATTTAGAGAATTTTACCAAGCTGACATCCGAGCTGGTCCCATATGTGTTCCATTGGGGCAGATCTGGAGATTTTGATCACTTGAGCATCACACAGACACTTCTTAGGGACATGTACCATGTGTGGATGAGAATTTTCACATTTAAATACTGTTACATGAGAGGTAAAATGTAAGGACACAGACTGTCCTTCACATATTATTCTGCTGTCATATTTCCTTCAGTTACTACCAGCTGTGACCTGAAGTCATATCTGATGGCTCCCCACATGATGGCACCAGGAGTAACACCACTGTGCCTCTCCAAAACATCAGAGAAATGTTACTCTCCCAAGGTTGCTGCCATTTTAGAAGACAATTGCCTTCCAGGGTATTATACAGCTGTGATTCATCAATGAACACAGTGCAACGCCATTCATCAACAGTCCATGCTTCCGTCAGAGCACCACTACAAACACAGCTGTTTGTGTTGTGGTGTTAATGGTAGCCTACACATGGGATGGTAATTCTCTAGTCTGACTCTTGTTAGCATCCAAGCAATGGTGTGGTAAGACAGAACATTGCAGCAAGTGCATTACTTGTCAGATGGCAGACACAGATATGAAAGAATTTTGGTCTGCTTGGTGCACAATATGGTGATCCTCCTATGTGGTGGTAAGATGTGATTGACTCGAGTCTTGATGATGTGTACATCTGCCCTCATGTTCCCATGCAGTCCGGCATCAAGTCACTGTCACATTCAAATGCTCCACAAAACTGAATATCACACAATTTGACTAGCCGGTCAAATGGAGACTCACAATGAGACCTCTTTCAAACAGCCAGATGCTGATAACACTCTCACACAATTACACGGCACCTCCATGTCCTTCACAGTGATCATCAATACCCGACGCTGTTTGTACCCCTTATATATCCTGCCAGGCCTGGTAACAACACTAATGCTCTCTCGTGGCCTTTCTACATTTCACAGTGTTGCAGCTGTAAGCATATACACATTTACTGATGTTTACAGAATTAGTTATGTGCATATCAGCGCACACTCTGCTGTAGAGTGAAAATTTCATTCTAGTTATGTGCTGCTTGATACAGTCATGTTGGTCAAATATCTAGACGTAATGCTGCAAAGCGATATGAAACAGAATGAGCATGTAAGGCCGATAGTATGGAAGGCAAATGGTCAGCTGTGGTTTATTGGGAGTATTTTAGGTAAGTTAAGCTCATCTATAAAGGTACCACCTATAGAACACTAGTGCGGCCCATTCTTGAGAACTGCTTAAGTGTTTGGGATATCCACCAGATTGGACTGAAGGATGACATCAAAGTAATTCAGAGGCATGCTGCGAGATTTGTTACTGGTAGGGCTTATCAACACGTGAGTATGGAGAAGCATCGTGTACACAAATGAGAATCCCAGGAAAAAATGCAACATTGTTTTAACAAAACACTGTTGAGAAAATTTAGAGAACAGGCATTTGCACCTGACAGCAGAGCTATTCTACTGCTGTCAACATTCATTTTGCTTAAGGACTATGAGGACAAGGTAAGATATATTGGAGCTTGTACAGAGGCCTGTAGACAGCTCAGTATGGGTGTTTACCAGGGTGTGTCTATTTGTATATTTTGGTTAGTCTATTGGCTGAGAGAACAGACCCAAATTTTAACAATGATTTCAATCTTGTTCAGGTGCCAGTTGATAAGGACTAGGCACTGAAGTGAAGCACATATCAGTGACTGATTGAAGTGAAGCACATATCAATTCCTGCTTCACAGCCTACACCATCTGGATTCTTCCTACCAACACCAGTTTTTCTGAATTATGAAGGTGGGAACTCTCCCTACAACATATCCTACATTCCTGTAGCCCCCTTGCCCTCAGCCTTTACTGGTCGCTCTCCTACACCTACCTATCTTCTTCCCTGCTCCCACTCCAGAATAACACAGTCTTCTATTCTGCACAAACCTCTCAACTGCACATAGACCCCACCATCCATGCCAGAGTGCTGCTCCCATCAGGCACCTGTGCTGTCCGCAGTTTGTGTGTGTGTGTGTGTGTGTGTGTGTGTGTGTGTGTGTGTTTTAATATTCAATTTGTATTAACTCTTAAAGTAAATAGCCATTTTTGTGTTTTTCAGAGTCAACAGGGTCTGCCTTTACATTATCAACAGGCAAAGATCAGTATTCTGAGTGGACCTCAACCTCACCACATGTTAAACAACACTTATTAAAATATGGTGATAAGTAAAGAAACTCGTTGGTGTTATTGACTGGCATTAATAGATGGCACCAAGTACTGATTAAGTACTGATATTTATAAAATAGCTGTAATTATATTATTGCTGCTGACAATCAATTTGTCAAAGTTTCCAGATGTATCGTTTGTCTACTGAATATGTAGCAGAAAATTAAATAAGGTGTGTATTTTGATTCAGAATCACACTAAAGTGAAATAAAACATTACATCATCTCCACTTTTCCTTCAGAGTTATGTGTTCAACAAGCATTGCTTAATGAAATGAATTCTGTGGAGACAAGTAAAAATTTGTGCTGAGCTGGAATTGTTGCCTGTGAGTTCAATTCAGTGCCCAATTATAGTCGATTTCAGAATTTATTTCATCATTTATGTGTGCGGCTGTCAGATGAACGGTGATGTCTGTTCTTTACATAATCATAAATACACTCTGAAGTCTGTCATCTCTTTTAAGATGTGTGCAGTTAAAATACTTAATAAAAATTAAAGTTTCATTATTTTCTTTGCTTAAATAGCCTTTGTAAATCATGCAGTGTGTTTAACAAGTCCTATTGTAGTCTTCTATGGGTTGTATGGGGTACTTTGTAAATAAATTTTTGATAAGGGACTCATATCTGGAAGATGTGTCCACATTTGGATGTAAAACAAGTATGAAAGATTGGATCCCTTCACATCACCCATTTCACAGTATGCACACAGCAAATCTGTGATTTGTCTGCTCTACATGAGCTCATAGCATGGGTAATGTTTCAAGTACTCAGTTGGGTTCTCTTCTATGCGACAAAAGATGTCCTCATCAAAGTAGAATGTGCATGGAGCACCACAGTCAATTCTCATAGTTGCAAATGTACCAGAGTCTCACAGCCATTGTTGTTGTTGAATTAAAATGTCTATTATGTCGTAATTACAACAGGCACTGATGACAATGCCCTCTTCTCAGTTGCTGGATAGGGGAACGGGGCCGACCAGGCCCACATGAATATGTTGGAAGCGTCCCTTCAATATTTGGAAGGAGGCGCATGTGCCGAATGGTTTTACATTGCTGGCATGGTGCACAGACCCTCATCCATGACTTGCAGTCTCACTTCACATGGGGCCAAATGTATTGCACAGTTATAAGACAAGTAGTGGGTTTGACACCAGGGTGGTGAGATTGTGAAACTGGTCAAAAATAGTTCTGTGGAATTGCTGTGGGACGAGCAGACATGTGTGTCTTTGGGACACATCACAGAGGAGAGGGCAGGTGGAACTGGGGATAAACTTTGGTTCAATGATGAGAGTGGAAGAGGCATCATTTAAGAGGTCCTGTCCTGAACCTGCACAAGCTTGTCCACATTGATCATGGCCAAGATGGTGCCAATGCTTGACAAGTAGTCAGCGACGACACTGTATGCGCCTTTCAAATGCCGGTCGCCTGTAGAGAATTGTGCAATGTATTTGAGATGATGGTAATGTTGGAGGCACTCATCCTTGCTATGGATGGCATCAGCTAGGGGCCAGTGGTCATGTACATGCCAAAGGGGCATCCTTCAGTGTCTTCTGTGAAATACGGCAAGGCCCTCGTAAACAGACAGTACCTCCTGGTCATAAGCCAACCACGTCTACTGTGTCTCAGTCAGTTTATGGGAGAAGAAGTGCAAGGGTTGACTGCAGACATAAACCTCTTGCTGAAGGATGGCTTCTATCACTAAATTGCTAGTGTCAGTGGTGATAGACAGGGGAGCTTCTGGAATTGGATGAGCGAAGATGGCTTCCTGAACTAGATCATCCTTGATCGGTTGGAAGGCACACTGCATGGCTGTGGTTCATGTGAGCTTCCTGTGGTGAGTTTTATTTTTGCCTTTGAGGGTCTGTGTTAAGGGTTTCTGCAGAGCAGCAGTGTGGGGCAAGTGACAGCAATAGTAACTGACCATTCCAAGGAAGTGGAAGAATTTGTGATAGTCGAATGGTTGCAGTAGGTTATGAATCAGCTCGATGAGCTCTGGAGTTGGGCGCATGCTGATAACATTAATGATGTGGCCCAAGAATGTGACTTGTGGCTCACGGAGTTAACATTTGTCAGTGTTGATCACTACACCATTGGCTTTGAGAGTGTTGATAATGTGTTCGAGGTGGGTAGAGTGTGAGCCCATGTCTGGCAAAAAAATGAGGGTATTGTCCAAATACGTGGAAGAAAAAGATAATTTAATAAGCAGGCTGTCTATAAAGCAATACCTGAGCTGTGCAGTGGTTTTTTAGTTTCATTTGGCATTAAAAGGAACTGAAACAATCCAAAAGGTGTCATTATGGCAGTCCTGTGAATATCATCTTTGTACATAAGTATCTCCAGATATTCCTTTTTACAATCAATTACAGTGAACACTTTAGCACCGGCAAGGTAGTGTGTGAAGTCATGGATATTAGTGGCTGGGTAACTGTCCATGATTGTGTGAGCATTCAAGGCACAATAGTCCCCACAAAGTCTAGCTGAGCCATCCTTCTTAGGGATGAGGCAGATGGTTGAGGCCCACCTACTATCTGATGGGCGGATAACGTCAGCTCGTAACAACTCATCCACTGCTACCTTCACCGTGCAGAGGTGGTCAGGCAGTAGATGTCCTTGGCACTGACTAACAGGTGGATATATTGTTAATGTGGTGCACCATGCTGTTGTTGATGGTTGATAAAATACAAAGATTGTGAAGGGTGAAAACACTAGATGAGAGTTTGTCAGTGCAGGCCACATAAATATTGGTCTCCCAAGCAGCAGAAATGACGTCAGATGTCTACTGCAGGCTGGAGCCAGGTTGCTTGAGCAAGGCAGTAATCTGCACATGCACAGCATGATCAGCAAGCTGTGGAGGTTCAGACACAGCACAGCAGGCAGTGCCTCATGCAGGTGCTGGCTTGGACTGGGAGGTGGCAGTGTCAGATGGCAGCTGCAGACTGGGCCAGGCAGCCTGGGCAGGGCCAGAGTGTGCGCATGCACAGCACAGTCGATGAGCTGTGGAGGTCTGGTCACAGTACAGCGAGCAGTGCTGGTACTGGCTTGCTTTGGGCAGCAGCATACTGTGCAGGTGTGGGCACAGCACAGGTGACTCCGTTTCTATGCAGGCACAGGCATGGAGTGGGAGGCAGCAATCTGCACAGGTGCATATACAGCATGGAAGGCAACATCTGACATGGGCACAGGGATGGGGGAGGTGAGCAGCAGTAGTGCGAGTGTGGCATGGATGTCAGCAGGTGGTAAAGGAGCAGGCATGTCTATATACTGACCTGGGTAAACATTGAGGTGGGGGTGGCTGTGTCCGATGACTTGAGGTGTCGGGTGACAGATGCGGGTCCACAAGCATAGGCGACAGGTAAGGAATGGAGGTGCTCAAGGATGGAGCAAACCTTTGTGAGTTCTGCTTGTGCTGTTTGGATGTTGCTGCATAGGGATGCATTGCCCTGTTGGAGGCGAGTAAGTGTCTCTTGCATGTCCATACACTGTTGACAGATGTGTAGTAAGCAGTCAGCGAAGTCCACACACTGTTGTATGTACTGTTGCGTGGGTGTAGCTGAAGGCACAGGACCGTCGACATTGGCGTCTTGGGGCATTGAGATAGTCGGGGTAAGTGGACTGTCAACAGTGTGGTCAGGATGCCTGTAGGTGAGCTTGTTTGTATGCAGTAAAGCCACTAGGTGAAAGGCCCATAGGAAATCAGCACCCAGGACTGGTTCTATAATATCAGCGATGATGAACGACCACATGAAGGATGTAGCAAAGCTGAGGTCTAGAGTCCATGTCTGCATACCCCTAACGGTGGTGATAAGAGAACCATTAGCACCTGTCAAGTGAAGGTGCAAGTCTTCAGACGTAGGCAAGGTAGGAGCGTTAAGTGCTGTGCTGATCTGCAATCCAGTGTCATGCAGGAAATGTAATCCGCTGATCTGGTTGAGGACATAAGGATGATTGTTCGGATCGACACTGGAAGCCAGTTGGCAGGTGATGAATTTGTGTGTGTCAAGGCAGCTTATGCATCATTCACGGCTCGGGGCACTTTGCGTGGTCTGTGAGGTGAGTTTGAGTAGTCACAAAACTGATGACAGAGACACGTGGTGTCGCTAAAGCGGGCATGGTACCATCAGATGTGAGACTGTGTGTGCACAGCTGCTGATGTACTGGGATTGACAGCTGAAGCCGAGTTTGTTTTGTAAACATAGTGAGCAGTGGCTGCAGTAATGTCAGCATTGGGCAGGACCAGGTGTGCTGAGAAACTGTCGGTGGCTGCAAGAGGTCACATGCAAGGTAGTGTAGTGTATGTATCCATACCATTGTTGGGAGCTTTGTTGATACTGTGTCTGTGTCGAGAAATGGCAAAAATGTGGTCAGCCAGGGAGTGGCGGGCATGGGGGGGTGTGGTTACTAGTGGCAAGTAAAATCATCTGCATCTGGGATAAGAGCTTGACGATTCAGATCATCCGCTGCACCTCATGAGGCATCATGCATGGATCTATTTTGCTGTGAAGATGTGACAATTTGGAGAGGGTCCCATCCTGTAAATGTTCTTTGTAAAGTAACTAATGTAGTTGCTCTTTGGGAGAGGCATTGTAAGAGTGTTGTTTTGGTGGTCTCATGCTTGTCTGTAGATGGCAGTGCCAGGATGGTGTTGTAGATGATAAGGTCAGTGTGGGTGCCAAGGTGGCTGAGTAGAGTGACATGCTCATGTCATCCCTGATGATGGGGTTGAAGCCAAACATGCTTTTGATGATCACGAACCACTGGCTTGTGTTGTCCATACAGAATGGCAGTAGTGTGAGCCATGAAACACTTAACTGTTTGTTTCGGTAATGTGTCTGGAATACAGCTGCACAGCATAGGGAGAACTGCAAATGGGTGGTGGCTGGTAATGCCGGCAACTGCATGGAATGGAGGATGGACAGCTTGTCATGTGGCGTAGATGAGACGGCATGCATATTGGGTTGACTTATATCCATTGCACACGATAATGGCTGCCACATGGTCAGCATGGATCAGTTGCCCAGGTCATGGAAATGTTGATGGAACATAAGGGTATGCGTTACACTGGTGGAGTCCGTAACAGTCAATAAGTGGAACATCAGTCGTATTGCATTGTTATGCCCCTGAAATTTGTGACGAGGTTGGCGTGTGAGAAGTGTCACTGTCTCTTTTAATCACTTGGGTAATATATGGAGCACTGATCATGTTTGTCGATAGTGAGGGGTGCAAGAGTTCAACAAAATTTGCAGTTGCCATAAAATAATAGGAGGGTGACAGCCACATTGTTGTTATGCAAATTTGCACTATTTTTGTGTTCACTCACAGTTCAGGGCCACCAATGTAGAATTCAGGTACACTGTGATAGTGAATGATAGACTACACAGTGGTATGGATTACACAACACACTTTATTGTATATAAACTCGATACATACCAGGATACACAACATAACACACTCAAGTCACAGACCAAACTGAACTGCTACCGTTGACCATCAGAGATAAGACTGCGGGTTGTTTTCTGTGGCCAGCGATACTAATGTTTCCACAAGTTGACATCTGATATTTAGTTTATAATATAAATGATGTTACAGTTATTTGTCAAATAAAACATTGCTTTGTACCTATAAAAACGGTCATTCAAATGCTATGGATACACAAATGTAATCTGTACCACTATTGCCCACGTATCTGCTAAGATCAACTTTCATAATTAGGAAGCAACTTCCCTGTCATCAATTATTAATTAATTATGAACTCCACACTATTCAAGCTCTATTTTTGACTCCATTTAAGTCACTAACTTTTTAATTATTTTTCAACTTTCTTGTCTCAGTTGTACAGACAATTTGGATTATGATGACTAGTTTTGAGCATGTTCATTCATTGTTGTACCTTTATCCAATAAGTAATGAAATAAAATTTGTTCCTTTTGAAGCGATTCACAACTGTTCAACTTTGAATATTCTGTGTCCTTAATGTAAGTGCCAATTGTACATTAAGTCATCCATTAGCGCTAAGAGATAATGAATGGACAGGTCTGAAACTACTCACCATTATTCCAAATTGTCAGTGCAGCTGAGACAGTAAAATAAAGAAATGATAAGATTGAATACATTATCTGATCCTTTTGCCAATGCAATGTTGGAATTCCACACTAAACTTTTGACTGCATATCTGGACACATGTCCACCTCCAACAACAGTCAACATGTCATCCCATGCTAAGACCATTGCACAATAAGAATGGTGCATTGTAAGAAGAGAGTACATGTTCCAGATTTTCTGCAGACACATTTCTGCTATGGTACAGATAACAGGTACATGACAGTGCATAAGTGAAATGGCACAGCAACTGGAAATATACTCCTAAGGTGAAACACATAAGACAATATGTTTCTTGTGGACAAAAAATCTAAATTGCACACAGAGTCACAATGAAATTCTGTATCTCACTGTATTGAAGTGGTGCCAAAAATTTGACCAAGGCTGTACAGATTTGGGTGATGCTTATCAGAAAGGAAATCCATTGGCATTGACCACAGATGACAATGTCCTGGCAATCAAGGTATGCTTCATAACAATCACAGAGAGATTTTTGTGAACATTGCAGAGCAGATCCACATCTAAATAGTCAGTGCTCATTCCATCATCTGAGATTGTCTACAGTATTGGAAATTGCACTCACGTGGGAATCGGGTTTCATTGTCACCTGCACACAGAGGTGCAAGATTTGTGACATCTCTGGACTTCCTTGAGTATTACTCTTTGGAAATCGATGATTCCCTCAGCCACATCATCATGAGTGATGAGACATGGTCCATCATTTCAAACCTGCAACAAAGTGAGCAACTATAGAATTCTCACACATCTCCCTGATGCATAGAAGAAATGCAAAGTTACACTATCAGAAGGGAATATCATGGCCACAGTTTCCTTCTTTTTTCTGCATGAAAATGCAACCCCTCACATGGCGTATTCATGCGAGCTTTGCTTCAGTGTTTTCAATAGGAGATCTGGAATCATCCCCCACTCATCCTGGATATTGTGCCTTGCAGTATCTGTCTTTTCAATGAGCTTAAAGAACATCTGAGGAGAAAGAGATTTTCCAACCATGAGGATGTTCACACAGCAATTCTTGAATGGCTCCTTGACCAAGGAGCAAACTTGTATCATGTAGGAATTAAATGACGGATATATGCTCCAGCCATTATTTACAGAGACTTTGTGACCGTGTGAAAAGATAATGTATATAATTGTGTCATTTTTATGTGTAGTGCATTATTCAATAAGGTTTCTTGGCCTGCGTAATAATGTTTAACTTACTTTTTGATTAACCTTTCTTGGCAAATACACCTGCTACAGAGGGTACATAAATTGCAAAGATAAAAAGGACGAAACTCCAGAAATAGGTAAGTTGCACAATGAAAGCAAACTTTATAGATAAAATTACAGTGTAAAATAAATCC
The DNA here is from genome assembly GCF_023864275.1 of Schistocerca cancellata. NCBI lineage: Eukaryota > Metazoa > Arthropoda > Insecta > Orthoptera > Acrididae > Schistocerca > Schistocerca cancellata. The sequence goes on along the minus strand of NC_064627.1, from coordinate 860,789,367 downwards.
CATAAGTATCAAAAAGCAGGTTGCTTACACTCTAAATAGGCAGTTCCTCTAATCCTTTCATCACACAGTCGAACTTCAGATTCTGAGGGTCAGCGTTTTTTATACCCTTTTCGTTCAGTTTCACATCTTTCTTTATATATATATATCCCCCTAAGGTAAGTCTTTCCGCTCCCGGGACTGGAATGACTCCTTACCCTCTCCCTTAAAACCCACATCCTTTCGTCTTTCATATATATATATATATATATATATATATATATATATATATATATATATATATATATATATATATATATATATATAATTAAAAAGAAAGATGATGAGACTTACCAAACAAAAGCGCTGGCAGGTCGATAGACACACAAACAAACACAAACATACACACAAAATTCTGCTTTCGCAACCAACGGTTGCCTCGTCAGGAAAGAAGGAAGGAGAGGGAAAGACAAAAGGATTTGGGTTTTAAGGGAGAGGGTAAGGAGTCATTCCAATCCCGGGAGCGGAAAGACTTACCTTAGGGGGAAAAAAGGACAGGTATACACTCGCACACACACACATATCCATCCGCATATACACAGACACAAGCAGACATTTGTAAAGGCAAAGAGTTTGGGCAGAGATGTCAGTCGGGGCGGAAGTACAGAGGCAAAGATGATGTTGAAAGACAGGTGAGGTATGAGCGGCGGCAGATTGAAATTAGAAATTAGCGGAGATTGAGGCCTGGCGGATAGCGAGAAGAGAGGATATGCTGAAGGGCAAGTTCCCATCTCCGGAGTTCTGACAGGTTGGTGTTAGTGGGAAGTATCCAGATAACCCGGACAGTGTAACACTGTGCCAAGATGTGCTGGCCGTGCACCAAGGCATGTTTAGCCACAGGGTGATCCTCATTACCAACAAACACTGTCTGCCTGTGTCCATTCATGCGAATGGACAGTTTGTTGCTGGTCATTCCCACATAGAACGCTTCACAGTGTAGGCAGGTCAGTTGGTAAATCACGTGGGTGCTTTCACACGTGGCTCTGCCTTTGATCGTGTACACCTTCCGGGTTACAGGACTGGAATAGGTGGTGGTGGGAGGGTGCATGGGACAGGTTTTACACCGGGGGCAGTTACAGGGGTAGGAGCCAGAGGGTAGGGAAGGTGGTTTGGGGATTTCATAGGGATGAACTAAGAGGTTACGAAGGTTAGTTCATCCCTATATATATAGTTCATACCATATATATATATATATATATATATATATATATATATATATATATATATATATATAAAAAATAGAGGGAAACATTCCACGTGGGAAAAATATAATTAAAAAGAAAGATGATGAGACTTACCAAACAAAAGCGCTGGCAGGTCGATAGACACACAAACAAACACAAACATACACACAAAAATCTAGCTTTCGCAACCAACGGTTGCCTCTTCAGGAAAGAGGGAAGGAGAAGGGAAGACAAAAGGATATGGGTTTTAAGGGAGAGGGTAAGGAGTCATTCCAATCCCGGGAGTGGAAAGACTTACCTTAGGTGGAAAAAAGGACAGGTATACACTCGCACACACACACATATCCATCCGCATATACACAGACACAAGCAGACATTTGTAAAGGCAAAGAGTTTGGGCAGAGATGTCAGTCGGGACGGAAGTACAGAGGCAAAGATGATGTTGAAAGACAGGTGAGGTATGAGCGGCGGCAGATTGAAATTAGAAATTAGCGGAGATTGAGGCCTGGTGGATAGCGAGAAGAGAGGATATGCTGAAGGGCAAGTTCCCATCTCCGGAGTTCAGACAGGTTGGTGTTAGTGGGAAGTATCCAGATAACGCGGATAACCATAACCATAACTCCGGAGATGGGAACTTGCCCTTCAGCATATCCTCTCTTCTCGCTATCCGCCAGGCCTCAATCTCCGCTAATTTCTAATTTCAATCTGCCGCCGCTCATACCTCACCTGTCTTTCAACATCATCTTTGCCTCTGTGCTTCCGTCCCGACTGACATCTCTGCCCAAACTCTTTGCCTTTACAAATGTCTGCTTGTGTCTGTGTATATGCGGATGGATATGTGTGTGTGTGCGAGTGTATACCTGTCCTTTTTTCCCCCTAAGGTAAGTCTTTTCGCTCCCGGGATTGGAATGACTCCTTACCCTCTCCCTTAAAACCCATATCCTTTTGTCTTCCCTTCTCCTTCCCTCTTTCCTGACGAGGCAACCGTTGGTTGCGAAAGCTAGATTTTTGTGTGTATGTTTGTGTTTGTTTGTGTGTCTATCGACCTGCCAGCGCTTTTGTTTGGTAAGTCTCATCATCTTTCTTTTTAATTATATATATATATATATATATATATATATATATATATATATATATATATATATATATATATATATAAAAATAGAGGGAAACATTCCACGTGGGAAAAATATATCTAAAAAGAAAGATGATGAGACTTACCAAACAAAAGCGCTGGCCGGTCGATAGACACACAAACATACACACAAAATTCAAGCTTTCGCAACCAACGGTTGCCTCATCAGGAAAGAGGGAAGGAGAGGGAAAGACGAAAGGATCTGGGTTTTAAGGGAGAGGGTAAGGAGTCATTCCAATCCCGGGAGCGGAAAGACTTACCTTAGGGGGAAAAATGGAAAAAAGGACAGGTATATACTCGCACACACACACATATCCATCCGCGTATACACAGACACAGACCAATATATATATACACACACATCTCTCTGTGTGTGTGTGTGTGTGTGTGTGTGTGTGTGTGTTTTCCCACAAAGATTTATAGGATGAATTAATAAATCAGATCATCAGATGTTGAAACACACACACACAGATTCATACATACACAACTCACATGGCCACTATTGTCTCCATACATTGATGCCCAAAAGTTATTATTCCATCCCAAATTTTTCCATTGTTTGAATAGTATTTGTGTTGTACATAATGTTTTAACATAAAATGACTGATGTAATTGTAAAACAAAAAAATGTGAAGGTAAACACACTTCAAACCATGGATAAGAAGAGAGAAAGGTATAGAAAATTATTATAATTAACACTATCTACATCCATACTATGATGCTATGCAAGCCATGTTATTGTTACATGGCAGAGGTACTTTGTGTAATCACTGTCATTCCTACCTTTTCCTGTTGCAACGGTGAATGGTCAGCATGAAGAACATTTGGTGGTATGCCTCTAACTTTATCTTCATATTCTTTTTGTAAGATATACATGAGAGAAGCAACAGATTTGATAATTGTTCTAAGAACATACACTCTTGGAATTTGAATTTTAACTGTAAAGCACACGATGATACACACCAACTCTCTTTTAGCATCAACTACTGGAGTTGTCTGACCATCTTTGTAATGCTACTCCACTTAATGAACCTGTAATGAAACACACTGCTCTTCTTTGGATCTTTCAGTTTCCTCTGTCAGTACCTTCAGATCCAAAACTGACCGACAGTACTCAGTTGTTGGTCCAATGAGGTGTATGTTGTGGCCAGTCAGACGGAATGGAGAGGTTTAGTGGAATTTAAAACTTTTATTATTTCCTATGGTTCCTAGCACAATCAAACTTGCATCTTATGGTGAAGTTACAGCTGGCCTTGGGCTGGAGCTATACCAGGTGTCTCCTGATACCAGGCCTACCCACACTCTGTGCACATGAACAGTATTTCCACACTGAGTATTGGCAAGAGGGAATGGTTCACAAAGCGTCACTGATTGAGGGACACTCCCAAAGTACCCTCTTCCAACCATAAAGAGAGCCAAGAACAATCATGTGCAGGACACGAAGTGGGCAGGCTTGCTTTCCTGTCTGCCAGCTCTCATCTTGATCAGACTTGTCCCTGCTCCTCTTCTGGGCATCATGCTCCTGCTTCCCTCTGTCGTAGTCTCGTGAGTACCAAAGATCGTCACCTGAAACCCTTAGTAGTGAATAATGAAGCAATAAACTCCAGTCAGGAAGCAGAAATCCTCTGGTTTTACATCTTTAGTAAATTTCATAACACCCACATCCTGCTGAAGTCCTATTCTTGGTCCATCTATGCAAAGTTGGTGTCAGCCACTGGATTAGATCTTGGTCTAGGACACTGGAACATTCCCTTGTGGATAGTTGCCACATATTATTTCCATGTTGTCCTGTGAGTTTGTAGCATTGCTGTGCTGGGCCATATTATTCTGTAGTCCAAATTCTCTTGGGATTAGATGCTCACATATACACCACGCCGCATGAAAACGTGTATGGGGTGCACCATCACTCTGTTTGGCCAGAGATGGCAGCATGGACATGGGCCACAGGCTATACCACTGCCATGCTACTGTTACATCACTATGGAGGCCAGTCTTGTGTGAGCCACCCACTACATCACTGCTCTTCAGCTGAATGAGTGCTGTCACATGCACAGTGTCCTGCTTACTGACCCCATCACCGATGTTCCATGCACTACTGTTGGAAAATATAAGGTAAGTCTCACTGGCCGTGTATGCTTACTCTTTTGTGTCACCACTTTTTCTGTGTATTTCATCCTGGATAGGTTTTAGTATTCATTTTAATTCTGTTACTGCTTTTTCTTTCAAAAAAGTTTTGATCGTCTTAAAGAAATTTTTTGCTCCATATACAGGGTGGAGAAAAATTGTGTCACGAAATTTTAGCCCTGGGTAGCTGATGGTAGTAGGAACCATAATTAATAATGTTGTATAGGTCGACAACGCACTATTTTTAAACTATAGAAACTTTGCACCACATGCTCTGGTTGGCTGTGATATTGCCCTCTTGCTGGATGTTCTGGACAACGCATGACAGCAAATGCTTTGCCTGTTGGAGATCACCTTGTATCCAAGGTGGTCTACACACTCCGTGGTAGTACACCAGCCTTGAACTCTGGGGGCAAATCAGCTCCATTGTAGTTTCATGATAAGATATACCAGGAACAAACCCATCAACAGCTGTTAGTTTGTGTATAGAAAGGCTTTTACAAATTGTGTAGGCCCTGAAAAGGGCATTTTTTGTAGCTAAGACATTGTTTAGTTAAAGCAGGTGCTTTAACTGGCGACCCTCTGATGCGACAAAAGCTTGGTAACGTTGAATAGTGTTTTGTTGAACTCTTTAAAAGCTTCCTGACATTGCCATGATGTGATTGGTAGCATGTTGAATGTGATCTGTTAATTGCTCTTTGTTTCTAGGTGGTTCACGTCTGGGTGGGTGAATTAGAACCTTGAAGAATCCCCACAGGAAAAAGTCGGGTGGCATGACATCTGGTGATCACGGGGGCCATGTCCTAGGAGCACCTCTGCCAATTACGTGGCCATCAAAGAGTTCATTTAAATATTCATGCACAGCAAGACTGTTATGTGCGGGCACCTCATCATGCTGCAACCATATGCATAGCTGTGTGTCCAAGGGAACACCTTCCAGCAGGCCAGGTAGAGTTTCTTGCAAAAAGTGAAGGTAATTTGCCCTAGTACGTCAAGGAGGTAGACAGATCGGTGCACTTAGATGGTCACCTACAATGCCTGCCGAAACATTGAGCAGAATTTGTTCCTTGTATCTGTGGATATACGTGATGTGAGGGTTTCCCCTTGCCTAGTAATGAACGTTTCAAGTGTTGTAAAGGCCATCCCGATGGAAGGTGCACTCATCAGTAAACAAGACAATGGCGGGAAAGTCAGGACCTCATGCAACATGTCGCAGAAACCACCAACAGAACCCTAGCCTGTGTTCATAGTACGCCACAGGATTTAGATTTTGGACAGGGTGGAAACTAAATAGATGTTGGCCATCATCACTCAAAACCTCCTGGACTGACCAATAAGTGACCCCCATGTCGTGCCCAACCACTCTAGTACTTGTCGTAGGTGCTTCCTCAAAGCGCTCGAGAACAGTCTCTTCAAATGCAGCATCCCATCATGTTTAAAGTCTTCCCGCATCACCAAGATATCCCACTAATAAGCCTGTTTCGCAAAGTCTCTGGTGAATTGCTGTAAACATTTGCAGGCGTGGGTGGTGTCTTGCTGGGTACAGTTCCTCATAGAACCGTCGAGCTTCATGTGCATTACTGTCAGCTTGTCCATAAACAAAAACCATATCTCACTGTTCTTCAAATGAATACTGTGCCGCCGTGCTTACTGTATGACTAAATCACAGGTGACGTGTGTGCTCCAAAGCAAAGCTTACATGTGAATGCCTCTGACATGAGGTGGAGACAACCAGCAAGACCTATTCAACACACGTGCATATCATGTGAGGGCAGTGATGGGGCAAGGAATGTTTGTATGTCAATTGACAACCATAGTGCTGCCCGTCAATGCAATGAATGGCAACAGGCCAATCCCATGACCAATCGGAGCATGTGGCACCAAGCTTCCATTGTTTAAAAATGGTGCGTTGTCAACCTACACAACATTAGTAATTTGGGTTCCTACTGGCATCAGCTATCCAGAGTTAAAATTTCATGACAATTTTTCTCCACCCTGTATACTTGCTCTGGGCTGAATTGGCCGCAGGAGCAAGCTGGTACTGGAAATGCTAATGTAGATCATGCCACTCTTCTGTATGAGCAGATTAATGCTTTAACCCTGCAAAAATTACAGCTACAGGAACAGATGGCTGAGCTACTGCATGAATACAAATGCAAAACTAGGCAGGGATCAAGCCAGACTGCTGGAAGCACCTCTGGTGCTCTGCAGCTTGGAATGTTAATTAAATTCTAAACATTGCACCACCACCCTGCAGTCTCTTTTTTCCCACATTTGTGGGTTAACCCAGTGAGAATGTTAACACCTTTTTACAGAATGTCCAAAAATGTAGGACACATGTGCTTCTGGCTGGATTCTTCCTATTGAATGTAACAAAATGAAAACTGTCTGCTGAAGTGTGGATCTATGTGGAATCAGTTGATATGTTGTGTGAAGCTTCAAGGGGGTTAACAGGACGCTACTCCTACAAAAGGGTGTGTAGTTATTACCCAGACCGTCTGTCTACTTTACGACAAAAAAACAACGAAGGTTTTGAGGCTTTTACTAATCAGAGATGGGTTTTATCCTGTCATATGTACACAATGGCAAAGGATGCCAAGTGTAATGAAATGTTAACTAAAGAGGCCAAAGTGAGAGTTATTGATGTATTTATCTGTAGAATAACCCTGAAGATAGGTAGTGAAGCCAAAGTGGCTTCCTCTACCTCATTACATGAAGCTATAAGACTGGCTGTGTTATGTGAGGAAGTGGGTCAATTTGTTCCAGCTCCCTCATGAAGCAACGAGCCATGTCATGTTTTCATGAATGGTTTTAATTGCAAATGCTTGGAAAGCCAAACGGTGAGGACGAGCACTGTCTTGCATCATGCTGTATGAAATGCTGTATGACAGGCAAACGAGTGATAGCTCTCAGCAAAATCAAAAGCGAAGTTATCCACAGTGGAATACTACATAAAACAACAGATGTAACGAGAGATCTCAGTGGGGAAACAAGCATGGGGCAGGTACTGCCATCTGCCCTCACCCCCAATAAGAACATCAGGGATTAGTGAACAAGGGGTTGTTGTTGTTGTGAGACTTAATACCATAACTCCCAAATCCTCCAAAAATAAATGAAAAATATACCTATTGCAAAAAGCAGATAGAAATTTGCTTTATGCCTTCCTAAGAGACAATCACCAGCTCTTCCAAATTAATCATGTAAATGTAGACCAAATGTGGCTTGAATTCAAAGAAATAGTGTTGACAGCAACTGAGAGATTTATACCAAATAAATTAACAAATGACGGAGATGACCCCCCCCCCCCCCCCCCCTTGGTACACAAAATGGGTAACGACACTGTTGCAGAAACAACAAAAAAAGCATGCTAAAATCAAACAAATACGAAATCCCCAATATTGTTGATCTTTTACAGAAGCTCATAATTTAGAATGGACTTCAATGCAAGATGCTTATTATAGTTTCCACAATGAAACTTTGTCTCAAAACCTGGCGGAAAACCCAAAGAGATCCTCATAATATGTAAAGTATGCTAGCGGCAAGACACAATCAGTGCCTTCTCTACATGATAGCAAAGGAAATACTATCGATGACAGTGCTGCTAAAGCTGAGTTACTAAACACAGCCTTCTGAAATTCCTTCACCAAAGAGGATGAAGTAAATATTCCAGAATTCAAATCAAGAACAGCTGCCAACAACAGTAACTTAAAAGTAGATAGTCTCAGAGAAATGAAGCACTTAAATCACTTAAAAAGCAAGCCTTCCAGTCCGGACTGCATATCATTTAGATTCCTTTCAGAGTATGCTGATGCAATAGCTCCATACTTGACAATCACATACAACTGCTTGCTCAATGAAAGATCCATACCCAAAGACCGGAAAGTTGTACAGGTCATTCGAATATTCAAGAAAGGCAATAAGAGTAATCCACAAAAACTAAAGGTCAATATGCAGCAGGAGCTTTGACCACATATTGTCTTTTAACATTATGAATAACCTCAGAGAGAATGGGCTACTGACACACACCCAACCCTATTTAGAAAACATCATTCTTGGAAATACAACTAGCTTTTCTCTCTCACAAATTTTTGAATGCTATTTCATACTGATTCGATACTTTCAGATTTTTAGAAGGTTTTTGACACTGCACTTCACAAGTGGCTTGCATTCAAATTGTGTGCATATGTAATATCATCTCAGTTATGTGATTGGATTCATGATTTCCATTCATAGGGGTCACAGTTCATAGTAACTGATGGAAGGTCATGAGTAAAACAGAAGTGATTTCTGGCATTCGCCGAGGTCATGTTATATACCCTCGGTTGTTTTTTTATCTATATAAACAATTTAGAAATGATCCAAGCAGCCATCTTAGATTGTTTGCAGATGATGCTGTTGTTTATCATCTACTGATGTCATCAGAATATCAAAACCAATTGCAAAATGATTTAGATAAGATATCTGTAATATGTAAAAATTGGCAGTTGACCCTAAATAATGAAAAGTGTAAGGTCATCCACATGAGTGCTGAAAGGAATTCATTGAACATTGGTTACACAATAAATCAGTCAATTCCAGAGGCTGTAAATTCAACTAAATACCTAGGAATTACAGTAAGAACAACTTAAACTGGAAAGAACAGATAGAAAATGTTGTGTGATAGGTGGCCCAGAGACTGTGATTTATTGGCAGAACACTTAGAAGGTGAAGTAGACCTACTAAAGATAGCACCTACATTACAGCTGTCCATCATCTTTTGGAGTACTGTCACCTGGTTGGGTTCCTTACCAGATAGAATTAACGTAGTACAAGGAAAAGGGGAGAGAGTGCCATGGACATGATACAGGATTTGGGATGGACATCATTAAAACTAAGGCATTTCTCATTGCATTGGGATCTTCTCATGAAATTTCAGTCAACTGGACATGATACAGGATTTGGGGTGGACATGGTTAAAACTAAGGTATTTCTCATTGCATTGGGCTCTTATCATGAAATTTCAGTCAACAACTTTCTCATCCAAATGCGAAAATATTTTGGTGACATTGACCTATATAGGGAGAAACAATTGTCATAATAAAATAATGGAAATCAGAGCTTGCATGGAAAGATATAGGTGTTCGTTTTTCCAGCATACTGTTTGAGAGTGGAGTAAGAAAGAATTACTGAAAACGTGGTTTGATGGGTCCTCTGTCATGCACTTAAGAGTGATTTGCAGAGTATTGATGTAGATATAGATGTAGAGGTAGATGTTGAAGTGAAATGTGTCTAGAAGGGAGTATTAGGTGAGGTGGCCAATATCATTTTAGAAGGCAAGCTCAGGGGAAGGACTTGCAAAATATTAGAAGGTACAAGAGCTGAGATTAGTGTTTATTCATGTCTCACAGTGATAAGAATGCACTTAAAGCACCATACTGTACTGTAAGTTGATTGAAAGAAGAAGTAATAGTGCCTGCAGGGATTTGGTGTCATAACTCTTCAGACTGTAGGGAAGAAGTATGGATCTGATGTGGAAGTAGTGTGAAAATGCAGAAAAGATTTTGATTTCTTATTAGGGAATGACTTCCCATGCTGTTTTCAGGTGATGATAGGTTACAAGAGGCTTACTGTCCAATTCAGTAAGGCAATTCACTGTTTTAGCAATAAACGCACACCTCAGTCACGAGGAACTGTGGAATGAGACCTTTTCTGCAAGATCCAACAGAATTGTATACATGGATGTTAAAAACTAACACCTCTTTTAAAATCAATGGAGGTACAGAAAAAGGTCTCTGGCTTGATGTCAAAACCCAAATACCACCAAGATCAGACTTTCTGGTTGATGTGCTGTCAGAATGACATTGTCAATAGACTGAGGAGTCATGTTAAAAGAAGTATTGGTAAATCAGAAGTGATAAGAAAGAAGTTTTATATACCAGTATGTGTTGATAGCTTTTGACAAATAGACATACAGGTTCTACATGGAACAATGCTTGCTACACCTACATCTAAACTCTGTAATCCACTGTGAGATGCATGGCAGAGGGCATGTCCCTTTGTACAAGTTGTTACAGATTCTTCCTGTTCCATTCACATATGGAGTGTGGGGAGAATGATGGACAGAATGTTTCTGTGCATTCAGTAATTATTCTAATCTTGTGCTCATGATCCCGGTGTGAACAATACTTAGGGGATTGTAGTATATTCCTAGAGTCAATAGTTAAAGTCAGTTCTTGAAACTTTGCTAACAGATTTTCTCAGGACAATTTACATCTGTCTTTGTGAGTCTAGTTCCAGCAGTATCTGTGTGAAACACTCCCACAGACTGAACAAATCTGAGACAATTTGTGCTGAATGCACGATTCAGCACCGCTCAACAATGAATCCACAACAAGGGGTCAGTAGCTGCAGGCCCACTGGATTGTATGATTCAATGACAAAGAAAATGTTTGTAATCACATAAATGACAGAGGATGCTACACTCCGATATAGTTATCAGAGACCACACTTGTTCAAGGCAACATGCAAAAATCACTTGTCAAATTCTCCAGCACAATTGTGTATAAAAGTGTAAAATCAATCTTCAGTATTATGAAACGGAAAGTTACTACCGTATTTACCCGAATCAAAGCCGCACTCGAATCTTAAGCCGCACCTGAAAAATGAGACTCGAAACAAAGGAAAAAAAGATTTCCCGAATCTAAGCCGCACCTGAAATTTGAGTCTCGAAATTCAAGGGGAGATAAAAGTTTTAGGCCGCACCTCCAAATCGAAACAAAGTTGGTCCATTGTAATATGAGACACAATTTAGGTCAATGAATGACGATACAGCTACAGTAGTTTGGTTCGAGTCGTAAGCTTTACCAGGTAGCCATTGCTATGCGTCAGGCGCTCCGTCCGTATTTATACGGGTACCCTTCCTTTTTCACGTGCTTCGTCTGGTTTGAATCGATTGCTTATTTTGTTTGATCTGATTAGTGCCGTTTTCTCTATTATAGGTGTTTACGTCACTCTAAGCTGAAAATGCATCACTGTACTGTGTCATGCATTGTTTGTCGCATTCTGATAGTGCGTGTTTACGGCCTGTCGCCGTTCGCGGCATGGCTTGCTTTTGTGCACGCTACCGCCGCTTACAACTAAAAAGAGGCGAATCGTCTCATTAGCGAAGCAATGTCAAGAGACTGCTATTTGTTGTTACTTACACTGCTGCTTTCTTTGAGAATGATCAACAAGAACCAAATAATAGGCTGCGTATGATAGAACATGTTCTGAACGAGAGTTAGGCGAAAATTTTTCTCCGTTTGAAAATCTTTGCGGCCGCGTCTTAAGTACATCAAATTCTGCACAGAAATTAGAGTCATCTTAGATTTAAAAATCTAGTCAGTTGCCATGGTTCATTTCTGACTGTATCACTATTAGGCTAAGAATAATACGAATATAAACAGACACGATAAGTGTATTCTTCCGCGTTTGCTGTTGTCTCACTCTAGTTTCGTAGTTTATTAGGCAGACAGGATTTAAATGAGATAGCAACAAACACAGAAGAACACATGGCAAAATGTTTATATTCGTATTATTTTTATGGTGAATGGTGAAGAGAATACTGCTTGTGATTCACATTTCATCAGGTTACTATTAGCAACCATTTCTTCTCACAGGTAGGAAAAAATTCAGAACGTTGAGTTGGCCATATTGAAAAACATCCCAAACAGTCTTGCCAGTCGGATTTTCGTAGTACATTGAAATTCTAATACATTCGAAGATGAACAATACAGAATTTGTATTTACTTCGTTGGATAATGTATGAAAATGCAGTGGTCGAAACTCGGGGCAGAGAAAAAAAAGCTCGTCTTCCACCTTTTTTTTTTTTTTATTTATTTACTGACGCAGAGGTTTTGGCGCCAGTATTTATCTTTGTGCCTACAAAGGATGTCTGTGTAGTGCTACATATATTCGACGGCAGAAGTTAGTTGTGGCGGCACCTACCAACATTTTTCAGAACTTCCGCTTGCTTTGCACTCGATTCTAAGCCGCAGGCGGTTTTTTGGATTACAAAAACTGGAAAAAAAGTGCGGCTTAGATTCGAGTAAATACGGTACTCACCATGTAGTGCAGATGCTGAGTTGCAGATAGGCACAAGAAAAAGACAGTCACAATTAAAGCTTTTGGCTGTTAAGGCCTTCGTTAACAATACACAACAGACACACACATACATGCAAATGCAAACACAACTTGCACACACTACTGCAGTCTCAGGCAACTGAAACCACACTGCGAGCAGCAGCACCAGTGCATGATGATAGTGGTGACTGGGTGGGGAGGCGGAGGGATAGTATGGTGGGGGTGCTGGACAGTGAAGTGGTGCAGGTTAGACAGAGGGCAAGGGAGAGGTGGGGAGGGGGAGAGTCCGGAAAAGGGGAGAAATAAAAAGACTGGGTGTGATGATGGAATGACGGCTGTGTAGTACTGGAATGGGAACAGGGAAGGGGCTAGATGGGTGAGGTCAGTGACTATCAAAGGTTTAGGCCAGGAAAGTTACGGGAACATAGGATACATTGCAGGGAAAGTTCCCACTTGTGCAATTCAGAAAAGGTTGTGTTGGGGGGAAGGATCCATATGGCACAGGCTGTGATGCAGTCATTGAAATTAAGGATATCATGTTTGGCAGTGTGTTCAGAGACAGGGTGGTCCATTTGTTTCTTGGCCACAGAGTGTTGGTGGCCATTCATGTAGACGGACAGCTTGGGATAGGTTATGTTAGTGACCAGACTGGAGTAAGTGGTGGTGGAAGGATGTATGGGACAGGTCTTGCGTGTAGGTATATTACAGGCACATCTACATCTACATGACTACTCTGCAATTCACATTTAAGTGCTCGGCAGAGGGTTCATCAAACCACAATCATACTATCTCTCTACCATTCCACTCCCGAATAGCGTGCGGGAAAAACGAACACCTAAACCTTTCTGTTCGAGCTCTGATTTCTCTTATTTTATTTTGATGATCATTCCTACCTATGTAGGATGGGCTCAACAAAATATTTTTGCATTCGGAAGAGAAAGTTGGTGACTGAAATTTCGTAAATAGATCTCGCTGCATGGAAAAACGTCTTTGCTTTAATGACTTCCATCCCAATTCGCGTATCATATCTGCCGCACTCTCTCCCCTATTACATGATAATACAAAACGAGCTGCCCTTTTTTGCACCCTTTCGATGTCCTCCGTCAATCCCACCTTGTAAGGATCCCACACCGTGCAGCAATATTCTAACAGAGGACGAACGAGTGTAGTGTAAGTTGTCTCTTTAGTGGACTTGTTGCATCTTCTAAGTGTCCTGCCAATGAAATGCAACAGTTGGCTCGCCTTCCCCACAATATTATCTATGTGGTCTTTCCAACTGAAGTTGTTCGTAATTTGAATTGACAGCCTTGAGAATTGTACTATTTATCGAGTAATCGAATTCCAAAGGATTTCTTTTGGAACTCATGTGGATCACTTCACACTTTTCGTTATTTAGCGTCAACTGCCACCTGCCACACCATACAGCAATCTTTTCTAAATCGCTTTGCAACTGATACTGGTCTTCGGATGACCTTACTAGACGGTAAATTACAGCATCATCTGCGAACAACCTAAGAGAACTGCTCAGATTGTCACCCAGGTCATTTATATAGATCAGGAACAGCAGAGGTCCCAGGACGCTTCCCTGGGGAACACCTGATATCACTTCAGTTTTACTCGATGATTTGGCATCTATTACTGTGAACTGCGACCTTCCTGACAGGAAATCACGAATCCAGTCGCACAACTGAGACGATACCCCATAGGCCCGCAGCTTGATTAGAAGTCGCTTGTGAGGAATGGTGTCAAAAGCTTTCTGGAAATCTAGAAATACGGAATCAACTTGAGATCCCCTGTCGATAGCGGCCATTACTTCGTGCGAATAAAGAGCTAGCTGCGTTGCACAAGAATGATGTTTTCTGAAACCATGATGATTATGTATCAATAGATTGTTCCCTTCGAGGTGATTCATAATGTTTGAATACAATATATTCTCCAAAACCCTACTGCAAACCGACGTCAATGATATAGGTCTGTAGTTCGATGGATTACTCCTGCTACCCTTCTTAAATACTGGTGCGACCTGCGCAATTTTCCAATCTGTTGGTACAGATCTATCGGTGAGTGTGCGGTTGTATATGATTGCTAAGTAGGGAGCTATTGTATCAGCATAATCTGAAAGGAACCTAATCGGTATGCAATCTGGACATGAAGACTTGCCCGTATCAAGCGATCTGAGTTGCTTCGCAACCCCTAAGGTATCTACTTCTAAGAAACTCATGCTAGCAGCTGTTCGTGTTTCAAATTCTGGAATATTCCATCCGTCTTCCTTGGTGAAGGAATTTCGGAAAACTGCATTCAATAACTCCGTTTTAGCGGCACAGTCGTTGGTAACAGTACCATCGGCTCTGTGCAGCGAAGGTATTGACTGCATCTGGCCGCTTGTGTACTTTACATACGACCAGAATTTCTTTGGATTTTCTACCAAATTTCGAGACAATGTTTCGTTGTGGAACCTATTAAAAGCATCTCGCATTGAAGTCCGTGCCAAACTTCACGCATCTGTAAATTTTAGCCAATCTTCGGGATTTCGCGTTCTTCTGAACTTTGCATGCTTTTTCCGTTGCCTCTGCAACAGTGTTCGGACCTGTTTTGTGTACCACGGGGGATCAGTTCCATCTCTTACCAATTTATGAGGTATGAATCTCTCAATTGCTGTTGCTACTATATCTTTGAATATGAGCCACATCTCGTCTACATTTGCATAGTCAGTTCGGAAGGAATGGAGATTGTCTCTTAGGGAGGCTTCTAGTGACACTTTATCCGCTTTTTTAAATAAAATTGTTTTGCGTTTGTTTCTGGCGGATTTGGAAGAAATGGTATTGAGCCTAGCTACAACGACCTTGTGATCACTAATCCCTGTATCAGTCATGATGCTCTCTATCAGCTCTGGATTGTTTGTGGCTAAGAGGGGTTCGTGGACTAACTGCTCAAAATAATTTTCGGAGAAAGCATTTAGGACACTCTCGGAAGATATTTTCTGCCTACCACCGGTTTTGAACAAGTATTTTTGCCAACATATCGAGGGAAGGTTGAAGTCCCCACCAACTATAACCATATGAGTGGGGTATTTATTTGTTACGAGACTCAAATTTTCTCTGAACTGTTCAGCAACTATATCATCAGAGTCTGGGGGTCGGTAGAAGGAGCCAATTATTAACTTAGTTTGGCTGTTAAGTATAACCTCCACCCATACCAATTCGCACGGAGTATCTACTTCGACTTCACTACAAGATAAACCATTACTGACAGACACAAACACTCCACCACCAATTCTGCCTAATCTATCTTTCCTGAACACCGTCTGAGACTTCGTAAAAATCTCTGCAGAACTTATTTCAGGCTTTAGCCAGCTTTCTGTACCTATAACGATTTCAGCGTCTGTGCTTTCTATTAGCGATTGAAGCTCAGGGACTTTCCCAGCACAACTACAACAATTTACAACTATAATTCCGACTGTTCCTTGATCCAAGCACGTCCTGTATTTGCCATGCACCCTTTGAGATTGCAGCCCACCCCATATTTTCCCGAGGCCTTCGAACCTAAAAAACCGCCCAGTCCACGCCACACAGCCTCCGCTACCCGTGTAGCCGCCAGCTGAGTGTAGTGAACTCCTGACCTATTCAGCGGAACCCGAAACCCCACCACCCTATGGCACAAGTCAAGGAATCTGCAGCCAACACGGTCGCAAAACCGTCTGAGCCTCTGATTCAGACCCTCCACCTGGCTCTGCAACAAAGGTCCACAGTCGGTTCTGTCAACGATGCTGCAGATGGTGAGCTCTGCCTTCATCTCGTAAGCAAGACTGGCAGCCTTCACCAAATCAGATAGCCACTGGAATCCAGAGAGAATTTCCTCAGATCCAAAGGACACACGTCATTAGTGCCGACATGTGCCACCACCTGCAGCTGGCTGCACCCTGTGCTCTTCATGGCATCCAGAAGGACCCTTTCCACATCAGGAATGACTCCACCCAGAATGCACACGGAGTGCACGCTGGATTTCTTCCCCTCCTTAGCCGCCATATCCCTAAGCGGCCCCATTACACGCCTAACATTGGAGCTCCCAACTACCAATAAGCCCACCCTCTGTGATTGCCCGGACCTTGAAGGCTGAGAATGATCCTCTGAAACAGGACAGGCAGCTGCATCTGGCTCAGCCAGGGACAGTGCCTGAAACCTGTTTGTCAGACGCACCGGGGAGGCTTTCTGATCAGCCTCCGGGGACGTCGTTCGCTGCCTGCCACGCCTTGGAACGACCTCCCAATCAACCACAGGCGAGGGCTCAGCCCCCCTGCGGGCAGCAACCGGGGCAACCACAGCGGCAGACCGATCTGGGGACAGACGGGACGAGGTTGACATCCCCGTGATACCCAAGTCCGGCTCCCCACTTTGGTCCCCATTGGCAACAGACTCAAGCTGCGCGACTGAAGTCAGCGCCGCTTGCAGCTGTGAGTGAAGGGATGCCAACTCAGCCCTCATCCAAACACAGCAATCACAGTCCCTGTCCATTCTAATTGATGTTGAACAACAGTTACTGAAACACGAGTCCGTGCCTAGATAACACAAGGGAAACACGCAAAGAATGTATTAACTAACCTGTACAAATGTCTAACGACTGCACTACAATCTGCCTGAATTTACGATTACAGTAACTAAAACTCGAAATTACACCTCCTATATGAAACTCACACGCAATTTAAGTAAGAATCTACGAAGTAAACACTAAAGCGCGAATCTACAACTCTCAAATACTATAATACGCCCGAAATTTATGAATTAAACAATGCAAGTACCAAAAAACACACGAAGAAATTAAGAATTAAACTATGTAACAGATAAGTAAGCTAGGGGTATACGACTTGCTGCCGCAGCTGCTTATCCAACGGCGGCAGAAAGCACACTGGCTGTGACCAACTGACACTGGCCGTTCAAAACAAAAACAGATGACAGACGACTACGCGAATTTACACTATTCAGGTACTAACGCGTGATGCTACAACTCTCAAATACTATAATATGCCCGAAATTTATGAATTAAACAATGCAAGTACCCAAAAACACGCAAAGAAATTAATAATTAAACTATGTAACAGATAAGTAAGCTAGGGGTATACGACTTGCTGCTGCAGCTGCTTATCCAACAGTGGCAGGGAGCGTATAAGCCATGAGGTAATGGATTGGGAGCAGGGGTTGTGTAAGGATGGATGAGTATATTGTGTAAGTTCAGTGGACGGTGGAATACCACTGTGCGAGGGATGGGAAGGATAGTGGGCAGGACATTTCTCATTTCAGGGCATGACGAGAGATAATCGTAACCCTGGCGGAGAATGTAATTCAGTTGCTCCAGTCCTGAGTGGTACTGAGTTACGAGAGGAATGCTCCACTGTGGCCAGACAGTGTGGCTTTGGGAGGTGGTGGGGCTTCAGTGACACCCTCGGTATGTTTCAAAAGGGACTGCTCATCACTGCAGATGCAACGACCCCAGGTGGCTAGGCTGTATGGAAGGGACTTCTTAGTATGGAAAATGTGGCAGATATTGCTGATGCTTAGTAGGTTTGACATGGACACAGGTTCTGATGTAGCCATCTTTGAGGTGGAGGTCAACATCTAGAATGGTGGCTTGTTGGATTGAGTAGGATCAGGTGAAGCAAATGGGGGAGAAGTTGTCGAGGCTCTGCAGGAACGTGGATAGGAGCCATCACCTTCGATCCAGATAGCAAAGTTGTCATCAATGAATCTGAACCAGGTGAGAGGTTTAGGATTCTGGCTTTTAGAAGGATTCCTCTAGATGGACCATGAATAGGTTAGTATAGGATGGTACCATGCAGGTGCCCATAGCCATACCCCTGATTTGTTTCTAGGTAATGCCTTCAAAGGAGAAGTAATTGTGGGTGAGGATACAGTTGGTCATGGTGACTATCAAAGAGGTTGTTTTTTTTTGGAATCCATCGGGCATTGAGAAAGGTAGTGTTCAATAGCAGTAAGACCATGGGCATTAGGAATGTTAGTTTACAGGGAAGTGGCAGGCACCATGTGGTAAAGGACAGGAACTGTGGAGAGTCGGTGGAGGAAATAGTTGGTATCTTTTAAGTAGGAGGGTAGGTTTCAGGTAATAGGTTGAAGGTGTTAGTCTACAAAAGTAGAGATTCTCTCAGTGGGGTCACAGTAACAGGCCACAATGGGGCATCCTGGGTGGTTAGGTTCATGGACTTTAGGAAGCACGTAGAAGGTAGGAGTCTGGAGAGTGGTAGGGGTGAGTGGAGAGATGGACTCCGGGGGAAGGTTCTGGGATGGGCCTAAGGATTTGAGTAGTGAGAGGAGATCCTGCTGCATTTCTGGAATGGGGTCACCTAACCACCCAGGATTCCCCATTGTTCGCCTTTCACTATTGTCGACTCCCTCAGATTTCATCTTGTTTCCCCCTTCTGCAGCCATTTCATCCTTTTCGTGAATTTTCACATGTATTTGGGCGTATTTTTGTGAAATTTTTCGGACTTATTTCTACAATATCTATGTAATTTTTCGCATTTTTCCCACCATCATGAATCCTTCCTCCTTCCATCTGCATCAATACAGAAAAGTTTCCTTATCCGTAGCCAGTTCCCAATTCCACTTCCTGTTCCTGCATTGTTGCTTGGCTCATGGAATCCCCCTTATGGCCTTACCATTAAATTACCCATCTCTGGCTGCCACCTGTCCTTCCACAATGACCTCTAGCTGTTCAGAATCTGCGAATCCTTAGCCATCACTAACATAGTCCTGCAAAACCATATCAACCAAGCTGAAACCTCCTTGCAGTACCTTCTCTCCATCTGCAAAATTCTTCTGCTATACAATCCCAAAGTCCTGGAACTTATAACACACATTGAAGCTCTTGCCCTGCAGGAACTTGAGTAACATGCACAATGCCACCTCAAAAAGCTCTCCATCCTGCTCACTTCCTACTCTCACCTTGGAATACCACTATCCACCAGCTCTAGAACAACCTCCAAACCTCCCCCACATCCCCTCATAGCTGACAAACCCTAGCTTGCAGACCTATTACACTTACCCCACCCTCCAAAATTCCCTCCCATCACCATACAGAACCCAGAACCTAAACAAACCTGCAACACTGCCATGGACCTATCCCCCAGAAGCCTTAACCCCACAGAAATATCAGTCCTTTCCAAAGGCACATTCCCAAATTCAATTATGGGACTTATTATGGGCTTTCTCTCCTTCTCCCAGTCCCTACAGTGGAAACACTTTCGCCATCAACTTTACCAATCAGACTCAACCAAAGACCAATACTGAACCTTGCCTAACTCAGTGCACTCCTCCAACCGTGATTCACCCCCACTGCTCCCAAATCACCCCCTGTTAACTTTCCAGAGTGTCTTAACCTTGAACCTTGCCTCACCATCATTCCCCAAATCCCTCAACATGCAAACTAACCTTACATCTGCAGAAAGAACTGCTGCCCACCATATAAAAACTGATCCCAACCTTATAATCCTACCTGCAGAAAAAGGCTCCACCACTGTTGTTTTGAACTGCAAGGATTACCTGGAGGAAGGACTCCACCAGCTGTGAGATACTCCACATGCAAACCGTGCCACAGTGACCCCATTCCAGAAATCTAGCAGGATCTCAGTCACTACTCAAATCCTTAGGCCCATCCCAGAACCTTTCCCCAGAGTCCATCTCTCTACTCACCCCTACCACTCCCCGCACTCCTACTTTCTGCATGCTTCCTAAAGTCCATTAACCTAACCACCCAGGATGCCACATTGTGGCCTGTTACAGTGAACCCACTGAGAGAATCTCTGCTTTTGTAGACTAACACATTCAACATATTACCCGAATCCTACCCTCCTATATAAAAGATACCAACTATTTTCTCACCGACTCTCCATAATTCCTGTCCCTTTACCACACGGTGGCCTGCTCATCACAATTGATGCCATTTCCCTGTACACTAACATTCTTAATGCCCATGGCCTTACTGCTGTTGAACACTGCCTTCCCCAATGCCCAATGGATTCCAAACCAACAACATCCTTCCTAGTTGCCATGACCAACTATATATAATATCCCGACAATATTAAATTTAGTGACTTGGCTTCCCTGTATTTCAGGAGCCACTGTAGCCATTGACACGAAACTTTTACAGGACATTAAACTGTATCTTCTAAGTCTACTGAACTACAATAATTGCATTTCAGCCACTGCTTTTTGGAAATAAAATTCTTTAGTTATACTGTTAAAATTTTGTGTACTTTTTTGTGTGTTATCCTAAATAATTTTAATTATGCATAACATTATGTTCTTCTTTTAGTTCAGTAGACTCAGAATATGTATGTTATTGTTCCCTGAAAATTTGAATACTTTACTCAAAGTGGTTTCTGAGATTTAGGGAAAAATGCAGCAGAAAATGTAAATTTTCAGGAATGGCTTCTAAAGTTTCAAAAGACTGTAACTCACTTAATATATGCTTAATTTTTTATTTTTAGTCACTCAGAAGCACCCTGCACCATACTGTATATCATCCTCTTGATCTTTTTTCCAAGTTTTGTCTTCTTTCTGGACTCCTTAACGGTCATCTGTGCTGCATACTCTGCTTTATCAATGCGAACCTTGTCCATCTGTTCCAGGATTAATTCCCATATGCTGTAGCACTTTCACCCTACCTATGTTGCCATCATTAAAAGCAATAACAGCATCACTGATCCCCCGCTTTAGTGTCTTCATTCCAACAAAAACATTTTTTGGTAAGCGAGTCCATATAAGATTATTGAACGATTCATTGGGATTTTGAGTCTGACCATGCAGATGCTTCTTCAGTAATCCAGGGTTTTCCAGGTTTCTGTAAATAGGTTTTATGATATCCATGACTGCAGCTGGGATGGGATGTTTATGGCTGAATGAACTGTTTGAGTACTGGGCATTGTGGTAACTGCACCATGAATCAGGTCCAGGAGGGCAAAGGTGGTGTACTGGTTTTTCATGATTTGACAGTCTGTGGAAGAAGGTAGCCCATACTGCCTGCTTCATTTTCAACAAATCCTCGGTATTATTTCGAATGGCCATCCCATATTTACTATGTAGTTCATCAATCATTTTGTCTGTCAGCCTGCCTCTTATGGTTTTACCATCAGAAAGTTTCTTGTCTCTCAAACTTTGTTTCAACTTCCTCAACCCGGTGCCCATCCTCTTCTGGACATGGCCTTTATAACACAGCAATCCACAGCCTTCTATATACAAAATTACCGATTTTATTAGATCTTGAAGTAATGCACAAAAAATTGTAACATTATCAACCGGTTTAGATCATATTTAAAAAAATAAATAAATAAAATACTTTCCATGTGAGTTTATAATTGATATATACAGGGCTATTACAAATAATTGAAGCGATTTCATAAATTCACTGTAGCTCCATTCATTGACATATGGTCATGACACACTACAGATACGTAGAAAAACTCATAAAGTTTTGTTCGGCTGAAGCCCCACTTCAGGTTTCTGCCGTCAGAGCGCTCGAGAGCGCAGTGAGACAAAATGGCGACAGGAGCCGAGAAAGCATATGTCGTGCTTGAAATGCACTCACATCAGTCAGTCATAACAGTGCAACGACACTTCAGGGCGAAGTTCAACAAAGATCCACCAACTGCTAACTCCATTCGGCAATGGTATGCGCAGTTTAAAGCTTCTGGATGCCTCTGTAAGGGGAAATCAATGGGTCGGCCTGCAGTGAGCGAAGAAACAGTTGAACGCGTGCGGACAAGTTTCACGCGTAGCCCGCGGAAAATTGGCTCATGCCACAACTGGAGACCGACAGCGCCGACTTCATCTTTCAACAGGATGATGCTCCACCGCACTTCCATCATGATGTTCGGCATTTCTTAAACAGGAGATTGGAAAACCGATGGATCGGTCGTGGTGGAGATCATCATCAGCAATTCATGTCATGGCCTCCACGCTCTCTCGACTTAACCCCATGTGATTTCTTTCTGTGCGGTTATGTGAAAGATTCAGTGTTTAAACCTCCTCTACCAAGAAACGTGCCAGAACTGCGAGCTCGCATCAACGATGCTTTCGAACTCATTGATGGGGACATGCTGCGCCAAGTGTGGCAGGAACTTGATTATCGGCTTGATGTCTGCCGAATCACTAAAGGGGCACATCTCGAACATTTGTGAATGCCTAAAAAAACTTTTTGAGTTTTTGTATGTGTGTGCAAAGCATTGTGAAAATATCTCAAATAATAAAGTTATTGTAGAGCTGTGAAATCGCTCCAATCATTTGTAATAACCCTGTACATCATTTTATTCGGAAAATTGCAAATTTTATAATGAAATAAAAATCAGAAAATGTGAAAAAAAAAATTCCGTTCTTAGTCCCCTGAAGAAGCACTAAAGACAGAAGCCATAAGCACAGTTTCTTAGTAGGAGTGGGCAAAAGGTAACACTGAATCCTACACTATCTTATGTGATGATAGGGCACCAACCATCATAAAAACATGAGCTGCACATTCATGGTACCTTCACTATCACAGGATGGGTTGGAATATATAGTTTTAACATAAGGTTGCTAATAATTGCACCATTATTTTATGTTTTGATGTATTTTGTTTCATGTGTGTTAGGAACTCCTGACAGACCCTCTCCTCTGAACCTATCCATAACTATGACTTTTTTCTGTGAATATCACTACATGTGAAATATAATGCTGAAGTCAGGTTCCTGGAAGTTAACAAATGCAAGAAAGTATCCTTGATGTTGTTAGAAAGGATGTAACAACCCATATTTGCTTAGTTGAAATAGTGAAAAACTTGTCTTCAAAACACTTTGATAGTGGTTTTAGTTCTTCCCGATGATTAGTTGAGATAGCTATTCCATCTCCTTTGGGAAAATACACTGAAGAGCCAAAGAAACTGGTACACCTGCCTAATATTGTGTAGGGCACCTGTGAGCACGCAGAAGTGCCACAACACGACATGGCATGGACTCGACTAATATCTGAAGTAGTGCTGGAGGGAATTGACACAATGTATCCTGCAGAGCTGTCCATAAATCCATAAGAGTATGAGGGGGTGGAGATCTTTTTGGAACAGCATGTTGCAAAGGCATTCCAGATATGCTCAATAATGTTCACGTCTGGGGATTTGGTGGCCAGCGGATGTGTTTAAACCCAGAAGAGTGTTTCTGGAGCCATTCTGTAACAATTCTGGGCATGTGGGGTGTCGCATTAAGCCCATCAGAATGCACAGTGGACATGAATGGATGCAGGTGATTAGATAGGATGCTTACGTACATGTTACCTGTCAGAGTCGTATCTAGACATATCAGGGGTCCCATATCACTCCAACTACATACGCCCCACAGCATTACAGAGCCTCCACCACCTTGAACAGTCCCCTGCTCACACACAGGTTCCATGGATTCGTGAGGTTGTCTCCGTAGCCGTTCATGTCCATTCACTCAATACAATTTGAAACAAGACTTGTCCAACCAGGCAACATGTTTCCAATCATCAATAGTTCAATGTCGTTGTTGATGGGCCCAGGTGAGGCATAAAACTTTGCCATGCAGTCATCAAGGGTACAAGAGTGGGCCTTCATCTCTGAAAGCCCTACCAATGACATTTCGTTGAGTGGTTTGCATGCTGACACTTGTTGATGGCCCAGTATTGAAATCTGCAGCAATTTGCAGAAGAGTTGCACATATATCCTGGTGAACAATTCCCTTCAGGTGTTGGTGGTCCCATTCCTGTGGGCTCTTCTTCCAGCCACAGCAGTGTCAGAGATTTGATGTTTTACCAGATTCCTGATATTCGCGGTACACTTGTGAAATGGTCGTACAGGAAAATCCCCACTTCATTGCTACCTTGGAGGTGCTGTGTCCCATCACTCATGCACTGATTATAGCATCATGTTCAAACTCACTCAAATCTTGATAAGCTGCCATTGTAGCAGCAGTAACCGATCTAACAACTGTACCATACACTTGTTGTCTTGTGTATGCGTTGCCAACCACAGCGCTGTATTCTGCCTGTTTACTATCTCTGTATTTGAATATGCATGCCTATACCAGTTTCTTTGGTGCTTCAGTGTATATTCACTGTGTTCACTACAGTAGCATATGCTATCTCCATATTGAGTTTGTGTACTGCAAAATATGTGCACTCTGCCATGCGATGTCACACTATTTCTTTAACAATAGTTGCACTTGTATGGCAGTCATTCAGATGTGTAGGTGTGACAGGAAGAGATTGTTCTCATGAGGTCTGGCAGTAGTTAACCGTATTATAAAGACTTCACATTCAAGTGGCCATGTTTTTAATGTTAAAACTCTACACCAGAGTTATGAATAAGCTATGGGAAGTAGCGAGATGTACTAATTGCTATTGGATTATCTTACGGCACTGTTGCCAGACACCATGGCCATTGTCAGCACCTGTTAACATTGTTATTTGATGATTGATTCACAAAGAGATGTTTACTTCTACCTGTGGTAAACAAGGTAGAATAGAAATAATCTCAGTGACACAGGTTCTTACATCAATGACAAGTCACAATGTTCAGTCACCTGTATTGCAGGTGAGACCCTCAGTTGGTGACTGTAGTCACATGTCATAGCAGTTAATTTTTTAGGCCTGCACTCTTACTCATTACTCTCCTGCTGTATCATTGAACCTATTCTCTGGTCCTTCTCTCGAAGAGACACAAGGGCACTGCGGGGCTGGGTCACCGGAGAGCAGGTAGCGGTGGCTAAACTGGCAATGCCCAATCCGCAACCTGGTCAGAAGGACCTCTTCTCACCGAGATGGTCGGGAGGAGGTTGTCCAAGCAGTTGGGAATGGTTTTACTGCCCCGAGCTTGTTTCCTTGAAGTGAGGACCAAGTATCCCACCACAACGACACAAGCCTCTTACAAACAACCCCACTAACGTCACATGACAGGACACAATGGGAGGCCGGCCAAGGCAGGAGGACTGCAGCCTTGGCTGCAGCATCAGCAGCCTCATTCCCAGGCACTCCTACATGGCCGGGAACCCACAGAAAGCTGACAGGAGAGCCACCATCAGCAAAGGAATGGAGGGACTGCTGGATCCGTTGCACCAAGGGATGGACCGGATATGGAGCTCCAAGGCTCTGAAGAGCACTGAGTGAATCAGAGCAGAGTACATACGATGAATGGCGGTGGCGGCGGGCATACTGAACGGCCTGATGGAGAGCAAAAAGCTCGGCCGTAAAGCTGGAACACTGGTCGAGGAGCTGGTATTTAAAGGTGATAGCTCCAACGACAAAGGCACAGCCGACACCATCGTCAGTTTTGGAGTCATCAGTGTAAATAAAGGTGTGACTGGCAAGTTGCGCACGAAGTTCGACAAACCGTGAGCAATACACTGCAGCCGGAGTACCCTCCTTCGCGAGCGAGCTGAGGTCGAGATAAATATGAACCGGAGCCTGGAGCCAAGGTGGTGTCGGGCTCTCACCCTCTCTGAAGGTGGTAGGGAGGACAAAATCTAATTGTCGAAGCAGGTGACGAAAGCGGACGCCAGGGGGCAGCAGGGCAGACACATACAACCCATACTGTCGGTCGAGAGAATCGGCGAAGAAGGACTGATAAGAGGGGTGGTCGGGCATTGACAACAGCTGGCAGGCATACCGACAAAGCAGTATGTCGCGCCGGTAGGTCAATGGTAATTCGGCAGCTTCAGCATAAAGACTCTTGACGGGACTAGTGTAGAAGGCTCCAGTCGCAAGACGTAACCATCCCTATGGTGGATGGAGTTGAGACAGCGTAAGAGGGATGGCCGAGCAGACGAGCAGACGAGTAGACGAGGCACCCATAATCCAGCTTTGATCGGACTATGGACCGATACAAGTGAAGCAGGACAGTGCGATCCGCTCCCCAAGATGAACCACTAAGAACTCTGAGGACATTAAGGAAACGTGTACAACGGGCAGCCAAATAAGAGACGTGCGGAGACCAACAAAGTTTCCTGTCCAGTGTGAGCCCTAGAAACTTAGTTGTTTCCACAAATGGGAGAACAGTGGGACCGAGATGTAAGGATGGCGGAAGGAACGCTTTATATCGCCAAAAGTTGATGCAAACCGTCTTCTCTTCAGAGAACCGGAAGCCATTTGCCACACTCCATGAGTATAGGCTGTCTAGACAACGCTGAAAGCAGCGCTCCAGGAGGCATGTTCTCTGGGCACTGCAGTAGATCGCGAAGTCATCGACAAAAAGAGAGCCTGAGACATTAGGTGGAATGCAATCCCTAATTGGATTGATCGCTATGCCAAAAAGGGCTACGCTCAAGACAGAGCCCTGAGGCACTCCATTCTCCTGGAGGAAGACGTCGGACAATACGGAACCCACACGTACCCTAAACTTTCCATCTGTTAAAAAGGAATCAATAAAAAGGGGCAGGCGACCACGTAGACCCCACCTGTGCATAGTGCGGAGGATACCTCCTCTCCAACAGGTATCATAAGCCTTCTCCAAATCGAAGAACACGGCTACTGTTTGGCACTTTCGCAAAAAGTTGTTCATGATGAATGTCGACAAGGTCACAAGGTGGTCAACAGCGGAGCGGAGGCGACGAAAGCCGCATTGAACATTGGTGACTAGCCGTCGAGATTCAAGAATCCAAACTAACCGAGCGTTAGCCATGCGCTCCACCACCTTACAGACACAGCGTGTAAGAGAAATGGGGCGGTAACTAGAAGGAAGGTGTCTATCCTTCCCGGGTTTTGGTATAGGAACAACGACGGCGTCACGCCAATGCCTGGGGACTTGGCCTTCGGTCCAGACGCGGTTGTAGGTATAAAGAAGGAAGCTTTTGCCTGCCGGAGAAAGGTGGGCCAGCATCTGAACGTGAATGGCATCTGGCCCCAGAGCAGAGGACCGGGACAGCGCAAGTGCACGTTCGAGTGGAAGGAAGGTCGCCGAGCCTCTTTTGCCTCTTTCCTGGGAAGGAAGGCAGGGTGGTAATGGGCGGAGCTTGAAACCTCTGCGAAAAAGCGGCCGAAGGCATTGGAGACATCCACAGGATCAACAAGGACCTCATTACCTGAAGTCAGGCCAGGTACCGAGGAGTGGGCCTTAATGCCCGACAGCCGGCGCAGGCCACCCCAGACGACAGAAGAGGGAGTAAAACTGTTAAAGGAGCTGGTGAATGAGGCCCAACAAGCTTTTTTGCTGTCTTTGATGACTCTTCGGCATTGCGCTCGGAGTCATTTGTATCCAATACAATTCGCCAACGTAGGATGGCGGCGAAAGGTGCGTAAAACACGTCGGCGAGCACGGATAGCGTCTCTACAAGCCTCATTCCACCAGGGGATGGAAACGCGACGTGAAGAAGAGGTAGTACGAGGAATGGAACGTTTGGCAGCATTGATGATAACAGCCGTGAGGTATTCAACCTGACTGTCACAACTGAGAAAATCGTGGTCCGGAAAGGTCGTCAGGGAGGAGTAAAGTCCCCAGTCAGCTTTCGGTATGTTCCAGCTCGAAGGACGTGGGGATGGGGTGTGGTGCAGGAGACGAACGACACAGGGGAAGTGGTCACTCGAATAGGTGTCAGAAAGGACATACCACTCAAACCGACGGGCAAGAGTGGTAGAACAGATCAAGAGGTCCAAGTGGGAGTAGGTATGAGTAGAGTCCGAGAGGAAAGTCGGGGCGCCAGTATTGAGGCAGACAAGATTGAGATGGTTGAAGACATCCGCCAAGAGGGAGCCTCTCTGACAGGATGCAGGAGAGCCCCAAAGGGGATGATGGGCATTGAAGTCGCCAAACAATAAAAACGGCGGAGGAAGCTGAACAATCAGGTGCATCATGTCAGCCCGACTAACTGCAGATGACGATGGAGTGTAGACGGTACAAACAGAAAAAGTAAAGGCAGAAAGAGTAATATGGACAGCTATTGCTTGGAGTGGGGTGGTAAATGGGATAGGATGGTAATAGACATTGTCCCAAACGAGCAACATGACCCCACCATGAGCTGGAATACCGTCCACAGGGGTGAGGTCAGACCGCTCCGAGGTATAGTGGGTAAAAGCAATACGGTCAGTTGGGCGCAACTTGGTTTCCTGGAGACCAAGGACGAGCGGACAGTGCAGGCAGAGGAGCAGCTGTAATTCCTCCCGATTAAATCGAATACCTCTTATGTTCCAATGTAACAAAGCCATCGCTAGTCAGAAAAAATGGGGAACGAAACGGGTGAAGAGCTGGTCACCTCGACGGCCGCAGAGGGCCAGGTTTCGAGGGAACAATGCTACAACCGGTGGGAGGCAGATCCTGTTCCATCGAGTCGTCGCCAGCTGCGGCCGCTTTCCCGGGTTGTGTAGGAGGGGCAGCATCATTCGCCGACGAGAGGCCAGCTGAGCGCCTGGCAGCAGAGTGTCCCAGCGAAACGGAGGACAGCCGGGAGCAGCGACTCATGGATGGAGCGTCAGATGAAACGCGCTGGGGTGGAGAGGGGGATAAAGACTACTTCTTGGAAGTCCGATGAAGCACGGGGATGGTGGGCTGGACCCGAAGAAGGTCCTCACACGCGGGGTCCGTTTTGGAACGCCGGACCTCAGAAGCCGGGGTCCGGAACGTTTTCCTGATGGACGCCTGAGAAGAGGATCGCTTCTCAGGCGGCGGAGGGGGAGGAGGAGGAATGGTGGCCCCTGGGGCAGAGGGGGCAGGGGCCGCGAGGGAGGAGGATTTGGAAGGGAGGGATTTGGGAGGCGGAGGCATAGACCCCGGATGGGGTGAGGGGGTGGAGGGGGGACAGGATAGGGGTGAGGATACTGTGGAAGGAATGGACACAATTGAGGCAAACAAAGTTGTCAACGTCACAGGATGGAGGCGGTCATACTTCTTCCTGGCCTCAGAATAAGAGAGGCAATCCAAAGTTTTTAATTCTTGAATCTTCTTCTCCATCTCATACGCGGGGCAGTCTAAAGATCTAGGTGAGTGGATGCCAGGACAATTGACGCACCGAGGTGGTGGGGTGCATGTATGTTCCTCACAAAGAGGACGTCCACAATCGCCTCACACCGTGATGACATGTGCCCAAAGCGCAAACACCGAAAGCAGCGCATAGGAGGCGGGACGTAAGGACGCCCGTCGCACCGGTAGCACATCACCTTTACCTTCTCCGGGAGAACGTCCCCCTCGAAGGTGAGGATAAAGGCCCCGGTGTCGATGCGACAGTCTTTGGGGCCGCGCTGGACTCGCCGGATGAAATGCATGCCTCGGCGCTCCAGGTTGGCCCTGAGCTCGTCATCAGATTGCAGCAGGAGGTCCCGATGAAAAATAACCCCCTGCGTCCTATTCAGTGCCAGATGCGGGACAATGGACACTGGGATGTCCCCTAGTCGGTCGCACACCTGGAGCGCCACCGACTGAGTGGCGGAGGTGGTCTTTATAAGAACGGACCCCGAACGCATTTTACTGAGAGCCTCGATTTCCCCGAAGATGTCCTCGATGTGCTGGACAAAGAACATGGGATTGGAGGTGGCAAACGTCCCCCCATCGGTCCGAGAACAGACTAAATAGTGGGGGAAGTACTTCGCCCCAAGCCGGTGGGCCTGTCCTTCCTCCCAGGGAGTGGCCAAGGGGGAAAGGGCAGGAGAACCAGAACCAGGGACAGTACCTTTCTTTTTAAAAGACTCGGCCGCAGAGCGACCCGATACATGTTGACGTTTCATCTGCGAAACGTCCGCCCTGATACCACCCACTCCGACCAGGGGCTCTCCCCACGGGCGCCACCCAGCCTCAGCAAGGGCCACCTGGCAGGATGACTGTTGCCGGGAGTCCTGATGCCCCAAGGAGACGGGCATCTACTCCTTGACCGACGTGGGGAGGGTGCAGCTCAGGTATCGGCAGTACGATCCCTGTGTTGTCAGGGGGCTACAACCTAGAGGGTACATGATGACCCCACCACAACGGGCTGGCTACCGTGCTGGATTTCGGGTGCCATGGAAAGTCCATCATGGTCGTAGGTGCAGATGGGGACGCACTATGGGCGTAACTTGTGCAACCCATCAGGTATTTAGGCCCAATTTGAGGAATAGTGGGTGTGGTTACAACGCTGTTACAATGCTGAGTGCCAAGGTCTTAGTGCACTGAGGACCAGTGAGACACCACGTAAGGTGTCCTTCCCCAAAAGGCTCATACTTCTGTAGAATTTTGAAAAATGGTGGTCAAACCCCAAGGGGGACCATCACATGGAAGGCCGAAACTGTTGAAACTCCTTTTAGTCGCCTCTTACGACAGGCAGGAATACCTCGGGCCTATTCTTACCCCGGACCCACAGGGGGAAGGATAGTCTGTGATGACCTAGACTATGTCACTCTGACAGTACCAATTCTATCTTAAGGTACTAACCAAAAATTACTGAGATGTTGTTGCTCCCTTGTCACAGTACCTGTTACCTACTCTCTGAAGATCTGTCACAATGTTTGAGCTGCATCTCGGCCAGATAGTCAAGCTATAGACCAAAGTTAACCCATTCTGGAAAATGAAACAAAACATCAATAATAAATCAGTATGCATTAGACCAATAATGGGAATGCTGTTACTCCATTCATTCACATTACCAGTCAGATGGACACCATAACACTTGTGGATGAAACTGTTCAGTTACGGTCGGCAAATGCCCCTGAGTCTTTCTCAGACTTTAGCTGAAATGTAGTAGTCTATGAACACCTTGTAAGTGCACCTCCTAATATACAGTTTATTTGTAACATTCAATACACAACAAGGCAATCAGTGCCCTTACGTAGGGTGGATAATAGGTTGTTGATCGGGTCTTTGATCCTCCAGTAGCATGCACTTAGCACAGTGTGATTAGCAATCACAGAGACCCTGAATGTTCATAGTACTCTCTTACAATTCATTTTTATACTACGATCCACCTACCTTCTTTCATCTTGCTGTCACACAGACACACATACACCTCATGTGCACACTGAGAACTAGTGGCTCCAGTCAACCACAACATGTCAGCTCTGGAATGTTTTTCAGAGGATTTCCAATGTGGATACCCCTCTTTCTAATTTTCATCTCCAGTCTCTTGATCTAGTTAGCAACCCTTGAGTTACAGTTCATGGCCTCATTTTTTTTTTTTTTTTTTTTTTTTGCATGGAGACACCAACTGGTGTCTTTTGCAAACGTCATAGCATTTTTTTACAAGTTTAGTACTATATATACACTCCTGGAAATGGAAAAAAGACCACATTGACACCGGTGTGTCAGACCCACCATACTTGCTCCGGACACTGCGAGAGGGCTGTACAAGCAATGATCACACGCACGGCACAGCGGACACACCAGGAACCG
This sequence comes from Schistocerca cancellata, assembly GCF_023864275.1. Lineage (NCBI taxonomy): Eukaryota > Metazoa > Arthropoda > Insecta > Orthoptera > Acrididae > Schistocerca > Schistocerca cancellata. Next base: position 860,757,456 of record NC_064627.1, on the reverse strand, counting down.
CGGTGTTGGCCGTCGAATGGCGCTAGCTGCGCAGCATTTGTGCACCGCCGCCGTCAGTGTCAGCCAGTTTGCCGTGGCATACGGAGCTCCATCACAGTCTTTAACACTGGTAGCATGCCGCGACAGCGTGGACGTGAACCGTATGTGCAGTTGACGGACTTTGAGCGAGGGCGTATAGTGGGCATGCGGGAGGCCGGGTGGACGTACCGCCGAATTGCTCAACACGTGGGGCGTGAGGTGTCCACAGTACATCGATGTTGTCGCCAGTGGTCGGCGGAAGCTGCACGTGCCCGTCGACCTGGGACCGGACCGCAGCGACGCACGGATGCACGCCAAGACCGTAGGATCCTACGCAGTGCCGTAGGGGACCGCACCGCAACTTCCCACCAAATTAGGGACACTGTTGCTCCTGGGGTATCGGCGAGCACCATTCGCAACCGTCTCCATGAAGCTGGGCTACGGTCCCGCACACCGTTAGGCCGTCTTCCGCTCACGCCCCAACATCGTGCAGCCCGCCTCCAGTGGTGTCGCGACAGGCGTGAATGGAGGGACGAATGGAGACGTGTCATCTTCAGCGATGAGAGTCGCTTCTGCCTTGGTGCCAATGATGGTCGTATGCGTGTTTGGCGCCGTGCAGGTGAGCGCCACAATCAGGACTGCATACGACCGAGGGACACAGGGCCAACACCCAGCATCATGGTGTGGGGAGCGATCTCCTACACTGGCCGTACACCACTGGTGATCGTCGAGGGGACACTGAATAGTGCACGGTACATCAAAACCGTCATTGAACCCATCGTTCTACCATTCCTAGACTGGCAAGGGAACTTGCTGTTCCAACAGGACAATGCACGTCCGCATGTATCCCGTGCCACCCAACGTGCTCTAGAAGGTGTAAGTCAACTACCCTGGCCAGCAAGATCTCCGGATCTGTCCCCCATTGAGCATGTTTGGGACTGGATGAAACGTCGTCTCACGCGGTCTGCACGTCCAGCACGAACGCTGGTCCAACTGAGGCGCCAGGTGGAATTGGCATGGCAAGCCGTTCCACAGGACTACATCCAGCATCTCTACGATCGTCTCCATGGGAGAATAGCAGCCTGCATTGCTGCGAAAGGTGGATATACACTGTACTAGTGCCGACATTGTGCATGCTCTGTTGCCTGTGTCTATGTGCCTGTGGTTCTGTCAGTGTGATCATGTGATGTATCTGACCCCAGGAATGTGTCAATAAAGTTTCCCCTTCCTGGGACAATGAATTCACGGTGTTCTTATTTCAATTTCCAGGAGTGTATATATATATGTCTGCTTGTGTCTGTATATGTGTGGATGGATATGTGTGTGTGTGCGAGTGTATACCCGTCCCTTTTCCCCCAAAGGTAAGTCTTTCCGTTCCCGGGACTGGAATGACTCCTTACCCTTTCCCTTAAAACCCACATCCTTTCGTCTTTCCCTTTCCTTCCCTCTTTCCTGATGAGGCAACAGTTTGTTGCGAAAGCTTGAATTTTGTGTGTATGTTTGTGTTCGTTTGTGTGTCTGTCGACCTGCCAGCACTTTCATTTGGTAAGTCACATCATCTTTGTTTTTAGGTATGTGTGTGTATATATATATATATATATATAGTTCATATATATATAGTTCATCCCTATGAAATCCCCAAACCACCTTCCCTACCCTCTGGCTCCTACCCTTGCAACCGCCCCCGGTGTAAAACCTGTCCCATGCACCCTCCCACCACCACCTACTCCAGTCCTGTAACCCGGAAGGTGTACACAATCAAAGGCAGAGCCACATGTGAAAGCACCCACGTGATCTACCAACTGACCTGCCTACACTGTGATGCATTCTATGTGGGAATGACCAGCAACAAACTGTCCATTCGCATGAATGGACACAGGCAGACAGTGTTTGTTGGTAATGAGGATCACCCTGTGGCTAAACATGCCTTGGTGCACGACCAGCACATCTTGGCGCAGTGTTACACCGTCCGGGTTATCTGGATACTTCCTACTAACACCAACCTATCTGAACTCCGGAGATGGGAACTTGCTCTTCAATATATCCTCTCTTCCCGTTATCCACCAGGCCTCAATCTCCGCTAATTTCAAATTTCCGCCACTCATATCTCACCTGTCATTCATCAACATCTTTGCCTCTGCACTTCTGCCTCGACTGACATCTCTGCTCAAACTCTTTGTCTTTAAATATGTCTGCTTGTGTCTGTATATGTGTGGATGGATATGTGTGTGTGTGCGAGTGTATACCCGTCCTTTTTTCCCCCTAAGGTAAGTCTTTCCGCTCCCGGGACTGGAATGACTCCTTACCCTCTCCCTTAAAACCCACATCCTTTCGTCTTTCCCTCTCCTTCCCTCTTTCCTGATGAGGCAACAGTTTGTTGCGAAAGCTTGAATTTTGTGTGTATGTTTGTGTTCGTTTGTGTGTCTGTCGACCTGCCAGCACTTTCATTTGGTAAGTCACATCATCTTTGTTTTTATATATATATATATATATATATATAATAACAAAGATGATGTGACTTACCAAATGAAAGTGCTGGCAGGTCGACAGACACACAAACGAACACAAACATACACACAAAATTCAAGCTTTCGCAACAAACTGTTGCCTCATCAGGAAAGAGGGAAGGAGAGGGAAAGACGAAAGGATGTGGGTTTTAAGGGAGAGGGTAAGGAGTCATTCCAGTCCCGGGAGCGGAAAGACTTACCTTATGGGGAAAAAAGAACGGGTATACACTCGCACACACACACATATCCATCCACACATATACAGACACAAGCATGGAATGTTTCCTTCTATTATAACTATATATATATATATATATATATATATATATATATATATATATAATTTATTTTAGTTTAATATTAATATTCACTTAAAGAGTATAAACACTTGTCAATCAAGAAATGTTTCAGTTTCACTTTGAATAAGTTCCCTTTGTGGCACCTTATAGAGCTCGGTAATCTGTTGTACCATATTTGACCACTAATGCATGGACTATGGTCTGTTGTTTTTAATTTTGTTCTTTGTCTGTAGTAGCAGTCTTTATTTCTTGTATTATAGGCATGCATATCAGAGCACTTTGTTTCTTTGTTTTGATGTGTCACAAAAATATAATTAATTTGTAAAGATACAGTGAGTAGACTGTGAGGTATTTATGATGAACAAAGATTTCCCTGCATGAATCTCTATACCCTGATCCATGGATAATTCTGATTGCTCTTTTCTGTAGTGTTAATATTCTGTTCATATGTATGTCGGCAGCACAACCCCATATCTCTATCCCGTAATTAATCTGTGGAAAAATGGTTCCATAATAAATTGTTTTTAATGTCTGATGTGGAACTACTTTTGATAACTGGCTGATTAGATGTAATGAACTGCTGATTTTATTGCATAAAAATTTTATATGGTTTACCCATCTTAGATTTTCATCTAGGTGAATACCTAGAAATCTGCAGCCTTCTGTGTCCACTACTTCAATTCCACCTATGTTACTGATAGAGGTTTGGTGTGAGTTTGTAAGTTTAAATGGCAATAACTGAGATTTACTGATATTAACTTTCAAACTTTGATCTTGGAAATAAGTAGTTATTTGCTGTAGTCCCTCAGTTGCTACCAACGTTAACTCATCATTTTGTTTACCAAGAAATAACAGTGAGGTATCGTCTGCATAGGTTACCAATTGGGAGTTGAAAGGTTGCTCTATATCATTTATGTACACCAGGAAAAGGAAAGGGCCCAAAATTGAGCCCTGGGGTACACCTTGTGTGACTGTCTCATATTTGGACTGGAAATTAATGATTTGATTATTGATTTTGTAAGTCAGCTTTGTGCACTGCGTGCGGTTAAATAAATATGTAGCCAGCAATTGCATGGATGCAGCATTTACATTGTATGACTCAAGTTTACTTAAAAGTAACTCATGGTTTACCGAGTCAAAGGCTTTAGTAAGGTCTAGAAATATGCCAGCTGTTTGCATTTCTTGATCAAGGGCACCATACGTTTTGTGAAGAAATTCCGTAATTGCTGTGATAGTACTATGATCTTTTCGGAATCCGTGTTGTGTCTCTGTTAGGAACTTATTTTTCAAGAAATAGTCACTAAGTTGTGTCAGCAGCACAACTTCAAATACTTTGCTGAAGACAGGTATTAATGATATGGGCCTGAAATTTGAAACCTCTTCCTTGGATCCTTTTTTATGCACTGGTTTAACTGTGCTCCATTTCAATACATTTGGAAATGTATGTTCTCTGATACTGCAGTTTACCAGGTGGGTGATTATTTTAACTAATTCCTTATTACATTTTTTAATCACGATACTACTCAAACCATCCCATCCAGATGAGAACTTATTCTTTAGGTTATTTATTATCCTGCCTATTTCTTTTTCACTTACTTGTTTGAATTCAAAAGGTGGCTCTTCAAAGGGGCAGAGCTTTACCTCACTACTCACAACTGTGTTATTAATTGGACTAACAGCTGCAGATATAAAGTATTTATTGAAAACATTGCAGACTTTATTTTTTATTTGTGTTTCCTTCATGTCTTATAATTAAAATTTCAGTTTCTGGCTTCGTTGTGGCTTTGCGAAATTGATTTACAATTCTCCATGAGGTCTTGGCTATATTGTCTGATTGAGCTGTTTCATTGCTGTATATCTGTTTTCTTAGATTTGAAAGCTTTTTCTTAAAGATTTTCTTGGCTTCGTTGTACTTGGCCTTAAAAACCTGCAGGTTTGTTGACTTGTGTAACACATCCAGGTCCTGGATGTTTTGCCTGAGTTTTATCATATTTGCTGGAAGTATCAGTCTGTTGGTTTTTGCACTTTGGTTATGGGTGAACACTCTCTGTATTTTCTTAACAGGGCAGCATATGTCAAAGTGTCTTAGCATACTATCATAGAATTTGGCCCATTTGTTTTCAGATCCTTCAGTCTGGTAAACCAGATCCCAGTCCTCTATAGCTAATTTATTTCTTAGGGCAAGGATGTTACCCTCTTTTAGGATTCTTTTATTTTCGATAACTTTTGTCATTTTTGGGATGCTTGTGTTTACATACTCTACAAGCTGGCATTTGTGGTCAGAGTAGTGAAAATCCATATTCCAGCACCTAACACTGTCTTTAATATGTTTACATAGCATAACGTAATCAATTCTGCTAGATATGGACTTTGTTACCCTGGTATCACTATTTACTACATTTATGAGATTATATGAGTTAAGAGTATCTATTAACCTCATATTACACAAACTGGAAGATTTTGCCTCAATATTCAGATCACCAAGTATAGTTAGGTCACCGGGACCACAACGTCCCTACTCTACTAAATATGTCTATGAAGCTAACTACATCAGCCTTTGGTGGATGGTAAATCCCAATAACTTTATGTTTTCTCATAACCTCTCTACACTCTTTGGTGTGGACTTCAATGCCTGTCACTTCAATCAAGCCTTCTTTGTTGTACTGGTCTAGATAGTTTATTTTCTTGTACTCAAGATTCTCACTAATGTAAACTGCCACACCACCACCCTTATGTTGCTGTCTACAATAACTATTTGCTAAGGAGTAGCCCTCTAGTTTACAGTAAATAATTTCATCAGATTTTAATCCATGCTCAGTTAACACTACTATATGAGGTGACTGTTCACTTACAAAAACCTGTAATATATTAAGCTTATTTCTAAGGTACTGTATGTTTAGGTGCATGAGCCTTAGTGGTATTTTTAACTGGTCACTCTGATTATCTTCCTTTAAAATGCACTGAGTTGGTTCACTTACATAAGTTCTGGATCCAGGCACTAAAAGTGTTCCTGTTCTTTGGCAATCTTGCATTTCTCGATCTACTACCCAACCTGGCTTTTGTCTGTCTAGTAGTCAAGGTAGCTGTTGAGGTGCCTTCTTGCTCCGTACAGTCCGAGGAGTTGCCGAGCTGCCTGGTGTTGCAGTAACTGGAGTTGTATACTCCACCACATTTGATTGAGTAAGTGATGCTGAAGAGTATGCAGTTGATGCAACAGCTTCTGCTGTTTTAACTAGCTGGCTTGGCCAGTTGTTTTTACCCAGTCCTGGGAATTTGTTAGTTGCTTTACTTTCCCACAAAAACATGTCACTTTGAACTCTGGGTTTTATTGGTCTTGAGGATCTTCTAGGAGCACAATGTGTTTCTGGACTTTTGAATATCCTGTTCCTGCAAACTGATCTTCCTACTCCATTGTTCATTACTGTCCTCTTGACAACATTGTGGTTGATTTCTGGTACTCTAATTTTTTCTTGCTGTGGTATTATTTGCTCAGTTCCATCTGGATCCTTCCACTCAAGTGATATTGCAGGCTTTAGTTGATTTTTTGGAGAGATGGCTGCAAGTAGAGTTCTGGCCATTTCTTCCTTGCCATTAGCATTTAGGTGTAGTCCGTGAGAAGTGTACCAGTCTCTGTTCTCAGGGACTGTTACAAACTGAGTGTTTTGGAAAGATTTCACTATTTTGGCTATTTTCCTATTTGTTCACCTGGTTTCATCGTTCACACAAGACCAGCTTTCAAGATCATATCTATGGGGTATCCCTACTATGATTACATTTGTGTGCTGAAGCTTAATTAATGCTGATGTTATAGCATTTAATGCCTTGTCTGCTTTGTTTTTGGCTACATCATTTGTGCCACCCCAGATTATAACTGTGTCATTCATTGTGAGATCTTGTAAGTTGTTACAGCTTTCAAGTATTGAAGTTAATGGTGCACCTGGTATAACATTTCCTTGGATTACGAAATTATTATGACTTTGATGCATTAAGTTAGCTGCAACTGATCGCCCATGGCTGTCTGCAAACACTGTTATTCTTTTTTTGTGTTTAGGTGAACTTTTTGTGTTAGTGCTGTGTCTGTTGTACGAATGTTTCTTGCTACTTATGCTGTTTTCTTGAACTATGAAGTTTTTATTTACCCCAGTGCTTTGTTGTTCACAATTTTCATCTTTTTGTAGCACATCAAACCTGTTCCTTGTCGTAATGTATAACGAGGAATCATTCGCAATTTTTTTCACAGCTTTAGATGTTTTAGGCGTAATTTACTGATTTTGTTCGTTAGATGTAGTTGCTACACACTGGAATTTCTCCGATTCTGCATGTCTGCTTTCCGCCCCTCCACCAGTGTGACCACCATCCCAAACAATTGTAACTAAGGCTTCCAAGTTCTCATCTGGCTTTGCTGTTAAGTACACTGGAACTGCCCTCACATGCAATCTGACAGGCAGTACCAGGATGGACAGAATCTAATGATTTGCCACTTTTCTCACAAGATCTAGCCATGGATTTTGCATCTGTGTTGGGCTTTGCAGTAAAACCACCTTCCCACCCAGGTTCAGAGGATTGGCATGCCAACAACTTCAGAGGCTTTACAAACTGCATGCAAGGCTTTAAGAGTTCTTGCTCCTCTTAGTGCATCTCTGGTAGACACATGCAATAAGCCCTCCTATGTCACTGCACAGCTTATTGACTACACACAAATTTCTCAGTTGTCTAGATCATAATTCTGCCATCTATAATAAAATTTGTCTAACCATAAATGACTATAAAAAGTATCACATATACTTATCGAGAAGGTATATATGCATTCTCCACCAATTTTCCTTTATGGGATGGAATCAAGGCAACCACCAGTAAACTGCCTACACATGGATCTGCAGTCTGATTTCTAGTACACACAAGTATTGCATGGGCAAGGTCTATCCCTGCTGTCATATCTCCGAAGCTGCCTTTGGTTTTATGAGTAGCTGTTACCTACATGTCCTATCTTAGAGCCACATGGTGCCCAACAGTGCTTGGCTGTTCAGAAATGTGGCTGAATGGCTTGGTTCACAATAGGATAACCTGTCAACTCTTCTTCAGCTATCCCAGCCTCTGCAGGAAATACAATAAGGAAAGACAGAGAAATAATACACAAAATAACATTTTCAATCAATAATGCACAAAATTAATACAGGGAAGAATTACAAGTTGTACCTCACTCGTAGTCCCAAACTCGTTTCCCTCTCCTAACTCGGCCCACACTATCTCATCCTCTTTCTTGACTGCATTAATCTCTGGTTAAGTGGCAGATAGTATCGAGGTGATACTGCATTCCACATACCCTTTTCAAACAAACACCATATTTCTGACTTAGCCACTGAGGGCCATCGACTGTGATCTGTTCCCCTGTTTTATTTTGGGTTATGGGCTGGTTTCCACAGCATTCTTTGAACCTAACATAGCATTCAGCTCAGTAGAGTCATGTTTTGCAAACAATTCCCTGTCAACAAGCCCCTGCACTTGTGAAGGTGCTGCTTTCAAAGTGGGCCACACTTATAAATGACTATTAACACTCATGCCCTCCTGCTTATGTCCAACCATGTACCTCTTTCCTATCTGGGACTAATGACACTCATTCACTCAATTCTTCAGGGTTTTGATACTGCGATGACTTGCTTCAGTGCTCATCTAAATGATGTTCTGCTAACTACAATTACTAACAGCAAATGGAATGAATTCAGACTTATAACCTCCCATGAATAACGGACAAGCTGACACAGATAACTATGCACAGACACAATTACATATGCAGACTGTCTTTTGGGGAGACTATCTCTTTTTTGGCATTATACTATCATAATTTTCCCCCTAAAGTGACATTTTATAAAAACCCATCTCTCTTACAAAATAGGGGGTTACATTGCATAACATTTCTTTTGAAAAAAGTATTAAGAATAATACTGCAGATTATTTGGTCACTTATTTTGTGCCCCTACCCTTTTCTCTGGCATATCACAGATTAGATTAGATTAGATCAGATTCAGTTTTCATTCCATAGACCCAAAAAATGAGATGATTCTTGTGGGTGTGGAACACGTCAGGAAGTATAACATAAAAAACATAAAACATTTGAATATAATACTTACTACACCGATTATTTGTCAGGAGATTGTCAAAATAGGTAAATGCAATACACTAAACTGGAACAGCTAATATTTACGGAATTAATACGCTGTCAGAACGAAACATTGTTATGCATTATTAATAAATTTATCATATACAAAGTACCTAAACTTGACTGTTGTGAAAAGTGCTGTCAAAACTGAAATCTAACAGACATTTTTACTTAAGCTGGCCTAACAATCTCTGTTAAGATATTCATCTACGGAGTAGAAGGAGTTGCCTATAAAAATTTCTTTCAAACTCTTTTTAAACCGTGCTTTATCTGAAACCAAGTTTTTAATGGTTGTTGGCAATTTATTGAAAATGTATGTTCCTGAATATTGGACTGCTTTTTGGGTCAAGGTAAGTGATTTTAGGTTTTTCAATAGATTGTTCTTATTCTTAGTATTGATTCTATGCATTGAGCTATTGGTTTGAAGTAGAGCTATATTACTTGCAACAAATTTCATTAAGGAATAAGTATACTGAGCAGCAGTGGTTAGAATACAAAGTTTCTTGAACAGGTTTCTACATGATGTTCTGGAATTTACACTACAAATGATTCTTATTATATGCTTTTGCACGCTAAAAACTTTTGCTCAGTTTGATGAATTACCCTAGAATATGATCCCATATGACATAATGGAATGAAAGTGGGCAAAGTATGCAAGTTTTTTATATTTATATCTCTTACGTCTGACATCATTCTCACTGCAAATACAGACTTTTGTAGGCACTTAAGTAGTTCTGTGGTGTGCCCTTCCCAACTGAATTTATTATCGAGTTGTAATCTCAGAAACCTCTCAATCTGCATATCTTCATAAGTTATACACATGCTGGAAGGAAATCTCTTACACGTTCTGAACTGCATATAGAGAGTCTTTTCAAAGTTAAATGACAGTGAAATAGCTTTAAAACATTTATTAATGTCAGTGAAAACTTGATTAGCAGCTATTTTTAAATCTGTACTTGACTTGCTACTTATTGCAATGTTCATATCATCTGCAAACAATACAAACTTAGCGTCTGGCAATGTAACAGATGAGAGGTCATTAATGTACACAAGAAAAAGCAATGGACCCAAGATGGAACCTTGAAGAGCACCATATGTAAGTTTCCCGTTAGTTAGATAAGACTCAAACCATTTCGCAGTACTGCCAGTGACACCATAATATTCTAATTTACTTAAGAGAATGATGTAGTTCACACAGTCAAAGGCTTTTAACAGGTCATAGAAAATGCCAGTAGCCTCTAATTTATTATCTAATGAATTAAGTACATTCTCATTGTAAGCGTAAACAGCTTTTTCTATATCATAACTCTTAAAAATCCCAAACTGTGACTTGGACAGTATATCATTTGCAGTCAGATGCATAAGGAGATGCTTGTACACAACCTTTTCAAATATTTTTGAGAAAGCCGGCAAAAGTGAAATTGGTCGATAGTTTGGTGGTATCTCTTTATCCCCCTTTCGGTAAAGAGGCTTAAATTCAGCATATTTTAGCCAGTCTGGAAACGTTCTGCTGATAAAAGATTGATTACACAAATAGCTTAAGACAGAACTCAACATGCATGAGCACTCTTAGATTAATTTCATTGATATGCTAACATACCCACTAGAATACTTAGATTTTAAGGATTCTTTGATGAATGCCACTTCTTTGAGAAATGTGTCATTTCCAATTTACTGAAGTTATTTTTAAAGACTGGTCTCAGATACTCCATTGCACTGTTCACCAAACCTAATAACCCCAAGCTGCCAGTAACAGAAATGAAGTACTTGTTTAAGAGGTTTGCAACACTATGTGTACTTGTTAGCAAACTCTTATTTAATTTTAGAGCTATCTGTTCCTCTTCCTTTTTTGCCTCACTTGTCTCTGTCTTCACTATATCCCATACAGTTCTTTTTTAATTTTGTTGCCCAATTTAATTATCTTTTTCTCATAATAAAGCTGCTTCAGTTTCTGGATTATAAGTATTCACCTTGTACACTGATTAACCATCCTTGTTGTGGTCACAAATTCACTTATAACTCATACAAATCATTCAGCCTTTTCACATAAGTGCGAAAATCTTATTGCTTCATGTACAATAACCAATCTAGCACACTCTCCTGTAATATCAAAACACAAAAGACAGATGACTAACTGAAGCACAAAAATAGCAAGCATAAAACACTGACACAGCACATTATGTCTACAGATAAAATAAATTCCCAACATCTTTGTGAAACTGACAAACTAAATATTGTTGAATACTATTCCCTTGATCTAAGCACATTGAACGTATATCCTTATAATAATGATCATGTTGTCTTAGGAAGATTTAACATATCTCGTATGGCTCATTCATGTGTTTTGCACTCTATTGTCACCTTACTGTTTCACTTGTGCAGCAAATTAATTGCTCCCCTCAGATCTGATGAAAATTCAAAGCTAAAATACCATTTGGATCCGTCTTCACTAGGCAATTGACGTTACTAATAATACTATCAAGCAGCATTTGGCACAGTCAGTTCAAATGTTCAACCACACTGAATGAAACACAAACTACCTTGTAACTTATTATTTTTAAGAGACAGAGTAACATATTCACTTAAGTTTCTGTTGAGCAGTAGCATTCTTACTGTCTCAACTTGTACAGTACTACCTGCCAAGAATTGTGTTGTACCAGCCTAAAATGTCTGTTTTATACCTTTGGAAGTGTTCTTTGCTTCTGTCACTGTTGCCCCAGCTCACTCTGTTGTCCCATCCTAATCCTTGGTGAACTTCTTAGTAACTACAGTTCATACACCCATAGTTTCAAGATGCAAAATCAACACAGCAGTTCCATAATGACTTCAACTACTATTGTTCTAGGCTTCATTATGGGAATAAATACAGGCCCTTTCATTTTATTTTATGGACAAAATTATGTTACGTAATAATTTCATTAAAACTACATTACAAAATTATGTTCTTTTTCTATCCTGGACTTCTATCATCTGATAATATTTTCATGTTCTGTCTGCTGTTCTTTTCATCTGATCAAATTAGTTCTAGGGTAAAGAGATTAAGTTCTTGATAAGGTGCAACAGCTGATTCACTCCCCCAAATTTAACCCACTGCAACCAATTACAGCATGCCCATGTTGTGAGTGCCTGTATATAGCGCTCTGTGTGGTGAGCTACCTGGTGTGGTGCATAACATGCCAGTTTGCTGGGGATGCTGCAAGCTCGAACAGCTGATCATGATTGCCTTCCCAGCTGGCCTTGCATCTACCTTACATCCTCTTATACACTCCTGGAAATTGAAATAAGAACACTGTGAATTCATTGTCCCAGGAAGGGTAAACTTTATTCACACATTCCTGGGGTCAGATACATCACATGATCACACTGACAGAACCACAGGCACATAGACACAGGCAACAGAGCATGCACAATGTCGGCACTAGTACAGTGTATATCCACCTTTCGCAGCAATGCAGGCTGCTATTCCCCCATGGAGACGATCGTAGAGATGCTGGATGTAGTCCTGTGGAACGGCTTGCCATGCCATTTCCACCTGGCGCCTCAGTTGGACCAGCGTTCGTGCTGGACGTGCAGACCGCGTGAGACAACGCTTCATCCAGTCCCAAACATGCTCAATGGGGGACAGATCCGGAGATCTTGCTGGCCAGGGTAGTTGACTTACACCTTCTAGAGCATGTTGGGTGGCACGGGATACATGCGGACGTGCATTGTCCTGTTGGAACAGCAAGTTCCCTTGCCGGTCTAGGAATGGTAGAACGATGGGTTCGATGACGGTTGGATGTACCGTGCACTATTCAGTGTCCCCTCGACGATCACCAGTGGTGTACGGCCAGTGTAGGAGGTCGCTCCCCGCACCATGATGCCGGGTGTTGGCCCTGTGTGCCTCGGTCGTATGCAGTCCTGATTGTGGCGCTCACCTGCACGGCGCCAAACACGCATACGACCATCATTGGCACCAAGGCAGAAGCGACTCTCATCGCTGAAGACGACACGTCTCCATTCGTCCCTCCATTCACGCCTGTCGCGACACCACTGGAGGCGGGCTGCACGATGTTGGGGCGTGAGCGGAAGACGGCCTAACGGTGTGCGGGACTGTAGCCCAGCTTCATGGAGACGGTTGCGAATGGTCCTCGCCGATACCCCAGGAGCAACAGTGTCCCTAATTTGCTGGGAAGTGGCGGTGCGGTCCCCTACGGCACTGCGTAGGATCCTACGGTCTTGGCGTGCATCCGTGCGTCGCCGCGGTCCGGTCCCAGGTCGACGGGCACGTGCACCTTCCGCCGACCACTGGCGACAACATCTATGTACTGTGGAGACCTCACGCCCCAAGTGTTGAGCAATTCGGCGGTACGTCCACCCGGCCTCCCGCATGCCCACTATACGCCCTCGCTCAAAGTCCGTCAACTGCACATACGGTTCACGTCCACGCTGTCGCGGCATGCTACCAGTGTTAAAGACTGCGATGGAGCTCCGTATGCCACAGCAAACTGGCTGACACTGACGGTGGCGGTGCACAAATGCTGCGCAGCTAGCGCCATTCCACGGCCAACACCGCGGTTCCTGGTGTGTCCGCTGTGCCATGCGTGTGATCATTGCTTGTACTGCCCTCTCGCAGTGTCCGGAGCAAGTATGGTGGGTCTGACACACCGGTGTCAATGTGTTCTTTTTTCCATTTCCAGGAGTGTATATTTGAATATCGTGCATACATCTCAACTCTGCTTTTGTCGTTATTAATTTGAACCTAACAAGCCAAGGCTACCAGTAATTTACACTGCTAATACTCTGAAAGAGACAGTTGCGCTTTTGTTGAATGAGCTCAAAAGTACCATCTTTGCTCATTGCTTTTGCTAACCATGATGGTACCTTACTACTTGCCTGCCAAACGTTCAGCTCAGTTAAGTAGCAGGACTTAGTCACTACCATCTCCTCATAGCACTGGTCCCCTAACCCTCCTTTGACTGAGTTTCCAAATCAGAATATGTGTTAAGGAATATTACACAACCTACACAAAGCTCAAACTAAACCCACTTCTACAGAAAGCAATGTACCACATAAGTGGCAGATATGAATTAGCTCATTTTGTTCCTAAAACCATTACAAATTTAAGTAAATTCTTCATTTGTTCAGTGTAAATGCAAAGAAGTTGATTGTAAAAGTAGACTTGATGCTGTTGGTAAGTTGAAATATAACTCTTATGTACCTATGCTTGTCTTTGCAAGAGATAGTCTCGAACAATGTCACCTTTCATCATAAGGAATCCCTCTTTTAGTCAGTCACCATAATGACTGAATTATGTGCTGAACCATGAATTCTGTTGTTTCGCCTGAAGCAAATGAGATTGGCTACCACTAGTCTTCACTGTTTGTCTCATTGGACACTGGCTCTAGATTTGATGTATTCATGACTAGCACTTCTGACATCTGACCCAACAAACAACTTGTGTAACTGTGATTATGTGCAGAGACAGAAGCAACTCAAATGTTGATCTCATCAACTTGCCTTTGCTCCATTACTACAGCCTTAATACAACACAACTTACAATACGGCATTACTGGTTCCTTTCTTCCCTGGAAAATGGATGCTGTTCTCTGAAAGGTGTCTATGGAGGTTTTCTGAAAACTACATTTGATGACTTCGACATTTTCAATATCTGATCTCTTGTATGACTAAGCTATGCTTCCATTTTAGGATTTCCTTGCACATTTGCTGCTTTTGCTAAGATTCAAGGCTACCAGCACCTGGCAATATCCAGTAGATTTTGCAGACAAATCACCGGGATTACAAGACAAACACATTCAGATATCATGGTATGCTTGACTATACATGAGTGCTGACTTGTGTGATTTGTATGCATTAGAGGCAAAGCAGTGCCTCCTGCCCCTTTCACCTTCATTTGTGCTGACTTAGCTCTCCCACACTACACACTGATCAGCCAGAAGATTATGGCTACCAACATACTATTGATGTAAACCTGTGCAAGTGATAGCAGCATTCACGCGGCAGCAGCATTCAGGCGACAGCAACAATGACTGCTAGTCAGACACAGGCACAATGCATGTAGTGTCAGTAAGCACGCTGTCCGTGTGTAAAATGGGGAAGGCACACGATCTAACCGAGTTTGACTGAGGGCAGATTGTGATGGCTTGGCATGAGCATTTTAGAAACTGCATGACTCGTTGGGTGTTCGAGGAGTACTGTGGTGAATGTCTTCAACACATGATGAAACCAAAGTGAAAAGTTGCAAGTTGTAGTAAGTTCTATAGGACCAAACTGCAGAGGTCATCAGTCCCTTGGCTTACACACTACTTAATCTAACTTAAACTAATTTACACTAAATACAACATCCACACACCCATGCACAAGGAAGGATTCGAACCTCTGACAGGGGGAGTCGCGCGAATCATGGCAAGGTACCTTAGACTGAACAGCTACCCCACACGGCGAAACCAAAGTGAAACCACCTCCAGACATTGTGGGGTTGGGCGGCCACTCCTCATTACAGATGTCAGACGTCATAAGCTGGAAAGACAGGAAACACAGGAGAGGTGGCAAACTGTGGCAGTACTAACATCAGAGTTTAATGTTGGGCAGAGTACAAGTGTATCTGAACACACAGTGCACCCAACACTCCTAACGATGGGCCTCCACAGCCAATAACTGATGCACGTGCTGTTGTTAACACCACAATATTGGCAACTGTGACTGAAATGGGCAAATGACCATTGGCACTGGATGTTGGCACAGTGGCAGAGCACTGCATGGTCTGGTGGACCCCAATACCTTCCTCACAGTGCCAATGGGAAGGCACAAATCCATTGTCTTCCAGGGGAACAGCTCCTTGATATCTGTATTGTGAGACAGAGACAAGCTGGCAGCAGCTGCGTTGTGATCTGGGGAGCATTCAATTGGGCATCCATGGGTCCAGTGGAGATCATGCAAGACACCATTTTGGCCAAGGAATATCATACACTGGTTGGAAACCACGTATAACAATAATGTTTTGTGATGGCAGTGGGATTTTTTAACTAGTAATGCGTCATGTCTTGAGGCCAGGAGTGTGATGGTGTGGTTCAAGAAACACAGTGGCAAGTTCCAGCTGATATACTGGTCTTCCCAACTCCCCAGATCTGAACCTGATTGAACATATCTGGAATGTGACTAAATGTGGTGTCAGAGCTCATCACCTTCCTCCCTGGAATTTACAGGAATTAGGTGACTTAAGTGTACAGATGTGGTGCCAATTCCTTCCAGTAACCTACCAATGTCACATTGCTTCCATGCAATGATGCATCACCGATGTTATCCGTATCAACGGTGCATATACCAGTTGGTTGGTTGATGCGAGGGAGAAGACCAAACACCTAGGTCATCAGTCCCATCGGATTAGGGAAGCATGGGGAAAGAAGTCAGCCATGCCCTTTCACAGGAACCATCCCCGCATTTACCTGAAGTGATTTAGGGAAATAATGGAAAACCTAAATCAGGATGGTTGGACAGGGATTTGAAGCACCATCCTCCCAAATGCGAGTCCAGTGTGCTAACCACTGCGCCAGTACACATACGGGCTATTAGGTAGATGGTCATAATGTTCTGGCTCATCAGTGTATTGTGGGAATTGTTAGACTTTGCTAATACCCAGTCACTGCTCATATTCATCAAGTACTGTTTCAGCACTCTACTGAGCACCACTGCTATACCAGTTCAAAGTTAACTACCAACATTTTAGCTACTGTGTTATCTTGTGTGGAACCAATGTTTAGGTCATCCTGTCAGTTTTTCTAAACTAAAAGCAGTGATAGGATTTATCTGCCTCATTCCAGCATCTTCTATTAATGAACTTTAGGTAGTCGGACTTGGGCTACCTAGTGAAACTATAAGAGCATGGCAAGTTGGCAATAGCTATGTTCACAGAGATGTCTTGAGCTGTTGTACCTTCATCGACTGTCACCAGTTACTAAAGATGAAGTGCTGTATTACATTGGCCCTGTTGTTAGTGTTGTAGGAATCCCACCATTGCAGGAAAACCCCTTATCCTTTGGTATAATGTTTGAACAGTTGGACAAGCTACTGTACACCCCTCAGTGGGTCATAATGGTGTCTGGCATGAATTTAACCATATTGAAAACAGAAGAAGTAGTCTTACAGCAAATCTGGAGCTGCCTAACAGTGTGTGGCCCTTTATTAAGGTGGTCTGGTCAGAATAGAACTCTCTGCACTCTATGAGATCTGAAGCAGGTGTTTGCTACTACCTAGAACAATCACACCGAATTTTGGATGCAATACCACTCCACCACAACAAGCAAGCCTGGTTTAATGCAGGTGGAGGTGCATGAAAACAACATTTGATACCCCTGACCAGGCTGACACTGATCACTAGAATAAATCTCTCCACCAAGCTATCATTTTTAATCTCAGAACAATGCAATTCCTGTATGCCAACTGGTGCAATTTTCACACATTGAAGATAGCCTCCTAAATGCCACTAGACAAATTTGTAGTGTAGCCACTGAATTAGTGCAACAACATCAAGACCATAAGAATTTGATCCAACAAGAATTAATTACCATACACAAGGATTTGTTGAATATAATTGCTATCCTGTAAGTAACCAAGGCATTACAAATTTTGGTGCATAACAACCATGAAACTCAACTGTATGACAACACTTTGCCTACTATCTCTCAGTTAGGCTTGCAAGAGAAGTTTATTCCTAACTTGTTACCCAATGAAAGCTTTTTACAAGCATTAACAAACATTTCACTCCATTTATCAGCACCAGAGCAGATGATTTACCCCATATGGGAAACAACTCTTCCACATTATTACATAACTGTCAACATACAATTGTCCCAGTCTACAGATATGCTGAAACCACAGATATCACTACCTGCCACGTACGCGAATTGTGAATTCAAATGTTACCATCTGTACACATTTCCACTCACTTGGGCAGCTGCCCAGAAACATACTGTCAGGCGACCCATGATATCCTAATTGTCAGTAAAGATTGCCAGACACATTTGGCTCTGGCACTTATCAAATTCCACTCTTGAATTCTTACCAATTATTACATGTGTTCTACCATGTCACTTAGCACTGGGGTAACAAACTGTGAAATTGCACTATTTTTGTTGTTGTCATCTTCAGTCCTGAGACTGGTTTGATGCAGCTCTCCATGCTACTCTATTCTGTGCAAGCTTCTTCATCACCCAGTACCTACTGCAACCTACATCCTTCTGAATCTGCTTAGTGTATTCATCTCTTGGTCTCCCTCAATGATTTTTACCCTCCACACTGCCCTCCAATACTAAATTGGCAATCCCTTGAGGCCTCAGAACGTCTCATCCCAACCGATCCCTTCTTCTAGTCAAGTTGTGCCACCAACTCCTCTTCTCCCCAATCCTATCCAATTCCTCCTCATTAGTTATGTGATCTACCCATCTAATCTTCAGCATTCTTCTGTAGCACCACATTTCGAAAGCTTCTATTCTCTTCTTGTCCAAACTATTTATTGTCCATGTTTCACTTCCATTCATGGCTACACTCCATACAAATACTTTCAGGAATGACTTCCTGACACTTAAATCTATATTCAATGTTAATAAATTTCTCTTCTACAGAAACGCTTTCCTTGCCATTGCCAGTCTACATTTTATATCCTCTACTTCAACCATCATCAGTTATTTTGCTCCCCATATAACAAAACTCCTTTACTACTTTAAATGTCTCATTTCCTAATCTAATTCCCTCAGCATCACCCGACTTAATTCAACTACATTCCATTATCCTCATTTTGCTTTTGTTGACGTTCATCTTATATCCTTCTTTCAAGACACAGTCCATTCCGTTCAACTGCTCTTCCAAGTCCTTTGCTGTCTCTGACAGAATTACAATGTCATCGGCGAACCTCAAAGTTTTTATTTCTTCTCCATGGATTTTAATTCCTACTCTGAATTTTTCTTTTGTTTCCTTTACTGCTTGCCCAATACACAGATTGAATAACATTGGGGAGAGGCTACAACCCTGTCTTACTCCCTTCCCAACCACTGCTTCCCTTTCATGTCCCTCGACTCTTACAACTGCCATCTGGTTTCTGTACAAATTGTAAACAGCCTTTCGCTCCATGTATTTTACCCTTGCCACCTTTAGAATTTGAAAGAGAGTATTCCAGTCAACATTATTAAAAGGTTTCTCTAAGTCTACAAATGCTAGAAATGTAGTTTTGCATTCCTTAATCAATCTTCCAAGATAAGTCGTAGGGTCAGTATTGCCTCACGTGTTCCAACATTTCTATGGAATCCAAACTGATCTTCCCCGAGGTTGGCTTCTACCACTTTTTCCATTCATCTGTAAATAATTTGTGTTAGTATTTTGCAGCCATGACTTATTAAACTTATAGTATGGTAATTTTCACATCTGCCAACACTTGCTTTCTTTGGGATTGGAATTATTATATTCTTCTTGAAGTCTGAGGGTACCGGTATTTCACCTGTCTCATACAGTTTGCTCACCAGATGGTAGAGTTTTGTCAGGACTGGCTCTCCCAAGGCTGTCAGTAGTTCTAATTGAATGTTGTCTACTCCCGGGGCTTTGTTTCGACTCAGGTCTTTCAGTGCTCTGTCAAACTCTTCACGCAGTATCGTATCTCCCATTTCATCTTCATCTACATCCTTTTCCATGTCCATAATATTGTCCTCAAGTACATCACCCTTGTGTAGACCCTCTATATACTCCTTCCACCTTTCTGCTTTCCCCTCTTTGCTTAGAACTGGGTTTCCATCTGAGCTCTTGATATTCATACAAGTGATTCTCTTTTCTCCAAAGGTCTCTTTAATTTTCCTGTAGGAAGTATCTATCTTATCCCTAGTGAGATAAGCCTCTACATCCTTATATTTGTCCTCTAGCCATCCCTGCTTAGCCATTTTGCACTTCCTCTTGATCTCATTTTTGAGATGTTTGTATTCCTTTTTGCCTGCATTATCATATTTTATCCATTCATCAATTAAATTCAATATTTCTTCTGTTACCCAAGGATTTCAACTAGCCCTCATCTTTTTTCCTACTTGATCCTCTGCTGCCTTTACTACTTCATCCCTCAAAGCTACCCATTCTTCTTCTACTGTATTTCTTTCCCCCATTCTTGTCAATTGTTCCCTTATGCTCTTCCTGAAACTCCGTACAACCTCTGGTTTAGTCAGTTTATCCAGGTCCCATGTCCTTAAATTCCCACCTTTTTGCAGTTTCTTCAGTTTTAATCTACAGTTCATAAACAACAGATTGTGGTCAGAGTCCACATCTGCCTCTGGAAATGTCTTACAATTTAAAACCTGGTTCCAAAATCTCTGTCTTACCATTATATAATCTATCTGATACCTTCTAGTATCTCCATGATTCTTCCATGTATACAACCTTCTTTTGAGAAAGTCAAGTCAACCCCTGAAATGAGATCACCCCTTGACAAAATTCTCCCCACACCACCCAGAGTTTCCTTTCGTCACCCCCCTAACCTCCGTAACATCCTTGTTAAACCCTACAATATTCCCAGACTACCTTCTGTACCCAGCGGTTCCTACCCCTGTAACTGACCCCACTGCAAAACCTGCCCCATGCATCCTCCCACAACCACCTACTCCAGCCCCGCTACTGGTAAAACATACACAATTCAAGGCAGGGCCACGTGTGCAACTACACGTCATTTATCAGCTGACATGCCTGCACTGCACAGCCTTTTACATCGGTATGACAACAACTAAACTGGCTGAGCGCATGAACGGACACAGACAAACTGTCAGCATAGGAGATGTCCAATACCCAGTAGCAGAGCATACCCTCCAGCATAATTCTAGGGACCTAGGAACCTGCTACACTGTATGTGCCATTTGGCTTCTCCCACCCAACACCAGTCCCTCTGAACTGCGGAGATGGGAACTTGCATTCCAACACATCCTTTCATCCCGCCATCCCCCTGGACTGAACCTACGTTAAACAACCTCACTCCCATTTACTCTTCAGTCTTCTCCTCTTTCCCTTTCCTCTTTAGCCATTCACACATCTTTTCATCCTACATAGTTGTGTTTATCTTTATACTGTATACCTCTTTACTTCTGTATGCATCCTCTTTGGTTTGAAGCTGGCACAGTACTTACAGTAGAATATCTTTGGCTTCCCTCTGACAACCATGCCTCCATCCTTGCTACCCTCCCTGTTTTCCTTTCCCTGTTGCTTCATAACCTGGGTTGTGAGTAACTGAATCCACTTTCCTTTCTTCTCTTTCTTTCCCCTCTCTCCTCACTGATGAAGGAACATTTGTTCTGAAAGGTAGGAACGTAAATTTTCGGTTCTGTTTTTTGTGTATCTATCGGCTGTACTGAGCTGAGGTAAGTATTGGCCAGCCCCTCTATCTCTTTGTTAGTATTTGGTTGACATCTTTATATGAGATTTTCCATTAATCATTTAGATCACCTATGTGATCATTGCATTTCATATCCCTACAAAGTGTTACACGCTGGTATTTGTATGAGTTGGCCAATTCCAACAATGACACACACATATTATAGTCATAAGATACCACATTTTTTTCATTTGGTGAAGTGCAAAATTTTATAATTCTGAACATTCAGAGCAAGTTTCCAATCTCTGCACCATGTTGAAATCTTATCAATGTCTGACTGAATATTTATGCAGCTTCTCTAAAATAGTACTTCATTATAGATAACTGTATCATCTGCAAAAAGCCTGATTTTACTATTATTATGTCTTCAAGGACATTGATACACAACATGAGCAGCAAAGGCCCCAAACCACTACCCTAAGGGACACCTGAAGTTACTTCTACATCTGATGATGACTCTCCATCCAAGATAACATACTGTGTCCTCCCTACCAAAAAGTCCTCAATCCAGTCACAAATTTCACTTGATACCCCATATGTTAGTACTTTTGACACAAATGACACTGTCAATTGGTAAAAGTTTGTGCCCCCATTACGAGCAACCCCTTTTTGTAATGATATGTCTCCACTGATGCACTCCTTTGATGTCATGTTACAGTCTCCACGGACCTGCGACTTCTAACCACTGCCCCTGCTGGCTCCATCGGTAGCACCAACAATGTCACCGACCACAGTCCTCTGTAG
This sequence comes from Schistocerca cancellata, assembly GCF_023864275.1. Classification (NCBI taxonomy): domain Eukaryota; kingdom Metazoa; phylum Arthropoda; class Insecta; order Orthoptera; family Acrididae; genus Schistocerca; species Schistocerca cancellata. The sequence goes on along the minus strand of NC_064627.1, from coordinate 860,735,340 downwards.
CTGCATCAGCCTAGCCACTGCCCAGCTGATGCCTCACGGCACTGATGCACTGTCCTCATCAGTTCTGTACCCCATTACCCCACCTGCTGCCACCTTCATTCCAATGACAGTGTGCCAGTGCATCATCTCAAAGAGCCATTTTCTCTTTCTTTTTGTATTAAAGTCATGTGGCCAATCTGATTATGATTCACTGTAATAAAATTTTATAAGGCAAAATCATTGGCAAAGCACTGTAACTCTTATCCCTTTTAGTACTTTCAAAAATTTCTTCTACTGAAAAATTCCCTCCGTTACATTATGGCCCTTTTAAATTGCATATTCCTGATATATTGCTGGTGGAACAGTTACCACTACAGTACTGAAAAATTGTGTGTTTGTGTCTAGTCACAATTTATTTATTTTGCATACAGGCTACCAGCTGCAGTGATCATCCTCTGGCACACAGCCATCAAATACACACTACTTGGGAAGCAAGCATGATGGCTGCGTGCCAGTGGACAGCCTGAGGATAGTACTGTGTACCAGAACTGGTAGCTAGTAGGCAAAATAAATAAACTGTGACTCTAGACAAAAATATATACTTTTTCAACCCTTTTAAATGTTGGCATAACTTGACCAAAGGAGCTTTCCAATGCCTTCTATCATTCTATTGTCAAATTAAATTAAGATCCATAAGTGGCACCTACGTAAGGGGGAAGGGTGTACCTGGTGGCCAGTCTTACTGAGTGAAAAGCTTTGGTGGAATTTAAAATTTTTATTTTTTATTTCAGTTCCTTTGGCTATTCGCACAGACAAACCACATCTCATGCTGGATATGTAGCCGGGCCTGAGCCAGTGCACTACTGCATGTCTCTAAATACCAGAGCTATTCACACTTTGTACACATGAATAGTACTTCCACACCAAGTACTGCTGACAGGGAGTGTGCACTTACAAAGTGTAGCTGATGGAGGAACGTTCCAAAAGTACCCTCTGCCAGTGAATAAGAGGGCTAAGAGTAGTCATGTGGGGAATGTGAAGCAGGCTTCAGATATTGAGTGAAAGTAAAGATGCTTGTAGGGACACAGGAGCGGCAGTTGCAGACATAGTTCCTGCCTAACTGATAACTTGGTGGTAATCATATCAATGCAGAAGGAAACCTAAAACTGAACTCTGCTTTAAACAGTCCTCACCATGATCCAATCTTGATCCACAACCATATATCTCAAGTTCACTCCTTACAAGATTTCCAATAATATCTAACATCCAGTGTTGTTTCACCACTAGTTCTCAGATCCCAGTTAGTGAACTGCTTATAGATGGTGACTCTTAAATTATTGGTATATCGGAGCACCACTTAAATAATTTGACAATTCAGAGGCTTCCTTTACCAGGGTACAGATTAGCTGGCTGTTTTTCAAGTAGTTCCTTGCGGGTTGAGGGAGTGGCCATGTATGCAAAGAACAGTATTCCATTTGAGTCCATAGATGTATCATGGCACTGCACTGAACAGATATTTGAATGTTGTACAGGGGCAGTTGAATTTAGTGAAACTAAACTTCTAATTGTTGTTGTTTATAGGTCCCCTAACTCTGACTTCAGAGCATTTTGGCTCAAGCTAGAGAGGGTTCTTGATTCACTTTATAGGAAGTACCAGAAATTAGTTATATGTGGTGGCTTCATATAAATTTTGTATATGATGGCGCAACAAAAAGGACATTGGTAGATCTCCTAAATTCATATGATCTGATGCAGACGGTAATTTTTCCATCTAGGGTGCAGGGGAGCAGTATCACAGCTATAGACAATGTTTTTATTCATTCTTCATTACTAGATGGGTATTCTGTTAGTAAAAGGGTGAATGGCCTTTCAGACCATGATGCACAAATTTGAACACTAAAAGGCTTTTGACACAAACAAATGTCACGTATAATTACAAACTATCTAGGAAAGTTAACCCAACAGCAATAGAGTGTTTTTTAAACCTCGTCAAGGAACAAGAGTGGCAGGATGTTTATAGTGCTAATAACATAGATGACAAATATAATGCTTTCCTTAACACATTTCTCATGCTCTTTTAGAGTTGCTTTGCCTTAGAACATTCTAAATAGGGTACTAACAGTAAAAGGCAACCATGGTGGCTGACTAGTGTGATAAGGATATCATGTAGAACAAAGCGGGAATTATATCAAAATGTCAGAAGTAGACACAATCAAGCTACAGTAGCCCATTACACACAGTATTGTACGGTGCTTAAAAATGTTATCCGGAAGGCAAAGAGTATATGGTATGCAAATAGATTAGCTAATTCACAGGATAAAGTTAAAACCATTTGGTCAGTAGTGAAGGAAGTGTCAGGTCAGCTGCACAAGGTCAATGATATAAAGTTAGTTTGTAGTAAAAATATTTCTGTTACTGATAAATCAGATACATGTATAGTATTTAACAATCATTTTCTGAGCATTGCAGGTGAATTAAATAAAAATTTAGTTTCTGCATGGAATCATATAACTCTTTCTGAGATTGATGTATGAAGTACTCCCCTGTGATACAGACTAGGGTGAGATTGAGTCAATAATTAAATCATTGATGACTAAGGACTCTCATGGATATGATGGAGTGCCTAGCAGAATATTAAAGTACTGTGTTGCGCATATAGCCTTGTATTTAGCCTCATTTGTAATTTTTCCTTTAGGAATGGTCAGTTTTCTGAATGAATACTCAGTAGTAAAGCATTTTATACAAAGGGATAATGAAGACAATTTTAGACCTATTTGTATGCCATCAGTGTTCACCAAAGTTATTGAAAAGGCTATGATGTAAGGATAATTGATCATTTTATATCAAGCGATTTGCTATTAAATGTACAGTTTGGCTTTAGAAGTCGCTTAACAACTGAAAAGGCTATATTCTCTTTTATCTGTGAGGTACTGGATGGGTTAAACAAGAGGTTTTGAACAGTACGCACATTTTTTTATTTAACTTAGAGTTTTGATTGTGTTGATCACAACACATTGCTCCAGAAATTGTACCATTACAGAATATGGGAAGTAGCTCATAATTGGTTCACCTCTTACTTTAGCAACAGACAGCAAAATGTAATTATTCACAGTGGCTGTAATTTGGGGTCTGAGTGGGGCACAGTCAAATGGGGGTGCCCCACAGTTCAGTGTTGCGGCCACTCCTGTTCCTTATTTATATAAATGACACATCCTCTAGTAGTACAGGTAACTCTAAAATATTTCTGTTTGCTGATGTCACTAGCTTGGTAGTAAAGGATGTTGTGTGCAGCATTGGCTTGGTTTCAAATAGTGCAGTTCATGACATAAGTTCATGGCTTTTAGAAAATGCTAAATCACAGTAAGACTCAGTTTTTATAGTTTCTAACACACAATTCCACAAAACCTGACATTTTAATTTCACAGAATAGACATATGATTAGTGAAACTGAACAGTTCAAATTTCTAGGTGTTCAGATAGATAGTAAACTGTCGTGGAAAGCCCACGTTCAGGATCTTGTTCAAAGACTTAATGTTGCCATTTTTACTATTCGAACAGTATCTGAAAGAGTGATCGTTCGACATGAAAATTAGTCTACTTTGCTTATTTTCATTTGCTTATGTCGTATGGTATTATATTCTGGGGTAACTCTTCCCATTCTAAAAGAATATTTTTGGCTCAGAAACGGGCGGTTCGGGCAATAAGTGGTGTAAGTTCACGAACCTCTTGTTGACACCTGTTCACAAGTGAGTATTTTGACATTGGCCTCTCAATATATATATATTCCTTACAGTCATTTCCTGTTAACAATATTATCTTATTCCCAAGAATAAGCAGCTTTCAATCAGTTAATACTTGGCAGAAATCAAACCTGCATTTGAATCAGACTTCCATAACTCTTGTGCGGAAAGGGATGCAGTATACTGCTGCATCCATTTTCAAAAATCTTAGCAGTAATCCATGTGCTTTCAAATCAGAACTGAAGAGTTTCCTCATGGGTCACTCCTCCTATTCTGTCAAGGAGTTCCTTCAAAAATTAATCTGATTCTTGTTGTATTGTTGATTGCATTTAGATAAACTTATGGCTCGACTATTTTTAGGTTCATAAACATTTTATTTTTATCTGTTATTACCTTTATGTTGTAATTTCATGTACCGACACATTCCATGACCTTTGAGATTTGCTCCTCAATTTGGTCTTATGGAACTTGACGTGTAAATAAAAAATAAACCAACGGGATAATGTAAGAGAGGGTGTATGCCAGCTTTCTGACACTTCTATATTCAGCTACTGTCATCAAGACGCCATCCCTGTGGTACAAACTGACATGTAGTCCTTCCTTAAAAGCTCAGACCCCTCACAAGGACCAACACATCAATCCTTAGAGATTCTTACCCAACCCAAACCATGCATTTGCATCTTTCACCTTCTTTCTAAGATCCACAAATCCAACCACCCTGAATGTCCACAATTGCTGGGCTGAAAGCATCCACTGCATTTATATCTTGGTTGATCAACATCTGCAACCTATAGTAAAGAAAGACTCCCCCCTTATATTAAAGACATCAATCACTTCCACTACGCAACTTGCTTGTCACTACCCACCCCCACAGTGTCAACGATATTTACCTGGAAGAGTGCAGAAAGTTGAAATAAGTAGTTCTCATAATATGCAAAGATCAGCACATTCCTCAAACTGGGGAACTATCAAGAATGGGGTTCCACAAGGATCAGTCTTGGGTCCTTTGTTGTTCTTAATATATATTAATGACTTGCTATTCTATATTCATGAAGAGGCAAAGTTAGTTCTCTTTGCTGATGATACAAGTATAGTAATCACACCTGACAAACAAAAATTAACTGATGAAATTGTCAATACTGTCTTTCAGAAAATTACTAAGTGGTTCCTTGTAAACGGACTCTCACTCAATTTTGATAAGACACAGTACATACAGTTCCGTACAGTGAATGGTATGACGCCATTAATACATATAGACCTTAATCAGAAGCATATAGCTAAGGTAGAATATTCCAAATTTTTAGGTGTGTCCATTGATGAGAGATTAAATTGGAAGAAACACATTGATGATCTGCTGAAACGTTTGAGTTCAGCTACTTATGCAATAAGGGTCATTGCAAATTTTAGTGATAAACATCTTAGTAAATTAGCTTACTACGCCTATTTTCACTCGTTGCTTTCATATGGCATCATATTTTGGGGTAATTCATCACTGAGGAATAAAGTATTTATTGCACAAAAGCGTGTAATCAGAATAATAGCTGGAGTCCACCCAAGATCATCCTGCAGACATTTATTTAAGGATCTAGGGATATTCACAGTAGCTTCTCAGTATATATACTCTCTTATGAAATTTGTTATTAACAACCAAACCCAATTCAAAAGTAATAGCAGTGTGCATAACTACAATACTAGGAGAAAGGATGATCTTCACTATTCAAGATTAAATCAAACTTTGGCGCAGAAAGGGGTGAATTATACTGGCACTAAAGTCTTTGGTCACTTACCAAATAGTATCAAAAGTCTGACAGATAACCAACAAGTATTTAAGAAGAAATTAAAAGAATTTCTGAATGACAACTCCTTCTACTCCATAGAGGAATTTTTAGATATTTTAAAAAACGAAACGAAAAAGTTGCTATATTAACTTAAGTATGTTGTTAAATTAACTTAATTATGTCATGTATTGGAAAATTTGACTCGTTCCACATCATTACGAAATATTGTATTCATGATCCATGGAACTAGTATTAATCTAATCTAATCTACTGTTGAATGAGATGTGGCGTACGGACCAGGTAACAATGGGTCAGGCACACGCTGCTGAAGGCACATTAGAGGTTGCCTCTGACGTCAACTGCAGCTGATCTATAATGGGCAGTGGAGCAGCTGGAGCATTTGTTGAGTCCTTTGTGGTGTCTAGGTGAGTCCTTGCCAATGTAGGGTACATGGAAAGCCTGTCAACAGTGATGGTAGTTGGTGTAGCCATTACATCTACTTTGAATGTCTTGTCTTCCCTACTGGTGACACGTTACAGTCCATACTATGGTGACTGCAGCAGCTTGCATTTTGTGTCATGCTGTATGAACATGATGGCATTCCCGTATCTCATCAAAAATTAAAAAGACTACAGTTCTGCTGGTCCCTTGGAGCACCAGGGTGTAGTTGGCAGATCCATATATGCAGCTTTTGTATGAAAACTGACAGGTCAATGCAGTTATCTGGCACATTGGCAGAGAACTCACCACACAGTCATATTGTCTGGCCATAAACAAGTTCTGGATTCGTGGCTTTCAAGTCTTCTTTCAGCTACACAAACAGACCCAGGAGGACGATGGGCAATGTCTCCGTCCACCGCTGTGAGTCGTGACATCGAAGCGACACTTTGAGTTGGTGGTGCATGTGTTCAACTAAACCATTCATTACTGGGTGGTAAGCTGTAGTTGTAATTTGCTTTGAACCCAATACACAGGTGAGTGCTTTGAACAGATATGACTCAAATTGTCTTCCTGGTCTGTTGTAATTCATAGATGCACACTGAGACAGGCGACCCATCCCTGGAAGATAGCAGTCGCGACAGTTTCAACAGTAATATCAGCGATCAGGAACACTCCAGGGCAGTGTGTGAAATGATTTATGGCTGTAAGGCAGTAGATGTATCCTCCTGACAGTGGGAGGTGTCTTACGAGGTCTAGGAGGACACATTCAGCTCAACAATTTGGAGGAAGTGTAGCTTCTGCGATGGCAGTCTTCAGCTTGGTAAATGTCAATTTGGCATCACTATTCCACCGAATTCTGTCCTTGGCTTTAGAGAACCATGTAAGAATTTATCTAGTGGTGCAGTTAGGAGGGCATGATTGGAAAAACACTGACAGTAAGAACTGGTTACACAAAGAAATTATTGAAAGTCTTTAAGTTTCATAGGCTGTGGAAAATTAAGTAAAGCTTCTACTTTCTCTTGCAGTGGCCATATGCCTGGCATGTTGATAGTACAGCCTAGGAACTGTGACTCTTGCTCTGAAGAGACACTTTGATGGGTTGATGAGCAAGCTACGTGTTCATAAACGAGTGAAGTTCTGTTGTAAGTGTGACAAGTGTTCTGCCTCTGAGTTTCATATGACCCGAACATCATCGATACACACACAACAAAAGTCTAAGTCATTTGTGATGTCATCCATAACTGTTGAAATGTTTTGGCAGCATTACAAAGTCCAAATGGCATTTGGGTAAATTCAAACAGTCCGTATGGCATGCAGACAGTGGTCTTGGAAACATTGTATAGTGCACAGGTATCTGGTAGAATTCACGAATTAAGTCCAATGTGGAAAATATGTACTTACCATGGACACAAAGTGAAATTTTCAATATGCAATACTAGATATAGGTCTGGAATGGTTCTGGCATTGAGCTCTCTATAATCACTACATGGCCATCCATTATTCTTTTTTGGGACCACGTGCAGTGGAGATGACCAACTGCTGCTCGATGGGCGACAATTTCCTTGTGCAAGCATTGACATGAATTTATGCTTAATTATCTTCAGTTTCCCAGGCGTCAAGCAGTGTGATCAAGCATGAACAGCTGGTCCAGGTGTAGTCAAAATTAGTGCATCGTCAAGTGCTGAACAGGTACAGTAAGGAAGTCCAGCATGTGATCTCCGGCAACTGTCTGAAAAACTCTACGAATGGAGACTCACTGGTAATCACCTGTACTGCTGTGTCTTCTGCGCAGCAACCTAGATTGCTAGGTTGGTAGTAGTGTCAAGAAGGTGTCAGTGACAGAGGTCAGGTAGGAGTCCATGAAATGATAAAACATCCGCTTCGAATATGGGGTGTGTCACATGCGCTATGATGAACTGCCATTCAAATTTGTGCCATAGACCTCAGTCCAACACTAATGTGACATAACCATACATTGCAATTGTAGAACCACTGACAGCAAAGAGGCGATAGTCATCACAGTTGCAACACAATGGATGGGCAGATAGATAGATAGATTGACATATCAGCACCCATGTCTACTAAAAACTATAACTTAGTGCCATGTTCCATTACAAACAGTCAATGGCTGTCTTCTGGAGAGACAGTGGCCGTCATCCTGCTGCATTTCCCTGTTTGCATGGTAGGCTACACGTCTGTGTCTTGGAACCATTACTTTCAGTTGTACCAACAAACTCCTGCTAATGAAGGTGAGCAGCAGTGCTTTCCTGGTGAGCTGTGGCGATAATATCGGTGACTGGTAGTCTGGGTCTGTAATGCAGCGACTTTTGTGGTAAGCTTGGAACCTATGCTTGTAGTGCAGAGAGGATGTTATCTGCCTGAGGCTGAGGGCAAAAAGTTGTAATGCATATGGATGGATACATTTCTGCTGCGCAATCTGCAAAGTGTGAGGGTGCATCTAGATTGCCGGTGCACACTGTCAATATCTTCTGTGCATTGGGTGACAGGCCAAATAACCAAATATTCCACAGAATGTCATCACTAACTGCGTTACTCACTAATGTATACCGTCAGCATGGTAGCCATGATAGGGTGCAATCACCTAGCTCTTCAGTGTGAAGTAGATTCTCCAACCCTTTGTCTCAGATTGCGAGAGCCCGATAATCAGGGTGCTCTTGATAGTTAAAAAATGGTCAGTGCTTGGTGGCCATGCCAGAACGTCTTGTACTCCTGTGGTCATGTCATCATCAAGCGCAGCAACTACTTAATTATACTTTGTGTCATCTGCAGTTACATGCGCAAGTACAAACTGACTTTCAAGTTGTGTAAACCACAGCACGGGATTCTGTTGCCAAAACAGTGGTGGTTTTACAGCCACACAATTAATTATTGTGCCAGTAGACACATCTACAATTGGTAGCAGGTCTGACACCTTTGAGTTACAGTGAACTGGGAAGTGGGAGATGGACGATGCTGTTGACTCAGGTGTGTGTGTGTGTGTGTGTGTGTGTGTGTGTGTGTGTGTGTGTGTGAAGTGGCATGATACAAAGTGTTAGTGAACCATCGAATTTCACATTAGTGACTGTCAGAGATCACATCACAGTCACTAATTATTGCCAAGTAAATAATTAGCTCTAGTGCAATATGAAAACTAAAGCGTAACTGATAAAACTGTTAAAAAGCGTTTTCAACAAGAAATGCAACATATACAAAACCAAAGAGAAATAGAAGTCAATGACTGCACCAAAGATAATACTTAAAAATAATTACCACTTGCATGTAGCATTACATAGCACACAACACTGCACTTCAACATCAACCAGACATCCTCCCTGCTCACCTTCATCAACTGCATACTTACCAGCTACTACTTTACCTGTGAGGAGCAACCACACAGAGAGACCAGGGGCATGGCCATAGGCACCAGGGTGGCTTCTTCTTATTCCAGTCTTTTCATAGGTCACTTGGAGAGGGGTTTCCTGGGATCCATAAGCTACACCTTTTGTTCACATTAAATCTACAAACAGCACTTACATTTTGACTGTTTCTATTATTTTCAAGTCAAACATTCTATCCTTTACAGACTTGGTCTTTGAGGCAAACATATTTGTTCAGACGCAGAGTCTTTAGACCACCCTTCTCACCTCATCTTGAGCTATTGCATACATTCCTGATACTGCTGATACCTCAAATCTTCGGAGTACGCATTCTGTCAGTACTACCCTGATCTTGAGGTGTATATCAGCTACTTCAACAGGGCTATGACTTCCTAAAATCATGTTCTGAAATGAGGTCCAGTCTGTCTGACATTCTGACTACCCCCCACCATCTCCACTATTTCCTGGTCAGACCATCCCTTCTATCACCATCTACAGCAGCCCTGTAATGGGCAAAACATATAATATCAAAGGAACAGCCACCCGTGAAACGATACACAGTGTGTACCAGCAGTTAAGTGAACACCATCTGGCCTCCTACGCTGATAAGACTACCACCAAGTTATCAGTTAGGATGAATGGGCATAGATGGAGAGTGTAAACTGGTCACACACAATATCCTGATGCAGAGCATCGACTACAACATGACAGTCATGATCTCAGTCCTAGTTTCACCACATGTGTTATCTAGTGTCACCCTCTTCTCATGTTCCTAAAAACTCTGCCAGTGGGTACAGGCTTTACATGTGCTCGGGTCTCAACATCCACAAGACCTGAATTTATGTTAATGTGATAATACCATTTCTTTTCAGTAACTACAGTCAATCCTAATTTCATGGGACCAAAAAATAGGCAATTCAGTTTAACAAAGGTCGAATTAACCAGTATTTTTTTGCAAAAATAGGTGACTGATGAGTTCTTTTTCTTCTTGTTGAAGGTTCCAATGAATTAGGGTGTTCTATTTTCATGACCTCTAAGAAAAATAAAAATAACTAAACTGTATACATATAATTGTATTTCTAGCATTTGTTTAACTGAGAAAGTATATGTACATATTGCCAGATATTTGTCTTTTCCTTTTTCTTTTTTGTTCTTCTTTTAACAACACAGTAACATACATATTGCGGAACAATATGGAACCATTGAATTAGAGTGCTGTAAACAGTAATCTTAAGAAAAACTTTAACATACTGTTCTTTAATTCACTAAGTTTTAATCAGAACATGTTTTACTTTCCATTAATTTGAAAAAATAATTGACTGTTGTTTGACAGATTGTTGATTGTAATAATATGGCAATCTCTGAAGAGAGAAGCCACATTCAGAGCAGCCTGAAATGCCATGGAGACATCAGAAGTGACAGCAAATCTCTTGAGAACAGCAATTGCAGTTGCAACTTCAGCATGGTATGGCAGTGTTATATCTTCGTGTTCCTCCTCAGAATCATCTTCTGCATCATCAGCAGAAATGATGAACGGTTCTTCACCAACACTGATGTTGTCATCCTCCTGCATCCATTCTCCCATATTGACAGTATAAGAGGGCACTGACCGGATGTAAGCCTGTAGAAGAGCAGCGTCAGAATCCAAATTGGTATTACCATTGTAACTTCAGACCATGAATCGCCAGTTTCTTCTTCAGTTTCAGCGGCATTATCAGTTGCTCGCCAGGCCGCCTTTAAACAATTAGTTATGGTGTCTGTTGCAACTTCATCCAAAGCAGCATATGGCCTGGATATGTACATTCCAATGTGGAACTATTTCTTGTAGTTCAGTAGCACTGATGGCACCATTATCAAGATGGCATCTGTAATTATGTTTAAGAGAGCTGATTATACCTTGATACAGGGGCTGCAGTTGGCTTGTGGTGTTAGCTGGTAAGAAGACAACTTCTGTGTTCAGAAGTTTCACATCACTTAACTGATTTGCAGAGCAGATGTCCAAAGTTAGCAAAATATTTCTGTTCCTCACTGCCACTGCCACTTCTTGTTGAATCTGCAAGAGCCAGCTACAGAAGAGAGATTTGGTCATCCAAGCTTTACTGTTATGAGAATAACATCATAGCAGACTGAGTAGGTTGACATTTTCAAAACAAAATGGATTTTTGTGTATTTTCCAATCACTAATGGTTCGAGTTTCTCAAAACTGTTTCCATTACAACACAAGACCATTAGTCTCGCTTTGCTGCATTTTCATTCGTGGCATTTTCGCCCTTTTTTTCTTCTAGACATCAAGTTATAGAAAATACCAGTTTCATCCATATTAAACACACCTCTTGGGTAATGACAATGAGACAGCTTGGACTGAAATTGCTGCACCCACTCATTGGCATCTCCTCAAGCACTATGTGCTTTTCCATATACACTGACAGCACTGAGTTTATGCCTCTTCTAAAACGGCCACATCCAGCACTCAGAGCAAACAAACCCAAAAATTCCCTCTCTATGGGCAATTGTCTTTGAACATCGGGCTGGAAAATGGCATTTGCTGTCAGCACATACTTAGAATTTGCTGCTTTTGTTTTAGTGTTAGAACATTATCAACTCGTTTCTGTTTCGGTGGAATATTGCAAGTAATGGAGCAAAAGGAGAAAAACACATTCACTTTTCATGAACAGAGACAAAGAGCTCTCTGGACTATTGAATGTTGCAGACTGTGTGTGATCTGCTGACCATGCTTGTTTCTTACACCGTGGAAGTGACATGTGAGCAGCAGACAAGTGATCGGGCCATTGTTTCAAAATTACAGTACAGTACAGAATCGAGACAAATTAAGTGAAACACATAAAGGAAAATACTGTAGTGTGCAACACTACATATTTACATACTTGTTTGGTAGAGACAAAGAATAATATACAGAATATGCCACAGGGTGACCAAATTTTAGTTTGTTGTGCAAATTGTCCGAAATTTTGTTTAAGCGTGTTTGGGTCTAATAGGCTCCCAATGGCAAGGTCATCAGTGCCCTCATGCTTATGAAAACAAATGAATGTGGAGATGAACTATAAGTGTTGTACATGCATGCACTCAAAATGACCACACAGTCACTCTGTATCACATGCACTCTCACATGCGCTAAAACCAATTTGAAGGGAAGAGAGCTAATCAAGAAATTAAAACACAGAGAAAACAAAACCCAGAAGCACTAAAAGAAAAGCACAGGTACATGTGACGCTGGCCACTTACAAAAAACTAGGGTGAACCAGCCACCCTTTGACACATTAAGAACATCTCCCAAATCTTGTTAAAAATGTTGGACAACTCACAAAACTTTAAAACCCTAAGCCACATTCATTTGATCATTGCATAAAATAGACAGCACATCTGCCGGAAAATCCACTGCTGCCCACTGGTTGGCAAATAAAATGCAGTCCATGAAATGTGTTGCCAGTGAACAGCACGCCACAAGCACCATACACTGGAGGGTTCTCTCGCTGGAGTAAGAATCTATGTTTTGTAGGCCAGTGGCCTATGCGAAGATGAGTAAGAAGGGCCTCATCTCACTGACGTGGCTGGAAGGAAGTATTCCACAGCCGACTTGTGGGCTTAATGACACGGAGATTGTTGTCGGTCACTGCCAGCCACTCATCTCCCCATTGACACATGACTTTGTACTTACAGCGAGGTGATAGCATGCAGGGGGATAACACACCGAAATACCAGAGGATCACGACACGTCTCCTTGGCTGCTCGATCCACCCCTTCATCCCCCACAATTCCAATGTGCCCAGGTATCCAGCAGAAAGACACCTCCTTCCCCAGTCGTAGTTGTAGGAGGGCATCCTTGATATTCTGGGTTAATGTATCTGCTGGGTACAAACACTGCAGAGAGTAAAGGGCACTCAGAAAATCTGAGCAGATGAGAAATCTCACACCAGGAGAATGTCTCATCTGCTCTGGTGCTCGTAAGATCGCACATAATTCTGCATCAAAGACGGCAAACTCTGGAGGAAATCTGACCTTGAGGACATGATCCAGGAAAATGACAGAGCAACCAACGGAGTCCCCCTGCTTAGACCCATTCGTAAAAACAGCTACATGGTCTTAGTAATCAGATAAAATATCAGAGAATATCACATTAAAAACTGAATCAGGAATGCTATTTCTCCTGTACCACACCAAATCTAAAATCACTCTAGGCCTCTCCAAAAACCAGGGCAGCAGATGGTTGAAACTCTGAATTTGGAGTCGTACTAGCTCCACACCGAGTGACTCCAACACACACTGCACACAGATGCCAAATGGTATCGAGGCTTGTGAATGGTTGGAAAAAAGGCATTCCAGGGGTGGACAAGCAACAGTATGGTGTGTGGGTGAAGTTGGAGCTGCAAGGAACTTACACGCCTGACACACCATGAGGAGCTGGCACCGGATAGTATGTGGTGGTTCCCCCGTCTCAGCACAGGTGCTAGGTATGGAATTGGTCTGATAAGCATCCGTGGTCAGCAGAATCCCCTCATGATGGACAGTGTCAATGATCCGCAAATAAGAGGGTCTCGATGACCTATACACTGTGCAACCACAGTCCAGCCACGAATGCACAAAAGCCTGGTAAAACTGAAAGAAATGCACCCTGTCTACTCCCCAAGATCTGTGGCTAAGGCACTTCATGATGTTCAGTGCCTTAAGGGTTCTGGCTTTCGGGTCTCGCAGGTGTGGTAACCACAACAATCGGGAGTCAAAAATGAGGCTCAGAAACCGCACTATGTCTCTAAAATGTAGGAAGGAGTCCCCCATATTCAAGGCAAGCAAGTTAAAAAGATGACGAGAATGATTAAAATGAACACACACACACACACACACACACACACACACACACACACTTACCTGCAGAAAACTGGAAATCCATCTTTGCAGCCCACTCCTCTAAACTTCACACTATAAGCTGCATCTGACGGCTCGCCATTGCAACATTGGAGGAGGAACAGCAAACAGCAAAACCGTCTACAAATAAGGAGCACAGAATAGGACTCCTTACCATATATGTGATACTATTGATGGCTCTGGCAAAGAGGGTAACACTTAAAACACTGTCCTGAGGAACATCATTCTCTTGCTCAAAATGAACCAATAGCATGACACCAATTCAGGACCTAAAAAAGTGCTTAGACAGGAAGGACTGTATGGATATCAGAAGGTGGCCATGGAAACCTCATTGCTGGTGTTGCATGAGAACAAGTAGTGTCATATGCCTTACTGATTATTAAGGAATACAATGAGACAATGATGTTTACATAAGAAAGCTTGCTGAATAGTAACCTCTAGTAGCGTCAGATTGTCAAAAGTGGATCAAAATCTTCAGAAACCATATTGAGAGCAGCTAAGGAGTTGGCTGGTCTCTAACATCCACACCAGACGATGGTTAACCATTCACTCCAGGGTCTTTCCTAAGCAGGTCATTAAGACGACACTCAAGGAACTGCTGGGGCATGTGCAGTCCTTTCTCTTCATGAGCTGAGAAAGAGACAGCCTGCCACCAACTTGGGTTCTTAAAAAATTGCTGAGACAGGAAAGACCGTACGAAGATAGGGATGTGGCTACAAATGCCCCACTGATGCAACTGTGCGAGAATACAGTGTCTCCAAGTAGTATCATATGCCTTACTTATATCTAAGAATATGCCAACACAGTGATGCTTATGGAGGAAAGCCTGCTTAATAACTGCCTCTAGGACAGTCAGATTGTCGACACTGGACCAAAATCTTCGGAATCCACACTGATAGCGGCTTTGCCTGGTCTCTAACAACCAGACCAGATGATGGTTAGCTATTCACTCCAGGATCTTTCCTACACAGCTTGTTGCGGCGATACTCCAGTGTAGTGTGAAGAGAGCTATGCGAGAGGCATTCAATGAATTCGAAAGTAAAGTTCTATGTACTGACTTGGCAGAAAATCCTAAGAAATTTTGGTCTTATGTCAAAGCGGTAGGTGGATCAAAACAAAATGTCCAGACACACTGTGACCAAAATGGTACTGAAACAGAGGATGACAGACTAAAGGCCGAAATACTAAATGTCTTTTTCCAAAGTTGTTTCACAGAGGAAGATTGCACTGTAGTTCCTTCTCTAGATTGTCGCACAGATGACAAAATGGTAGATATCGAAATAGACGACAGAGGGATAGAGAAACAATTAAAATCGCTCAAAAGAGGAAAGGCCTCTGGACCTGATGGGATACCAGTTCAATTTTACACAGAGTACGCGAAGGAACTTGCCCCCCTTCTAGCAGCGGTGTACCGTAGGTCTCTAGAAGAGCGTAGCGTTCCAAAGGATTGGAAAAGGGCACAGGTCATCCCCATTTTCAAGAAGGGACGTCGAACAGATGTGCAGAACTATAGACCTATATCTCTAACGTCGGTCAGTTGTAGAATTTTGGAACACGTATTGTGTTCGAGTATAATGACTTTTCTGGAGACTAGAAATCTACTCTGTAGGAATCAGCATGGGTTTCGAAAAAGACGGTCATGTGAAACCCAGCTCGCGCTATTCGTCCACGAGACTCAGAGGGCCATAGACACTGGTTCACAGGTAGATGCCGTGTTTCTTGACTTCCGCAAGGCGTTCGATACAGTTCCCCACAGTCGTTTATTGAACAAAGTAAGAGCATATGGACTATCAGACCAATTGTGTGATTGGATTGAGGAGTTCCTAGATAACAGGACGCAGCATGTTATTCTCAATGGAGAGAAGTCTTCCGAAGTAAGAGTAATTTCAGGTGTGCCGCAGGGGAGTGTCATAGGACCGTTGCTATTCACAATATACATAAATGACCTGGTGGATGACATCGGAAGTTCACTGAGGCTTTTTGCAGATGATGCTGTGGTGTATCGAGAGGTTGTAACAATGGAAAATTGTACTGAAATGCAGGAGGATCTGCAGCGAATTGACGCATGGTGCAGGGAATGGCAACTGAATCTCAATGTAGACAAGTGTAATGTGCTGCGAATACACAGAAAGATAGATCCTTTATCATTTAGCTACAAAATAGCAGGTCAGCAACTGGAAGCAGTTAATACCATAAATTATCTGGGAGTACGCATTAGGAGTGATTTAAAATGGAATGATCATATAATGTTGATTGTCGGTAAAGCAGATGCCAGACTGAGATTCATTGGAAGAATCCTAAGGAAATGCAATCCGAAAACAAAGGAAGTAGGTTACAGTACGCTTGTTCGCCCACTGCTTGAATACTGCTCAGCAGTGTGGGATCCGTACCAGATAGGGTTGATACAAGACAGAGAGAAGATCCAACGAAGAGCAGCGCGCTTCGTTACAGGATCATTTAGTAATCGCGAAAGCGTTACGGAGATGATAGACAAACTCCAGTGGAAGACTCTGCAGGAGAGACGCTCAGTAGCTCGGTACGGGCTTTTATTGAAGTTTCGAGAACATACCTTCACCGAAGAGTCAAGCAGTATATTGCTCCCTCCTACGTATATCTCGTGAAGAGACCATGAGGATAAAATCAGAGAGATTAGAGCCCACACAGAGGCATACCGACAATCCTTCTTTCCACGAACAATACGAGACTGGAATAGAAGGGAGAACCGATAGAGGTACTGAAGGTACCCTCCGCCACACACCGTCAGGTGGCTTGCAGAGTATGGATGTAGATGTAGATGTAGATGTACTGGGACATGTGCAGTCCTTTCCTGGTTCGAGGTGAGGGATCAGAATTGCCTCCCTCCACGAGTTGGGGAAGTTGCCTGTCTGCCATATTAGATTAAAACATTTGAGGAAGATTTCCTTTGATGCCGCTGGCAAATGCAGTACCGGGTTTTGTCGTGACTGGGTGCAGTGTCACGAATCTCAATCAGTGCTGATTTGAGCTCCAACATGGAGAACGAGGAGTTGTAGGCCTCAGAACTGTTGGACCTGAAGTCCAACTTTTCCCCCTCTGCAGTTGCACAATAACAACGAAATGCTGGATCCTGGTTTGCTTTGGCAGTAGTTTGTGCAAAATGTTCAGCCAGCATCTGAGCAATGTCTCTGGTGTTGTTTGGAGGCACCGCTGTTTCAGCTCTGCTGCATTTACCAGAAATCCACTGGATGAATTCTCATACTTTTATAGAAAAAGTGGAAAGATTGATGGAGTCCAGGAACACTTTTCATGATCTTTTCTTACTCTCCCTAATGACGTGTTGAGCCTTGGCCCTCATGACTCTAAAGGCCCTAAGGTTGTCTGCTGATGGTCAGTATTTAAAATGTCAAAGAGCTGCACGCCTTTCCCGGATCGCGTAATGGCACTCATCTCTTCACCTAGGTACTGGTCGCCTCCTAAGATGACTTGAGGACTGTGGGTTGGAGAGGTCAGTGGAACAATGGATCACTCATGTGATGCAGTCCACCCATCCTTGGATGCTGTCGTAGTGTTCAAACACAGCCAGCTGGCTGAAATGCATCCAGTTAGCCCAACTGACCATCCATTTTGAAGGCTTAACTTCGGGTGGTGAGCCATTTAGTAGGTGAAGGCGGATTGGGAAGTTGTCACTGGAGTGAAGGTTATCAATGACCTCCCACTGAACAGTCAGCAAGGGTGGGAGGACAGGAAGAGAGGTCGATGGCTGAGAATGATCCAGTAGCAGTAGAGAAATGTGTGTGAGTACGCATGCTGAAGATGCACAGCTCGTGAGACGTTATGAGGTCCTCCAAAACCCAACCCCGAGGGCAAGTATTGGTAGAGCCCCACAGGACATGATGGGCATTGAAGTCTCCCAGGAGGAGGACTGGTCGCGGAAGTTGTGCGATAAGATCCATGAGAGCCTCAGAGTCTAGTGCATCTTGCAGAGGTAAATACTGTGAGCAAACTGTGATCCTTCAACACACATGAATTTTAACTGCAACTGCTTGCAGGTCAGTAGCCAAGGGGTGGTAGAGGAGCGATGCGCATTAGTGACAAACGCTTCAACACCTCCCTTGGCCCTTTCCCCTGATAGGCCATCCTTGCGGTATAGCATATATCCCTGAAGCACAGGGACTTCTATATCTTTAAAATGCATTTTATGTAAACAAAAGCACAAGAGACATGCCCGTGCTAGGAGTTTCAGTTCCTCCACATGAGTCCTGAACCCATTCATGTTCCACTATAGTATGGAAGCCATGTTATGGGTGAGGTTTTAATTTACCCCTATCTTTGCACTGGGGAGGTGAAGCACATGAAGAGTGAGGGGGAATGGAGGGACTGCTTGGATCCAAGGCATCTAACCCCATGATATCCTCCTCATTAGTCAGACAGGAAAGAGTAACGTCTGATGGCGATCGAAACAGCTTTTCACCCAAACTTCATGACCCATTCCTTGCACCCTGTCCCTTCAAGGATATGGGGGGAAAGGGGCCTTGAGAGGCTCTGCTTCTCTTGTACCTTCTGGATGCTCACTGCGAAACTTGGTCTTTCCTGGTGCAGCTGCCTGGACTGCTTTGTTCCTACTCTTTTTCCCTTGATATGTACACGTGCAAGAACAGACGCTTGTGGTGGATACAGGCATACTAGGTGTCGTCTGTGTCAACATGTAGGCCTTGGGAATAGGTTTCTGCACCATGGAAGAACATGAGGTGGCAAAGAAAGAGGGTTTCGTTGCTTTACATTCTTTTTTGGCTTTGACGTAGGGGATCCATTTGGTCACTTTTATCTCCTGTATTTTGCATTCTTCAGCAAAAGCAGGGCAGTCTCGGCTCCAGACTGAATGGTTCCAACAGCAGTTGATGCAGATTGCTGGAGATGGGCAGTCAGTCCCAGTGTCATGAGTGGCTTTTCCGCAGTTCCTGCAGATCGCGTCACCTCCACAACTCATGGTTGGATGGCCGAAATGCTGGCATTTATAGCACTGTATAGAGTTTGGAATGTAAGGCTGAACATTAAGTCAAAGGAACCCTGCCACAAGATGTTCAGACAGTGCCAGAGAACTGAATATGACAATGAAAGTGGTAGTCTTTTCAGTTGCTCCATTATCCCTGCACGTTCATTGCTCCACGTTGACTATTCCCTGGGATGCCTATTCTTGCTTCAGCTCTGCTATGTCCATGATAGCTCAGCATGTGACAATGCCTTTTCTGGAGTTGAGAGAGGTGTGCATCTCAACAATGATATTATAGTCACCCAGTTTCTGTGATTTCTTAAGGTCTGTCTGCTTTGACCTGTTAGTTTCAACCAGCAATGCACCATTACGCAATCGTTTTATAGATTTTAATGTTTCAGCAAGGACTTCCAAACCCTTATGGATGTTCCTCCTTCCCCTTTATCACTAGAAACACATTGTTATTCATGACTACATGAGCCCTGTTACTACAGTCCTAAGCATTCTTATTATCAGGAAGACTAGCCTGTCTCATTCTTTTGGATGAATGGGTGCACATATGCCCAGGTGGTACACCCTTTCTGATGGGAGGAGAAGATTTTGAAGGGTCCCATAAGCAGCTAGGGAAATAAGGGTCCACTCAAACAGAGCCCCATGTGCCTGAGTAAGCCTTAAACAACTGTGGTGCGGCAGATTCTCCAGAGGTTGCCCACTAACGACTGTTCCAATCAACAGCCATGCATTCCATCAGTGTACAAGCACACCTTGAGACTGAGGGTTTTTTTATAGAGGTTTATCCCACCCTCACGATCCAGGCGGTCAAGCCAAGATCCCCATTCCTGGAGAGACACAACGTTCCACTGCCGCGCCGCGCGGTGGTCGCTGAAGCATGCCCAGAGCTTATGGTGACAGGTGATTGGCAGCGCATACCAGTCCCCAGCTCAGGAACCCTGGGGTCACCAAACCTGTATGCAGCAGATCAATGCTGAGCCCCTGAGGGCTTGATGAACTTAACAGCTAGTACAGGTTAACAGAGTTTTTGGTTTATCTGTTTTCGAAATAATGAGGATCTACAGTATTCCTTTTTTTCATTCACTTTTATTTTCCTTCTTTTCTGACCTATATATTTTTCCCTGCTCCTCTAACCTGTCCAGCATATATAATCAACTTAGCTTTCCACTCTGACTGGCTCTTTCACTAGTTTTTTCAGTAATCTATCTTGCTTATTAACCTGCCTTCCACCTTTAAGCTCTCTCAGGCGCTCAGAGAAGACACCACATTCACTCTTTCCTTCCCCTCCCACATAGTAAGTCTCCTCTGACCCGTAGTTCAGATGGTTTTACTCATTTCTTAAACCTCGCCAGTCCTTACCCTTTAACCAGTTTGCCAGAAGGAGCCACTGGCTCTCAAAGTTTGCACCTTTCCACATCTGTGAGTTTTCTCCTGCTGTCACTCTAATTGTTAGACTTTCGGCTAGCCAAGTAACTTGTTGTGATCCTAATGTGTATTTTATCCACAAATTTCTGTATACATGCGAGGTTGAGTTTTTCATTGCCATATAATTTGTGTTCTTCAGTATTCCTAATGGGCTATAATAGGTTAAGTGATTACTAGTTAGAGGGGCTCATTTGAAAAATAAGGTAAGCTGTTAATAATGACAATATAAATTTGAAGGAAGGACTGTTTTACTTTTACACCTAATGGAAATGCAGCACGAGAGACAATGATGAGCCGAACATTATTAATAGTGTAACTTCCTGGCAGATTAAAACTGTGCCAGACCAAGACTCGAACTCTGGACCTTTGCCTTTCGTGAGCAAGTACTCTACCATCTGAGCTACCAAGCACGACTCATGACCCGTCCTCACAGCCTTAATTCTGCCAGTACCTTGTCTCCTACCTTCCAAACTTCATAGAAGCTCTCCTGCGAACCTTGCATGCCCAGGCTGTGGCAAAGTCATGTCTCCGCAATATCCTTTCTCCCAGGAGCGCTAGTTCTGCAAGGTTCACAGGAGAGCTTCTGTGAAGTTTGGAAGGTAGGAGACGAGGTACTGGTGAAATTAAGGCTGTGAGGACAAGTCGTGGGCCGTGCTTGGGTAGCTCAGTTGGTAGAGCACTTGCCCACAAAAGGCAAAGGTCCCGAGTTTGAGTCCCAATTCGGCACACAGTTTTAAACTGCCAGGAAGTTTCATATCAGTCCACACTCCGCTGCAGAGCGAAAATTTCATTCTGCTTAATAGTGTGTTTGTTCATCTTTCGACTGCAACACTACAGTGATTCAGCACAGTATGTATTTCACAAGCCTGTGGTAGGATTCTGGAGATATGAGACAGCAGATGTCTACACATGGGCCATGCAATTCCTGTACACCGTGGGCTGGTGGTTTGAGCTCACAGAGCTGTCGTCTGACAGTATCCCAACTGTGATCTATCTGTTCCCGATCAGGCAAATTTAGTTGTCTGAGACATCAATATAAGTCTACTATTACACTTCTCAAACCACTGTAGCATGGTTCTGATCCTGTGACAGGGACAGTTATACTGCTCAGAAACTGGTTGGTTGTTGGAGTTAAAGAAACAAAAGTGCAATGTCATCAGTCCCTTCATCCTAAATACATCGAACTGGGAATAATCCTCACAAGGACACAAAAGGCAAATCTTGGGAAGCCCAACTGTAAGCAAGATACAATAAGATAGAGAGAAAATCAAAGAGAAGTAGGAAGGGAGTGAGAGGGGGTACAGTGAGACGCTCTGTGCAGAATGCAGTTGTGGACCCCGGAGCATAGTATGTGATTGGAGATGTTACCCCAAGAAAATGAGCAACACAGACAGATGATAACATTTTAGGAAAGACATCACATCAAAAACAGCAAACCTAAAAGGACAAAGAGAATATAAAGTTGGGAAGGGTGGGAAACAGGCCACATGGTTGAGCAAGAGCAACAGCAGGCAAGGGTTGCCCCCTCCAACCCTCAGGTAGCCAATGAGGCCAAAGTGCCCCACTTCACAGAAACCAACTTCGTGGGTGAAACAGGAAACCAGGTCTGTCGCTTTGGCATTGTCCATTAGCACAAGATGTAGTGTGTCAGGAAAGTTAAGAGATTGCCACAAAGTAAACAAATTGGGCAGTTGAGTAGAATGTGGGCCATCAGGCAGGCACCAGACCAGCAGTAAGGTGGGTCCTCACATCAGAGAATGTGGCTGTGGGTCAGCCAACTATGGCCAATGTGTAGTCAACATAGGACAGTGGATTCCCTGTGAGAAATGTGAAGCGAAGACTGCTACTTGGTCACTGTGTTCTTTATTGGCCTCAGTTTGTATGGGGAGTCCAGGGCAGACCATTCAGAGTTCCAGACATCTAACATTTGATGGTGTACAGCTGAGCGAAGGTCCAGTTCTGGGACCCCTATTTAATGGGTGATGAGGGTAGCACACGTCTATCACCTGGAGGCTCCTTATAGAGTCACTGCAGATTAGAAGCATCTAGCCGGTGCAAGAACTAGCTTGACTAAGGACTCATTTGATGGACATCAATTCAGCAGTGAAGACACTACATCCATTAGGCAACGAGCGCAGTTCACTGCACATTGAATGTGTGTAGGCAAAACAAGTTCATCCATTGAGCCGTCAGTATATACCACTTCCGTATCCGGAAATGCATCTAGCACAGCCAGGAACAGGTGGAGAAAAACCATGAGGTCAACTGAATCTTTCGGTCCAAAAGATAGAGACAGATCCGAGGTCAGGGTACACGCAATAGGTGTGTACACCATTGCTCCCTGACAAACAGCAACAGTGGGGGAAATTTTGAGTTCAGAGCAGAGACACTGTAGTCGAAATGCAATCGTGACCTCAGTTCTGGGGATCTCCCTACTAGGCGAAAGGACATGGTAGTTTGATGCTTAGGGGAGCTGCAAAAGTGTATAACATAATTGAGTATCTGTTGTTGGCACCTGATCAATAGTGGAGGGACCTCAACCTCCAAGAGTAGGCTATTCAAAAGGCTAGTTTCAAAGGCTCCTGTTGCCAGTCAGACCCCAAAGTAGTGTATCAGGTTCAGTGACTGCAATGCTGAGGGTAGTGCCTATCCATATGCCTGGCTCCCATAGTGAAGATGGGACAGGATTAGGGCTTTGTAAAGCTGCAGAAGGGAAGTGCAGTCTGCACCTCAGCTGCTGTTACCAACGTAGCAAAGTGTATTAAGGTGTAGCCAGTATCCTTGCTCAAGTTGGTGAAGATGGGGAAGCCACGTCAGCCGGCCATGAAAAACCAGTCCCAAAAAGCAGCAAGTCTCCACCACACTAACTGGTTGTCAAGGTAAACTACTAGTTGTGGATAAACAGTATGATGGTGACAAACCTACATGACATGAGTCTTGGCAGCAGAAAACTGAAAGCCACGGGTAGAGGCCCATTACTTCGACTCTCGAAGGGCGCCATGCGGTCAGTGTTCAACAACGCTCAGGAGCAATACTAAAGGCAAAAATCACTGGCATGAAGGGCGATGCTGAAAACTGCCCAGTTTCTGTTAGACTGACGATAGCTCGTAGAAACAGAGGGACACTTAATACAGAGCCTAGCAGGACCCCACTCTCTTGTATACGGGTGTGCTGTGGGAAGCACCAACTCGAACCTGGAAAGTAAGGTGAGACAAGAAGTTCTGGACAAAAATCGGAAGTGATCTCACTCATGTAAGGTATTGAGGATGTGGCGTCACCATGTGCCGTCCTAAGCCTTTCATAGGTCAAATAAGACAGCAGTAATGTATTGATATTGATCAAATGCTGTTCTGATGGCAGACTCCAGGCAAACAAAATCATCAGCAGTGGAAGAACCTTGGTGAAAACTGCCATGGGATAGAACCAGAAGGCCCTTAGACTCAAGGAGCCAACACAGACACCACCTCACCATGCATTTGAGCAACTTACAGAGAATCTTGGTGAGACTAATTGAGCAATAGCTGTCCATCTCTAAAGGATGCTTTCCCACCATTGACAATGGAGCTCACCCTCACTCCAAATACAATTGAAGATGGTAAGATGATGATGCCGACAGTCCAGTGATAGGTGTTTGAGCATTTGGTTGTTGATATGGTCTGGCCCTGGTGCTGTACCGGGGCAAAGAACTAAGGACACTGAAGAACTACCTCTCACTGGATGAAGCATTGCAGGACTCCAGGTGGTGTGTAGTTAAAGATAAGTGCAATTGCTCAATCCACTGTTTGACACAAAAGGCAGGTTGATAAGAGGCACAAGAATAATACAGAGTAAAATGTTTGGGTACAGTGTCTGGGTCAGTGAAAACTACACTGTTCACGGAAACACCAAGTACACCTGCAGAGTACTGGTATCCATAGAGGCATCCGATCTTGCCCAAACCTGTGAAGCAGGCATAGGTGATCCAATGGTTGAAACATACCATTCCCAGCATTCTTGCATCTGTCATTTTATTATTAAGTGTTGGACCTAGGCATGGAGCCATTTATAGGCAATAAGGTGCTCGATTGATGGATACTGCTTATGGCATCGGAGAGCCTGTCTACGATCTCTTATGGCCTCGATGATGTCCAAGGTCCACCAAGGTACTACCTACTGAAGGGGGGATCCCAAAGAATAGAGGATCACTAAATTGACTGCTGATAGAATGGCTGCTGCTGCTTCTGTACAGTCTCATCAGCGGAGAGCACAGGACGACAGTGGAGGTGACAGTATCGTAGTAGGCACCGTGGAGAGCTCATCTAGGAAGGCACCCAGGAGTGTGAGCCTGAGGGAAGAACAGTAAGCTTGGGAGGTGGTTGCTACCACACAGGTCATTGTGGACCTTCCAATGAATGGAGGAGAGAAGACCAGGGCTGCAAATAGAGATTAAATTACATGTGCCACACTGAAGAGTGTGGATGCACCATTATTCAAAAGACAAAGGTTGAGATCTGCCAGTAAGTTTCCCATGTCATTACCACAAACCAGTGATCATGATTCCACCCCACAAAGGGTTATGGGCATCAAAGTTGCCAGGATTATGAAAGGTGGGAGGAACTGAGACATCAACACAGACAATACATTCAGAGGCACTCCACCGTCATGAAGGAAATAAACATTACAGATTGCAAAATCCTGAAATACCCGAACAACCACAGCCTCCGAAGTGTTATAAGAGACACACATTCGCTATATACAGAGTCCAGAACACGCCTGCAAACTAAACCTGACATCCTATCATAATCGCCATGATTCTTAAAATATCCCCAGTAGCTACAAAGGGCAGGGATTCATGTTACTGGAAACCAAGTTTCCTGAAGGGCAATGCAGACAGCAGAGGAACTTAAGAGATGACGTAGCTCAACCAGGTTTTGGATGGAGAATTGTGCTGTCAGTATACTGTATGTGCATTAACGGACTAAGGAGGCAGCTTCTATCCCAGTCACCTGCTGCCACTGGTTGAGAGGGAATGCAATCAAGACACACAGGTAATGAGACACATTTTGCAGTGTGATCTGGAGCTTCAGAAGACACCAGGATTGCTGCTGCGGCCACAGAAATCAGAACATGTGGGCTCTGGTGATGGGAGTGGGGGCACCGAAATTTTCTTCATCTTTGAAGACTTCTTTTCATCTTTCTTTTCCTTAAGGGGTTTGCATGACTGGAAGGGCTTCCCTGAATTCGTTTCAGAGACTGAAAAAGATTGTGAAGCCCTATGACAAGCAGCCTTTGGCTCTTTCAGCCACTGGTTGGTAGCTAGTGGCATACCAGCAGAAACCTTGGAGGGGAGTGTCCCGAGGGACCCTTTCCTGACATGAGGAGCTGGCTGAGGGTGATGCGTCTCTGGTTTGGGGAACAGGCTCAGCATCCCCAGTGGATGGGGAGCCATCACTCCCAAAGTTGGTGTGGGGGAAGACCCAAACCATCAGGTGGGCAGACGTGGTCAAGCGAGCCTGAGAGCTCGCCGTAGGATGCATAATGGAGGAGAATAACATTGGCAGAGGGGACAAAGCTATCATAGCTGCAACGTGCAACACCGTCGTGCGTGCAGGATGTAGAGGCTCATACTTTTTCTTCGTCTCTTGGTATGTCAGTCTGCCCAGTTCCTGTTTTTTCCCTCTCTCTCTCTCTCTCTCTCTCTCTCTCTCTCTCTCTCTGAAAAACAGTGCAGACTTGTGAGCAGGGAGAATGGTTCTCTTCACAGTTGATGCAGATGGGCAGTGAGGCACAAAGAACATTTGCATGCAGTGGTCATTCACGATCTATATAGAGTGAGCTAGCATCACTATGCAATGTCATGTGGCCGAATTTCATACATTTGAAGCACTGCACGGGGCAGGGTGGGGGGGGAGGGGGCAAGGTGGTTGGACGTACAATTTCACATCACTAGGCACAGGCATACCATCACCTCTACCTTTTCAGACAGCCAATGATCCTTAAAGGCCACGATGAAGGCTCTGGTAGCAACCCCACTGTCCTTTGGCTCCCTATGGACGCAACAGACAAAGAGTACACTCTGTCACTTCAAGCTGGTGCACAGCTCATCAGTCTGCAAGAGGGTGTCACGATGGAAAATGCCTTGAACCATGTTTAGACTATTATGGGAAGTGATGTCACCAGAATATTACCCAGCTTGTCACAAGTAAGCAACGCCTGTGACAGGACAGGGGATGCAGTTTTAGTCAAAATTGACCCACACTTCATTTTGGAGATGGCTGCAATTTCCCCAAACTTGCCCTCTATAGTCTCTACAAAGAATAAGACTCCCCATCTATCCTTGTATAAACCAGGTATTGGAAGCAGTATGTATATCTGCTTGTCTCTCCGCCCTATTTTCCTCCTGCGACAGCCAGAGAAGGAAACATTTTAGGGTCATATCTCTCTAAGTCGAACGAGTTCTTTCCTTCTGAAGAGATTGCTAGCACCATGTGACCCCCAGCACGAGAAAGGTTCATCTGCTTCACATGCAAGTCACCCACCATGGTGCCACCCAGCCTCAGCAACAGCTACTGGGACAGTAATCCATTGCTCGGAGCCCCCATGCCCCAGTGACAATGGGCACATACTCCTTGCTATAAATGGGAAGGTTTCATCTCAGGCACCAATAGTGCAATCACTGTGTGGTCAGTGGCTACTATTGTGCAGGTACTTGATGAACCCCCCCCCCAAAAAAAAAAAAAGAAAGAAAAATGGGGTGGCTACCATACTGGGTGTAATACCTTATTGGAAAGCAAGGATGCTAAGATGGAAAGGCATAAAGGTGGAACATATATCACATTGGTTGACCTTCCCTGCACAATCCACACTTCTGACAAATTTGGAAAAGTGGTGACAGGTCAAACCCAACAATGGGGACCATGTATTTATTAATGAAAAGCTGTAGACAGTGCTGGAAGTGAAATGGAAAACTAGGGTCTTAAATCGCGCACCAGGTCCAAGCAGGGTCTACGCCACAAACACAATTCAATGAAAAGGGAGAGGGTCACTGGGCGTACAGGCTTGCAGCACAGAAAGGGAATTAGTGCTGAAAAAGCTGGGGAGCCATGGTAGCCAAGCATGTACACACAAAAGAGTTGTGAGCCCCCTGGGGGTTGTTGCAAGATGACACTGCCATTGGCAAGAACATCAAGCATCAAGAAACACAAGTAGTCTGTAATAATGTTCCCCAGATGAATGTTCCAAGGTCTTCCACTGTCTTCATAGGACTGCGTCCATGGCATGGTGCATGTTTTGAGTAGCTGTTTCCAGTGATGACAGCATATCCCAACAGGAACAGGAAACATCCTTCATTCAATCAGACATTTCCACCAACACACAGTCCTATTTCGATGATCACTTTCCCACTGCGGTCACAACTGACAATGCTCTCGGGTCAGTATGGGAGCACTTAAGGATCGTCTGCAGCAGAATAACATGTTCAACAATGTGTGATTAACAGTGTGTCAAAACACATTAACTCTGTTATCAAATCTGCCACAGATCACTGCCTATGCAGCTTTACAGAGCAGGCAAGCCGGTAACAACCACATTTAGTGATTAGGCATGAGCTTCCAGCACCTTGTCACCAACTCTTGGTTTCAGCTTCAACCAATTTCCATAGCTGCACACGAATAGCTGACTAGCTTCGCTGTTTCCTTGGTGCTTGTTCCCATGTGCTGAGCTATAGCGATCTACCCTTTGTCAACATCACTTACATCAGTGGCTTTCCCTATGTGTGTCCCGTATTGTTGGGAGAATTATTCTTGATTCATCTCTGCTCTGTTTATACACTTTACTAATCACATCATATACCTGCAGCACCACCAGACTACATTCAGTCTTGCTGTGGGCAGAAGTCTTACAGTTTTGGCTCACTAATGTGAAAAATAATATAGAAGATCACTTTAAATCAATGGTTAAAATATTTCACTAAACACTGTAGAAAGAAAAATTATAACTGTTGGAAGAATAAATCACTATTTGGAAATATGGATATACAAGGTAGCCTAATCCATATAACTAAGCCTGAACCTCCCTCCTTTTCAACTTTATTATTTCTACATTTTGTCACAAAACTAATTTCCGTCCCTGTCTCTACAATTAGTATTCATAATGTTTTCTGGTTAAAAAGCATTACACCAAAGCAAGGCATGCAGATGCTTGACAGAAAAATTAACAAATGTGGAAGGAGATTCTTTTCACTTAATTTGCATTAGCTGAAAACCATGTAGATATAATTCTGGATTTTCTTGAAATGCCTTCTTATCGTGGACGTCACTGCAAGTGCGCATTTATCTTTCAGTTGCTGTGTAACGCATGATGTCCCCACAAGATAGCACAGTGTTACTGTATCTCATAACTGAAGTCAAATGTTGGATTGTGAAAATGTGAAATAATGGAACACAAGTAAAATTCAGTCATTTCTATGACTGGAAAAAATTAAAAATCTCCAAAACAACATTAAGCAAGTTTTTTTTTATTTTCACACAAAAATGAAATTCAAGACACAAATGAGAGAAAGATGGTTTTCCCTTTCAACAAATAAAGCTCACTTCTTTTGCTTCTTTTTCTCAGCTTCTTCTTCCTTTTCTTTTTCAATTTCCACCACATATTCTTCTATTTTGTCAGCATCTAACATCTGAAATCAAAGATTAATAATACTGTGTTACTTTGAGAGTAAATTTGTTTAATATAACAAAGCAGTCTAGATCCATTGAGATCCTCAAGTGAAGTATACAGACAAACAAAAGTACTTATCTTTGTGTCCACTGCATTTTTCCATCATCAAAGTAAAATCAAAACTAAGTAAAATCAAAACTTTTTGTTCATCAAGATATGAAAATGATTCTTCTAAGCTTAAGTTAAATAATTTTTTTTCAACGCTATTTCTACTATGCAGCGTAGGCTTCTTGATAAACGAAGCTCTTTATGCTTAGAACTCTGAGAAAAATGCTTTATTTCTACTGATAACGCCCAACTCATTACCCTACTGAAACAACAATATTGAAACTGCTATCTGTTCGAAACATTCTTGGTATACCTGCCACATTACATTTGGGTAAAATCTTGAGTTTTTGACAGAATTCTCCATTGTCTTTGCCAGGAGCACCTGACTATCAGGGCAATTATTTATAGCCCGTAGGAGGCTTCTTAATGATTGGAGTATGGCATCATTACATCATGCTGCCAGAGACTGTGACAATGTACGCATTGGTGGTGCCAGCACTGTTTTAGCAACATAAACAATTCAGGAAATTTCTATCTTCTTTGTCTCGTGAGCTCACTTCCTTGTGATACTAAGGTTATAGCATACTAAGATCACAGTTCTGGTTGAAGTTTTTCTTAAACACTAATTTCTACTCAAAAGTAAGGGACAAGATTTTAATTTCAACAAACAGTATTTTGAATTTGAGAGACAATACGCAGTTCTCAACTGCTGATTTCTTCCCAAGTGCTTAATTTTTTGAAGATAGTACTTTCATATATCAAAAGCCAGTTGTGAGCTGCATGGGAACTGATGAGAATGTATTGTGTTGACCACAATAACAAAAAGTAATTCACATTAAAAAAGGAAATATTACAGGATAGCACATTAATGGAATTTAAAGAAGTACACCTGAAGAACATGTGAATTATTCAGAATTATGCAGACTGTTCCTCAATACTGGTGTGAAGCAGGACAGCTAACAGCATACATACTAATCACACAAACACTATCACATTATTTGCTAACAACCATTACACATGAGCAGTACAAAGAAATTTCATATTTACAATTGCAAACTATTTATCTGTTATCAAGCCATCATACAACTGCCTCATGAATCAATAGTGAGAAAGTTATGCCCTAGTTGTCAGATGTGTGATATTTATCACAACATGTACCATGATTATGTTGTCCTATTATCAAGTGCTACAAGACAAGGACATAAATCAATACACTGCAATACTAAACATACTGACAACCATGTAAATATCTACATTGTCCAGCAGTGTAACATACATTGATGTTTCTGTCTCATTAGGTACTGTCAAAAGTTAAACACCAGCAGCAAACATGCATTGTCAAACATAAAACTCTTCCTTGAACATCTCATGTTAGTGCATAATACTCTCATAAGGCTTAGTTGTAAACTGAAGGCAGCTGCCTTAACCTACCAAAGATAGTACTATCTCATAAACCATCTACCACAGCCCAAATTGATGCTACTGTCTACTGTAAAAACTTTGAACATTGTGTCAAGTCCTAGCAAATACTAAAAACCAATACTGTACTTATACTGCAATGTGTGTATCCATATAAAATGACCAACAGGACACACTGAAATCTGACACCACTCTGTAAAATAAAATGGTGGCTGCTTTCCGAGGAGGACATCGCTGAAGTGGACCAAGAAATGCTCTTTTGACACTTCTGTCTTCTTATTTAGCACACTGACACATTCATCTCCTAAAATGCGAAAAATCTTAACTCCCTCTAAATCTGAGAGCAACCACCCTTTTTGTTCAAAGTACAATGTACTCATGTGGTCTGTGATGCTACTCAATGAATGCTGCTCATTCTTCAGTTGCATGGTCATTGCTGATGATCCATTCTCTTTATAATTATTCTCTTTAAAGTTTCACATTTTCCCCACATACTTCATTTCACAACCCTGATGCTTTATTTAATAAACTCCTACCTTCTCCATCAAATTTTCCCTTGTGCCTATCTTACCCTTCAGCCTCTGATTCAGTTCTTGTCCATCCTGAACAAAATTTTAACCTCTGTTTTAAATAACCTCACTGATAATTCCCCAACTGGCATGACATTTTTCTGTGGAATTTTCTTGCTTTATTGGTTTCTGTGTCCTAAGGCTGCCTCAATCCTAAATATTAAACCAACATCGAAACCATTTTCTGCCACTATTTACCTGTTTTTATTTCGGTAGGGCATAGAACTGACAAAACACGAAAAATCCACAAAAGTACAGAATCATGCCATATTGGGAGATTATCTGTCATAAATTGGCAAGGCTGTTTAACAACAAAGAGGTTAAAACTGCATTTGGGATAGACAATTCATTGAAGCTAAGGCTGAAGCATAAGATTGGCACAGCAGAGAACTGGGAGAGGGTGGGGGTAGCAGGAATGGTAGTTTATGAAAGAAAGTGTAAAGATTGTGTGTGCGTGAGGAAGAATGGGAAGAAACTTTAAAATAAGGTTTAAAGAGAATGATGATAAGGAGAATGGCTCATCAACAGTGGTTAAGCAACTGAAGAATAAGCAGCATTTGTTGGGTAGCAGCACAGAGGAAGTTGAATTTTTTTTGCATTTTAAGAGAAGACTGTGTCCATGCATTAAATGAGGAGACAGATTTGCCAGAACGGCATTTCTCGGCCCACTTCAGCAATGTCTTCCTTGATAAGCAACCACCAACTTATTGTACACTGAAGAGAGAAAGAAATTGGTACACCTGCCTAATGTTGTGTAAGGGCCCCCGCGAGCACACTGAAGTGCTACAACACGACATGGCATGGCATAGCATGGCATGGAGTCAACTAATGTCTGAAGTAGTGCTGGGGGGAACTGACACCATGAATCCTGCAGGGCTGCTCATAAATCTGTAAGAGTACGAGGGGGTGGAGATCTCTTCTGAATAGCATGTTGCAAGGCACCCCAGATATGCTCAAAATGTTAATGTCTGGGGAGTTAGGTGGCCAGTGGAAGTTTAAACTCAGAAGAGTGTTTCTGGAGCCAAGCTGTAGAAATTCTGGATGTGTGGGGTGTCACATTGTCCTGCTGAAATTACCCAAGTCCATCGGAATGTACAATGGACATGAATAGCTGCAGGTGATCAGGCAGGATGCTTACGTATGTGTCATCTGTTACGAGTCATATCTACACATATCAAGGCCACATTTCACTCCAACAGCACGCACCCCACTCCATTACAGAGCTTCCACCAGCTTGAACAGTTCCCTGCTGACATGCAGCATCCATGGATTCATGAGGTTGTCTCCACACCCATATACATCCATCTGACAGTACAATTTGGAATGAAACTCATCAGACCAGGCAACATGTTTCCAGTCATCAACAGTCCAATGTTGTTGTTGACGGGCCCAGGTGAGGCATAAATCTTTGTGTTGTGCAGTCATCAACTGTACCCAAGTGGACCTTCAGCTCCTAAAGCCCATATTGACGATGTTTTGTTGAATGTTTCACATGCTGACACTTGTTGATGGCCCAGAATTGAAAGCTGCAACAATTTGCAAAAGAATTGCAGTTCATCATGTTGAACAATTCTCTTCAGTCATAGTTGGTCCTGTTCTTGCAGGATCTTTTTCCAGCTGAAGCAATGTCGGAGATTTTACATTTTGCCAGATTCCTGACATTCACAGTACATTCATGAAATGATTGCACAGGAAAATACCAACTTTATTGCTACCTCAGAGATGATGTGTCCCATCACACATGTACTAACTATAATACCACATTCAAACTCACTTAAATCTTGACAATCTGCCACTGTAGCAGCAATAACCAATCTAACAACTGTGCCACACACTTTGTCTAATATAGGCATTGCTGACCAAAGCACCGTATTCTGCCTGTTTACTTATCTATATTTGAATAAGCATGCCTATACCAGTTTCTTTGGCACTTCAGTGCAGTTAGAAGTGTTAAGTTTTAATGTGTCCTGTGTCCTGTTGGTCATTCTACGTGGACGCACACATTGTAACACAAGTGCAGTATTGATTTTTATTATTTGCTAGGACCCAACACACAGTTCAAAAAGATTTTATGGTAGCCAGTGGCATCAATGTGGGCTATGATACATTCTTTATGAGCTAGTACTATCTTTAATAGGTTGAGACGGCTGCCTGTACTTCACAACCGAGCCGATATATGCACAAATATCAAATGTTCATGGAAGAGTTTTATGTTTGACAATATACACTTGCTGCTGACTTTTTAATGTCAACAACACCTAATGGGAGAGTAATGCTGGATAGCATAGACATTTATGTGGTTGTCAGTATGCATAGTATTGCAATGTACTGATTAGTTTCTTTGTTTTATAGCACTTGATAAAGAGCTACCATAATCACAAAACATGTTGTGGTAAATTTATCAGCAACTGAAAACTGGTGCACAAAATACCAAGAACTAATGGTAACTATTTACCTACATGATTATTTACTAATTACATACTGACATACAAAATGTTGTAAGTGTAATATACACACTATCAACAAATCTAAACATGTAAATTACAGAATAAACTTAACACAACCAAATACATGTGCACTTTATCAGGCTGTTTACTAATAACCTGTAGCATAAAACATTAATGACTGGAAAGGTACACACCTGCATAGGCTTTCCTTGATGCATCACAGCGATCTCCAGATTTTTTCTTCCTGACTGCACAACTTCCAACAGTGCCCTAATTGCTAATTTTACAGTGCCTCTTTCTGTGGACACAACCTCTGGAGTATAATATTTCTCCAAAAATTCTCTAACTGTCTTAGCACTACGACCTGTGGCATTGGCCTGAAAACACAGATCATCATATGTCAGAATTTATCAAATACTGTACAGTGAGCCCATCTTCCCCCACAAATGCATGACCACACGTGTGAAAGATCCCTATGTTCTAATATGGCTATTACATTGAAAAACTGATCAATCTTATTTCCCATATGAAATATTGGCAGTTTTTAGAATACTGAACCTTTATGTCATTTAGTGTTTAATGCCTTCTTGACAGCTTGGTCACAGAGATAGAGTTAGAAACTGCTAAAGATATATAAATAAATACTTTTCCACTGTAATACTTACACACTAAATCTCTTATCTGCAACCACATGTTATTCACACAAAATTCAATATTTCAGTCTTAGCAGCAATGTATCTTATCACTGTTTTCCTCCAATTATTTTGTACAAGTTGACCCTTTTCAATTGGTATACACAAGGTAAATGTGTTGTTCATTTTGAGTAAGCTCTTGGTCTTGAGTAATGTTGTTTGAAAACAATGCCTCGGCTTCAGCATTATTTTACCCCACTTCAAGCTGATCATAGACAGTGCATGGTAAGTAGCGCGTGGGTTATTCTAATTCTAAGGTCTTGTTCTTAACCCATGATGTACGCAGTGGGAAACAGTTCGTTCCTTCCTTGTCTTGACATGTCCACAGAACATGTAAGAGTAAGTGTTTCTGTATTGTCACAAGAAATGGGTAGTGCTCAAGCAAGACCGAAATCTCTTTACAAGACCATACCTCATGTTCCGTATGAGGAGTGGAACTCGCTGAACTCCAGCACCACACCCTCTCAATACAAAGCATGCCACCTGAACATGTTGCAACAATGAAGAGATCAACAAATCATACAATATTATGCTCAAATGAAACTGTGAGCAATATGTAATTATGAGCCTGCAAGGCCAACTGAATCGATTAATCACTTTAATGCTTGTGTGTGTGTGTGTGTGTGTGTGTGTAGCTGAGTAAGATAACTTCACATTTTAAATGTGTTTACCTAGTTTACATCGTAATTTAAGTTTGATTTATTTAGACATTACTCAGAAAAATTTGCAAAATAGATAACATAGTTCTGCACATTACCTTCCATTCATAGTAAATGCCCGATGGTTCTGTTTGGTACAAATGTGGCGATCCATCATAGTCAAAACCAGCAAGAAGACATGATATTCCAAATGGTCGTCGTCCATTGCTCTGCGTGTATTTTTGCTTCAAACCTACAAATATAGTTTTCTGTGATCATTACTATAAGTATATCTTCATTCCTTTGCTTACCATATTACTATGCAACTGAAGGCTGTATTTTGTCGACTTTTCATCTTGTCCTTTAACTGACTGATAACTGTCTTTTTCCTTGTAAGCGTCTAAAAAAAGATTCATTATTTGCAAATTAAGTTAATAAATCTTATTAATCCCAATAATATTCTCATATTGCCAATTAACACTGCATAAGTGTAGATTAGCAACACCAAATGATGAACTTCCAATGAATGCAAGCACAATATATAAGCCTTAAGAACCTTTTGCTTTTAAAAAGACCTCTTACACCAAGCTTTTTCTTATTCCAAATGAGAATGCACACATTAGTTAGGAAAAAAACCAGCATCATGAAAGCTGGCACCATCTCTGTGCTGTTTTATGTTTCTTTACACCACACGTCAAACAGATTTAGGTAGGTGGTTGACTTCCCCATTTTGGTTATTAAAATATCATTAAGCTGGATGTAGGTAGAAATCCAACTCCTTCCAGTGCCTCACTCTGACAGAACATGTGTTTATGACAATGATACATAGCCTAATAACAGAGAGGACACATTCAGAGTAGTATCCAAAAATGTTCGTTCACAGTGTATACATAATGATCAACAGTTTGGAATTTGGATTTCATACCTCATACTGATATATTATAAAATCACGATTACCACTTTCGGAAGAAGAAGAAGGGTGGAGAGGCATGTCCAGATGTGAGCTGCGACATAAGAGACAAGCTCAATCACACTTTACACCGAGCAGCATGTTCAACATCCGGGTATTAGCTCTTAGCCACAGATTGGCAATTGCCATTAACCCATTGGATAGTTTACTTTGTAGTCATACTGAGGTAGAAAATTGCTTAGTGGTTACAGTAAGTTGTTGCTGTCTAGTGTGGCTGCTTTCCCTGCTCGGTGCTTCTGATGGCACAGCAAATGCCACCGACAGAACTGAAATAGGAAGTGTTGGTTGGATGTATAAGTGAGGCCTTGCAACAACCCACCTCTTATATTCCTTATATGGCGATTTAGTTGTGTGACTTGCCCATGTGGCCTGTCCACAGTCTTCATTTAACACACTCTTCTTGTAAGGCCTTACTGGTGATTTGACCACACGATCCATTGTGCAACTGCCGGTGTGTGAGTGTGTGTGTGTGTGTGTGTGTGTGTGTGTGTTTGAAGTTTACAGGCGCTAAACAGCGTGGTCATCAGCGCCCAAACGCATAAAAACAGGAACACATGCAGTGAAGGGACTAAGACAGCGAACAAGGAGAACGGCTAAAACACACAGACCTGACGCAGTCCCAAATCCTCACACACAGAGGCAAAACGAGAGGAGAAGGGACACACTAAAAAGGAAGGGAAACACAAGGAAAAGAGAACAGAAACTGAAGGGAAACAAGGAGGTAATCGTGACTGGCTGACCTCTTACCTAAAACCTGGGTGAGCCAGTCACCCAGCAGTACATTAAAATCCTCTCCCTAAAATCCGAGGCAACAAATTGGACAGGACACAAAACCGTAAGACCTTAACTACAGTCGTTGCGTCATCTTGTAAAATAGAGGGCAAATCCGGTGGCAAGGAAACCACCTCCCTCTGGTCAGAGAATAAAAGACAGTCAAGTAAAATGTGGCGGACAGTAATCT
Source organism: Schistocerca cancellata (assembly GCF_023864275.1). Classification (NCBI taxonomy): domain Eukaryota; kingdom Metazoa; phylum Arthropoda; class Insecta; order Orthoptera; family Acrididae; genus Schistocerca; species Schistocerca cancellata. The sequence goes on along the minus strand of NC_064627.1, from coordinate 860,698,297 downwards.
GGACGCCACAAGAACTGCAGATTGGGGGGTCCTCCCGCTGGAGTAAAAAACCATGCGTTAAGGGACTGTGCCCGATGCGGAGGCGAGTGAGGAGAACCTCATCCCGCCTGCATGACTGGTAGGACGTACGCCATGGCCGCGTGGTAGCCTTGACCAGACGCAGCTTATTGTCACCGACTGCCAGCCACTCCTCTTCCCACTGACGCATAACACGAAAACGCAGGAGGGAGGTAACAGCATGGAGGGGGACGGCACATTCAACAACGTGAGGGAGGGAACATGCATCTTTGGCAGCCACATCCGCCAGTTCGTTTCCCCTAATACCCACGTGCCCCTTCACCCAGCAGAAGGACACCTCCTTCCCCTGCCGTTGCAGGTGGAGGAGGGCATCATGGATGTTCTGGACGACCGTATCCGCTGGGTACAAGTGTTGCATGGTCTGAAGGGCACTCAGGGAGTCAGAACAGATGAGGAACTTAAGACTGGGAACACACCTCATCTGCTCCAATGCCCGCAAGATCGCAAACAATTCGGCATCAAAGATGGTAAACGCCGCAGGAAGCCGTAACTTGACGACTCGATCAGGGAAAACAACAGCACAACCAACAGAGTCCCCCTGTTTAGAGCCATCCGTAAATACTGGTACATGGTCGGGATGCTGGTTTAAAATATCAGAAAATAAGGAGATAAAAACAAACACAGGAGTGCAACTCCTCCGGTACTCCGACAAGTCTAGAAGGACGCTGGGCCTCTGGAGCAACCAGGGAGGCAGGCGAGTAAAACCTTGTCGTTGGGGGGCCACACGCTCCACACCAAGGGACTCAAGCAAATGCTTGGCACGAATCCCAAATGGTCTCGTTGCCCTGGGACGACTGGAAAAGAGACGTTCCATAGGCGGTCGGGCAACGGTAGGGTACGCAGGGGAGGTAGGACAGGCAAGGAATTGACACACCCGTCGCACCATGAGGAGTTGCTGCCGGAGGGCGAGCGGCGGTTCCCCTGCCTCAGCACACAGGCTGGGGATGGGACTGGTACGGAAGGCACCAGTGGCCAGCCTGATACCCTCATGGTGTACTGCATCAAGAATCTTCAGATACGAACGCCTTGCTGACCCATACACGGTGCAACCATAGTCAAGACGCGACCGGACGAAAGCCCTATAGAACTGCAGCAGACGCGCCCGATCTGCTCCCCAGGACCGATGGCTCAGACACTTCAAAATATTCAGTGCCTTCAGGGCCCGCACCTTGAGGTCTTTAAGGTGAGGCAACCACGACAACTTGGAATCAAAGGTGAGGCCCAGGAACCGCACAGTGTCGCTAAAAGGAAGAATGGTGTCCCTCAGACGCAATTCAGGGGAGGTAAAAAGACGTCGAGAACGATTAAAATGAACACACACACATTTTTCTGCAGAAAAGGTAAAACCCGTCTTCGCAGTCTATGTCTCCAATCGCTGTATCGTAAGCTGCAACTGCCGACTAGCAGTGACAAGAGTGGAGGAAGAACAGAAAACAGCAAAATCGTCCACAAACAAGGAGCATTGGACAGGACTCCGGATAGTGGACGTGATACTGTTAATGGCGACGGCAAAGAGGGTGACACTTAAAACGCTTCCCTGAGGAACACCATTCTCCTGCACAAACAAATCAGATAGCACATTACCAACCCTATAACGAAAGAGGCGGTGGGAAAGAAAGGACCGAATGAAGATGGGGAGACGGCCACGAAAGCCCCACTCATGGAGTTGATTGAGGATATGGCGGCCCCAAGTAGTGTCATACGCCTTATGAATGTCAAAGAAGACACCGAGACAATGCTGGTTACGTAGGAAGGCCTGCTGGATGGCCGCCTCAAGCAGGGTCAAGTTGTCGATAGTGGAACGACAACGCCGAAAGCCACACTGAGAGGGGCTAAGGAGCTGCCTGGTCTCGAGCAGCCAAACCAGGCGACGGTTGACCATGCGTTCCAACGTCTTCCCGACACAGCTCGTCAAAGCAATACTTCGATAACTGCTGGGATGCGTTCGGTCCTTCCCCGGTTTGAGGAGAGGAATCAAAACCGCCTCCCTCCACGAGTCAGGGTATGTGCCGGATAACCATATCATATTAAAACAACTCAGGAGAACTTCCTTGGATGGCAGCAACAAGTGCTGCAGCATGCTGTACCGGATTTGATCATGACCAGGCGCAGTATCATGAGCCACAGACAGCGCCAAATCCAGTTCCCACATTGTGAAGGGGCAATTGTAGGGTTCAGAATTTGGAGACCTGAAGTCCAAGTGACCCCTCTCGATGGCAGTTCGGTAGCGGCAGAATTCTGGATCACAGTTAATATTGGCGGTAGATTCCGCAAAATGCATGGCCAGTGTCTGGGCAATGTGTCTCGGCGCCGTGAGGAGACATCCCTGATGCAGCAATGCCGTGACAGGTAGTTGGCTGCGTTTCCCGGAAATCCTCCTGATGGCTTCCCATACTTTTGTAGAATTAGTGGAGTGGGAGATGGAGTTCAAGAACAATTGCCATGACCGTCGTTTGCTCTCTTTAACCACGCGCCGTGCTTTGGCCCTTGCCACCCGAAAGGCCGCAAGATTGTCAGCTGAGGGATGGCACTTGAAGCAGCGCAGAGCTGCACGGCGGGCTCGGATGGCGGAGCGGCACTCAGTGGTCCACCAAGGGACAGGGCGCCTCTTGGGATTACCGGATGACCGTGGAATGGACAATTCAGCAGCATGGGAGATCACAGCTGTAACATGGTCTACCCATTCGTGGACGCTGGCACGGTGTTCCAAAACAGCCAGTTGGCTGAAAAGTGTCCAGTCAGCTCTGCAGGGGTGCCACCGAGATGGCACTGATAATGCCACAGCCTCATCCAGGAGGCGAATCCAAAGGGGGAAGTGGTCACTAGAATGGAGGTCAGCAACAACCTCCCACAGAGCAGAATCCGCGAGTGCTGGAGAGCAAAAGGAAAGGCCAATAGCCGATGACGACCCGGAAGCAGTACAGAAATGAGTGGGAGCACCAGAGTTGAGGAGGCACAGTTCTTCAGACATCATGAGGCTTTCCAGAATGCGACCCCTGGGGCAAGTAGTCGGAGAGCCCCATAAGACATTATGAGCATTGAAGTCCCCCAGCAGAAGAAATGGGCAGGGGAGTTGGCTAATAAGGTGTGTGAGAGCCTCAGAGTCTATCACATCCTGAGGCGGTAAGTAGACTGAACAGACTGTGAGCCTCCGACCCACAAGAAGGTCAACTGCAACTGCTTGCAAGTCTGTAACGAGAGGGAGCTCAGATGAGGGGTGCATGTCACGGACAAAAACCGCAACACCACCCTTTGCCCTTTGCCCCGTCAGATCATCTTTCCGATATATGGTATAGCCCCGTAAAGAAGGAGCATCAGTGGCCCGAAAATGTCTCTCTTGGAGACATAAGCCCAAAGGGCACTCTCATACAAGGAGTTGTAATTCGGCCACATGCATCCTGAACCCATTCAGGTTCCACTGTAATATGGGAGCCAGTGATTAGGGTGGCTGAACTTTCACCCTTCCTCTGTGCTTCGGAGGAGAGCCCGTACCCGCCGGAGATTTATTCCTGGGGCGAGAAGATCGCCCCCGGTCGACATCAATGTCCATCAGCTCCGATGACGACCCACAGGAGATGTCAGACAGTATGATGGCCTCGTCATCGGACCGACCCTGACTAGTCTCCTCAGGTGGCAAAACCTTCACCTTCGGTGTCTTTGTCTTGGAGGGCTTAGAGTGCACAGCCTTGTCAACAGGTGGAGCTTTACTCACCTGGGCAGAAGGCGCCATAGGGGGAGAGGCAGGAAGTACCCCAATGTCAGCAACCACAGCCTTGTCCGACGTTGCAGGGAGAGCCGCAGGTTGCAAAACAACCGCAGCAGCACAAGTGCACTGGCAAACGCAGGTATTAGTGCTAACACTAGCAACCTCCATTTGCGTAGCAACAGTGGCCATTTACACCAGTTTCTTCAGAGCGGAAGCGAAAGATGTTGTAAACACAGGAGGTTGCATGGCCTTAAAGAGCTTCTTGGCCTCACCATAGGGGATGCGCTTAGATGTTTTAATCTCCTGTATCTTCCGTTCTTCGAGATAGATGGGGCAGACCCGGCTCCAGACAGGGTGACTCCCAGAGCAATTCACGCACTTCACAGGCGATGAACAATCGGCTCCTTCATGGGCAGGCTGACCACATTTACCACAAGTGGCTATCCCATTGCACCCCAACGTAGTATGCCCAAAGCTCTGACATTTAAAACAGCGCATTGGGTTGGGGAAATATGGCCTTACTGGCAAACGTAAGAACCCCGCTTTAACATGCTCTGGGAGTCTCGGGCAACTGAACGTGAGAATAAACGAGTCGGATTTGACTAGGTTCCCATCGACTCGTTTCATAATATGCTGCACGTCAACAATACCGTCATCAGCCCATTCAGATTTTAACTCATCTGTGGGGATATCCACCAAGTCCCTACATGTCACAACACCCTTACTATAGTTCAGAGTGGAGTGGAGCTCGGTCTCGATAGTGTACTCTCCGAGACACGTTGCCTTCCGAAGAGAAGCGACTTGACGGGAACTAGAAGTCTCAACTAACAGAGTCCCATTGCGAAGTCACTTCACAGATTTAAGTGTGCCTGCAATCCCCTCAAGACCCTTGTGGATGTAAAAGGGAGAAACCCTCTCAAAGCTACCCTCCTTCCGTTTAAGAATCAAAAACACATTCTGATTATCAGCATGTGCTCTGTTACGACAGTCTGATAAATCTCGATCAACACCAGGCGCTGGAGGACTCCCAGCACGAAGTCGCTTTTTCGATTGGGTATGTTTTCCTACCAGTGGCCCACCCAATCCACTGGTAGGGGGAAACGTAGAGGTCGAAGGGTCCATTATGGTCCCACGAGCAGCTAGGGAACTAAAGGTCCGCCCAGACAGAGCCCCGCGTGCCTGATTAAGCCTGATACAACTGGGGTGCGGCAGGTGCCCCAGAGGTTGCCCGCTTGCGACTGTTCCACCCCAACAGCCATGCATCTCGTAGGCGCGGAGCACACCGGAAGATTGAGGGTTTTTTATAGAGGTTGTCCTTCCTCGCAATCCAGACGGTCAAGCCAAGATTACCAATCCCCGCAGCACACAACATTCCTCCGCCGCGCCATACGGTGGTCGCTGAAGCATGACCGGGGGTTACGGTGACAGGAGACTGGCGGCGCTGACCAGTCCCCAGCTCAGGACCCCGGGGTCGCCAAGCCCGTACTCAGCAAATGAATGCTGAGCCCCTGGGGGCAACAACTGCCGGTCCCCACCACGACAATTCAATCACGTCTGCCACTTAATCACATTTGGCGACCTGACAGCTAGGTTTCAGAGGGAGAGGGTGAACAGTTGCCACCTCATTGGGCTGTGTTGTGTATTTCACGCTTTGTCACTGTCAACTGAAGTGTATTTCCTGAGTCATTTTAAAGAATTTTGTGCACTTTCCAGCTGCAAAAGTGACTTTGAAAGTGGAAATTTTCGTCACTGAAACAGAATGTCGTCCTGTAATTTGTGATTCAGGAAACAAGGTTTACAGATTTTGCTGACATCTGCATTTTCTTTTCAGCAACAAAACAAAAAGCAATGCCTCCTCATCAGATTACATTTAGTAACTGGCTCATCCGATCATGCAGATAGCTCATGCCATAGCTTCAGGTGCACAGTTCAGATGTGTGCCCACTGATACAACTACATGCACAGCAGCAGCTGGATCACCACAACAAAGTCACCAGTGTGGAAGCAGCCTTAGACTGAGATAAGACTCTTGGAGGTGGGGGGGGGGGAGCAGGGGGGGGGGGAGGGGGGGAGAGAGGGGGGGGAGAGGGGAACAAGGGGGCAACAGGGGGGGGGGGGGGCAGGAACACAAGTGGCATAGTGGTGGACAATATTCTATCAGCTGTTCCTTATCTCTGAGGACAATGATTTGCAGTCAATATCCTCACAGACTGTGGTTACAGCCCTGGGTGGTATCATGTAACAAAAGAGGCACAGTTCAGCATATGTGTAAGGAGTGTTTAGTGCACACGGGATGAGGCACAGGGGAATTGTTTTTGGACATAGCTGGATGGCATGGTGTCAGTTATCAAAGATTTTGGATGAGAATTCCATTACACTGACAGGTACCCTGTCACTGCAAATGTGGTGTGTAATGGGCAATAAGCTGTGTAGGAAGCAATGTTTGATTTGAAATGGTTGGCTTCTGTCAAGCTGCCCCATCTTTCTGGATTTTGATTCTGATCTCCACTTCACTATTTGTTTCACAAGAATTTTTGTATCAACACCAGCAATAAGCACATGCCCCCATTTAATCTCTACTAATGTTTATGCAGTTCCAGAAACTGTGTTATAAATAAGTGATATGAGAAAAGGCACTTACCAGCAATGTAGCGAGTGATATATTCTAATGTAACAGGATCTTCCACTGTTAACTTATGAGACTGGCACTCAATCTGGGCTCGGTTTATCAGTATTCTAGCATCAGCAGTCAAACCTGTAAAGAAAAATAATAATAAATAAATAAATGTGTTTATAATAATTACTTTCCGATATACTGGCATGAAAGAAGTTAGTTTTACCATTACACATAATTTAAAACATTTAGATAAATGCTGTTGTAAAAACCAAACTGCTCTTATAGCTGAGTTGGTGCAAGTGCAATGACAATATTAACTTTATACTTAGTTCCTCTTTGATATCAATGTCAATGAAATGAACTGACAAAAGATTCTGGTGATCAATGAATGGGATCCTTTAGGGAAATCTTCACTACAGCTAGTGATTCTGGCACTGCAAAACTCTGTATTAACACACACACACACACACACACACACACACACACACACAAATCCTCCTGTAACAATGATCTAACAGAGAATTTCCAAATTATGGAACACTATTACTAATGCATTGCCAGTAAATGGAAGGTTAAGAGATGATAAATTGTAGTGAAGCTACTGGGTGATAAAATATGAACTATCCAGGGCAAAAATTAGAACAAGAATGGAGAAGGGAGGTGGGAGGGATGAGGGACAGGACTGAGGGAGATAAAATATTAAAGAAGAATTACAGGGAGGCAGGGAGGAGGGTCCCTTCTTAACATGGGAATGAGAGATCTACTCCATCTTTCCAGCCTTCTCCAACTAATTATTTGAACCTTCTTGAAGAAGGAAGATAATACAGGTTCCCGAATGTAAGAGTATTTCCTACTGTATTGTATTTTGCCTCCTGAAGGTAAGAAGTAGCCACTACTCTGTCACTACGTTACTGAATAGTTTTCTCAACTGAAATTTCCTTTTGATAAAATTTAACACTTCTGTTCACCAATGATTTCTGCTAGACCTCGTCCGTTTGCCTAGCATACAGTTCTGTAGCATTGTGTCAATAACTTTGATGGATGAGGAAGTGTTAGGACTATGTTATACATGAACTAAATTAACAAACAATTGAATGCGTAGTGAAAGAGTCCCAACCAAATCCAGACAGCAAATGAAAATCATACTTTCAAGAAAATTCAAAACGCTGCTAGGTTCTCAAGCTGCAGTGACTACATTTCCAGGAACATTACACTGTGGCTGTTAGCTTTCCAACACAATAGGTGGGAGACAATAGAAGAGGGTGGGAAACGACAGACTAGGACACTGGGTATTTCCCATCTCAGTACACAAAAAGTGGCAGTCCATAATTCAAGGCCAGACAGAAAAAAGTGCTTAATTTTTTCAAGGCCTGGGAGGAAGTACTAGTTTATGCATTTTTCCCATTAGTTATGACTTGGTTGGTATCACAGGAAAGAACGTCACTGTAAATTTGCTTCAGGAATAACAAGTTATGATACTGTCTATCTGTTGAAAGATACCAGCACTTTTTGATAACTGCTACTTTCCTGTGTAGATGTGTCTATAATTAAAATGGCTGTAGGGTAACAACTTAAGTCAACCGCAAATAAAACTGTCTGCTGGACAAGGATGCATGTACGTATGTGCTAGTCCAAGCACACTTGAGAGTGTGTAGGATAAATTTGCACCAGCATTAGAACTGTACAAGAAGCTTGATGCTTGACTGAATTTTCATTTTGCGTGCTTGTTCAAGCGTGTACACCAAGAACAGGGAGGCTTGTGGATGCTTTCACCATAATTTTTTTTACATTACATTCTGTGCAAAGGTTGTACTGTAATGTTGAACAAATCAAATAATACAATACCACATGGAGAAAAAAAGAAAAAGACAGCAATATATACAGTGAGACATGTTCTGTAGTGTGTCTACTGCGAATAGTTGCTATGGGAATTGTTATATCCTAGCCAGTAATGCCAACCGAGCCCGCTGCCAAAAGGTTGGCAGCATCAAAGTCCGGACGCCGTCCGCATAAGCAGCGCCAGCGATACAGGAAATCGCCGCAAGTCTGCGCGCGCCACCGCTGGCTTCTGGCTTCTTAAGCGATGGAGTCGCGAGCGCTAGGACAGTTCTGTATTCGCCGCTCAGTTGTATACTCGCGACTGATTTGTGTACTTGCTAGTCAGTTGTGTGTTCATCACAGCAGAGTAGTTGTTTGTCGTCAGCCGACGCTGACCTAGCCGCTCCGACTCGAACTAGACAGATTTCTGTAGACACGGAGTTCACTACTGTGTTTCTGTATCTTCGTTAATAAAGATAAGTACCAACTTTTATTTAATCAGATTGTTTGGGTTTTCATCTTTCTGTTCACTGTTCCAGCGGACCGGTCGGCCCGCTATTAAAAGTGTGGCGGTGACTTCGTAAGCCGTTTCTACAGCGAAGTGTTTGTCGCTACGAACTCCGCCACAAAAGGAATAATATTTTTGTTTCTTTAATCTTTCTTTACTCCACATACTACATCCCCCCCCTTTTTTTTTGCAACACAAGCAAACCAGCTGCCAAAGCCAGCGCATCATCAATTTGAGGTAAACAAACTGACTGACTGAGGGGGTTTACAGAACTAAACACTACAATGGACAAAACAGAATAAGAAAACCGAAGAGACATGCAAGAAACTGGGAGAGGAGATTAAAAACAAGTACGCAGATTACCATGGCTGGCTGACTGCGAGAATAAAAAAGGAGAAGCCAGCCACTCTGCAACATATTAAAATCCTCCAACCTATAAGTCCTAGGATGGAGGACACAGAGGGACAAAGGACATGCTTTAAAACTCAGATCAAATGATAAAACTCAACCTCACAAATAAAACGTAAAACTTTAAAACTGCTTTTGAGGCATTGTCACCCAACACTAAAGGTAGGGTGCTGGGAAAGTAAAAATCCCGCCGCAGAGCGGCTAAAAGTGGGCAGTCCAGCAAGAGGTGGACGACTCATTTGGGAGCCACAGCGACGGAGGAGGTAACCATGTGTGAGCCACGTATGGCCAATGTGGAGTCGACAAAGGACAACTGATTCCCTGCGAGAAGCCCGCAGGGAAGACTTTCACACATTCGCAGTCTCCTTAATGACACGCAGTTTGTTGTGCATACTGTTATGTAACTCTGTCTCCCAAAGCCGAAAAACCTTGCAGCATAAGACAGAATGCAGGTCAGTTTCAGAGATGCTCATCTCCAGGAGCAGTTTCTGTGTAGCCTATTTGGCCAGCCTATCAGCAAGTTCGTTGCCTGGAATTCCGACGTGTCCTGGGGTCTTCACAAGCACCACTGAACGACTGGACCGTTCCAGGGCAGAGATGGACTCCTCGATGTTCGCTACCAAAGGATGACTAGGGTAGCACTAGTCGATATCTTGTAAGCTGCTCAGGGAGTCAGAACAGAGAAGAAACGACTCACCAGAATAGGAATGGATGCACTGAAGCATATGAGATATGGCCACAAGCTCTGCGGTGAATACACTGCAGCCAGCGGGCAAGGAATGCTGTTCAATATGGCCTGTGTAGACATTACCATCAGCCATCAAACCATTGGTGTAAACAACTTCAGAGCCCCCGGACACGTCAAGAATCGAGAGGAAGTGACAGCGGAGAGCGGCGGGGTTAATGGAGTCCTTAGGGCCAACAAAAGATCCAGACGTATCTTCAGCCGAGGTGTACATCATGTAGGTGTACGTGAATGGACGTCAAGGAGAGATGGTATACGGAAGGACTCCAGTTTGGAGAGAAGGGATTGCACGCAAACCACAATCATGAGCCCTGGCCTGGGTCGTCGATGCGGGAGATGAACTGCCAAGGGTGGGAAAAGCAAACGGTCATTTGGATGCTCATGAGAACTACGAATGTGTACAACATAACTGGTGAGCAGTTGTGCAAGTCGGATCCGCAATGGAGCGACTCCAGCCTCCACCAGGAGACTGGTCACCGGACTCATTCTAAAAGCTCCCGTCGCTAGGCGAATGCCACAGTGGTGCACTGGGTCGAGGAAATGCAACACTGAGGGCACCACCGAACCGTAAACCAGACTCCCATAGTCAAGGCGGGATTGAACAAGGGCTCTGTAAAGCTGGAGCAGCATAGATCTGCACCCCAGTTGGTGTTGCACAGGCAGCAGAGAGCTTTGAGGTGCTGCCAGCACTCCTGCTTAAGCTGACGAAGGTGAGGTAGCCAAGTCAATCGGGCGTCTAAAACCAGTCCTAAGAATCTATACATCTCCACTACAGTGAGTGGATCGTCATTAAGATAAAGTTCAGGTTCTGGACAAATGGTACGACGCCAACATAAGTGTATGACACATGACATTGCAGCTGAAAACTGGAATCCATGGGCTAGAGCCCACGACTGCACCTTATGAATGGCTCGCTGTAGACGCCCCTCAGTAACACCAGTACTGGAGAAGCAATACAAAATGCAGAAGTCATCCACATACAGAGAAGGGGAGACCAATGGCTCAACAGCTGCTGCTAGGCTGTTGATGGCCACTAAAAATAGAGATACAGTCAATACGGAACCCTGTCAAACGCCATTCTCCTGAATAAGGGAGGAACTATGGGAGGCACCAGCTTGGACACGGAAAGTATGGAGCAATAGGAAGCTTTGGATAAAAATCTCGAGTGGAGACCCCACTCATAAAATGTGGCAAGGATATGTTGTCGCCAGGTTGTGTCATATGCTTTACGTAAGTGAAAAAGGTCAGCAACCAGATGTTGGCGTCTGGAAAAGGTGTTCGGATGGCAGACTCAAGGGACACAAGATTATCAGTGGTAGAGCGGCTCTGGCAGAAGCCGTCCTGACATGGAGCCAGTAGGCCACTTGACTCCAGGACCCAACCCAACCGCTGACACCATACGTTCCAGCAGCTTGCAGAGAACACTGGTGGGACCGATGGGCCGATAGCTATCCAGATCAAGCAGATTTTTACTGGGTTTTAGCACCAGAATGATGGTGCTCTCCTGCCATTGCAATGGAAAGACTCCATTGCACCAGATCTGGTTGAAGATGATGAGGAGACATCGCTTGTAGTCAGACGAGAGATGTTTCACATCTGACTGTAGATCCGATGCGGCCCAAGAGCTGTGTTGGGGCAATATGCAAGGGCACTGAGGAGCTCCCACTCTGTAAATGGGACGTTATAGGATTCACTGTGGTGTGTAGTGAATGAGAGGACTTTCCTTTCCATCCGCCATTTGAGGGTGCGAAAGGGGCTGGGGGGGAAGGAGGTGTTCTCCGATGGAGATGCAGAGGCTCGAGCATAGTGCTCAGCAAAGTGCTTGGAACAGCATTTGTGTCGGTAGAGAGCAAGCCATTGATGTTAATGCCAGAGACACCTGTTGGGGTCTGGTACCCAAAACAACATCTGATCTTCATCCAGACTTGGGAAGGTGATGTATGGCACCCAATGGTCAACACGTACCTCTCCCAACACTCCTGTTTCCATTGTTTTATAAGCAGGCAAATGCGGGTACGAAGCTGCTTAAACACTATTAGGTGCTCTCGGGAAGGGTGCCCCTTATATCACTGTAGAGCTCGCCGATGCTCTTTAATTGCCTCAGCAACTTCCGACGACTACCAAGGGACTGTCTTTTGCTGGGGGCACCCTAGAGAAAGAGGGAATGCATTTTCCGCCGCAAAAATTATCGTTGTAGTCACCTCCTCAATCAAAACATCGATGGCATCACATTAGGGAGATTCAACAGTGACAGCAGAGGTGAAGGCTACCCAGCCTGCCTCGTTTAAAGCCCACTTGGGTAGGAATCTATGGGTATGAGACTGGGGGATTGACATGAAGATGGGGAAGTGGTCACTACCACACAGGTCATTATGTGCTCTTCAGTGGATAAATGGGAGGAGTCCTGGGCTGCAAATTGATAAATAAATGGCCAAGTAACTACCATGAGCCACACTGAAATGTGTGGTGGCCCCAGTTTTTAACAGGCAGAGGTCAAGTTGGGACAGTAAATTTTCGACATCTCTGCTATGGCCTGTAAGCATGGTGCTACTCCACAAGGGGTTATGGGAATTAAATTCCCCCAAAAGTAGGAAAGGTTTAGGGAGTTGAGCAATGTGTTCAGGTGTACTGCAATATCTGCAGGGGGCTACAACCAAAAGGGTACATGGTGGCCCCACCACAACGGACTGGCTACTGTGTTGGAAATGAGGTGCAAAGAATTCCACGGTCCTCATTAGTGCAGAAAACAACACTGCACAGTGGGTGGAGGAAAACGCACCCATGAAGATGTCCTTGGTCAAGGGAGGAAGGATGAACGGGGCTGCAATGCCATGACGAAAAAGTGGGCTAAAGATCTCAATGCACGATGCACTATGTAAGGCGCCCTTCCCTAATTGCCTCGCTCTTCGGAAAAATTTTGAAAAATGTAGGTCAAACCCTGCAAGGGACCATCACATAAAGGCTGAAAGGTGAGAGACTCCTTTTAGTCGCGTCTTATGACAGGCAGGAATACCTCGAACCTATTCAAACTCCCGGGCCTGCCGGGGGGAACAGAGGAAGGGATGTAACTGTTAAAAGAATTAGTGGACGAAATCCAGCTAGCTTTTTTGCTATTCCAAAGAGCACAATGACATTTTGCATGCATCTGTTTATAATCAATGCAGTTTGCCACCGAATGATGAGGGCTAAAAACACGGAGAGCACATCTCCGCGCGCAAATTGCATCGCAACATGCCTCAGTCCACAAAGAGACTGGGACATGGCATTGTAAAGAGGAATTCAAGGAATGGAACGTTCTGCAGCAGTAAGGATAACATTAGTGAGATATTCCACCTGGTCAACACAACTGGGGAAATCTTGTTCTTCGAAGGTCGCCAGGGAGGAGTAAAGCCACCAGTCCACCTTAGTAAGCTGCCATCTGGGTGTGCACGCAGTTGGGGTAGGAATTAGAAAATGGACAGCACATGGGACATGGTCATTTGAGTAGGTGTCAGAAAGAACAGACCACTTAAGCCTATGGGCAAGCTGGGCATTGCAGTAGTATAGGTCCAAATGGGAACAGGTGTGCGAGGAGTTGGAAAGGAATATGGGCACTCCAGTGTTAAGGCAGAAGAGGTTGAGTTGATTAAGAAGATCAGCCAAGAGGGCACCTCTGGCAAGTTCTGGGAGAACCCCACTGGGGATGATGCGCATTAAAGTCACCGAGTAGCAGGAATGGGCAAGGTAGCTGCCCAACAAGCTAAAGGAAGTTTGCCCTGCTGACATTGAATGATGGAGGGATATAAATAGTACAAAACGTCAGGTGAGGAAAGGAGAGGTGAACAGCAAAAGCTTGAAGATGGGTAGTCAGGGAGATGGGCTGACTAGAATGTCATCCCATATGAGCAACAGGATGCCCCCATGAGATGGAATGCCGACCTCTTGGGGAAGGTTAAAATGAACCAGAAAGAAATGTGGAAGTTCAAAACAGTTGTGAGGACACAATTTTGTTTCCTGAAGGCACAGTACAAGAGGACGCTGCAATGCTAAAAGCAGCCATAAATTTTCTTTGTGGGACCGAAGGCTGCGAACATTCCATTGGAGGAGAGTCATGAGGAGAAAGAAACGGAGGGGTGTCACCTCGAATGTTGCAAGTGACAGTCTGTGAAGACTCTTTGCTACAGGATACAGAAGCAGGAGCATCCTGCTCCATGGAGTCCACAGTAGCATCAGCTTGCTTGTGCTGTCAGTTTGTAGAGTGCAAAACAGAAAAACGGTTGGTGGTGTGCACCAGTGACACAGAGGCCAACCGGGCTAAGGTATCACGTGGCAACACTGCGTAAGAGAATCTTGGAATCGACAAAGGAGAATACCATTTGCCTTTGTTGGACTTCTTCGAGCCTTTCCGGTTAGCAGTGGAAGACTCAGGTGTTATTTGGCAGGAGGGACGTAGGAAGCCTTCATAGGAGTACTCCTTCTGTCCTTACAAGCCTACCAGTCGTGTAGCTAGAGGCTTTGCCCCTTGAAGCAAGAGTTTGATGGCTTGTCGCACAGCTGCATCGGGGGATGGTGATGCTACCGCTACACTGGGCGATTTCACAACCTCAGAGCTGAATTTGAGGTCACATGTCTGTGTGGCCATGTCTTTCATGGAGCGAGAGGTAGCAAGAACAGAACTACAAGAGCCAGACAGGGGAACGCAGGGTTTACGGCTAGCCAATAACTTGCAGGTGACCTGGTAAGGCACTCTTTCCTTGACCTGGATCAAGGAAAAATGGGCAATCCCGAGAGGAGGCAGCATGGCCGCCATTGTAGTTGATACAGCAGGGAGAAGGAGGTGGACAATCGGCCTCATGCGCATCCATACCACAGGTTACACATTTGGCTTAGTGTTGACAAAACATTCTAGTGTGGTTGGAATGATGACACTGGTAGAAACAGTCTCCAAAAGCAAAGTGCCATTCTGTAAATGAGTGCCGGGTTTCACAGGACCAACAATGGCAGCAACATCTTTCTAATAATAAATGGATTTACCGTTGTGAAGGACTGACCATCTTCAGTACGTGAAACCACGAGAAACCATGGCGCAGCTGGAAGGGTCTTTGAATTGCTAGCCTCATTCTGTTTAGGTTTTGTAGACGTTGATTGTGAAGATGATTGGCTCACTGCGAGAAAATCGCCCACGATTGTCAGCATCTCCAATGGCACGCTCCTTCCAACTGGGGGACCCCCTCACAAGGGGGTGCACCTGCCTTAAGGTGATTGTTCACACCTTCGGTCACACCCCCCGAACATCAGACAGAGGGACCAATTGGCAATTTGGGAAGATAGCGGCTCAGGCAATCACCCCTCCCTGGGCCTGACTGGTACCAGGTGGTATGTGCGAACTCTACCTGTTGACCCGGGGCTGTGAATTACACATTACCTGCAAAACATTGAAGCGGAGGAAGGATAGGAGGAGGCACACGAAGGAGGAAACAAGGAATGAAAAACAGTGGAGAGTATTCCGATATTGATTATCAAAAATGCAGAATACATTTCCAGAAATAGCCCAGACATGTTCCCCAAGAGAGGGGAAACAGAACAGCAAGAGGATAGACATGCAGCATGTAACAAAAAAGATGCTGCAAAGGCTGGGGCCCTGTGGTAGCCAAGCATGAACCCGCCAAAGAGCGGCAAGCCCCCTAGGGGGCGGGGGCAGGGGGGCTGTCTTTGTGAAGACACAAATCAAAGTCTGTAATAAGTTGGTCAATTAGAAGACCCCTACCCATTGAAGTGGCAATCCTCCCCACAGGGGGTAGTGCGCACTGAAGTCCCCAAGGAGAAGTTACAGGGGTGGGGAATTGCTGTATTATGAGAGGCAAGTCAACATAATGCAGTGGCCTACCTGGAAGGAGCTAGACATTGGAAATGGTGATTGCTGAGGTCACTCGCACACCTACCACTATTGCTTCCAGGTTGGTACAAAGTGGGATCCAGTCACTGAAGACATCGGTGTGAACCAAAGTGCAGGCCCCATAAGACACTATTCTGGGTCTGGCGCAGTTCCTACAGAACGACTGAAAGTAACAAAACATGGGAGAATGGTCATTATGGAAGTACATTTCTTGAAGAGCAAGAATTCCACTGGATCATCATGCAGAGAGTGGTTGTCACCAACGAAGTTGTGGTGACATCCATAAATATGATGTCAGACTCAGGTTGCGAAGGGTGAGATGGCGCCTCCAGGGGGCATTGGGTAGGAGCCTTGTCCTGAGACTTCCATTTCTTCTTCTTCTTCTTCACCTCTTTCAAAGTTTGAGGAGAGCAGAACACAGGGGGAGCAGGCTTCCACAAGATCTGGAACCAAAAGAGAGCGGGCGACCTTGGGGAAGACAGACAGCACATCCCATAGCCGAGTTGCGGCAGCAGGACTCCGGCCTGAGAGATATTGCGGGAGAGGTCCCAGGGGAGTGGGGAGACCTCATCGCTGGAGGGCACCAAAATAGAGGCACTTGTTCGACTAGGGAGGGGGAGTGGTACCTGGAGGGGAAGGCGTGGGAACCACAAGTGAGGTGAAGATGTGAAGATGAGAGTGGGACGGGGATGGGGTGAGTCAGAGTTTGAGGGGGGGGGGGGGGGGGGGGGGGAAGGATGTAAGAGAGGCAAAAGTAGAAGAAATCAACACTGGGTGGAGGTGGTCATATTTTTGGCAGGCCTCCGCATAAGATAGACGATCCAGGGACTTTTACTCTTGAATTTTCTTTTCTCTCTTGTAAACTGGGAAATCTGGTGAGCACAGGGAGTGGCAGTCATGACAATTTACACACACAGGTGGTAGAACACAGGGGCTTCCATCATGGAATGGGTTGCTATGGTCACCACACACAGGCTCAGCCATTCAGTGGAAAGACATTTGCCCAAAATGCATGCACCTCATGGGTGGCAGGTCACATCGGTCTCCGAGAGATTATCCCTCTCAAAAGACAGAATAAAGGTGCCAGTATCAGTGTGGTTGTCTTTACAACTCTTCTGCACATGTTGACCAAATTTAACGCTGCATTGCTCCAGATTAGTATGCAGTTCCTCACCAGTTTGCAGGATGAGGTCCTTATGAAAAAATCACTCTGTGGACCATATTTACAGAATGGTGAGGGATAACAGACATTGGGATATCATCAGAATGATCATAAGCACAAAAGGCTGCAGACTGGGCAGCAGAAGAAGCGTTGATCAACAGGGAGCCCAATCACGTCTGAGACACTCCACTTCGCCAAACTTGTCCACAATATTCTCCACGAAAACAATGGCTTTATGGTGGTGAATGTGTCCCCACCCACCAGACCAGGTGGTGGGAAAGTTTCATCCGAAGATGGCAAAGCTTGGCCCTTCTCTCAGTGCGTAGACAAGAAAAAGAATGCTGCAAGTTCATAAATAGTAGCATTCAATGATCCGCTAGCACTCAAAGAGACAGCCATTTGGGAATGGCCAGCTTTTTGCAGGTTGACACAATTCATGTGCCAATCATCTGCCCTGATACCAATCACTCTGATCAGGACCTCTCCCCAAGGGCGCCACAGCAATGGCCATCTGGCATGATGGCCACTGCGAGGAGTTCCAATGCTCCAGGATGACAAGCAACCACTCGTTGGCAAAAATGGGGAGGGAACAGCTCAGGTATCAGTAGTGTGATTCCTGTATTGTCAGGGGGCTCAGCCAAATGGGTACATAACAGCCCCACCACACAAGTTGGATAAATGCACTTGTGACCTACTGTGGCAGAGAGGAGGGAGGGGGGCGGTCTACAGTGGGGAAGGAAGAATTAAAGGTGGGGGGAGGGGAGAGGAAGCCATGCCATAGACACCAGGTAGGAAGTTCTTCCCAAATGGCTCACACTAAAGACAGAAGATTTAGAAGTGGGGGTTAAACCCAAATGGGGGGGGGGGGGGAGACGAAATTCTATAAAGTATGAAAGAGAATAGGCAAGAGGAACAAAATTGCAAGGAATACAGGTTGGTTGATTGGGGTTTAAGGGACCATCTTGTGTCAAAGGCGGTCCATTCAGATGGATTTACATCTCAGAAAAGTCGTAACAATAAAAGGTAAAAGGCTAAAAAACACGAAAGTGCAGTCGTGTTGTCAATGGTGAAAACAAAAGGAGGGTAGTCAGCAAGTGGGAAACCCCAATGCTATGCTAGAGGCAGGAAATATCCCACCTCTGATGCAGTGTAGGCAAGACCACCTTCTATTCAAAAGCGTTCAACTGCTAGAACGTAGAAGAGCATATTGTAAAGGGAGACTAACCAAATCTAAAAGTGATAAAAACAGAGTAAAAGGGAGAGAAAAGAGGATCTCGGCCAGGCAGGGGAGTCAGGAATCTCCAAACACAACTTACAGTGGGAGACACCCCAACCCTCACTGCCCTGCTCCTACTCCAGAGGGAGATTAAAAACCTTGGAACTGAAAATAAAAACTATTTTCACAGAGAAAACTGAGAACCAGTTCCATCATCCATGAATCGGCTGCCAATATTAAAGGTAAAGTGCGGGAAAGTCTCTACTTAGTACGCAGAGCCAAAAGAAAGGGGCATTCCACCAAAATGTGGTTGACTGGAAGGCTCCACAACCACAAAGTTGGGGTGGCTCATTACGTCAAATAAAACCATGGGTCAGCCTTGTATGGCCGATGCAGAGATGACACAGGGTGATTGAGTCCTTTTGAGAAAGGCGGAAGGAAGAACGCCACAGGACAGGTGTCACCTTAATCGCACGAATTTTATTAGACAGGGAGGTAGCCTCCCAAGAGGTGACCCAAGTTTGTGTGAAGTGGGACTTGATACGAAGCTGTAAATCCGCTGCAGTAGGGGTTGCAGAGAAGGGGGGGTAAGTGAGTGCTCCCCAGCCAAACAATCAGCAACCTGGGATACCGACATGGCCATGGACCCAGAGGAAGTCAACGGAACAAGCAGCATTGTGCAGATTAGTGAGACGTTCATGGATGGCAGAGACCAACGGATGGTGGGAAAAACACCAGTCAATAGCCTGAAGGCCACTCAGTGAGTCTGTACATAACAAAACGCGGTTGAGTTGGAACCGCTTAATAAAGGTAAGGACCTGGGAAACTGCCATCAATTTCACAGTACACACCCCACATGCAGTTAGCAGGAGATGATTTTCAATGCCAACAGAGGACGTGAAGGCATATCCCACATGATCAGCAGATTTAGAGCCATCAGTGTAAGAAACAACAGCATCCCAAAACTCCCATAAAATTCGGCAGAAAAAACAATGGAACACCATCGGGGGAACAGAGTGTTTCGGACCTTGGTGGAGATCCATCCTAATCCGGGGCAGAGGAACTAATCATTGAGGGTGTTGGGGAGGGAACCTGGGAGACAGGACAAAGAAGGAAACAAAGTCACAGTGAAGAGACGCAAGGCAGAGCCCAACCGGTAAACCTGCCCGAGAGCGCAAATCAGATGGGCGACATCCTTGGTCTGGGAACAGGATAGAATAGGAAGGATGAGTGGGAGAGGAACGGACAACGATTGCATAAGAAACCAGAAGCTGTGACCGCCAAACAGAAAAGGGGAGGGGGGATCTCGGCTTCAACCAGGAAACAATCAACAGGGCTAGTAGGGAAGGCACCGGTGGCCAAACGGATACCACGATGGTGGACTGGATCCAGGAGGCGCAGTGTAGAAGGAACAGCCGAAACATAAACTTGACAACCACAGTCCAAGCGAGACCACACTAAAGCCCTATAAAGGTGGAGAAGAGTGGAACGATCCGCAGCCCAAGAAGTGTGGGCAAGGAAGTGAAGGACATTGAGTTTACAGAAACATCCTATCTTCAGAAGTCTGATATGAGGCAGCTAAGTAAGCCTGTTGTCGAAAAGAAAACCCAGGAAACGAAACTGTGGGACCACAGGTAACAGTTGTGCATTGAGGTAAAGGTCCGGATCGGGATGGACCGTAGTACAGCAAGAGAAGTGGACCACCTGCGATTTTAAAGGAGAGAACTGAAACCCCTGTGAGGGGGTCCATGCAGAGGCACTCTAAGAGGAACTAACCCAAATACAGAAATCATCCACATATAGAGCAGGGGTGACCAAAGGACAGACAGAGGCTACAAGTCCAGAATACGGAACCCTGTGGGATGCCATTCTCCTGGGTCCGTGTAGAACTAAAAACAGTACCAACCCAAACCCTGAACGACCAATGGAACACAAACTGGTGGATAAAAAACGAGAATGGGCCCCAAAGACCCCACTTATGAAGTATAAGTCAAATATGATGGCACCAAGCCGTATCATAGGCCTTGCGAAGTTTGAAAAATACAGCAACCAAAATGGCAGTGCTGGGAAAAAGCCTGCCAAACTGCGGATTCCAATCTAAGTAAATGATCGATTGGAGACCATCCCTCTCGGAAGCCACACTGGTAAGGGGACAATAGATCCCGAGAGCAGGGGAGCCAATTGAGCCGACGGGCTACCATCCGTTCAAGTAACTTGCAAACAACATTTGTCAGACTAATTGGCCGATAGCTTTCAACAAACAGGGTGTTCTTGCCAGGCTTAAGGTCGGGAACCACGATGCTATCCCTCTATTGAGAAGGGACATCACCCTGGAGCCAAGTACGGTTAAACACCCGGAGAAGATGTCATCGTTGTGGAGCACTGAGATGCTGAAGCAATTGGTTACTAATGGAGTTTGGGCCAGGGGCCGTATCACGAGAAGAAGAAAGTGCGGGAAGAAGTTCCCATTCAGTAAAAGGTTTGTTGTAAGATTCTGACTGACAAGGGGTAAAACATAAGGCGGAAGTTTCGACCTGCTGTTTCAGATGAAGGAAAGCAGCCAGATAGGAGGGTGATGCTGATGCTGTTGCAAAATGGGTCGCAAGGTGTTCCACGAGAATCAATGGGCCCGTGCAAAGGCCACCCGGGAGGGCAAGGCCCCGGAAGGTTGACTGCCTATGGCAACCTTGGAGAGAGCGAAGTATAGCCCATACTGTGACATAAGGACAGTAGAACCAAGGGAAGAAACAGAGCATTCCCAACACACTCATTTGCTCCATTTGATTAAGTAACGGGCTTTGGCATGAAGGCGATTGAAGGTAATAAGATTGGCAGTGGATGGGTGCCACTTAAAGTGTTGCAAAGCTCAATGGTGATCAAGGATAGCAATGGCAGTAATCCACCACGGGACTTGCCG
The DNA here is from genome assembly GCF_023864275.1 of Schistocerca cancellata. Taxonomy (NCBI): domain Eukaryota; kingdom Metazoa; phylum Arthropoda; class Insecta; order Orthoptera; family Acrididae; genus Schistocerca; species Schistocerca cancellata. The sequence goes on along the minus strand of NC_064627.1, from coordinate 860,677,247 downwards.
GTGGCAAAATGGTGCAGATGAGCATGGGACAACAAGGCTAGCAGCACGAACAATTGCATCAGACATGTCACGTAGGACATCATCAATAAAACCCAACAAAGAGGGAGAAAAACTGACCTGTGCAGTATATAGAGGCCAATCAGCATGTTGGAAAGACCAAGGAGGTAACCTGTCCATCGGGGAGCGGGAAGGGAGCGAGAGAAGGAACGGGAAGTGGTCACTATCGTAAAGGTCGTTGTGTGGTGACCAGTGTAATGAAGCGAGGAGGGAGGGAGAAGAAAGAGAAAGATCAATGGCAATAAAGGTACCATGAAGGGCACTGAAATGGGTAGGGGAGCCATCATTAAGAAGGCACAAGTCGTGGTCTGCAAGAAACTGGTTTATGAGAAGACCCCGACTAGATGGAAATGCACTACCCCACAAGGGATGATGAGCATTAAAATCCCCAAGGAGGAAGGGAGGAGGAAGTTGCTGAAGAAGGGCAGTTAAGGCAGCAGATGTAAGAGCCCTGTCAGGAGGGAGATAAAGATAGCAAATTGTGACCCCAGAGTCCAGGCGGACTTTAACAGCAACTGCTTCCAATGTAGTTTGAAGGGAAATCCACGTGCTAGGAACATCTGGACGGACCAACGTACAAACGCAACCAGAGGCCCGCAAGGTGCCGACCCAATTTTGACAGAAAGCACGCAAACTACAGAGGGTCGGCGAGTGATCATCAGTAAAATGAGATTCCTGTAGAACCACCACAAGCTGTAGAGTGAAACGAAATAAGGGATTTCAACTCTGGAAGGTGACGGTAATATCCATTAGAGTCCTATTGGATAACCGTAGAATGATGATTCGAATGGGGGGTGAACAGGTTAAAGTCAGTCATGCCGCCGGGTCACTGACAAGGAGGGGGTGACATCCATGACAGCAGGTCAGAGTGCGAAGGTGGGGATGAGGCTCCTTGTCCCAGGACTTATGTTTCTTCTTCTTTTCTGTTTGAAATAGAGGAGGGCTGTGCTGCAAAAAGGTGCCAGCTGCAGCAAGATCTGGAAAAGAAAGAGCAGGCAACCTGGGGGCCTACAGACCATGGTTCTCATGGTTGTCAGTCCTTTGGCCGGGAATGGGGGTCCTGGGAGGGGTGACCTTGACCGGCAGAAGTGGGACACTTCTCTGGCTGGGGAGGGGGAGCGGTGCCCAGTGGGAAGGGTGTGGAAACTGCAGAGGAGGGGGGAGGAGAGGGGTTTGGGAGTGGGGTAAGGAAGGGGGAAGAAGGGGTGAATATGTAACTAAAGCATAACTAGATGTCATTGGCACAGGATGAAGATGTGCATTCTTCTCATGAGCCTCAGTGTAGGTTAGATGATCAAAGAACTTATACTCCTGTATCTTCTTTTCCTTCTTATAAGCCAGGCAATCCGGTGAACGTGGAGAATGACTGCCATGAAAATTAACACACACAGGAGGGGGAACACAGGAACCCCCCCTCATGGAGTGGACATCCTCAGCCACCACAAAGAGGGGTCTGCGAATAGTGGGAAGACATGTCCAAAACACAAGCACTTAAAACATCTCATTGGTGGTGGGATGTACGGCTTCACATCACATCAATAAACCATAATCTTGACCTTCTCAGGGAGGTTATCCCCTTCAAAGGCCAGGATAAAGGCACCAGTATCAATGTGATTGTCCTTCAGGCCCTTCTGAACACGCCGGACAAAGTGAACACCCTGCGGTCCTAGATTGTCCCCAAGTTCCCCATCAGTTTGAAGGATGAGGTCCCTGTGAAAAATTACACCTTGAACCATATTCAAAGACTGGTGGGGGCTAATGGACACAGGAATTGTACCAAGACGGTCACAGGCACGAAGGGCCACAGAATGGGCAGCTGAAGCACTTTTGATCAACAACGAACCTGACCGCATCTTGCTGAGATGGCCCACTTCGCCAAACTTGTCTTCAATGTGTTCCACAAAAAATAAAGGTTTGGTATTGGTGAAAGTATCCCCATCAGTCCTGGTGCAAACCAGATAGTGGGGGAAAGATTTTGCCCCTAGCCAATTAGCCGGACCCTCTTCCCAGAGGGTAGCCATGAAAGGGAAGGCCGAAGGGGCAGAAGAAGCAGCACTAAAGCCGGTATTACACGACGGTCCGCCGCGAACGGTACTGGTCTGTCGCGACAGCCATCTGGCGGTAGAACTGGTGAAACTACGAAAATTAGCAGACACATTATCCGCGCGCCGGAATAGAGAGCAGTTCTAAATTCCCGTCAACCCGCGCATGTGCACTAGGCTGCGAAACTTGCGCATGCGCAGAAGCGGGTACCGCAGTGCTTTCTGCTTGTTGTTTGTTTATGGTTGGATGTGTAGAGGCAAATAACAGTTTTTCGTGTTGGGATTTTTCCACATTTTTTTTCAGTAAGTAGGTTTTCATAAATGCAGTTAAAAATAGTATTTTTTTGCCAGTTGACTTTCTTTTATACTGGCTGTATGTGAACGCTTGTTGTTCTATTTATTGCTTCATATTCTAGAAATGGAATGGAACAAACAGGCTTTAAGCATCCTCATTCAGGCGTACAGCGAAGAAAAGTGTATGTACAACCCGCAGGACCCGCTATATCATAATAAGGTAAGTCGGCATCGTTTATTTCTGAGTAATATGCATATTATGTTACACGATGATCAAGTGTCTTAACATAAATATAGTGAGTCTGTAATTCAGAACAGTTGTAACCTACGCAAGAGAAAACAATTTCTTATTAAATACGAACCTTGAGCTCACAGAAATAATTTGAAAGTATCCAGTGTATCATACACTCGTTCCTGAGTTGCTCGCGGTAGAACGGACGACTTTACAAGACAGCACACACTTATGTTTTCTTTCCGCGCGCGTATCGTCTGCTGCTCGCGAATATCGTCGTCTGCTGCTGTGCATGCGCACTAGGTATATCCCGCGTGGACGGTGTAATAGGTTGGACGTGATCCAGTATGTGGTTACAGGTATGCACGCTAGGGGCGCTGGTGCATAGGCGTACGCTTTCGCGCATCGTGTAATACGGGCTTAAAAGTATCATTACCATTCAAAGAGATGGCCGTAGAAGAACAGCCGGAATTCTGGACCCATATGCGTTTCATTTGCATAGAGTCTGCCCTGATACCACCCACTCTGATCAGCGGCTCTCCCCACGGGTGCCAACCAGCCACAGCAAGGGCCCTCTGGCACAGTGGCCATTGCCAATACAGGGAACCAGGTGGATATCCAATATCCAGGTTGACATAAATCAGAACACAGAGACGGGAAGGAGGGGGCAGCTGGAAAGAAGCGAGGATGGGGAGGGAGGGGCACAGTAAAGGCAATGCAGCCTGAAAAGGAAATCTGGGCTGCAATAGCTTGGGGCCCATGTGCGCCACGCACAAACTCATGAAAGAACCATGAGCCCTCTGGGGAAAAACAAACTGATGCTTTTACGGGCATGCTTCAGTCATGTGAAGGGATGAGGAATAAGCATGCAGTTTCATGTATGGTGGATAAGAGAAATGTAAAAAAGGGAGTACTGCTGACAGCAAACTGACAGGGTTTTGCAGGAAACAGCAACACTGTCCACACCATGGGTTCAGATCATGTAAATGCCATCAATGAATATGGATCTGAGAAAGGATTTATCGTGTTAAGTGGATATGAGGGATTTCTCTTGAAAGCACAAACACACTGTCACAGAAAGGTGTCATGCAGTTTCATAGATTTGGCTTCAAAGGAATAATAATTTTGAACAGAACGTGGTTAGTGAAAAGGTTCAGCAAAATCATGTGGTTTGGTGTCAGAGAAAAGTAATGCTCCATGACAACAATTTTGAGGAAGGGGAATGTTTATGTACTGAGAGAAATTCTGGTGATAACCTGAAAGAAACTGTGCAAAATATGTGGAGGAACTGATTACAACCTTGGGATGAATACTGGAAAGCTGCTGGTCAGTAAACAATGGATTGTTCTATGCAAGCATTGTAAATATGTAATCACAAGTGCTAAATTAATAGAACTTGTCACAGCCAGCCTGAAATTAACTATAGACCCTCAACATAAATGTCCAAATACCTACATGCAACCATTGCTGACCCTGGCGTTTTCACTGACTTCGGGGAAGATTACCATATCCAGTAGCCTACAATTAAAATAAAATTAAAATAAGTTTTTCATTAGAAGAAACAAGCGATCCTGACACATCAAAGTCACAAAGTAATGAACTGTATCAGCCTTTTGGTGTGCTACTGTATCAAAAAAAAATTGATTTGTCTGTAATTTTGTAGCCAGGAAATCTAATACTTGGTCCGACTGCTGATTTGTTCTAGATCATTTAGCATTACCTGGGTTGCATGTGTAGCATTCTACTACGGACATGAGCTAGTTTGGCTGGCTCTGAGCACTATGTGACTTAGCATCTATGGTCATCAGTCCCCTAGAACTTAGAACTACTTAAACCTAACTAACCTAAGGACATCGCACAACACCCAGTCATCACGAGGCAGAGAAAATCCCTGGCCCCACTGGGAATCAAACCCGGGCGTGGGAAGCGAGAATGCTACTGCACGACCACGAGCTGCGGACATGAGCTAGTTTAAACCCTAGAAAATGAGATACATTATGTCTCAACAGGAATGGAAGTGACCGTTATAAATAATATTTAGAAGCCATCAAATGTGCTCTGGCCCTGAATGTTCTGCCGATTGCTGCCCAGATCCCACAGAGGCCCGTAATCCTTGATATTGGGCTCTGTTCCAACAGCGGGATCCATACCATGACCCAGATGGAATTTCTGCAGGGCTGAGAGGTGGAGTTTTGTCGACCACCTAGATAAATACATTTGTTTTATTCCACCAAAACCTAAAAACTATACTTGATTTGTTGGGGCTGTTCTTGCTGCTGCTAAGAAGTTTATCCCTCATGGAGACAGAAAGGAACATATAACAGGATGGAATGAACACTGCGAAGAACTTTATGAAGAAAATAGCTAAACTGGTGACAGCGGCAGAACTGGTGACAGTGATATTGCAGATGACCTCCTTCAAAGTTTTGACGCTGCTAGCAGTGTACAATGTTATGAGATGGTAGAAAATTAAACATCTAACATTCAGGTAGAAATGCAAGGAGCCTTCTTTGAGAGATTGGTCGACCATCCAATAAACCCAGTCAGAAGCCTTGAATTTCAGGTAGCCAAATCGATATCCATATAGTTGAAACGGGTCAACAGAAACCTCCGATCTTACTCGTCGGCTTTGACCCGTGACGTAAGCGTGTTGTGGTGTGTGACGTCATTACGGCGCGGAGTTTGGTTTGTGATTGTGGCGTGTTTGTATATGTCGTGTGAGTGTTTGTCGTGCCCTCTGGTGGTGTGTTCATGGTTTTAGTGTGTTTGGTGTGCTGGGGTCAGTTTGTTGTTGCTCAGTGGTGAGTGCTGTGTTCGTGGTGTTGAAGCGGAATTTGTATTAGTGAGTTAACGGTTTTTGTGTGATGGTTGATGTAAGGATAATTGCTGTACGTCGGGTGAGTTTGTTATTGAGTGTATTCGGTTGTGGTTTTTTGTTCAGGAATGGATATGAAAGACCGCATGAATAGTGTTCGGTTGAGGGCGTTGCTGGGCGAGACGCCGTTAGACCTCATCAAGTTTTTACAGCTATTCGGATTAATCGCCGAAGTTGTGAAGTGTTGAGCTATATAGGTCAAGGGAAGTGTTCGATTCTAATTTATGGGATTGGGAGCTGTTGTAGATGTATGTAGGTTTAAGGGAACTGTTATTCGAGTTTTGTATTGGGGGATGTGATCGGTAGGTTCTGTTGAGCTATATAGGTCAAGGGAAGTGTTCGATCCTAATTTGTGGGATTGGGAGCTGTTGTAGATGTATGTAGGTTTAAGGGAACTGTTTTTCGAGTTTTGTATTGGGGGATGTGATCGGTAGGTTCTGTTGTGCTATATAGGTCAACGGAAGTGTTCGATCCTAATTTATGGGATCGGGAGTTACTGTAGATGTATGTAGGTCAAGGGAAGTGTCTGATTCCGGAGAAGAATGTGTTTTTTGGTATTTGGTTAGTTTCGTGATGTTGATTTTTTTCGTCGTGTTGTGTGGTTTTGTATGACGGTCGGTGGCTACATTTGTGTATATTTAGTTTCTCCCCACCCAAAAACCCCCAATTTCCCACGCTTGTCCCGTTAGAGTCATTAGGCTTTTTGTGAAAACTGTGTATTTCAGTGTTTATGATACGTATGCGATGTTTTTATATCCGCCATATTGGAATTGTCGTTTATGGTCGTTTCCGCCATATTGGTGACGTCATGGGTCAAAGCCGACGGGTAAGATCGGACACTTCTGTATTTCCGTTGAAACAGCTAGGTCGTCCCATGACAAACAACATACTTCCAAAATAAAATGAAAACATACCTCTCTAAAAGCTCAGTGCCCAAACGAATCTAATTTCTCTTCTCTATTAACACTGACTGAATTGGACGAGGCCTTGAAACAAACTAAACATGGTAAAGCACATGGTCTGGATAATATACACAGAATTTCTGATAAACACTGGTAATGGTGGAAAAAATGGCTGGTCCGCCTGTTCTCCAACATCCTAGATAATGGATCACTGCCCAACGAGCTAATGAGGACAAAAATAATATCAATTTTGAATGCAGATAAACCAGCTGACTACCTTCAAAGTTTCAGACCAATTTCCCTCCTGAGCCGAGCCGTACTTATAAACTCTTGGAGAGGCTCATTTATAGTAGAATTAATAGCTTCGTTCTGGAACATATCCCAGCTGAGCAAGCAGGTTTCAGGCTACAGCGTATTTTCTGCGGCCAGGTAATGGCCCTAACAACTTTCACAGAGGCTGGTTTCCAAGAAGACATGAAGAAATTGTCAGCTCTTGGACCTAACAGCAGGATATGACAGTCTGGAGAGAAGAGATGATATGCAAATTACAAGAAACAATGTGATTGTGAAACACTAACTCTCATCAACATCATGATAAACGACAGGTATTTCCACATTTACTTGGGAGAAAATGTGGGCAAGGAAAGGAAATTAAGTAATGGTCTAGCAGAGCTAGCCACCCTATTACTCATCCTATATATATCTCTAATCTCCCCAATACCAGGTCAACAAAATTCTGCTACAAGGATGATATTGCTCTGGTTTGTAAAACCAAATATCTCACACAAGCTGAGACTATTCTTACAGGTGACCTAACCATTATGAGCCATTTTAAAAAGAGGCAACTTTAAATGCAGTACAAGTAAAACTGAAGTATCATTCCATCTGAATAACAAAACACAGAGCTCAGAGTGAAACAAACACTCTTTGCCATAAGAAGTACCCTAAGTACTTAGGTGAAATTGAACAGAGTTCGCACAGGGTATGGACAATGCGCAGACTCACTTTACAAATGGGAGTCTCCGATTTGGGATTGTAAGGTTCTGAGTCATACAAACACATTACAGATGAATGCCCCTTGCATTCATAGTGGGGGATTTGGAATGATCTCATGAAAGTTGATACACTTCTTATATGGATTAGGAACTTTGATACTTATATACATAGTTCTGTTCATCTGTATTCTTTTTGTATACAAATTCTAATGTTATATACCTGTATTTTTACACTACACTAAGCTATAAGAATGATTAAATAAAAACTACAAAAACCCATTATGCTTAATAAAATTATTAATTTATTTTTGGCTTACTGCCACTGCACTGCACTGCACAATGAAGTAGTGAACTGGCAGGTCATTCTTGTGGAAACATCAAGTGGAGGTATTATTTAACCTGAATTATGCCACACCCTGTCACTTCCAAGAACATACTGGCTGGAATTAATTTACGCACCAAAAACAGTATGTACAGTTTTATATTCTTTCTTTTCCATATGACACGTAAAATAATTACACACGCGAAATGAATGTTTACGGGTTGTACACATACCTGCAAATGCCATAACAACATGGTCATCAAGAAGGCAAATTTTCCTTACAGTTCGTTCCTCCTGCAACTTCGCAACAGACTTTTTTTCTACTCCCAAAACAACAACATCCTTTCCACGTACACCAACCTATAAACAGATAACATGTTTATAAGAAATAAGTACGCATATTTTTAGAGGTAGGTGTGTATGTCTAGAGAAAGAGAGAGAGAGAGAGAGAGAGAGAGAGAGAGAGAGAGAGAGAGTGAGAGAGTAGTGGAGATACATGTAACGCTATTGCAGTGTGTGACATCCGAGACAAATGGAAGGTTCTTTGATTAAGGTTGTGTGAAGTCTTGTTGGCCGAATCACTATCAGTAAATCGTTACATAGATGTCAAACAACTCTGCTACACTCCGGGCTACACAGTAGGATTATTTACAAAATAATACACTTACAGCTGTAGAGCCTTTCCTAACTGCCTCTTGCGCGTATTCAACTTGCAACAAATGTCCATCAGGAGAAAAAACTGTGATGGCTCTATCATATCTAGAACCCATTGTATCGCGACACTACTACCTTCTTCTCGACATACACCAAACCCGCTGCGTAACCGCACGAACAAATCAGCATCAAACACTAGGAAAATACACTTCAAAGATGTTACATCAAAGATGAAACGTTGAAAGAGAATGTCAAAGTTGACAATCCTAGGAAGTCAATAGCGCCAGTAAAACGCCTGGCTGCGCTGGCGTTTCGGAGCGGAAATTAACATCACTGCTCGATGCCAACCCGTCATCACGAACATCTGGCTGCACGTGTTCTACCATTCTGAAAGTAGCTGCACTTGCCAACTACAATATCGCTTGATTTTTCTCATTTCGCTTGCTCTCTTTTTTTTTGTTCTGTTTTACATTTGCTACTGGAATTTACCTTTTCTTTGCATAATTCATCCTAATGAAGAGATGAATACAGTAAGCTGATTCAAAATGATGTAGGTTGCAGTAGGAGGAGACACGAGGAGATTAAGATGCTTACGCGGGATACAATAGAATAGAAATTTTATTGTCACATAACGTGATATATATAATCAAATGTTTGGACACAGGTGGCTCTTCAAGTTAAAACTGCTTTTTAATTGTAAGTATAGAGAACAATTTACAGCTGTTTTGTAATTCTAAGTACCTCAATATGATTTAATATAATCATGTTGAAAATAAAGTTAAATTAAGAGTAAATATTTGCTTAAAGTACTCCTTTAGCATGAAGTAGAGTAAAATTAAACTTCAGGCATAGCTATTTGTGACAATCAGTCATAAATTCTTCTCCATATTAATAATATTTATTTACTAGGTACTTTTTTTTTTAAATGAAGTCCAAATTCTGGTGCAGTATGATCGACTCTGACAGGAGGGTCAATATGAGGCTCGATTAGATGCTGCATGCGGCTACTTTCTCAGGCATAGGTTTGATTTCTGTTGATGGTATTGGTAGGTGAGACTTAAGAAGACATGACCTGCATCTAAATAGTAAAGCGAATGGTAAATTGGCTGCGATGATAGAAAACCTTTAAGGGGGGTAAGAGTGCTGAAACTCATAGGAGTGCCTCTTTTTTAGGCGAAGCTCAGTGTCTAATCATCCAACATTGATTGAAATTAAGCTTAATGAGAAGCTCAGACAGGCAGGTACTAGAGATGTTAAAATATTACAAGACTCTCATAACAGTACAGTGAAAAATAATTTTAGTATGTCAAAGATTGTCATACAAGCAAAGTGAAAATTAATCTTAGTATATTGCATCAGAATATAAGGGGATTAAAAAACAAAGTAAATAAACTTCTTGTTTCCAGAATGAGATTTTCACTCTGCAGCGGAGTGTGCGCTGATATGGTATGGTAGAACAAGCTTCTTGTTTGTTTAGATGATTTAGAAACTGAGGGTGGAATACATGTAGTGTGACTGTCTGAACATCATAGTCACAGGTATGGAAATGGTAAATGTAGGTGGATATAAGCTTTCAGTGCATGTAACTAGAGACTCTATGGAGAGAGGAGGAATTGCCATGTATGTTAAAATCTGTCATAGTGTGAAAAATTGGCAAACTAAAAAAAATTGTGTAGAGCAACATATATGATGTCAAAGTTAGCGTAAGGAGGTCTATGCGTGAAGCGTTCAGTGAAATCGAAAGTAAAATTCGATGTACCGACTTGACAGAAAATCCTAGTAAGTTCTGGTCTTACATTAAATCAGTAAGTGGATCGAAACAGCATATCCAGACACTCTGGGATGATAATGGCATTGAAACAGAGAATGACACACGTAAAGCTGAAATACTGAACACCTTTATCCAAAGCTGTTTCACAGAGGAAGACCGCACTGCAGTTCCTTCTCTAAATCCTCGCACGAACGAAGAACTGGCTGACATCGAAATAAGTGTCCAAGAAATAGAAAAGCAACTGAAATCACTCAACAGAGGAAAGTTCACTGGACCTGACGGGATACCAATACAATTCTACACAGAGTACGCGAAAGAACTTGCCCCCCTTCTAACAGCCGTGTACCACAACTATCTAGAGGAATGGAAGGTTCCAAATGATTGGAAAAGAGCACAGGTAGTTCCAGTTTTCAAGAAGGGTCGTAGAGCAGATGCGCAAAACTATAGGCCTATATCTCTGACATCGATCTGTTGTAGAATTTTAGAACATATTTTTTGCTCACATATCACGTCATTTCTGGAAACCCAGAATCTACTCTGTAGGAATCAACATGGATTCCGGAAACAGCGATCGTGTGAGACCCAACTCGCTTTATCTGTTCATGAGACCCAGAAAATATTAGATACAGGCTCCCAGGTAGATGCCATTTTCCTAGACTTCCGGAAGGTGTTCGATACAGTTCTGCACTGTCGCCCGATAAACAAAATAAGAGCCTACAGAAAATCAGAGCAGCTGTGTGGCTGGATTGAAGAGTTTTTAGCAAACAGAACACAGCTTGTTGTTCTCAGTGGAGAGAAGTCTACAGACGTTAAAGTAACCTCTGGTGTGCCACAGGGGAGTGTTTTTGGACCATTGCTTTTCACAATATATATATAAATGACCTAGTAAATAGTATCGGAAGTTCCATGCGGCTTTTCGAGGATGATGCTGTAGTATACAGAGAAGTTGCAGCATTAGAAAATTGCAGCGAAATGCAGGAAGATCTGCAGCAGATAGGCACTTGGTGCAGGGAGTGGCAACTGACGCTTAACATAGACAAATGTACTGTATTGTGAATACATAGAAAGAAGGATCCTTTATTGTATGATTATATGATACCAGAACAAACACTGGTAGCAATTACTTCTGTAAAATATCTGGGAGTATGCATATGGAACGATTTGAAGTGGAATGATCATATAAAATTAATTGTTGGTAAGGTGGGTGCCAGGTTGAGATTCATTCTGAGAGTCCTTAGAACATGAGGTCCATCAACAAAGGAGGTGGCTTACAAAACATTTGTTTGACCTATACTTGAGTATTGCTCATCAGTGTGGGATCTGTACCAGGTCAGGTTGACAGAGGAGATAGACAAGATCCAAAGAATCGGGCGCTGATAACCACGCAGTTGAGCGCCCCACAAACCAAACATCATCATCATCTCAAGATCCAAAGAAGAGCCGCGTGTTTCGTCACAGGGTTATCTGGTAACTGTGATAGTCTTATGGAGATGTTTAGCAAACTCAAGTGGCAGACTCTGCAAGAGTGGCACTCTGCATCGCGTTGTAGCTTGCTGCCCAGGTTTCGAGAGGGTGCGTTTCTGGATGAGGTATCGAATATATTGCTTCCCCCTACTTATACCTCCCGAGGACATCACGAATATAAAATTAGAGAGGTTCGAGCGAGCACAGAGGCTTTCTGGCAGTCGTTCTTCCCACTAACCATATGCGACTGGAACAGGAAAGGGAGGTAATGACAGTGGCATGTAAAGTGCCCTCTGCCACACACTGTTGGGTGGCTTGCGGAGTGTAAATGTAGATTTAGATGTAGAAACAGGTGCTTCTCAGCTTATACGAAATAACGGTATTTTTCTAATTCTCTAAATAATGGTACTTTTATAATTGAAGCCATGTATAGGTCCCCACTGGGAAATTTTCAGCTATTTTTGAAAAGGTTGGATTCTTTGTTGTGCTATCTGTCAGATGGTGGGAAGCAAATTATTGTTTGTTTGGATTTCAATGCAGATTTTCTGAAAGAGAGAGAGAAAACTTGAATTGATGTATTACTTGGTTCTTTCAATTTCATGTCAGTTGTTGATTTTCCTACTCAGGTGTTACAGAAAAGCAGCACATTAATAGATAATGGTTTAAGAGACCAAGAGAAATTTAATCAAATACAAACTTCTTCTGTTAAAAATGGTTTGTGTGATTATGATGCACAGCTGGTCACTGTATATGATATAGCTCCATACAGTAATGCAAAAACTCATCCAAAATGCAGTCAGTTAACGATTTAACAGCTGAAAATTTTAGGGAAAACTTGCAACAGTTAGACTGTGATCCTGATGCCAATTTAAAATTTAACCAATTTCTTGATAACTTTATGAGTATATTTGAAAACAGTTTCCCTAGGAAAACGATGGCTTACTAAAGGGGAAAAAATATCTTGTAAACAGAAAAGGGAAATGTATCTTATAGCTAGAAGGACTAAAGATCCATAAACAGTGAAACATTATAAAAACTTCTGCATTGTATTAAGAAAAGTCCAGAAGTATGTGCATAATGTCTAAAATTAGCACACCTGATAATAAAATTTAAAATAATTTGGAATATTGTTAAAGAGAAACAGGACAACCGAGAATGCAAGAAGAATGTATTTCTAGTAAACTCTATGAAAAGTTTGTTAACAGGAAATCAGAAGTATAAAAAATTTTTAATAATCATTTTTAAGCATTGTAGAGAAAATAGGATCCAGCTATTCATTAGCAAATGCAAGGCAGTTTATGAAAGAGGCAATACCTATGCAGTTTCACAAAAATTGAAATTCATCCCACCTCTCCTACTGAAATTAGGAAAATAATAAATTCACTTAAAAGTAAAAGCTCACTTGGAATTGATTGCATTTCCAACAGAGTACTAAAAGCGCTTTCCCAACAAATAAGTAGGTTTCTCAGCCACATATGTAGTAGCTCACTGAAACAGGCCATTTTTTCAGATAGACTGAAATACGTTATTGTCAAACCATCACATAAAACAGGGGATAGGTCTGATGCTAACAACTACCACCCAATCTCACTTATGACAGCTTTATCCACAATTCTTGAAAAAGCTATGTATTCAAGACTAGCATCATATATTTGTAAAAATTAAGTACCAACAAAATGTCAATTTGGTTTTCAGAAAGGCTTTGCAATAGAAAATGCTATATACGCTTTCATTGATCAAATATTAAATGCATGGAATAGCCGAACATCACCCAGTTGGGTGTTTTCTGATCTCTCAAACCTTCTGATGGTGTGAATAATGAAATTCTTCTAGATAAGCTTGGGTACTGTGGTATGAATGGGACAGAGCACAAATGGTTTAATTCATATTTAACTGGAAGAATCCAGAAGGTTGAAATTAACAGTATAGGCAGTCTGCAAAAATCAGCAGAGTCCTCTAACTGGGGATGTATCAAGAATGGTGCCTCACAGGGTTCAGTCTTGGGTCCCTTATTGTTCTTAATACATATTAATGACTTGACACTCTATTTTCATGAAGATCAAAGCTAGTTCTTTTTGCTGATGATACAAGTATAATTATCAACCCAACAAACAAGAATCAGCTGAGGAAATTGTAAATAATATCTTTCAGAAAACTATAAAGTGGTTCTCTGCAAAACACAGTTTTCAGAAGACACAGTATATACATATCTATACAGTAAATGGCACAACACCATCAATAAATGTACATTATCAATAGAAATCTGTGCCTAAGGCAGTATATTCAATATTTCTGGGTGTGTGCATTGATGAGAAATTAAACTGGAAGAAACACATCGATGATCTGCTGCAATGGTTAGGTTCACCTATTTATGCTATTACAGTCATTGCGAATTTTGGTGATAAACATATCGGTAAATTAGTCTACTATGCCTATTTTCATTCACAGCTCTCATATGGCGTCATATTTTGGAGTAATTCTTCATTAAGAGAAACAGTATGAATTGCATAAAAGCATGTAATCAGAGTAATAGCTGGTGGCCAACCAAGATCAACTTGCAGGCATTTATTTAAGGAACTCGGGATATCTGCAGCACTCTCCACTATTCTGGGTTAAATCTGACTTTACCACAGAAACTCGGGATATCTGCAGCACTCTCCACTATTCTGGGTTAAATCTGACTTTACCACAGAAAGGTGTGACTTATGCTGTCACAAAAGTCTTTGCTCATTTGCCAAATAGCATTAGAAGTCCGACAGATAGCCAACCAATATTTAAAAAAAAATTAAAAAATTCTGAATATGAGCTCCTTCTACTCCATAGATGAATTTTTAGACATGAAATAGAAACTGCGAAAAAGTTAATTATTTTGTGCTAAACCCGCAGGATAGGACAAGTAGTAGGAATTGTGGAAAGGGGCCAGAATGAGCGGCTGTCAGTTACACTCCAAACATAACACTTTATTTAGTTGTCCAAACATTACAGCTAAACTTCTAAGCTTGACAATCGACAGAAAACGTGTTTAATTCTAAAACTGCTGAAGCCCCATGAATTAAATACAACTGCTCTTGGCTTTAACATTAAATATTATTTAAGGTCAAGCGATGTAAGACTTGGCTAGTCAAATCGATTAAGTTTTTTAAAAGTGTCTGAAGGCTGATAGATTTAAAACAACATAACTGCAATAAGCTTTCAATAGGCAGAAGGCCAAAGCTTTATGACCAGTAAGAAACCTTACTCCAAAACGGCTGAAGGGCTTTGTTAAAAATAAACTGCAACCAATATTCAAAGGCAGAAGGCCCAAAGTCTTAACCTTAAACAGTATTGCTGTTGTTGCTGTTTTCTTCAGTCCAGAGACTGGTTTGATGCAGATCTTCATGCTACTCTATTCCGAACAAGCCTCTTCATTTCCGAGTAAGTACTGCAACCCACACACTTCTGCATCAGCTTACTGCATTCATCTCTTGAGTCTCCCTCTACAATTTTATCCCCCACCCCCACCCCACACGCTTCCCACCAGTACTAAACTGGTGACCCCTTGATGCCTAACAATGTGTCCTACCAACTGACCCCTTCTTCTAGTCAGGTTGTACTACAAATTTCTCTTGTCCCCACTTCTATTCAGTACCTCCTCATTAGTTATGTGATCTACCAATCTAATCTGCAGCATTCTTCTGTGGCACCAGATTTCGACAGATTTTGTACTCTTCTTGTCTGTACTATTTTTTGTCCATGTTTCACTTCCATACATGGTTTTATTCTATACAAATACTTTCAGAAACGACTTCCTGACGCCTAATTCTATACTCGATGTTAACAAATTTCTCTTCTTCAGAAATGCTTTCCCTGCCATTGCCAGTCTACACTTTATATCCTATCTACTTCGACCATCATTAGTTATTTTGCTCCCCAAATAGCAAAACTCATTTACTACCTTAAGTGTCTCATTTCCTACTCTAATTCCCTCAGCATCATCAGATTTAATTCGACTCCATTCTATTATCCTCGTTTTGCTTTTGTTGATGTTCATCTTATATCCTCCTTTCAAGACACTGTCCATTCCGTGCAATTCCTCTTCCAGCAATCGGTGAACCTCAAAGTTTTTATTTCTTCTCCACATTATTCACACAACCACATACATATTACTATAAAGTAACTACCTCTGTGTTACAAGAACATAGGTACTTTTCATTCAGTTGACAAGAATCTTTAGTTGTTGGATCTACATAATAATAACAGTGGAAGGAGTGGCTACGAATTGTATTTTTAAATTTCTCTTGAATTGTCTCATGTCGTTCTTCTCTTTCTTTCAGAAAAGACTCAATTCTACTAGTGAACCAGGTACTTTGGGTAGTCTCCTGCTGTAGTAACGAGCGCTGTGATTGGCTAGAACGCTCCCACTATGTATCCAAACACTTACAAACATATTGATATGCATACGAAGTACTGGATTTACATTTAAATAACTTGAAATAAATAAATACTCCTATGGCTGGACCACAACAGACATTAATAAATACCTAAAGAAATTAAATACACATATATCAAAGGAGTAGAAACCAAAAATGGGCCAGTAGCCTACTGTCTCTCTGCTATCTAAAACCAGTAAATATTTGACCAATTTCATCATGAATAGTATATATCTGATATAAACAAAGACATAGACGAATAAATACATTTATAAGCATGCTGCTACCGTTTTTTCGCTTAACTTTGGAGTACTTATGGCCTGACGTGATCAATAGTAATCAGCCACTTTGACCTCCAGTAACTGTTGTACTATTCAAGTTACATGTCTATAGTTCATACCAATTTAGGTTTACACTAATAGCTTTCTAAAGACTGTCGATCCACAAAATCTGATGAACCGCTTAGATGTTGGAAATTCATTGCAGGGCATTACTTATGTAATTTACTGAACGATACTAAACTTTAAACTAATAAAGATGTAGAAAATCTGATTACGCCTTCAGAATCGATGTGCAAATAATGTTATCATACATGGTTCTTTTTAAGGTATCATGATTCTTCTGGCTATTATTAATTTCTACATGAACTGTGAAATGTCTGCCATTACGGTTTCGCAAAGTCCACCATCATTGGCACTCCCTGCATACAAATCTCCTCCATCAACACAAAGCCCATTACTCGACACAGTGTCAAAATGGAATTCACAGCCAAGCGGTCAGCCTGGACCATACTCTGGGGCTACCCCTCTTGCTCCGGCTAATGTTCGGCACCTCAAGGTTTGCTGACGAGCCCTGGCTTGCTGAGTGGCCAGTGTGGCCACACCAACTCCGAACTTGAATATTTTCAGGGCACCACAACTCGCCTGTTACCTCACAATATATACCCTCAATATAATTAATAATTATCATATCACAGAAACGTGATTTATATATTCCCAAGAACTGCAAAAGTGGATGGATGAATAGTGTTCAATAATTTAGCAAGGGTATTTTCTATATAACACCCATTGCTGCTGTAACGAATGAATCATTCTAAGATCTAAATACAACAGCAAGCTAGTCGGTAACACCTTTCAGAATTTTCAGTCAAATCAATCTTCATGATGTCTATGTTGTCACAGTTTGTTGGTGAGACTATAAAGACCAACTATTTCACATAACAGACCCGTTTCACAGTTGCTTCTATTTATTTGCCTACTTACAATTCAATTCACCATCTACCCTACAGCTACATTTGATGGAATACTATTGTGTGGAAATTTTGCATCTGAATAGAACTGACTGTGGCATCCCTCTGTTGACAACTTTATCAAATCACGTATTTCATTGTACACTATTTGGAACTAACATTCCACATATGTGGTGCCACCAATCTATTGCCTCTGCTACGTTTTCTGTGCTTAATGTTTACGTATTTCTTTCTTTAAATAATATTAATCATAATCATAATAATAATCGTACGTCTCTTGTAGCTGCTCTGACTCACCCAACAAACAAGAATCAGCTGAGGAAATTGTAAATAATGTCTTTCAGAAAATTATCAAGTGGTTCTCTGCAAATGGAGTCAAATTAAATTTTGAGAAAACAATATTTATACAATTCCTTACAGTAAATGGCATTACACCATTGATAGATATAGACTATGAACAGATGTCTGTTGCTAAGGCAGAATGCTCAAACTTTCTGGGTGAGTGCATTGACGAGAAACTGAATTGGAAGAAACACATCGATGATCTGCCGAAACAGTTAGGTTCAGCTCCTTATACTATTGGGGTTATTGCAAATTTTGGTGATAAACATATCAGTAAATTAGCCTACTATGCCTATTTTCATTCACTGCTTTCATATGGCATCATATTTTGGGGCAATTCGTCATTAAGAGAGAAAGTATTCATTGCATGAAAGTTAGTAATCAGAATAATAGCTATAGCCCACCCAAGATCACAATTGAGACATATATTTAAGGAACTCGTGATATTCAGAGTACCTTTGCAATACATACATTCACTTATGAAATTTGTCGTTAACAACCCATCCCGATTAAAAATAACAGCAAAGTGCATAGCTACAATACTAGAAGAAAGGAAGATCTTCACTATTCGGGATTAAATCTCACTTTCTCACAGAAAGGTGTATATTATGCTGTCACAAAAATCTTTGGTCATTTGCCAAATAGTATTAAAAGTCTGACAGTTAGCGAACCAGCATTTAAAAGCAAACTAAAAGAATTTCTGAATGACAATTCTTTCTACTCAATAAATGAATTCTTAGATATGAAGTAGTGTGTAAAAAAAAATAAAAAATAAAATAAAATAAAAAATTAATTAATTATTTTGTGTAAAGAAAACTTATGTTAAAAGTGACACATTCCACATCATTACGAAATGTCATATTCATGATCTATGGAACAAGGGTTAATGTATATATGTATGTCGATCTGTGTGAAGCTGTTTGTGAATGGGAACTGTTGCGAATTTTTTCGTATGCTTTATTCGGGAATCTAGAAAAATCTCTTGCTCGTCAAATAACAAATTTCTGATCATTTAACTAAATTCAATATAGAAAGTTATACATATATTTACCATACCAATTTGGTTAAATGTTTTGCACTAATATTTTCACTGAATGAGACTGCAACAATTTTCATGTTTTCTACTATAATCCTGAATTCATTCACAATATCTACCAGCCTCAAGGTATCATCAAGCGAAAAGTTTTGCGATCTGCAACGTGTACCACTCATGTTTGACATGCTATTTCAGCAGACGACGACTATGTAAATACGAAGCGATGCATGCGAAAATACCCAGAGCACTCTTCAGTTGTTGCCAACTTAACTTGACATGAATGATATTCTGGCAATAACTAACCAAGGAACAAAATAGCAATGTACAATGCGCACTCCATGTTAACTAGTGGTTAGCCTGTTCCTCTGTTAGCTAGCCCTGCATTTATCCTGATATTGTGCAAGTGGCCCTATAAAGTTATCTGTGCAGGATGCAGATGAAGAAGTTATCTCTGTCATTTCTTCAAAATTTAGATATAAGCTCCTTCATCTTAAATGCAAATTGGTCATTTTTTTCACACGTCTGTATTAAAATCAGCACAAAAAATAATTTATTTACATAACTTTTCAGTTCTGAGTTGGTGGAGTAATTTTTCAAGTTTGACCAGAAAACTGCATTAGATTCAGTAAGCAGGGGTACTATATATGCTGAGTATCAGCATGTTATAATTCTTAGGTTCTATGTAGCAACTTTAAAATGTGTGATCTTCATTTAAATTGTTGAAATTTTGACTGTTAGGTATTTTACTGATGAACGATCAAGAATATAAGAGCCACCATACCCATTGTCTCTACAGAAGCTAGCTGCTACTTCATAATCGGTAATTCAATAAATATATATTTTCATCTCTAAGCCAATGTTCACGTGAGCTAACAACCTTTACAGGCCATTTTGTTCTCTCTAGAAATATTCCTAAGTCATGATAAACATCCAGTATTTACATGCATGATAAGTTTATCATTACAATTCTAGACATTATCTGATCAAAATTATCTATTCTAAACTGCCCAGGCACAACTTTTCATAGGTAGCTTATCTTACTGTTTCTTTCATCCCAGTTTCTACAAAAAATTCTTAGATGGCATGCCAACGAAATTTTTCTTTTGTTACAGGGATGACTTGCTCCTATTGATTCTTCTGATGTTTCTTCTGTTGATGTTGATGGTTATTTGTTGCTGTTGCTTCTTTTTCCCTTTTTGCTTGTTCTTGTGGCAATAACAGTCCTAATTCTGGCAATGTTGATGCTGCTGCCACTGGTGGCAGTGGCTCTGTTGTTGTTACTGATGGTGGTGGTTCTGCTGTTGATTGAGATGATGTTGCAGCTTCTGTAGTTCCTGCCACTTCTGAAGAGAATTTTTTGCTTCAGTTGATGTTGGTTTTCTCCCACTGGTGTTGGCTATGCTGTATTAGCTGATGATGGTGGTTTTGTTTCTGACATTAATAGTGGTTTTCCTGTCGCTGTAATTTTTTATGTTTCCACTGCTGTAATCGGTGGTACTTGCTGTACTATTATTTGTGCAGGCATGGTAATCTTGGTTCTGCTGTTGCCATCAACTTTCCATAATTTTATAGCTGAGAAGCCTCGTTCCCTTTCCATTTAAGTGCACTCCATATCTTGTAAAACTGTCTGTAGGTAGTTGACAGGAAACAGTTAAGTGTTTTCATACATTTTGCATATATTCTCGAACTGTTTGGTGGCCTTCATGATTTCTTTATTTAGAAGCAAATCATTTGTGAGGTCGTGTCTATGCAGTATTACAATGACGATCATTGTTTTGCTCTAGTTAGAATCCAGTCATACTTCCATGTTTTCGGCAGCACTCGATAATTTGTTTTCGTAAATTGCACTATTACTGTGCTTTTAAAAAGTTCTGGCTTTTAAGGCGGTTTTTTGCAGTTTTGTGCATAGATTCCCCCAGTTTCACATAACTACATGTGTTTGCACCATGTTCGTAATGTATGACTACCCGAATGTATCTTTACTTTGGAAATTTTCTTTCCTACCTTTCTCGTCATAATGGACATACGTTTAGTTGTGTTTTCATTTGCATTTATATCTGATCCTTTGTCTGCTTTTAAAACACTGAAACTATTTTTAGTGGCACTTGGAACACATATTAACTTTTTTTTTTCCTCACGTGAATTGCTTAGGCCTAACAGTCTCGACATAGTTTTAGCTTGGTGCATTATGCGTCATATTTTTACTTTTATATGACTGTAAATATTTCACCTCCTGCTGTAGTTTTACAATAGCATCACACAGGACGTTAATAATTCTTTCTTTTGTGTCTATTTCACGAAGTATTTCGTCTTTGTTTTTCTGCAAACGTCCGCGTTTTGCGTGTATATCATTGTCACTTTTACTTACACAAGGATTTGCTTGTTCTTTTCTTCTAGTGTTTTTATTAAAATGTGACGTGGCACAGACATATTTTCTTACACTGCCCTATATTTCTCGCACAGAGAACACTTACACAAGCCTTTTTTACCATTATATACAGACCTGACAATAATTACATCTTCAACAGCCGCCATCTTGCTTAAGGGTGTAGTGTGGTAAGCTGCATCAAACCAGTCTTCCGACTGAAGATCACAACATTAACATTTGATGATTGTCTCTTATTAAATAGTCTGCTATTACTTGGCCATTACATTAGTTTTAAAAATCAATGGTCTCAATCATGTAGATACATGGTGAAGGCAGAATACCTAAATTCAAACAAGGGCTTAAGGAGTTTTTGGTTTTACATCCTTTATGATTCTAATTACCTTTTCTTTGTTCTTTAAACGCGCTTAGATGCTGCCAGATTACCAAAGAATATGAAATCATGTTAAAGTCCAGAAAGAAAGTAAGCATAATAGGTACTCTTTAGTCGTTTTTCCACATGCCATCTATTTTCTAAGTGACACAGAAGCTGAAACTAAACACATTTTCTATCACAAACTCAGTGACAGAATTAGTAAATTCTGTCAGTCACATGGCTAGATCTCAAATTGACATAACAGGGACACAATCAGAAGGTACATAGGAACCTAATGAAAATGGGTCCACCCTTCACAAATTAAGAAGTATTGTAAGTGAAAAACAGTTGTTTACATGCTATACTTTCTTCTGTTAACATTTTCATCTTTGTATCAGTCTCTGTGGAAACTAAGCTGTACACCAATAGTATTTCTGTGGCAAAAGAAAACAACCAGAGCTATCAAAAGAATACTGAATACATGACAGAAGCATACAGTCCAACACTTCTCAGTCATTTACAACATTAATAGTATTAGTATTGCATGCTAAGAAAATGGCTTATTCCAAAAGCAAACAAAAGTTGGGTAAGCCAATATCAAGAAAGCTTGATGTATACAGACACGATCTTACATATGGTAGTAATCTAGATTTCAGTTTTAGACTAAATAGATATCAATAGTTTTAAGTCTGCTGAGATGAAGATGTTAATCAACTACCTTTACCAATGACACAGACACCTACAAAGATGTAAGTGTTTCATGTCATACACCAATCTACAACAGAGAATTGCTTGTGAATCCGAAGGTTTATTATTTGGTTTAGACAAACAATGATACAATATCTAAGTAATTTGTAGGAATAGAGTAATATTTACATTTAAAATTTGTGTGTAAATGTATTTAAAGTAATCCACAATGAGCCAGTAGCATGTGGTATAATGTTGTATTAATTTACTGTAATACATTTCTAAATATTTAATGCACAATGATACTTAACTTGGCCATGTACGTTACAAGAAATGTTGCCTGCTGTTTAGCCTTGAGTTGATTTTTTCAATGGGATCCAAACATGTTACAAAAAAGCAATCACACACTTTCTTTCTGGCAGGTAGAAATTCTTAAGTACAACTTAAATGTAGTTAGTATGATATTTTAGCATCCAGGCATTTTAGTATATTTACTAATTTGTTTAGTGTGTAGATAATTGAGGGATAAAAGAGAGGATAAGTACACGAATTTTATAGCTACAAATCTACACAATCATATTCCACTTGATCATACAGTTCCACATCAGTTGTTAACTTCTTGTAGCAGCCAGACGTGAACAGCAGCTAGTCACATGATGCTTCCTTTCATGGTCTGACTGGGTTTCCACAGGCATGAATTTCTTACATGTGCATCCCCTCTGCTTCTACCATTCCAAGCAAGTTAGCGTTTCCATGCACGCTAGTTGGAAGCGCTACTTACGTGACTTTCAAGTTGGCGACAAGCAAAATTATTCATATGGGAGCTGCAAAGCTTTTAGCTGAAGAGTTTATACCTTGTTAGTTTCATGTTCCATTGATCATTTTGTACAGGAATCGTAATAATGGGAATAAATCATTTTACGTTCCATAATTTGTAATACGGTTACATGGTGGTTTTATTTATTTATTTTAATATTGTAACAGGATGACCGAAGAGGGTGAGGTGGTCGGGGCTGTAAGGCATGGCTGGGTATAAGAAGGTGGCTGTTTTTAGCAATCTTCCTCTTTATTGTTGGTTCTCCCAGTACATTTTCCGGTAGCTCAGCCCCACCGCTCGTGTAGTGGTGGAGACGAAATATGCACGCAGTCCGGGGAAAGCGACGCCGCGCTCGGTCAGCGGCTGTGCAGGTGGTAGGAGCATAGCAGCACGAGGCGCGGCCCAGCTCGCAGACATGGCGGCTCGTGACGACGCCGGGAGTCGGCGATGCAGCAGCGGGCAACGCCCCCGCCGACCGGTCCTCGGAGACAGCGTCACTGATGACGACGACGTGACAGCGACCGAACGCCCAGTCGGTCGCACCAAATGCCGACGCCCAACTCTGATGCCCTTAAATAGTTCAGGCCACTGCTGAATCCGCCGGTTACGCGGTGGTGTGTTTATTAGGAGGTTCTCCAGGAGTTGGCTAACGCAACCGCGCCACACGCGGCCTGCGCCTGCGTAATTCTGTTAATGCTGTGTTCTGATGGCTGCCGCGCACGTACACACATACCGATGCTCGTTGCAAAACTGTGTCACCTGCATAACGCGCCGGCCAGCCTTCGTCCGCCGTTTGCCTTGATACTGGCGCATCGTACACTGAAACACACTAAACCATAATTTCGCGCCGTATTTCCTAAAAATAACCCCTTGTCCTCTACAATATACAGATGTTAGTTAGTAATTCTTACCCACTACTTTTTACACATTACAATAATAGATTCTCTTCTACAATATGGAAGGATTTGTTAGGGAGAAACTGCTTCAGTTTGTTTTCAAATTTTACTTTGCTCTATGTCAGAAATTTTATATCATTGAGTAAGTGATCAAGAATTTTTTGCAGCATTGTGTGCCCCTTTCTTTGCTAAAAACAACCTTAATGAGGTTAATGAATGTCACTTCTCGTTCTGGTATTGTAATTATGTACATCCTTATTTCTTTGGACCTGTAGTCGATTGTTTACAACAAACTGCGCGATAGCAATAGAGATTCTATCGAAGACTGTACTACCAAAGCAAAGTTACTAAACACAGTCTTCCGAAATGCCTTCACAAAAGAAGACGAAGTAAATATTCCAGAATTCGAATCAAGAATAGCTGCCAACATAAGCAACGTAGAAGTAAATAGCTTCGGAGTAGTGAAACAACTTAAATCACTCAATAAAAGCAAGCCTTCTGGTCCAGACTGTATAGCAATTAGGTTCCTTTCAGAGTATGCTGATACATTAGTTCCATACTTAACCATAATTTAGAACCATTCGCTCTACGATAGATCCATACCCAATGACTGGCAAGTTGCACAGGTCATACCAATATTCAAGAGAGGTAGTAGGAGTAATCCACTTAGTTACAAGCCCATATCGTTAACATCGATATGCAGCAGGATTCTGGAACATATATTGTGTTCAAGTATTATGAATTACCACGAAGAAAACGGTCTATTGACACACCGTCAACATGGATTTGGAAAACATCGTTCTTGTGAAACACAGCTAGCTCTTTATTTGCACAAAGTATCGAGTGCTATTGACTAGGGATTTCAGATCGATACTGTATTTCTGGATTTCCAGAAGGCTTTTGACACTGTACCACACAAGCACCTTGTAGTGAAATTGCACGCTTATGGAATATCGTTTCAGTTCAGACTGGATTTGTGACTTCTTGTCAGAGGGGTCACAGTTCATAGTAATTGACGGAAAGTCATCGAGTAAAACAAAAATGATTTCTGGCGTTCCCCAAGACAGAGTTATAGGCTCTTTAATGTTCCTTACATATATAAGCGATTATAAGAGAATCTGAGCAGATGTCTTAGGTTGTTTGCAGATGACACTGTCGTTTATCGACTAATAAAGTCATCAGAAGATCAAAATAAATTGCAAAACGATTTAGAAAAGATATCTGAATGGTGCGAAAATTGGCAGTTGGCCCTAAATAACGAAAAATGTGAGGTCATCCATATGAGTGCTAAGACTGCGTTTTATTGCCAGGACATTTAGAAAATATATCAAATCTACTAAGGAGACTGCCTACACTACGCTTGTCCATCCTCCTCCAGAATACTGCTGTGTGGTTGGGATTCTTACCAGATAGGACTGACAGAGTACATCGAAAAAGTTCAGAGAAGGGCAGCACGTTTTGCATTATCACGAAATATGGGGGAGAGTATCACAGAAATGGTACGACATTTGGGTTGGACATCATTGAAAGAAATGCGTTTTTCGTCGGGACAAAATCTTCTCACGAAATTCCAATCACCAACTTTCTCCTCCGAATGCTAAAATATTTTGTTGATAGCGATCTGCATAGGGAGAAACGATCACCACGATAAAATAAAGGAAATCAGGGCTTGTACAGAAAGATATAGGTGTCCTTTCTGCGTGCTATACCATCTACATATACATTTACATGACTACTCTGCAATTCACATTTAAGTGCTTGGCAGAGGGTTCGTCAACCACAATCATACTATCTCTCTACCAATCCACTCCTGAACAGCGCGCGGGAAAAACGAACACCTAAACCTTTCTGTTCGAGCTCTGATTTCTCTTATTTTATTTTGATCATCATTCCTACCTATGTAGTTTGGGCTCAAAAAAATATTTTCGCATTCGGAAGAGAAAGTTGGTGACTGAAATTTCGTAAATAGATCTCGCCGCGACGAAAAACGTCTTTGCTGTAATGACTTCCATCCCAATTCTCGTATCATATCTGCCACACTCTCTCCCCTACTACGTGATAATACAAAACGAGCTGCCCTTTTTTGTACCCTTTCGATGTCCTCCCGTCAATCCCACCTGGTAAGGATACCAAACCGTGCAGCAATATTCATTCTAACAGAGGACGAACGAGTGTAGTGTAAGCTGTCTCTTTAGTGGACTTGTTGCATCTTCTAAGTGTCCTGCCAATGAAACGCAACCTTTGGCTCGCCTTCCCCACAATATTATCTATGTGGTCTTTCCAACTGATGTTGTTCGTAATTTTATCACCCAGGTACTTAGTTGAATTGACAGCCTTGAACCAGAATGCCTATACCAGATTGGAATAATAGAAAATTACGAATGCGGTTCGATGAATGCTCTGCCAAGCACTTAAATATGATTTGCAGAGTATCCATGTAGATGTAGATGAAATTCCTGAGGGAATAAATATACCACGTAGACAGAATGCCCAACTCCTTTAAGTGCGTTGACACTACTTATGCACTCCAGAAGTGTGCGTCAGGAGACTTGCCTAACTTGTTTGACTTGCATTTGTAGTGCATCTATCTTTGTCCAAAAGTATTCCAGTTGCTTGCCAGTCTTTGACTCAAGAGATTCCACTTCGCGCTCGCACTCAGGACCAGTGCCAACTTCCTAATTTAGAAATGGGCAAAGTGGCTATAGCAAGTGCCAGCTTTCTTGTGATGCGGCTGTTAGCTGAGAAACTAGATATAGGAAGACATAACAAAGACCCAAGAAAATGCAGGTGGTGGATGACCACAGTATTAAGAAGTAAAAAGAGATATAGTGGGAGTGATTAGATGCATGACTTGGATGTTGAAAACATACATATCAAGAACATTTTGGCTGCATTTGATTTTAAATTTTTGATAAATATGGTTGGGCCAAAGGTAGCAACAGCTGACAGCAAATTTCGGAAAGCTATGCTAGTTACTGAGCGGTTGGTACTTACACTCAGATACCCAGCAACTGGCGATTCCTATTCCAGTCTCAGCTTTTTATTTAAAGTCTCCAAGTAAAGAGTATCAAACATTGCTCCTGAAGTATGTGTAGTTCTTTCCGGTAGCCTGAAGGAGGTTGTAAAGGTAAGTCAATGAATTATACAACTTTTGTTAGTAATGCAAACATAATAATAAACAAAATTATGCTTTAGAAAATGTGTAAAAAAATTTAGCACAAAGATTATTACTTTGAAATATGTACTATAAATCAAGAAAATCGAGAAAATGTGGAGAGCCTTGTTCTGTGTTGTTAAAAGCAGAAGTAGATGTCTGTTGGATGTTGGTTTGCATCTGCTCATGGCTATTTACATGCTGAGTTGAAGAAAAAGATAAATGCAATGAGCAAATGTAGTCGCTGTTGGTCGAACTAGGTTTAGAATTTTTGAAACAGCCGCTTTCTGCTCTGAAAACCATGTCAGAAAATTCTTTTTTTTAGCAAACACACATGTTTGTTTGTCCATGGATCATACAGCATTCGATGCAAACTCTCCATAGATGTCAAACTCGTCTCTAGTTTGAGATATAGCAGTTTGTGGTGCGTTATATGCCTCTCATATATGAAGATCCTTGGCCTTTTTCCACAGATATTTTGTTGGTGAAGCAGACATCTTCTTGCAGTGGTTTGGAGCGGATGGTATTTTGTTGCCTTGTATTGTTTGATGATACACTTCTTGATTACTGAAGTGTTTGCTGTACCTTCGTTTAAATCCATGTTCGCAACCCACTGTTCTTCCAGATCATCCTTTAATATCTCCTAATACAAAGTGGCAACAATAGATTCACATTAACAATAATGAAGGAATGAAAATAAAAAAAGACAAGAATGGATGTAGGATTAGGGGGAAAATACGATAATAATCATAAAAAATTGGGACCAATGAAAAGTTGATATGACAAATGTAGACTATTCATGATAATTTTTGCCTGCCAATTGTTATGCATTACTATTAATTTCAATTACTATTAATGTTCATTATTATCAGAATGTCCATTATCATTAATGTTATTAATAATAATTCTTAATACTGTTAATAATTATTAGGTACTATTTATTTATTTTAATGCAGACACAACAACAGTGGTTGCTTGTAGCAAAGGAAAATGAGAGAAAATGGAAATTTCCTCATTACGTTGGTGCCAGGGAGGCAAACATTGTGCAGTCCGAAGTCCAGCTAAGTCTGGAAGTAATTTTTTCAATCATAAGACGTTTTTCAGTACTGTTATTTTTGGTCTAGTGAGTGCTGATTACTGTTTTTTGTATACTGGTGTGCACTGCAAAGGTCGAATTTCAGAGCATAGAATTTTTCGAAGTATATTGTAACTAACCTGTTACTATGGGTTATTCCTTATTATTGGGAATGGAAATACTTATTGCTTATGAAATTAACTTGAGAAGTTTAGGGTTGCCACCGACTCTAACCATAAAACTAATCGAAGGTTTGGTCGAGTCGGAAAATAAATTAATTTGATCACAGACCAAAGACTCACAAAAATGCATACGTTGTGAGGTCGCTCACAGTGGATACGATGTAATTAATAGTATTGCCTGTGCACTGTTCACGACAATCAAACATTTAAAATAAAATAGAAAATGCATGAACACTGCATAAGATCAGCTCCCAGCAACACACCTGAAAATATGACTTAATCTAAAGCATTTGTTATAAAATACAAGAGGAGACTAATCACTGGACCTGTGCATAAGGAAACGCATTGGATGTGCTAACGGGAAAGCTACGAGGTGAGTGGCTTAGGTGCAAAAACGTAATCTCGGAACACAAGAGAAAATTGTAGATAAAATCATTTATTCCTAAGATAAGGATGTGAGGCATGTACACGATTGCTGATAACACATGGTTTGTGGAGACACAATTTCTGGGTATAGTGCCAAATTCCAACAATATCACATCACACAATCATGTTAACATTATCTAAAACAAACATGCTATCGGACAGTTAGTGATGCCGGTAGCCCAACAACTATAAAGTTCTACCACGTGGTTGGCTTCCCACGGACGAAAGACACATAAAGCAAGAAAAATTTACGATAAGGCAAAGCTCTAAATATTTAGAAAGGTGAAAGCTTATGCAGGCATAGCTGAAGGCAAACAAACATTCACACAGAAGCGAGTGCTCACTTCTTATCGACACCTTTGTGTGGCGCTCTTCCGGCGGATCCAAGTCTGCTACAGAAATTTGCTAAAAGAAAAATCTGCCAAAGTTTTGCATTCCTTGCTGCGACAAGGCAAAGCAATCTTCCAGATTTTAAAAAGCGAGACCAAAAGCTAACAGCTCTCCCCTCGCCAAGTAACAACGCGCGACGCGGTCAGTCTAACCCACCCTTCTTCGACTGGAGCATAGCTGTCGACGCTTCCCATACCGGTGGCAGACTGCCCCCTTTTTCCTCTCCAGCCTCCTCCACGCTCCGCGTGGACCGGAAAGCCCAAAGATGCCATTTCCGCCACCAACCTAACGCAGGTGGATTTCTCACAAGTAGTGCAAACCTCTTTGCCTACTTGACCACTACGAGAGTTGGCTATTCTGTACCAGTGCTGCTGAATCTCTACGACTATCGCAGACTTTCTGCAGCAGACTACGCCACCGTCTAGCAACGTCACACACAACCACATTCATTCAATCACGCCACTATGAGAGTAAAGAGAAAAGAGAAACAAGGAAAAGAAAGAGAAATACTTGTGAAATTGGGCTACCGGACTAATGAAAGGTGGCTACAGGACCCTTTCATCACTCCAAACGTCCCGGAGAAGACTGTGCCGCGAATTTTCTCGCCATGCTAGGAGATTCGCCAACAGTCTTCGAAACAAACATACCCTAACGAGTAAGAATTGCAACAGCAAACAGCAGCACAAAAGAATTGACTAATCTCTTATATCCAAGTGAGCTTTATCTGACCTTAGTCAATAATTGTGACCTCATGCGGTCCGCAAAGCAAACAGAACAAATTAAATTAAGCGTGATATTCTACGCTAATATCATGTCATCTGACCTACTACGACCACAACCATGAGATATTATTTTAAAATTGCTTTAACCAATTATCAAAAGTTAACATAGAGACATAGATGAACAGGTACATAATATATATAAATATATAAACAAATACAATGATGCAAAATCATTATCACGAACCAAAGCAGTATCAGCTGGTGCTGACATATATAAAAACATGCAAGCGAAAGTGCAAAATACAATATTCACAACAAATACAGTGATACAAAATCATTAATGAACCCAATGGAATGACAGCTGGTAAATAATCACCTATGAAAAATAAGACATGATTACAAAAACACATCCAAAAAATCAACTCGTTGACACGCTGTCATTTTTCAGTTTCGTCACATGGTTGTTTCACTGGGTATTCTCTTTAGGTGCTGGGGTGGGCGTCTCTTCTAAAGGCGACTTGGAGGATAAGCTACTAGGGGACCACAACACTGAACTGGGGAGTTCGCAGCGGCGTTGATAGTAGCGTCCGTTGTAACCCAGGTTGTTCATCCTAGACAGCACCCCGCGACGTTGCCTCGTGCCCGTTTCCACCCTCTGCGTCCACACTGTGGGATGGTTCGACGTTGCAGATTTGCAAGACATCGTCGCCTGTGGGCCCTGCCTCATCATCGAGAAGGCAGCTTGGCGGTCGTCGTCCGTGTGTTGTGGAGGAAGGTGTTTTACGACACACGCC
Organism: Schistocerca cancellata; assembly: GCF_023864275.1. Taxonomy (NCBI): domain Eukaryota; kingdom Metazoa; phylum Arthropoda; class Insecta; order Orthoptera; family Acrididae; genus Schistocerca; species Schistocerca cancellata. The sequence continues at coordinate 860,646,719 of NC_064627.1, read as the reverse complement.
CCTGTCTCCTGTCGTGTCAATGGAGAGACACGTGCTCTTCTCCGTCGCATCGAGGTCGACGTAAACTTGTGCGGGTGTTGGGCTTGAGACCCGCTTATCGCCTCTTTGCACCGTCTCAGCTGATGTGTCAGTGGTGGGACACGCGTCCCTCTGGGCAGTGGGCAGTACCTCACCGCAGCGGCCGTCTGGACTAGCGGCGCTCAGGAATCGGCGGCCTCGCCTGGCGTGCGTCATACTTTTCCTTTCGCTTGTCAGATGACTAGCGCATGGAGTGGAACGCCGGCCATCAGCTGGCGCTGCCGTGGTGACACGCCCATGGGCCCCGGTGTGAGCCTGGGCTTGGGGGAAGACCAGCATCCCCTCCCCTCTGATGGAGAAATAGCTGTGACCGCTCGCCGCACCACTGCCTCGCCGTTGATAGCAGCGTTCTGCAACGCCTGGCGGTGGACCAAGCCCTGTGCTTTCTGATGCGGAGACTCCCTAGGCGGCCTTGCACCCACTTAAGAACTGCGCTCACAGGGATCGTTACAAAATATCATGTGTTCAGATTACCACAAAATCAGCGGAGTTTCTTACTCCTGATCAATACGTGGAATATTGCCCAAAATTAACTTGACAAGAAGGGCCTTGTTAACAATACCAATTAAAAAAATAATGAGGAAAATTACATAACCAATATTCAAACAAACAAAAAATCGTTTTTATACAATATAGTTCCAGCATTACATCTGCTGTCAATTATTCAGGGTAGATCTTGTACAAGGTTTGGTCAGGATTTGGATAGGATTTGGCGCCGCTGCTAACTACAGACACAAAACTCTACCTACTCCTAACTACGCTCTCACACACAATCTACACAGCTCGTAGTAGTCACCATCACCATATAGCCCAACTACAATTCCCACATATAAACAAAATATTCCTTTCAACACCAATACCCATATCGTTGTTCATTGACTGCTCCTCCAAGGTTAGCAGCACACGTTTGCTGATCTGTGAAAAATTTCCGAGACTTCTTTTCTATGGACATTGCATTATAAAAGTTATGATTAATGAGACACAGAAGGTTCATTCAAGTCACATCTGGAATGGTAAATGTTTCAACATCTATTCATCAGACTAATGCAAAAGGTCAGTGGGCATAAAAATGGAAATAAAAGTCATCCTATCCTATTAGCAAACACATAAACACTTGTCCTATAAGTACATAAAAAAGACTGTCAAAAGAAATCCATTGTCCAGGGTCATGAGTACCCAACTTACTGCTGTCAATAGATACTCATAATGACTACACAATTACTCACCACATGTCCCCAGGGGTCCTCACCTACCGTCATGTTATTTCAGCTTGGAGGTAGTCGCACTGAATAGCTATTAAATATCAAGTTGCTTGAGTTAATAAGCTGTTTCCATATACGTCTTCTGGGGTTTCACATTCTGGTGCCCTCAACCGTACCTAGTAGTATGTGGCGGCAAGTTACACTTTCCAAATATCTTATAAGATGGCAACTCTGAAAATCAAACACTATTAATCTCCATTCGTATACAAATCCTTCGCCTACAAGTCACCAAGTCACTTCATCAACATCGCAGTACATTTGAAAAATCTCACTAAATCATGCTCACCTAAGGGGAATAAGAACATTACAACTGTAATTTATCATCAAGAATTACCTTACTTCCAATGACTCGCCACGTCAATACGCCCGATACCTTTTTAGTCATCAAAAAACAAAAGCCATCTTACTGTAATAGGAAACGCTTCATCTGAGCCTCATAATCATTCATACGTTAAGAAGCTGCACAACACTACTCTTTTCTGCTCAGAAGAAGAAATAACTACACATATATTGGGGGACCCTTTACAATTCACAGAAAATATACACTGTAATTTTAATCACACCAGAGTGAATCAAAACATTGGAAAATATGCACTGTAATTTTACTCACGAAAGAATGAATGCGAGAAAAACATATGGGCAATACGTCATTCCGACCTCCGAGGCGCAAGATCGTCTGCTTCTTATTCAATATAAGGTTTTGCGTTGGAGATATGGTGCAGGCCCTTCGACTTTCGAGAGCGGAGTGTTTCTACTTCAAGCGCATTCGGATGTGGAATCCGCTTGATTCTGTATGGCCCGTTGAATAAGAAGAAGAACTTCTTTGACAACCCAGCCCGTTTATTAGAGAGCTTGTGCGAGCGTACAAGTACTTTCTGGCCTACGTGAAATGTTATGTTCCGCACCTTCTTTTTGTAGGCTCTTATCCGAGCCTCGGCGGCACTCTTTATATTTTTCAGGGCAAGCTCCACAATTGCAGATCTTCGTAACCTGGGTTCTGCTGGCCAGGGAACCACCTCTTTTATTTTACTCGGAGGCTCCTTGTTTTTCAAGACCAGAATCGGTGGCAACATCGTCGAGGCATTTGGCAACTCATTTAATATGTTCTGGAAACCGGCTAGTTTCGTGTCCCACGTCCGGTGGTCACGGTGGCAGTATAACCTACACAATTTTCCAATCTCCTTCATCCACCTTTCACAAGGATTTGCTGAAGGGCAGAAAAGGGAGATAAAGATCGGTTTCACTCGCTTTCTCCGAAGCATATGCTCCCAGTGACGTGACCTGAATTGTGGCCCGTTGTCCGAAATCACACACTTCACAGTGCCAACCTCACGTAAGAAGTGATTTGCGAACGCGGCAGCTACTGCCTTTCCGGTGGCCCTACGCAGCGGGGTGAGGCAGACGAATTTTGACGTCAATTCTACTGCCACAAAAATGTACGCAAATCCGTTCCTAGAACGCACTAGCGGACCGAATAGATCTACTGCTGCGAGATCCCTGAGTTTATTGGGAACGATCGGGTGTATTGGTGCGGCAAACGACACAGTGGGCGACTTGGCTTGCTGACAGGGCTTGCATACCCTAATTACTTTACGTATACGCCGAAGCATATTATTAAAGTAACAGGTTTCCCGCAGCTTCTCCAAGCATTTCCTCGCACCAAAGTGACCGTAGCTCAAATGCACGTACCACACGAGCTTGTTCACGATTTCTTCCGGAATCGCTAACAGCCACCTGGAGTCATCCAAAGCTCGCCTCTTAAATAGGATGCCATTCCAGATAATATAATACTGCCTGATGGCCGCGTGGGATTCATCATGCCATTTCTCTTTGATGTCACGCAAGACTTCGTCCTTGTCTTGTTCCGCCCCGATATTGCCTAGTGACGTAGTGACATAATTCTCGAATGCCACATTTTGAAGGTAAAACACACTGAAATTGTTTTCATCAATAGCGTTATCCTCAGCATGGGTGACCCCGATAGGCATCCGAGATAGAGCATCAGCAATGATGTTCTTGTGCCCCGGAATGTACTCTATCGTGAAGTGGTATTCCTGGAGGAGCACCGTCCACCGTCCGAGTCTACCGTGATTGATTTTGGCGCTCATTAGGAATTGTAGTGTTCGGTGGTCGCTGTACACCCTGGTCGTGCGCCCGAACAAATAGTAACGGAATTTCTTGAACGCCCAGACAATCGCCAGGGCTTCAAGCTCCGTGACAGAGTAGTTCCGTTCACTCCGCGAGAACACACGGCTGGCGAACGAGATAGTTTTCCAGGTGGACGGGTCCTTTCCACCATCCGTCTGGAACAACACCGCTCCCAGCCCCGTCAGTGAACTATCTGTCATCAGGCAAAACTCCTGATTCAAATCCGGATGGGCGAGCAATGGAGCGTTAACCAATGCATTCTTTAATTCGTCAAATTCGCTCTGTGCTTGTTCGTCCCACATCCAAACGGTGTTCTTACCCGTCAGTGCACATAAACGAGGGGTGGACAAAACATTGAGATTTATAAATCTCTTGTAGAAATTGCAAAGCCCCAAATAAGCCCTGAGCTGACGCTTTGACGTGGGCGTTGCGCACTCCGCAATCGCTGAAATTTTTTCGGGATCCGGATGAATTCCATCCGCCGACACAATATGACCCAGAAACTTTATGCTTTCGCGCCCGAACTGGGATTTGTCCAGATTCACGGTCACCCCCGCTTTCTCGAATACTTCGAGCAATCGATTTAGAACCCGGTTGTGTTCCTCCCATGACTTCTCTGCAATTAGAATGTCGTCCACATACACAGTTACGCGCGCTCTTAGGTCGTCAGGTAGTATGCTATTCAGGCCTCTTATGAAGGCGGCTGAAGAGATATTCAATCCGAAAGGGAGGCGTTTAAACTGGTAGCAGCTCCCATAGCAGAGGAAGGCAGTGTATTGCCTGCAAGACGAATCGAGCATAATTTGCCAATAGCTGTTTCGGAGGTCAACGGATGACAAAACTTTCACGCCATGAAACCTTTGCAGCAGTTCCTCCAATCCTTCTGGCCTATCTGTCTCAGACATGATTACCGTATTTATTTGCCACGAGTCCAACACCAAACGCACGGACTTGTCCCGCTTTGGCACAACGAGTAATGGCGAGTTATATGAACTCCTAGCTCGCTCTATTATACCCTGCTCCAGCATCCTACTTATCTCGGCTTCCACACTTCTCTTGTGCACCAGTGGGATGGGGTAGGGCTTAACAAAGAAAGGAAGATGCTCGCGCACCGTAAAGCGGTACAGAAATCCATCAATTGCCCCCGGTGAATCCGAAAATACTCGGGAATGGCTTCTCAGAACGCGACACAGTTCCATACGATTCGCTTCCGAGGCTCCCGCACCAGCAATACACCTTTTCACAGCGCTCGTGAAAACATCGTTCCTACCATACTCATTAGGTTGTGAATCTAGGTCACTAATCAGATTGACCAAAACCTCCTGCCCAGGTTGCGACTCAGTCCTAACGTGAAATTTCAGACAGCTCACCTCAGACTCCTTGCGCAAAACACATTCCTCGAAAATTAGACTGACAGGGTTGCTCCCGGCAACGATAGTCATAACACCGCCAGCCACGTCGATTACGGCGCGGTGGGCATGCATGAAGTCAGTCCCCAATATCATCGCCACGCTCATCAGCGGCATCACAAAAAAATTGAATTCAAACTCATGTCCTTAACAGACGAAGTTTACTCGAGTCTGAACTTTAATTTTAACACTTTTTCCATATATCGCGCCCCTGACTGTGGTTCCTCTCACCTGGAAAGTTGGCCAACTCCCCGTTTCTTCAGACTTCCGAAACGCCGCCTCACTAATCAGCGAAAAGGGGCTGCCTGTATCGAGTACACATCTAAGACTGACTCCCCGAATGTAAACAGACACGACTGGGTTTACCGCGGGCACACCAATACTGTGGTCCTCCCTCAACAAATCTTCCCTAATATCGTCTTCTTCTATCAAATGCACATCAATAGCACTGGTACTCATTAAGCTGACGCCAACCGAGTCAGCCGCTAGTCATTGATCCCTTTGATTAGGGTCATGTGGCGGATTGTGACGCGGGTTTGCGGGACGAATTTCAACACCCACTGGCGGACCACCCGTACTGTTTACGGCACCCCTGTTGTTGCTTGTTCGATAATTATTCTGTGGTCGATCACGACTACCATTCCTAGGTCCACTATAATTGCGCCTAAATCTCTGCTCATTACCGTATCTTCTAAACTCCCCGGGGTGTCTCTGATTTACTCTCGGCGAATGATGACCATTGGCATCGTTTGTTCTGCCCGCGTTCCGTGAGGAGTCGCGACGCTGCCAACGCTCGCGCTCTCTGTAACTCACAGGCGACCCGTTACGTCTGGAGTGCCACCTGTCTCTAAGGCTGCGGCTTCGCTCGCGCGGCCGCTGCTCGTAGGCGCTCTGACCGTAATTCTGCGTGGTGCCATTCGCATCGCATTCAAGCTCTAAAAGGAAATTGCGAAACCCCTCTACGTCATCCTTACATCGCCCTGCAAGGATAACGTGCCGCAACTGCATTGGAAACTTTCCCAGGCAAATACGAATAATTTCCGCAGGTGCATAAGGATCGTCAAGATGTTCATTCGCCAGCAGCATGTGCTCGAACATCTGCACAGGGCTGGAGAATTTTGACCTGTTTAACTCTGGTAGCATAATGAGTCCGTGTTTTACACGACTTTGCGCTGCCACTGACCAATAGATCGACAGGAAGTGTTGTCGAAACTCCCCAACAGTGTAGCAATTGCGTGCAATTGACCTCATCCGCGCCGCTGGCTCACCTTCGAGGTAGCCGCACATATACTCCATTTTGTGCGCACTGGGCCACGTAGGAGGAAGGGAGAACTCGAACTGCTGTAACCAGGCCCACGGGTGAATCCCCGTAGCCGAGTTACGGAAGACTTCAAACTTCCTCACCGTCAGAAAATGTTTAAAGTCAAATTCGTGAGTTTCCCTTGGCGAACGTTCCTGAGGGGATACGCGCCGTTCCCACCTGGTACGAGATCCGTGATCATGACGACGATCAAATTCGCCATCGTTCCCGGAATCATCGTCGGAATAATGGCCCTTTCGTTCATTTCTTTCAACTTCATGGGCCTTTAACCCTTTTAGGTGAAGTTCTAAATGGGCCATGCGCTCACATATTCCCTCGGTAACCCCTCTTTGTTGTATTTTTATTTCACACTGTCCACGCGGACATTTCGTTATCGACTGTATTTCGTCTGCATCCGCTGATGACGAGGTAATCGTTTCCCTATTATTGTCAGACTTACGCACCACTGCGTCTGAGATCCTGGCTATTTCTTCTCGCATCTCTCGGTGGGCCGTGTCTTGTTTTGTTTGCGTAAGCCCTTGCTCTCGCTCGAGAGCTATTATCGCCTGGCTGAGGGTTTCTACCTGCGCGCTAAGGTGGACCGGGTACTTAGCCGCAGTGTCCTCTATTCGGGACACAAGAGCCGCGTGGTCACTCTGGCATTGTTCTGCTAACGCACGGAGATCCCTGGCGGAATTGTGTCCTACTCGGGACTCAAGAGTCGCTTGTTCACTCTGGCATTGTTCTGCTAGCATACGTATATTCCCAGCGAACCTTTCTTCTTGCTCCATCACCTGCTTACTAATGACTTGTTGTCCCTCTTCTAAGGCGGAGATGCGTTGGTCAATGATAGCCAGTTTCTCCCCAATACCATGTACTATTTCACTAGTCAATCTTTTATTTGCTTCTTCGATATGCCTCCTATTTTCTTCTGCTTGTTTTTTATTCACTTCCTCGGTATGTCTCCTATTTTCTTCCGCTTGTTTTTTATTCACTTCCTCGATATGTCTCCTATTACTGTCTAGTAACTGTCGTAGCATAGTCTGTCATGAATTTGCATCTATCGAATAATTCGAAATCACTACAGCGGGCTCAGGATGGACAACACTTGTACTTGCGTTTTCCGCGTTTCGTTCATGGTCGGACTCGACGTTTTGACCTCGTCCTTGTTCAGGGTTATTGTCTGGCAGGTTTTTCCGATCGCAGCTCCCTGAACAGCTACGCGTCTCCATCATAAGGATAGTTACTCCGTGCTATAAAATACAACAAGAATAATGCCAAAGTCTCCTAATGGACTCACAGTCCCCACAAAGCACCCAAGATTTACTATATGACACCGATACACGCCACAGGACAAGAATCAACCCACACTTGTAACACAATTGAATACTAAATCACAATGTCTATACAGTAATACATATACAAGATAAAACATGTAAGAAAATGCACACCTATATCATAAATTCACGTAAATTCTGTATCACAGAAAGACAATATACCAATTAGCACATCCAACCGAAAATAACTAATCCTCACTGCGCATCAGAAGATCTCTGGTTTACCGAAATCCGTGAGCAGGATAAGCCATGTGTAACTAACCTGTTACTATGGGTTATTCCTTATTATTGGGAATGGAAATACTTATTGCTTATGAAATTAACTTAAGAAGTTTAGGGTTGCCACCGACTCTAACCATAAAACTAATCGAAGGTTTGGTCGAGTCGGAAAATAAATTAATTTGATCACAGACCAAAGACTCACAAAAATGCATACGTTGTGAGGTCGCTCACAGTGGATACGATGTAATTAATAGTATTGCCTGTGCACTGTTCACGACAATCAAACATTTAAAATAAAATAGAAAATGCATGAACACTGCATAAGATCAGCTCCCAGCAACACACCTGAAAATATGACTTAATCTAAAGCATTTGTTATAAAATACAAGAGGAGACTAATCACTGGACCTGTGCATAAGGAAACGCATTGGATGTGCTAACGGGAAAGCTACGAGGTGAGTGGCTTAGGTGCAAAAACGTAATCTCGGAACACAAGAGAAAATTGTAGATAAAATCATTTATTCCTAAGATAAGGATGTGAGGCATGTACACGATTGCTGATAACACATGGTTTGTGGAGACACAATTTCTGGGTATAGTGCCAAATTCCAACAATATCACATCACACAATCATGTTAACATTATCTAAAACAAACATGCTATCGGACAGTTAGTGATGCCGGTAGCCCAACAACTATAAAGTTCTACCACGTGGTTGGCTTCCCACAGACAAAAGACACATAAAGTAAGAAAAATTTACGATAAGGCAAAGCTCTAAATATTTAGAAAGGTGAAAGCTTATGCAGGCATAGCTGAAGGCAAACAAACATTCACACAGAAGCGAGTGCTCACTTCTTATCGACACCTTTGTGTGGCGCTCTTCCGGCAGATCCAAGTCTGCTACAGAAATTTGCTAAAAGAAAAATCTGCCAAAGTTTTGCATTCCTTGCTGCGACAAGGCAAAGCAATCTTCCAGATTTTAAAAAGCGAGACCAAAAGCTAACAGCTCTCCCCTCGCCAAGTAACAACACGCGACGCGGTCAGTCTAACTCACCCTTCTTCGACTGGAGCACAGCTGTCGACGCTTCCCGTACCGGCGGCAGACTGCCCCCTTTTTCCTCTCCAGCCTCCTCCACGCTCCGCGTGGACCGGAAAGCCCAAAGATGCCATTTCCGCCACCAACCTAACGCAGGTGGATTTCTCACAAGTAGTGCAAACCTCTTTGCCTACTTGACCACTACGAGAGTTGGCTATTCTGTACCAGTGCTGCTGAATCTCTACGACTATCGCAGACTTTCTGCAGCAGACTACGCCACCGTCTAGCAACGTCACACACAACCACATTCATTCAATCACGCCACTATGAGAGTAAAGAGAAAAGAGAAACAAGGAAAAGAAAGAGAAATACTTGTGAAATTGGGCTACCGGACTAATGAAAGGTGGCTACACGATCCTTTCAATATCATTTTCTTAAGAATATGAGGCCTCAATGATCGTAACCTCCCAGATAAACAGAAAAAAGTGCCCTATGTTATTGTTGGAAATGGCGCATTTCACCTCAACAATCATCATGAAGCCGTTTTGTGGACAACAACCTCGGAGCTCAATGAAAAGAATTTGTATCTGCAGACTTTCAAGAGCATGGCGTATTTTTAAAAATGCGTTCAGTATAGTTTCTTCCATATTCTGCCTATTGTATATACCTCCATAATTTCTTGCAAAAACGTTATGCTTCCAGACAAATTCATACTCTTGTAGGAGAAGTGGATCATGAGGAGAATCAATACTTAATGCCAGTAAGTTGGAGGAGTGCGATCACTCCTACTACAACATTTACACAATTATTAAACATTTCGTAATGTTCAGAGCAGATTTTCCAAGACATTTGAGATGAATTCGCTGCTTATTTCATGTCTGGAGATGGGAGATTGCCATGTCAAGATGATTATCAATAACTTTTTACAGAATTTCTTTTTCTTTTCAGCTACTAGCTACCTGTGTATTAGTGACTACCCGATTCCACACATTTCAATTACCCATCTGTGTGATGTTCTACCTTCTTAACTCCTATCTTTTATTGTTATTATTTCTTTAATAAAGAAATAAATGGAAGATAGAAGTAAAATACACACACACACATACATCTTGTGTTACATCAATAAATCTAATGCATTATTATTTATTTATAATTTACTTTTCTGCCAACTTTTCGTGGCAATTAAAGGGGTTCAGTGCCCTTTATGTCAAAAAATTTATTTCTGTTTTTAGTATTTTTAAAAATCTGATATGTTCAGAGCTCATTTTGCCACAAACCCTATATTTTTATCACAATTAAACCTTTTTTAATTTTTAAATTATAAACCCATAACAAGTATTAGATTCCTAATAGTAATGGCAATTAAGCTAAAATAAAAATAAAAATATTTTAATATAAGATATGAGCAGGGAATAACACCAAAAAATTAAAAATAACTAAAGAACACATACTGAAATATAACCTGAGAGCCGAAACGTTAAGCAGGTGAAGACAGAAACCAATAGGTACCCAACCCTATTAAGTTTGTTAATAGGTCGTTTTTTTTACTTCTGTAGTGATCGTCTTCTGTGGCAGATATTTGCAGTGTAAAAATTCAAATACTTTGAAATTGAACAACTTTGAAGTGTTGACTTCCTCAGCTCAGAGCCAGACTTCTCAGGCTCATTTTTCTTCTGACAGACTTTCCTATAAGTGGCTAATAAGCTTTTTTTAAAATTATAATACATCCACATAGAGTTCAGTCACTTTTTGGATTTTATTTTATAATGTGAGTTTGTAGCATCACACAACACACAATGTTGTTCATAAATGTTTATCAATTTAGTAGTAAAATCGTGAGCACACTCCATTTCAAAAGAAAAACCGATGTCCACAACACAGAAAAAGAAACGTAACAAGGCCAAACTGGACAAGTGGAAAAAGCCAAATGATCAAGGCTTGTCATCGCCCACACCACTTGTGCAGCTTGCCGCGCATCCCTTTGATATACTTACAACAGAAGGCGCCTGACAAGCCATAGACTTACATGGCTCATAGGCATGTCTTGTGGAGAGTCCTTGGAGACTAACTCTGTCCACATCATACAAAAGGCTCACAAGTCTCACAAGCACAGGAGTCACAATAGTAGTGCCATGCATCTTTAAACAGATGGCTGAAAGATGGTTGTGGGTGAGCACCACGTATTATTCGCTTTCCAAGTTTTTGAGCAATGAAGACTTCCTTTCTTAAAGATGAGTTACCCCAGAACATTATTCCATATGATATTAATGAATGAAAATATACAAAAATGTCAACTTGCAACGATTCTAAGCGAAAATGTGACTAAACTAGGTTGTTTTAAGAGTTCCAAAATGTGGTTTTTCCAGTTCAAATTCTCATCAACATGGACTCTTAAGCATTTTGAAGTTTACACTTTATTTATTATTTCCTCGCAATGTGTAACACCTATCGCTGGTGTAGTACCTCTAGAAGTGCAGAACAGAATATGTTGTGTCTTTTTAAAATTGAAGGTAAGACCATTCACAGAAAATGATTCAATGATACTTTAAAGAACTTTGTTTGCCATTTCTTTTGGTAAGTAGTAGTAGTTGTAGTACATCTATTCATCTGTAAATCTTTTTTACAAGGATATAGGACAAGTCAAAGTATTTACAAGTTTAGATCAATTTAAAGCAAGCTAATTCGTATACACATACATTAACAGACTTCTAGTTAGTGACAATCATTAGATTTACTCCTGGTATACAATATTTTTTACAAATAACTTATTAAATAATGTAATGCCACACTGTTCACTCATACCTCACTATCAGTCACTGCGCACACTATACACACGTTGTTGCATAACACTTCACTCACTACACACACAAAGACACACACACACACACACACACACACACACACACACACACACACACACACACACACACACACACACACACACACACACACATTGGTGATATCTGGGCCATTTTCTGTACCACAACTTCCCATTTGCTATCCTGAAACTGAGTCAGCATTCCTCTATAATGAGTTAGATGTTGAGCTCAGAAAGAGGAGGAGGTGTTAGTATTGTGCTATATATAGCTTGGGGGTAAGTATTTCCAGAATGGAAATAAGAAGGAAAAAACATAATGTGAAGGTGTTATGTTGAATGTTGGATCTTTTATAATCATTATAACTATTATTTATTTGCATAACTTTTTTTACCGAGCTCCTTCTCTGTTTTATCTAAGTAATCCTTCAGTGTGTAAAGCGCATTGCATAACAGATACTTGTAGCTACCTTTTTAAATAAGTGTATTTTTGCAATTTCTTTAATCTCTTTTCGTAATTTATTGCACAGTTTTATTCCTTGGTAGAAAATGTTGGTTTGAGGTTTTTGTTTATTTTTTCTTAGTAAATGTAAGTTGAGTCTAGCTCTTGTTGCATGGTCATGGACAGAACGGTTTGTGCAGTAATTACCAATGTTAATTTTAATGTGTACAACTGACTGGTAAATGTATTCACATGGAGCAGTTAAAATCCCCAGTATTTTGAACAGATCTTTACAATGAGCTCAACTAATACTCTAGGTTATTATTCTTGTGTCTCTTTTCTGGAGTTTGAAAATTGTGTTCATATTTTGTGCGTTTGTTCCCCAAAATAGAATGCCATAGCTAAGATCTGAGTGTACATATGAATAATATGTAACTAAAAGACACTGCATGTTACACACTGATGATAGGATTCTAAGGGCATAACAAGCTGATGACATGTTTGCAAGTACCTTTGTGTGTTCACACCACTTCAACTGAGAATCAATATTCATTCCTAGAAATTTTGCATTTGTTACACTGTCTATAAAGGTGCTATCTACATTTAATTTAACATTGTCATTTTTCCTCTTCAAACTGAAACTCATAGCATTAGTTTTCTTTATGTTCAATGTCACTTTATTGCTAATTGACCAATAATAAACTTCTCTGAGAGTTTCATTTGCTTTCTCTGCAAGGAGTCCTCTTGTTTTCTCAGCGAGTATAATATTGCTGTCATCAGCGAAGAGAATTTTTTCACTATGAGTAACACTGCTGGGAAAGTCATTGATGCATATGAGGAATAGTACTGGTCGTAATATGCTACCTTGCAGAACATCTATATTAATGTATTTTGAATCTGATAAGTGTTTTACTAAATGTTTAGATCTATTTGAAGTATATGTTATCTCTACTCTTTGTACCCTATCTGCTACATGATCGAAATCAGTCATTAGCTACCCCTCTTATTCCTAATGCTTCTAATTTATTTTACAGAATCTTGTGGTCGACTCTATCAAACTCCTTAGAAAAATACAAAAATATGCCTGTGACACACTCATCTTTATCAAGAGCATCATGTACAACTTCTGTGAATTCTACTATGGCTGACTACATATTTTTGGCACTTTGGAAACCACACTTTTATTCACTTAAAAGATGGTATTTATTCAAGTAATTCAATAATCTGTCTTTCATAATTGCTTCTGTTATTTTTGAGAATGGTGACAGCAGGGATTGGGGCAATAATTTTCTATGTCTTCTCTATTAACTTTCTTAAGCAAAGGTACAACTCTTCCCTGTTTCACCTGCTCTGGAAATGTCCCTGATGTGAAGAATTCATTTATTATATTTGTTAAGGGGCCTTGTATAATCCCTCTGCACTGTTTCAGTACACGCATTGGTACTTTTTTTTATTGATTTCTGATAGATGTCGTTTGTAGATTTGTAGTTTAGGGAATGATTCGATGCCTGATTTTACTTTTGTTATTTGACAGAGATCGTCTGACAGTCTGAGATCTTTTACAGCTACATCACATTTTTCCCTGTCCATATTTGTGGCCACATGGTCAATTACTGATGACGTCATTGTAGTAACCCTTGTTGCACTGTTGACCAATAGGGACATGCCAAAACTTTGAAGGATATTTATGAAGATGCTGCTGGATTCATTTATGATATTAGTGTTGATGTTAATGTCCCTATAAAGAATTATTTTGACCTTTGTACTTGAGACGTTATCTAGAACTTCTGTAAATTTATTGAAAAAAGTATCCACACTACCACTGGGAGACCTACACACAAAAAAATGATTCATTTCTTGATGATATCAAGCCCTGGTAATTCAACAGCCTATATTTCAAAAGTGTTTGTCTTCACTTACTGTACTGAGGTCATTTCTTGATTTGAATTGCGTTCCTTTTCTGATATAAATCCACCTCTTGAAGCAGTTCTGCAGAACGAGTTTGCCCTTTCATACAATGATAATACTATGTGTTGGATTTCTGTGTCTCTACACCAGTGCTTAATAATACAAACTACTGTGCAGTTCAAAGATTGGAGCTCAACTTCTAATAGTTGTATTTTAGTTTTTATTGATTACGTGTTTTGATAGAGGATTGCTAAGTCTGTGTAATGTCTGATGTTACTCTTTCCAGTGGTTTGTTTTTATTTGTGAAATCTGGTATGTGTGATATTTGAAATCTGTCTCGTGAGCGATTGTTTCAGTATTTTTTTAAACTGCTGGAGACGCTCTTTAGGCAGGGGAACCTGTTGTCTGGATTTATCCTAAGAAAGACCTACTTTTCTTACCCATGACAACAGGTATTCGACCATGTGTGGCCCGAGTTAAGCCCCGTATACTTTCATGAATCAGCTGAACCAATCTTCCCTTCCCAGTACTGTTTAGCTGTAGGCCATGCCTAGTGAAACCCCATCTGTTGATAGTCCTGATGGGTACCAGAGAAGCATGAGCCAAGTTGGCTGTCCTCAGAGCCATCCCTAACCCCACATTGATTCACCTCGCAGCTCCATCAAGGTGTGGTCGATCATGATGCCAGAACAGCTCAACAAAGTATACGTTGGTGCCATGAATCAGGGAAGTTATCTTGTCCGGGCCACCACTTACGTCATATGCCCCATCCCTGTCCAAACTGATTCCTGCCGCACCAACTATCACTACATGTTCCTCTTTTGTAAAGTCCATACATAAAGACCCTAGGTCCTCTATCACATGACTTAGCCATGCATTTGGGTTGAAGATGCTGGTGGCTTGGTGCACTGCCCCTAAAATTTCCTGCAACTGAGACCCTACACCTCGCCCATGGCTAGTGCCTAGTAGCAGCACTTTCTTCTTCCAAACACTTCATACATTCCTAGGCTTCTTGGCTTCGGTTGAAGTGTGCTGCACATTTCCTGCTCCTTGTTCTACCTGAGGCTCTTCTCCACTTAACTCTGGCAGTGGTAGATACCTATCTTTGGTATTGATGATAAAACTGTTAGACAGCATCCACTTTCTTCCTATCCTCCTACCAGCTGCCAGTTCCCAACCATCCTACCCCCCACCTCCCATCTTCCTTGATCCTTATCAATTCCTTCCTTGCTTCCTCCAACTGTGCCTGAAGGGCACAGATTTTCCATTCCTGTTCCCCAATCAAAATGTTCCTACTGCAAACTCTGCAGTTCCAGGAGAGAGCCTCTTCTGTTCTCCCAACATTCTCCCCACTTCATCCCCCCCCCCCCATGTGAAAATATTTCCTACAAGATTGGTTGGTTATACCATCACTCCCATCAAACTTTACTTTATCTAGGAGAATACTGTGATTTGCCTGGTGACATGCCTTAGACAGTTTGCCGAATATCCCAGCTGACGCTATTTTATTATTTAATGCTTGTGAAATCAAGTGAGTGAATATGTAAACGGCATTCTCAGTGAAGCAACTCTTCTGAAATCCAGACTGTGATTTTCTGAGGATATTATTGCTGCTTAGGCGAGAAACTATTCTACAGTACTTCACCATATAAAAAAAATTTGGAAAATGATATCAACACTGAAACAGGTCGGTAGTCACTGTTACCTTTCTTAAAGAGAGGTTTGACAGCAGCATACTTCAGTCTCTCTGTAAAAGTGACTTGAGTCACTGATCCATTACATATTTCAGTTCAGACAGGGCTTATTATATAGGAACAAATACGTAGTATCCTACTAAAAAACCATCAACCAATGAACTTTTATGTTTGAGGGAATGTATAGTTTTCTTAATTTCAGAAGGAGAGTTAATTTTTCACCGCACTGCTGTGATTTTCCTCTTGAACTCATTGTCCCTACACTTTCTACAATATTTAAGAAATGATTATGAAATAGATTTGCTACCAATGACTCATAATTTATATCCCTTTTATGCAGTTCAGTAGCGATGTTATCCTGTTCTGTAGTTGGTTGTCATGTCTCTTCCTTCACTGCATTCCATATAGCCTTAAGTCTGTTGTCAAGATTACTGATTTCTAATGTTATGTGCTTGTTCCTTGAATTTGTAATAACCTTTCTTAGTAATTTTGAGTAGATTTTTAGTTTGCAACTATTGCAGAATCTCTACTCATTCTTGGTAACAGAGACATTTCTCTTTTCCTTTCACAAGATACTTTTTCACTCTAGTGATCCATGCTTTTTTTACCTGTGTGTTTTATGTACTTTCTGATTAGCTTATGCAGAAACGTATTTCCAAATACTGATAAGAATTTATCAGTGAATAGTTTAAATTTTATTTTGGCATTTGGTTCTTTATAAAGTTCATCCCAGGTTGTTTCTTGTAAGCTACTCTCAATTTACCATAGAATATATCAAATTTTGTGTTAGTATTTTGTTCCATATAAATTTCATCCTAGATAATATGTTGCAAATTTTTCTTAAAAACATTTGTCCTGGAGTCATTAATTATTCTAAATTATTTCCACTGTGGAATATCCATACTGTGCATTGTGATCAGAGAGAGCATTTGCATCTGAGTAAACAGTTATTTTTCTTGCTTTGAGCTTCACAAGAGAAAACATTACCAGGTAGAGTCCCATGTTGGAAAGTTAATTACTGAAATCAAACTGTAGGATCCAAATGAGGTTTGGCCGGCCGCGGTGGTCTAGCGGTTCTAGGCGCGCAGTCCGGAACTGCGTGACTTCTACGGTCGCAGGTTCGAATCCTGCCTCGGGCATGGATGTGTGTGATGTCCTTAGGTTAGTTAGGTTTAAGTAGTTCTAAGTTCTTGGGGACTGATGCCCCCAGTTGTTAAGTCCCATAGTGCTCAGAGCCATTTTTTTCCAAATGAGGTTTCCAGATTTCTTTTCCTATCATAGTCTTTTAGAAAATCTACACTGAAGTCACCACAGACTATTAACTACTTCCTGCTGTTTGACAGATAGTACGTTAAGAAATCCAGATTTCTCATAAACAGGTCAGAATATCCTTTGAGGATCTATATATAGTTACAATTAAAAATTAACTACTTGTCAGTATTAATTCACAAGCACATAATTTTATGCCCTGATCACTACAAAATCTGCTTGTCTCAGTGGCTTACTTGTGTTCTGTCTTAATATATGTAACAACTCCTTTTTCCATATTCGTTCTGCTTGAGTAAGTTGCTGGTGTGTAATCTTTTATGTGTTCTAATATCATAACCTGAATGACAACACCAATGTCGATATGGATATTCCCAGTGCACGCTGTATTGAAAACAATGCAACAACATTTTTGACAGGAGTTTATGGAAACAGCAGCATGCAAAGCCACAGTCGTTATCAGCCATCGTATCATTTGCTGTAACATCACTTTTGTTGCATGTGTAAACACATCGGTAGGGAGTACATTACTGGATTTATTGAAATTTATAGGAGTCCATATGTTTGTGGAAAGTTAAGCTAAAGGATTCCAGCAATTATTGTAAGAATGCAGCTGCTTATAATTTTTAATAGAGAAAACAAGGTCAGTTGACACTATGAGAGAACGGGGAAATACTTCTGCAAGAGCATTTTGAGCAAACTTTACCATGTGACTCATGACCAACATACAATAAACATTATATTTTGTGACAGGCTGAGGAAAATTACTTTTAAAAGTACCTTTAGAAAAGCTTAGAACACAGTTCAATAAATGTAAAAAGTTTACATTTACCCTACAGCCTTCACGAGTAATAAACTAGATTTTAATACTAGAGAGGTATATCTTCTCTAGAACGGTTTTTTTCGGGAATGGTAGGTTTTTGTTTCAGTACAGTTTATAAAGAAAAATGCAACAGGGGATGTAAAAGAGACAAGCATGAAAATCAGTGTCTCAGATGCTTCTACGATATCTCTTGAATGAGGCATTTCCCCATTAATGACTACAAAGTCTGTGTTGTTCTTGGTTCCATTGGCCATTCTACCTGCTTTCTAATTGCCATGCTGTCTGCAATTAAGCAAGTACCTTGGAATATGTCACTAATGACAGGTTTCAGATCAATGTGCACATGGGTTTTTATTAGGCTAGGCAGTAGTGCGAGGTGTCCTGATGAACACTTAGCAGTCGACGTGCAGGCAGGGAAATCCGGATGCGATCAGGGTAAAGACACTTCAGCTATCAAGATATTAGCAGTAAATTTTCAGAGTGTTCGGAATAATGTTCCTGAATTTACTGCCCTCCAGGAAGTGTGTGGCGCGCAAATTATTCTCAGGACTGAGACCTGGCTGAACCTTGAGATAGGAAGTTCTGAAATGTTTACTGAGGGTTGGAACGTGTATTGGAAAGACAGATTAGACACCGTAGGAGGTGGTGTCTTCATTGCAGTTGACAAAAATATTGTGTCTACTGATGTCGAAGTAGAGTGTGATTGTAAAGTTATCTGGACACGTTTAACAGGGCTAGGGGAAATAAAGTCAGTTGTGGGGTGTTATTACCAGCCACCAAGTTCCACCGTGACAGTTCTACAATCATTCAAAGGAAGTCTACATTCTGTATCGCAGAAGTACCCGGATCATGCTATATTAGTCGGAGGTGACTTCAACCTACCTAGTATAGATTGGGATGTCTATGGATTCATTACAGGTGGTACAGACAAGCCGTCGTGTGAATTACTTTTGAACACATTATCCAAAAACTGTCTTGAGCAGCTAAATCGACAGCCAACGCATAATGGAAATATTTTAGATCTGGTAGCCACAAACAGACCAGACCTCATCGACGGTGTCAGTGTTGAGACAGGGATTAGTGATAATGATGTTTTCATTAGGACTATGGTTACGAAAGTTAAAAAGTCGGTCAAGAAGGCTAGGAGAGTATTCTTACTAGAAAGAGCAGATAAGCAGTTGTTAGCATCCCACTTAGTAAATGAATCAACTTCATTTACTCCCAGTACGATGGACGTGGAAGAATTATGGGAAAATTTCAAACACACTGTAAATCACGCATTGGACAAGTATGGGCCGAAAAAGTGGGTTATGGCCAGAAAAGACCCACCGTGGTTTAACAGCGCAATTCGGAGAATGCTCAGGAAGCAAAGACAGTTGCACTCGCGGTACAAGAAAGATCGGGAGAATGAGGACAGGCAAAAGTTAGTAGAGATTCGTGCTGCTGTAAAAAGAGCGATGCACGAAGCATTCAACCACTACCACCGTCACACCTTAGCAAAAGATCTTGCTGAAAACCCAAGGAAATTCTGGTCTTACGTAAAATCGGTAAGTGGGTTGAAGGCTTCCATCCAGTCAGTCAGTGATCAGTCTGGCCTGGCAATGGAAGTCAGCAAAACGAAAGCTGACATTTTAAATTTAGCATCTGAGAAATCTTTCATGCAGGAGGATCGTACAAACATACTGCCGTTTGAGTCTCGTACAGATTCCCGTATGGAGGACATAGTGATAGACTTCCCCGGGGTTGTGAAGCAGCTGAATGGGTTGAAAATAAATAAATCGCCATGTCCTGATGGGATTCCAGTTCGGTTTTACAGAGAGTACTCTACTGCATTGGCTCCTTTATTAGCTTGCATTTATCGCGAATCTCTTGCCCAACGTAAAGTCCCGAGCGACTGGAAAAAAGCGCAGGTGACGCCTGTATATAAGAAGGGTAGAAGGACGGATCCTCAAAATTACAGAGCAATATCCTTAACATCGGTTTTTTGCAGGATTCTCGAATATATTCTCAGTTCGAATATAGTGAATTACCTTGAGACAGAGAAGTTGCTGTCCATGCATCAGCACGGCTTTAGAAAGCATCGCTCCTGCGAAACGCAACTCACCCTTTTTTCACAAGATATATTGTGAATCAAGGATGAATGGTATTAGACGGATGCCATATTCTTTGACTTCCGGAAAGCGTTTGACTCGGTGCCCCACTGCAGACTCCTAACTAAGGTTTGGGCATATGGGATTGGTTCCCAAGCATGTGAGTGGCTGGAAGAATTCTTAAGTAATAGAACCCAGTGCGTTGTCATCGATGGTGAGTGTTCATCGGAGGTGTGGGTATCATCTGGAGTGCCACAGGGAAGTGTGGTAGGTCCGCTGTTGTTTTCCATCTACATAAATGATCTTTTGAATAGGGTGGATAGCAATGTGCGGCTGTTTGCTGATGATGCTGTGGTGTACGGGAAGGTGTCGTCGTTGAGTGACTGTAGGAGGATACAAGATGACTTGGACAGGATTTGTGATTGGTGTAAAGAATGGCAGCTAACTCTAAATGTAGATAAATGTAAATTAATGCAGATGAATAGGAAATACTCCATTAGTTGTGTAGCCCTGGACACAGTCACGTAGATTAAATATTTGGGCGTAACTTTGCAGAGCGATATGAACTGGGACGAGCATGTAAAGGTGGATAGTCATCTTCGGTTCATTGGTAAAATTTTGGGAAGATGAGATTCATCTGTAAAGGAGACCGCTTATAAAACACTAATACGACATATTATTGAGTACTGCTCAAGCGTTTGGGATTCCTATCAGGTCGGATTGAGGGAGTACATAGAAGCAATTCAGAGGTGGGCTGCTAGATTTGTTACTGGTAGGTTTGATCAACACGTGAGTGTTACGCAAATGCTTCAGGAACTCGGGTGGAAGGAGGCGTTCTTTTCGTGAATCGCTGCTGAGGAAATTTAGAGAACCGGCATTTGAGGCTGACTGCAGTACAACTTTACTGCCACTAACCTACATTTCACGGAAAGACCACAAAGATAAGATAAGAGAGATTAGGGCTCGTCCAGAGGCAAATAGGCAGTCATTTTTCCCTTGTTCTGTTTGGGAGTGGAACCGGGAGAGAAGATACTATTTGTGGTACGAGGTACCCTCCGACACGCACCGTATGGTGGATTGAGGAGTATGTATGTAGATGTAGAATGTGTTTTAATATATTTCTCAGGAAATGAGGCTAAAAATTTGCACTTGCCATCCTTTGCAAAATCAATGACTTTTGAGGCAGAGGCATTAATTTTTGTAAATATTCATATGCCTTTGGTGAATAGAAATTTACAGTCATTGCAAACATTTTCACACTTGTACACTTTTTCCCCTGGATGAAACAAAGTTATTTACAATAATGCACACCTGATCTACTTGTATTTCTTTTTGTTATCTAAAAAACTCATTCAGCTCCTTAGTAAGCTGTTCCGGCTACTTGACCGATCTTACAACATCGGAAAAACTTTCTTCTATCTTCTTCATAGCTTCTCTTTGACATACTAAAGTTTTCTTTCCAATTTGTAGAAAATTCTGACAATAATCACAAGTTTCATTGGCCTTGTCCATCACTTTGACCATCGACTGTATTCCACAGTCCTTAATTAAGTGAGAACCTGCCTCACTCTGAAACAAATAAATACTTCCAGAACAATAAATGTAATAAGATGTGGAAACTGCATTACTAATGTTTTCGAGACAACTTGCAGCTTCTATGGCACACATCTCGGTCATGTGTTCCAGTGATGAGCTCTAAAAAGAAAAATGTGGGTCCTGTATTACAACGTTGATGCTGTCTTTATGTTTGAAATATTTTCAAGCAAATTCACAACAAAAGATTAATGGAAATGGAAATGTCGTGTGGCTCTAGGGCCTCCCATCGGGTAGACCTTTCACCTGGTGCAAGTCTTTTGAGTTGACACCACTTCAGCAACTTGCGTCTCGATGGGGATGAGAAGATGATGATAGAGACAACACAACACCCAGTCTCTGAGTGGAGAAAATCTCTGACCCAGGCAGGAATCGAACCTGGTCCCCTTAGCATGACAGTTCATCATGCTGAGCACTCAGCTGTCAGGTTGCACAAAAGAGTTATTACACAAACATACTCAAATGTCGACAAATTACCCACACTCCAGCAGCATTATTTTCACAAAATCCAAATAACATGTCACCTTGGCTCTTTATTTGGTAATATCAAATGTGCTGGAAAGTCAATTACTTATGACACTGCTTTTGGTTTGGGGAATTTCCTGTGAAGTTATGGGCCACATTATGTAATATTCTTGTGTGGAATGGTTTCCACAAAGGAAGCTGCATGATGCAGGATTACACCTTTGCCTTTCACAACAATGATTCACTTATTTAGAAATTCTTGGCTGTTTAGAGTTCAACACAATAATGAATTAGGAATTAAGTGAAGTGAGTTACTTAGTAATTGTGTAAGATTCTTTCCTGACATAGTCTTATTACAAGCGAAATGTTGAATCACTTCCTTTATTCCATCTACTCCTACAGCCAAAGGAGAAAAATATATCACTATTTAGAATTTTCTTAATAATGTACAGGCTAATAGAAACTTTGTGCCATAATACTGCATGGCAGATGATATAGAAGACAATAAACTGCTGGTGTGCAGAAACACTATGGTGTAAAGGCAGGGTTCTGCATCCCTACAGAAAGTAGATGAGGCGGTTAGAACAAAGGGAAATGGCGTTACCGACACCAAGACTAGGCACTGTCTAGGGCCAGAGGGTAGGGCAGTCCTCAATCTTTTTGAGGCAAAAACAAGAGTTTCTCCCTTAAAAACCCCATGTGAAACTTGCCCTCTCTACTTAAGGCCAATGAACTGGCAGTCATATCTGAGTATGTCCTTAGATACGACATACATTCGTGGAGGAATACTCATAATCAGGCAATTGATAACTAAATTTGTTCAGACGATATTTCATTCAACATTCGTTGCTTACATGGCGATTAAACAGCCAATCGTTTTAATGTAACTCAGCTACTATATGTAATGGTTAAAAGTAACTATGGCACCAAATCCTTCTGATCTTTTCACTACAAAAATGCACGATTTTCATAATGCAAGCAGTGAAATGCATATTAGATACAAGAACATAACAACATTGTATGAAAGTTACTGATTGATCTTAACTCAATGTTAAGAAAACCTTCATTTGACCCTTTCATACCTTTATCCCCTTCCAAGTATCTCTAGGCTATTCTACACACTCTCAGTTTCGTTTGATAGATTTTGACAATGTTTCATTCATAGTTTGAACTTACAAATATAATCACTCGTGCAGATACATTAAGTCAAGCAGTCATTAAAACGGAATTTTAACGACAAACAGGTCATTCTGCAGTGGGTTTGTGAAATTAAATCTCTATTTCACTTTGACAAACAAAACAAACTTGAACCTTAAGCCTTTTAACCAGTGTACTTTATGACAAATCTAGTTCAGCACCCAAGATAATCAGATCACTTATTTTCATTAACTTTTGATCCTGCAAGCAAAATACTTTTAACATTCTCACTATATAAGTCATACGAGTCTGTAATACCAAGTGTTTATCAAATGACCAGTAACATGCAGGTAGTAAAAGTCAGAAACCGTTTTGTTCAAATAACTTCACTGATCATTAGATCAATAGAATTCCATGTACATGTATATTGCATCACTTGTGGAACTAGGTGCCCTACTTTGCAACCACTTATTCTTCTAGGATGAAGCAATCAACTATTAAATATCACGATGCAATAATTAAATGATCTTTTGGAATAGAGGTTAGGCATTGAAGCTAAAGATCTCAAAGCTGAGTTACGTTATGCAAGAATAACAGAACATGTTGTCTTGGCGACCTGATGACAAGATGAGTTATAGTGTTGTACTGACTAATTTTTTCATTAAGATATGTTTTAGTGACATACCTATTGAACAGTGTTAGAATACTTGTGTCTTCAGGTTTTCTAACAAGCTTATTTAATTCATTTGCGAAAGACCTATTGTTAACTACACCCTTTTTATACATTGGATCATTTACATCTACTAATCTTCACGCATTAAAATCAATATAACTTTAAGCTACTCAAAAAATGTTACTGACTTCACTACAAAATTCTTTAACTGAATTTTTTATTTTTGGATCAAAAATTTATTGATCTTACGTTTGATCTTTCTAATTCTCCAAATTGTTTGAGTACTTTACACATTTATCTTACTTCCAAAGATGTTCAATTATTAAATTTAAAATATTATAGAATTTATAACCATCAGACAATAGCTTTAACACAAACACACACAAATGACCACTTGTGAATTCATCATAATGCTGTATTCTAATAACACCACAGAAAAGCCCATTTTTTCCCAAATATTTTCACCATTTCTCTTATCTCTTTCTTGTTTGAGCAGGTTAAATAAGTCATTCATTTATTCAGAAAAAATAACAAAAATTTTATATCAGCCATTATTATCAAGTTCAACTCCCATGTGTAATTTTCTTTTTCCATACATAATGCCTCTGGCCACTGCACCAGCTACTTTTTCTCTTCAGCAAACATTCTTTCTCTTGAGATGTTTTCAGTTGTTTATCTGCCTCATGACTAGAGTCTAAATCTGTATGACTTCTGTATGAAATATCAAGTTTTGTACACGCTTCAATTAATGTACTTATACTCTGATGTTCTGTAGCCAATCTCTCTTCTAATTTTGTTCATGGACCACAATATTTACAGCCATGTAGATGAATTTCAAATGGTAATTTATTGATTTATGTGTTAACTAAGCCTTCTCCATTTTTAATTTTTCCAAAATGCATGTGGTAAATTGATGAAAAATCTAACTAAATGAGGTGTAATAAAATCATTAAACCATCTACTAAACATTTTGGATAAAACAAATTCTTTGGTCTGACCATGTCAGTTTTAGACAAAGTAGGATCTTCGTTATGATGTTTTTTTATGTGCTGCTGATTCAACTCCATTAATTATCATTAATCAGTCGATTATATGTCTAATAACATTCATCCAAACATACTCTGCAGCTTTTCCTGTATGCTTCTTTATTGTCTTTAACCTGTCTTCCCACTTTCTGAGTAATCTGCTGCTAATTTTGAAAAATAAATTTCAATAGTTTCTTATCTGAGAACACAGTATTTAACAACTCAATTTGATTAGATTTTATTTGGGTTCGTATCAGAATTTAGAGTTCATGAATCAACTAATGCATCTGCAAATATGACAAAATGACAGAATCAAAATTTGTTTTCATCTAATCTACAGTAATATGTTTTTTCCCTTTCATTTAGTTAAACATACCAGGTGGTCTTAATTCAGTATCTTTGTCTTCCATATTGTTAATATATTTCAACATTCTTTCACTCATGCTTATTTTTCTGTTCTTCATAATTTATTTTTTCTCTTCTTCATGTTTATTCAGTGATTCCTTTTTATTTCTGATTCACTTAAAGTACATCGTATTTTACAGACTACTACACGAAATTTTTTATTCCATAAATTGCCTCCATAATTGAGGTACATCTTATACTCGAAATTAATAAAAACTGCCCACTGCTTTATAATTGCCACCAGTCTTAAAATTGGTCATATATTCGATGCTGTGGGGAACCTCTCCCTATCTGATAACACTGGATTTAACTGGCAGCAGCAGTGCAACGATATGATGAACACGAGTAGGGGGATTCAAATGCTTGCCAACAGTGTCTCTCTCTTGCCCTGCAAACCCAGAACTTGCTCTTGCCTTTGATGAATCATTGCAGTCTATGGCACCACTCAACTTGAATTAAAAGTGATTTGTGTTATTGGTAACAGTACAATATTTTTGTCAGTAGCTAGTTTCATAATGGAAAAAATTGAAGTTGTTTGTATGAAGTGGGCCATAAATCGAAAATAATAGCATGTGCAGAAGAACATGGAAACAGAATCCTCCACCAACAGAAGAAACCATCGCGATTGTTGGCATAGTACAGAAGAACTAAAAAAAATTAATAAGACTAAATGTGCAAATAGAAGATTGAATGCAAAACAGCCATAACTAGAAGATTACGTTTTGAAATGGATTCCAGGATACCATCAAAAATAAACACAAAAATGATTCCAATACATGCTCATAAGCTAGCACTGCTGTGGTACTTAACAGACTTTAAGAGTAACATTGGTTCATGCTACAGGTTTATGAAGCGTCATGGACTTAGCATGAGAACCAAAACCAAAATATCTCAGAATGCTCCACAATAGTAGGAAGAGAAAATATAATGTTTCCTTTGCTTTATTATTCAACATCAAAAGGAAACTGGTGTAGCTCTAAGCCAAAGAACGAATTTGAAAGCACCTCCTCTAACATGTGATGTACTGAGTAACAGAACTGTTACTGTGAAAGGTGGTAAAACTGTAACTATAAAAACAAGTGGACATGAAAAAAAGCACTACATGCTGGCCTTTCAGATTGTGCTAACGGTACTATACTTAATCCAGTGATCATTTATAAGCAGAAAACAATGCCAAAACCTTCTAAATAACACCAGGTGTTGTTGTTCATGTACTTTATAAGGTTTGAATGGAGGGGGCTGGTATGAAATTATGGAATAACAGAGCCCGGGAGAGAAGGAAAAGTGTTTTATTGAAGATGAGTTCTCTTCATGTGCTAGACCAGTTTAGTACTAACTTGAAAATTCTGTGTAAGGGAAACTGAGACAGGGAAATACAGAGCTTGCTATTATTCTGGGAGGACCTACTTCACAACTGCAACCTCTTGATGTCTTAATAAATAAACTATTTAAAGTGTATGTGAGAGAGGAGTGGAACAAATGGTTGGTGTATGTATCTCAGCATGAATTCGCGATAAAGGGAGTTTTAAAACAAACAAGGGAGTCAATGGAAAAAACAGTCATAGTCTAGAGGAAGAGAATACATTAATGTTAAATGTTTCAAGAGTTCTCAAGGGCAGTGAAGACTGTTTTATAAATGAAGAGGAAAACAATAATGATGAAGAGGAAGAAGAAGCAGAAGAAGATAGTTGAGATAACGATATTCAGGGATTTTAAAGATCCGTTTGGTTTTATAAGCTAAGATTATTTTAATGTGGCTTTGCAATCAAAGAATAAAAAGCATGTAAATGATATTTTTTTAAAAATTGCTTGAAAATAAAAGTCAATCTTACACTCCATAGCGTCTTATAATCTAAAATATATGGTAATCGATTGACAGTAAATCTTCAAATTTTCCTAAAATTTACAATAATAAGAAACAAATGTTTTTCAGCTTCTCTATTTTTTCAGTAACTTACAGAACATTTTCATCTAAATGCACAACCCTTGCTTAAGTTGTTTGACTGCATTAATAATGGGTTGATCTTTTTTACATTTCTTATAATCTGTTCTCAGTTGTTACTTCCACACTTAAAAAACGTCTTTTAATTCTACAACTTTCTATGTTTCGTTTAGTCTGTTCTGGATCATATATTACTAGCATTCAATCAAGATAAAAAATTGTTAAATTATTACATTTTGTACCTAAAATCTATGTTTATATAGCTCATGTTTACATTATGTCTATGTTTATTGTAAATGGTTACGTTTAACAAAAATGTTTATGTTGTTTGAGCTTAATTTTATGTTTAAAAATTATGTTAATCTGTAGTGTTTGTGTTTTATGACTGAATAATTTATAATAGCGGTTTGATAATATTTATTTAACTTTTGGGTTCAACAACTGGACTTAATAAGTCAACACCATATTATGTTAATAGATTTATAAATATTAAATTTGTTAAAACAATACCAACCATGTATATAGCCCACATTCAGCTTCATTATTAGACCATGGCAAACTGTACAAAATTGGTAAATTTTTTCTAAAGTTTTTTATTGTTCTTAAAAATCAAGAGCATCTTTTTTATATTTGTGGAAAAATTATATTATCATTGTTTACCATTTGGTTTTAATATCTTTTTAATAGAGGTTCATTAGTGACTATGTAATTAATTAATTAATATGAGAAGCATTAGTTATTCATATTCTTATACAATATTTAATCTGTCATTAGTGTCTGTTGTCATATCTTTTGTGAAAAATCCGAACTGATACTTGTTCCGACATTTACTACATTTTTCTTTAAAATCGTCAAAATTTAAATTTCCAGAAACAAACACCCATAAAAATAATTTAAATTAATTATATCTAAATACATTTAAAAAATAAAGGTTATCTATCTAATCTTTAGGTATTTTTCAATATGTTTGTCCCAAAGAAAAACAATCTATCCCTTTATGTTTACCTCTATTAAAGCACTTCCTGATTTTTCAAGAATTATATATCAAATAAGACAATGGAACTATCTTCACATATCCTTTTTCCATACTTTAATTAGCACTTGTTATTTCGATTGATACAATCTTTTATAATACATCTATAAATGATTGATTTTATCCAGATTTAACCATACTGGACGTAAATATAATAATCAACATCGTTTCCCCACATCTGCTAGGTCCTATTATCATAAGTCATATTGAATTAGTTAATAGTTTACCATGTTTATATTTCCACTTTTCTTTCCCAAATCGTTTTCATGTAACTAGTAGCAGTGTATTACTGATAAATGAAAAGCTTATTCCAACTAAGTGGTAATTAATCAGTTCTCAAGCAAAGACTAACTGTTCCTGTAAGAGATTGTTATAAAAATGTTGCACAATTCGGTTTTCCAGACAACGTTTTTTTCTCCAAATATCGCATCAAAAAATAATAAACTCTAATGTAACAGAGAAAATAGAAATTCAAGTTGGTAATATTATTTAAAAAGTTTGGAGAAA
Organism: Schistocerca cancellata; assembly: GCF_023864275.1. NCBI lineage: Eukaryota > Metazoa > Arthropoda > Insecta > Orthoptera > Acrididae > Schistocerca > Schistocerca cancellata. The sequence goes on along the minus strand of NC_064627.1, from coordinate 860,618,109 downwards.
ATTATTCATAAAAAAATAAACCTAATATGCAGGTTTATTTAGGGTGACATTCATTTGTATATGTATATAACAGATAGTCTCAAAAGTGTCTTAGTATTTAATAAGAGAATTATCATACCTAAAGGAGAAATTATTGCTAACGATATTTGTATAAATGTAGCATTTGAATTAATGTTCATTTTAATTTTGCTGTTGGGATATTACTAAATAATGATGATTATATTCATCATGAAACTAATATTATTGCTTCATTGAAGCCTACTGTCACAAGAGATACACGTGTAATTTATGAATCCCAAAATACTTTATTTATTCCAAGTCACAATCAAACTTACGATTTAGAAATAATTGATAGTAATGAAAATGATAACGTAATTTATTTCAGTGCTGACACTGTAACATTTATTTTACAAATGAATTTAAAAAATTTGTTCTTTGTAAATGTACAAGACTGTAAGCAATCAGTTTTGTTCTTTTCCTGTGAATGATAAAAGTAAAGACAATTGATATATTTCTAATAAGGATGTAGAAATTAACATTCACTAGCCACTTCCAAATCGTGTTCATTTCGACATGAGTTTTAAAATTGTTATAGTGAAAGGGCCAGATTATGTGGTATATGTAGCTATTTAATTTTATATCCATAGTGAAAGAAAATAATATTTTATCTAGATTTGAACATCCATTCATTTCTCCATGTGTTTATTGGATTTAATTTTATCTCTTTCTGATAAGATATGTATTGAATCACGTACACTTAGTAATGGTAAAATAAGGAGCAAAAAAATTAGATACTATATCCACTGGAAATTTTTGCCTTTTTTTTAAGATTATAAAGAAGAAATGTGCCAAAGAAGTTCTTACTATAATTTTTACTTGGAGTGCAATTGGAAATGATGCAATTTTTACATTGTCTGACTATGATAATTCTAGAGTATAAATAAAAGGTACTTTGTCAAAAGAAGGTAAAATTATGGTTGAGAATATGGAAATTTGAGAGTCAGTTGTTAAATGTGAACCTAATTATGAACTTCGACAGTGAGAAATTGTATCGAAATATCCTAAGTCACCGATTTCTGCTTATGAACTAAGGTCAAAAGAATTAGCAGTATTAAGTGGTAAGAGAAATTTTCAGATAGATATAAAAAATTACTGTACTCAACTGAGTTTTATATGTCTTAATTTGTATTTCTTGTTTTTCATACTAATCATAAAAATAATCAATTGATTGATTCATCATTATATGATCATGTCAATCTTTATATTTGAAAAAAAGGAAAAAATAAATTATTTTGCAAGAAATGTAGATTTAGAGACATCAGATAGTTATTTCAAAGCTTATGATACATTTCATGCCTCTAAACAAGTTACTCAAATGACAGGAGATGCTGATCTCATATAAGCTTTTAACAACTTATCCTATCTATAGATCTGTATGTCATAAAATGCATAGAGAAAGAAATTGTGGTGACATAAAAAATGACAGTGAAACTATGTGCTAATTTTAATCCTCATATACCAGCTGATAACTAACTTATGTAATCATTCATGGAAAAAAGAATTTAACATGTGATGCAGAACTTGGAATACTTACTGTGAGTTTTTGAGTCAAATAAATAATGAAGGAAAAATTGAAAAATTACGCTTCCCTGAAAAATGCTCTACCAACTGAGACCCCAAGCACGACTCACGACCCATCTTCACAGTTTTACTTCCTCCAATACCCCGTCTTCTACATTTCAATCTTCGCTGAAGCTCTCTTGCAAAAAATTTTATTTTTAAATGTCTCTTTAATTTCTGTATCCTTCAGATTTTTTGGTTCTTGAGTAAGAAACTTCTATGAATAGTATACAAACACAAAATCTTTTAATTTCTTTGTAAATTATTATTTAATTAATAGTAATGATGATGATGATCATAAAATTGATAATTTAGAATTTTTTGCTGTCATAAAAACGGGAGAATTTGTCTGTTGGTTTCCTTCACAGTTTTTTTAAAACGTTGTTTGTGCTACCACAAATTTAAAATTGATTTGCACCATTTATATAACTATCTTTAATATAATCAGTAGCATTATTCTGTTTTGTACTTCTCAAGATGGTTTAAAATAATGTTTTGCAAATGTGCTGCTGAAGCTGTTTCTCTTTCTGTTTCTTATTTTGCTCAAAAAGATCTTTTGTTAAATTTGAATTCAACCCAAATATTAGTTATATTCGATATCCTAGATGTCTTAGAGAAGTTGTAATTTTTTTAGCCATTCTAATTTAGTAGAAAAATCTTTAATAATAAAATAAAAACTAGTTTTCGTGATCTATTTTTTATGTGTTGTTAAATGGAGTCCCTACATACAGACCTCCATAATATGAACAATACTAATTTGTAGTAAAAATTAATGAGCTAGAAATAGATGTTTTATATGATATTACTGGATGTGAGTATTTTAACACTAAATATGGACTCCTGAAATGCAACAGGCATTCGACCAAATTAAGTTCAGCTTGCTACAAGCAATTCTTTCTGCTGCAGCAGCTCCTTTGTAAATCACCTCAGATGCAAGTGAAACTACAACTGGCACAGTACTTCAGCAAACAACTGCAGGCGAACAACAATAGTTGCGCTTTTGTTCACAGCAGCTAACCAAATCTCAATGTAAGAGGTTGGCTTATGATCAGGAGCTGCCAGCTGTGTACAAGGCCATGCTGTATTTCTAAGAATACATCAAGGATAGACCACTAACAATTTTACCGTTAAAGTTCAACATCTAAAGGGCACAGATAACAGCATGGCAGATTACCTGTCTTGAGTCAATACACGTTTGGTTAAGATGAACAACAAAGATGTCGCTGCAGCTCAACGACAGGATCTACAAATCTGCAAAATTTTGCAGGATAGTATTGTAACCTCCCCCTCACTTACCGACCTTAATGACAGTGAAAAATGAAACCGCATGTACGTAATGGGAATTTTGGAAAAGCAATCGCCACCGAAGTTAATCTGTTGGTAAAGAGGGAGGAAAGAGTTACATCTAAATGAAAGGAAAAGTGCTAATGAAACTGGTGGAAATTAATTTGGAAAAGGGGTAAAGTTAATAAAGAAAGTAAATGTGCAGCCATTACGTTAACAATTAACTAGCGGTAATTAGGTATTTGAGATTTGGGGGAAATTATGGTCGCCAGTCCTAAGGACAATTACTATAGTAACTGAAAAAGAAAGGTTATTACACATATAATTAGCACTAGAAGTGTGGCAACTGAAGGTTGACACGTGTAGTGTGAAAACTGAAAGTTTGTCAGAAGTAATAAATTTCGCTACACTCTGACTTAATTTAGCAAAAGAATTAATAAAACAGGAAAATCGAAAGTTAATTTAGTGAGTGAAGTTAATAGTGAGCTTTCTTTCTGAAGCACATCGAAATTCAGTAAAACACGGTTAGTCTTGGACTACCTCAACAATCATTTCAAAAGCTACTTGAATCTACGCAATTTAGAAATAAGAGATTTAACTTTGAACTTGAATTAAATTATTCTGAACAATTAACAATAGTAAAATTTAGTATGTACCAAGCTGAGCTGCAGTCACAGGTAAGCTAAAATAAGGTAACAAAGCTCGCACTCTTAATTCGTGCTCTGTGTAATCTGAATATTGTAGCCAGCTATGAATACCTTAACAGCACTTTGAAATTAAAGCAGTGAAATGATGTTACTTTAATGCTGGCGTTTGAATTTCAACGACCCTCGGGTTCATTCCGGAAAAGGAAGGGACCCTGCTTGGTAATGCAATTGGGACAATGAGCAACAAAGGTTCATGCTACGTTGCTGTAATTTTGTAATTTGAATAGTTTTAAAATGCTGAGGTCTGCCATACAGTTCTAGAACTTTACGTGCGTCCAGTCTTCCTTGTTGGTTGATTGAAGGTTTGAAGCCGTCGATCGAGGAGGTGGCGACAGTCACTCATTGTCGGCCGTCGCTGTTGCAGAAGCTGGATGTTGGCGCGCCTTCTTCTCGGCACGGTCACCAGACGAAACGGGCTCTTGATGTGCGCCAGCTAATGCTTCCCGTCCGCGACACCATGTCAGAAACTATCATCGCAAGTCGAGCGCAATTACATTCTGCCAAACCCCGAAAGCGCGGCAACTCGCGGGAGCTTCGCACAACACACCTGCTCCACTCGCTACTCCAGCTAGACTCCCTCTCTGCTCAGCCCGCGCTCCACGCGTCAGAGTTAACACTCCCAAAGATCCTACACACTTTGATTCTTCACACGACCTATCGATGTAATCGTTCGATAGCAGTTTTCCCTAGGCAAGACCCAGCGTAAAAATACAAATAATATTTACGAAACAAACCAATTATACATCGACATAAATGCATAAATATACAAATAGTAAAACAATTACAATATACAAAGAGACAGAAATGTCATATCTTGAGGTAACAAAGCAAGGAAAAAAAGTAATAGTACAATAGATGGAAATAGGAGGATATGCATTTCCGGCGTTACAGTATGACTTCACTGAAACTGGAGCAGCGCACCATCCCCTCTTCCCCAACACAAGTCTGGTGCGACATTTCTCAACACTGACTCTGTCCAGTAGTACTGCTAGCTGTGGGAGAGCGTGTCTTTGGAAGCTTACTCCGACCATTGCACCTAGAGGTACACACTTCCACTGAGTTTGTTAGAGACCACTTTGTCCCTCCTGATATAAAGTGAGACTGAAAAGTTGACTCAAACATGCTTGGGATTGGCAGCATTGCAAGACTGGTCCATATGTATATCCAAAACACGAGAGATACAAAATACCGAAAGACCATTTACAACATGTCCACCTCAATCTGGTTGACCCACTACCAGGGTCAAAAGGCTACTGATATGTTCTTTCCAATCGATTGCATCATTTGCCGGGTTGAGGCGAGACGCTTGCCAGACATTTCTCGAGGGTGCTCGTACAATTGTGAACATCGTATTTGTAACTGCCCAGTTTCTATCACTACCGGTCAGGGCCTCCAGTTCAAGTCTGTACCGTTCTCCAAGCTTCTGTGGCGTTCAGCGCTATCACATCACAGACTACCATCCACAGAGCAGCATACTTGTGGAATGCTGGCATCAAACACTCAAGGGAGTACTTATGTGCCATAGGAGTCATAGGCAGAGTCCTTACTCTGAATACTATTGGGTGTTCATTCCACATTAAAAGAAGACCTTGAAGCTTCATTAGCAGAGATCTTATATGGTGAGTCACTCAGCCTACCAGCAGATTTAATCTCTCCAGTACAACCACCAGCCCCTACAGAGTTACCAGCCCAACCCTGTGGCTCATCAAGAATTTTAGTGCATAAGACTTTAGCAGTCTGTGATTGTGTTTGGAGACAATACTATCACACCATTAGTGTAACCACCATATTCTGGATCATACTGGATAGTGAAATGGGCAGATACATTCAACATACTACTAGAATGGAAGCTGGCCACCATCTCCACACACCACCTCAAATGCATCTAGGTTTCGTGAGATTCACCCAGCAAAGACGACACAAGTGCCACTTGACAGTAGACAAGATACATGAAGAGAGGGACTAAAATGCATCACCTTATTTGTCACCACCATAAGCGACCCTTCCGCTGCTGGAGCTCGAGAGCTTTGGCAACGATAACCACACTCGCTATGGACCTATCTGACGACCTCCACCCAAGTTTAACCAGCATCATCTGGACTCTAAAGGGGGAGGGGGCACCATCATTGCATTTCTTCGACGAGAAACTGTCCAGTTGACTGCCTTGCACCTGGCCACTGTATGGCTGGTTATGTGCAACTGCGCAAAGAATATGTGAGCGGTTGGAACCTTTGTGGCCTCCTGCCACTGTTCCACATCTTACCACTGATGACGCAAAATATTGCACAAATAAAAATCATTGGCAGTGATAGCCCTTCCACAGGGAGGAATATCTTTGTTACTTGGATCATCTTCTGTTTACTGTCAACGATTGTACTGTACACACACAGTCTGTCTGTACAGTCTGTTGTTAGTAATAAGTTCGGGTTAACCTGGCTCTCTAGCATCCAGCACAATTCCACACACCTCCCACACTGGATTTCCTATATAGCTATGATGATAATTATATATAGTTGAATAAAATGTAATTAAGGAGAGTCGTCGACAGAAAAACAAAATAAAGAGAAATACAATGGCCACTTTATGATCTTGTTGGTGTAAATCCCCTAAGGGCTTTTGGTACATGATTAAAATTAAAGTGTATCTCTGGCTGTGGCTGTCGACTCATCTGTTTCATTCTGCTTCATACCACCTTGAAGTTTTCTACCTTCTGTTTCAAATTTCTGTTTCCTTTTCTTTTTATTTGTTTTCGCTACACATTTACTTTTCCTTTCGTCTGTACTGAACAATCTAACTTAAACTGAATAACTGAACCTTATTCTTTTCTTTTCATGAATATTTCTCTATCTTAATACTATTGCTGGACTATGACTACATAACTTGTACCGAAATTCAAATATTATAAATAAATAGACAGCAAATCTTACTGATAAATCAAAGTGACTAAGGCTAGTGCTTAATTGTCCTCAAAAACCATTTATATATTTTCCCCACCACTTCAGGTGTTATTGTATAACGAATTTACACAATTTTTCCCAAAACAGATTATTCATAGATAATAAGTGATGAAAAGGTGCATGAAGAGATAACTTCGTATTTTCGTGAACCATTCATTTAAGTAAATTATTAACAAATTTTACCAATCTTGTTAAAATGAAACATGAGACTTTTATTTCATCTGGGTATCTACCTTCTTATGAAATAATCAGTCTACCTCTTGTATCTGAAATGATTTTGAATAGCATTTCAGTCGCTAGAACGTTCATTTACTTAATGTGTAACTAAATCTGACTGTTCAACTGTGTCAGACTTTTTAAATTTAATACTGTGGATTCTAATTCCAATAAATTACTGTCTATCTCTGCTTCTCCCTGATGGGTTTCACCATTATGTTCATCTAATTTATTAGCTTGCTTATGTATCTTCTCATTAGTACCCCCAAATTGATTGGTTTGCTGATCTATTTTGTTATTAGTTGTATAGATTTGAAATTTAGTTTAGTAACTGCTTGAACATTTGCGCCAGCAAAAAGTTTTTCACACATAACCCCTTAAGCATCCATCTTTCAACACATTGAGCCTTTAACTCAGTGTTGGCTTTTCAAATCTCACCATGCAAATCACAAATGGCTTTTAATATTTCTTTTATTGTTCTAGCTCTCACTGATATGCAATGCTAATAACTGAATAACTCTTCCACAATTTACAACAGTCGCTAGCACTTCCTTAAAAAAAAACAATTCAGTCTTCACTTAACACATAATACCACAAAAAATAAAAAAAGTTGTTTTTGTGTAAATAGACTTTGTGTGCCAGCACACAACATCATAATGTGGAGTACACTGCGGCACTGCAATCGGTTACGTCGTGGCGAAATATAGCAAGTGCTGCTTGTAACACTAGCTGCTGTGAACTCATCGATTGCCTGTTGGAAACATTCTTCACCTATAAAAGCTATCAACAGTGAATCTTCTGAACCACCATCTTAATAATCTTCTTTGTTGCATTTAATACCATCTGTTTCAACTGTATTTCATCAGCAGTATATTTATTCCTAATATACGTATGATTTTTAATGTACACATTAAGACTTGCAGTCCTTGCCTATGAAGTATGTCTCGTTACCAGGGGCAACTGCACCATTTCAGAGTAACTATTCATTTGAAATGGTTTGGTCTTGTTAACTAATGCCATTTAATAATAACCCACACAACTTTTTGTGTTTCTGTCTTTCCTCCAGCAATGCTATGTGTCCTACTGTAGAGCACCAAAATGTAGGGATGTGATTTATTCAATAAATATTTAATATTGTTCCTCTTTATCTCTTATTTGCTCAACCATTGTCTTGAATGAGACGATAAAGGACTTTATCTCCTCTTTGCTCTATTATTTCTATGAGGAAGTGTCATCTGCAACTCTTGCTTTTCTTGAATAATATACAAACACTTTTTGTGTATATGCTCGATATATTGTCTCAACACATACCTCAACTACATAGCTTCAAGCATCTGTCAGATGAAAACGTCCAAACTGAAACATCTACAAGCTAGTCTATCCATAGATCGTTAGAATCAAAATTCGATTGACTGTAGCAAGTGTCGGATTTGCATATTCTCTGTGGATGTTGCACTTCTCGAAAGTAGGCCAATGATGCTGGGAGTTTTTGTAATGAAGTCCGTGCAGGTACTTGAGAAGTTATTGTAATTACCATCACATCTTGAATATATGCATCATCCCTTGGCACCATTTCCCACACACAAATAAAATAAAAAATCTGCACAATATTTGTACACTACTCTGAGATAATTTGTTGTATGGTTTTCATTTCCGATTGTCATTTATTTCTGAGCATCATTAATTGGTAAAAGTGCAATAGGGATACACAACACGTCTATATAGTGCTTGTAACACCATACTTCACTTCGTCATCTGAAAAACTTTCAGCAGCAGTTGGGAAAGTAAAAATGTCTTCACTTTGATTTTTTTCTTGTTAATTTATCACTATATTTGCAGAATTGTTACTTTTCTGATATAATACACTCCTGGAAATTTAGCCCGCATCTCGTGGTCGTGCGGTAGCGTTCTCGCTTCCCACGCCCGGGTTCCCGGGTTCGATTCCCGGCGGGGTCAGGGATTTTCTCTGCCTCGTGATGGCTGGGTGTTGTGTGCTGTCCTTAGGTTAGTTAGGTTTAAGTAGTTCTAAGTTCTAGGGGACTGATGACCGTAGCAGTTAAGTCCCATAGTGCTCAGAGCCATTTCACTCCTGGAAATTGAAATAAGAACACCGTGAATTCATTGTCCCAGGAAGGGGAAACTTTATTGACACATTCCTGGGGTCAGATACATCACATGATCACAATGACAGAACCACAGGCACATAGACACAGGCAACAGAGCATGCACAATGTCGGCACTAGTACAGTGTATATCCACCTTTCGCAGCAATGCAGGCTGCTATTCTCCCATGGAGACGATCGTAGAGATGCTGGATGTAGTCCTGTGGAACGGCTTGCCATGCCATTTCCACCTGGCGCCTCAGTTGGACCAGCGTTCGTGCTGGACGTGCAGACCGCGTGAGACGACGCTTCATCCAGTCCCAAACATGCTCAATGGGGGACAGATCCGGAGATCTTGCTGGCCAGGGTAGTTGACTTACACTTTCTAGAGCACGTTGGGTGGCACGGGATACATGCGGAAGTGCATTGTCCTGTTGGAACAGCAAGTTCCCTTGCCGGTCTAGGAATGGTAGAACGATGGGTTCGATTACGGTTTGGATGTACCGTGCACTATTCAGTGTCCCCTCGACGATCACCAGTGGTCACACCATGATGCCGGGTGTTGGCCCTGGGTGCCTCGGTCGTATGCAGTCCTGATTGTGGCGCTCACCTGCACGGCGCCAAACACGCATACGACCATCATTGGCACCAAGGCAGAAGCGATTCTCATCGCTGAAGACGACACGTCTCCATTCGTCCCTCCATTCACGCCTCTCACGACACCACTGAAGGCGGGCTGCACGATGTTGGGGCGTGAGCGGAAGACGGCCTAACGGTGTGCGGGACCGTAGCCCAGCTTCATGGAGACGGTTGCGAATGGTCCTCGCCGATACCCCAGGAGCAACAGTGTCCCTAATTTGCTGGGAAGTGGCGGTGCGGTCCCCTACGGCACTGCGTAGGATCCTACGGTCTTGGCGTGCATCCGTGCGTCGCTGCGGTCCGGTCCCAGGTCGACGGGCACGTGCACCTTCCGCCGACCACTGGCGACAACATCGATGTACTGTGGAGACCTCACGCCCCACGTGTTGAGCAATTCGGCGGTATGTCCACCCGGCCTCCCGCATGCCCACTATACGCCCTCGCTCAAAGTCCGTCAACTGCACATACGGTTCACGTCCACGCTGTCGCGGCATGCTACCAGTGTTAAAGACTGCGATGGAGCTCCGTATGCCACGGCAAACTGGCTGACACTGACGGCGGCGGTGCACAAATGCTGCGCAGCTAGCGCCATTCGACGGCCAACACCGCGGTTCCTGGTGTGTCCGCTGTGCCGTGCGTGTGATCATTGCTTGTACAGCCCTCTCGCAGTGTCCGGAGCAAGTGTGGTTGGTCTGACACACCGGTGTCAATGTGTTCTTTTTTCCATTTCCAGGAGTGTATTTTTGTTCTGCATAGTGTCGTCGCCTCCTCCCCCCCCCAACAAATGTGTGAGGCAGAGGAGTATTTGATAATAGATAGTACCAACTTAATGGGACGTCTGAAAATAAAGATGATACCAATAGGAAGTGACTTTGAAGAACTAGAGTAACAGGGTTTTCTCCTTATGAGTTTGTGAAAGGTGAGAGATCTTTGAATTTGGTGGAGGAGAAAATATCTTTCCCTGTTGGAAACAAATTAAGTTGAAAAGACAGAATGAAGAGATTGAGAGAATTGGTAGAGAGGAAAATGTTAGAGGGGAAGAAATGATATGATGATAAGATAAAATGTGTTGACATGAAAGTAGGGGATCTGGTGTTAGTGAATACATATCAGAAATGAAAAGAAATAAATATTGAAATATAGAAGTGTTTTAATTGTGTGCAAAGGACCATTTAAAATAGCCAGTATACCCCACCCAAAAGCGTTCTATTTGGTTTATCCAAAGTCGAAGAAGAAGTCTGCCATTAAAAATGTAGTAGATCTGAAGCTATACACAGCTCGAATGGAACCAGCAAAAACTGTAAATTTAATGAATGCTATATATTCTCAATGTGAAGCATGAGATTCATGAGGAGAATTGAATGAAGGTGTAGGGAGTGTAGAATTTTGTTTTTTGAAGTATAAAAGTGAAAGTTTAAATTCTTTAAATTTGCCGCGCCATATAAGGCAGAGGATATTTAACAGCATGATGGGTGTTGATTTAACAGTAGTTCAGTGTTTCTAAATTTGTCTATAATATGCAAATAGAGAAATAACAGTAGGAAAAGTAGTAATAGAAAAGGATTATGTCAAGTCGTAAATGGAATTGGAATTTGTAAAAGTATATAATTTTCAGTTCATTGCGTAGGTTAGTAATAAGAAATAGGATGAAAGACTACTTTTATCATGAAACAAAGTAACAACAGTGATTTCTATAACTTTATAGCTAAAGGAATCAGTGTACAGAAATCGGGACTTTGAATGTGAGGTGTTAAGAAATGAAAATTTACATAAAAGAATTAAAAACAATGAGATCCAAAATGTGATTATCTGGGTTTCTATGTAAATCATCAGTTGTATTATTTTTTGTTGTATGCCAGTGTAGGAAGGTGAAATTAATTTTTTGGATACTGTGCTACGTTATTCCTGTTACTGGTAGGATAGTTTAGGAACTTAAGGAGAAATGTAAATGTTATTCTTATGTGTATCTCTCATAATAACAATTGGTATATAATTCTGATATAAGTTCAAAAGATGACAATGGTATTTTAAGTTATTTTGGGTTACATGTATACATACAATGCACAAAAAAGTATTTAATCGATGTTTGAGTCTTAAGACATTTCTATATGTTCTTTTGCTTATATCCTGCTTTATTTTTATCACACACTGAAAGGGTTATCTCAGAATAAGTTCTGTAAATTGAATTATTTTTACAATTATGTTGCCGCATGGGGTAGTTGCATGGTCTGAGGCACCTTGCCATCGTTCACACAGCTCCCCACTTCGGTGGTTCGAGTGCTTTGTGTTTTGTCTTTAGCGTAAATTAGTTAAAGTTAGATTAAGTAGTGTGTAAGCCTAGGGACCGATGACTTCAGCGATCTGGCCCCATAGGAACTTACCACCACCTCCAATTATGTTTCTGTTTACATAACGGAGTTGATATGAATGTAATTGCCATTTTCAGTTATCTGATGTTGTTTGCTTTCTTATTTGTTAACAAGTTATTTGAATGTTTTTTCTATTGGCAGAGTAATATGAAATTGTGGTTTTGTATAAAACTGTAAATCGTTGTAATCAGAATTTTTAAGCATTATGTGAAACGAGATGTGTGAGTGGTGTCGACTCATATCAGTAGGCTGACAGAGAAAGCATCACCAAAGAATCGGGAGTGCGAAGAAGAGAATGGAGGTGATTGTTGTGCTGCATGGGTAGTGCTACATGTTGTGTGGCCAGTGAAAAATATCAGTGTTTGGACAGTGCCATATTTGTGATCCCAGTGTGTACCACAATTAAAGTGTTAGTGACTTTATGTGTCACATTGCTCATTTACGGAACTGTGTTTTGACTCATTATTAACTATAAAACTTTGATGTGAAGACCAATAAGTTGTGTGTACAGTGTACAGATATTATTTTCTATTGTAGTCAGCACAAACTATTTAATGTGTTCCATGGACTATGGAATTAAACAGAAAATATGGTAATGCATATTCGTGTTACATTTGATCAAAAAACTTTAACTGTGAATGTATAGTGTGCTGATCGCTGTGTGATTGTGTGATGACATGGATAATTGTGTGTGGCATGTATTGTTTCTTTTAAACTGTGGGCTAATGATCTGCAGTACAACTGATTTGATTTATGTTTGTAGTGTAGACGGATATACTGTGGAAAGTGCTGGACCATAGACTGATGACAAGGACTTCGATGACTTGCCAGCAGCATCAGCTAAGCGCCTTTTGCCAAGAGACACTTGAAACTACAGTTTTCTAATCAGTAATGTATAAACTTTTTATATAGAAACAACAATAGCTTTTCTTGGTCATTCATTTTAAATAATTGTAATTGTAATGCTATTCAACTTTATTTTCAATAACATTCAAGAAGGTGTTAATATTTGATTTAATTCATTGAAATATTTCTTTTCATAATTATAATAACTTTGTAAACCAGTTAATTCACGACACAATGATTTTTGCAAACATTAGCTACCAATACTAGTGAGATAAGAGTTAAAGAGTTCTCTTAATTGGCAGTATTTCTGTACCTATGTAGTTTGTAAAAGTACACCTGCATTTGCATGTTTTATTGTTCGGCATTTAACATCGTATGAAGTTTTCATGCTGTGCATTATATGCATTACATTAGTAGGCAGATGCACACCACAAATTGCTCAGTTTTTGAAAGAGTTTTATCAGTGGTAATTAGTTTGATAGGGCTAAAGGGTGATCATTCATAATGTAATAGTTTTTTGGTAACTACTTGCGTGTGTGAGTGCAATGTTCAGTCAAACTGAGGAAAAGTAGGGTATTCATGGTTACGGCTATTTTGAAATTGCCAGCCACAATAAATTTAGGGGAGACAGATATGAGTACTGTCTGTCTTAGTAGTTCAACATGGTCGGTTCCAGCTCGATCGATATTCGAGGAGGTACTGTTTTGGATGATACAGCTACATTTCTTCATATCACTGAGTCACTCTCTTCACAATATGCAGGAATGAATTGAGGAGTACATTTACCGCCGAAAATTAAGGTATGCTTCTTCAAATTTATTTGTTTGTGTTGTAACACTACTGACCTACTTCAGGGGACTTAAACAGCAATGTGCACAATTTGTTAGTGCTGCCAACGTGATTACTTGCAGCTGGCTGGTTGGGAGAGCCCAAGCGGTAGCTGCGATACCACCTGTAGGTGCTGAGTTGTGATGTAACTGCATTGTGTTGTGCGACATCACAGTGATGAATGGTTTTTGAGTCAGATCTTGTTTTAGATGGCATGTTGTAGTACTTAGTGGCTCTTTCTTGTGCTGTGTGTTAATGTTTCGAGTCGTAATCGTTGCAAAGTTGTGGATGAAATTGTTTTTGCTGGTTCCTTCTTGAGTTACTCATGAGTCGATGCTACATCAGTTTAGGCCACGACTGGCATTCTATCTTGCAGCTGCAAACAACTCTTGGACCATGAGGTGCGACACGCTATGTTTCAAACTGAATCTAGCCCTACACTATATGTTTGAGTGGAGTTTCTCGATAGCGGACGTTGCTGAGCAGATAATGGGGGCTGACTTCTTGGCACACTAAAATCTATAGCTTGACATCGCCAATAAACGCCTGGGCAACCACGCCACCAGACTCATGGCCATGGGATTTCGGCGCCACACCACCATCCAGTCCACAAAGCTTAACAAAGCTGCTGACTGTGAGTATGCTACACTGCTTCGAATTTCCCAGCACTGACAAGACCGCTTGGAATGTCTAAAGCCGTGAAACGTAATACCAAGCACAATGTAAAGACTATTGAGGGGACACCTGAAATCTTGTAAGTCACGATGGTTAGCCCCGGATTGCTTAGCAATTGCAAAGGCAGAATTTGACAGTATGATTTAAGAGGACATCATGCGACCATCTTGGTCTTCAACGCCGCATCTAATACCAAAAAAGTGTGATGCATGGCACCCTTGTGGTGACTACAGACCCATCAATGCCAGAACAATACCAGACTGATATCCAGTGCCATTGCTCCATGACTACAACTACGTGTTGAATGGTGCTCAATCATACATTGTTTTGTACTGTGGTAGAGAAATACCTGTGGCCAAGGAACACATCCCAAAGGAAGCCATCATAACTCAGTTTAGTATCTTACAGAGAAAATTCATGACATCCAGTGTCAGGAATGCTGTGCAAACACAACAGAGATTTATTGACTCCATAGAGCAAGATCTGCTATTTTGCTTCACTTTCTTTGACAACATACTGTTTTTATTTTCAGCATCGCCAGAACAACACAGTCAGCATCTCATATAAGTTTTCAAATGACTGAACAAACCTGACATTGTTCTGAACACGGCAAAGTATATTTTTGACTAGCCACAAGCCCATTTCCTTGGTTATCGCATTACCTCATCAGTTTCCGTACCACTAACTAAGAAAATGGAAGCGTTTCTAAAGATCCCTTGACCTTCCACAGTTAAGAAGTTGTGACAGATGCTATACTCCATACGGCGTGAGAAGAGCTCTGACAGTTGATGCGGCCTAGGTGCACATGCTTCACACATCCATAACGGCCAGTCAGATTTGGAGCTTTTGTTTACGTTACTGTGGCAATGCACCAGTGTTGCCGCAGTGCTGGGCGACCGCTGCTTTCAGTCAGTTGTGCCACGTGCTATATTCAGTTTTGTGTGTATACGTGTGCATTCTGCTACTTCTGTGAGTTCTTGCGATGTGTATAAGTGGAAAAGTATGTATAAGTGGAAAATGGCTGCCTGTAGTGCAGAGAAGAGGGCTTGTCAGAAAGGAGCTACACTGAAATCCCTAGGGCGCGAATTTGTATATGATTGCGTGTTTACTTTGAAAGGGAAAGGGACAATGGTGGCCCTTTGAAATCAGTGAGTAAAGTGGTTGACAGAGTGGCAGAAGCATTGAACATCTCTACAGCGGCAGTGAAGAGAGTCACAAATGATAAAGAGGCTGGCACTTCAGCTGTGAGGCCTGTTATTCAGATGCCAGGAAAGGTAAGGAAGATATCGTGTCGTCTGACTGAAACAGACAATTTTGATGAAAGTGCTGTCAGGCAACACATATATGTATACTTGCATACTATAGCAGGAAGGAGTATCTGACACTTAAAAATTTGATGGCATCACTATCGGATAATGGTTTGTTCACAGGCAGAACGACAAGTCTCTCCATTGTTTTGAAAAAAATTGACTTTCGTTGGAAAAAGTTCTCAGGGCGAAAGGTATTAATGGAAGGCGGAGACATTGTAGCATGGAGTTGTCGTTTCCTGCGCTAGTTGCTAGCAGTGAATTCGGAAAATGTAATATGGATTGACGAAACATGGCTCAATGTGCGTCATGCATGTTCTGTCGCATGGAGAGACGACTTGCGCCACGGAACTATGTGTGTGCCAACTGGTAAGGGAGGGCGACTAATTATAGTTCATGTTGGCTCTATGAACGGTTCTGTAACTGATGCTATGATGATGTTTCAGTCATAAAAAAACTGTCGACTACTATAAGGAGATGAATTCAGATACATTCAAAGACTGGTTTGTTACTCGTTTGCGATGAAACGCCGGCCGATGTGGCCGAGCGGTTCTAGGCCCTACAGTCTAGAACCGCGCGAAGGTTCGAATCCTGCATTGGCCATGGATGTGTGTGATGTCCTTAGGTTGGTTAGGTTTAAGTAGTTCTACGTTCTAGGGGACTGATGACCTCAGATGTTAAGTCCCATACCATCCTGTATAATTAAATAAGTTACCAACGGCTGCTGCGAGGAGAGAGAAAATAGTCAGCTGGTTGAAAGATAATAAAATAGGCTTTGTACCTAATATGCAGAAAGTGGAACTTCTGGAATTAGTGAAACAATGCAAGCCACAGAAGATTGATACACTAGCAGAGAACCAGGGCCACAAAGTTATATGTCTTCCACTGCCATTACAACACAATTGAACTCATGTGGGCTCAAATAAAAGCAAATGTTGCAGAGTGAAGCAAAACCATTACGTTACAAGACACAAAAAGACTGGTAAATGAGGCTGTCACTCGAATAATGTCAGAAAATTGGAAGAACGTCGTGAACCACATGTGGAAAGAGATTACAAGGTCAAACACAGAAGAAGATGTAAGAAAGAATCCGTTCATAATATTGTTATCTCTTAAACAGATGATGAGGACAGCAGCGAAGATACTGACGACTATGTGGTCGTGACTAGAGATGACTGATCGGATGACGATGATTTTGGGGTTTCCAATCTCCCACAAGAAAAATAGAGGTAATGTACTTATTCGATATTTTACATGTTACATTTGTGTTATTTGCTTTACCTTGTTAATGTTGAAAATTTGGGTTTATTTTGGCTGTAACCATAGTCATGGTAATTTTTTAATGATGTTACCGCCATTTGACGCTAACAATTTTTATTCTATTGTTATACGATTCAGAGCTCGGCCATAGGCCATTTTCAAGTACAATAACTTATTTATATGTCAAAAGATATCAGATTGGTATGAAATACAGCAAAATCTGAACCATATAACAATGAAACAACAATTGTTGCCATCAAATGGCTGCAACATCATTAAAGAAAATATTTGTGTGTGTGTTTGTGTAAGGTAACAAACGCTGGTAACGCACGTGAAAATATATTCCATCAAGGAACACATCGGTCAGCAAAATGCTGCCACTACAGCAATGCTCCAATGAATGATACAGCATTATTAGGTTCTGAAGGAGCCGAGTGTTGCCATGGGCTGAAGGGTGGGACGGGAATGTCTGTCACCCCACTCTCCCCGCTGCTGGCTCGCTGGCCGTCTGTGTCGAATACTGGCAATTACACTGCCAGCTGTCAAAGCTCTTCTCTCGACGTACGGAACATAGGGGTGCTAAATTTTTTTTGGCGGCAGGAGAAATTCAAAAACCATTAATGGCTTTGCTCGCAGGTCTGAAATGCAAAGGGAACGCAGCAGTAGCTTGGACACATCATTTGGCTGCTGCATTGAAGCAAACAAAACAAGCAATAATGGGGGCTGCATTTTGGGCACACCCTGAGCAAATTGCGCCATTAGTATTGGCGGTATATGCACGCCAGATTGTGGTGATCGCTGTGATGCAGCAATGCAACAATGATGCATAGCAACCTCTTGTCTTTTTCGTGTGGAAACTGTCAACACCTCAACAGAAATGGATCGCTTATGACCACGAGGTATTAGTGATATACTAGTCAGTGAGTTTACAGCCTTCACCGACCACAAGCTGCTCATGTATGCTTTTCAGCAGATCAATGTCAACTTTCTGCCACAGCAACATAGCCAGCTAATGTTTATTGCATTGTTCATTATGGACATTCAGCATACATCTGGCATCGAAAATGTGGTAGCAGACTGTCTATCTTGAGTCAGTTGTGTCCCCACTACTGACTATGCAGAGCTCTCTGGCGCACAACGTACTGACCGGCAACTGCAAGAGCTGTTGCAGGAAACAACTTCATCTTTATACTTGCAATAGGTCTACATTTCAAAAGAACACCTTCAAATCATTACATAACCTGTGTCAACCCGGCACACAATCTATGTTACACCTCATGACTGACCACGTGGTGTGATCAGAAGTGATGAAAGACTGTATGAGTGGATGCGATGTTGCATACAACGTCAGCACTGCAAAGTCAGCTGGGACATACATGCACCAGTCAGTAACTTCCCTGACAGTGCCACGAATTTCACTCACTTGCACGTGGACATCGTGGGACCACTACCACCTTTATATAGTCAATGGTACCTGCTGACAATGATTCACTCATTGGCCAGAAGTGGCACCTGTGGACGACATGTCTCGGCAAACTTTGGTACATGCATTCTACATCTACATCTATATCTACATCTATACTCCGCAAGCCACCTGACGGTGTGTGGCGGAGGGTACCTTGAGAACCTCTATCGGTTCTCCCTTCTATTCCAGTCTCGTATTGTTCGTGGAAAGAAGGATTGTCGGTATGCATCTGTGTGGGCTCTAGTCTCTCTGATTTTATCCTCATGGTCTCTTCGCGAGATATACGTAGGACGGAGCAATATACTGCTTGACTCCTTGGTGAAGGTATGTTCTCGAAACTTCAACAAAAGCCCGTACCGAGCTACTGAGCGTCTCTCCTGCAGAGACTTCCACTGGAGTTTATCTATCATCTCTGTAATGCTTTCGGGATTACTAAATGATCCTGCAACGAAGCACGCTGCTCTCCGTTGGATCCCCTCTATCTCTTCTATCAATCCTATCTGGTACGGATCCCAAACTGCTGAGCTGTATTCAAGCAGAGGGCGAACAAGCGTACTGTAACCTACTTCCTTTGTTTTCGGATTGCATTTCCTTAGGATTCTTCGAATGAATCTCAGTCTGGCATCTGCTTTACCGACGATCAACTTTGTATGATCATTTCATTTTAAATCACTCCTAATGCGTACTCCCAGAGAATTTCTGGAATTAACTGCTTTCAGTTGCTGACCTGCTATATTGTACCTAAATGATAAGGGATCTTTCTTTCTATGCATTCGCAGCACATTGCACTTGTCTACATTGAGATTCAGTTGCCATTTCCTGCACCATGCGTCAATTCACTGCAGATCCTCCTTCATTTCAGTACAATTTTCCATTGTTACAACCTCTCGATATACCTCAGCATCATCCACAAAAAGTCTCAGTGAACTTCCGATGTCATCCACAAGGTCATATATGTATATTGTGAATAGCAACAGTCCTACAACACTCCCCTGCGGCACACCTGAAATTGCTCTTACTTCATGCTAAACTGGGTATCATGTTCCGGCACTCCTTTGGACATTATAACAGATCATGGCAAGCAGATGTAATCAGAATTTTTCGCCAAGCTGGTTGCATTTTGTGGTATGAATCATCACAGAACAAGTAGCAGCCACCCAGCCAGCAACATAATGATAGAGAATTGGCGCCAAACACTAAATGTAGCTCTCAAGTGCCAAGCTGCAGCATGGACAGAAGCTCTGCTGATGGCTCTACTTTGTCTACAGAATGCGTACAAACAATATATGGATGGTTCCTCTGCAGAACTGGTTTACAGAAAGTCACTACGACTGCTTAGCGAATCTGTGGATTTGACTCTGCCAGTTGATACAGACCTGTCTATCTTTGTTGGTCGCCTTAGAGCTCACTTCAAGAAGATTTGGCTACCAAAACCATTCAGACATAGAACTGTTGTCAAGTTTGTCCACAACGACCTTGGTACTTGCACACATATGATGTTAAGCAATAGTGGCGTCAGAACGGCCTTACAACCCCTGGGCCATATCATGCTGTCAAGAGAGGAGGTCTCTCCTTGGACCTTCTGGTGAATGGCAAACACACTTCCGTTACAATAGACAGACTCATTTTCAATGAGCTGCCCCACACCGATGTTCGACAGACACAGCCTCACACAGCACATGACCCAGCCATAGGAACTATTGCGCCAGCACCTGGTCCAGCAACAACACCTCCTGCATCAATACTAGCCATGATGCCATCTCCAGGAGAACAAACAGACCATGAGATTTGGTCGATGCGTCCACTGAGTGCTTTCTGGACGGTACTCCGCTTCAGCCAAGGGGGCTGTTGCAGTGACTGCGGCCGCCACCAGTGCAGTTCTGTTCAGTGAAAGTGCACGAGTGTTTGATATGTGTCTCGTGCAGTAAGTTTTCGATCACGCGCTGGCAATTCAGTTCCATTGCCGGCCGCCAGGAGCGCTGTGTTTTGCCATCATTGCCATGCTTGTTATCTTTTGTTTTGAAATATACTTGTTATGTTTTTTCTGTGTTCCTTTACATTTAGAGAATTGTCAACTGGGTTTTCTCTTCGTATTACTTAGTTAATAATGGTTAAACAGTCAAACATATTCTCTCTCTCTAGTTCATTATAATTTCGTTACATTTAACGGTGTACTGTAGTAGCCTGTCGACTGGGAGAATAAAGTCCCTTTCAATCTCCGTACTTACGGCATTTCTGCATTACTGATTTTATTCCAAACAAGCAGGCTAACGAGTCGTATGGGCCAGATTCAGCCCTAGGGCCAAAATCTTAATTATTAAAAAATCTCGTAATAACAGCTGATTAGCTATACTTTTGCGCTGAAAAGTTTGAGTTAATAAAGTCCACAAACCATAGAGTGTTTCCTTGACCTTGCCATCGTCGCAGGCAAGATATAGAACAACAGCCAAAGAAATTCTTATCAAAGTAACAAGAAAATAAGTCTCAACATAGATATTAAATAGTTCACACTGCGCTAAATTTAATTCGTCATTAATAGATAAAAATAGTACCGGCGCATAATAAATATACCTAGTCTATTTACGGTAGCGGTTTATCATGTATCGATGGCGAAATCACTTTCGTTCCAGAATGATCAAGTGTTCATTAACATTATTGTGAAATTAAAGCTTTTGCTGAAATTACCAAACCGCAACTGTAAAAATGACCACTATGCAATGTAGAGAACTGAAAAGGATAATGGTGTGCCCGTTTCTTCTGGCATACCTAAGTAACTTTGTTTTACTGTTTTGTAGCGGTATAATCCACGCGTATTTATGTGACAGTTGGTGTCTAATTCTATAACAGGTTAAAATTTCGCGGCAGACCGGTGTTTGGTGTTAAAGATTCTGTATGCCGAAAAAAATCAATCTTGCTCTTATATTACTATGGTGTAAACTTAATTTAATCTAACCCAAAGACTTTACTTTTCGAGTTATTTTTGGATTATTGTTGCACCGCTTAATAACGGAAAATTGTCGTGTACTGTATGTCCGCCTCCCGGAGAGTTTTAGTCCTTTGTGATTATTTATTGACGCCATTTTGTTTGTTTGATGACCGTAGGCTAGTGGATTTGAAAGTAAAGAACGTTTGAGGCGTCAATGAAGAAAAGTGAGTTCCATGCATAAACAATTTTCAGATTTGCTGTATTAGCGCTAAGATAAAGGCGTGATTTCAAATTACATTCGCCTTATGAAACAAAATGAGTTACGGGAATTTACATTGTGATTTTTTTCGACGAAGCAAAATTTGTTGTGATGAAAACACATTTAACTCGTTTGTTTATTTCTTGATGTCACACGCCCACAAACTATCATGTGTACAACTTGTGTAATTTGAGGGCCTACCGTGCGTCTTAGCATGCAAGTATTTATTTATGTGTTTGCCGGTTATACCTTTCTCGGTCATTGATTATCTGAGTAGACGAAGTTGGTGTACAGCTTTTTGTTGTTAATGGTTCAATTCATTGTAGTCGTCTTAAGAAGCTGCGATCGGAACTGTAGCAGATTGTTCACAACGTATGACAGCAAGCTGCGCCCGTGAATCGTGTTGTGTCGATACATGAACAGCGTCGTACACAAGAGAGAGTAACTTCGTTTATTGACGCCTATTGTAAAGTGTCTGTAAGTCGTCGTGCATTTATTGCCCAATTTATTTACTCAATTGTACTGCTGTATATTAGGCCCGCTTTGTCTGTTGCCTGTGTTGAATCCACTCTGAGATTTTGGCATAAACTTGATCAGTTTCATCGGTAATATGCAGAAGGGGGTCAGTTCTAAGCAAAAACCATGTTGTCAACTGCCCGCTACTGCCAGTGGTTTGAGAGCAACCATACTTGGAAAATCCGTCAGTCTTACCGTGTAATACACGGAAGGGAATTATTCATGTCGATATTCTATTGACGAATGACTTGGACTGATACGGAAGATGTAGGTCTACTTTAAAATAAAATTTTAGACATTACATTGAAAATAGTAGGCTCACTTTTTTATGTCTGTTAACGACATTTTATTGAAAAGAATGTGGCCTAATTGTTGTCTAGTCCAGTTATACTCAATGACTTTTGAATATCAGAATTCCTTATATCTGAAAGGTGAAACTTCTCTTTCCCAGTGATCACTGTCAGCAAATATTTTGGTTCTACAAGTAGGCTTATGTGTAACTGTTTAAGATGAACAGGCGTTCTTGTGTATTGGGTTCTTTTCATGAGATCAGTGCACGACAAACGTGAATTGAGTTTCAGTGGGTGCAGAATTGAGTTAGGATTACTACTTCCCGCCTCCATTCCCCCCCCCCCCTCCCCCCACCCCCTTCATCTTCTGTGAAAATAAAAATGCTAAAACAAGTTCTCTCTTCTTTTAGAATATCTCACAAACTATGTTAATTGCTGATTTGAGTGACTAAAAATTGTACAACTTATGTCCTCTTCCAGAATATCATGGTTTACTGATTGGATATGCAGTAGAAGACATGTAATGTAACCTTCATCACAAAGATGCACCTCTGCCATGACAACCTCCTCAGTCACCTCTGTACAGAGGCTCTCCGTTAGTTCATTTTATTACAGAAGGTGATTTAAAGCAAGCTTTCATTCATCTGGCTATTATATTCCTCACAAGTCACCTTGTTGAGGATACTGCACGTGTTGAAATACCATTCCTTGGAAGACACAACATACAGATTCATTATGTATTTTTTAGATAGTGTTTTACATGTGTCTTCCCATGGACCATTCCTGTACCACCTCATGGAATGTTGGGCGATTGTTTAACCAGAAGATATTGTAACAGTATCAGTGAAGAACAAATTGGTGCATTTGTGTTGTTTTACTCTCTCCCCCATTAACCTAAAATAATTGTATTTGCTGTTTGTTGTAATAAGGTGGGTGGTAAGTTACTGTAGTTAGTTACGTGCACTATATATCAATTTGCATAATAAATCCTAATGATGTGGAATGAGTCATTTTACATTCAAATTGCGAAATAATTTTTACATGTGATTACATGATTAAAATTGCCAAGTTCTTTTTGTGTTGGTTTTTTTTTTTTTTTTTTTTTCCCAAAAGAAGAAAAGGTTTACAGATATGAATTACTAATTCCTACGCACCACTTTTTACTCATTACAATAGTAGAAATCATTCTACAGGATAGATGATGTTATCAAGGAGAAGTTCTGTTTGTTTTCAAAATTTACTGTTGAGACATTTTTTCTGTAACATTGTGCCCCTTTTTCAAGCTAAAAACAATCTTTAACGTGGAGTACTGCTTGCCATTTTTCCTTCTGATATTGTAATTATGTACATCATTGCTCCTTTTAAACTGTAATGGAATATTTATTACAGACTTCACAAGGGAATAAATATACTGTGAAGCAGCAGTCAGAATGCCGAACTCCTTAAACAGATGTCTACAAGACAATATTGATTAAGAACCACATATTATTCTTACAGCAAAATTTTGAGCAATGAAGAATTTCTTTCTTAAAGATGAATTACCTCAAAACGTCAACTTACTTATTTGTCTTCCCCCAAGATTTGCAATGATTCCAAGTGCAAATGTGACTCAACTAAGTCGTTTTAGGAGTTGCAAAATGTGCTTTTTCCAGATTAAATTGTCTGTGATATGGAAACCTAAGAATTTTGAAGTTTTTACTGTATTTGTTATTTCCTCACCATGTATTAAACTTATCAATGGTGTGGTACTCCTAGATTTGTAGAACTGAATATGGTTCTGTCGTTTTTTTTTTTTTTTTTTTCTTTTTTTTTTAATTGACATTGAGAGCGTATGCAGAAAAATCAGTCAACAAAATTTTTTGAGAACCTGTTTACCATTTCTTTTGTTTCTGTATGTTTTCTTGGATTGATTACGAAACTAGTGTCATCTGCATAAAGAACATATACGAGGAGTAATAGTGGACATAAGATTGAACCATGGGGAGCTCTGTATTTGATTTCTTCTCAGTCAGAAGTATTTCCCTGGATTATATTGATGGGATTACTAAGTACAGCTTTCTGCATTCTTTTGTTCAGATTCCAGTCAAATGGCTTAGTAAGTCACAGAAAATATCGCCCAGTGTGATTTTATTATATAATGCCTGAAAAATTTGGTGAGTTTACATGTGAATGGCATTCTCAGTAGAGCAAATCTACTGAATCCAAACTGATTTGCTGAGAATATTATTGTGGCCCAGGTGAGAAACTATTCTAGAATACATCACATTCTCAAAAATTTTGGAAAATGATGTCAGCAGTGAAACAGGTCAGTAGTTATTGTCGTCTCTCCTATCACATTTTTAAAATAGGGGTCTGATGACTGCATATTTCAGTCTCTCTGGAAAAATGCCTTGAGTTAGTTATGATTTCAGGTAAGCTGATTGTATGGGAACAAATATTTAGTGCTCTTTGAGAGAAAGTATAATTTTCTTAATTTCAGAAGGAGAAGTTGGTGATGTATTCATAAGACTGAATTGTATGAGAGTTTTTCAACACACTAAGCAGTGATTTGTCTCTCGAACTGTTTGTCGCCAGGGTTGCAAGCTCTAGAAATCAGGGAATTTCAATTGTGTCAAAGAAATTTGGAAAAAAAGCAACACTGGAAAAATCTAATTTTTGTCCCAGTAGATGGAATGGTTTGTTTACTGAGATGTCATGCATCGTCGCTTGCTGGGTGCAGCGGAGTATGTATGCTACTTCCCTATTCCCTCATTATCCTTACTACTTCTCCCCTTCCTACCAATCCCCTCAGCTTGCAGCCAGTGCTGACACCATTTTCTGGTGTCCTACCGACAAGAGGCGAGGAGCAGTTTGTTTGAATCTGATTCTCGGAGATTGTTGACACAGCGGCTGGAGATGGTGGTCATGTGTGCATGAGGTGTGTCTGAGTGATTGTGTGAATGTGTGTGCGCTCTTGTTTTCTGACAAAGGCTATGGCCAAAAATTAAATTGTGATGTCTTTTCTATGTGCCTGTCTGTGGCTCAGCGATCATCTTTACGGTCAGTTGCTACCTACCCTCATTTGTATTGATTCTCAGAGTATTTGCACAAGTCTGTTGAATGGATTGATCACTTTGGTCTCATTTCATCAACATGGTGTCTGTGACACATGAATAGCTGGCCACATGAATGGATTTCCGCGACTGGCCCAAACCGCAGACTTTTTTAGTGGGTATCTCTAATGAATCGGACCTGCCGATCTGAAACCCATCGTTTCCCACTAATGTGCAGGCCCTGACAATCGGATCTCGTATCTGCGATCTGCTGGCAGGCCGGGTCTGCTTGTGTGTGGCATAATGCAGCGGATTTTCGTGGTTTATCTGTGGACCCAGAATAGAGGCGCTGCTTGGCAGGCCAGAGCCCACGGGCATTGGGTTTCAGGAATTGTGACTTTCTCACCACAAGTACGTTGTACAGTGTGGCATTTTACAGACATTTTATTTAGTGTAACACTTTTTGGCACTTTGAAAATAGTTTATGTATTACAAAATATGGACGATAAGGAGAAGAAATTGTGGCAGTCGCTGTGGTTTGTATGCTGTGTACTCATATAATTCTCAAATGAAAAATCATACAATACCCTGTAAAATAATACATATAACACAGTCGGTAAACCGAGCGAGGTGGTGCAGTGGTTAGACACTGGACTCGCATTCGAGAGGACAACGGTTCAATCCCGCGTCCGGCCATCCTGATTTAGGTTTTCCGTGATTTCCCTAAATCGCTCCAGGCAAATTCCGGGATGGTTCCTTTCAAAGGGCACGGCCGACTTTCTTCCCCGTCCTTCCCTAATCCGATGAGACCGATAACCTCGCTGTCTGGTCTCCTTCCCCAAACCAACCAACCAACCACAGTTGGTAATAACCAACAATAACAAACATAGTAGAGCCAACATTTTATTGGCAGTCACCTATAGTGTTGGTTTACACAACTCTTCACTGCCTTGTATACTTCTTTCAAGAGGCTTATTTTTATCTGAGATTATTTCTGAAATTGGTGAATGTATTTTAAATCTGTCTTGTGACTCCAAAGAAATGCATATTTGTGTCATCTTATGTGTCTTGTTTTATTGAAATAAAATAACAACAGTGGTCTTAATGAAACACACATACCATTTGGTTCATTACAAAGATGTTGATGTTGGTACTTAAAGATTTTTGCTTACATGGGGGGGAAATACAGAAGTCCTTACTTTCTTTATGTCTTTACTTACGGTACCCTTAAAATCTCAAAATTTGTCATGGAAAAATGGTAAAACTTGTCTGGAAATCAGGGAAATATCAGGAAATTTCACTTGGGGGAACTTGTGACACTCTGTTCCCGATACTTTGTACTTCGTTTAAGAAATGATTATTAAATATATTTGCTACCTGTGACTCATCATTTATATCCCTTCCATTCAGTTCAATAGTGACGTCATCCTTTCTGTGGCTGGTTGCCGTGCCTCTCATATCACTATACCCCATATGCCCTTAATTCGGTTATTAGAATTACTGATTTCTGACATTATGTGAATGTTCCTTGATTTTCTAATAACCTTTCTTAGTAATTTTGAGTTGTTTTTGCAGTGTGCAACTACTACAGGATTTCTCCTTGTTCATGCCTACGTTACCCATTTTATAAGATACTTTAGTCCTAGTGCTCGATGATTTTTTACACGGGTGTTTAATGTACCTTCTGATTAGGTTATGTGGAAAGCTATTTTCAAATACTGATATGAATGTATCATGGAATAGATTAAATTTTATGTTCGCATTTGGTTCAATATCAATTTCATCCCTTGTAAAATATTCTTAAAAACATTTTTCCTGGAGACATTAATTATTCTAACTTATTTCCATTGAGGAGTAGCCATACTTTGAGACAACTGTTATTTATCCTGACTGTGCATCATGATCAGAGGGTGCATTTGCTACTGGGAAGACAGTTAATTTTTTCCTTTGAGTGTCATCAAAAGAAACATTTTTGAAAGAAGCCACTGTAACAGAAGACCCCCCCCCCCACAATAATCCACAGAAAAGTAAGGTTGGCTTATTCCTCCAAAATATAAGAGGATTGAGACATAAGGTAGAAGAGCTTCTTGCCTGCTTGCAAAATTTAGAGGAAAAGATAGACATCCTGTGTCTGTCTGAGCAACACATAACCACAGGGTTAGATAAGTCACATATAAAAGATTACAGTCTAGCAGCTTACTCATGTAGAACTAACATGGGAAACGGATGAGTTATTGCATATATTAAGACAGAACACAAATTTGAAAGTATTGACACAAGTAGATTTTGTAGTGACCAGCACATAGAAGTGTGTGATTGTGAATTAATGCTGAAAAACAGTTCACTTTTAATTGTAACAATATATAGATCCCCACTGGGAAAATTTGAATTATTTATGAGGAACCTGGATTCTTTACTGTGTTGTCTGTCAGACATCAGCAAGCGGTTAAGAGTCTGTGGTGACTTCAGTGTGGATTTTCTAAAGGATTCTGATAGGAAAAATGATTTGAAAATCTTATTTGAATCCTACAATTTGCTCTCGGTAGTTAACTTTCCGACACGGGTGGATAAAGAAAGTAGGTCCCCAATTGATAATATTTTCTTTGATGAGGCACAAAGCAAGAAAATAACTGTGTACCCAGTAACAGATGCTCTCTCTGATCATGATTAACAGTTAGTCAGGACAAATGACATAGTCCCCTACAGTGTGAATACACCTCAGTGGAAGTCAGTCAGAATAATGAATGACTACAGGACAAAAGTTTTTAAGAGTAGCTTACAAGAAACAACCTGAGATGAAATTTATAAAGAACCAAATGCCAATATATAAAATTTAATCTATTCCAAGATAGATCCATATCAGTATTTGACATAAGCAAATCAGAAGGGACATTAAACAGTCATGTAAAAAACCATGGTATCACTAAGGGGATTAAAGTATTTTGGGAAAGGGAAATGTATCTTTTGGCAAGAACACGTAGAGACCCTGCAGTAGCTGCACAGTACAAATACTACTCAAAATTACTAAGAAAAGTTGTTAAAAAATCAAGAAACATGCACATAAAGTTAGAAATCAGTGCATCTGATAACAGAGATAAGGCAATATGGAACATAGTGAAGCAAGAGACAGGACAACCAACCACAGAAGAGGATAACGTTACTATTGAATTGAATGGAAGGGTTATAAATGACAAGACACAGGTAGCAAATGTATTTTATAATCATTTCTGCCATGAACCATGGACCTTGCCGTTGGTGGGGAGGCTTGCGTGCCTCAGCGATACAGATGGCCGTACTGTAGGTGCAACCACAACGGAGGGGTATCTGTTGAGAGGCCAGACAAACATGTGGTTCCTGAAGAGGGGCAGCAGCCTTTTCAGTAGTAGCAGGGGCAACAGTCTGGATGATTGACTGATCTGGCCTTGTAACATTAACCAAAACGGCCTTGCTGTGCTGGTACTGCGAACGGCTGAAAGCAAGGGGAAACTACAGCCGTAATTTTTCCCGAGGACATGCAGCTCTACTGTATGATTAAATGATGATGGCGTCCTCTTGGGTAAAATAGTCCCCCATTCGGATCTCCGGGCGGGGACTACTCAAGAGGACGTCGTTATCAGGAGAAAGAAAACTGGCGTTCTACGGATCGGAGCGTGGAATGTCAGATCACTTAATCGGGCAGGTAGGTTAGAAAATTTAAAAAGGGAGATGGATAGGTTAAAGTTAGATATAGTGGGAATTAGTGAAGTTCGGTGGCAGGAGGAACAAGACTTTTGGTCAGGTGATTACAGGGTTATAAATACAAAATCAAATAGGGGTAATGCAGGAGTAGGTTTAATAATGAATAAAAAAATAGGAGTGCGGGTTAGCTACTACAAACAGCATAGTGAACGCATTATTGTGGCCAAGATAGACACAAAGCCCATGCCTACTACAGTAGTACAAGTTTATATGCCAACTAGCTCTGCAGATGATGAAGAAATAGATGAAATGTATGACGAGATAAAAGAAATTATTCAGGTAGTGAAGGGAGACGAAAATTTAATAGTGATGGGTGACTGGAATTCGTCAGTAGGAAAAGGGAGAGAAGGAAACATAGTAGGTGAATATGGATTGGGGGGAAGGAATGAAAGAGGAAGCCGCCTTGTAGAATTTTGCACAGAGCATAACTTAATCATAGCTAA
This sequence comes from Schistocerca cancellata, assembly GCF_023864275.1. Taxonomy (NCBI): domain Eukaryota; kingdom Metazoa; phylum Arthropoda; class Insecta; order Orthoptera; family Acrididae; genus Schistocerca; species Schistocerca cancellata. Next base: position 860,588,630 of record NC_064627.1, on the reverse strand, counting down.
CACTTGGTTCAAGAATCATGAAAGGAGGCTGTATACATGGAAGAAGCCTGGAGATACTGACAGGTTTCAGATAGATTATATAATGGTAAGACAGAGATTTAGGAGCCAGGTTTTAAATTGTAAGACATTTCCTGGGGCAGATGTAGATTCTGACCACAATCTATTGGTTATGAACTGCAGATTGAAACTGAAGAAACTGCAAAAGGTGGGAATTTAAGGAGATGGGACCTGGATAAACTGAAAGAACCAGAGGTTGTAGAGAGTTTCAGGGAGAGCATTAGGGAACAATTGACAGGAATGGGGGAAAGAAATACAGTAGAAGAAGAATGGGTAGCTCTGAGGGATGAAGTAGTGAAGGCAGCAGACGATCAAGTAGGTAAAAAGACGCGGGCTAATAGAAATCCTTGGGTAACAGAAGAAATATTGAATTTAATTGATGAAAGGAGAAAATATAAAAATGCAGTAAATGAAGCAGGCAAAAAGGAATACAAACGTCTCAAAAATGAAATCGACAGGACGTGCAAAATGGCTAAGCAGGGATGGCTAGAGGACAAATGTTAGGATGTAGAGGCTTGTCTCACTAGGGGTAAGATAGATACTGCCTACAGGAAAATTAAAGAGACCTTTGGAGAGAAGAGAACCACTTGTATGAATATCAAGAGCTCAGATGGCAACCCAGTTCTAAGCAAAGAAGGGAAGGCAGAAAGGTGGAAGGAGTATATAGAGGGTTTATACAAGGGCGATGTACTTGAGGACAATATTATGGAAATGGAAGAGGATGTAGATGAAGATGAAATGGGAGATAAGATACTGCGTGAAGAGTTTGACAGAGCACTGAAAGACCTGAGTCAAAACAAGGCCCCGGGAGTAGACAACATTCCATTAGAACTACTGATGGCCTCAGGGGAGCCAGTCATGACAAAACTCTACCATCTGGTGAGCACGATGTATGAGACAGGCGAAATACCCTCAGACTTTAAGAAGAATATAACAATTCCAATCCCAAAGAAAGCAGGTGTTGACAGATGTGAAAGTTACCGAACTATCAGTTTAATAAGTCACAGCTGCAAAATACTAACGCGAATTCTTTACAGACGAATGGAAAAACTGGTAGAAGCCGACCTCGGGGAAGATCAGATTGGATTCCGTAGAAATGTTGGAACACATGAGGCAATACTGACCTTACGACTTATCTTGGAAGAAAGATTAAGAAAAGGCAAACCTACGTTTCTAGCATTTGTAGACTTAGAGAAAGCTTTTGACAATGTTGACTGGAATACTCTCTTTCAAATTCTGAAGGTGGCAGGGGTAAAATACAGGGAGCGAAAGGCTATTTACAATTTGTACAGAAACCAGATGGCAGTTATAAGAGTCGAGGGACATGAAAGGGAAGCAGTAGTTGGGAAGGGAGTAAGACAGGGTTGTAGCCTCTCCCCGATGTTATTCAATCTGTATATTGAGCAAGCAGTAAAGGAAACAAAAGAAAAATTCGGAGTAGGTATTAAAATTCATGGAGAAGAAGTAAAAACTTTGAGGTTCGCCGATGACATTGTAATTCTGTCAGAGACAGCAAAGGACTTCGAAGAGCAGTTGAACGGAATGGACAGTGTCTTGAAAGGAGGATATAAGATGAACATCAACAAAAGCAAAACGAGGATAATGGAATGTAGTCAAATTAAGTCGGGTGATGCTGAGGGAATTAGATTAGGAAATGAGACACTTAAAGTAGTAAAGGAGTTTTGCTATTTGGGGAGTAAAATAACCGATGATGGTCGAAGTAGAGAGGATATAAAATGTAGACTGGCAATGGCAAGGACAGCGTTTCTCAAGAAGAGAAATTTGTTAACATCGAATATAGATTTAGGTGTCAGGAAGTCGTTTCTGAAAGTATTTGAATGGAGTGTAGCCATGTATGGAAGTGAGACATGGACGATAACTAGTTTGGACAAGAAGAGAATAGAAGCTTTCGAAATGTGGTGCTACAGAAGAATGCTGAAGATAAGGTGGGTAGATCACGTAACTAATGAGGAGGTATTGAATAGGATTGGGGAGAAGAGAAGTTTGTGGCACAACTTGACTAGAAGAAGGGATCGGTTGGTAGGACATGTTCTGAGGCATCGAGGGATCACAAATTTAGTATTGGAGGGCAGCGTGGAGGGTAAAAATCGTAGAGGGAGACCAAGAGATCAATACACTAAGCAGATTCAGAAGGATGTAGGTTGCAGTAGGTACTGGGAGATGAAGAAGCTTGCACAGGATAGAGTAGCATGGAGAGCTGCATCAAACCAGTCTCAGGACTGAAGACCACAACAACAACAATCATTTCTTAAACGTAGTGGAAAGCATGGGGACCAACAGTTCAAGAGAAAGATCACAACAATATGTGGAAGAATTAATTCTCATAAAATTACGTCGTGGGAATGTACCACCAACTTCTACTTCTGAAATTAAGAGGGTCATACATTCTCTCAAGAGTAAAAGTTCTTCTAGTTTTGATGGTGTTTCCAATAAAGTGCTAAAGATTTGTTCCCATATAATAAGTCCGGTATTGTCTGAAATATGTATTGCATCACTAATTCAAGGCATTTTTCCAGAGAGACTAAAATATGCCGTTGTTAAACTCCCCTTTAAAGAAAGTGATAAGAGAGACGTCAGTAACTTCCGACTGATTTCACTGCTGACATCATTTTCCAAAATTTTTGAGAAGGTGATGTATTCTAGAATAGTATCTTGCCTTGGCAACAATAAAATCCTCAGCAAATTACAGTTTCGGTTTCAGAAGGGTTGCTCTTCTGTGAATGCCATTTACATGTTCACACATGACATATTGCAAGAGTTAAATAACAAAAGAGCACCAGTAGGTATTTTCTGTGACCTGTCCAAGGCAATTGATTGTGTGAATCATAAGATACTCCTAGGTAAATTGAAATTTTATGGGATTGATGGTATAGCCAACCAATGGATCATGTCATATCTAACCAAAAGAATGCAGAAAGTTGTACTGAGTAGAAATTCAACCAACGAAATCCAGAGACATAATTCTATCTGGAGAGAAATCATGTATGGGGTTCCCCAAGGCTCAATCTTAGGTCCACTACTGTTCTCATATATGCAAAGGAACTACCGTCTAATGTACAACAAGCAGAATTAGTTCCTTTTGCAGATGACGCCAGTATTGTAATCACTCACAGTATACACACAGAAATGGAAAAAATTGTGAACGAAATTCTCAAAAGTATCCTTAACTGGTTTTCTGCGGATGGTGTCACCCTGAATTTCACAAAGACACATCATTTTCAGTTCTGCACTTATAGGGGTACTGCACCAGTGATAAGTGTAACACATAATGATGAAGTAATACATAGGATGGAAACTTCAAAATTCTTAGCCGTCCATATTGATGAGAATTTAAATTGGGAAAAAAAACACAATTTGGAACTCATAAAGCAACTTAGTTCAGCCACATTTGCACTTAGAATCATAGCAAATTTTGGGGAGAGAGAAATCAGTAAATTGACATATTTTGATTATTTTCATTCAGTAATGTTCTGGGGTAACTCATCTTTGAGAAAGGTCTTCATTGCCCAAAAACTTGCTGTAAGAATAATATGTGGTGCTCACTTGTGATCATCTTGTAGACATCTGTTTAAGGAGTTGAGCATTCTAACTACTGCTTCACAGTATAGTTATTCCCTCATGAAGTTTGTTCTAAATAATCCACTACAGTTCAGAAGGAACAGTGAGGTACATAATTACAATACTAGAAGAAAAAATGATATTCATTACTCAACATTAAGGTTTTCTTTAACACAGAAGGGGGTGCACAATTCTGCAACAAAAAATTTTTACCATTTACCCAGTGATATAAAATGTCTAACAGACAGCAAGGTAAAATTTGAAAATAAATTGAAAAACTTTCTCCTTGACAATTCCTTCTATTCCATAGAAGAATTTCTATGTTTGTAATGTGTAAATTGCTAACTCAATCTGTATATCTTGTTTTAATTTTTTTTGCAGGGGGAGGATTAATTATTTGCGATGTTTAGAGTACAAATAGACGTAAAAATTAATTTGCAATATGAAATTAAAATGACTCATTCCACATCATGACGATTTATTGTGCAAAATGATCCATGGAACACGAAAGTAACTAACTACTTAGGGCCGTACTGTCCTTAACTATCTATATTGGAAAGTTGATTACTGAAATCAAATTATAACATCCAAATGAGATTTCTAGATCATTTTTCCTGTCAGAATCCTTTATGAAATCTACATTGAAGTCACCTCAGAGTGTTAGCTGATTGCTGCTGTCTGACAGCAGACTAAGAAATCTAGTTTCCTTACAAACATTCCAAAATTTCCCAGTGGTGGGCTATATACAATTACAATTAAAAGTGAACTGTTTTTTCTGTATTAATTCACAAGTATACAATTCAATGTGCTGACTAATACAAAGTCAACTTATCTCAATGTTTTGAACTTGAATTTTGTCTTAATATATGTAACAAATCCTTCTTTTTCCTTATTAGGTCTGCATGAGGAAGCTGGTGGATGTGTTTTATATGTAACTTATCTAATGTGGGGTTTTGTAGTGGTCAGACAGGTGCATGATGTCTTATCTTTAAAGAGCTCTTTAAATTTTCCAATATATTGATGAAATAAACTGACTTTACTTTTCTTTGCATTCTTAAGCATTTTGTGGGGCTCTTCTGTTAGTTTGACATCTTTCAAAACAGGGTGCCTGAATCCTGATCCTAACCTAAAAATGCGTGCCTCTCTGGCACCAGTAACCACATTGATCTTTCTTTGTATGTTGGTGACCTCCAGTATTTTGTATGCAGGAAGCTCAGCCAACTGATGTTTCCGTCTCCTATTCGGCTGTACCTAGATGTTACGACAATATGGTACTTGAGCTTTGTCATGACCATGTATTAATATTTGGCTTTACCTAAATGTTACAACAAAATTGAGTAACACTATGTCTTACAGTGTATGGACTCATTTAATGGATGGAAAGTTTTCACTTTACATATTGAATTACCTTTCTTTTTTAAAAATAGTGTGTTGTGTATTTAGTAACCATGAAGTGTTTATAATGAAGTGAATGATTGTAGTTGTGTTAGTGCAGACGAATACTTTTAAGAGTAAACCAAACTTAATGCACTTATAATTTTTTGCTGAAGATGGGTAGCAGTCAGCAGTTCTCACTCAGGTGGAATAATTACCTGAACCACATAACTGGTGCCTTTGACACATTGAGAAATGATGATGAGTTGGTGGACGTAACACTGAGCTGTGAAGGCAAGCGCATTAAGGCTCACAAGATGTTGCTGTCTGTCTGCAGTACTTATTTTAGAGATCTGTTCAAGGTAAGAAATACTTCCAAGTATACATCTACAGCTTGAAAATAATAGTAGAAGACATGACTTTCAGTACTTTTCATTTGGAAATTGTACAGAGAAATAATTGCTTTTATGATTCTCTATGAGCTTATTGGTAATTTTATTTGTGAAGTACCAAAGAGAGCAATAATCAGGGAGGTTCCATTCTAACAACTATTTATCAGTGCTTCTTTAGCCGTTTGTTTGGATGATGTTAAGACTTATTACTTAAAAGTGCCTGCCACTTGACTTTTTCCATCATATCTGTTACTATTTTCTGCTGCTAAAACTGTTCTGTGGTCATTCACATCGCTCTTCATTTTGTGCCCTTGAAATACATTGTACATCTGAACTATAGGGGTTGTTTTACACATATAAACAGCATACCAGATGGTCATCTAGGTGTTTATCAAGCAATTTCCCAGTGTCCTGCCAGTGATTCAAAGGCTGTCAATCACTTTATCTGAAATGGACCTATGTAATTGGTCTGCTTCATATCGTCACACATTGTTACTCTTAAGAACCTATGACATCATTTGTGGCTCATTGGTTATGTAGTCATAGTGTAATAAGTTTTTATGTGTACAATATAAGGAAAAGATTGATTGCTACTTACCATGGAGATGAAGTGTTAAGTTGCAGACAGGCACCCATTAGGCACCCATAGCCTTCATCAAAAAAAGAAACATAAACACACATTAATTCACACAAGCAAGCACACACCTCACACATATATGACCACCATCTGCAGCAGCTTGGCCCGTAATGCAACTGTCACTTGGAACGGAAGCAACAATGTGGAGGAGGCAAGGAAGGGAAAGAGATTGCATGGTACGGGTGGTGGAAGGGAACAGTGCTGTCTGGCAGAGTGGACAGGTACTAGGATGCCAACAGGCGCAGAGTTGGGAGGCTATGGGTGTGTGTGTGTGTGGGGGGGGGGGGGGGGGGGGGGGGGGGGGGGGGAAGCAGAAATAAGGAATGAAAAAGGAGAAGAGTGGGGAAGGGGAAAGATGGGCAGATGAGTTGGCAGTGAGTGACACACAAAGAGGGTGGCGGATGAGAATAGGGAGGAGGTGATAGGATAGAGGAGGTGGAAACTGTTGGGTGTAGAGTGTGGGGACGGTATGTTACCGTTGTTTGAGGAAGAAAGTGTAACTTCAATCTGTGCAGTTCAGGGGAGGAACCAGGTGGCTTGTGTAGTGAAACAACATCCTAGTCTGTCCTGATGCCATTCACATTCCCAACCCCTTGCCACAGGGATCATCCCTGTGAAAGACCCAGATGCAGGACCTGCCAAATCCACCCGCCCTGCACTTCCTATTCCAGTCCTGTCACAGGCTTACCCTACCCCATCAGAGGTCGGGCCTCCTGTGAAAGCAGCTGTGTCTTGTAGCAGCTCTGCTACAATCATTGCACAACTTTTTTTTTTATTGATATGACTACCAGCAAGCTATCCACAGGATGAACGGCCACCGCCAAACTGTGGCCAAGAGCAAAGTAGATCACCCTGTGGCACATCATGCAGCTCAACATAACATGCTTGATTTCAATGACTGCTTCACTATTGAAACCATCTGGATCCTCACCTCCACCATCAGCTTTCCTGAACTACGTAAATGGGAGTTATCCTTCCAACACATCCTCTGCTTCCGAAATTATCCCGACCTCAGTAACATACTGTCCCCACACCTGGCACCCAACATTCTCCACACAATCTGTCCTATCACCTCTTCACTACTCTCATCTCTCACCCCTTTTGTGTGGCTCTCTCTGCCATCACACTCAACCATCTTCCCCCTTTTCCATTCCTCTCCTTCCCCCCCCCCCCCCCCCCCCCCCCCCCCTCTCCCCATTGTTCCCCTTCCCGATCCCCTCCAGATTGTTGCTTTCGTTCTACATGGCAGTTGCATTCTGGTCTGAGCTGCCAGAGATAGTGGTCGTGTGTGTGAGGTATGTGCTTGCTTGTGTGAATGAATGTGTGTGTGTTTTTTCTTTTCTGATGAGGGCTGTGGCCAAAAGCTAATGTATTAAGTATGTGTATTTAGTTGTGCTTGTCTGCAACAAAAACTTAATGTATTATTTTTACAGTCTGTAGCAATCATTTTTTGATAAGCATAAGAGATATTCAAGAAATCAGAGGGGCAGATGCAGGCTGGGGATTCTTTTTATGACATTCAAATCATTAGTATGTTTTTTTACAGATAGTGTAAATATTATAAAGGATGACAGCCAAAAACAGTTGCAGGATAAAATTTTTTATTAAAATTCTTGACCAAGGTTTCGGTACATATAAATATACCTTCATCAGAAGTAAAACTTCTAAAATTACATCATGCAATGGAGAATAATAAAAACAATTAAGCCAAAGGCGTCGTCAGTAATTAAAACATCATTGTTTTTATTATTCTCCATTGCATGATGTAATTTTAGAAGTTTTACTTCTGATGAAGGTATATTTATATGTACCGAAACCTTGGTCAAGAATTTTAATAAAAATTTTTATCCTGCAACTGTTTTTGGCTGTCATCCTTTATTGTGAAGAATTTTAACAGTTGCTGCCGCAGCCATGTTTAAAATCATGAAGTAAATATTATAGTCATATTTTTTATGAATATGCAGAAGAGAGACCATTTGGAGGTGCATTCTGCTTTTATTTTTTTCACCTTTTGTTGTCTGCTTTGAAACATGGTCTATTCAGTCTAAAAAGGAGGAGGAAGAGGAGAAGAAGAAAAATGAATAAGAAGAGTTTTATTATTTTGATAAATCTGTCGTTCAGGAGGAGCTTGGACGGTAAAATTGAAGTCTTTCATATAAAATATCCATACAAAAGAGAAGCATTAGTAGATTTGTGACCTTGACAGCAATGTTTGGTGCCTTTTGTGACATTGGGAAGTAGCACCATTTAACGTTTCAATAAAGGAAACCAAAGCAGATGGGGTGTCAGGAGAAATAATCAAACAACACATAGAAAATTTAAAATAATGTATGCAGAAAGAAAAGAAGTACAAAATCCAGAGGCCACTGAAATGCCATTTACGGAAAGTGCTGTGCTGCTTATGAGGATGCGGCTGAAATGCACCAATACAGTATACAGAAAGTTGATGGTTCTAATTTCAATCTGAGGCTCTCAGAATAAACTAAATGTAGTAGCACCCAAGTAAATAGAAATGGTTAACAAGCATAACTGGATTCAAACTGACTTTTAGGATTCAAAAAACTTAATTTTACTACAGTGTTTGATAAGCAAAAAGCTGCCTTGCTTCAGTGTGGCAGAGAAAGGGGGGGGGGGGGGGGTTGGGGGCATTGTATGTGGTGACTTACAGCCTGATTTTGAATAACTTTTTGAAATTATTAAGCCTACAGGACTAAGCACAGACAGAGACCTACACAACTCTTCAAGAAAACCAGTTGTCCACTGCAAGAGGGAGTGGGGGATAGAGGCACATTTTGCCATGCTCATTCATCTTCTTTATCTCCTGAAACTCTACTGCCAACCGATTGGCTATGGGGGGGAGGGGGGGGGGGGAACACTATACTTTACACCATGCGCTTTCATCTGTTATATGATCAGATAGCCCATCACCAACCACGTTGGCTGTGTAAATAACTGTGTTATAGGTAGCCAAGGGAAGCAAAGGATACCATAATTCCAAAGAACAACAGATCTTATGCAAAGTGTAGTTAAGTAGGGAATTGGTCTATAGAGAGTAGACAATGAAAGGATTTGCATGTGTTGTATTTTAAAAGTGTAGACACAAGTAAGAATGTAAATAAAAAACAGGTATAGTAGCTTAGCTGACGCCATGTACCTTATTATCGTATTTGCATGTCTGCCAGATTTCTCAAAACATATACTACATACATATTACTTAACCACTTACAACCTTGAAACTTCCTGACATTAAAACTATGTGCTGGACTGGTACTCCAATATGGTACCTTGCCTTTTGCAGGTAGTTCTGTTTCTGACTAAGCTATCCATACAAGACTCATAAACTGCCCTCACAGTTTTACTTTCTGCATTACATCTTCTACCTTTCGATAAAGGCTTACAGTTTCATTGGAAAGTCTCAACTTGTCGAAAGTGACACATGCAAAAGAGATTGAAAACTTTACTAGCTTTCAGAATAAATCCTTTAAGATTCTAGAGCAGAAATGTGCACGCATGCGCTCGCACACACACACACACACACACACACACACACACACACACACACACACACACCTGCGCGCACACTTACATTGTACCAGCTGCTGATGAGGTGCAGCACACAATGAAGGTGATGTGTAGGAGAGAATTGAAAGGGGGTGACAGGACAGAGGGAGCAAAATCTGTTGGGTAGAGGATGTGGAAACAGAAGATGACCAAAGTTATGGCACCAAGAGGATGACAAGAGTGAAGGATGTGTTGCAAAGATAACTCACATCTAAGTAGTTCAGAAAAGCTCATGTTGGATGGAAGGATCCAGATCTCCCAGGTCGTGAAGCAGCTTCTGAACTCGAGCATGTTGTGCTTAACAGCGTGTTATGCCACTGGATGGTAATCTTTGTTCTTGGCTACAGTTTGGTCGAGGCCATTCATTCACATGGACATTTGGTTGGTGGTCATGCCTAAATAAAATGCTGTACAGTGATAGCAGCACAGCTGATATATTACATGGCTGCCTTCACAGGTGACCCTGCCTCAGGTGGGACAGGATAAGCCTGTGACAGGACTGGAGTAGTGGTTGCAGGCAGAAGAGTCATAGCAGACCAGACCAGGAGGTTGTGTATGTGGGATTGGTGATGAAACACCACTTTAGGAGGGGTCAGAAGGATCTTGGACAGGATGTACCTCAGATTAGATTAGATTAATACTAGTTCCATGGATCAGGAATACGATATTTCGTAATGATGTGGAACGAGTCAAATTTTCCAATACATGACATAATTAAGTTAATTTAACAACATACTTAAGTTAATATAACAACTTTTTCATTTTTTGTGTTTTTTTTATTTTTATTTATTTTTTAATTTATATCTAAAAATTCCTCTATGGAGTAGAAGGAGTTGTCATTCAGAAATTCTTTTAAATTCTTCTTAAATACTTGTTGGTTATCTGTCAGACTTTTGATACTATTTGGTAAGTGACCAAAGACTTTAGTGCCAGTATAATTCACCCCTTTCTGTGCCAAAGTTTGATTTAATCTTGAATAGTGAAGATCATCCTTTCTCCTAGTATTGTAGTTATGCACACTGCTATTACTTTTGAATTGGGTTTGGTTGTAAATAACAAATTTCATAAGAGAGTATATATACTGAGAAGCTACTGTGAATATCCCTAGATCCTTAAATAAATGTCTGCAGGATGATCTTGGGTGGACTCCAGCTATTATTCTGATTACACACTTTTGTGCAATAAATACTTTATTCCTCAGTGATGAATTACCCCAAAATATGATGCCATATGAAAGCAACGAGTGAAAATAGGTGTAGTAAGCTAATTTACTAAGATGTTTATCACCAAAATTTGCAATGACCCTTATTGCATAAGTAGCTGAACTCAAACGTTTCAGCAGATCATCAATGTGTTTCTTCCAATTTAATCTCTCATCAATGGACACACCTAAAAAATTGGAATATTCTACCTTAGCTATATGCTTCTGATTAAGGTCTATATTTATTAATGGCGTCATACCATTCACTGTACGGAACTGTATGTACTGTGTCTTATCAAAATTCAGTGAGAGTCCGTTTACAAGGAACTACTTAGTAATTTTCTGAAAGACAGTATTGACAATTTCATCAGTTAATTCTTGTTTGTCAGGTGTGATTACTATACTTGTATCATCAGCAAAGAGAACTAACTTTGCCTCTTCATGAATATAGAATGGCAAGTCATTAATATATATTAAGAACAGCAAAGGACCCAAGACTGACCCTTGTGGAACCCCATTCTTGATAGTTCCCCAGTTTGAGGAATGTGCTGATATTTGCATATTATGAGAACTACTTATTTCAACTTTCTGCACTCTTCCAGTTAGGTACGAATTAAACCATTTGTGCACTGTCCCACTCATGCCACAATACTTGAGCTTGTCTAGCAGAATTTCATTTGTGGGCATGATGACAGATAATCAAAACTCAGGTGAAGGATCTGGTTCACTTGATACTGAGTGACGAGGGGGTGGGGGCAATCCTTTGCAGCTGACTATTGGAGTGGTAGGAGGATTGACAGTGTGTGAGAATATGGTATGATAAATCTGTTTGCGGGTTAATTTTGAGGGTGGGGGTAAAGCACCCGTCTGTGAAGGCCTTCAGCATAATGGCCATCCACAAGGAGGCAGCCTGTATGAGACAATTTTTTGGTATGGGAGGGGTGACATGTAAAAAAATGCAGGTACTGTTGGTGGTTAGTAGTGTTAATATGGACAGAGGTGTGGATGGAGCCATCACAGAAGTGGAGGTCAATAACTGGGGCTGGGGAGGACCAGGTGAAGTGGTTGGGGAAGAAGGTGCTGAGGTTGTGGAGGAATGAGGATAGGGTGCCTTGGTCCTGAGTCTTGATGTTGGAGATGGAATAAATCAACCTGAAACAGGTAAGGGGTTTGGGTTTTTGGGAGATTGGGAAGGTTTCCTTTGGATGGCAAATAACTTAAACAGGTTGGCATAGGAGGGTACCATGCAGGTGCCCATGAGTGTGCTGCAGATTTATTTCCATACTTGCCCTTCAAAAGAATGGTAGTTATGAGTGAGGGTATAGTTGGTAATGTGTATGAGTAATGAGAAGACGAATTTAGAGGTGGAGTGGCATTGGGAAAGGTAGTGTTTGATAGTCACATGGCCATGAGCATGAGGGACATTAGTATATGGGGAGGTGGCATCGACAGTTGAGGAGTAGGGATATGGTTGATAATGGATTTGAGATGCTTCAGGGTCTGTGAAGAAACTGGTTTGTATCTTTTAATGTGAGAGTTTAGGCTTCGTACAATTGGTTGGAGATGTTGGTCAACAAGAGTGGAAATTCTTTCAGTGGGAGCACAATAACCACCTACAATGGGGTGTCCAGCATTTTTCGGTTTGTGAATTTTGGGAAACATTTAGGAGGTGTGTGTGTGTGTGTGTGTGTGTGTGTGTGTGTGTGTGTGTGTGTGTGGAGGAGTCAGACAAGCTGACAGAAGTCTTCTGCCAGGTAGTCACTTCAGTTCATCATGGCAGTGGTAGAGCCTTTGTCTGCAGGGAAGGCGTCTAGGCCAGGATCTGTTTTGAGGTTATGAATGGCTGTCCTTTCTCCTATTATGAGTTTTATATTCTTGGAAAGGGACCAAGGGAAGGATGGTAAGGTCATGTTGGAGGTAAGGAATTCATGTAAGCCAACCAGGGGGTGGTTAGGGGGGAGAAGATGGTCATGGTTGGATGATGATATGAACTGGGAGAGGTGAAGTTCAATGTTGGTATTAGGTTGGCTTTGATTGGAGGGATTGTTAGCAAAGAAGTGTTTCCTCTGTAAGGATCAGGAGAAGGAGAGTAGGTCTTTGATGAGTCCAACATGGTTAAACTTGGATGTGGGGCTGAAGGTTAGGCCTTTGGATAGAAATGAAACTTCCACAGGATTGAGTTTTTTGGTGGAAAGTTTACCTGCAGTGTTTTGGTATGGTTCAGTTTCTGGATTTTTGTGGAGTGTTGGGAGGGAGTTGAGGATGTGAAAGATTGAAAGGGTTGGCAAAACAGGGTCTGGGTACTATGAGGGGTTGACTTGGGGTGATTCACAGTGGGTAGGGTAGGTGTTGATGAGTTGTAGAACGTCAACAAGTTTGATGATTTATGGAGATGGTATCTGGAGTGCTCTTCCAGTTGTTGAACAGCAAGGATTTCAATGTGTTGGTTATGTAGTGGGGATTGCACAGTAACAAAATATTGCAGAAGGAGAAATGTTTTTATGGAAAAGCTAGCAAAATTTTAATTGTCTTTTTGTGGCTGTCGCTCAACGACTCAATGCCTCTGCAATTCAGTGAGTGGTCTCCTTTACTCCTAAATAGTTAAATTCTGCCAGAACTTTTTGTGGTTACCGCACGACGGCTCAACGCCCGTTGAATTCAGTGAGTGGTCTCCTTTACTCCTAAATACTTACATTTTGCCAGACTTTCCTATATGTTTACAAACTTATTTGTGACTAATAAAAAAAGACTAGTAAGTGAGGTAAAAGTACCACAAGGTATCTTCATCTGATAAGCCATACATTATGACCACTGCCCATTGCGATGCTGGATGCCGTCTGGTGGTGTTGTGGGCACATGATGTGCTAACAAAAGTATATAAGCAGAGCAGACATGGAAGGGGGATCGCTCTAGCAAAGATATGGGCTGCAAATGGGGAAAACTATTGAGATAAGTAACTTTGACAAAGGGCAGATTATTATTACGCAGAGTCTGTGAACTAATATCTCAGAATTAGAAACGGTGGTTGAATGTTCATGTGCTATGATCGTGAGCATCTACAGAAAGAGGTATAAGGAATAAGGACCTTGAAACTATCACTAGGCACTAAATGGCTGGACGTCCACGACTCTTCACAGAACGTGGGGTTCAGTGGCTTGTGTGCTATGTAAAGTAGAATATATGGTGATTTGTGGCATCTCTGCTGAAAGAGCGTAATGGTGGTGCATGCACAAGTGTTTCAGAGTACACCATTTATTGTACATCATTGAACATGGTGCTCTGCAGCAGACCACCCGTATATGTTCACATGTTGACCCAATGACATTTTCAATTACGATTGCAGTGGGCACGGGATCATCAGGATTCAACCGTCGGTTGATGGAAGCATGTTGGCCCTTTGGGTGAATCACATTTTTGCTCCACAAACACTGCCATCGAGATGAACAGCGGCTCGAAACGTGCAGCAGGTCATGGACGCAGGATAGTGGGACGCAGGATGGTGGGAGTAGTATTATGTTATGGTAGATATTCTCTTGCGCTTGTGTGAGACCTGTGGTAGTAATTGAAGACATGTTGACAGCTGCGAACCCCCTGCATCCCTTCATGCTTGATGTCTTCTCCAATGACGGTGTCATCTTTCAGCAGTATAACTGTCCATGTCTTGGACCCTGAACCGCACTACAGTGTCGCGTTGATGTCTCCGTGACCAGATTCGCCTAATGTAACTCCTATGGAACCCATGTAGGTGCTATCAGGTGCCATCACCATGTACACAAATCAGCTGCCCCTTACTTATGCAAATTACATGACCTGCGTAGATATCTAATGCCATATACCTGCACAAACCTGCCAACAAACTGTCAGATCCCAGTTATGCAGAATCAGTGGCATTTTTCGTTCCAGAGACAAACAAGCTATTAAGCAGGTGATCACAATGTTCTGTCTCATCGGCATATGTGCTGAATCAGACTTACCTATTCATTTGTATGGAACATTCTGCAGTAAAATTAACATGTGTCTTAAACTAAATTATTGTTAAATGTAGAAATATAAATTGTTTTAAAACCAGATCCTTCCATCATTTATGTTCCAGATGAACATAATAGAGTACAAAATCACTGACCAACTTGTCACTTTCCATGTATAGACATGCATTTATTTTCATTTGGTTTGACAGCCACTAAGAATTTGTTGAAGTTTAAAACTGGGGTTCGACAGGGACTGTAGTCATCTTATCAAAATTAAACATTTATCCACTTCATCTGCAGGTGTTTTCCAGCTTCTAAGCCATTATTTAGCAATACATATAGCATGAGAAGTTAACATTAGATGTATGCAGGTGTAAAATAATGTGTAAATTGTAACAGCATAATCACAAAACTAGTAATATCATCAAAAACTTTCAGATAATCCCATTAAATCTTTCTAGCATATATACAGGTGTGAAAAACGTTTCTGTAATCACCAGGTATTCATTTTGGCGTATGCATGCATCAACTGACAATTTAGCTCTTATGAACAGATATCATCAAAAACACACAATGCCTGCAAAATCATTATGGAGATTTTTGTTGATTGGTGTTAGCGTATCAAGAAGTAAAGTTAGCTGTATGTTCTAATTTATCTCCTCCTATCTACAGTCACTTACGTAACAGCTAGAGTGCGCCATTAAAGAAAATAACCTTATTTTGCATTTTATGTTGTAATAAGAGGAGTATACATAAGTTGATGTTGTTGTGGTCTTCAGTCCTGAGACTGGTTTGATGCAGCTCTCCATGCTACTCTATCCTGTGCAAGCTTCTTCATCTCCCAGTACCTACTGCAACCTACATCCTTCTGAATCTGCTTAGTGTATTGATCTCTTGGTCTCCCTCTACGATTTTTACCCTCCACGCTGCCCTCCAATGCTAAATTTGTGATCCCTCGATGCCTCAGAACATGTCCTACCAACCGATCCCTTCTTCTAGTCAAGTTGTGCCACAAACTTCTCTTCTCCCCAATCCTATTCAATACCTCCTCATTAGTTACGTGATCTACCCACCTTATCTTCAGCATTCTTCTGTAGCACCACATTTCGAAAGCTTCTATTCTCTTCTAGTCCAAACTAGTTATCGTCCATGTCTCACTTCCATACATGGCTACACTCCATACAAATACTTTCAGAAACGACTTCCTGACACCTAAATCTATATTCGATGTTAACAAATTTCTCTTCTTGAGAAACGCTTTCCTTGCCATTGCCAGTCTACATTTTATATCCTCTCTACTTCGACCATCATCGGTTATTTTACTCCCTAAATAGCAAAACTCCTTTACTACTTTAAGTGTCTCATTTCCTAATCTAATTCCCTCAGCATCACCCGACTTAATTTGACTACATTCCATTATCCTCGTTTTGCTTTTGTTGATGTTCATCTTATATCCTCCTTTCAAGACACTGTCCATTCCGTTCAACTGCTCTTCGAAGTCCTTTGCTGTCTCTGACAGAATTACAATGTCATCGGCGAACCTCAAAGTTTTTACTTCCTCTCCATGAATTTTAATACCTACTGCGAATTTTTCTTTTGTTTCCTTTACTGCTTGAATAACATCGGGGAGAGGCTACAACCCTGTCTCACTCCTTTCCCAACCACTGCTTCCCTTTCATGCCCCTCGACTCTTATAACTGCCATCTGGTTTCTGTACAAATTGTAAATAGCCTTTCGCTCCCTGTATTTTACCCCTGCCACCTTCAGAATTTGAAAGAGAGTATTCCAGTCAACATTGTCAAAAGCTTTCTCTAAGTCTACAAATGCTAGAAACGTAGGTTTGCCTTTTCTTAATCTTTCTTCCAAGATAAGTCGTAAGGTCAGTATTGCCTCACGTGTTCCAACATTTCTACGGAATCCAAACTGATTTTCCCTGAGGTCGGCTTCTACCAGTTTTTCCATTCGTCTGTAAAGAATTCGCGTTAGTATTTTGCAGCTGTGACTTATTAAACTGATAGTTCGGTAACTTTCACATCTGTCAACACCTGCTTTCTTTGGGATTGGAATTATTATATAAATACCGTATTTACTCGAATCTAAGCCGCACTCGAATCTAAGCCGCACCTGAAAAATGAGACTCGAAATAAAGGAAAAAAAAAAATTCCCAAATCTAAGCCGCACCTGAAATTTGAGACTCGAAATTCAATGGGAGAGAAAAGTTTTAGGCCGCACCTCCAAATCGAAACAAAGTTGGTCCATTGTAAAAATAAATGGAAATGTCGTGTGGCTAGGGCCTCCCGTCGGGTAGACCATTCGCCTGGTGCAGGTCTTTCAATTTGACGACGTCCATTGTAATATGAGACACAATTTAGGTCGAATGAATGACGATACAGCTACAGTAGTTTGGTTCGAGTCGAAAGCTTAGCAGTTAAGCTTTACCAGGTAGCCATTGCTATGCGTCAGGCGCTCCGTCCGTATTTATACGGATACCCTTCCTTTTTCATGTGCTTCGTCTGGTTTGAATCGATTGCTTATTTTGCTTTTATCTGATAAGTGCCGTTTTCTACGTTATAGGTGTTTACGCCAATCACTCGAAGCTGAAAATGCATTACTATACTGTGTCGTGCATTGTTTGTCGCATTCTGATAGTGCGTGTTTACGGCCTGTCGCTGCTCGCGGCATGGCTTGCTTTTGTGCGCGCTACCGCCGCCTACAATTTAAAAAAGAGAGGAATCGTCTCATTAGCTAAGCAATGGCAAGAGACTGCTATTTGTTGTTACTTACACTGCTGCTTTCTTTGATAATGATCAACAAGAACCAAATAATAGACTGCGTATGATAGAACATGTTCTGAACGAGAGTTTGGCGAAAATTTTTCTCCGTTTGAAAATCTTTGCGGCCGCTTTTTTAGTACATCAAATTCTGCACAGAAATTAGTCATCTTAGATTTAAAAATCTAGTCAGTTGCCGTGCTTCATTTCTGACTGTATCACTATTAGGCGTAAGAGTAATACGAATATAAACATGACACGATACGTATATTCTTCCGCGTTTGCTGTTGTCTCACTCTAGTTTCGTAGTTTATTTGGCAGACAGGATTTAAATGAGATAGAAGCAAACACGAAAGAATACATGGCAAAATGTTTATATTCGTATTATTCTTATGGTGAAGAGAATACTGCATGTGATTCACATTTCATCAGTTTCCTATTAGCAACCATCTCTTCTCACAGGTAGGAAAAAATTCAGAACATAGCGTTGGCCATATTGACAAAAATCCCAGTATTACCAGTCGGATTTTCGTAGTACATTGAAATTCGAAGATGAACAATATGGAATTTGTATTTACTTCGTTGGATTATGTATGAAAAAGTAGTGGTCGAAACTCGGGCGGAGAAAAAAAGCTCGTCTTCCAATTTTTTTTAAAAATTTTATTTACTGACGCAGAGGTTTTGGCGCCAGTATTTGTCTTTGTGCCTACAAAGGATGCCTGTGTAGCGCTACATATATTCGACGGCAGAAGTTAGTTGTGGCGGCACCTATCAATATTTTTCAGAACTTCCGCTTTGCTTTGCACTCGATTCTAAGCCGCAGGCGGTTTTTTGGATTACAAAAACCGGAAAAAAAGTGCGGCTTAGATTCGAGTAAATACGGTACCTATCTGATGAAACTGGCTTGATATCTGTTGTTGGTGAGAGGTCTGCATCGTATTTCAAACTCTAGAATGAAATACTAGTGGTTAGCACTCAACTTTGAATACAGTGTTAAAATTTTTACGTTAACTGGTTGAAGATTTCTGACAAATCAGTTCATAGCATCCGTCTTACTACTATTACAATCATCACTACTAGCTTTGTACCAGCCTTTATATTAGAAGTATCAGTCGGTTAAATCTAGTACATTGTTAGTGTTTGTTATTTTGTAAAATATAATGAAAAATCACATATCCACAAAACTTAAATGGGGAACTAAGTGTAGCATTAATGGAGAACATATTTGAAATGGGGAACTAAGTGTAACATTAATGAAGAACATATTTTTAATGATTCATTTTCTTTTATTTTAATAGTTTTATGTAAAATGTTGTAAAAGAAAAATTTTAATCAATCATCTTTTAAAACCACGAATTCCATCTATAGTGCACTGATGGGAAAAAAGCAGCACAAAAAAATAATTAATGTAGAGTATTCGGGAATACTTAAGTGATTAATATTGCAAGATCACAGGTTGATGTAAGCACAAGATAAGCCATTGCAAATGTGAAGAGGATTAATAACCGGTGTAACTGCCAAAATGTTGAATGTAAGCATGCAAATGTGCAAGAATAGTGTTGTACAGGTGCTGGATGTCACTTTGTGGGAGAGTTCCATGCCTGTTGCACTTTGTCGGTCAATACAAGGACAGTTAATGCTGTTTGTGGATGACGATAGAGTTGTCATCCGATGATATCCCATAGGTGTCTGATTGGAGACAGATTTGGTGATGAAGCAGGCTAAGGCAGCATGTTGACACTCTGTAGAGCATGTTAGGTTACAACAGTGGTATGTGGGGAATGTTATCCTGTTGGAAAATACCTTGTGGAATGCTATTCATGAAAGGCAGGTAGAATCACCAGATTAACATACAAATTTGCAATCACGATGTGTGGGATAACCAAGAGAGCGCTCCTGCTGTTGAGCAAAATCACATCCCAGACAATAACTCCAGGTGTAGGTCCAGCGTGTCCAGCATGCAGACAGTTTGGTTGCAGGCCCTCAACTACCCACCTCGTAACCGACACACTGCCATTGCTGGCACTGAAGCAGATCCAGCTTTCATCAGAAAACACAACAGACTTCCAGCCTGCCCTCCAATGAGCTGTTACTTGAAACCACTGAAGTCACAAATGACAGTGGTTTGGTGTCAGTGGACTCCATGATACAACGTATCTGGCTCAGAGCTGTCCTTGAAGTAACCCATTTGTAACAGTTCACTGTATCACTGTGGTGCCAACTGCAGCTCAGATTGCTGTTGCAGTTGCAGTATGATGCGACAGTCGTAAACTGAAAATGACGGTTTTCCCTCTCAGTAGTGCCATGTGGCCATCTGGAGTCCTGTCTTCTTGCGACTGTACATTCTTTTGACCTCCATTGCGAATAGTCGTGTACAGTAGCTACATTCCTTCTAAGTCTGTGTGCAATGTTGCAGGGAACATCCAGCTTCTTGTAGCCCTGTTACCCAACCTCGTTAAAACTCAGAAATGTTGATAATGACATCTTTGTCATCTTTAATGCTCAAGACCATTACAGCATGTATTTAAAACAAACCTGATTTGCACCATCATAGTGGCGCTACTAGTGCCGCTCTTATGCAGCTGATGCAAAATTTGAATAGACATCACATTTCAGATGTAGAAACATGCCAAACAACTTTCGTTCATGTCACATAACTCCTTCTTGGGGTTGCTTTTTTTCTGTCAGTGTATATACTTTAGCCTAAATGATTCATCAGGTTTCAGAGCACTGTTTATTTACAGATATAGGCATACAAAGGTGGGTGGTACATGAGATATACTCACCAAGTTTCAGGTACATTGTACAAATGTTCAATGTGTTTGCCCTTGGTCATACAGCCTCACATGCAGATGGTGATCTAGTTCTTTCTACATGTTCTCTAGCATGTTTGTCAGTCTTGTTACCATTTCTTGCAGCATTGTTGGCATTGTAGGTACATAAACTTTGGCCTTAACATAAACCCACAGGAAGAAATCATGTGGCATGAGATGTGGCGACCTTTTGGCCGTTGCAGCATAAGAACATTACCCAGTCTAGCATACGTCAGAGATGTGGCAGTTCTGTATTGAGAAAGGCATGGAAAGGTATGTGCCAGTGAAGTGGAGGCCCATCCTGCTGAAGGGGAAAATGGAGAAATCAGCAGTCAGTTGTGGCAACAAACACAACTGCAACACATCCAGGTACACGGAACTTGACACCAGCTGCTTGATGAAAAAAAGGCTCCATGCACCTTTGTCTTGGATGTGGCACAGAAGACATTCACTTTTGGTGAATCCCTTTCTAACTCCACATGGACATGTGACAACTCAGTACCTTACAACTCAAGTTGTGACAATTCATACTTCTCAACGGATGGAAAGTCGCTTCATTTGTGAATACCAGTGTCCTACAAAGTCATCATCATATTCCATAGCTTGCCACATTTGGGCACAAAACTCCAATCGTGAAATGGAAATGCTGCTGCAAAACAAACCCTGCTGTTTTCTGTGGACTGCCTGTTTCACGTCTTGCACAAATGGTTGATTTCTGTGGGCTGTGCAGAGAACTCTGTCTCAAGCACTCCACAATTTACTCTGAGACCTGCACCTCTTGCTTTTCCCTTTAAGCAGACAACCAGTATCATGAAACTGGTGAAACAAATGCAAAACACTCTTTTGACCAAGGGCAGAATTTCTGTATTCGTGTACGAATGCACACTGAATGCTCATGACTGACAAACACTTTGCATATTGTAATGCATTAAAACTCATCTCCTGCATTTTCACTATTTTGTAGAGTGTCATCCCAGGCCTGCCGTCCAGCATCTGTACATGATAAACTTGCCAATAAACAGTACTTTGCTTTGGAATTCGATGAATCATGTAGGCTAACCCTGTATTTTGATTACCTTCATGTACAGAGGTTTAAATACTGAAGTTTTATTACTTCATACAAAGAACTGTCTTTAAAATCAGAGTAAAAGTTACAAAAAACTAAAATTTTTATTTGCATAATTGACAGAAACATTTTGCAGTATATTCCAAAAATGTCTGTTGTGTCCCACGTGTATTGTATTGTATCGTATGTCAACTGGGGGCCTAGAAACGATGGAGAGGCTCCGTTCCCGCCGCAGCTGCAGAGGTTCACAACCCTACAATAACTACCGCAGTTCACTTCACCCCTCCGCTGCCCCACACCGAACCACTCCTTCAGGGTTAAGGGTTTTTTTGCGGTTCGTCCCCCGGTGGACCCCCCCCCCCCCCTCCCCCCATCCCCCAGGGAACGTCTCACACCAGATGAGAGACGAGTGTAACCCCTATGTTTGCGTAGTAGAGTAATGATGGTGTACGCGTACATGGAGAACTTGTTTGTGCAGCAATCGCTGACAAAGTGTAGCTGAGGCGAAATAAGGGGAACCAGCCCACATTCGCCGAGGCAGATGGAAAACCACCTAAAAACCATCCACAGACTGGCCAGCTAACCCGACCTCGACACAAGTTTGCTGGGCGGATTCATGCCGGGGACCAGGTGCTCCTTCCCAATCCGGAAAGCCGTGCGCTAACCGGGCGGGCTGTCCCACGTGTAACAAGATAGATGAGTGTTCTGGAACAAATAAAATACTATAGAAAGTTTAAAACTGAAATATATTTATTTACAATATATTCAATATAAAGCATACATAACTTCGTATCCTGTGGGCACTTCTCTCTCTCTCTCTCTCTCTCTCTCTCTCTCTCTCTCTCTCTCTCTCTCTCTCTCTCTATTCTTGGTTATCAATATTAACAGTTATAGGACAACTGGCATCATGATGGTTTCATAAGTTCACACTGTACAGTCATCCATATGCCCTGTGTGATCGGATAGTAGTAGGATGATAACCTGAGGACAGTCTGTGGTTTAGCTCTAAGTGTGTTGGCACAAAAAGATAAATTTCAGCTACAGGCAATGATGTTATGCGAATTTGGGATCCTGTCATGGCATGTGTAGAGCCACCTGCCGAGCCCTCTCTAGCAGCAGCTCGGAGTGGCTAATTTAAATGTTTCTTCTGCAGAGGTGAGAGCACTGTGCAACCTGCCAAGTGCATTCAATGAAGACACCATCGATACCACATTCCTCCTCCACAAAATGGAGGTGTGGGTGTGGGTGACGCGGGGGATGGGGGGGGGTGGGGTGGGGTGGGGGGTGTCACAAGACCGAAAACAATATATTGGACTCACCAAAATGAAACAATAATACCATCCCCAAAAGAACGACAGACTTGATCCCAACTGTGGATTGTCACAGTTATAAAATAACAAATGATAATAGAAAAGACCCGACTCTTCTTGGGGAGTTATCACAATAAAACAGTTCTAAAATATGAAGATGTTCGTTGACTATACCAAGTCCATCTGCAAGAGATAGGTCAGCTAGAAGAGGCATCTGGCCATGGTTGCTGGGGTGGCAGCTCTGAGTAGTGCCTGTGCTAGCTGCGACCTCTGGTGAAGCTGTTCTGCAGGCTCCCCGAACGGGTAGCAGTCCCTGGTGGCCATTGGTGGAGACATGGTGTTGTGTTGTGGCCAGCAGTAAATATTTGTGTTGAAAACACAGATAACGTAGGTTTCCTGGTGAATGTATGCCCTGTGATGCAGGCATCCTGTGTGGGTTGGACAGGAAGTGGGATGCCAATGCAGAAGGCACTACGATGTATGAAGTGGGCGGCCACAGCAGACGATGCCGTGGTGCTGCTGAAGGAGTTGGCTGTGGTACAGTGCCAGACAGTGCCAACCAGCCTGTGTCGTGATATTGGCAGTGCAAACTGCTGGGAATGTCAGCCAGAAAACTGGAGATAGGAATGAACAATGCTGACACGCTAGCTGCTTAGTTCCAACGATTTCCCAATATCCTCTGTGTAATTGTTTCAGAACATGTTTCTGCAATGATGTGGGAATCACAGCTGGTTGTTTGTTCACTAGGAGACTGCAGTACAATTACACCCTTCTGAAGAGAAAGGCTGTTGTGCTGTGCATAGTATTTGCAGACTACTACATCTGAAATTGATTTTGGATTATGAGACCACCCCATCTGAATATAATACTTTAGCAATCGTAGTTATTGATCCTGTTCAGCAGACTGTGTGATCTGCCAAAAATTGATGGGAAAAACTTGCAGTTCTTGTGAATCAGATTGCTCAATTTGAAGACAAAAAGCTTCTGATTCATTGAATTCTGGTTTGTTTCCCACAAGTAAGTGAGCCAGTGTATTTGCATTTGCTTGCTCTGTCATAGGGCAATAGAGAATTTCATACTGGTAATTTGAAAGAACTACCAACACAGCAGCTTCTGTGCTGTATGATCAAGCACTTCTTTTGTTGGGTGTAAAAGAGCAGTCAGTGGCTTATGATCCATCACAAGAAAAAATTTTCTACCCTGGAGGTATTGGTATGGAATTTTGTGACACTGTATGTAATGGTTAAGGCTTCTTTGCAGCTTAATGTAATTAACTTGGGTCTTGTTCAACATCTTAAGCTGTGTCCACACAGGTTTGTGCTGTACAAAGCCAAAAATGAAGCTCAGCGCATGTGGTCAAACTGCGATGCTCTGTGCAATAATGAACATGTTTCATGCAGTGTCAATACATCAAAGGAAATGTTTCATTTGTGCAAGGCTCTGTTTGGATGGCATGTATCATTTTCCATTTTTTTAAATTGTATTTATTTTTTCTTTTTTTATGCGTGTGCACACGTGGGAACATTGTTGTAAGTCTACGAACACCCTGCTCCATTGTGCGCCACACATTTGTGCATGGCTCTGCACTGTGCAGCATGTCTGCTGTGGATGCGGCTTTAGACGCGAATGCTATGGAGCATTCAAAGTTGTTGACCACGTGAGGTAAAACTGCCACTGTGCCACGTGATGGTGCGTCAACTGCAAGCACCACTGGCTTTTTGCAGATTGAAATAAATAAGACAAGGCTGACGAAGCAATGCCTGTTTCAACTTTTGTGCTCCATTCAGAATAAATGTGATATAGTACTTCAGTTTGCCCAGAACTACCTGTAGTTCTTTTACATTTTTAGGAGAAGGTAATCTTCGGATAGCCCCTGAATGCTTAGTTGAGGGATGGGCACCATGGGCATCAATGAAATGTCCCAAATATACAGTTTCAGTATTGAAAAATGATCACTTATGTTAAAACTTGAAAAAGATATTACAAATTTTTCAGGTGCAGTACCAATGTCTATGCAGAAATAATGATGATGTCATCCAAATGATTTGAACATGATGGAACTTTTGATGTCACTTGTTCAAGAAAGTTTAGAAATAATCCAAGAGCAGATGCGCGTTTGAAGAATGGCAGTAGTATTGATACAAGCTTACAAGTATTTATCACAGTAATTTTTTTCGTTTCCTCATCAAGGGGAAGTTGAAGATAAGAATTGGCCAGATCAGTTTCAGAAAAGAATTGTTTTTATCGCTTCGCTGAAACTTCATATTTGCACTTCGAGGACGAAAGAAAGTACGATAATACTTCAACTTTTATTTTGGAAAATATGGTTTCATTTATTAACGCCCATTTTCGTTTCCTCATCAAGGGGAAGTTGAAGATAAGAATTGGCCAGATCAGTTTCAGAAAAGAATTGTCCACCTGCTAGGTGATCCATAATTATCTCAATACTTGGGAGCGGTAAGATTCAGTAACTGTTGGAGAGTTAATAGTTGGCTTTCAAGCTGGCAAAAATTCTGATTTTTCCCATTCAGTTTTCATGTGATAACCAGAGGAGATGCTCATTAATGAGCAGAAATATCTTTCAAGAAACCAGTTTGTTCTAATCAGCTGGGCTGAGAAGCAACTATCGCAAATGGCTCAGGGCACTGGGTGTGCTCAATATAACTGTGGTTGACCATTGCCTTTGAGGTGTAATGTGCACTTTAAAAGTCTTTGCGTGTCCCAGTTGTGTCCATCTTTTTCACACAATTGATGAATGCTGGCATGGGAAACTTGGGTATCAGTAGCTTGCACATTGTCCTGAATATCTAATCCAGTCAACTCAAATGCATCCTTAAAAATATTAGCACTTGAGCATGACTGAACTACTGTGAATTACACTGATACAATTGTATTTCAATATTTTGCTTGCAAAGTGCACATCTCAAGAATGGAGATGTTGCTGTTGTAGGCTGAGGGACTTGGATATGATTTTTGAGGCTGAGAGTTTCCCAATTTCTCTTAAGAAGTTTGATTAATCAGTGTGACTGACATGTGAGTAGCTGACTGAAAAGGTTCAGATTGAGTGTAGATCTGTAAGGTTATGAATAATTTGCAGCGTGTTCTCTGATTATGGCTATCAATTCTAACTTTCAGATATTTCTTCTTCCTCCTTTCTTTGAGGGGGGGGAGGGAGAGAGAGAGAGAGAGAGAGAGAGAGAGAGAGAGAGAGAGAGAGAGAGAGAGCTGTTTACTGTTTGTCCATGCAAGAAGAGCCGATTTGAATTAGCCTAGTCTTGCCCTGTGTATGTTGCTTTGCGATTCATGTGCTTGTGTCTGTGGTTCGTTTGAGTATTACCAGGCAGAGCAGGTAAAGATTCAGAACATGAGATTATATTAACTTCCATGTGCTCAAATCTGCATTGAAGTGGAACAGAATTTACTTTGTGCTTTTTTGGAGGCACACTAGCTGTGTGGCATGACTTTGGAGAATATCAGTGTGCCTCTTGGCAGAAGAAGCAGTGTTTATGATCAAGTGTAATGTAACACTAGACAAAAGACTTTGGAGTGTGTGAATTTGCAGTATAAAAGGTGGGGTGCCTCTTATCCTGTTCATGCTGTGGCTTGCAGCTGTTATTAACATGAGCTAGTTAGGGCATAGCTTGCTTAGAACTAGGCTTGGTGAGTGTTGCAGTAAGCACATGAAAGTCAGGTCTCCGAGGTCTTGTGCTTCATGAGCTTCAATTAATTTAAGTACGTCATTGGGACAGGGTTTGCCATTCTTTAGAATTTCATCCCATATTCTATTGCCTGCAAGGTCCTGGATAATCACACCGCGAAGCATTTTGTCTCCAAGTTCCACAAGTGCAGCTAAATTTACAGTTCACACCTGCCCCAAAGGTTGTTTAGAGTATGCTACAGAAATTTCACTGGGAAGCCCTTACACATCCTCCATACAGTTCTGGTCTCTCCTTCTTGTGATTTCCATGTTTTGGGACCCTGACATTTGTGGCTGTCAGTTTGCTTTGAAAAAAGAGATGCATGCCTGGGTACAATCAAAGGATTTGTTCTGAAAAATAGCAAGTTTTCTTTGTCTTTTGTGTGTACAATGACTCACTGTTTCTGCTATCTGCTGAGTGATCTCCTTATTCTGCCCAGACTTTCCTTACTAAATTTTGTGATGGCTACTTTTTTCTGATATTCCAGAAAAATTGCATCAAAATTTCCATAAAACAGAAGTCAGGAAAAAAAGGAGTTGGGCAGGCCTAAATTATGTGTAAATTTCTGTTCTGCATTTACAGAGTAAAAACCCCATCAACGAACATACTAAACAAATCTTTTTATGAAATGATAATTAAATGGACACCCTAGCTGCAAACAGGCATTGATGTACTTCATTGGGGACATGTTGAAAATGTGTGCCCCAACTGGGACTCGAACCTGAACACATTTTCAACATGTCCCCAATGAAGTACATCAACGCCTGCTTTTATATAGTTACAAATCTTTTTAATTCAGTCATTTTCCCAGATTATCTAAAGCATAGAAAATTATCATCCTACAAGAGTAAACTTATAAGGGAAAATAATGAAAACTACAAGCCATTTTCTCTGTTGTCATCTTTCTCAAAAAGAATCAGTCATAAAATACAGACCTATGACTTGCCTGATAGCCTCCTCAGTCCTGAGCTTAGATTTTATAAATTAAAAGTTTATGTTGGCGGTCAATAGGTTGTTATTGGACAAAATACAGCTAAAATACTAAATGTAAAAAACTCATGCGATTGATCAAAATAGTTAAGGCATGCACTACATTAATATTCAAATATGTTTTATAGGCTATCCTTGTAATAAAATGTGTTCAGGTATTGCTTTCATGGATTTTGTTTATAAACTGACAGTAGAAATACATAAAATATATTTCTGTGAGTAGCACAAAATGTTGTATATGTGAAACACTCAGAAAATTTTTCGTGGTACTGCTATTTTTATGGAATTGCAAAAGCAGTTCTTATTTTGTGAAACAGAGAGATATTTTGCATGTAGCGCAATGTACAGATGTGAAACATTTACATCCAAGGCAGCATGCATGGGCAACAGTTACTTTTCCCCCTAGGATCTCAGATAGATTTAAGGCATTTGAAATTTCTTGCTGTTGGTGATGGCACAGGCTTTGGTGTTCTAGGTCAGTTCCTCATTGGAACTGCATCATGTTTGTCATCACATTCTTCTTCTTCATTCTATTTTCCTCTTGCATTCTGTCTTGTGAATGTGAAAGTATAGGTTGCTGCCAAATGTAGATCCAGTTCTACATTGGAAAAGATGTATCGTGATATTGTTGTCATGAAATAAACTATCACTTATTCAATGGTATAAGGTAGATTGACATATTACTGCATATCATAAACACATTATGATTCAAAATTACTGAAAACAATCAGAAATCACATTTATTTCGCAGAGGTATGCTGACATTGTAAACTGGGATAAACAGATTTCTTCAAGCAGATGCCACCACCTACTGGGAGCTTGTGGAAATAAAAATACTGTACAGAAAGAACATGATGTAAATGTATGCTTCATTGAGGCAGATTGAGTCCATTTCCTGAGATAGAAAAAAATGAAAGTTATATGTAGCATATATGATACATAAGGATAAAGGAGGATAAATACAACCCTAGTAATGAAGTGATGTTTTGGTTTCAAAGTTTGCAGTTCTGCAATATCGGAATTTACAGTTGTGATACTTGAAGGTCTCAACAAGAATGACTTTGTTATATGCGTACTTTTAGACCTGTCCAAGGCTTTTGGCACTGTAGACCATAAAAAACTGGCAATAGGTGTAGGAGCAGCATCTGGTTCCAGTCATTTTGGAAAATTGGGAGAAATATAAACAGCCCATGCCAAAGACGGTGATATATTTTTAGTGAAACTATTATCATGTTCGAAACATTTTAACGTAGTATTCCTCAGGGTGGTATGTTAGGACCACTCCTGTATTTACACTCCTGGAAATGGAAAAAAGAACACATTGACACCGGTGTGTCAGACCCACCATACTTGCTCCGGACACTGCGAGAGGGCTGTACAAGCAATTATCACACGCACGGCACAGCGGACACACCAGGAACCGCGGTGTTGGCCGTCGAATGGCGCTAGCTGCGCAGCATTTGTGCACCGCCGCCGTCAGTGTCAGCCAGTTTGCCGTGGCATACGGAGCTCCATCGCAGTCTTTAACACTGGTAGCATGCCGCGACAGCGTGGACGTGAACCGTATGTGCAGTTGACGGACTTTGAGCGAGGGCGTATAGTGGGCATGCGGAAGGCCGGGTGGACGTACCGCCGAATTGCTCAACACGTGGGGCGTGAGGTCTCCACAGTACATCGATGTTGTCGCCAGTGGTCGGCGGAAGGTGCACGTGCCCGTCGACCTGGGACCGGACCGCAGCGACGCACGGATGCACGCCAAGACCGTAGGATCCTACGCACTGCCGTAGGGGACCGCACCGCCACTTCCCAGCAAATTAGGGACACTGTTGCTCCTGGGGTATCGGTGAGGACCATTCGCAACCGTCTCCATGAAACTGGGCTACGGTCCCGCACACTGTTAGGCCGTCTTCCGCTCACGCCCCAACATCGTGCAGCCCGCCTCCAGTGGTGTCGCGACAGGCGTGAATGGAGGGACGAATGGAGACGTGTCGTCTTCAGCGATGAGAGTCGCTTCTGCCTAGGTGCCAATGATGGTCGTATGCGTGTTTGGCGCCGTGCAGGTGAGCGCCACAATCAGGACTGCATACGACCGAGGCACACAGGGCCAACACCCGGCATCATGGTGTGGGGAGCGATCTCCTACACTGGCCGTACACCACTGGTGATCGTCGAGGGGACACTGAATAGTGCACGGTACATCCAAACCGTCATCGAACCCATCTTTCTACCATTCCTAGACCGGCAAGGGAACTTGCTGTTCCAACAGGACAATGCACGTCCGCATGTATCCCGTGCCACCCAACGTGCTCTAGAAGGTGTAAGTCAACTACCCTGGCCAGCAAGATCTCCGGATCTGCCCCCATTGAGCATGTTTGGGACTGGATGAAGCGTCGTCTCACGCGATCTGCACGTCCAGCACGAATGCTGGTCCAACTGAGGCGCCAGGTGGAAATGGCATGGCAAGCCGTTCCACAGGACTACATCCAGCATCTCTACGATCGTCTCCATGGGAGAATAGCAGCCTGCATTGCTGCGAAAGGTGGATATACACTGTACTAGTGCCGACATTGTGCATGCTCTGTTGCCTGTGTCTATGTGCCTGTGATTCTGTCAGTGTGATCATGTGATGTATCTGACCCCAGGAATGTGTCAATAAAGTTTCCCCTTCCTGGGACAATGAATTCACGGTGTTCTTATTTCAATTTCCTGGAGTGTATGTATCAGTGACTTTCCAGGCAATATAAGACATGGGAAAAACATTCTCTATGCTGATGACATTATATCCACTACTAATTTGCCAGAATTATTTGTAGAGAAGGTAAATGAAATTCTCTTAGTTGTATGTGGTGACTTCAGTATTAATTTTGTATGCGATTGTGCAAGAAAAAGGATGTTGGTAGATCTCCTAAATTCATATGATCTGATGCAGACTATAGACAATAGACAATATTTTTTATTCATTTTTCATTACTAGATGGGCATTCTGTTAGTAAAAGGGTGAATGGCCTTTCAGATCATAATGCACAAATTTTAACACGAAAAGGCTTTTGTACTCAAACAAATGTCACATATAATTACAAACTATATAGGAAAGCTAATCCAATGGCAGTAGAGAGTTTTTTAAACCTCGGCATGGAAAAAGAGTGGCAGGATGTTTTATAGTGCCAATAACATAGATGAAAAATATAATGCTTTCCTTAACACATTTCTCATGCTCTGTAAGAGTTACTTTCCATTAGAACATTCTAAATGGGGTACTAGCAGTAAAAGGCAGCCTGGGTGGCTGACTAGTGGGATAAAAGGATACCACGTAGAACAAAGTGGGAATAGTATCAAAATGTTAGTAGTAGTCACAATCAAGCTACAGTTGCCCATTACAGACAGTATTGCAAGGTGCTTAAAAACGTTATTAGGATGGCAAAGAGTATGTGATGTGCAAATCATCATCATCATCATCATCATTTAAGACTGATTAAGCCTTTCAGTGTTCAGTCTGGAGCGTAGCCCCCCTTATACAGTTCCTCCATGATCCCCTATTCAGTGCTAACATTGGTGCCTCTTCTGATGTTAAACCTATTACTTCAAAATCATTCTTAACCGAATCTAGGTACCTTCTCCTCAGTCTGCCCCGACTCCTCCTACCCTCTACTACTGAATCCATGAATCTCTTGGGTAACCTTGCTTCTCCCATGCGTGTAACATGACCCCACCATCTAAGCCTGTTCGCCCTGACTGCTACATCTATAGAGTTCATTCCCAGTTTTTCTTTGATTTCCTCATTGTGGACACCCTCCTGCCATTGTTCCCATCTACTAGTACCTGAAGATGAAATGGGAGATACGATACTGTGTGAAGAGTTTAACAGAGCACTGAAAGACCTGAGTCGAAACAAGTCCCCCGGAGTAGACAACATTCCATTGGAACTACTGACGGCCTTGGGAGAGACAGTCCTGACAAAACTCTACCATCTGGTGAGCAAGATGTATGAAACAGGCGAAATACCCTCAGACTTCAAGAAGAATATAATAATTCCAATCCCAAAGAAAGCAGGTGTTGACAGATGTGAAAATTACCGAACAATCAGTTTAATAAGCCACAGCTGCAAAATACTAACACGAATTCTTTACAGACGAATGGAAAAACTGGTAGAAGCCTACCTCGGGGAAGATCAGTTTGGATTCCGTAGAAATACTGGAACACGTGAGGCAATACTGACCTTACGACTTATCTTAGAAGAAAGATTAAGGAAAGGCAAACCTACATTTCTAGCATTTGTAGACTTAGAGAAAGCTTTTGACAATGTTGACTGGAATACTCTCCTTCAAATTCTAAAGGTGGCAGGGGTAAAATACAGGGAGCGAAAGGCTATTTACAATTTGTACAGAAACCAGATGGCAGTTATAAGAGTCGAGGGACATGAAAGGGAAGCAGTGGTTGGGAAGGGAGTAAGACAGGGTTGTAGCCTCTCCCCGATGTTATTCAATCTGTATATTGAGCAAGCAGTAAAGGAAACAAAAGGAAAATTCGGGGTAGGTATTAAAATCCATGGAGAAGAAATAAAAACTTTGAGGTTCGCCGATGACATTGTAATTCTGTCAGAGACAGCAAAGGACTTGGAAGAGCAGTTGAACGGAATGGATGGTGTCTTGAAGGGAGGATATAAGATGAACATCAACAAAAACAAAACGAGAATAATGGAATGTAGTCGAATTAAATCGGGTGATGCTGAGGGTATTAGATAAGGAAATGAGACACTTAAAGTAGTAAAGGAGTTTTGCTATTTGGAGAGCAAAATAACTGATGATGGTCGAAGTAGAGAGGATATAAAATGTAGACTGGCAATGGCAAGGAAAGCGTTTCTGAAGAAGAGAAATTTGTTAACATCGAGTATAGATTTAAGTGTTAGGAAGTCATTTCTGAAAGTATTTGTATGGAGTGTAGCCATGTATGGAAGTGAAACATGGACGGTAAATAGTTTGGACAAGAAGAGAATAGAAGCTTTCGAAATGTGGTGCTACAGAAGAATGCTGAAGATTAGATGGGTAGATCACATAACTAATGAGAAAGTATTGAATAGGATTGGGGAGAAGAGAAGTTTGTGGCACAACTTGACCAGAAGAAGGGATCAGTTGGTAGGACATGTTCTGAGGCATCAAGGGATCACCAATTTAGTATTGGAGGGCAGCGTGGAGGGTAAAAATCGTAGGGGGAGACCAAGAGATGAATACACTAAGCAGATTCAGAAGGATGTAGGTTGCAGTAGGTACTGGGAGATGAAGAAGCTTGCACAGGGTAGAGTAGCATGGAGAGCTGCATCAAACCAGTATCAGGACTGAAGACCACAACAACAACAACAACAACAGTACCTGCAATCATCCTACCTACTTTCATATCCGTAACCTCAACCTTGTTGATAAGGTAACCTGAATTCACCCAGCTTTCGCTCCCATAAAACAAAGTTGGTCGAAAAATTGAACGGTGCACAGATAACTTAGTCTTGGTACTACTGACTTCCTTCTTGCAGAAGAGAGTAGATCGTAACTGAGTGCTCACTGCATTAGCTTTGCTACACCTCACTCCCAGTTCTTTCACTATGTTGCCATCCTGTGAGAATATGCATCCTAAGTACTTGAAACCGTCCACCTGTTCTAACTTTGTTCCTCCTATTTGGCACTCAATTCGTTTATATTTCTTTCCCACTGACATTACTTTCGTTTTGGAGATGCTAATCTTCATACCATAGTCCTTACATTTCTGATCTAGCTCTGAAATATTACTCTGCAAACTTTCAATCGAATCTGCCATCACAACTAAGTCATCCGCATATGCAAGACTGCTTATTTTGTGTTCACATATCTTAATCTCACCCAGCCAGTCTATTGTTTTCAACATATGATCCATAAATAACATGAACAACAGTGGAGACAGGTTGCAGCCTTGTATTACCCCTGAAACTACTCTGAACCATGAACTCAATTTACCGTCAACTCTAACTGCTGCCTGACTATCCATGTAAAGACCTTTAATTGCTTGCAAAAGTTTGCCTCCTATTCCATAATCTTGTAGAACAGACAATAACTTCCTCCTAGGAACCCGGTCATATGCCTTTTCTAGATCTATAAAGCATAGATACAATTCCCTGTTCCACTCATAACACTTCTCCATTATTTGCCGTAAGCTAAAGATCTGGTCCTGACAACCTCTAAGAGGCCTAAACCCACACTGATTTTCATCCAATTGGTCCTCAACTAATACTCGCACTTTCCTTTCAACAGTACCTGAGAAGATTTTACCCACAATGCTGATTAAAGAGATACCTCTGTAGTTGTTACAATCTTTTCTGTTTCCATGTTTAAAGATTGGTGTGATTACTGCTTTTGTCCAGTCTGATGGAACCTGTCCCAACTCCCAGGCCATTTCAGTTATCCTGTGTAGCCATTTAAGACCTGACATTCCACTGTATTTGATGAGTTCCGACTTAATTTCATCCACCCCAGCCGCTTTATTGCACTGCAATCTATTGACCATTTTTTCCACTTCCTCAAATGTGATCCTATTTCCATCATCATTACTATCCCATTCTACCTCGAAATCTGAAACATTACTGATCGCATTTTCACCTACATTGAGCAACTCTTCAAAATATTCCCTCCATCTGCCCAAGGCATCCACAGGATTCACCAGCAGTTTTCCTGACCTGTCCAAAATACTTCCCCTTTCGAAGACTGCTAATTAAACTTCAGAATGGTTTTCCTGCAGCTTGACCCATAGTCTCCAACCTATTTCCAAAGTCTTCCCACGATTTCTTCTTGGATGCTGCAATTATCTGTTTGGCTTTGTTTCTTTCTTCAACATAACTTTCTCTGTCTGCCTGGGTTCTGGTATGTAGCCATTTTTGATACGCCTTCTTTTTCCTTTTACAGGCTGCCTTGACTGTATCATTCCACCAAGCTGTTTGCTTCATCCTACTTTTACACACTACTGTTCCAAGACATTCCTTAGCCACTTCTAGTACTGTGTCCTTGTACCTTGTCCATTCCCTTTCCAATGACTGTAATTGACTACATTCAACTAACTGGTACCTTTCTGAGATCGCTGTTATGTACTTGTGCCTGATTTCCTTTGCCTGATTTCCTTATCCTGAAGTTTCTCCACTCTTATCCTCCTACATATGGACCTGACCTCCTGCACTTTCGGCCTCACAATCCCAATTTCACTGCAGATTAAATAATGATCAGTGTCATCAAAGAATCCCCTGAATACACGTGTGTCCCTCACAGTCTTCCTGAATTCATGATCTGTTATTATATAGTCAATGACAGATCTCGTTCCCCTGCCTTCCCAAGTATACCGGTGAATGTTCTTATGTTTAAAAAAGGAGTTTGTGATTACTAAGCCCATACTGGCTCAGAAATCCGAGAGTTGTTTCCCATTCCTGTTGGCCTCAATATCCTCTCCAAAGTTACCCATAACTTCTTCATACCCTTCTGTTCGATTTCCAATCCTGGCGTTAAAATCACTCATGAGCTGAACACTGTTGTTGTCCTTTACTCTAACAACTACATCACTGAGTGCCTCATAAAAACTATTCATCTTATCTTGATCTGTCCCTTCACAATGTGAATATACTGACACAATCCTAATTTTCTTGCTAGACACTGTCAAATCTATCCACATCAGTTGTTCGTTTACATACCTTATTGCAACTACGCTGGGTTCCATTTCTTTCCTGATGTAAAGCCCTACACCCCATTGTGCTATTCCTGTTTTGACTCCTGACAGGTAGACCTTGTATTCTCCCACTTCCTCTTCTTTCTCACCTCTTACCCGAATGTCACTAACAACTAAAACGTCCAGCCCCATCTTACTTGCAGCCTCTGCCAGCTCTACCTTCTTCCCAGAGTAGCCCCCATTGATATTAATAGCTCCCCATCTCATTACCATTTGTTTGCCAAGTCGTATCTTAGGAGTCCCTGGTTTGTCAGTTAGAGGTGGGACTTCGTCACCTCCAAAGGTCCGAGGCATTTTGCTCTGATTGTTGCCAGCATCATATTTAAAGTACCAGGGAAGCAGGTTGCTAGCCTTACTTGCCCCGAGTCTCATTGGGTTTTACCCCTAACGGCTGAGGGACTAACCGGTGGATTGATGTGCAAATAGAACAGTTAATTCACAGGATAAAATTAAAACCATGTGGTCTGTTGTGAAGGAAGTGTTTGGTCAACAGCACAAGGATGATGATATAAAGTCAGTTCGTAGCAAAAATATTCCTGTAACTGATAAATCAGATATATGTACAGTATTTAACAATCATTTTCTGAGCATTGCTGGTGAATTAAATAAAATTTTAGTTTCTACAGGGAATCATATAACTCTTTCTGAGTGTGATGTCTGAAATACTCCTCTGTGATACAGACAAGGGTGAGATTGAGTCAATAATTAAATCACTGAAGACTAAGGACTCTCATGGATATGATGGAGTGCCTAGCAGAATATTAAAGTACTGTGCTGCACATGTTAGCCCTGTACTTAGCCATATTTGTAACTTTTCCTTTTTTTTCTGAGTAGTAAGTAGTAAGTAATGTAGACAATTTTAGACCTATTTCTGTGGCATTAGTGTTTGCTAAATTTATTGAAAAGGATATGTATTTAAGGATAATTGATCATTTTATATCACATAATTTGCTATCAAATGTACAGTTTGGCTTTAGAAGTCCGTTTATCAACTGAAAATTCTATATTCTCTTCTCTCCATGAGGTACTGGATGGGTTAAACAAAAGGTTTCAAACTCTGGGCGTATTATTTGATTTAACTAAGGCATTTGATTGTGTTGATCATAAAATATTGCTCCAGAAGTTGGACCATTATGCAATACGAGGAGTAGCTCACAGTTGGTTCACCTTGGAATGTGGGGAGTAGCTCACAATTGGTTCACCTCGGAATATGAAGAATAGCTCACAATTTGTTCACCTCTTACTTTAACAACAGACAGCAAATGTCATTATTCACAGTGTTGAGAATGGCTGTGATGTTCCTTATTTATATAAATGATATGCCCTTTAGTATTATGGGTGACTCTAAAATATTTCTGTTTTCTGATGACACTAGCTTGGTACCAAAGGATGGTGCATGCAGCATTGGCTTGGTTCAAAACAGTGCAGTTCATGACATAAGTTCATGGCTTGCAGAAAATAAACTAAAGTTAAATCACAGTAAGACTCAGTATTTACAGTTTCTAACACACAATTCAACAAAATGCGACATTTTAATTTCTCAGAATGGGCATATTATTAGTGAAACTGAACAGTTCAATTTTCTAGGTGTTCAGATAGATAGTAAACTGTTGTGAAAAGCTCATGCTCAGTATCTTGCTCAAAGATTTAATGCTGCCATTTTTACTATTTGAGCATCTGAAGTAAGTGATCGTTCGAGCCTAGCCTACTTTGCTTATTTTCATTTGCTTATGTCGTATGGTATTATGTTTTGTGGTAACTCTTCCCATCCTAAAAGGATATTTTTGACTCAGAAATGGGTGGTTCCAGCAATAAGTGGTGTAAGTTCGTGAACCTCTTGTCGACCACTGTTCACTAGTCTGAGTATTTTGACATTGGCCTTTCAATACATACATTTTTTATTGTCGTTTCTTGTTAACAGTATCAGCTTATTCCCAAGAATAAGCAGATTTCACTCTGATAATACTTGGCGGAAATCCAATCTGCATTTGGATCGGACTCCCATAACTCTTGTACAAAAAGGTGTGCAGTAAACTGCTGCAACCATTTTCAGTTAGCTACCACGATAATTTAAAAATCTTAGCAGTAATCGATGCACACCGAGCGAGGTGGCGCAGTGGCTAGCATACTAGACTCTTGTTCGGGAGGACGATGGTTCAATCACACGTCCAGCCATCCTGATTTAGGTTTTACATCTACATCTACATTTATACTCCGCAAGCCACCCAACAACTTTATTGTTGAACCACGGTGGGTTTTTCCCCATCCCTCACAGTTTTACTCAGCACGTACCTGTCTGAAACGCATTTTATGATTGCCTTGAACTTTTTCCATAAACACTCAACATTGTCAGTGTAGGAACAGAAATTTTCGTTTTGATCTGTTGGGTAGTCTGAAATCTGCCTTCTATTACTCTTGCTAAACAGATAAACCTTCCTCCCTTTTTTTATTATTCTATTAACTTCCATATTCAGGGATGCTGCAACGGCCTTATGATCACTGATTCCCTGTTCTGCGCTTACAGAGTCGAAAAGTTCGGGTCTGTTTGTTATCAGTAGGTCCAAGATGTTATATCCAAGAGTCGGTTCTCTGTTTAACTGCTCGAGGTAATTTTCGGATAGTGCACTCAGTATAATGTCACTCGATGCTCTGTCCCTACCACCCGTCCTAAACATCTGAGTGTCCCAGTCTATATCTGGTAAATTGAAATCAGTGATTTCCGTAAATCTCTCTAGGCGAATGCTGGGATGGTTCCTTTAAAAGAGCATGGCCGACTTCCTTCCCCGTCCTTCCCTAATCTGATGAGACCGATGACCTCGCTGTCTGATCTCCTCCCCCAAACAACCCATCCCTAATCCATGCACTTTCAAATCAGAATTCAAGAGTTTCTTCATGGGTCACTCCTTATATTCTGTCAAGTAGTTCCTTGAAAAATTAAGCTGATTCTTATGTTATATTGTTGACTGTGTTTTCTGATACTTATGGCTTGACTTTTTTTGGGTTCATAAACATTTTATTTTTATCTGTTAATACTCTTGTGTTGTAATTTCATGTACTGACACATTCCATGACCTTGGAGATTTGCTCCTCAGTATGGTCCTTCGGAATTTGACGTGTGAATAAATAAAAAAAACATTTACAATTGGGTAGAATGTAATAAGTTAACATTCAACTTAAAGAAAACAAATATTATGAACTTCAATAATAATAGGGGAAACAACTCCATCACTTTAAGTGGTAAATCTGTAGGCAGTGTAGCAAACACAAAGTTTTAGGGATGCATATTGATTGTCAGTTGATATGGAACGAACATACAAAGATACTGGCAAAGAGAATGTCTTTGGTGTATTATGTTCTTAGGGCCCTATCATCACTATGCCAGAGAATTATGGTGACACACTATTCCTCTCTATGCTCAGTTCTTTGCTGGGGATCAAATGCACTAAACATGGACACAATTTTCAGACTGGTGTTAAGGGACTGTAAGAATAGTAACTAAAAGAACTATTTAAGAAATTATATATCCTTACTCTGCCAGATTAGTACATCTACCTCTCTGCTGGTACCAGGAAAAACATTAGTATTTCATTAATAGTTCTATACACGGTCACTGAACAAGAACTGTTTTGGACATTTATTAAAGAAACACAGATGAGAAACTCAAAACAACATTTTTAGTTAGGGATTAAAATTGTGTAATAATTTGCCCAAGAAGATAAAACAAATAACTAAATCCATTTATTTAAAAACTCAGTCAAAACATCCCTGTTAAATAATTCATACAACACATTTAAAGATTGTGTAGGGAACTCATAGTAGAGAGTAATAAAAAACTGAATTATTCCCATTCTACATTATTGAGATGGAAAAGGGCAGCTGGATGAGCAGTATTTACAATTTTCTGTTGTTTTTGGACAGTACTACTCCCTCTTTTTGTAGTGATACTGAAGTATGTCATGTTCTATAAAGTATGTTTTCTTTACAGGAAAATCCTTGCCAACATCCTGTGATAATTTTTCGCAATGTCAAATTTGAAGACCTGGTGGCTCTGATAGACTTCATGTACCATGGAGAGGTGAATGTTATGCAGGAGCAGCTCACTTCCTTTCTGACAACAGCGGAACTGTTGGCAGTGCAGGGCCTCTCTGAGGATAAGGGCAAGGAGAAGGAGAGGGACAGTAGTCCACTGCCAGAGAGTGAGGTGAGACCTCAGTATTTTTACTGTGTAGGTGCATTGTATAGACATCCAAATGCTCAGGTGCCTCTTTTGTTTCTCTCTGTTCTTAAGGCTTTCTCAGTATTTGTCCTGAGCTATCATAATATCCTTAAACTATTCTGAGCACTTTTCTACTTATTTGAACATTATACTGCTCGTGCATGCATTTAACATTAGGTGAAATTTATTTCTCATTTTTTTGTGTCATAACTTTTCTTGTTTTGTTCTGTTCTTTCAGACCTTGTTATATTTCACTTTTAGGCGATCCTCCATGTTATCTATCTGAAACCTGCCCAATTCACTGACCCATCACATCTTACTCTAGTCCTGTCATAGGCAGGTAGGGCCACTTGTGAAAGCAGCTATGCCATATGCCAGCACTTCTGCAGGTTCTGCACAGCATTTTATGTGGGCATGGTCATCAACCAGCTGTGTGCCAAAATCAATGGCTACCGTCAAAGTGTGGCCAAGACCAAGAGACAAAGTGGCAGAAAATGCTGCTGAGAATTATGCTAGAGGTCCATGGTTTCTTCAGAACCCATGCCGTCTGGATACTTCTCTCTCCACCAACAACTTTTATGGACTATGCAGATGGGTGCTATCCTTGTAACACATCCTTTGCTCCTTTAATCATCCTGGCCTCAGTTTCCTCTAACCCACTGCTTGCAGTCTTTCTACCCAACAGTCTCCCCTCCTCTGTCCTGTCACCCCCTCGCAGTCCACACTTCCATGTCATCATCGACATGCACCACACAAACTCACCAGTTCCATATCATTGTCGACATGCACCACATGAACTCACTGGCTCCTGTGCCCATTTGTCACATTCACAACCAATGCACAAGCTGTCTGCCCTTCCTGCATTCATATCTCGCACCCCTGTTACTGTCCTCCAATCTGCCAGTTATGCTTCTGTAACCTCCTCCTGCTTTTTCGCTTCTTTCTCCCTCTACCCACTCCACCCAACACAACCCCTCATGCCAATCCTCTTGCCAAACTGCAATCCTAGCATGTTGTGTTCAGCCGGCACAATGTAACTGTGTGTGTGTGTGTGTGTGTGTGTGTGTGTGTGTGTGTTGTGTGCTTGCATGCATGCGTGCGTGCTCGCGCTCACATGCACAATTTTTTATTTATTTATTTTTTTGCATTCGGTTGGGGGGGGGGTGTCCATAGGCACACTGTGTTTTATTTTCTTTATTTATATTTCTTTATTAGCAGTAGAAACACACAGAAAGTTACCCTTGTAAAATAATGAAAACAACCCCTTAATGCTGAGTGTCAGGAATTCGTATCATATCAGTGCAGTGCTAATAATTGGAAGGTTAACTGTGTCTTAATGCTAGTGCCGGTAGCATTCTGCATGGAAGCTACTGATGTTTCTGACAAGTGCTGCAATCTCCGAGTGTTGTGGGCACCTCTAAGGGGTGACAATTTTTTATTTTTATCTTTCATCTAGAAATTTATTTAGGTATTAAGGGGTTAAAAAGCATATATATTTTATTTAAACAAAACTTAAGCCTAAAACATTTTAAATCTGTTGTGATTATTATCATATTCTATAGAATGTTAGATTTGTAAGACCTGTACAATGTTGTGCAGCTTGCCATCTCCCATGAAATAGTGTTATTGTGAGGTTGGTTAACGAGTTTGCAAATCACTTTATTTTAAATGTAACTTTGTTTTTGCACAAATATTTTGCAACTACATTGTACAGTTACGTACAGTTATTTTTATGAACTTGTCCTCATGTGCATTCTCACCTGTTAGAGAATTACACACAGATACATGGTTATTTTTAATGAACTACACTAATAAGTTTTAACTTCATACTTCTCATAACACTTATGTTTTGCTTATATACAAAATTAATTTCCAAAATTTCTCGTAACTGGTGGTCTTACTGAAAATTACTCATTTGGCCTACAAAATGAAGTTCGGCCCTACCATTGGACCACCAGCCAAGACACACTGCATCCTTTTCTACATGTTGTGTATTACAATGAAAACAACACTAAATCCAGACATTCGAATGATATTGTAGATGCTGATCTTCAAATGAAAATAATGCAAGAAAATAACTATATAGTTCTTGTAATACACTCAGATAATGTTGCAAAAAATGAAGCAGATGTTTGCTTGAAAGACAAACTGCCAAAAATCATCAGACGAACAATGGCCAAAGAACCCGAGACAGAAGTCAACAGGCAATTTATTATTAAGTGATCACGAGAGCCTTAACAATTTTGCTTGAAAGCTTTACAGAATTTTTAAGAAGAGAACACTTAAGGAAATACCATAGCACCGCATAGGCACAGTCTAATTTACAGTGCAAGTGTTAATAAAGAAACATTTCTGTGGCTGGAGACAGTGGTCATTGTGTGTGTGTGTGTGTGTGTGTGTGTGTGTGTGTGTGTGTGTGTGTGTGTGTGTGCGCGTGCGCGTGTGCGTGCGCGCGCTGCTTACTTTAGAAGAAGACCTTTTGGCCAAAAACTCACATGTTTATCAGTCCTTTTGGTGTGCCTATCTGCAACTCAATATCTCCTGTGTGTGGTGAGTAGGAATCTTTGTCTTTTGTTAATATTGCCGTTGTTCCATCCTGGGTTTCCATTATTTGTTTGTTTATTTGTACCCATAGGGGTGGAGGTGAGAACTCATGACAAAATATGAAAAAATATATTTAAAAAATCTTGTAATGACCCATATTAGTATCAAATCAATACTTTTTGAGGCCACTGGGCTCATTGTTTGACACCCCAATGATGTTTGTCCTCTTGGATGGGAGAGGGGATTGGAGATGTATATCTGTAATGTCCAATGTTACCCTATAAATATACATGTGTTTAGATTCAAATTTTTTGTTTCCTTGAAATTATGATATGCTGTACCTGTAAATAAATTTTCTTCTTGGACCATGCCTGCGGAGTTGAGGGACTTCATTAGTGCTGCAGTTCTGCATGTGCTGGAATATGATCATCAACCAATTCATGATTTTCTACCAGTGAATACAAAATACTTCCTGTTTCAACAACTTCTTATATTATATCCCAATGTACAGTTTCACAGAAGTTAGTAACAGAGAACATTGCTCGTCTGTAAAGCTTGACATCACACTTTTTGACCGTTCTTTGGATGTCTTCTGCTCTATCATGAGACACTCAGAATTGTCATTGTGCATGCATTTATTTGGTGTTGCACCATCCTACTCCAAAGTGAGACACCAAATTGTGGAAGTTACACAAAGCCCATGCAAGTA
Organism: Schistocerca cancellata; assembly: GCF_023864275.1. NCBI lineage: Eukaryota > Metazoa > Arthropoda > Insecta > Orthoptera > Acrididae > Schistocerca > Schistocerca cancellata. The sequence continues at coordinate 860,546,013 of NC_064627.1, read as the reverse complement.
CCGCAACTCATGGTAACAATCCAGTCGCCATCTCATTTTGAAGATGCACGGTGTTGATCCATATACTTGTCACATGCAAAACAGATGACAAAAAAACAGCTTCATTATTATGAAAAGAATACATTGCTACTCAATATTTAGAGATGTTGAGTCACAGAGATGCACAAAAATAAGACAGCTATACATTTAAACTTGTGGCCAAAAGGCCATTTCATGAAATAAAGAACACACAGATATTCACATAAGCACAACTTATGCCTGTTGGCGACTCATTGTCTCCTCTATATGGTGAGTAGCAATCTACGCTTTTCATAATGTTGTTATACCATCCTGAACTTTCCAAAAAAAGCTTTCTATATCTAACCACTAAATTATCATATGATTTAATGATTGTGACCATCACTCATCACCTAAGTAGATATAGAGTTGCACATACCCGAGTGATAGGTTACACCACAAATGGATGAAGCAGTTGCTACCAAACTTAGCACATACAAAATGATGATGTTGAGTGTGACAATATTGAGCTAAAGGTATAACTTAGGAATGCCAGAGCAATTTCACCCAAATTTTGTATACACATCAGTCATTTTTTGTATAAAAATATTGTGAGAGTAAAGTACCCCTATTAACCGTAAGATTGAGGTTGGTAATGAGATGGGATGACGTGTAAAAATGTTCCACTACAATCCATTGGTATTTCTTTCCTGCAATTGGTTAACTTGCGGTACTTTAAAAGTATGAAGTAAAGTGAAGTGCAACCTGTCTCTTAACTTTTGTTGCTCAGTGAGTCAAACAGTAGCAAGCCAATAATTTTGTCAGCACATTTTGTGTCAAAGATTGTGTCACATGGCACGATATCTCAGATACATTTAACATCCTTTCTCGAGTCATAAATTGTAAAACAGTGGAGAATCGTACAGCTGCCTGTGTGAGGTACTGGGTGTTTCAAAATGAATAAGGAGGTTTTACAGCTTTTTAGCATTTACTGCATTTATCTTGCAATTATAAATTATAATTCAGATGAAAGAGAGCAACTCAGTTTTTCTTACAAGTATTCAGTATGAGCACCATTCATCTCATGACACATACACAGGGTGTATATGACCCGGGACAACTGGGAGATCCGGGAAAAACCCGGGAATTTTTTCATCCAGGAGAAAACTGGGAAAAACCCGGGAACTTTTTAGAATTCCGGGAATTTTTCGTTGTTTTAGTTTTCAGTTAAATTTTTGTGATTTTGACTTGTAAGAACCAATACTCAAACAAAGGATAATACTGCAGAATAATACTGCAGCAACAAAACATGAACAAGAGGGGGGGGGGGGGGGGGAAATAAAACTTTAGTTGCAAAGGAAATGCTCCATGTACTACAACAAAACACAGTGCTCCTACAAGTGTCTGCCTACAGCGAAGTGTGTCAAAGGCTTTAGGAAGACTATGCAATGCTTCCTAACAACAAATTGCCTCCGATGAACTTGATGTGACAGTTGTTTACATTAGATTCGTTTGAACAGTTGCGGACGGGCTGTTTTGTATATGCAGTTGAGTCGTGTATGAGTAGTACCTTCTCCCGCTTCTGGCTACAGATGTGTGGCTGGGTGCCACTATATAATATTTCCACGGTTTGGAAATATCGTAGATCCGGGGCTGATGCACAGAGCAGTCTGAGTTGAAGTGGGGAGTTGGGTAGTCTCCACGTGACCTGTATTTACGTTTAGTGATTTTGCTGTTTCCTCTTCATTTATTGATCTCACATTAAATGAAAACAAAACAGACTTCTGTGTCCGGGAGCTATCAAATGAATTAAAATATGTTCGCATAGTTACGGAAGTCTAAAATGTATTATTAGTTTCAGATTTTATTTCAACCTTTATGACAGTCAAGCATTAATCGCCTTGCAGCACAATTAAGTTTTTTTTGTTGATTTGTTAAAGAGATTTGGCTTTTATTACTCTTTTGCACTGAGGAAGTCAATTTATTTGAAAGGAAGTGTTTAACTTCACACTGTTGGTTAGTTTCTACTGTTCGCTGCATTTCAGGTGCACATTTTCCATCTTCTTGCTTTTATGGCATTATGCCATAATAAAGAACCAAACATGAGATAATACAGTACTGGTACTCAAGAAAATGTACATCCGAGTTTGAACATATGAACGTGTACTTTAAGCCAAATTATGCATTTTAGTATGGTTCACGGACTTTCGATGGTCTTGAAGTCTCCTCTGATGTCTTGTTTCTTTTATGACATAATGCAAGATCTTTTAATATTTTACACATACAAACATACGGGCTTCCTGCGTCATCGTAGCTGCACAAGTGCAGTGACACCTGTTATCTGGCACTCTCTGGCAACTGCTCAAACAAACCAGTTTCTAACAGGTCACGGGAAAATATTGCGAATGGTGGTTTGAAAAGTGTTAATTCCAAAGTAAATTTCCTTTTAAGCAAGATGAACTATATGCGAGAATGTACGATGAATTCCTTAAATCACAGAGCGTATGACTCTCATATAAAAATCAACTCTTCGAGGACGACCATCTAGAAGAATTTCGAGCCCAGGAGATCAGACATTCATGTCGTTATTAAAATTTTTACTGGCACATTTGTGTGATGTATCTTAAAAGTTTAACATGCGCAAAAAAGATCAACATTATATGTGGAAGCCTAGCTTCTCTTGCAGCTTATTAATCTGAGATACTAATATTATACGTAAAAGCTTTGTTTTTCTTGTAGCAACACTATGCATATTAATTTAAACCATTAACTTTTCTTATTTGTGTGTGCGTGCTACTTAAGACTGATCTTGCTATTGGCTGACTACATCACATGTCCAATGCTGTCATCAGCTGGCGAGATCACGTGACATGAACTAGGCTTACAAAAGTGCGCCGCAATCTCGATTTCAGTGCTTCGGAAAGTAACATATGGTGTTTGGTGGAATTTGAATTTATGTGTTCATAACATGAAAATATGTAGCATACATGTTGCTGCACATCATAGATCTTTCCAAAATATGTTTTTTCCCCCCTGAGTTTCGTTTTCTAAAGTGCCAGGAAATTCTACGTTGGTGTATAAAACCATAAACATCTCATGGATTGACACATTTTACAGTGCCGAGGAAAAGTATACTGTCACTTTACATGGAAAAAGTGTATTTTCACCCAGAAGAAAGTGTATTTTCAACCGAGAAATCCGGGAATTTTTTTTTTCCTTGTCCATGTATACGTCCTGATATAGAGTCCATAAATGAGTTCTTCCCAAACCTTGATCACTCCTGTTTTCTTAAGTCAGGTAGATCAGCGAGGGGACATGCACATGATCCTTTATGAACTGCCAAAGGTAAAAATCGCATGGCGTCAGGTTGGGTGAATGTGGAAGCCATACAAAACAAGCTCTGTCATCTGTCCCCATGGGGCTAGTCTAGCATTTGGGTACAATGTTGTTTAACCAATCGGGTACTGAATTATGCCGAGCAGACAGGGCACTGTCTTGATGCCAGATAGTGTTCTGTGGTTCAGCTGCTTCCCATTGGGGAAAGAGCCAAGAGTTCTAGTGCATCAAGATAAGAAAAACTAGTTACTGTTACTTTACTAAAAAAAGAAAGGCCATAAACTTTCCACCGGGATAGGGCACAAAAACATTCCGCTTAGGGAAGTCTCGTTGCAGTTGTACCACCTTGTGGGGTCTTGCTGACCCGCAGATGTGCACATTATGTGTGTTCACATTTCTGTTTATATGAAATATCAATTTGACACTAAAGACGATGTGATCCAGAAAATCTTCGTCATGCAGTAGCATTTTGTTTGCAAAGTTGGCACATAAACTGTAGCCTGTAGGCTTTAGAGCTTGTAACAATTGCAAATAATAAGGACATAGTTGTAAGCATTTCCGTAAAAGTATCCACATAGTTGTCACTGGAATTGTTGATTCACTACTAGCCTTCCGAACTGATATCTTGGGGCTGTGAGTGAAACACTCTCAGTCGTTCAACTCTGTCTTCAGTCACTCTCGATCGTCCTGTACTCTTGCTTTTGCAAAGACAGCCAGTATCTTCAACTGTAATACCATCTACAGATGTTGTAATCACTTGGGAGATTACAATGGGACTAAACACGAAATGCACGATGCGCTGTAACAACAGATTCAGTCCTTGCAAACTGTAAAACACAAATAGCTTTCTTTTCACTACTCACCAATTTGCTATTAGAGCTTTCTAACGAAAGACGTTGAAAAACAGTGCATGCACACACAGGTATATGAAGATAACTCTTTGAGTTGCTCTTTCATTTGATGTACTAGGGTCATCTCAAAAGTCTCGCACACTGCGGATGGATGACAATTATGATGGCATGAGCAAGTTAAAATTCATGTCAGTTATGAGTGAGACTTTAGGTGTGATGCTAGTATATGTGTTTGTTGGTTCATGTGGCTATGTCATGAGTGATTACATTTTAAAATGGAAGCTGAAACTGCGTCAGGTCGGATTACGCGTAGTGACCAGTGTTCTTACATCAAAATCAAATACCTACCTGGAAACAACACAGTGGAAATTTACAATGCCTTGAGAGGCATATGGGAATAGTAGAGTGGGTCGTATTGCAGTATCTCAGTGGTCTGCTCTTTTTCAATAAGATTAGGTAAGCACTGAGGACAACCGAAGAAGTGGAAGGGCATCAGCTACAACAGACTACATCTCTTAGGTTATTGTTAATGAAATTTCAAGAAGATTGATCAAAAACCTGTGAGGAAATACATATGAGGCCAGAATGTGTCACTTCAGGTCACAGAATCATAATACAAAATTTAAAGGAAAGAAAATTGCTGCCAGATGGATTCCACATGATGTGAGTGAAGAGCAAAAAGCAGGGCGCAAAACAATCACAGAAGAATTGCTTCAATGTTATTCAAAAGAGGGAGAACAGTTTCCAAAAAGGATTGTTGTACTTGATTTGGTGAAACCTGTATATGAAATTTAACCCAAAACTGAAGTTTTGTTGTCACAATGTAAAAGTTCTGACTCCACGCCAAAAAAATTCTGCCGCCAACAATCAAAGGTGAAACTGATGAAGATCTTTGTGTATGACATGAATGGAGTCATAGCTACAAATAGAGTGCCCCAGGGGTTGTCTGAGACAGGCACATTCTACAAGCTGTTTCTGCAAAATGCTTTGTGCCTGAAATTACATCAAAGAAGGCCTGACATGTTTGCTGCTATCTCCTCATTTTTCGTGTGGTGAGCCAAGTAACAAGACAGCTCAACAGTGAAGGTGCCCATCCAGAATACAGGAGTTGCCAAAACGTTGGGAAGCTGTGATAAGCAATAACGGAGATTACATTGAAGGCCTGTAAAATATTTTGTAAAATAAATTATTTTCTTCAGTTCTGTCGTACAGTGTGCAGAACTTTTGAAATAACCCTCACATTGTTTAAAATTATAAGTTGAATTAATAAATACTATAAAGCTTTAAATTAACCCCAATATTCATTTTGAAACTCGTGGTACATGTGACATACTAATTTGCCATTGTAGGCGCAGGCAATAAGCTAGTTGGATATAAATAAGCTTCATTGTAATCTACACACTAAGCATGGGATGCATTTAAACTGTGAAGGAAAAGGTTCATAGCTGATCCTGTCAGAAATATAATTAAAGATAGTCTACAATGAAATAAAACTGTCTATGAAAACAGTTGGTTAACATCTTGCACTTGAGCTCGATGCTAAAAGTAACACTGGAAAGGGAAAATGTTAAAAATAAATCTCTTACTGTAATGCAAACAAATATTTGTTGCATTAGAATCAAAATAGTAGAATTAGAACATTTCCTGAAAATGTTGTTTTATGTCTGTCAGAACAATGGCTTTAAGATGATAGGCAGCATTTTATCTTCCTTGAGTTTATTCTGTTGGGACACTATGTGCAGACGAAAGGATGTGGGTTTTAAGGGAGAGGGTAAGGAGTCATTCCAATCCCTGGAGCGGAAAGACTTACCTTAGGGGGAAAAAAGGACAGGTATACACTCGCACACACACATATCCATGTGTATGTACGGATGGATATGTGTGTGTGTGCGAGTGTATACCTGTCCTTTTTTTCCCCTAAGGTAAGTCTTTCCGCTCCCGGGATTGGAATGACTCCTTACCCTCTCCCTTAAAACCCACATCCTTTTGTCTTTCCCTCTCCTTCCCTCTTTCCTGATGAAGCAACCGTTTGTTGCGAAAGCTTGAATTTTGTGTGTATGTTTGTGTTTGTTTGTGTTTGTCTGTGTGTCTATCGACCTGCCAGCACTTTTGTTTGGTAAGTCACATCATCTTTGTTTTTAGATATAAAACGTATAGAGAAACAGAAGTAAACACTAATTACAACAGTGCCCTTCTTATGCACAGTAAGAGATTGATATATTCCTGGAGAACATGATAGCAAGTAATTGTATAAGAGAGAGAGAGAGAGAGAGAGAGAGAGAGAGAGAGGGAGGGAGGGAGGTGGGGAGGTGGGGGTGGGGTGGGGGTGGGGGTGGGGGTGGGGGTGGGTGGGGGGTTGCTTTAGCTATCTTTTTCGCATGTCTGCATGAGATGTAAAAAGTAACACAAACTCCAAAAATCTCTCTTGCACACACAAATGCACACGTGTGAACTCATATCAACAGCACAATTCTTCATTCCTCACAGGGTATGTTTGGTCACTTTTATGTGGCAGTCATAAAAGAAGGGGTGTTTTGATGTATAGTTGCTTCAGATACCGGTGGAGATCGGGCCTGAACTACCACACAACAAATCCACCAATGTCAGCTAACAATTGCTCTCTAGTCATTACTGAATGATATATGTGCTCCGCTTTGCTTTTTAGTTGTTGGTGGTTTCCTTCTCTTATTTTGAAATGAGTGCAGAGAGCAATCTTACTCTGTCACAGGGTTTGAATTTGACTCTCATGTCACCAGATGGAATCAGCGATCCAGATGTACATTATTACATTGGTTCGGCCTTCTCAGGAGCACAGAACACGGATGTAGATTGCCAGCCCTGTGAGAGGGAGGTGTGGCTTGTACCCCCACTTTCTCTTATTCCCTCAACAGCCAAAACTCATTGTTTGTTTAACGTTTGTGGCTGACTGCCAGAAAACTGTCCGCTACAACATGAGTGCCAGAACGAGAAATAATAGAGCATGTATAAATTATTTGAACTTGTAATCTGTATTTTGCGAAGCAAATTTAATCAAATTACCAAAATTTAAAATTAAAAGCATTGTCATCGCCAAAAGTAGCAACTCCATGACTTTGGCGAGACAGCTTAAAAATAATTAGTAGGAACAATATTATAAATTGATTCATTGCTCCTTGTTGTTGGCAGATAAATCTGTCATCTCAGATTGAAATGTTCATTTTACACATGATTTACTTTTCACAGGATAGTATCCCTAAGGCACTCAAATGTTGTTCTTTCATGGTGTTTCGTAGGAACGTTTTAATTCTCTTGAGCATTGAGAAAATGTTCAAATGTGTGTGAATTCGGGAGGGGGTGTGCAGTCCGTGACATGGCGCCTCTAATTGCTCGGCCACTCCACGCAGCCTTGAGCATTGAAAAGTGCCGCTCAGCTTCTGATGTTGAGATAGGCTTCGTAATTAGCAGTTTCGAAACCTTAACAGTCTCACGGGTCACGAAGTTCACCCTCTAGAATCGACAAAAGAAATGGAACTGCTCCAGAAACTGCTCCCCAGGCCTAGCGTAGAAGACTTGAAGCTCACTCTTCAACCTTTTTTTTCCCCAGAAATATATGCGTGTCTTTAATTTCAAGGTACTTGTTTGGAAAATCTGTGATGTATTTGTCAAACTGATTTACATAAAATAATTTGGCTGCAATGAGGTATCCAGTGAACTGAAAATGTAATTTTATTTCAGAAAGAATGACATCAGTACACACTTCCAAAGCACCTCTTTTTTTTATGCCCATCAAGAATCAGTGGCTTCTGGGCTGGCATCATTTCATCATTTTCAAAACTAATCTCGTTAAGGATGGAGTCAATGTCATCTCTAATGTTTTGCAACACCGCTTCAAAGTTCTGGTTGTCTTGCGTCGCTGTGGTCAGTTTGGTTGTCTTCTTCTGAAGCTGATTAAAAAAATATGACTGCATGAGGCATTATCTTACAGAAAAATGATAGCAAGAAAATGAATTCGTTATCTTGCAGGCTTTGTTTATATGAACCAGCTTTTTCAATAGTAGAAGGTAGTTTTATGCTTTCACTTGTTTCAGTGACTTTCATAACAGTAATAAGAGTTTTCCCTGTTTTCAAAAACACCTTTTACTACTCGCAAATGGTAATTCCATCTCATCACACACATGGGGCAAGCTTTTTTGAATAATGCTATGCAACACTTTTGATCTCTCTGGTGAGTTAGAAAAGAAAGAAGAATTATCTGAAAGGTGTGCAAAAAAGTTACAGGCCTTATGATTAACAGAGACTGCTGTAGACATAATGTTGAACTGATGCACATAACAATGGATGTATTTTGCATTTGGATGTTTGTCTTTAGTTAATTTCTGAACCCCATTCAACTTGCCACTCATAACGTTTGCACCATCGTAACTCTGAGCTATTAGTTTTGCTCAATCATTGCCAATTAATGGTTGAATGTCTTTCAGAATACTCTCAGCTATAGTATGAGCAATCTGACTTTCTGCATTAACAAAGTTCCAAAATCTTTCAACAGGTTTTCCCTCAACAACATAACGCAAAACAATAACCGATTGAAATTTACAAGATAAATTGTGCATTCATCCGCCATTATTGCTACATAATTGGCGCGTTTTATTTCTTTACCAACGTGCATTGCAGTAGTTTGCTGTGAACAGTCTTAGAAATGCCTTTGCGCACTGATGCCTGAATGAGATGTACTTGAAGATCTTTGTCCAGTTCCGCAGTGAACAGAACTAGTTCACAAAAAAATCCCCTTATTTTGAGAGGCATCAGATTCATCATCTCCCCTGAGAGCCAGTTCCGAAGCACCACAGAACCGAATACAGTTTACAATTAAATTCAATATGTATCTATTCTTTTCTACACGTTTGTTGTGGCTGTCAATTGTTAGTCTATTTGTGAATCTAATTTCTGCTGAATGTTGGTTTTGCCTAGAAATGAAAGACTAAGCACATTATTTATGTGTCACTTTGACATTTCATTTTAGACCATATACGCCCAATATCAGTTATTCCGGTCATAAACCAATGAACGTCTCCCCCACATGACACACAACGAAAACAAATACAGCGTTGCTTTCTTCACAATCACAAATCCATTTCTTCTTTTGGTAAATTTCTGGATTGCTTTTTTGTTTACTGCTACAGCTTAAGATTTGAGAGTGGCCTACCTAGTGTTTTTTATCTGAGAGTCCTCTCGCTAAATGGGCATTTTTAATAACTCATTTACTTTGTTCATGTTTGCTTTTTTCACAGTCAACTGAATTTTTCCATACAGATAACACTGTGCAGACAGTTACATATGTCAATTGCCTGACCTCGCAGTAACTACAACGTATTTGTACAGAACTGTATTACACGAATGTAGTGAGTAGAAACAGAAATACTAAACCTTTTGTTTGGAAAACATGCTCAACATATGGTGAATACATTAGTTTTTTTTCTGTGACAATAGTGCTGCTGTTGTGAGATACACCCACATTGAAATAATGCCTCTTAGTTTCAAAATCTAAGGGCATAATTAGATTCAATTACATATAACTACTTGTAACGATATTTAAGGGAATTATTTCCATATTCAGTTTAATTAAGCATTAATTATCATTTAGGAATGCATTAGCATTAACTTGCAGAAAGATTGTAAAACTGGATTACAAGAAATCTGCGCCCTGATTTATTCTAACATGATTGCTAGATGGCAGATCGTGCTTCTATAGGTCCTGCACTTTACTGTCTCTGGCGGAAGGAACATAAAGCTCTGAGTCAGACTGGCTGTGGCTCCACCACCGCCATAAGAAGCATGTAGAAACCAACGGCCGAGCCTTTCACACAGTGCATATGAGGACAGATGGTGCCAATCTGGAGTTGCCTGCAAGCTTCAGAAAACTACCATGAGAGAGTGTCCAGCGAAACACGTCTCTTCAAATCAGAAAATACATACTCCGAAACAATGTTTTATGCACAGTTCACATAGATTTCTCTTTCTTTCTTTTTTATACAAGTGGTGCCACAGCACAGTGGCACTACCTCAGAAGCCACCCCTGGTAAATACATTTTCTCAAGACTTGAACTAGTTGTTATGAAAATAGTATAATCAAAAATCAGAATCATTACATGTCACAATTTCGACTTAGTATTGCCAAAACCCTAAAGAATATAAACAAGAACATTTTTTAAACAGTGGAAAGTCCAGGATGGAATAGCAACAGTATTATGAAAAGGATAGATTGCTACTCACTACATAGGAACATTGAGTCGCAGATAGGCTCAATGAAAAGACTACTACACATTTGAGCTTTCAGCCAAAAGGCCTTCTTCGGAAATAGAGAATACATGCACAGTCACTCAATAACAACTCACATACACATGACCATTGTCTTTTGCTGCTATGGCCCGAGTGGCTTGAGACAGTGGCCGTGTGTGCAAGTTGTGATTTGTGTGTGTGTGTGTGTTTCCTACTTCTGAAGGACTTTTTTGTTTGAAAGCTTAGCTGTTTAACAGTCTTTTCATTGTGCCTGTCGGCAACTAAGTGCCTGCTCTATGTGGTGAGTAGCAATCCATTCTTTTCATAATAAGAACATTTTTTAATATCTTAAGATCTATATGAACAACAACTTGCACAGAATTACGAATTCATGGTTATATTTTTCAAGAGGTATGTATGATTCCAGACTTGTTAGTGGAGCTCTGGAAGATCGTGAATCTCTACTTGTAATGTTCTGCTGTGAACAGTGCTCAAAATTGGACTTATCAGTCAACAGTAAGCCTTGTGTCAAATGGATAAGAGGGCTGAAAGATGAATATACAGGGCTAAATTATGGGGCTACTATGAATGATTCATTCATCTTCAAAGCTGCACAGATGTTCCAAAACTATTCATTCAAATTAATGTTGGAGGTAGAGACCATCAAAACAAATGTATTTTGATAAGGCACATATGGTCTCTGAAATCTACTTGTAACATTAGGGAACATTTTGTTAGTGGTGCTGATGTAAGCTGTTGTCAGTTTGCGGATTGGAAATGTGTACTGACACACAAAACTGCTCTGTGTGTGGATGGTTGGGTCAGAGGTGTGCTTGGGAACACACCTATTGATTTGCAAGCATTGCCACCTTGTGACAACAACAATGACTTTCTTGTAAAAGTACCAATTCAGTTGCAGTCATTACCACCTTGTGATGACAACAGCGACCATCTTGTGGTTTACTGACGCTGAAGAAACTGACCTGCATCTGGTATATGGTTCTGTAAAAGGAAATGTGCTACTATTGACAGTGCTTTCTCAAGCAAAGGGTGCCACAACACGAGACATTCAGATGTCTGCATTGCGTGCTATGTGAAACAAGCACTTTCTATGCAAGTATGATCGGTATCAAACAGTGCAAACTCCCGAAATGGAAGATAAGAGTCTGCGACATGTTGAAGACAATTGAAGACAATCCACCTTCGAGCAGAGGGTATAGTGCACACTTCCTTGGCATTGGGTATAGCCTTGTGTGGAATGTGTTACATGATGAGTAGCTTCATCCTTTCCAGTGTGTGGTAGCACTAGCGCCTGAAGATTTTTTCCCATAATGCATGCAGTTCGCACAGTGATTTTTACAACAAACTGCCCTGCACTCCTTATTTCTGGCTGAGGTCCTGTGCACTGAGGAAGCTTTCTTTACTTGTGAAGGCTGTTTCAATTTCCAAAATTCACATGTTTTGGCACACGTGAGTCCATGAGGTACTCAACCTAGTGCTCATCAAAAGCAATTTGGCAGTGTGTGGGACAATATTGTTGGTGATAGGTTGATTTGACCATACATTCTTCCATTCCACCTCAACAGTTGGAGATACCGCATCTTCATGGAACATGTGTTGCCAGAATTGCTGGACGATGTACTCTGGCATATTAGACAAAGCACAAGGGGGTGCCAGCCCATTTCAGCATTGTAGTGAGTGATCGTCTGAGAGCCATCTTTGGAAATGATGGATCAGCCCGGCCACTGTGGTCACCTGACCTCTTGTATGAAGGAGCTGCTGTATGAAACTGTTGTGGAAACAGAAGAAGACCTCGTTGCAAGAGTTGCTGTTGTTGTTGGTACCATTCCGGACGTGCCAGGGATCTTCAAACTGACACGACAGTCAACGGGCCCATAGTCCATATCAATTCAGGCAGGCTAGGAAAAAACCTTACCTTCATAGTTGCGGATGTTATTAAATTTAGCATATGTTAAAATGAAGGACTAATTAAGGAACACGTATTTCTTTTTATTTTCTCCAAAAAATTTCTGCTTTGAGATACAGCCTTGCATAGATGACACTGCGCATACCATTTTGAAGATGCGAATTTTGGAAAAAATTTTAAAATGCTGTATCCTGGAACAGTTCTAGATATTTTGTTGTTTTTTTTTATTTGAAATATAATTGCTTTAAGATTACAAAGAAATCCTTCATTTGGACTTAACCTGTCAAAGTTCTTTTACTATAGAATTCTGAACCTTTTTATAATTCACGGATTTTTTTTTTCTTTCAAAAATGCCAGTCCATAAAATTTTTATTTTTTGTTGTTGATTTGTACCATACAGTTATTCATTCCCTTAAAAGGAGAGCTTCCACTTTTAGGTTGAACAGGTTTGATAAACAATTGAAATTTATTCCATACATAAAACATATTTTATTACCACATTATCACATAACAGGCTCATAAAAATAAAAGAACCAGCCTTATTTAACATAATATTAGTTTTGAAAAATGAGCAAGAGACTCATTTTCCAAGCATTTTAAATGGTTCCAGAATGTATGTGATAGGTCCAAAGACTTCAATGTTTTAATTTATACAACTTCTGCGCACTCTGTTTTGTACTGAAATTAGCCAGTCAAGGAACTAAAAATGTGTTCCACTCCTTCAGTATCTTCCTTTGATATATAGGGATGCCTTCCTGTTGAACCAATAGGAACTGGAGCACTTACAATCTTCAAAGCATTGTGATTAGGAAGTGAGCACTGATGGCATTGTTGCTGTCCTTCAGCTGGAAACCTAGATCCAGCAGCTGGTCCATGTGGTAGCATAAAGTTCACTACAATTTCGTTTAACTTGTAACTCATGTCTATAATCTCTGCAGTCTACCAGTCACAGTCATACACACATGCCACAAACATCCCCCTTCTCAGGCTTTGAATCTGAATATTGTCCTGCTGTTTCTGAGGTGTTGGCCAAACGAACGAAATTTCTTCTTTCTTGCTCTTTAAAGTGCGTGCAATATGAGTTCGCACATCACTTTGAGTCCAGAAAGATGTCCTCTGAATTCCTTTCACAGTAGTGGACCCTTCTCCTTTTTTCTGCTCACGGGATTCTTCGATTTCCTCTTTGGACAAAAGAATGAGGGCTGTGGATGTGTAAGATTTCATGACTCTCGTAAAATCCTCAGCATTCTGAATCACTGCTATATTTGGTCTGGAAAGATTATGGTGCTTCAGCAGGCCTTCTTACACCATCACAAGGCCCCTTCCCGTGACCAGCACCACTGTACACCCAGTCAGTTGGCACAAGTGACTTAACTCAACTCAAACAGCTGGTAACAATTTTTAAAATGACTAGGAGCACCATCAGGAATAATAACGATCTTCTCTGCCCCTGTTTGCAGTTGAAGAATTATGCGCATTGCTAGTAAAGCACGTGCTAAGCCGTGTCCTGTGTCATGAATTATAACTGCAACACGTGTGGTCTTGTTTTGAAAATCTGTCACTCCTGTGAAAATTGAAACCTGGTCATTACTCCAATGATACCCTCATACTTCTTGTGGGAGAATTACAGACGAGTTCTCAGCAAAATCACGGTTAAGCACTAAACATAGTTCTTCAGCCTGTGTACATCCTTTCACTTCTGCAGTGAGTTGTTGTTGCAATTTCTTCAGATGCTGGTGTGTTACTGCTTTCACTGACTGTTTACCAAGTTCATCAATGAAACTGTCAAAGGCAACAGTGTTCTTAATTAGTTTATTTTCCTCCCATGTCACATATGTAATTTCTGCAGAGTTTACCGAGCGAGGTGGCGCAGTGGTTAGCACACTGGACTCACATTCGGGAGGACGACGGTTCAATCCCGCGTCCGGCCATCCTGATTTAGGTATCCCGTGATTTCCCTAAATCGCTCCAGGCAAATGCCGGGATGGTTCCTTTGAAAGGGCACGGCCGATTTCCTTCCCCGTCCTTCCCTAATCCGATGAGACCGATGACCTCGCTGTTTGGTCTCTTCCCCCAAACAACCCAACCCTCTGCAGAGTTATGTGCTATGTCTCTTCCAGGCCAGGTATCTATAAAGACAGTCCTCCCTTTCAAGGGCAGTCACAACATTCTTGAAACAAACAAGTCTGTCGCTTTACGTCACAGTCTACTAATGACTTCACACGCCCAACCAAGGTGTCCTATGTCTCGTGGTCCAGTAAGTTCTTCAAAGTTACCACACAAAGTTCAAAATTAGCACAGTACGTACATAAACAGACATCTCTAGGTGGGTGTGGAACTACCCATTTAGGTCGCAGTGCATGAAATTTCGATCTTCCAATATGTGAAGTTGTATAGTTGCTCTTATAAATTGCAAAAGTTTCTTTAATACTGCGAGTCATGTACCTCTTCACTTTCACAACTTTTTGACCTTCAACTGTTACAGTTATGGTCTTTTTTGTTGGCACTCTGGCGAGAACAGTCCGATTATCTTCCAGATAAAATGACTGCGCTATTTGAACTTGAGCTGCTTGTACAGGATGACCATAATAGGGATCTGGTCTTCCAAAGACTCCTTTTACAGGCCTCACATTTCCTGATTGTCTACCATATACTTTGATACTGATGGAATGTGGTTCAAAATTGTTTCCTTTGAAAATGTCTCTGGAATAATAGTTAAAACTTGCGCCTTTTCACTGTAGGTTGCACAATATTCAACAGCTGAATTGATATTTGTGAAAAATTTGTGGTAAGAGGTGCAAGAGTGCTTTGGCTAATTTTCTTCTGAAGATGGAATTTCTGCTTTGAAGAGTGTGGTCAGTTTTGCTGTAGTGTATTCACCCATAGCTTTAGTAATTTCTCTGTGCTTTCTTGATGCCTTGAGCTTATGACTCGACTTCACTGGCCACGGTTTCTTAACAGGACTAACACCTACCTCTGTAGTTGACTGATTCAGGGTGTTTAGTTCTTCCTCTATTGATGCAAAATCTGCATCATATTCACCTTGTCCAGATACTATCATTGTTGTTATTGTGTCAAAACATTTAGAACACAAACAGGCATCACTGGAAACATCTTCACATTGAAGCAGTCTTCAAATAAGAACACTTATTCCCAACCTGAACGAAGTCTATTTGTTTGTCTTATGTATCACTCTTTTATGGATATGCAAAAAGTCAGCACACTTCACTCTCCTGTGGCCCCAGCCAGAAGACATTTCAAACAGTCCTTTTCACAAAACCCACTGCAACTGTATCAAATGGCAAATTCCTCATGAAAACACTGAACTCACTGGATGGTCTCAGGTTTCTTAGAAGCCTCTTCAGTAAACAAATTAGCACTGTACAACTACAATACCTAAGCCGGCAGTGAACAACCACAACAAAGAAACTGACAAGAAACTACAAAAAAGTGTAAGAAATAACTGCAAGAAAGACAATAGAAATAAACATTATAACAAAAAAATTAGAAAGAAACAATTTGAGTGAAGACGTACATTACCATTCAAAGTTAAAAAAAAATGATTTTTTAAACTAAAACCTGTCCAACTTAAAAGTGGAACCTCTCCTTTACAGAGAATAAATTACTACATGGTTCTAATCAACAACAACAAAAAAATCTAACTTTTCTGGATTGGCATTTTTGAAAAAAAAATTAAATTTAAATTATGAAGAACAAAGTTCAAAAGACAACAGTAAAAGAACTTTGGCAGGTTTGTCCAAACGAAGGATACCATTGTAATCATAAAGCAATTATCTTTCAAATAATAAAAAAAAAAAAACTCTAACAAAATATCTAGAACTGTTAGAGGTACAGCATTTAAAAACTTTTTCCGAAATTCGCATCTTGAAAATGGTGTTCGAATTTTTGTGGAGAAAACAAAAAATGTGTGTTTCTTACTTACTCCTGAATTTTAACATATGCTAAATTCAATAACATACAAGACTATGAAGGTAACCCCCCTGCCTGAAGAGTTACGGATTATGCCTACTGCTGTAATTAACATGCTGTACTACCTTGTGTGCGAATCATTCCTAGCATCAGAAATTGCTGTCAGGCACCATATATACCATAACGAAATATATTTATTTTGATGTTTCTACCTCCTGTAGTAATTTGAATGAATAGTTTTGTAACACCCTGTATATTTTCCAAAGCATTACATATACAAGTATGATTGGTGCATGAAGCGAACCATAAACTCACCGAGTTTACATTTTGCACTCTTAGATGAATGCCTCTGATCACATGACATGTGTCCAAGCAGTAGTGAAGTTCATTCTGTACCGTGAGTAGCAACATCCTGTTGATGGTCATCACAACAGCATTGATGTGTTCTAGCTGTTCAGGTATTCTTGGCATTGAGGGTGGTTAACTAAACATGATCGTTAATGTATCTCCAAAAGAAAAAGTCACATGGTGTTAGGTCATGTGTCCTGGGGAACAGAGAGAACTGGACCAGTACCAGTGCATAGTGCTCTATTTTCCATAATTCCATCTGGTCAGTTTTCCATAATTCCTTCTGAATGTATGCTGCACTGTTATAACAGATAAACATCTTACATATTCCAACACACACAAACTTTTTTCTTGCTTTGTCACTATTTTGCGAAGACATTGCACTCGTAACCTTCAACTGGTGGGCTCAATGCTAACTTGGTGAGTTTATGGCTCTATTCATGTACCAGTCATGTGTGTACATGTAATACAGGTTGAGCACAAAGTCTTGCCCTGATTATAACAATTTATTACAGAATAACCGTTTGACATAATAATTTACATTTGATGCCGTTACGTAGGTTAGTGTTACTAGTTTTTTTAAGACCACTTATGTTAGTAAACGAGGTATGCTCCCTAGGTAGCTCGGAGAACGTCGAGGCAGTATTCCAGTTCCCACCAGGTGTTTTGTAACATGTGCTCTGTCACAGTACCCATAGCAGCTTGTATCCTAGCCGTCAGTTCGTCGATGTCAGCAACTGGTGTGACGAAGACTCTGTCCTTGGTATAGCCCCAGAAAAAAAAAGTCAAGGGGTGTAATGTCTGGAGAGGGGAATAATGTCCAGATCAGTGGACTGGAAGGCACGGTCCAACACCCGGCCACCCCGCTCTCCAGACATTAAGCCTCTTTACTTTCTGGGGCTTTATCAAGGACAGAGTCTTCATCACACCAGTTGCTGACATTGACGAACTGGAGGCTAGGATACAAGCAGCTGTGGGTACTGTGACAGAACACAAGTTACAAAACACCTGGCGGAAACCGGAATACCGTCTCGACTTTCCGAGCTACCAGGGGAGCATACGTTGAGGTTTACTAAGGTAAGTGGTCTTAAAAAATAAACTAGTAACACTAACCTATGTAATGGCATCAAATGTAACTTATTATGTCAAACATTTATTCTGTTATAAATTTTTATAACCGGTGCAAGACTTTGTGCTCATCCTGTACTTTGAAAAATATAAGATTTTGAAAATGAGTAAATCATTTGTAGCACCTCTTTATTAATTGATAAATTACTGGATGTTAGCTGGGACATATCTCTTGATTGCTTGACTTAGAAGTTTAAATTATTTACTCTACCAAGGGACCATAGACTGTAGCATGTGACATAAATTTCAACCTTTTTGCTTCTGTGTGTTCCTGAGGGAAGGTAATTTTAAAATAGAGACAACAAATTAAAAACAAGAATAATTATTATGTGATAGAATTATAAATTATCAATGGGAAGTATGCTGTAGGTTTTGATGAGTGAGTTTGTGAGTTTTGAAATATGTGGCATAAATGTCTATATATTTTGACTCTGTTGACTTAGATGCCAATGAACCATAGACCGTAGTATTTCACATAAATTTTAATTTGATACCTGTACCTGTTCCTGAGTAAAAGTGTTTGTAACAGTCAGACAGACAACAAAGTTATCATTTAATAGTTCCGTTTTTACTGACTGAGATTCGGAACCCCGACCCTGACCAAAAACTTGCTTGTGAACAGTACATGGAAGATACTTCCATCAAATGCAAAGCAACATGGGACGTTATCAGACAAAAGAATTCCCAAATCCACATAGAAGACATACTTCTCAACTCTGAAGAGGTGATTGGTTACTTCCTGGAGGGGGCACATACACTAATTACATGTATCGATGTTGTACTGAATTTGGTTATTGCTTGTGTGTTGATAGATGCCTCACAGTGTAGATTAAAATTTTACTGTAAATTATGTAGGCTTTTCCTCTAAATTTTGTATGCAATTAGGTGTTTTACGAGGAAGTTTGCTACATCCAGAATAGAAATCCTATGGAGGAAAACAACTTTCAAAAACTAAACAATAATGTAAACATTTTGCTGGCAGCTATTCAGCATTCTAGAGATTTCAAAAAAATGATTTTTCAGAATTGTATTTACAGATGTCCACTTTACAGTAAAATTCTGTTACCTTAGCTTCAATGTAGTGCCTGCATGAATTTAATGGCTTATACTCTGTGATCATTTTGACCTTTTTCTGTTTGACCTTTTTTTCCATGAGTCACAGTAACAATGCTTCTTGATCACGGGACCTATAATTTTGTTGGTTGAATTTGAAGACTTCGTGAAAGATAGCAGCAGCAGCAGCAGCAGCAGCAGCAGCAGCAGTAGTAGTAGTAGTAGTAGTAATAATAATAATAATAATAATAATAATAGTATGTTAATTTGTAATTAGTAATTGGTAAGGAACTAGGAGATTATCTAGTGATACACTTTGAATATTGCTGTTGACCTTAAGGGAAAGAGGAGAGTTATGTTTATGTGCCTTGCATTACATTATAAATTTAATTACTTGATTCTAATTTGAAAATTGTTATATTTGTGTCATGGTAAGTAGTGAGCCTTACATTTTTATGATGCTTTGTTTAAGTTTATGTTGATGAGTAACTATCTGTTAAGTGTGATATGTAACCTATGACAGTGACATTTATGTTAGAAATTGTTTCTAAAGTTTTTGTAATGTTTATTCAGAAATAATAGGGGTGCAGTTATGTAACATGTATGCAAACTTTCTACAGGTGGACTTGACGGACTCTCCTCCACCACCGCCACCACCACCACCAGTTCATGAGACTGAAGCCTCTGTCAGTAACAGTGGCCATATTGGGCTCTTGCGACACAACAGACAGCGTACGTCGTCTCCGCGAAGTCCCCCTCAGGCTCCGGCTTTTTTTCCCACCACCTCTAATATAGAACGACGCCCGGAGTCACCACCTAATAAACGCCGCCGTTGGTCATCTACTCAGCAGCCAATCGCAAAACCTGCTGCAGTGTCTGTGACCAGTAGGAAATGTGACGATGAGGGAAGTGGGTCCCCACCACCACCACCACCTTCTCCAGCCAGAAGGTCAGTTACGGATCAGAACCCAGAAACCACTGAAATTGCGCCACCCACACCAAACCCTCCCGTCAAAATGGAAATGCCCGATTATGTTGATGAATCTCGGACTCGTGCTGATCAGGGTCAGATGTCCAGTGGAACAGCTGTCGAAAATGACTCTCTTGCGAGCATGGCACAACTTGTTGCTGCAAAAACTGAGGGTGCTTCATCACCGACACAAGGAGTGAGTTCGGCTCCGCCAGATTTGTCAGATCTTTACGGAGGGAGCTCGCGGGATGCAGGGGCCACTTCGGACAGCTTGTCTGCTGTTGAACTGTGTAAGTACATAGTGTCTTTGGAAACTGGTTTCTATACATAAGTCAATTTATGTGTAATAAGTGCAAGGACAGATGTTCTGCCAAATGGAATCATAAAACTTAATATGTGACATGCAAGGTGGCTAGTTACATGCGGTAGTGCCATGGTACTGTGCAAGATCATCTATAAAACAGGAGATAGTGTTTCTGAGGCAGGAGATAGTGTTTCTGAGGCTGATGCTGTGTTCCTTGACTTCCAGGAAGCATTCATTAGGATTCCATACTGTCAACTAGTGAAATGAAAAAGAACTCACAGAATATCAGACCAGTTTTTGATTGACTTGGAGATTACCTACCATGCATAACTTAGCATGAAAATAAATTGTAAGACATGAAAGTAGCATGATGAACGCTCAAAAAAAGTGCTATATGACTTCAACTGTGCAACATATATAAATGACATGTGGGCTGACATCAGAAGCTCTGTAAGAATGCTGTATATAGTGTAGCCTCAATGCCAGAAAGTTGTAGTGAAGTGCACAAAGAGTAGCAGAGGCCAAATGCTTGATGCTCAGATCAACAAATGGTCCTAAACCCGAACGTGTTCAACATATTGTACATAAATATGTGGAAAGAGCCATCATTCGTTGATTACATTATTGGTGATCACTCATTGAAAGCAACGTAAAATATCTTGTAGTAAGCGTTTACAGCAATTTAATATTGGGCAAGCACATAACACAACTTGTAAAAAAGGCTGTCAGACTCAGATATATAAGACAAACCTTCTCTTAAATGCATGTCATGTGGAGATCAAGCTGGTAGTATCAGAGAAATTTGAGCCTATTCAGAGGATTACTGATAGCTGTTCTTCCCAGACACCATTTGTGAATGGAACAGAAAGTACAAGGAATGGTAATGGTAATTAACATGTGCTTCACCACTCCTTGTAAGGTGGCTAGCAAATTTCAGATGTAGCTATAGGATGTTTACTCTTCGGCACTTGAAATAAATACAGTCAATGGGCACATGTGTTTCCTTACAGAATCAAGACTTGATAGGGTTATACTTCAGTTTCAAAATATAAACCTATCAAGACTCTGAAGCTGTGCTATGACGTGTTAATATTTGATAGTTTTGTGCTATGTAAAACTTAGAAACATACGAGAAAATAAGTTTGTGGCATCAGTGCTTTGTATGTGTATAATGAGTTTTAGTACTGTTAAGTTTTAGTTACTTTATGTTTCACGGATCAGTAATCTTTTACTATGCTGAAAAATGAGTCAATCAGTTTATAAACTCAATAGTGAGAAATATGGTAACATGCTGACAATTTATTTGTGTTTTGCACCAATTTTAAGCTACATCTATGGAATTAAAAATTAATTCAACAATGGAAAATTCAGGATTGAATGTACAGACGGAGTCTACCTGCTTATGCCACTGAGGTGATTGAAAGGTGTTCAGTTGAATTTGCCTGTTAATAGATTAAAAGTGTCGATAAACAGTGCCCAATCACAAGTCTGGTTGTCACTGAACTTGGTTAAGTTGTGACTGTTTCTCCTGTTTGTCAGAGAGGCGACATGACACTGTTGATGATGAACTGACTTGGATAGTGATGTCCAGCATTGTCCCCTCTTCATGCTGTTTGGGAGGAATAGGTTGTATCCCAGCACTAGCTTCACCCTCTCATGTTTTCATAATCAATAGAAGCAATACTGCAGTTGACACAAGATTATCACAGACCTGTGTGCTAGACACATGCACTTGAGATACAACACTTACATTTCACGAAGAAAATGTGATATTATAAGCAAAGTGAGAAATAGATGAGTAGTAGTCCCTGGGGTTTGCCAATCAGTGATTCTTTACAAATGTACTTATTTTCCTTCACATTATTGGATTGCAATAATTATATTGTCACTTCAGATTTTTATAACAGTTTACATTAAAGTATCAAATTAGAGTATATAATGAAATGAACTTATTCACTTGTGACAAAACTATGCAGTCAGTGATGATATAGAATTTCTGCAATAATTGCTTTATGTTTTCTATCATAATTGCGTGTGCCATGTGTCATTTTAAAAGTATATTTTACCCTTCGTTAATATTGTAAACGAATGAATATATTGGGTTGGTGCACACGTTCGTAGCATTTTTCCATAAGTTTAATAAACACAACAATACACATTGCAATGACTTTACTCATTAATATTTTATTCTCCTTAACTATTTACAAGGGGGCTGTCAATGCTGGGGTAACATTTCGATGCCACAACTGTAGGAATCATGTAGTTTTGAAGTGAAGAACTCGTTGACCCATATTCGAAGTGCTTTTCCCTCCAGAAAGGTGTTCCTTGAAGATTGTTCGATAGTTTGTGAACAATGTGGAAATGTGAGGGTGCAAAGTCGGGTGAATATGGTGGGTGTGGAATGACTTCCCAGCCTAACTCCTGTACAGTATTTTTTGTCAGTCTAGCAGAATGCAACCGGGTGTAACACAGAGTAGCATCACTTCACGCAGTCTTTCTGGTCGTTGTTCATGGATTGTGTCTTCAACGTCTCAGTTGTTGATAATAAATGTCAGCAGTGGTTGTTTTGCCTCAGGGAAGCAATTCATAGCACACTGTCGCTGTTCCACCAAATGCATATCATTAATCTTTTGTGGATGCAAACAGATCTTCGTATGGGGAGTTATTGCATTTTTTGGGTTCAACCATTCCTTTCTTTTCCTTATGTTAACACAAAGACATCATTTCTTGCCACCAGTAATGATACAGGTTAGGAATGGTTGGTGTTTGTCAAGAGCCATTTGATGATGATGAAGCAGAGCTGTAAATATGCCCACCCTGCTGATTTTTGTGATTTTGGGTTAGAGCAAGTACTACCTATACACCCGATTTTTGAATGTTCCTCATTGCATGCAAATGTCGCATGATGGTGGAAGGATCACAGCTCTTCACACCTGTCAGTTCTCAGGGATCATTGTGGATTAATGCATTTAAATGATCTTCATTTTACTATGCTGAAAATATGCTGAAAAATGAGTCAATCAGTTTATAAACTCAATAGTGAGAAATATGGTAACATGCTGACAATTTATTTGTGTTTTACACCAAATTTAAGCTACATCTATGGAATTAAAAATTAATTCAACGATGGAAAATTCAGATCTTTCTGAATATGGAGAGTCACTAATGTAAAAACAATCCTCCTCAAAACTAGAAAACCATTTACTTAGTGTGCTCTGTCCAATGGCATTATTCCCATACACGATGCAAATGTTTCTGGCTGCCTCTGCTGCTGTCACCCCTGTATTGAACTCAAGCAGAAGAATATGTGGGACATGTCCCTGAGCTAACAACAAGCATCAAAATGGATACAGGGATTGGTGAATACAGGGTGCCGTATCAAGACTGAATACCGTAACTCCTAAATCCCCCAAAAGTAAATGAAAAATATACCTATTCAAAAAAGCAGATATAAATTTCCCTGACACCTTCCTGAGAGACAATCTCCACTCTTTCCGGATTAACAATCTGAGTGCAGAGTAGGTGTGGCTCAACTTCAAAGACATAGTACTGACAGCAATTGAGAGATTAATACCAAGTAAATTAAAAAATGATGAAGATGGTCCCCCCTTGGTACACAAAAGGAGTAGGAACACTATCGCAGAAACAAGGAAAAAAGCATACCAAATTTAAATGAATGCAAAATTCCCAAGATTGGCGATCTTTTGTAGATGCTTAAAATTTAGTGTGGACTACAATGTGAGATACGTAGAATAGTTTCCCCAATGAAACTTTGTCTCAAAATCTGGAAGAAAATCCAAGGAGATTCTTTTTGTATGTAAAGTATGCCAGCAGCTAGACAGTCAGTACCTTCTCTGCATGATAACAATGGAAATATTTTCAATGGCAGTGCTGCTAAAGCAGAGTTACTAAACACAGCCTTCTGAAATTCCTTCACTAAACACAGCCTTCTGAAATTCCTTCACCAAAGACGACAAAGTAAATATTCCAGAATTCGAATAAAAATCAGCTGCCAACATAAGTAACTGAGAAGTAGATATCCTCGGGTGAAGCCTCTTAAACCACTCAATAATAGCAACTCTTCTGGTCCAGACTGTATACTAATTAAGTTCCTTTCAGAGCACGCTGATGCAGTAGCCCCATACTAAATGATCATAACCGCTCGTTCGAGAAAAGATCTGTACTCAGAGACTGGAAAGTTGCAGAAGTCACACCAATTTTCAAGAAAGGCAGTTGGAGTAATTCGCCGAGTTACAGGCCCACATCATTAACATCGATTTGCAGCAGGATTTTGGAACATACAAAGCGAGTTCAAATGGTTTAGCACAGTCGTATGTAATTTTTTTATTTTTTGCAGGAGGAGAATGAATTTTTTTGTGAACATACTTGGAACATTTCACTATAAGTTGGTATATAAAAGTATTTTCTTTCATTTACACATGAGCCATAATGGACCATGAAGTAGATGTCAGGTTGCAACATCAGTTGGTGATGGAGTTCCTCTTCAAGACTGGCAATGACTCTGCCACATCGATTCACAGGAAGTTGCTCCCTGTTTATGGGGAGGACACAGTAGATCGAAGCAGTATCCAGCAGTGGTTGCAGAGGTTTAAAGAAGGTGATTTCTCTCTACTGGACAATCCACGATGTGGAAGACCATTGACAGCATGTGAATAAGATCATTGATCAAATCATCCAAAATGACAGATGTGTGATGACACGACAGCTTCCTGAAATGACTCGTTTGTCATTGGGTAGTCTGGTATCACTGGTACAGTCACTAGGGTACAGAAAAATCTGTGCATGTTGGGTGCCTAGATTATTGACAAGAGAAATGAAAACGATGAGGAAGAATGTGTGCGAGGGTCTCATGAAGACCTTAACTGAAGAGTGGAAGCAGTGTTGTGATGGCGTCATTACCTGGGATGAAACATGGTTGTCTTTGTCCGAAACTGAGAGCAACACCCAATCCATGGAGTGGCGTCATCTGGGTTCCCCTCGGAAGAAGAAACAAAGACTTTTAAGAACAGCAGGCCGAAAGGTGATGGCCTCCTCCTTCTGTGATCAGTGTGGTGTCATTTTTGTTGACTTTTTAGAACCTGGCCCCACAATTAACTGGGACCGTTGGAAGGTAGGAGACAAGATACTGGCAGAAGTAAAGCTGTGAGTACCGGTCGTGAGTCGTGCTTCGGTAGCTCAGTTAGTAGAGCACTTGCCCGCCAAAGGCAAAGATCCCGAGTTCGAGTCTCCGTCGGGCACACAGTTTTAATCTGCCAGGAAGTTTCATATCAGCGCACACTCCACTGCAGAGTGAAAATCTCATTCTGGGACCGTTACTGTTTGTCATTGGACAGGCTGTGACGTGCCATCAAGACCCATAGACCACAGCTTCAGGATCAGCTCGTCAGACTACACCATGACAATGCCAAACCCCATACAGCCCTTATGATGCAGGAGAAAATCAGGAAAATGGGTTGGAAAACAGTTCCTCATCCTCCCTACAGTCCGGACGTGGCTCCATCTGATTTTTACCTCTTTGGTCATCTGAAGGCCCACCTGCATGGTAAAACATTTGATCGTGAGGAAGACCATATTTCCTGTGTCAAGCGATGGTGTAAAAGTCAATCCCCAGAATTTTACCGAAGTGCATTTACATCATGGTAAGAACATTGGGCCAGATGCATCACAGCTGATGGAGGCTACATTGAGTATGCTCAGACTATAGCTAAATGTTCAAAGTATGTTCACAAAAAAATTCATTCTCCTGCAAGAAATAAAAAAAATTAGAGATGACTGTGCAAAACTTTTTGAACATCCTTTGTATAATGTGTTTGGACATTATGAATTACTTCGAAGAGAATGGTCAATTGACACACAATCAAAATAGATTTAGAAAACACTGTTCTTGTGAAACACAATTAGCTCTTTACTCACCTTTTGAGTGCTATTGGCAAGGGTTTTCAGATTTTTTCTATATTTCTAGATTTTCAGAAGGCTTTTGACACTTCATCACAAGTAACCTTTAATCAAATTGTGTGCTTATGGAATAGTGTCTGAGTTATGTGACTGGATTTATGATTTCCTGTCAGAGAGGTCCCAGTTCATAGTAATTGATGGAAAGTCATTGAGTAAAACAGAAGTGATTTGTGACATTCCCAAGGTAGTGTCACAGGTTCCTTACTGTTCCTTATCTATATAAACGATTTAGGAAACAATCTGAGCAGCTGTCTTAGGTTGTTTGCAGATGATGCTGTCATTCATTATCTGGTAAGTCGTCAGAAGATCAAAGCAAATTGCAAAATGATTTAGAAAAGATATCTAAAAGGTGCCAAAATATGCAATTGGACCTAAATAACGAATAGTGTGAGGTCATCTACATGAGTGTTAAAAGGAATCTGTTAATCTTTGGCTACATGATAAATCAATCAAATCTAAAGGCTGTAAATTTGACTAAATACCTAGGAATTACAATTATGAACAATTTAAATTGGAAAGAGCACATAGAAAGTGTTGTGGGGAAGGCAAACCAAAGAATGAGCTTAATTGGCAGAACACTTAGAAGATGCAACAGGTCTACTAAAGAGACTGCGTATACTACACCTGTCCGTCCTCTTTCGGAGTACTGCTGTGCAAGGTGGGATCCTTACCAGATGGTATTAACAGAGTATATCGAGAAAGCACAAAGAAGAGAAGCATGTTTTGTATTTTTTAGGGGAGAGAGTGTCGCAGACATGATACAGGATTTAGGGTGGACATAATTAAAACTAAAACATTTCTCGATGTGGTGGGATCTTCTAACAAAATTTCAGGGACCAAAAATATATGGCAAATATTTTGTTCACACTGACCTACATAGGGAGAAATGATCATTATAATAAAATAAGGAAAATCAGCTCTCACGGAAAGACATAGCTGCTCGTTTTTTCTGTGCGTTGTTTAAGAGTGGAATAATAGAGAAATATTGTGAAGGAGGTTCAATGAACCCTCTGCCAGGCATGTAAGTGTGATTTGCAGAGTATCTATGTAGATGCAGATAAATGTTCTGATTTCTCGACGTGACACTCCATTTCTAGCATCCACAGCTCCACTCACTATCTCCTAATGACAAAATGACAGTATTATGTAAACTCAAATAGCAACAATGAGCTACAAATAAAAAATGACAATCAATAAATAAGCCCATAGCTGGCAGAATACCAACAAGCAAACCAGAAACACTAAAAACACTACAAACTTTAAAACCATTCTAACAGAATCAGTTTTGCCTAAGTGTCGTGAGTGTGTAAAATCCATCCTCAGATTTCATGTAAGTGATTATTTTAAGAACTTGGTATTCTGACAACAGCCTCACATACATTTACTTTCTTATGAAGTGTGTCATGAAGAGCTACTCTTGATTTAAATATAATTGTAGGTACAAAAACAGTAGGGTCCTTATACTTGCTCAGAAAGAACTGAAGCATGCAGTTATTAAAATATTTAATTCCATCCTTCTGGGTTAAAGGTGTTGCTCGACAAAGAAAATAGCTTTAAAACAAATTGAAATTATTTTGGTATTACAACTCATAATCACACTACTAAATTACACCATATACTGAGATAAAAATAAAAATTAAAATACGTAGTTGACCACCAGCCTGCATCCAAATTTTACAGAAAAAATCTCATTTGTTAACTTACTGACACATCTCACATTGTAGTGAGTTTTCCGTATTGGCTCTATGGAATGTGCAGGTAACTATTCTGCCATTCTAATTTGTCAACACATGGAATTGAATGTAGAATTTCTTGAAATAAGTAAAGGAACATTTCAGTGGGATGTGTCTCAAATAAGGCATGGAATTTTCAAACAAAATGTTGATAATATTGGCAGGTAGTGATGACATAGTTGCATGTACACAGTTCAAGCTTTGTTGTGGTTGACAAAGTGATAACAGATGATAAAAAGGTAACGATACCATCCTAAGAGCCAATTTGACACACAGCCATCCATCGTATGTGACCTGAAGAGCAGGTAATGATATGAGGTTCCTAAAATAGTTGGCCAATAACTGCATATAAAGAGAACAAAGTCGAAACTTGCCAGATTCTCCAGTTCCTCTTCAAAGAACTGTAATGTCCACTGGCATACGGTAGTTAATTTTCATCTTGATAGAATGTGCTCAAAGGGAAACTTTTTTTTTTTTCCTCTCTCTCTTTCTCCCCACTATGTTATTATTGACAGAAATGGGTATAAGTACATACATGTAAATGATGTCAGTTGTGTTCTTAAAGTGTTCTACAACTCCTGAGAATTTGTTAAAAGATTAAAACTGTTATTCCTGGTGGATCATTTGTTTTAACCTTTAATGTTTAAATGTCAATTTGATTATTTGCTGGTGAATTAAAAACAATTATTTGAATATGCTGTTGGGTCGAAACGATGTTTGCGCTCACATATTCTAAAAAGTCAGTGATTTTATAGTTTGACATAGTTGAAAACCAACTTTTTAATGTTGGTTCCTATGGCATCTGTACCTAATTAGGTAGCACAACAGTCCAGTAATCATCCTAAATTATCCAGATCATCCATATATATCACAACAGTAATCGCTCTATAACACTTACTTGGGGTACTCTTCAAATCACATCTACATTTGATGCTCCCCCCCCCCCCCCCCCCCCCCAGTTAAAATAATACATTGAGTTCTGTTTGCTAGGGAGACACGAATCCAGTCGCAAAGCTGGACATGCATTTCATAATATCATTTTTATTCCTCTACTATGTCATTGTATAAAATACTTTAATTATAAACTGTAAAACGAACATTTGGGCTTTATTACAACGACCTTCCTCAGTCTTGCTTTGTGGAAGGCCATTACAATATGGTCAAAATGTTGATTTTACAGTTTAAAATGAAAGTATTTTATACAGTGATGTGGTAAAACACCCAAAAGTATTTTAATCATCAGTCTAATGTTTTGTTCACTATACAAGATTGCAGAGCTGTATTGCATTGTTTCTGAGTTGGGGAACACGGTATCAACCTGGTTGCTGTCATCTGCTGTCCTCTGTATATCATTGACAGATAGAGTAAGTGGAAGTTTACAAGACTACTGCGTGTGGAATCTATGTCCTTTAATACAGAGGAGATTTTAGGTCCTGTAAAATGTTATTGTTGTTGTTGTGGTCTTCATCCCTGAGACTGGTTTGATGCAGCTCTCCATGCTACTCTATCCTGTGCAAGCTTCTTCATCTCCCAGTACCTACTGCAACCTACATCCTTCTGAATCTGTTTAGTGTATTCATCTCTTGGTCTCCCTCTAAGATTATTACTGTCCACGCTGCCCTCCAATACTAAATTGGTGATCCCTTGACGCCTCAGAATATGCCCTACCAACCGATCCCTTCTTCTAGTCAAGTTGTGCCACAAATTTCTCTTCTCTCCAATTCTATTCAATACCTCCTCATTAGTTATGTGATCAACCCATCTAATCTTCAGCATTCTTCTGTAGCACCACATTTTGAAAACTTCTATTCTCTTCTTGTCCGAACTATTTATCGTCCATGTTTCACTTCCATACATGGGTACACTCCATACAAATACTTTCAGAAACGACTTCCTGACACTTAAATCTATACTCGATGTTAACAAATTTCTCTTCTTCAAAAACGCTTTCCTTCCCATTGCCAGTCTACATTTTATATCCTCTCTACTTCGACCATAATCAGTTATTTTGCTCCCCAAATAGCAAAACTCCTTTACTACTTTAAGTGTCTCATTTCCTTATCTAATACCCTCAAAATCACCCGACTTATTTCGACTACATTCCATTATCCTCGTTTTGCTTTTGTTGATGTTCATCTTATATCCTCCCTTCAAGACACTATCCATTCCGTTCAACTGCTCTTCCAAGTATGGATTTTAATTCCTACTCCAAATTTTTCTTTTGTTTCCTTTACTGCTTGCTCAATATACAGATTGAATAACATTGGGGATAGGCTACAACCCTGTCTCAGTCCCTTCCCAACCACTACTTCCCTTTCATGTCCCTCGACTCTCATAACTGCCATCTGATTTCTGTAGAAATTGTAAATAGCCTTTCGCTCCCTGTATTTTACCCCTGCCACCTTTAGAATTTGAAAGAGAGTATTCCAGTCAACATTGTCAAAAGCTTTCTCTAAGTCTACAAATGCTAGAAATGTAGGTTTGCCTTTCCTTAATCTTTCTTCTAAGATAAGTTGTAAGGTCAGTATTGCCTCACGTGTTCCAACATTTCTACGGAATCCAAACTGATCTTCCCCGAGGTCGGCTTCTACCAGTTTTTCCATTTGTCTGTAAAGCATTTGTGTTAGTATTTTGCAGCCATGGCTTGTTAAACTGATAGTTCGGTAATTTTCACATCTGCTTTCTTTGGGATTGGAATTATATTCTTCTTGAAGTCTGAGGGTATTTCGCCTGTCTCATACATCTTGCTCACTAGATGGTAGAGTTTTGTTAGGTCTGGCTCTGCCAAGGCTGTCAGTAGTTTTAATGGAATGTTGTCTACTCCCAGGGCCTTGTTTCGACTCAGGTAATTGTATGTAAATATAAAATGAATTCCACTTTTCTACACCTGTTATAGAAGGAGGGCTATGACCTTTTTGCTGCACTTGTCTGTGTGGTTGCTTTTCTTTAGAGTGGGTGACCTAGACCTTTGTCTGCTTGCCTGCAACTGCTGCTACTACAGAGCCAGAGCAAGTTATATTGCATAATATACACAAGAACATAAGGTATAGATTTATGAAACTATACTGCCTACAGGTTTGTACAAATATAAAATCATGTAGGCAGAAAAATCGCAATATACATAGTTTGAACAATGATTTTAAATTATTTTACTCTTTCCACAAAGGTTCAATACTTATAGCTAATGAATCTTGACATATCGATCACAGACAAAATAGAATATAAGAAAGAGTACTCATCAGAGATTGGGAAGCATCTGTATGGAGATTAGTGTGTTTGTGCAACCACATATAGAACACCAAGTTTCACAAGCAAATGGTTCAATTCAAAGCAAACAGAAAAAGGCTTTTTGTATTAGAGGAATTTTGTGGTGTAATAAAATGGGCTTCTTCAATTTCACAAGATTTTGCAGTAAGCAGTTTTACTGTTGTTCAAAGAAACTGCTGGAAAACAGCAAGTGGTTGGCATCTCCTTTCTTCTGATAGTCACACAAAGAATTTTCCTCGATACCTGTGAAGGATACGTGGAAAGGAGTTGAAGCATAGCTGGTACGCATTTGTATCGATATAGTTACCAGCCCCCTGCTTTCCTGAAGTTTTTGAAACAAGGGGTTACTTTTAATTACTGGCTGGATTACAGCGCATTATTGATCATTATGGCAGACTGAAATGCACCAATCCACTGCCACTTCTTCCTCGTGCAGTTGCCACATTCATAATTAAAAATAGGAGGATGGCAAACTGATGTTCGTTAAAGGGCCAGTAACACTGCCTTTTTTCATCGTGGTCGACCTTGTCATTATAGATCAATCCTACACAAGCTGGCAGCCATAGAAAGGACATTCTTATACCTCTTCATTTATTTAGCAATGATTCTCTTATGAGTTCCAGTATTTCAATATGTGTTTAACTCTTCCACTCCGAGTTTTCAGTAAATTGCAATACACTTTTTGAGTCCAACATGTCAGCAGGTTCTGGTGATGATCAAAGTTGAAAACCTCTCAGATACTATCAAGTTCGGGATAAAAATTGAATAATGAGGGGGCAGACAAAAGAGCTTGGAACATTTCAGTTTGGGGGCAAGAAATGCACATTCTACAGGTGAAGTCTTGATATTGAATGCCATTGGTATATTGGTGAATAAAGTGTGGCCAGTAAAGATAAATCCGCACTGAAGCTTGAATAGATTGTGTCAAAGCAATTTTTCGTATTTTGGTAGTAATGAATGAAGTTCCAAATGGGACTATGTATCAATCTGTTCGAATCAACCTGTTTGTGGTACGTGCTAAGTTAGTGCTGCCTCTAGCAAAGGACAAAAATTTGTAATTTCTGATGTAGACCTTATGAGCAGAAGTTTGACTCCTATGTCTCAGTGGAGGGTGATTAATCTACTACTGTTCAGCTGACTCTTGTAGCAAACACGTTTCCTCACCAAGTACGGCATCCATCATACAGCAAAGGTTCAGCAGCTTCTACTAGTAACGTGCTTGTAAGAGCCAGTCGTATTGCTCCAAGGGTTATTCACAGGCATAGGAGTTGTACTATGCCCAGTTGATGAAGTGCACCTTTAGTGAGATTATGATGTAAGAAGCATCCGTAATAGATAATCGAACGGACTTGGCATTTGAATACAGTCGAGAAATGCAAGGGTGTGCAACCCACCAAGTTCCAGCTACAGATCTCATTACATTAATCCTGTTTCCTGTTTTCACAAGATATGTGATCAGCCCATGTTAAGCGCATGTCAAATACGATACCTGAAAAATTTTGCTTTAGTGACCAGTGGGAATGAGACACTTCCTAATAAAATTCCTGAGCTGGTCAGTCATGTCCTTTTGCAGCTGAAGTGAACTACAGAAGATTTCTCAGTTAAAACTTCTTAGGCCATTAATATTCAGCCAGTAGATTATCGTGTAAATGGCCCTGTTTGACGTCAGGCAAAGAGATTCAAGAGTTTGTTGTGTAGAAAAAAAAGCCTAAATCATCTGCATACTGGCACAACTTGACCAGAAGAAGGGATCGGTTGGTAGGACATGTTCTGAGGCATCAAGGGATCACCAATTTAGTATTGGAGGGCAGCGTGGAGGGTAAAAATCGTAGGGGGAGACCAAGAGATGAATACACTAAGCAGATTCTGAAGGATGTAGGTTGCAGTAGGTACTGGGAGATGAAGAAGCTTGCACAGGATAGAGTAGCATGGAGAGCTGCATCAAACCAGTCTCAGGACTGAAGACCACAACAACAACAACAACAACTGGAGAGTTTTAATGCCTGGTGAAATGATGATGTCCTATCTCATTTGTACATTAAAATATGTAAAATATATGAAAATAGAAGAGGGATGAGTATTGAGCATTGAGGCAGTCCTTGTAATGTTGTATGAAGACTGAGTAATTTGTTCTGGAATCTTACATGTTGTCAATAAAGAAACAGTACAGCTTAAGTAGCAAAACACAAATTTTGCAGCAGAAACAAAAAACTGTATAGAATACCTGATACGTTTTGTGTGGTTACTAAATTTGCATTGTAGCACTACAGTGAAATTTTGGATCATTCAAAAAGTGCAACAAAGAAAATACTATTGTGAAAGTTGAATAATGGCAGATACACAGAACTCTCTCAGTATTTATGGCAGGATATGTTATTTGCATCAGAGTCTTCTGTGTGACCTACTGCTTTTACATTGTTTTTGGTGCTGAAAAAGTTGGTTACAACAATGTTTTGGAGCATTAATTATTTTATTTATTTATTTATTTATTTATTTTTTGAAAGACTTCACGGAAGCAACTTCAATAGCACACATCTTTTGCATAGTCCTGATACTGTCTGTACATTTCTTCAAGAAAAAAAAGCCAAACGCGCTTCAAGCAGCAAGAAAGAACTACACTGCACTGTCATTCCTGAAACAGTAACTTGCAAGGTGATGTTCACTTGTAATGATTATTGTCATAATTTCAGTGATAACCCTTAGGAAGAATGGCTTTAAGTTGCATTAAATGATCCTATTTGGTTTTCTTGATTTTCAATCTTTCTTTATATGGTTTTGGGAAACAAGATTTTCCAAGAGTTATTCTTAGACTGAAAGTGTGCTTGCAGTAAATAATACCATTTGGACCCTACTAAATAATACAATTTGGACCCTACTGCATCGTGCTTAGGTCCATAACTGTAGAATCATTTTGTTACAGCTCTTCCAGGCCTCATTGAGTTGTACAACCAAAAATTCTACATAGTCAGTGAAAAAGGAACAATCAGCATTGTAGACTTCGTAAGGTTGTGGATTTTTTTCTGATCACTTTAGCAATCAAGATGTAATGGCTAGGAAGTGTACCTTCACATCCTTTAAGCTTGCACTCAATGGAATTGTGAACTGAGCCACGTTCTATATGACTATGGCCTTCCTTCGTAAACTTATGCATAGTCAAAACTCAAGTGTCAATCACTAATCTTAAAAGAGTGTTTAATAATATTACATTTCTATTCTGATATGTGCAGCTGTCAGAATGCAAGATTACTTGGACAGGATTTTTCTTAATCTTTTGGACAGGGTGTCCGTGTTGCAGTAGGCAAAGCCTGTTGCAACCAATTCACGTTTCATTGAACCAGTAACATACTGCATCGTGACTTTCAGAAGTATGTTGTAAAGTTACGAACAGCTCATTTTGTTTTATAATAAACTGCACTTGCATGTAAAAATGGAGCTAATTTCATGGCCTGTATGTCTGTAGTGTACGAGCAGAGCTTGTGTTGGGTATCTTACACATCCAGATCTTTTTGCAGCCTGTTCTTAGTTTCTGTGTGCTGCTTCCACATCTTCACTTATTTCCAAGCCTATAGTTATGACACAAATCACACTGGTCTTTCTTGGGGGGGAAATAAGCTCACGTTACCCTCTCCGAAAGTTAAGTTAGTGGCCTGACTTAATGGTGGAACTTTCTCCATATTACATTTTTCCTTGTAGAGTCCATACAGCTCCTCTTTGCATTGTGGAATAGATTCAGGGTACAGCTTGGAACAGGATTTCCTGCAGTAATGTAGTGGCAATTTTGGAAGGCATTTCAGGATTTTTTATGAAGGTTCTGTCTTTTTTCTTCATTTGATTTATTCGTGAATATTAAGACTGAATTTGGGGGTTCATCCCATGTGTGGAATTATTTACTAATATTGGACAGTCCATTCTTTAATCCCTAGATTACCGAGAAACATCTTTATGTTTTCTCATCTTATTCCTCAAATGATAAACTAGTGTGCCTTTTCTCAAGGATTCGCCATAAAATTCGTGGCCTTCACTTTCAACATTTGTGCTTTCATTGTCTTCCAATAAGTTGTCTGAATTTTCTGGTAAACAGTGAACACAATCATGTAGCAATGAGTGTAAAGGAATAGTGACGTTGTTCTAACTAGGAACACAAGGAAACACACAACCGTAAAAGAGATACAGTTGCTTGCTTGGTTGATTGATTTGGGGCAGGGGACCAAGAAGACATTTAACATTTGAGGGCCCGAAGGCTCTTGCCTGCCCGTATGAAGATGCAGTCCGCATCAGGTGTCGCTGGTGTAGTACTGTGTGATGGGAGACCTGATGACGGCGGTTGGTGACTGGGCTTCCCCTGATGGCCGCCACGGGCAATTGTGTGCATGCTGTTTGGATGTTGTAGAATACTGAACTTCCTGTAGTGGCCCAGCTTACGCACACTGTGAGTGGTAGGTATAGTAATAGGTGGGTTTTTACAACCATCTCTATTGGCAACTGTGACTTATGTTTCTATTTGGGCGTTCCTGGATACAGCCAGAAAAGTTTCTAGGTAACAAATATTTGTAAATCAACAGCAGAGGATCAAGGTTGAAGCTCAAATTCATGTATTTATGATAATGGTGATATCAGTAACATTGTTACACAAGAAAATTAATCTGTGTCATTAAATGATGAAGGAAAAGTAACTGTGAACACCATATACAAAATTAATTCTTGTTTTGTGCATGTTACTACTTTTCTCACCTGTTGTTCTTCCTGCATTTACTGGAGAACGTAGAGTTAACTGGGTGCTCAAAAAATCTTAGGCAGAAATGATTAAAGCAAAGAATGAGTGAAGTGTGTTGGTCTGATTTATATAACAATAAAACAACTGTGATACTATTGAGTTTCATAGTTTTAGTGGATTGCTGTTTATGCGGAGTAAATGATCGAACAATTTTCTTATGACTGTCAAGGATTCTCAGGAAAGAATCTCTGCCTTCATATGCTAATTACAGCTAAGAAACAATTTCTTCCTCCGTAAAAAGACTGTCTCATAAAACATTGTCCATTTTCATGCACTGAAGCTACAATCAAGGAACCACTTTCGAATGCAGGGAGATACTTAGTAAGCAATAACAATGTGCTGTGGCTGTGCGCGCTTCTGCATTTCCACGATATTGCTTCCTGCATCTAAAAACTGTAGTTATGCAGTATTTCATTGTTTTGCAGTTCTACAGTATGTCCATCAATTTTTTTTCCACTGTCACATGTGGAATATTGTTCCAGTTCATTTTCTATGTAAATAATTAAAAATATGGCATTCTGGTGGTAAGAGCAGATACTCTGAAAGTAAAGGTTGTCAGCTGACTCAAAAACACAAAATTGACAACATGTTAGTTACGTGGTATTGTTTCTTCACCGACAATATATAGTTCTGTAGTGGGGGATGGTTTGAGTACCAAACACAGAATCCCCACGACTTAATTTTTGTAGTAGAAACTTAGTTTGAACATTATGATATGCACTCTTAATGTCTATCAATGCCACTGTTCGATGTTGCCTATTGTTGAATACCATTTCACTGTTGAACATTGTCAGTTGATTTTCTATTCTGTGATAACTTGTCTCTGTACCTGTCATTTTAGCATTTCTGAGTTGATTTAAGGGAGGACCAACTTTAGGATATTCACAGCAAAATATTTTCGGGAGACAGAATTCCGTATTTCAGCCCTCTTTGTCATCCCCCAGTTTGGTTGCAGAATGGCACCGAATGATTGTATAAACATCTTTCTTGTGTTTGCTGACTTTACGTAAGACCAAAAGGTTTTATTTATTTTTTATTTTTTGTAGATTGGTTGTCAGAATTGTACTTTTGAATTTGTTTTATTTTCTTGCTTTGCTTTACTTGTGCTCAGTTTAGCTTCATTCGGTTTTTATTAGTCAACAAGACTTTGACTTTATTTAAATCAGTGATGAAATTTTCTTTGCCTTCGTGACTATTGAACCATGGCTAATCTTTCCTATATTATACAACCTTCTGTACTTAAGTGATGCTGCATCAGCCTTATGGTCTCTGATTTCCTTCCTCACCCTCTTTGTCTCTGGGTTCCTTGTGTGTGTTAACAGAATTCAAAAGGAGATCTAATACAAGGTGGTTCTCTAACTATCCAAAACAATTTTCTGAAAAGACATTTAGAGCTATTGCACTTGAATCCATGTTCCTATCCCTGAAACCTGTTTTAATCATGGAGTTCTGCCAGTCCATAGCTTTCTAGTTGAAATTTTCCTCAATTACTTTCACATGATCAGGAAATTTATGTGCAATATTTTCAAAGTTTCTCTGGCCTGATTATGTCAGGATCCAGTTTTGTGTATTCCCAGTTTAGAGATTTACTTCTTGGCTCATGTTTTGGGCTTAATTTCCAAATTGAACCCACATAATGCCTCCATTCTGAAACCTCAGTTGGTTACTTGTTTTTCAGTTGATATTAAATTCAATATTTATTTAGATGTACCGAGAATTTCAATGACAAAATCCATAAATAACATAGACTGTTTATTATTGTCAGTATTATTATTATTATTATCATCATCATTTATTATTATTATTATTATTATTATCATCATTATTATATGATCAGTGTGTAGCTTACGTGAGTTCTGCTTAGAGCACGATGTTGTACAGATGAACGCTAACTAACAAATTGTCAAATTGAAATTGCTCTAAATTGAAGTCATTGTAACATCATTACACGTGAAATCACTTCGTCTTAGCTAGCACATGGCAGTGGTCACCACCTATGGCTCACACCTATTGTCCAAACTATTGTCCAGACTGTTAGACGAGAGTCACTGAACCTTTTGCTGTATCACGACTTTGAGGGCTCTCACATTGCAACAAATCAGTAGTACTAATAACAATGTATCCAGGATTGGGAGATAGACATGTGTCAACTTGCTATTTTTAATATATATGGAGGTTGTTCAGGGATACCTTGTGAATATTTTGGTATGAAGGACCTGTCGTCTCTGGTTGCTCGTTACAGAGTTACCGCATTTCGTGTGGTTTTTGCCCCAATTACCTTTGTATCTGTGATGCACTGAAAATATCTGCTCAAAAGTGCAAATTTTAATGGTATACACTGTGTGCCTTGCTTGGAGAAAAACTCGCTCACAGTACTTGCTGTTGACAACAGTAATACCCTCTTTACCCTTCACTCCTGAGCTCCCATTCAGTACAGATTGGTTCAGTTCTGGGTTTGTTTTTCTGTCTGGTTTAGTTGTAGACTAACTGTGTGTGGATAGGTTTACTAATGAAGAAGTGTTCATCAGTGTGACCTGGGTTCACTAAAAGCAGTGGGAGAGTGGTAACAATAGTGCTATGCTGAGCTGTTCCCACAGCAACGGCAACCACATCACAGTACTAGGCGTTGTTGCACTGCTCTTTTTTTATGTTAGGTGATTGCATATTACAAGTACCTTCACTGCTGTGAAGGTATTTTCATGGAAACTATGGTGATTGTGGGAACAAACTGAGTAAAGCATAATTCCTTTATTACTCTGTAACAAGTTGCCAGAGACCGTGGAGCCCTTACACTAAAATACTCAGAGGTATCCCATAGCAACTACTGAAAATTTGTCAGCGGAGTTGTGTTTCACCCCGTATGTGGGAAAATCACCAGCTGTTTTGCACCCTTACATTTTCCCACTGCAGTACCTGTGGTAAATAGTCTATAAAATCGTGTAATTACCTTTCTTGATCGACTTTGATACCTAACTTAACCTGGATTACTTTACATTCTGTATTTGTAATAATCTCACTAGATGTTATCAACTTATTTACGACACTATTTGCGTTGCCACCATTAGTGTTTAGCCAGTGTTTTTGTAATACAGTATGTTCCAATAAGAAATGAGATTTCATTGCTGTTAACTTCTGGTTTCAGTCAGTGTTGTCTTCTAGTACTATGTGGGCATTATTACTGTTAACAAATTAGACCCACTGTGTATGCTCCTGAAGTTAACTAATGCCATATTAAAACTGACTGAAAGAATGAATGTTCTCTTCTATACTGGTTGCCTTCACTAGCTGTCAGCAGGTTGTACACCAGAATTTGTATGAGAAGTCAGTGAACATGTTGAGTACACATTGGCTTTCCTTTCTAATACACCAGATATCTCCATGAGGAGCTCCATTACTGGTCTAATATTGCAGCTCCTGATGGGCATCATCATCACGCCCAGCCTCTGTGCATATTTGGACCTTGCAGTATGATTCTACAATCCCAGCAGAGTACTATGTGGTGTTAATCGTTCTCTCAGCAAGGGGCAATATCTTGTATTTGTTACAAAGACTTACGGGGACACCTGTACAGCTACTATCCACATTTGCTTTTTATGCCGAGATTTGCAACTACATCGCTGACCATCATTCAGCCCCAGGCCGTCCAGTTATTGGCGTCATAAGTAGCTGTGGCATCACGTTTTCCAGACAATGTTGGCAACCTATGCACCATTTGTCTTTTAATGGTGATATCATCAATTAATCTCTCAAATGTGATGTGGCATTAGGATTTCATTTTATTTTCTCCTCATTCAACAAATGAAAGAGAATTTCTGAAGCTACAGGTATCCAGGCGACATCCCACCATAAGGTGCTTGGAAACATTGTGATTGCCTTCGTAGTGACGTGTGTAGTCACTCAAACTTCACCTACCTAGAAAGTTGAGCGTCTAAGGACATTTATTATGCACATGAACTACTCATTCCTTCTTCTTGCTGTTGTAATCTTCAGTCCAAATACTGGTTTGATACAGCACACCATATTAGTCTATCCTGTGCAAGCTTCTTCATCTTTGTATAACTGTTCAAATCTACATGCATTTGAATAAGCTTTCTGTGTTTCAGCTTTGCCTCCTCTCTCTCTCTCTCTCTCTCTCTCTCTCTCTCTCTCTCTCTCTCTCTCTCTCTCTCCATTTAGTCGAGTTAAGCTACAAATTTTTTTCTCAGATATGACTCAGTACCTCTTCATTAATTATTCGATCAACCCATGTAATTTTTAACATTCTTCTTGTCTGAACTGTGTATCATCCACATTTCACTTCTGCACAAGGCTAGACTCCATACAAATACAAAGCGTGTTTTGTAAGTAAGGTCCATTTTGTTGTAGACACTAGTAGTTCGCACGCGTACCACAACGAGTGCGTGCGTCGTTTACCGGCATGCCTCAAAAACAACTGTGCTGTTTCAGCTCTGTAGCTAACCTGTACGATTCTGTTCTGTCTGATTTGATCCATTGTAAATGGTTCTGAAAGCCTGTGACTGTGAAAACAACAGGTTTCCTTTTTTTTTTTACACTTTTAAACTTTTCGATGTTTAAAAGTATACAACAAGTTGTGTGTGATGTTTAGTGTGTGTGAGACTGCACAAATGGACCATAACGAAACTTTGTCAACGAAATGAAGCAGACACTCACGCGTCGACAGCATCACATAGAAATGGCATAACAAACTCAAACAACACACTTGAAAATGGGAATCATTTCCTGAAACGCGTTGTGCGAAAAATAAAATAAAGAAAATAGCGACTGGTAGCAGATGAGTTATTTATAAACAAACCTATCATTCTGTTCTGTGCTTTCAAAATGTTTAAGACTATCAACTCGCCCGCCGCCTGTGAGGTTCACTCAGTGATACAGTTTTTGTCAGCAAGGAACCTGTCCGCTCCAGTAACTGGAGACAAAATATGGGTTTCGCATATCATGCCCAAATCGAAGCAACAGAGCATGGAGTGGAGACACACACACACACACTCTCGCCTGTAAAGGTGAAGGCCAAACAGATTCTGACCCAGTGCAAAATCATGGCATCGGTGTTTTGGGATAGGCATGGTGTTTTGTTGGTCGACTTCAATGAGGAACCACTATCAATGCAGAAGCATACCGCCAAACCCAGAGAAAGCTATGCAGAGTGATTCAAAACAAAAGATGTGGCATGCTGACAAAGGGAATTGTCCTTCTCCATGACAATGCAGACCTCACACTGCACGACAGACTTCTGATCTGTTGGACAGTTTTGGCTGGGAAGTTTTAGACCAGCCACCCTACAGTCCTGACCTTGCGCTGAGCGATTACCATCTGTTCCTCTACCTCAAACAACACCTCAGTGGCAGCTGTTACAACGATGACGACGACGTGAAAACGACAGTGAACTCTTGGTTACCGGAGCAGGTGGCAATTTTTTATGAAGAGGGTACTTTAAAATTGGTTGAGAGGTATGATACGTGTTTGAACAAACTTGGCAACTATGTCGAAAAATAGAGTGAAGTATGTACATCCTGAGCATAAATTTACTTTTTTGAAATAACCTTTCGTTGTGTACTTACGTTCAAATGGACCTTACTTAAAAAAAACACGCCTCGTGTATTCAGAAATGATTTCCTAGCACTTAAATTAAAATTCATTAGATTTGTTTTTAGAGAGGCTCTTCCTTGAACAAAACACATTTTTTTTCTTTTTATTCCCACAAAAGTTTCCCTTAAGTTTAAGCATCGTAGATGGTTTTTTTGTTATCAAATAAAACAGTATAAATGTTTATTGTTATTGCCACACACATAAATTTCAGTTTTTCAAGACAGTGTGTGAAACACATTGCTAAAACACACACACATACACACACACACACACACACACACACACACACACATACACACATTCACTATCTTCCACATATTATTAGACATAACCAAACATGCCCAATCGTAAAATTTTTGAATTACCTTATTTACACAAATGTAAGCCGCACTTGAATCTAAGCCGCCCCTGAAAAATGAGACTCGAAATCAAGGGGGGGAAAAAAAATTCCCGAATCAAAGCCGCACCTGAAATTTGAGACTCCAAATTCAAGGGGTGAGAAAAGTTTTAGACCGCACCTCCAAATCGAAACAAAGTTGGTCCTTCGTAATATGAGACACAATTTAGGTCAAATGAATGATGATACAGCTACAGTAGTTTGGTTCGAGTCGTAAGCTTAGCAGTTAATCTTTACCAGGTAGGCATTGCTATGTGTCAGGTGCTCCATCTGTATTTATATGGCTACCCTTCCTTTTTCACGTGCTTCGTCTGGTTTGAAGTGATTGCTTATTTTTCTTTGATCTGGTAAGTGCCGTTCTCTTTGGGATAGGTTTATACGTCACTCTAAGCTGTTGTTGTTGTTGTCTTCAGTCCTGAGACTGGTTTGATGCAGCTCTCCATGCTACTCTATCATGTGCAAGCTTCTTCATCTCCCAGTACCTACTGCAACCTACATCCTTCTGAATCTGCTTAGTGTATTCATCTCTTGGTCTCCCCCTACGATTTTTACCCTCCACTCTGTCCTCCAATACTAAATTGGTGATCCCTTGATGCCTCAGAACATGTCCTACCAACCGATCCCTTCTTCTGGTCAAGTTGTGCCACAAACTTCTCTTCTCCCCAATCCTATTCAATACTTCCTCATTAGTTATGTGATCTACCCATCTAATCTTCAGCATTCTTCTGTAGCACCACATTTCGAAAGCTTCTATTCTCTTCTTGTCCAAACTATTTACCGTCCATGTTTCACTTCCATACATGGCTACACTCCATACAAATACTTTCAGAAATGACTTCCTGACACTTAAATCTATACTCAATGTTAACAAATTTCTCTTCTTCAGAAACGCTTTCCTTGCCATTGCCAGTGTACATTTTATATCCTCTCTACTTCGACCATCATCAGTTATTTTGCTCCCCAAATAGCAAAACTCCTTTACTACTTTAAGTGTCTCATTTCCTAATCTAATTCCCTCAGCATCACCCGACTTAATTCGACTACATTCCATTATCCTTGTTTTGCTTTTGTTGATGTTCATCTTATATCCTCCTTTCAAGACACTGTCCATTCCATTCAACTGTTCTTCCAAGTCCTTTGCTGTCTCTGACAGAATTACAATGTCATCGGCGAACCTCAAAGTTTTTATTTCTTCTCCATGGATTTTAATACCTACTCCGAAATTTTCTTTTGTTTCCTTTACTGATTGCTCAATATACAGATTGAATAATATCGGGGAGAGGCTACAACCCTGTCTTACTCCCTTCCCAACCACTGCTTCCCTTTCATGTCCCTCGACTCTTATAACTGCCATCTGGTTTCTGTACAAATTGTAAATA
Organism: Schistocerca cancellata; assembly: GCF_023864275.1. Taxonomy (NCBI): domain Eukaryota; kingdom Metazoa; phylum Arthropoda; class Insecta; order Orthoptera; family Acrididae; genus Schistocerca; species Schistocerca cancellata. Next base: position 860,502,781 of record NC_064627.1, on the reverse strand, counting down.
GCCTTTCGCTCCCTGTATTTTACCCCTGCCACATTTAGAATTTGAAAGAGAGTATTCCAGTCAACATTGTCAAAAGCTTTCTCTAAGTCTACAAATGCTAGAAACGTAGGTTTGTCTTTCCTTAATCTTTCTTCTAAGATAAGTCGTAAGGTCAGTATTGCCTTACGTGTTCCAGTATTTCTATGGAATCCAAACTGATCTTCCCCGAGATCGACTTCTACTAGTTTTTCCATTCGTCTGTAAAGAATTCGTGTTAGTATTTTGCAACTGTGGCTTATTAAACTGATTGTTCGGTAATTTTCACATCTGTCAACACCTGCTTTCTTTGGGATTGGAATTAAGCTGAACATGCATTATTGTACTGTGTCATGCATTGTTTGTCGCGTTCTGATAATGAGTGTTTACGGCCTGTCGCCGCTTGCGGCATGACTTGCTTTTGTGTGCGCTACTGCCACTTACAATTAAAAGAAAAGAGAGGAATCATCTCATTAGTGAAACAATGTCAAGAGACTGCTATTTATTGTTACTTACACTGCTGCTTTCTTTGATAATGATAAACAAGAACCAAATAATAGACTGCGTATGATAGATGATGTTCTAAACGAGAGTTTATCGAAAATTTTTCTCCGTTTGAAAATCTTTGCAGACACCTCTTTAGTACATTACATTCTGCACAGAAATTAGTCATCTTAGATTTAAAAATCTAGTCAGTTGTCATGCTTCATTTCTGACTGTATCACTATTCGGCATAATAATAATACGATATAAACATGACTGATACGTATATTCTTCCACGTTTGCTGTTGTCTCACTCTTAGTTTCGTAGTTTACTAGTTAGATAAGATTTAAATGAGATAGCAGCAAACACGAAAGAATACATGGCAAAATGTTTACATTTGTATTATTCTTATGTTGAAGAGAATACTGCATGTGATTCACAATTCATAAAAGTTCCTATTAGCAACCATCTCTTCTCACAGGTAGGAAAAAATTCAGAACGTAAAGTTAGCCATATTGACAGACAAACATCCCAAACAGTCTTGCCAGTCGGATTTTCGTAGTACATTGAAAGGCTGCTACATTCGAAGATGAACAATTCGGAATTTGTATTTACTTCGTTGGATAATGTATGAAAATGCAGTGGTCAAAACTCGGGGCAGAGAAAAAAGCTCGTCTTCCACCTTTTTTAAAATATTATTTACGCACGCAGAGGTTTTGGCGCCAGTATTTATCTTTGAGCCTGCAGGGCGTGCCTGAGTAGCGCGCTACATATATTCGACGGCAGACGTTAGTTGTGGTGGCACCTACCAAGATTTTTCAGAACTTCCGCTTACTTTGCACTTGATTCTAAGCCACAGGCAGTTTTTTGGATTTCAAAAACCGGTAAAAAAAGTGCGGCTTAGATTCGAGTAAATACAGTAAATTACTGCTCTGCATTATCTGCTATATAGTTGCAGATGACAGACTGTGAAACAAAACAACTGTATTAAGTTACATAAAGTCCAGGAAATCTGCAGCCTGTGGTAATGAGGTGGTGGTGGTTGTTGTTGTTGTTGTGGTCTTCAGTCCTGAGACTGGTTTGATGCAGTTCTCCATGCTAATCTGTCCTGTGCAAGTTCCTTTATCTCCCAGTACCTACTGCAACCTACATCCTTCTGAATCTGCTTAGTGTATTCATCTCTTGGTCTACCTCTACGATTTTTACCCTACCCCCAATACTAAATTGGTGATCCCTTGACGCCTCAGAAAATGTCCTACCAACCGATCCCTTCTTCTAGTCAAGTTGTGCCACAAACTCCTCTTCTCTCCAATTCTATTTAATACCTCCTCATTTGTCATGTGATCTACCCATCTAATCTTCAGCATTCTTCTGTAGCACCACATTTCGAAAGCTTCTATTATCTTCTTGTCCAAACTATTGATCGTCAATGTTTCACCTCCAAACATGACTACACTCCATACAAATACTTTCAGAAACGACTTCCTGACACTTAAATCTATACTCGATGTTAACAAATTTCTCTTCTTCAGAAACGCTTTCCTTCCCGTTGCCAGTGTACATTTTATATCCTCTCTACTTCAACCGTCATCAGTTATTTTGCTCCCCAAATGACAAAACTCCAAGTCCTTTGCTGTCTCTGACAAAATTCAAATGTCATCGGCGAACCTCAAAGTTTTTATTTCTTCTCCATGGATTTTAATACCTACTCCGAATTTTTCTTTTGTTTCCTTTACTGCTTGCTCAATATACAGATTGAATGACGTCAGGGAGAGGCTACAACCCTGCCTCACTCCTTTCCCAACCACTGCTTCCCTTTCATGTCCCTCAACTCTTATAACAGCCATCTGGTTTCTGTACAAATTGTAAATAGCCTTTCGCTCCCTGTATTTTACCCCTGCCCCCTTCAAAATTTGAAAGAGAGTATTCCAGACCATTCCAGTTTGCCTTTCCTTAACCTATCTTCTAAGATAAGTCGTAGGGTCAGTACTGCCTCATGTGTTCCAATATTTCTACTGAATCCAAACTGATCTTCCCTGAGGTCGGCTTCTAACAGTTTTCCCATTTGTCTGTAAAAAATTCGCGTTAGTGATAGTTCGGTAATTTTCACATCTGTCAACCCCTGCTTTCTTTGGGATTGGAATTATTATATTCTTCTTGAAGTCTGAGGGTATTTCACCTGTCTCATACATCTCGCTCACCAGATGGTAGCGGTTTGTCATGACTGGCTCTCCCAAGGCTGTCAGTAATTCTAATAGAATGTTGTCTACTCCCGGGGCCTTGTTTCGACTCAGGTCTTTCAGTGTTCTGTCAAACTCTTCACGCAGTATCATATCTCCCATTTCATCTTCATCTACATCCTCTTCCATTTCCATAATATTGTCCTCAAGTACATCGCCGTTGTATAGACCCTCTATATACTCCTTCCACCTTTCTGCTTTCCCTTCTTAGCTTAGAACTGGGTTTCCATCTGAGCTCGGAAAAAATTACGGCTGTATTTTCCCCTTGCTTTCAGCCGTTCGCAGTACCAGCACAGCAAGGCCGTTTTGGTTAGTGTTACAAGACCATATCAGTCAGTCATCCAGACTGTTGCCCCTGCAACTACTGAAAAGGCTGCTGCCTCTCTTCAGGAACCATACGTTTGTCTGGCCTATCAAAAGATACCCCTCTGTTGTGGTTGCACCTACGGTACGGCTATCTGTATCGCTGAGGCACGCAAGCCTCCCCAACAGCCAGGTCCAACGAAGTATATATACAAAATTTGGTTCATTTTTCAAATATGTATATACTGTATTTAAAAACTCAAATTTTGGTGTATCAGTAGTAAAAATATTTATCTTGTTTTATAGAAGACAACACAGAACCCACTGATGATACAGAAACTTCAGCAAAACATGTCTGTGGAATAAAAAGAAAAACAAGAAATAGTGTTTTGCTCAAGACGAACCCTCTCCAAAAACAAATCGATTTGTAAGCAAACACAGACAAAAGTGCTTCAACCCAGGATGATTATTCTTTGTTAACAAATTTATCTTTTTGGAACACTTTTCTTGCTATTGCCAGCCTGCATTTTATGTCCTCCCTACTTTGCCCTATTATCAGTTATTTTGCTCACCAAATAACAGAACACATTGACTACTTTTATCCTGTCATTTCCTAATCAAATTCAGTCAACATTGCTGGATTTTTACTTTTGTCCTGTTCATCCTATAACCTCTTTTTCCACACACTTGAACATATTCTGCGGCTTCCCTTCAGAGTCCTTATCGTGTCATTTCCTAATCTAATTCAGTCAACATTGCTGGATTTTTACTTTTGTCATGTTCATCCTGTAACCTCTTTTTCCAGACACTGAACACATTCTGCAGCTGCCCTTCAGAGTCCTTTGTGGTGTGTCTGACAGAATTACATCATCACCAGCAAACCTCAAAAACGTTTTTATTTCTCCTCCCTGAATTTTATTTCCTTCTGCAAATTTTTCTTTGACTACCTTTACTGCTTGCTCAATGTACATTTTGAGTAACATAACCTTGTCTCATTCCCTTTTCAACTGCTGCAACATTTTTGTGTCCTTCAACTCTTACAGCTGCTGTCCGGTTTCTATGCAACTTGTAAATAACTTTTTGCTCTCTTTAGTTTACCCCTGCTCCCTTCAGAATTTCGAATATTGTATTCCAGTCAGTATACTCAAAAGCTTTTTTATTAATCTACAAATGCTATAAATTTAGGTTTGCCTTTCTTCACTCTAAAATTGCCATTTTTTTGTATAAATGAGGTGATTCATTTAGAGACATGCCATGCTATAAGAACTATATTTTATATGTGGAAAAAAAAAAAACTATCATGTTCTAGAGATTTGATGATTATCTGCTCAGTCTATTAATAAAAACTCTGTACTCCAGATTGTAGAGGGGCCAGTGCCCTGTCTTTCCGAAGCTGGTCACATTATTGCCAAAGAGAACTCAGTGATATGTAGTGGAGTAATTACAGCCTCAAAATGTGAGATGATCTGATTGAAGATAAGGATCAAACAAGGCAATGTGATGATTTCACAGTCCACCTGCCTCAGGAGCTGTAGAGGCAGATCACATCAGAGACTATGCCAGGGAAATTTGTTGATCATACTCTTGTAATTGGGGGAGCTTTCAGCTTCAGTGCTACAGGAGGAGAGGAAAGTCGTGTGATTAAAACAGGTGCTTGACAGACGGATTCAAGTTAGATTCTTCTGAATGGATTTTCTGAAAATTTAGTAGAGAACCAACTTCTGGAGACAATGTCGTTGGACTCTTGTAACTGATAGACATGAAACATTTTCAGTTCAGGTACTGTAGAGAAGGAGAAGACATAAGTCACTATAGGTCTTTAAATGATCAGAAAGATAGGGCATTATTTATGTCATCGTGTGTGAAAGGAAACAGACTGTTTTTCACCCACGCTATTCAGGAATGAAATGATGGAAAGATAGTGTGAAGGTAGTTTAACCAACCCCCTGTGACACACTGAAGTGTGAATTGTTGAGTAATCGTGTAGATGTAACTTACCTGAGCAGTTAGTGTCAAACATTCGTTCCTGGGGGTGAAGATGTGGAGTGTAAAAGGATAAAATCCAAAACGTTGTACAATGCACTAGATACAAGCATTTGTTGAAAAAGGTTGTGAGGGATGAGAAAGACCCATTGTGCTTATTAGCTATTAGAAATTTGCTACAAAGTAAAAGATAGAATGTCATCAGAGATTTAAGAGAAGTCAGATCCTTTTGACAAAAGTTAAACGAAGCATGTACGCAAAAGGGGGAAATTTTAATAAATTTGGAAGTAAAAATTTGGTGACATTTGCATGATCATAAGATGATTTGGTTTCATGTTAAGTCAATAAATGAACTAAACTCGCATATACAGTCACTCAGCACTGAAACGGAGGAAGACTAAGAGAAGGCCAAAATACTGAATTTGTTTCAATGCAAAAGATCATTGTGGTCTCTCCTTTCAAACATCTCAAAAACGTAGAAATGATGTTTATTGAGATAAGTTACTTAAGGAATAAAAAATGTCAACTAGGGTTGCTGAACATAAGAAAGATAGCTGGGAATTATTCTATGTAGATAATCTGAAGAAACATGTTCCTCTTCTAACAGCAATTTGTTACAGGTTGTTGGAGCAAATGAAAGGTCCGAATGATAGGAAAAAGACACAGGTATTCCCTATTTCAAGGATGGTTATAAGACAGATGCATGTAATGATTTGCCTGTGGCTTTGAAATCATTACACTGTGAAATAATGAACACATTTTATTCTCGCTTATTATGACCTGTCTGTTTGGAGAATGAAAACCATTTCTGTGGAAATCAGTACAGATTTTGCTAACTGCAGTCTTGTGAAAATCAAATCACTCTGTTTTTCCACAAATTCAAAGGACATTACACTACTGCGTCCAAGTCCGTACTGTGTTTGTCCACTTCCAGAACAAATACGATACACAGGGTTGCCACAAGTTCTGGAAATAGGGGAATTTCAAACATGTCAGTGGAATTTGGAAAAAAACACTGGAAAATCTCATTTTTATCTCTTTAGATGAAATGATTTGTTTACTGAGGTGTCATGCATGGTTGCAGGCTGGGCACAGCTGAGTATGTGTCCCACTTCCCTACTCCTTCATTCCTACTGCTTCTCCCCTTCCTACCATTCCCCTCAGCTTGCAGTCAGTCTGCCACCACTGCTAGCCCAGCAACTGCTGACGAGAGGCAAGGAGGCGTGGGGAGTGGTTTGTTTGGATCTGATTCTCAGAGATTGTTGGTGCAGCAGGTGGAGATGGCGGTCACGTGTGCATGAGCTGTGTCTGAGTGGTTTTGTGGATGTGTGTGTCCTCTCATTTTTTGACAAAGACTATGGACGAAAATTTAGTTCTTAGAGTGTGCCTGTCGTTTCCCACTAATGTGCAGGCCCTGCCTGTCAGATCTAGTCTCACCAATGTGTTCGCAGCCCAGATCTGTGTGTGTGTGGTGTAATGTGGCTCATTTTTGTGGTTTACCCATGGACCCAGGAGTGTGGTTCTCCTCGGCAGGCCAGAGGCCAAGAGCATGGATTTCAGGAATTGCGACTGTGTCTCACCACAAGTACATCGTACAGTGTAGTGTTTCATACATTTTATTTATTGTAGTACATTTTGGCACGTCAAAAGTAATTTACATATTAGAAAGTGTAGACGATAAGAAGAAGAAAATTGTGGCAGTCGCTGGTGGTTTGTATGCTATGTACTCATATAGTTGTCGAAAGAAAAATCACACAATACCTGTAAAATAATAGACATAACACAGTGGATAGTGACTGACAGTAATGAACATAATAGAACCAAGATTTTATTGGCAGTCACCTACAGTGCAGGTTTACACAAATCTTTCCTGCCTTATACACTTTTTTCAAGAGGCGTGCTATTTTCTGGGGTTGTTTCTGAAAACAGTGAAGGTGTTTTAAATCTGTCGTGCGACTCCAAGGAAATGTGTATTTTTGTCACCAAATGTGTTTTGTTTTATTGAAATAAAATAACAACAGTGATCTTTAATGATATACATTTACCATTTGGCTTGTTTTCTCCATCTAAAAACAGTTCATTAGAAAAGATTCTGATGTTAGTACATAAGATTTTTGCTCACATGGGGGAGAAATACAGAAGTCCTTTCGTGTTTTTGAGATCTCAAAATTTGTCAGGGAAAAACGCTAAAACTTGTCTGGAACTCAGGGAAATATCAAGGAATTTCACTTGAGGAAACTTGTGGCAACCCTGGATACAGGCCTGCACTGTCACATAGTGAACAAAATAGGTACTTGCAGAATATCAGAGCAGCTTTGTGACTGGATTTTCTTCTTCCTAGCAGATGGAACTGTACATGTTTGTGATGGGGCAAAATGGTTTGATGGGTTTGATGTAAAAGTAATTTCGGGGGATACCCAAAAGGAGTTTTTTTTAATATAAGATCATCAATGTTCATGAAGTGTATATTATATACGATATATAATGTTGGAACCTCCATGAGGCTGTTGGCAGAGATGTAATTTTTTATAGGAAAGCCAGTACACAGAAAAACTCTTGCAGAGTGCGAGAAGACCCAAAAAGGCTCAATATTCAGTTCAAATATTGGACATACTACATAGATGGAAATGCCCATTACTGTTTACTTTTATGGTTGGCAAGAAATTGCTGCAAATGGTAATAACTGTGACATATCTTAGAGTAACCCCCAAAATGGGTGTATCCTCCTGACAATTTAGTGCAAGAGGATGCCGTCATCATTTAACCATAGAGTGGAGCAGGGAAGAAATAACAACTGTAGTTTTCCCATGCTTTCAGCCATTCACTCTATCAGCACAGCAAGGCAGTGTTGATTAATGTTACAAGGACAGATCGACCAGTCATCCAGAATAATGCTCCTTCAACTACTGAAAAGGCTTCTCCCCCTCTTCACGAACCACACATTTGTCTGGCCTCTCTGCCAAATACCCGTCCATTGTAGTTACACCTACTGTACAACTATCTGTATTGTTGAGGCATGAAAACCACCACGCCATAGCAAGTCCATATTTTATGAGGGGGGAGGCTGCTGTTAGGAATATGTAAATCGATAGAAATCAATTGGCATTAGTTGGTATTAATAGCTTTCAAGTCACTGTCAGTGTGAGCTAGCACATAACACTGTGCTTAGTAAGTTTAACATGTCAGTAGATAATGTGGATTACAACTCAGTTGTATATGACATTTTAGCAATTAATTCCTTGTGTTGTTTTTGCTTTCATAGATATAAATGCACTAAACATGGTGTTATCTGCTAGCTCAAGGAGAACATATATACTGAGGAGTTGTAGAAGCTAGCTCATTATGTAATCACTTAGAAGTGAACAGCAGCTACATAGGAAAGTGGAATGGGTTTGTAGGAAACTAAAAAAAAAGTTGGATAAAAGCTTTTTCGGATTAGTATACAGGGTGTTTCTAAAAGAATGACCTGATTTCAATCTCCATATTTATTGACAGAAATGTACTACAGAGATGGGGGTGAATTCCAAAATACTGACAAAAATCTTAAAGTTTTAGATGTGGTATTATAAATGCTCTCTGTGTCGACCAGCAGTGGTACAAGCAACATCTAGACTATAGCTAAATTCATCATAACCTTTACACAATGTATCTGCTTTTACAGAAATCATGGCAGATGTTATTATATTCTTCACTTCTTCTATGTCACGAGGTAAAGGGAGATGAACACACTTTCCTGGAGGCCAAGAACACAGGGGTCCTGTGCACCCTATCCAGTGTTGAGGCATCATGTCACTGAGAAACTGATGTACATTATTGTGCGAGTGTGGTGGGGCTCCATGCTGTTGAAAAATAAAGTCATGAGAGGCTTTCGTGAACTCTGCTGAAATATTTGCCAAATTCTTTTCACCATGTCATAGGAAGTGAGAGGTTGACCTGGACTCTTACCTTTGCACAAGCACCCTGTCTGTCTCTTCAAATTGGTGGTACCCTCAACAAGTGTTTTTGGATGCAGGCAGATCGATGCCAAAATGCTGACGAATAACACACTGGACCGAAATCACTGACTCTCTCTTTGCAAACTGCAGCACATGAAACACCTGTTGAATAGCTGCAGTCTTACTTCTGACTCACTGCAGACTGAGGACACGTGGTTTTCTGAAAGTTCCAGGCCACGGCCATTTACACAATACACATTTCCTTGCCAGCATGTCCTGTGTTTTGTAATTATTGCTGTCCAAAATCAGGTCATTCTTTTTTTGTGAAACCCTGTATTTTTTCTGTGTCAGGTGACTTGTACTTTTTGAATATCATCATCATCATCATCATCATCATCATCATTTAAGACTGATTATGCCTTTCAGCGTTCAGTCTGGAGCATAACCCCCCTTATACAGTTCCTCCATGATCCCCTATTCAGTGCTAACATTGGTGCCTCTTCTGATGTTATACCTATTACTTCAAAATCATTCTTAACCGAATCCAGGTACCTTCTCCTCGGTCTGCCCCGACTCCTCCTACCCTCTACTGCTGAATCCATGAGTCTCTTGGGTAACCTTGCTTCTCCCATGCGTGTAACATGACCCCACCATCTAAGCCTGATCGCCCTGACTGCTACATCTATAGAGTTCATTCCCAGTTTTTCTTTGATTTCCTCATTGTGGACACCCTCCTGCCATTGTTCCCATCTACTAGTACCTGCAATCATCCTAGCTACTTTCATATCCGTAACCTCAACCTTGTTGATAAGGTAACCTGAATTCACCCAGCTTTCGCTCCCATACAACAAAGTTGGTCGAAAGATTGAACGGTGCACAGATAACTTAGTCTTGGTACTGACTTCCTTCTTGCAGAAGATAGTAGATCGTAGCTGAGCGCTCACTGCATTAGCTTTGCTACACCTCGCTTCCAGTTCTTTCACTATGTTGCCATCCTATGAGAATATGCATCCTAAGTACTTGAAACCATCCACCTGTTCTAACTTTGTTCCTCCTATTTGGCACTCAATTCGTTTATATTTCTTTCCCACTGACATTACTTTCGTTTTGGAGATGCTAATCTTCATACCATAGTCCTTACATTTCTGACCTAGCTCTGAAATATTACTCTGCAAACTTTCAATTGAATCTGCCATCACAACTAAGTCATCCGCATATGCAAGACTGCTTATTTTGTGTTCACATATCTTAATCTCACCCAGCCAGTCTATTGTTTTCATCATATGATCCATAAATAACATGAACAGCAGTGGAGACAGGTTGCAGCCTTGTCTTACCCCTGAAACTACTCTGAACCATGAACTCAATTTACCGTCAACTCTAACTGCTGCCTGATTATCCATGTAAAGACCTTTAATTGCTTGCAAAAGTTTGCCTCCTATTCCATAATCTTGTAGAACAGACAATAACTTCCTCCTAGGAACCCGGTCATATGCCTTTTATAGATCTATAAAGCATAGATACAATTCCCTGTTCCACTCATAACACTTCTCCATTATTTGCCGTAAGCTAAAGATCTGGTCCTGACAACCTCTAAGAGGCCTAAACCTACACTGATTTTCATCCAATTGGTCCTCAACTAATACTCGCACTTTCCTTTCAACAGTACCTGAGAAGATTTTACCCACAACGCTGATTAAAGAGATACCTCTGTAGTTGTTACAATCTTTTCTGTTTCCATGTTTAAAGATTGGTGTGATTACTGCTTTTGTCCAGTCTGATGGAACCTGTCCCAACTCCCAGGCCATTTAAGACCTGACATTCCACTGTATTTGATGAGTTCCGACTTAATTTCATCCACCCCAGCCGCTTTATTGCACTGCAATCTATTGACCATTTTTTCCACTTTTTGAATATGTCTCATATTAATTTTTGCAAGAAAATGGCTCCGTGCCTATTTCTGCTGTACTGTCTAAACCTAAATCCTATATAAGCAGTCCGGAATCTTGCAAAGAGTAAGATCTATAATCATAATGCATCAAGCGTGTAGCTATCTCACCATAAAAATAATGCCTGATGCTTTCGCTGCTAATAAGTGAATGTTGTATGTCATCTTGCCTGGTGCAAGCCGTTTGACATAATACTACTTCGGTGACATGCGTCAATTTTGCTGCTTCTTTTCAGTCTTCCTCACAAGGCTGAATGGACATGCTTCAAGAACTTTCCACCAGAAAAAGGATTTGAAGTGGTTGTTGTGAATCAAACCCAGGATCTGTGTGATACTAAATGTAAGCACTAACCACCAGACTATGCAATCTTTCTGCTTTCCAATGCTGTGAAGTTAGCTTGTTCTATTGTGGCATGAGAGGTCTTCTGAGGTTGTGTATCACACCAGAAAAGTGTGTGATGGCTCCTGGAGAAGAGATAATTTAACAGAGTCGTTTGGTATAGATTGCGACAAAGAGTCTGTATTACCATCTGTGACTGAAACTGCAGATGAAGAATTGATGGACACTGCTATGGAAAATAATGACATCACTGGGAAAGGTATTATGGCTAATGCCCGCGAAGTGTTGTGAGGAGCATAAGTGAGATATACAGCACATTCTGTTTCTGTTATTGTTGTAAACAGGCACTTTATTCAGTGGTGCTTAAAAATGTGTAGTGTGTGACAGCGCTTCTCATGTTAGAGTGTATGCTATTATTGTCTCCCTTCCCTGCTTCTCAGGCAAGAACAGTGTGGTGCTGCCACTCTGGCCAGATAACCAGTTCACTTGGCTGGGTAATAAATATTGTATTATATTGTTTTCTTTTGTTTCAGTAAGTCATATCTATGTTGTGACATATTGTGACACCGTACCACTGACACGTGTCCAGTTACACAGTAAATAAATGGCCCTTTTATGTGCAGTTAGTAAAATTAAATTAAAAGGCAAGAATTATATTTATTCATTTTTGTAATGTTCGTGACAAGGGAAAATTATTTTCTTGTAATTTGTAGCCCAGATCCTTGCAAAACCGGGACCGTCGGGAGAAAGCCAGAGCCAAGATTCTCTGCAGGGTGAGTGTTCAGTTTTTCTTTTTCTTTTTTTACAAATGTGTTTATAAATTTATAATGTGTACTCTCTGGCTTCATCCATGGTACTTTTGTTAATTTGATGTCTTAGAAAGGTTAGAAAAAGTGGCACAGTTGTTGCAGAAGCCACGATAAACTTGGAGAATAGTAAGCAAAGATACAGCTCCTGTACCAAAGTTGTACTCCTTTGACAGATCTTCATTTTATTCCTGTTTAGGGTCTTTCATGAGGATTTATAAGGCTTGAAGTTTCTCCTTAAGTTGTTGAAATCTTAGGAACATTGCTTTTTAATGAAAGCTATTTTTTTTTTTTTTTTTTTTTTTTTTTTTTTTTTTTTTTTTTTTTTTTTTTTTTTTTGCAAACTCCATTACTTGGCAGTACCAATTTAAGGACCCTGTCAGCAATCTTTAGCAAGGAACTAAGTTTTCAATATTTTGTTATCTGTGTAGAAGGAAATAAAATGTGTTTGGATGCACCCACGTCAAACTTAGGAGCAATTACTACTTTAATAATTTTTGATGTAATGTCTATTGAAAGACACAGTGATTGTTTCTAATAATAATATTAATTTAAAAAAAAAAGACTGAATCACAACTCCATAGTACTCTTTTCAGATTGAATTGATTTGTTAAGAAGGGCATAAATTTCATAGATTTTCCTGCTAAACCTTCATTGTCAACAGTAATTGTGAATTGTCAGTCCAGTGATTGTAATATCATCGAAATGAATTTTGTTTTCAAAATTTGGTCCTATTTTTATATATGTCTAATGCATTTCCCCTTCATGTTGAGATCTACTCACAGTGTTGTCGCACTTGGTACCTGTATTACTCTTGAAATCTATAAGTCACTTGAAAAACACAGGAAAATTGCATTAGCTTGTATTACCAATAATCATCTTTTAACAATGATGCTAATCTGAGTTCTCCACAATTCACCTTACCCTTTTAAGGAAATTATTCATTCGTTTCCCCACTAATACTAGAAAATTAAGTTTTTTTGTGACTTCTGTTATCATTCATTGTTGTAATAGTTTGCACTTTTCTACATCCTTCTTATATCTGAGCTGAGCTGTAGCTCCAGTGATCCATTGTTGATAGGTTGTGAAAATCTAATACGGAAAAGAAGCAAGAAAATTCCAAAAAACGAGTTGAGTATTGTCTCTGCAATTAACTTCCAATAATTGTGTTGTGTGAAATCTGTCAGTTTTCTACTAGTTGTTCACATAGTTGGGTGTGGTCCCCAGAATAATTGTCCTTTTTTTCCATTATATTACCTTCACTTTTTTTTTATTGTCTCTCATTTGCAAGTACAAGAAACTTATACATCTTATGTGTAGTCACTGGTATATTATTTGATTTATTTATTTATGTACTTGTTCCATAGATCTGTACATGTGAGCAAGTCACTCAGATGTGGAACGTGTCAATGTACATAATAAAATACATAGAATAAAGACATTGTTATAATATTAATAACAGTGCACTAAAGTCATACTTATTAGCTTAAAAACTAGTCAACCTAAATGTGAAGATAGCAGTTTCATATTTAGGACATTATTGCATCTATTTTAACCTTGAACAGTAATCAAAACTCCCCACTTTGGGTTTAAAAGTGACCCAAAAATGGAAATGAGAAAAACAGGAATTTTTACATTAGGGCATTATTACATTAGTTTAACAGTAAACAGTGTCAAAAAATTTAAAAACATTATTCCAATCTGGGTTTTACTTATTTCTCTGAAAGAATTCCTCTAGTATATATAGAATAAAGTGAGGTCTCAAGTAAATAATTTTTCAAGCTACGTTTAAATAATGGTGTACTACTCCTTATACTTTTGATGCTGTTGGGTAGGGAATTGAAAATTTTCGTTCCAGCGTACTTTACCCCTTTCTGAATAAGTGTCAAGTTCTTTAACTCACAGTGGAAATCCTCTTTTCTTCTGGTGTTATGTTCATGATGTAGGCAATTCGTTTCATACAGAGTGGGGTTATTTATTATGAAGCACATCAGTGAATATATGTACTGAGATGTTGCTGTCAGTATTTCAAGTCGTTTAAAAAGATTTCGACATGATGTTCGTGGGGGTACACCACAAATGATTCTTATTGCTCTTTTTTGTGCTGTGAGGATTTTCTTTGCGGCAGGTGCCTTGCCCCAGAAGATGATGCCATAACACATGACTGAATGAAAATAGCCAAAGTAAGCTGACTTTGAGATGGTAATGTCATTGAAGCGTGACAAAATTCGTAAACCAAATGTTGTCGACATCAGCCATTTTAGTGTTTGTAGAACGTGATGTTCCCAGTTCAGCCTACTGTCCACGTATACGCCTAGGAATTTTGATAAGTACACTTGCTTTATCATCTGATCATTCTGTGTGATAACTATTTCTTTTGGGTTTTTGTGGGTTGTCTGGAACTGGATAAAATTGTTTTTTTTCATGTTTATTGAAAGTGAGTTAATACTAAACCAACCCAGAACTTCTTTAAGGATATCATTGACCTCGGATTCTAAGTCAGTAGTTGACACATTATCCACCACAATGCTCGTATCATCAGCGAACATTGTAAATTTACACTTCTTATTGATGGATAAAGGCAGGTCATTAACATATATGAGGAACAGCAAGGGCCCAAGCACTGATCCCTGTGGCACTCCATGCTGCACAATTCCCCACTCAGAGTCCACTATATATTGCGATACACTATCAGAAACATCTAGAATAATCTTCTGCTTCCTATTTTCGAGGTACGATTTTAACCAGTTCCCTACAGGTCCTGTAATTCCATAATGACAGGCCTTCTTGAAGAGTATCTGGTGATCTACACAGTCGAACGCCTTTGATAGGTCGCATAAGACACCAATTGGCAGCCTCTTACTGTTTATAGACTCTAGAACATCATTTGTGAATGAGAAAATTGCGTTATCTATTGAAACTCCCTTTTGAAAACCAAACTGCTGACTGTTAATGATGTTCAGGTCACCAAGGTGTGCCACAATCCTGTTGTACAGAGCTTTTTCTAGGACTTTTGAAAATGTTGTTAATAGAGAGATAGGGCGATAGTTTGACACATTTGTAGCATCCCCTGCTTTGTACAGGGGCCTGACAACAGAGTATTTCATTCTGTCTGGAAACACTCCTTGTTGCATGGATGTGTTGCAGATGTGAGACAAAACTTCGGTCACTTCACTACAGCAAGCCTTCAACAGCTTGCTTGAAATATCGTCGATACTAGCAGAATGTTTATTTTTCAAAGACTGTATGATTTTTTTGATTTCATTGGCAGTAATGGGAAGCACACTTATTTGACTGAAAGGTTCTGGAAAATTATTTTTCATTATACAGGCAGCTTTATCTACAGAACCATGGCAACCTATCTGCGTTGGGACAGTTAAAAAATGTTGGTTAAAGATTTCAGTAATTTCCTCACTATTAGTTATCTCTGAGTTGTCAACAGTTAAAACAATATTTTTGTGTTTGGTGTAGTTTACAGTCCCTGTTTCTCTCTTTATCACACTCCAGATTGTTTTAATTTTATTTTCAGAATTAGTAATTTCAGATGCTATACACATCCTTTTAGAGTTTTTAATTACTTTGGCAACAATTTTACAGTAGAGTTTATAATGTTTTAGCTGAGCAGGGTTGTTAGAAGTCTTTGATGCTATGTAGAGTTGTCTTTTTCTCTGACAGGAAGCTGTGATGCCCTTAGTGAGCCATGGTTTTTTTTGCAGACCTAGCAGGTTTGACTCTGTATGACTTTTTTGGAAATACACTTTCAAAGATACCTGCTATCTCACTTGTGAATAAATTGTATTTTGAATTAGCAGTTTCTGCTAGATAAACAGGTGTCCAGTCAGTATGCTGAAGACATGATCTGAACGTTTGAATAGCTTCCTCACTTATTTTCCTTACTGTTTTCCATCTAAGTGAGGTGTCACTCAGAGGAATTCCCAAGCTGTTGAAAGTAACTCGTTGTCCATCATGGTCAGACAGACCATTTATAACCATTTCAATATTAATATGGTTGACTTTACTCTGATCAACAAAAACGTTATCAGTGAGAGTACTGGAAGAGGTTGTGGTTCTGGTGGGCGAGCTAACCACGGGAACAACGTTGTATGTGCACATGAGATTTTCAAACTCCCCCTTGCAGGGAGAATTAACCAAGAAATCTATGTTAAAATCCCCAACAACTACCATGCCCCTATTTTTTCTACTTAAGTACAACAAAAGAGTATATAATTGTTTAACAAACACTTTAAAATTTCCAGATGGTGCCCTGTAAACTGCCACAACTGTTAATCTGGAGACAGTGTCTGGCACCTCTATAGCACATACTTCAAAATGTAGCTCAAAGCAGAATCTTTGTACATCTATTGCCGTGAACAAGACATTGTTTTTTACATATACAGCTACTCCTCCTTTGTCCATATAGTTCCTGCAATAAGACGTTGCCAAAACATAGTTGGGAATAGGGACCACTTCAATACCAGCAGTGATGTGGTGTTCTGTTAGACACAGAATGTGGGCACTGTTTATACCTTTTGTGTCTTCTATATTTGCTGTGAACTGATCCAGCTTACAGTATAGGCCTCTTATGTTCTGATGAAACACTGTTAACTTTTGTTTGTCTTTAATTGTATTGCTGTTTGAGTGAACTTTCGTTTGTGTATTAATTACTTGTTGCAGATTTTTGTTACTGGACCAAATCCTGCTAGAGTTGGCCCAGCTCACTAGTTTCCCTCGTTAGTTAGGGCTATGAGTGGTCTGCTTTCATGATCGTTATTGTTTAGGCCTATTATTTCATTAAAAGCTTTTCCAATGTCTGCTGCTAGTTTATTTTTGCCAAACTGATTTAGATGTAGTCCATGCTTTGTGAACCAGTGTCTCTCATACCTATCTGTATCCAGTAGTGTCACATTCGTAACCTTAGTGCAAAAGTGTTTCAGTTTACTATTCGTTAGGCAAATTTCTCTGTTCACACAAGACCAGTCTGCGAGGTCATATCTCGTGGGCACAGTTGTTAGTATTGTGTTTGTATGCTGTAATAACTGCAGCAATACGAGTAGCTTTTTAATGAAAGTGCTGGCCTCGTTGCAATAAACATCGTTTGCTCCTGCGATTATCGCAACACAGTCTTTTTCCGTGAATTTAGCACATTCTGTGTGTATGTCTTCTACCACATTCACGAATTTTGCACCTGGTTTAACAATTGCTGATATACACGAACCATCTTGAGCAGAGTTCGACATGCATGTCGAAATATTGCGAGCATGACTGTCTCCAAATATTTTTACGTTATTTTTCCGTTGTGTTTGTTTACGTATGCGATCGGAACTTTTTCTTGCGCAATCAAGCGTGTTTTGTGTACACGTGTTGCCGTCTACTACAATTTTAGATGCACTGTTTTTGTTATTTGAATTTGAGAGACTGTGATCCTTGTGTTTTATTTTTAAGATTACTTGCAGTAAATTACAGCTAATAGGCCTACTAAAGCAAAATCAGTTATTTGTTTCATCTGAAAACCATCTTCTGTAAATCCTAATAAGTTTATGATCTGAATTGTGCAACATTTAATGTATTTTGAGAGTTGAATTTGGAATGGTGACCTTTCTAATTTGTAGGAAGTCCTCATATAGCATAACTAGGTGACACATTAATGTGATCATTTTTTAACTACTTGAAAGATCAGTCTTCTTCAGATTTTATATATTAGCGCTATATGAAACTTTTCCAGAGTTTTGATACGTTAATTGTTTCTGTACCTTATCATATATATACTCTTGTTTTGTGTTGGCTCCTGCAGTTTATAATTTGTGCTGTGTGGAGATTATTGGTTCTGGTAACCTTCCATTCCTCATATGGGTAAATGTTATTTAGGTTCTTTGTAGTGAAAATACGAATTTGATGTTGTTTGTGTAATTGTCATTTTATTGAGATTCTTTGGAGTAGAAATATGAGCTTCATGGTGTTTTTTTAGTCGAAAGTCTGGTTTGATGCAGCTCTCCGCAATTGTCTATTTTGTGCAAGTCTTTTCATTGAAGCATACCTACTGCACCATACGTATATTTTAACCTGTTTGCTATATTCAAGCTCTGGACTTCCATCTACTGTCCCCCACCACATCCCCCCTTTTCCCCCCGTTGCCAGATCAACTGCTCCATGAAGCTTCAGGATTAATCCTATTAACCTATCCCTCCTTTTAGTCTAATTTTCCTACAAAGCTGTTTTTCGCCCCAAGTCAATACAGTTCCTCCTTATTAGATACTTGACCTACCCATCTAAACGTGAACATTCAGTTGTAACAGTACATTTCAGTAGCTCTTGTTCTCTTCGCCTATTTTTTTCTACATTTCTCTTAAATTTATGTTTGATAACTTATTTTTCTTTTTCATAAAATGTTTTCCTGCTATGGCCAAGCTGTATTTTATATATTTCTTACTTGTGCTGTCATCAGTTAGTTTGCAGTCCAAATAGCAAAAAGTGGTGTGTTACTTTTAGTGGATATTTCCTTAATCTGATTTCCTTATCATCACATAATTTCATTTGACCACACATCATTGCCATTTTATACTGTCATTTATGTTCATATTTCCAAAATCACGCTTTGTGTTTGACTTCCAAGGCCCTTGCTGTCTCTGACATAATTGCTGTGTCATCAACAAACTTTAATTTTTATTTCTTGTCTCCCACTTTTGATTAATTTAATGGGCTTATGGTTTTTTTCCTACAATGCAATGCAATTTTTGGAATTTTGTGTCTCCTTCAGATGACTGCTTATTTGGAGTTGGCAGATAGCCAAAGTACTTGTTACTTTGCCTTTCATATTATTCACTTTTGGGCAGTGCTGAACTCCTTAGTAATGTTAAGGCAATTTTATTGCCTTCCCCTAAATGCCTGAGTGAGACTGTACCCAAATTGGGTTGTGTCCTGTAAGGAAGTATTTCCTTTGTATAGATTCTTGTGCACATTGTTCATACTTTTACATTTGGCTGTTTGCCACGGAATGTAGTCTCATCTACTACATCTTGGTATTCGCTGTCTGGAAACTTTATACTTCGATCATGGAGGTGGTGGTGTGGTGCAGACATACTGATATTTTGTCCCCTACTTTATCTAAACCCTCATTAAAAGCCCTGAGCATTTATAAAGTTGAACCTTTTGCTAAGAAATGTTTCTGTTTTTCTAATGCTGCTAATATTTAACCTGCTGTACGGAGTAGTTGAGCTGTAACCTTGCATCTGGATTCTGCTGTTGAACAGTAATAACACATATGAGGTGCAGCCCCATTCTTGGATGATGTGTCCATCTTCATTAGTTCATTCATAGGTAGGGACTTAGATTGGCTATCAAAGTCATTCAGAATTAATATCATCTTTCATGTGGAGAATTAGCTTGGTGGTTAGAATTGGAGGTCTTTAGACAACATAGAAGTTCGTGTAACATTCTTGGAAATGTGGTTATCTAATACAACTAAATGAAAGGCTGTTTGTAGTTGAGTACGCATTTTGCTGCTTTATGTTTGTGAAGCATCTTCAGTAGGGATTTGTGATCTTATTAGCATGTATATGCCATTGTGAATTAGTATTTAGTGGGTCTGCATACCCAAGAGATCTGATTTTTTACCTTTTGTGAACACATCATTGGTGGTACTTTATTTTTTTGTAAAATGAAGTGTCAACATATCCGACTTGGATATCACACCTAACTACCATCACTATAGCCCCCCCCCCCCCCCCCCCCCCCGCCCCCCCAGTCGATTTACTTATTGAGCAAAAGGGAAGAACAGCTTTTTTCTGTCTTATTTTATTCTTATGATCACTGCATAAGATATAAGACGGTGACAGCGTAGTGGTCGCACAATTTTCTTCAAATACAGGCTCTCTAAATTTACGCAGTAGGGTTAATGAGAACTACAGTCCATTAACGTATGGTCTGTTCATTTGTGGATTGCTATACATCAACTTCAAACCGATTCCACACATCGGATGTGGTGTTGCTGTAATTTGTGGTAAGATCTTTGGTATCAAAGAAAACTGAAATTTTAAGTTTTCTCTTTTAAGGATCATTGGTAGTGTTGTGAAAATGTTAATTTATCTTTAGGCTGTGTCATCCAGTTGGAAATGTTGGATATTATTTACTTCGTAAACAATTTCCAGACCACATGTGAAAGAACTAGCTGTTAATGAATGTTAATCTCCTCTGGACCGGCGGAGACACTTTCTGTCTCTCCTCAGAAATGGCACAAAAGACTTTCCAGCATATGTTTGTATTGATATCTAAGAATCTGATTAGGTGATAAGGCTATGACCGTTCTTCAATTAGTAGTAACAGAGACATAAGTAAATGTGGAATATATGCAAATATTTCCACTTTAATCATATTCACTGTGATGGATTATCTTCCTACACATCTGTTAAACAACTAAGAAATTTATGAAGAAAATAAAGAGACTTAGTTTGAAATATGAAAGGTCATTCCTATCATGGCCAGAACATGGAGATTTGGAAGCCAACATTCGGTCATTGATGGTTGATATAGAGGTGGGGAGTTAGGTAGGTAGGTAGGTAGGTAGGTAGGTAGGTAGAAGGGGGGAGAGAGCATTTGCACAATCACTATATGTTTTGTCAAACTGTAAGGACTTCAGCGTCCAGTGAATATTTGAGTAGGAAGTGGATAACATCAAGTTTCTTCTATTGATCCATGTACCTTTTTTATTTTTTTTTTTATTTTTATTAAAACAGAGGGTGCATGTAGTAGGATGCAAGGTAAGTCAAAATTATTTCATATTATAACAATTATTGATTTGTTTGTGTCACCAAACACAGAGGATGAAGCCAGATGAGTAAATCAGTGTAAGTGTAGCAACCATGCAGTAACCAGTCATGTGTCAGATTTGCTCTTCAAATGAGAAAATCTTATCGTTTTGATGGATGGTGTACTTGGAGCACCTGCTAAAACTAGTGAAATACATATATAAAATGTGTGATTTACAGACAATCTGGATTATTTGGCAGTTGTCTCACACACATTGTTTAATTGCACAAATCATTTATCACTTCCAAGTTATGATCCCTGTTTGATTTGACTTTGTGACATTTGGGAAGTGTGTGTCTTTCTCTGTCATTGTAAGACCTGTCATTGTAAGTCATGTTCATGGGTACATTTATGCACCGTTGTGCAGTTAACTTGGATAGGGAAATGCTGGCACTAGAACATTCCCCTGCCCTTGTTTGTGATGATCTTGATGTTTTTTTGGCACCCAATGTATTTACGGTCATTTGGTAGAGGGAGTGGTAAACATGGGAGCTTAATAGAGAACTGTACATACTAACACAATGTAAATCATTTCATAAACACATCATGCTTACTTAAGAAATAAATTTTCATTGTTTATGGTGTGTATATGTAAAGGCAGGACCTGAGAGTACTTGGAGATTCTTACTCACACCATTATTGACATTGTCTGTCTCTAGAATGTCTATAGTTTCATTCCAATGTTGTTTTAGTTTAACATTCTCAGAGGCCTCCTAACGGTTTAGAATTGTGTACATTTGAATAATGTGGCAGAGAAAACATTTACACTTTGGTGACCTGAGTGTTACTGTGTGTTAGGCATGTGCATATTCCAATAGTGCAAAGCTTACTTCTCATTGTCTGAACTATTTTGAGGAGATTTCATATCATATATGTTGTTTGTTTCTTCACAAAGAGACTATTAGATCATACAATCAATACTGAAGGTTGTTATTACAATGGATGGGTTACATTTTGTGAGATCCTTACACAAGGAAGGCACACACAGGACAAGGATTATGCCAAAAGTTCTTAATACTGTTGCTACCTTGCCCATGTGAAGTGTTTTCTAGAGATGAGGGAAGCATTCAACCATATAGTATTTCGAAAGGAAACATGTAGAAGTGCTTGCATAATCAAGGCAAATACAATGTTATTCAAAAATTGTCTTCTGTGAAACTACAGGTATTTTTGTGGTTGCAATTTCCTCGACAAATGTTGGACTGTAGTGCAGACAGCAAACAAACATCTACCAGCTAACTTTCACAAAGGTAGTCATGTTTAAATCAGCTTAGTATAAAAATTATGTATCAGTGCTCTTACTGCAGCATGTCTCCTGTAATTGCAGAAAATTCAAAGTAAATAAACTCTCATTGTAGCTAAATATGTGAAACGAGAACTCTGTGGCATGTTTAGTCTGTTTATGGTCTCCTACAATCAGAGCTAGTATAATTCATCTCAAGCAATGTATCACTCAGCAGTGACATCAACTAGGGATTCTTCCTCCACCTGGGAAGAAAGTGATATTCTACTGGATTCTTGAGCATGTGAAAACCTCTGTCACGGATGATGATGTGACTTTCTTGATATCTACCGTGGTACAATGTGCTATCCCTTCCATGGGGCCGTCATTATTGAACACAGCCTTGTACATCACTGAGAGGATAAGTGGCTGGAAATAAAGGACAAGAAGCTGTGGCCAGTGAAAGTGCCTTTTCTGACAAGGACATAATTCCTTCCATCTCCGCCGGAGAGACTGAGTGCTCCTAAAACATATTCTCTGTTGGCCGGATCCACTATGCTATGCAGTGCTTGTGGCTTACAAATCTCATATTGGTGGACTGCATCTCATTTTTTTAAGTGAGGCAGTTTTATACACTGGCTGAGAATTTCCTTAATATTCTTCACCACCTCCATTTTTCCTTATCATTTTCATTGATTTATAATGATTTACTTTCTTTTGGGTTGTTTACTTTTGTTATACAACTTACTTTCAATAATTACGTTTATTCACACTTGTGACTGCACTGTAATGTGTCCTAACCCAGTAACAGCAGAAGAAATGGGTCCTTTCATACTGGAATAAAAGATATTTAATTATTAATATTTCAATAAACAATTAAAAAGTCTAGCAAATTTAATTCTACTATCATACATTCATTGGCAGCAGTGCTGCTAGTGGCCAGCTACTTTCATGATGGTCATGTGTCCTGCTTTTACCTAGCTGTTTGCTTAGCTACTACATGATGTCAAAATTGTCACACCAGTGTGTGTTAACGTCGAATTTACAACCAAGCACACCTTGTGAAAATGATGTACCTGTTTACATTTTACAAGTGTTCCTTGTATGCCCCAGGCACTATTCGTCCCATAATCAAGGCATAAGGACATATTACCTGTAACAGAAGTGGTATGTTTACATTTTCTCCACACCTTTATTTAATTTCCAGTTTTTGTTCCTTTTAATGTTTTACACAAGCACATATGTCTGCAATCTATACAAAAATGGAGCTAGAGCTGCCTGTTGGCCCAAATATCGCAAAGACAAACGTGTGGGCTATTGCACAAATAACAGTGGGAAAGATGATGAAATGTCAGTGGCAAACAAGTTTCATTCCAATATAGACCACTTGTGACATAATGTTCATGATCTCATTCTGTACAACAATAAAAGGCGCTTAAATGTAAGGGAGTGGCACACTTCTTTGTTATACAATTTTGAGAGCATTCTGCCCAGCATGATAGTTTGAAGTTTGTTTTGTGAGTTTGGGAAGAGAGGCTCTCTGTGTCTCTTAAAGATGTTCCACTTTGTATATTTTGCTACAGCAATTATGATGCTGATGAACATAGATAAGGCAAGGAAAATTACAACAGAAGACATACTTCTAAGGAGTGTGTGTGTTTGGTGCCATTTGTTGATAGAGCAACTGAAATCAGGCCAGGTGTACCTGTGCTATAGGAGAAATATTGTTGTTTCTATGAATGCCAAACTAAATAGCAATTCCCAGTTCCTGCTTCCGTGATAAAGATGAAAATCTAGTTACAAAAATCATCTTATTCTCCTTACAGACTGAACATTTAACTACTCTTACTTTTGGTACCTGGTGCACAAATGCTGTTGAGTGGAATGTGTCGTATAGATTGTTCCATAAAATTTTGGGCAATCTTGCAGATGACTATAACTTGCTTCTGCAATATATGAGCACAGAGTCGTATGGTGTATACTAGCAAAAGTACACTGAGCTCTCTTGTTTAAAACTCCACTGACACATGTACAGTGTATCTTTTTAATTAGGGGAACTCTGTGTACTTTCGCCAGTGTACACCTGAAGATGTGCCAAAATATCATTGCAGCAAGTTATTGGCATCTGACAGTTCACCAGAAATTTCGTGGAACATTTGATATGTTTCTCGTGTCTTGTAATTGGATCTCGGATATTGCAACATCCAAAGAAAATTCATTTTCTTCTCCTCCGTAACAGTCCATCAGCTTACACAACACTGAGAATTGTTGACTTTTTGTGAACAAAACAGGCATGAGTGCTATTACACACAGCCTGTTCATTTAACATGAGACCCTGCGACTTTGTATTCTCAGGGGTTAAAGAAAATTTTTGAGATCAGCTTTTTTTTTTTCATCTGAATAGGCTGTAACATCCTAAATCAGAGTTTTAAAAGACATTCCTTCAGATGTGTTGACTAACCCCTTTTGTTGGTGGATCCAAAGAATGAAGAAATACATAAATGTTCATGGGGATATTTTTAAAAAAGTGCTCAGTTGTTGATTTATTTAACTTTGGTTTATTAAGAATCAGTCTTCAGCTAGGTACTATCTAGGTTGGTGTTTTTTTTTTTAAATATTAGTGATATGGTATTTTAATGGTCAGAACTCTTGGTTATAAACTGTACAGTTTAGATTAAACTCATGTTGGCATATAAATATTTGCTACCATGTAATCATTCCTATCATTGACATAGTTTTTCTAATGTATCAAGGATAAATGAAAATTTGTGTGTGTCCACCCAGCAAACTTTACATTGTTTATTTCACCTAATTGTACGAGGGCAGTTCAATAAGTAATGCAACACTTTTTTTTTCTCGGCCAATTTTGGTTGAAAAAACCGGAAATTTCTTGTGGAATATTTTCAAACATTTCCGCTTCGTCTCGTATAGTTTCATTGACTTCCAACAAGTGGCAGCGCTGTACGGAGCTGTTAAAATGGCGTCTGTAACGGATGTGCGTTGCAAACAACGGGCAGTGATCGAGTTTCTTTTGGCGGAAAACCAAGGCATCTCAGATATTCATAGGCGCTTGCAGAATGTCTACGGTGATCTGGCAGTGGACAAAAGCACGGTGAGTCGTTGGGCAAAGCGTGTGTCATCATCGCTGCAAGGTCAAGCAAGACTGTCTGATCTCCCGCGTGCGGGCCGGCCGTGCACAGCTGTGACTCCTGCAATGGCGGAGCGTGCGAACACACTCGTTCGAGATGATCGATGGATCACCATCAAACAACTCAGTGCTCAACTTGACATCTCTGTTGGTAGTGCTGTCACAATTGTTCACCAGTTGGGATATTCAAAGGTTTGTTCCCGCTGGGTCCTTCGTTGTCTAACCGAACACCATAAAGAGCAAAGGAGAACCATCTGTGCGGAATTGCTTGCTCGTCATGTGGCTGAGGGTGACAATTTCTTGTCAAAGATTGTTACAGGCGATGAAACATGGGTTCATCACTTCGAACCTGTAACAAAACGGCAATCAATGGAGTGGCGCCACACCCACTCCCCTACCAAGAAAAAGTTTAAAGCCATACTCTCAGCCAGTAAAGTCATGGTTACAGTCTTCTGGGACGCTGAAGGGGTTATTCTGTTCGATGTCCTTCCCCATGGTCAAACGATCAACTCTGAAGTGTATTGTGCTACTCTTCAGAAATTGAAGAAACGACTTCAGCGTGTTCGTAGGCACAAAAATCTGAACGAACTTCTCCTTCTTCATGACAACGCAAGACTTTACACAAGTCTTTGCACCCGAGAGGAGCTCACAAAACTTCAGTGGACTGTTCTTCCTCATGCACCCTACAGCCCTGATCTCGCACCGTCGGATTTCCATATGTTTAGCCCAATGAAGGACGCAATCCGTGGGAGGCACTACGCGGATGATGAAGAAGTTATTGATGCAGTATGACGTTGGCTCCGACATCGACCAGTGGAATGGTACCGTGCAGGCATACAGGCCATCATTTCAAGGTGGCGTAAGGCCGTAGCATTGAATGGAGATTACGTTAAAAGATAGTGTTGTGTAGCTAAAAGATTGGGGAATAACCTGGTGTATTTCAATGCTGAATCAAACAACCACTGTTTCAGAAAAAAAATGTGTTGCATTACTTATTGAACTGCCCTCGTATATATGAGGTAATTTCCAACAGTTGACAGTGAAACAACAGCTGTGTGATTAGACAAAAACCTGGCATTGTGTTTAATTAAAGATAGTGAGACATATGTTTAATGTCTCCTTTCCAAGAGTATAAATCATAAAAAAAAAAAAAAAAAAAAAAAAAAAAAAAAAAAAAAAAAAAAACTAACTAAAAAAGAATCCATTTTAAGAAGACACAATTAGATAATGCATAGAATTGTATTCAGTAACAGCTATGATTCACAAACTGAAATATTAGTTACATTTGATGGTCTTCGTACAAATAAACTGGTCCCTATGAATGCTTGATAGGACACAGAAGAGCATGCATGTTTAATTTTGTGTACTTTTGTCATCTACAATATAGATGTAGTGCAGGGATTTTTAAAATGTGTATTAAAAGGGGCAGTGTAATAGTTCTCTTTACTTTTGTAGCTTAATAAAAGTATCATTATAGAGAAATGAAACAGTGGGAAATGTGAATGAAATAACTATATGAATTAGGTTAGATTGCTACTCATCACATAGAAGAGGCATTGAGCAGCTGACACACATTAAAAAAGAAAAAAATTGTCAGATTTTTTTGCACACACACACACACACTTATTCGTACCCATACAACTCAGGAGCAGTGGGGGGGGGGGGGGGGGGAGTTTCAAAACAATAGTTGTCGAAGAAAAGGTGGATTGACAGAGTAAGGCAAGAAACTCAGAAAAAATGGAGCATTGTGTGTGGTTTCAGGAGACGACAGAGAGATCAAGAAAGGAATACATTGAGGAGAAGAAGAAGGTGGAAGAGGAAATGGATATAAGTGTGGACAGAAATGATGGAAGAGGATTGTGGGACAAGTAAGGAGGTCATATATGGAAAATGTCAGAATAATCAATAAATAAGGAAATGAAGTTGAGCCTGTATAGGAAATCGAGTAGGCGGTGGGTGTAATAACATTAGTCGAGTGGTGTGACTGGCGGTGATTGGATTCACTCGTTGCAATAACAACTCTTTGCTTATTAAGTCTGAACTAAACTCGGTACAACTTTAGAGGAAAAAAAGTCTACATTTGCGTACAACTTGAAAATAATCCATCTTGATGATTGTAGCGGGTGCCTGCTATGATTAAGTCCATAATCCTTGGTAGTGGTGAGGAGTGTGGCGAAGCTCATAGGCTGTCAAGATGCAGGTCCAGTCTACGGAAGTGACTGATGGATCTCCAGTGGGTGATGATCCTGGTGAAGGTGTGAGATGGCACTGTCTGAAGAAATGGTGACAGCAACAGGCGTTGTTGTCCAAAATGTGGAATCAAGGCAGCTGATGTTCAGTCTGGAGCACAGAGTGGAAGTGGTTGTTGAGGGACTGAGCAGTGAACTAAGTGTTGGTCAGTTGAGTAATACAGGCATAGCAAGATGTGGAAATGTGACAACGCCGATGCAAATAGGTACCTGCAGCTGCAGCACTGTTTACTGTGACCTGTCTGCCATGTATTACACGGCTTGCGCCCCCATAGGATGTGGTGGTTGCAGGAGGCTTCGCAGTGAACAGCCCTGCAAATCCTGTTTTGACAAACAACCTCCCGAGAGAAAGCAGGGACTTAACTGCCCTGCAAAGCACATCCATGAGTGTGGTGGCCGAATATGCAAGGGTCCAACTGTGAATGTTCTAGTGTGGGAAAGGAATAGTTTGAAGAGTTACTAAACCCCAATGGAAATATGGAAGAGGGAAATTAGGAGCCAAGGAATGTAGGTGATGTCAAGATGGATCAAACTTGGGCAGAAGTACCATGAACCATGAGAGGAGGAAGAGTGCTTGGACAGTATGAAGTAAGTGCGGAGATAGTGAGAGCTGACGGCATTTTGGGTGGGAATCACAGTACCAGTCTTTAAGGAGGGTTACAGGTAACTGTCAAAATTATTGGGTAGTTGCCTTGATGTGTAATGCTGCCATGGTATTTGAGAAAATTCTGGAAAAGAAAGATGGAAGATAGTAAGAGAAGGGGCTGAGAGGAAGAGATGGGTTTAGAATAGGAAGTTTGTCAGTAGATATTGCTTTCAGTGTAGAGAGTAGAAGAATATGGTAAGGATTTAATAATGGTGTTAATGAACATTGAGAATGCATATGACAGTGTGAAAGGAAGCAAGATCTGGAAAACCCTTCAGAAAACCCTTGATATCTGAGTTTGAGAATAATAAAGGAAATGTATCAAGGGAGCGTGAGTTGTGTTAAAGTAGAGAAGGGAGACTTGTTGGAACAGAAAAAATGTTGTCAAGCAAAGGAGTGCACTATCTCCTGTACTGTGCATCACTGATATGAATGGTATAATGACAGGAGCGGTAGCATGAACAGAAGATGAAAATACGAAAGCAATGGTATTTGCAGATTATTTAATGTGAGGAAATTTAGGAGAGGTACAAGAAAGCCTAAATGTATGAGAGGAAGTGGAGGGACAATATGGATTGAAATTTAATGCAAAGAAGCGTGAAGTGATGGTGAAAATGAGGAATAAGAGGAGAGTAGCAACAGATAAAATTATTAGAGAGAAAGTAGAAAAGAAAGTGGAAATTTTCAACTACCTACGGAGCATAATAGCAGACAGCAGAAGGAATGATGTAAGATTAGTAAAAGAGAAAGGCAAGTTCATGGACTTCTGCAGAATGTGAGAAACCTAGGGCAGAGTAAGGGTGTACCACCAAAATGCAAACAAATGCTATATCGATCATATATTCACATATACGTCAGAAATGTGGATAATGAAGAAAAAGCAGGTGAGCAGGATACAGGTTTGCGAATTGGAAACCCAGAGAGGTTGAACTGGACATACTAGAATGGGTGGAGTAAGGAATGACACAGGAGAGAAATGTGGAAGAGAAGCCCATGCAAGAGAAGCTCATGCAAATGCCCATAGAAAAGACAAGCTTAAGATGGAAGGGCATGTTGAAAGAACGGAAGTTAGTGGGGTACCAAGAGAAGCCCATGAAATGAAATGACAGTAGTAAGCAAGAGACCTAGAGGAATATCGAGAGACAGAGGAATATCGAGAGACAGACGGATTGTGGGGCTGAAGGGTTGTGTGACCAAGAGAGATGATGATAAAGACACACACACACACACACACACACACACACACACACACACACACACTCCCAACTGTCATCTCTGGACACTGTGGCCACACTGGAACGAGTGACAATCTTGACTGGGATGGATAGTGGGGGCACAGAGGAGATGGATGGAGGAGGGATAGGATGGCAGCGGTGGGGAACGATGATGCCGTGCTGTCTGTGTGAGTGTACAGGAACATAGCAGGGATGGGATGGTGGGCTGGTAGGCACTGTATTCGGAGAGCTTTTTGCTGGGAGGAGGTGGGACCAGGGAGAAGAGAGAAGCAGAGGAGGAAGGGAAAGGACTACACAGATGAATGGAGAGGGTGGGGGAATAGAATGCATGTTTGTGGCTGGAGTGGGAGCAGGGAAAGGTATAGAGGTAGATGGAGTATAACTCTATTGAAGGCGAAGGCCAACAGGGATTACAGGTATTAAGACTATGTCGCAGTCACACTTGCACAATTAAAAAAACATTGTGATGGGAAGGGTACAGATGGCACCTACTGTGAAGCAGCCATTCCATGGAGCACACTGTATTGCAAGGAATGCTTGAAAACTGGCTGGTCCAGCTCTCACTTGGCCACAGTTTGGCAGGCAGACAGCTTGTCAGTTGCCATGTCCACAGAGAATGCTGTCTGTTGGTTGCAGCTAAGTGGTAAACTACATGGCAGCTATCACAGGTGGCCCTGCCTTTGTTGGGGTAGAAAATTCCTGTGATAGGACTGGAGTAGGTGGTAGAGGGAGTATGTGTGGGACAGGTCTTGCATCTAGGTCCTTTGCAGGTGTATGAGCCATAGGGCAAGGTGGTGGGACCAGGGTGGAATAGGGACAGCCAAAAATATTGCTTAGGTTATGTGGACAGTGGAATACCTTTGAGGGAGAGGTGGGGAGGATATTTCTCATTTTAGGGCCTGACAAGAGGTAGTCAAAGCCCTGACAGAGAATGTGATTCATTCCTCCAGTCCTGGGTCGTACTGAGTTATGAGGAGGGATTGCTTAATTGTGGCTAGATGGTGGATATGTGGGGGATTATAGGTGACTGGGGAGACAAGATGTGGGACATGTGTTTCTCACCAAAGCATAGGACGTTTGTTTCTGGATGAATTGAGCCTCTGTTAGACACTTGGCATATTTGGGTAGGGTCTGCCTGTTACTGCAAGTGTGATGACCATAGGTGGTTAAGTTGTATAGTAGTGACTTGGTGGTTGGTAGGTTTGATGTTGTCAGAGGTACTGATGGTACCCTCTGTGAGATGAAGGTTGACATTGAGGAATGTCTAAGGAGGACCTGGTGAAGTGAATTGTGAGAAGGTATTGATGTTCTGGAAGAAGGATGTCATAAGTAAATCTGAACCAGGTGAGGGGTTTGGGATTTTGGGTTGCTAGGTAGATTCTTCCATATGGCCCATGAGTAAGTTGGCACAGGATGGTGCCAAGTAGTGCCAATGGCTGTACCACAGGTGTACGTGATGCCTTCAGGGGAGTAGTAATTATACATCTCTTCTATGCGGTGAGTAGCAGTTTATCCTAATTTATATTTATTATTATTATAGTGAGGTATTCAGCCCTGTTCTGAAAGTTCCTAAGTTTGGAAGTTTTTCCTGCTTTTTTAATCAAATGAACTGTTATATATTTCTGATTATCAGTAAGAGGGCGATCTGCAGTGTGAAGAAAACTTAACAAATCAAGATAACTAAAAAAGCATTTTATTGGATGACTGGTTTTGACGGATCTGTTGTCATCATCGGCTCTTAAGCCTTAAAATATTAAAAAGTATTGTCCATCAGTGTTGCCAGTCACTTCACATTGCATATACTTTTCCTCTGTCATGGAGATCACTACAAATCAACAATGTAAAATAACTGTATACAAACATAAACATAGCTATATTGTGTTGAAGTTTATGTTTGATTTGCCGGTTTGTAGTGATCTTCTTGCAAGTGGGAAGGGTATATGCAGTGTGAAGTGAGTGGCACCACTGATAGACAATATGTTGTAATATTTTAAAGTATAAGATCTGATGATGATGACAGCATAGCTCTGTCAAAACTGGCCAGCCAATAAAATTCATTTTTAGCAATCATAGCTTGTGAAGTTTTATTCAGTTAACAAATGAATTGTCATTGATAAAAAATAATTTGAAATATATAAACCAGATCTCGAGCCTGCAGATTTAAAACTGAGCTTTTGCTTCACCCAGCTACATCAATAATTCAATATTCAGATTACGTGGCATAGCGCTGTAAGTATGTCTGCCAGATATACTCATCTTCCTTTCCTTTCCCTTCCCTTGTATACAACTCTTAACACTTGCACCAAATTCATAGTATTGATGAAAAAGACATTGTTTCACAAAGCGCCTAGCATCCAGGGCACATTGGTCTATCGATTACTCATATGATTTTGAATGCATCCCTGTTGGTTTTTGAACTTTTTTGATCACATTCTTAAGTTGATTTCTGAATGAATTGTAAATTGATTTTTGAATGCGTGCATAGTGTACGTGACGTCTCTGCCGGGGAATCCCCGTCGCATCTAGAAAAATACTTTCCTGCCGACAAAAGGCAACGGGTCTATACGAGCTGAGCGAATAAAGCCGAATGGGTGAATGACAATCAATGACAATCGCTGTTTATGCGGTTGACTGGGTTTGCAAATCATCAGCGTTGTTATAATTACTAGCGAATTCCATAGATTCAGACTACCAGAGTGGAAATAAACGACTAACAGGAATAACAGGCAACCAAGATTAAGTGTTGTCTTCTCCGTGTATCCAAGAAAATGAAATTTTGACAGAAAATTTTTTGCCAGACTGGAACACTACAGTCCTCGGCTAGCAGCCGCTAAAGTTCTATTCTGGGAGTAGCGCGGAAAACGCGTTGTATGAGCACTTAATAACGCTTAACCGCAGAACAAATGCGGGATAACTAAACCGGTGATTGTGCAGGGTTAGTGAAGTTAACCAGAGAATAAATTTTGACGCTGGCAGGAATAGTTACAGAATTAGTGATGACAAGATTGTTAAAACGAGGAAGGAGAAGAAACGGAGACTGTCACAAATTACGGAAGTATATGACGGTTCCAAATTTATGTAAAAATTTCGTACTACTACTCTTCGATTTCATGCTTCAGTAGCTAGAGAGTATGAATGAAATGTGAAATAATTTCCTAACATAAAACGTTTTGCTTGTAGTAGGCCTAATGGGCTTTTGATATTGGTACTTCCTGAATTATATTCTGTCGTGTTATAAAAATGACCATTTGTGCCAAAACAGTCTTGTTTATTTGGTGTGTGTAACAACTGCTGCAATATTAGGCAGGCCTATTTCGCTTTATCTAGCAGATAGTGACAAAATACACGTAATCAGATCGAGAAACCACACCAGTCTTGGTTACTATTTGTATTAACAGCTTTTCTGGTATTAGACAACGACATTTCAGTTTTTTCATGTAGCAAAACGTTGACGAACTTTGATGGCACAATAGATGCTTTCCAAGAAAGGAAAGTACGCCATATAAAACTGTGGCAAGATTAGAAAGAAAAAAAAAGTTAGGACTTAAGGATTGAATAAATGTGTACTGTCTTGCTTGTCTCTTGTCTTTACTCGTTTTATGTATCCTGTATATAATTTTATGTCACACAGGACAGCAAGTTATTAGCTAATAGGTAGTAAAGACTGCAAATTTTCTGAAGAGTTCTTGTTCTCCCAGTTACAAATAATCGCATCCACTATTAATTGCGAGATTTTTTTTTAAGCAGGGCAGGATGTCAAACCGGTCGACTGGGAGCAGGAGAGGCACCACAGGACATTTTAATTTCCACTGGCCTGAATATAAGTTGATGGCACCCATTACAAAATATTACACATTTGAATTCCACAGAGCGAAATACAGAGACGTGCCACAAAAGAATGCTGTGTGAAGAGGCGTGGCATTGCACTTCCGCACACTTAAGACCAAATAACATGTCTTGCATTGCCAAGATCATATATGTTTTATGTATCAGACACTTCAGAAAGACGTGCGCTGCAATATGAAGATATTTTTCAAAATCCGATTTTTTAAATTTTTGGCGTCCTACCTCAAGCGCTCGGGGATGAGGAGTGCTACTATCTAATATTGACCCGGTTCGGAAATATCGTAGATCCGGACCTGGTGCACAGAGCAGTCGGTAAGTTGTAGTGGGGAGGTGGTAGTCTCCAAGTGACCCGTGTTTACGTTAAGTAATTTTGCTGTTTTCTCTTCGTTTATTGCTCTCACGTCAAATGAAAACAAAACGGATTTCTGTGGTCGGGAGCTCTCAAGCGAATTAAAATAAATACTCATAATTACAGAAGGCTAAAACAAGTTATTAGTTTCACATTTTTCTACCTTTCTGGCAGTCAAGCGTTAATCGCCTTGCAGAACAATGAAGTTATCTTTGTCGGTTTGTTAAAGAAATTTGGTAATGTTTTACACGTACCGAACGTACGGGCTTCCTGCGTCATCGTAGCTGCGCAAGAACGGCGACGCCTGTCATCTGGCGCAACCGCTGAAACGAATCTAACAGGTCGCAGGAAAATAATCCGAATGGTTGTTTGAAAAGCGTTACTTTCAAGTAAAGTAAATTTCCTTTTACACAAGATGAACTCTGTGCGCGAATGTCCAATGAATTTCTTAAATCACAGAGCGTTTGACTCTCATTCAAAATTCAAATCTTTGAGAACGACCGTTTAGAATATTTTCGAGCCCAGAAGATCAGACATTTATGTCGTCGTTAAAAATTTTACTGGCACATTTCCGTGATGTATCTTGAAGTGTAACACGCGCAAAAAAGATCAACATTACGTGTGAAAGCCTAGCTTCTCTTGCAGCTTATTAATCTTAGAGGCCAATATTATAGGGTACGTGAAAGCTTTTCTTTTCTTTTAGGAACACTATGTATGTTAATTTTAACTATTACCTTTCCCTATTTGTGTGTTTGTGCTACTTAACAGTGATGTCGCTATCGGCCGTCTACATCACGTGTCCTATGCTCTGAATATCTGCTGTCATTGGCAGGCGAGATCGCTTGACATAAGCTGCGACTGGCTTACAAAAGCACATCACAATCTCGATCTCAGTCCTTCGGAAAGTTTGGTGGAATTCGAATTTATACTTTCGTAAAACAAAATATGCAGTGTACATGTTGTTGCACATCAAAGAACTTTCCAAAACGTGTCCCCCCCCCCCCCCCCCCCCCCGAGTTTAGTTTTCTGAAGTGCTGTCATTAACGTATGTAGAGACTTAATAGTTTCAACCAGTGCACTTGTTATATTGATAAGAGGAGGCAGGATCTAGAAATGGAGATGTTAGGTGATTTCACCTAATATTCATTTCTAGATCCTCTCTCCCCCTGATCAGCTATTTCTCTTTTTGTTACAACCTTTAAAATTTCTACACGTGTCACTGTGCTACTAGTATCATTGTTAAAATGTGATTCCTCATCGTAGATCCAAAATCAGTGCAATTACACATTGCTCTGACATTGCTGGCAAAACAGTGCTCAGAAAAGTTCGTTGTAATGCTGGCAAAACAGCGCTAAGAAGAGTTTGTTCTAAATGTCATAGATTAGGCAGCAAAACTGCATCGTCACTCATTCAGTTGATTCTGGACTGAGTCACCAAACTCTGTGGGAAAATTGGTTTCCAACATTTTTTTGTAGAAATATTTATGCTGAAAATGATTGATATGAGAGTACTGGTGGTTACAGTATGAAATACTTAACATTTGTTCAATGACCTGAAGCTGACATACATTGTAAAGCATCTTCAGTCTGTCATAATGGCACTTTTCTAGGCTTTTACACGAGGTCCTGTGAGATTACAATTTGTAAAAAGTAATGTTGTAGTATAATAGGAGAAACATTGTAGACCTCACTTTTCATATTTGCTTAGTGTTGTTTATTTTAAAGAATTTTCAAAGACATTGATCAAATTTTAATCACACCAGTTTAATTTTCCATTTTTTAAAATACAGTAATTGATAGTAGTAATGGAACTATGACATTTCTAGTTTTATTGGAGCCTGACATAGGTTAAACAATGAAAATACTGGCATTTTATAATTTATAAATGCAGGTTGGAAAGAAAAATTGTGAGAGTATAATTTGAACTATAATTTTTTTAAAGCTCAAGAAAAGAGAAAGACAAGCTAAAACTATGTATCAGATCAAGGATATCAGATTGGGAGAGGAGAGGTGGGGGGATCCAGCATTATATATTCATGAATATGAGGAAAAAATTAATACCATTGAAGGAATAAAATACTCAGCCAGTATGTAAAGTACATACTATTGATAGACCATCATAAAGATAGTGTTTTCCTTGTATTCACT
The DNA here is from genome assembly GCF_023864275.1 of Schistocerca cancellata. Classification (NCBI taxonomy): domain Eukaryota; kingdom Metazoa; phylum Arthropoda; class Insecta; order Orthoptera; family Acrididae; genus Schistocerca; species Schistocerca cancellata. Next base: position 860,467,083 of record NC_064627.1, on the reverse strand, counting down.
TACTGCATTGTCTCTCAGGACAGCAAATATTGCGTGTATAAGAAAATTACATGTACTATGTTATTTTTGCTCTCACCAGTGGCTGGAGTAATGCGCCAATACATTAGTTTTCCTTTGATGCTGATGTCTGTCTGTTTCAATTTCTGTTTTTATGTAAATAAACTGCTAGTTTTTGTGGTGGAATTGGTGACTCCATGGAGACAGGAAACATTTTTTGTTCATTCATATTTTTACGTTTCATTAAAGAATTCGCAGTGGATGCCATTTTATACAGTATAATTTTTATAATTTATAATGTTTTTCTCAATGCAGTTATTAGAAAATATGCCTTTGTGTCTCCCATCAAATTTCTGATTTATTTTTTGTTCATAATATTTAATCAAGTCATTTTCTTCAGGTTTTTGCTTCTCAGAAACATACCATAATTACAGTTATGTCCTGATTTACAGTTTGCACGTTTCTTCTAGTAGAAGAGTAATAGACTTTTCCTTTGGTATTTACTGTATTTTATTGGTGAATCGGCCTGCATTCAAGTAATTTTGTAGGAATGCTGCTTCTTGCTACACTTACATTTGTATAGTGTAGACTTCCGTATTTTTGTTAAAGGTAAATTTTTGCCATAATGCTTAGTTACCTTTGAAAAGTCCAAATTTGTTATATGGTTTTTGAACATATATTCTCCTAAATGGTGTAGGAATAATGAAAATGCTATTAGTGCCGTTAATTACAAATCAAGTGGCTCAGTTGTCAAGTTTTTACTGAGAGTAGAAGAGGAATACATTGTTACTTGAATTTGTAATTTTTCTGTGTGTACTTTTGAAGGAAAATGTACTTGTCTGCAGAGTTTGGTAATAATAATAAAAAAAGCAGCTGCAGTGTGTAGTATTTATGTAGCATCTAAAGAAAACAGTAAGAAGATATTATGTTAGTGTGTTATAACACATTCTGTGAGTTAATAGTGGTCATGCTTTAAGAGTGAATTACACACATCAAAAAAAGGTTTGCATCACGTCGGTTCCAAGAGTTCTGGAACCTGTACAGAAAACTGGAATAGAGATCAATGTAAACATCATTTCCTCCCTTTTTGTTGCTCATGAAAACCACACATTGCATATTATACCACCATACAGCGAGACCTTCAGAGGTGGTGGTCCACATTGCTGCACACACCGGTACCTCTAATACCCAGTAGCACATTCTCTTCCATTGGTGCATGCCTGTATTTGTCATGGCGTACAATCCACAAGTTCATCAATGCACTGTTGGTCCAGATTGTACCACTCCTCAACGGCGATTCGGCATAGATCCCTCAGAGTGGTTAGTGGGTCATGTCGTCCATAAACAGCCCTTTTCAATATATCCCAGGCATCTTCGATTGGGTTCATGTCTAGAGAACATGCTGGCCAGTCTAGTCGAGCGATGTCATTATGCTGAAGCACGATGGGGTAATGAATTGTCGTCCATGATGATGAATGCCTCACCAATATGCTGCCGATATGGTTGCACTATCGGTCGGAGGATGGCATTCATGTCTTGTACAGTCGTTACGTCACCTTCCGTGATCACCATCGGTGACGTTGGCCTCACACAATGCCACCCTAAAACAGCAGGGAACCTCCACCTTGCTGCACTCGCTGGATAGTGTGTCTCAGGCGTTTACCCAGACCAGGTTGCCTCCAAACACGTCTTCGACGATCGTCTGGTTGAAGGCATATGCAACACTCATTGGTGAAGAGCATTTGATGCCAATTCTGAGCAGTCCATTCGGCGTGTTGTTGGGCCCATTGGGTACCACACTACATGGTGTCCTTGTTGCAAAGATGGACCACGCCGTGGACAACGGGCGTGAAGTTGCGCATCATATAGCCTATTGTGCACAGTTTAAGTCGTAACACGACGTCCTGTGGCTGCACGAAAAGCATTATTCAACATGGTGGCATTGCTGTCATGGTTCCTCCGAGCCCTAATCTGTAGGTAGCGGTCATCCACTTCTGTAGTAGCCCTTGGGCAGCTTGAGCGAGGCATGTCTTCGACAGTTCCTGTCTCTCTGTATCTCCTCCATGTCCGAACAACATCACTTTGGTTCACTCCAAGGCGCCTGGAGACTTCCCTTGTTGAGAGCCCTTCCTGGCACAAAGTAACAAAGAACAAAGTAACAATGCATACACGATCGAACCGCAGTATTGACCGTCTAGGCTTGGCTGAACTGCAGACAAGACGAGCTGTGTAACCCCTTCCTGGTGGAAGGACTGGAACTGATTGGCTGTCGGACCCCCTCCGTCTAATGGCGCTGTTCATGCATGGTTGTTTACATCCTTGTGTGGGTTTAGTGACATTTCTGAACAGTCAAGGGGCTGTGTCTGTTATACAATATCCACAGTCAACTCCTATCTTCAGGAGTTCTCGGAACCGGAGTGGAGCAAAACTTTTTTTGATGTGTGTATATTGGTAGCAGGGAAATGCTTTCTGATTCACAAGTATTTAATTGCACTAATAGAACATAATGAGTAATTAAATCCTCAGTACATGTTTGAGTATAGGAAGGAGAATGTGTTTCATTGACTAGAAACAGAGCCTGGCAACAAACAAATGTAGACACTGCCTCTCAAGTTTTTGTTATGTAAAATCCCTTATACCTGAGGAAGGGAAGTAATAGGGAAGGAGGTGAAAAGAAAAAGTTGCTGAAACGTGTCTTTGGGGAATTGTTACTTGAAGGTAATGCTAATGAACATAACCTGGTCAGATGACAGTGGTTGCAGGAAGTATGTTATAGTAAGTAAGAGATGTAGCATTTAAGGGGATTTGGAGCGCAGCAGGATGAAAGATGAAAGTAAAGAAAAAGGGGATTAGAAATACATGACCTTTAAGACTTCATAAGAGAAAGTGCATCTTGAGTTACCAGAAAAAGAAGAGACAAACTTTGGAGCATGGAAAAGAGGGGGGGAGGGGGGGGGGGGAGTGCATTGTAATGTAAAATTTAGTTTTTAAGAGCATGGCAAAGTGGATGGGATCCTGAAAACGTAAATACAACATTTACGTGTTATTAATGTGCTCCAAAATTTTTTTAAGCTACTACAGTTGCCCGAAACTGCAAAAAATATACTTGCGTAATGTGTGCTTTTTGACACCCACACCATTTGTTTGTGAATAAGAGCACGGACTTCCTGCTACGCTTTACATGAAATCAAGAACACATTGAATGAGTAGCTGATAACCACTCCAGTGAATAGAAATAAGCTTGTGTTTTAGACTTTGATGTGTTTCAGGAAAGAACTTTATTGTGTTTAAAAGGCATTTGACAACCATACATGTCTCTGTTATTGTGATGTAGACCCTCTTCAGCATATAGCTATGTATGAGTTATATGTAATAGTTTGTGGCAGATAACAACAGTAGGTATTTAATGTATGGAGAAATATGCAAACTGTAAGCAACCTAATAGGAATAAATTTGTTGCAGAAAATAGTATTGGTGCAAGGTACAAGTACCACAAGCAAAAACAAGATGCCTGTGGCACTCAGGTTGAAATCGGAACACAGTTAGCACATCTAGCAAGTTAGCACATCTAGCAGCCTGTTTCCTTATTAGCAGTCTGTTTGAGATATGCAGTGAGTCTCCAAATATTTTGATAACCATTTGTGTGAGAGCACAATGCGAATAGTACTGTGTGGTTTGACGAGTTACGTTTTCATTTATTTAATATTCTTAATTACAGATCAGGTTGTGTATAGTAGATACTCAATCAGAAATATACACTACAATGTCATTAACCACAGTATTGACGGTGAGAGATAGAATTTAATGGTTTCCATTGCTTCCATTTCTTTGCAAGAACAAGTGTGACCATAAATTCTTGGCTGCTTTTATTGTTCTCTAATGAGGACAATTTCTGGCTAGATAATAAGGCTCCAGTTTGCACACTCATTGTGTTCAGATGCGGAACAACACCATTGAACAACACAGTCACCTGACTTGAACATTGAAACTGATTTGATAAAGATTTTTATCCTCGTGTTCTCCAATGAAACTAATTTCAGGTAAGATGACATGTGACACAAAATTGTTCAGAAGATGGTTCTTCAGATGTACTAATTCATTTTGTAAATAACTGCACTTGTATGACTGGCAAGAGGTTATTTATTTGTTCCTGGAATCATTCTTGTACAAGATATGCACATACTGAAGCACAGAACATATATTTCATATAGGACAAGTCATAGTATGGTGTGGTTATGTGATGACGTGAGATTTTACATACTTCTTATTTATTACAATTTTATTTTATTTTTGTGTCCCTCATCCACATTTACAAAACAAGTAACCGGCAGGCATAGTTACAGATTACAACTTATTATAATGATATTACAGTTTCACATTTAATCCCCCCCCCCTCTCTCTCTCCCCCCCCCCCCCCCCCTAAGTATAGGACACCATTTCCATTGTTGCAGATGGTATAAACACAAAGCTTTTTTGTGCATATTTTGCGTTAGTGTTTATTTCGTTTACAAAAATCATTTCTGCAATCGATTTCATGTTTCTTTCATATTGCGCTTCATTTATTGAATCCTTATTTTCATTACATTTGTATGTTTGCAATTTAACTACTGCTTTTAAGGAAACACACTGCACTTACATTTTGGTTCTTTGCACCTTTAAGAGCAGTTTGTAAGATTTGTCCCAATATTAATTTATCTTCATTCTACTCTCCTGGTATACAAAATAATGCCTCAGTTAGACTATGTTATATTGCTAGCAGAATAGGTTGCATGAAGGGTTCATTTGTTGAAATAGCCTTTATCAGAAGAGACCTATATTCTTAAAAGACCTCAGTTTTTGTTTAGTGAGTGGCGTGGTTAAGATATTAAGTAGAAAACTATTGGCAGGAAATTATTGGGAACAAACTCTTAATTGCTACAATTTTCCTTCATTATTCTTGCATCCAGCCAGTTTTGGTACAGAAGCGCATTTCCAAATGTTGTCAGAAAATATGCATACATGCAGAATGCACTAGTGGTAATGAACTTTTATAATAATATATGCAAAATATATGTGTACAATATTGTGAGAAATTATCTATATTTGTGGCATATGTTGTTAATATTAACAGTTATTTTTAGTGTTTTCAACTAGGTGGGATAGAGTTCCCACATTGTAAACGTGTGTGTTTATTACATTATTTGAAAGCCATTGTCCATTATTGTAAGGCAGCCCTTCGAGGAGGAGTGTTTCCTAGTTTGCTGAAATTGTCAGAAATAAAATGATTTTTCAAAAAAGGGATCAACAGACGAAGTGGGGAATTACCTTCCTATCTCCTTTCAGGCAGTCTTTTCTAAACTGTTTAAAAAATCGCAGCTAAACAAATTTAAAAATTTCTTACAACAAATAACATAATTTAAAAATGAGGCCGTTTGGCTTCCAGCAAAGAAAAAGCACTGTAAATACCATTAATGAATTTACAGTTAAGCTAAGATCCACATTAGGTGAGAGTAAAAATGTTGCAAGGATATTTTGTGATCTAACAAAAGCATTTCATTTATTGAAACACCCGTTCTCCAAAAACTGCAGATGTGTGCAATCAGGAAAAATGCTTTATAGTGCCTAAGGTTATACTTAAGGTAGGAAGCAGACAGTAATGCCAACAACAATTGTCAAATCAAGCAGTTAGTTCTCTGATTAAAATTTCTGATAATTGGAGGTAAGAATGAGCAATCTGTAATTGCTTGGCTATTAAATTTTCTTCAAAGTTAATCCTCGGACTGGAAGATAATTTCCCGAGGAATCCTACTGCAATCAATATTGGGATCCCCATTTAATTCTGTTTTAGGTAAATGACTATTTCACTATTGACATTCATTCACTCTTAGTTGCAGATGCTACAGCAGTTTTAATTGAAAATGAGATGTCGAAATGATTCTAGAAAGTGTCGAAAATAATTTAAGAAGGCTTGAATCCAGGTTCCATCAAAATGTACTAAAAATAATGCCTCTGTAAAGAAGTTAATTACTATCAAAATAATAAGCAGTTTTCAGGATATGCACTTAGAAATGACTAATCAAGCTTGCTTATTCTTGTTGATACTGAAGGCTTAGATAAATGATAATTTAATAATTCAAAATTGTTAAGGCTTTTGTGGCCACTTGTTGACAAACTGCCTATTGGCTTCTGTCTTGGGTTCTTCGGCCGACGTTCATTGCCACCGGTGGCAATGGAGGGTGAAGCTTTGACAATGCCAGCCACTCGTGCTGGCGAAACGTCAGAAAAATCATTAGATGAACGTCGGCCAAAGAACCCGAGACAGAAGCCAATAGGCAGTTTGTCAATTTAATAATTGTTTTTTACTATTTAATTCTTTTGGGAAACTATTTAGGTACAAAACTACTACTACTTTTTACACTTCTTGATTACCTGAGAAAGAGAAAGCAAGTGGATCATTCAGATTTGTGGCAAAATGATTAGTCTTTTCAGTACTTACACAAATTTTCCATTTTGGATGCAGTTATTTATTGTTCCTTACTTCTGTCATATTCATTATTGAACTTTTCCATATTTCTTTTTCTTTGAATGCCATGCTATTTGATTTATCTGGTTAATAGCATTTTCTGCAGTAGGCGTCAGAAAGTAACAGAGTACACAGCTAATCTGAAGATTTTAAATTTGGGGGTTAGCTTCACAGTAGACAATGCAGTCAATAACAGGGAAAGCTTAGGAAATAATGAAATAGTAGATACGCATAGATTTGTGTGTGTGTGTGTGTGTGTGTGTGTGTGTGTGTGTGTGTGTGTGTGTGAGTGAGAGAGAGAGAGAGAGAGAGAGAGAGAGAGAGAGAGAGAGATGGAGCAATAACAAGGAATGTATTTAAAAGGAAGACTGAGGATGAGTGGACTTTGGAAGGAGGAGGATAAAAATAAGACTTACAAAAGATGCTAGGAGAGAAAGCAGAGTACTGGATTTGGTACTCTAAACTGTAGGAGAAGGGAAACAGCAGAAAATATGGAACAAATGTTAAATGATTAATGGAAAAGAGTAGCTGAATTGCAGAAAATATCGATGTAAAAAGTTTTTGAAGCAAATACACAAATGATAATGTGAAAAAAATTGATAGTAAAGAAGCGGACTGTTACATTACACCATGGAAAGCATAGTGGCAGCACTTTGCGTTGGCAATGTGGTAACAGCAGTTGATAGCTTGTAGCCTACCATAATCCTGATCACCTTACTCATAATCAAGTTTGCCACACTTGTCCAGCCTCAAGCACTTATTCCAGTCACTGCACATAAATTGTTTAAAACATTTTGAAAGCATACTTTTCAAAGCAATGTATGATCTACCACAGTATATGACAGTGTAGTATTTTTGTTGTTTTGTTGTCATCGTTGTCATCATCATTGTCTTCAGTTGAAAGAATGTTCTGATGCAGTTATCCACTCTAAACCATCTATCTGTGCAAGTCTCTTCTTCTCTCCATAGCTACTGCAATCAGCTCACATAAACCAGCTTACTGTAGTCAGATGTTTTCTCTCTCACAGTTTTTGCCCTCTGCAATTTTATCCATTATGAAAGTGATGATTCCTTTGCCTCAGGATATGTCCTAGAACTGATCCCTTTTGTTAGTCAAGTAGTGTCATAAATTGTTTTTTTCTCCAATTCAGTTCAGTTCCGCCTCATTAGTTTTTTGATCTACCCTTCTAATCCTAAGCATTTTTCTGTAGCCTGACATTTCAAAAACCACCTCATTAGTTTTTTGATCTACCCTTCTAACCCTAAGCATTTTTCTGTAGCACGACATTTCAAAAACTTATATCCTTTTCTTGTCTCACCCATTCATCATCCATGTTTCATTTCTGTACAGGGTTACAGTCCATGCAATTATCTTGAGAACAGGCAGTTAGTTTGCTGCCCAAATAGCAAAACTCACTTACTAATTTTAGTTTCTCATTTCGTAATCCAACTAAGTAGTGTCTCATTTGGTTATCTAACCAGTAACCTCTCCACCCCAGTACTTTAAAGAACTGAACTTGCATGTACAAAACTGCTAGTTTTCCACACATTTCAGTGTTTATAATGTAATATCTGTGTAACTATGTGTCGTACAATGATAGAATTTTACAGATACATTCAGTGGTGTATGTGGATATTATCTGCAAAACATGCTTGGAATAGAATTAGCATTAAAGAAATAATGTATTAAGACATAATGCGTGATGCTAAAGTTTTACTGCATGAATAGTGAAAATTTAGTAAGCAGTTTTACTTTCATTATTTTGTGTGGTGTGTTAACGGGAAAAAGTTTGAATGGTTTGAAATTACTCATAAAGTTTGTTGGAAGTTCCCAAGTGCTTCATTGTAATATAGTCTGGGTAACGTGTATGCAGTGAGTTATGATGCCTCAAGGTATGTTTACAGTTTGTAACTTTAATAGTCAACTTCTCATTTGAAATCTATAATGTGAGATTATACTTCTTAATGAGTAGATTACAAAAGCATTTTAAGGTTTCAAAATCGATCAATGAAATTCAGTCAATGTCAATCAAATTTTTGTTGCCTCTGGAAGCTTTTAGATAAGCAACCTGCTACTGAAACCAGACGTTTTTAGCCATTTAATAATATAGATTCCCTCAGTGTCGCCTGATTCAATTCTGTTGCACTCAAAACCCTTTTTTTACGTTTATCAATATTCATCTTATAGCCTCTTTCAAGATATTATCCGTTCTGTATAATAGCTCTTGCAAGTCCTTTGCAGTCTGTGACAGAATTACAGTGCCATCACCGAACATCACAATTTTTATTCCTTCTCCATTTCCTCATTGCTCATTGGTTTCCTTCACAGCTTGCTCAACATACAGATTAAATAACATCAGCAATTATAGACCATGTCCATCACTCACTTCATGACTACTCCATTTTTTCACGTCCTTAGATTCTTAAAACTGCAGTCTGGTTTCTGTACAAGTTGTGGATTATGTTTTGCCCTTATATATTATTTTTGGTGCTTTCAGCATTTCAAGTAGTATAGTCCATTAGTCCATTTAGCACTCTCTAAACCTACAAATGCTATAAACATAGATGTGCCTTTCTTTAACCTATTTCCTAAGATAATCAAAGGGACAGTACTGTATTGTGTTTTTTTTTTTCTATTTCTGTGGGAGCTATATTGTTCTTCCCTGAAGTCGGCCTCTGACAGTTTTTCCATCTTCAGTAAATAATTCATGTTAATATTTTGCAACAGCGGCTTACTAAACTGTTAATTTGGTAATGTCACCTTCTCGGCACTTGCATTTCTGGAACTGGAATTTTGAATAATGCCCAAAGTTATCAGGCAGTCACAGTGAGGTCCCAGCCGTCTTATCAGACAGACTTAAATTCAGTGCAAACTGTTACGATCCTAGGAACTTTCCTTCCTTTGCTGTGCCGCGGGAGGAGAACAAAACCAAATGACTTGCTGTCAGTTATCCCCATCAGTTCCTGGTTTAAACCTGAACAGTTAGAGTTAAACCTGAACAGTTACAGCATCTTTTCTCTCTAATAAACCAAAGTCTTTGTGGAGAATATTGACAATGTATTGGGTAAACTTCATTTCCGTAGCAAATTGCGAAGTGGTTCCATCTTAGTTAAGATGGCAAATACCACACAACCTCTGGTGTTACTCTTATAAACAACGTGGTGACATCCCTGTTACCATCACATCCAACAAGAACCTCAAAATGGTACAGGGACTAAGTATTAGCCAGGACCTAATCCTGCAGTCAGGTGTAGGGCCACACAAATACTTGGAGAAGCAAGGGATCTACTTAGTATGTTGTGTACATCAAGGCCTGCTGACAACAAGGTGAGACACCAGTGCATCCAGCCTTGCTTTTCAGGGGCATTTGCTTCCAAGGAAGGTCCAAATCATATGTTATATTCCCCACCCTCGATATACCGTGTTTTAAATACGAGCACTTCATACCTGTGTCTCCACTTGTACATATGATCAGATTTATATAGAGTATGGCCAGCCACTTTACAAAAAATTCACCATGTATACTACTACCTGTTGTCTGAGTTGAGGAAATTACCACCCAAAATGTGCCAACCTATTCAAGGAATGTAAAATTCAGGAACTCAAGGTCACATATCAACTCTCATATTTGGAAAAATATGATTGCTTGCATCCAATCTAGTGCATATCAACCTTTGCTGCTGCTGTGGCCCAGACTTCAGCAGTATGTGGTGTATTTACTGTCTCGACGTATAGATCCGGTTGTTGTGCAAATAAACTTAACCATTCTCATTTATATTTTCCTATTGTTCTGACTGTGATTGGTGGAAGAAATAGTTTGGTTGCTTTATGTCATTATTCTGTGAAATATCCTAATTGAAAGAGAGTCCCAGTAGGAGTACAATAGGTTCTTTTTGTCCTCCCAAAAACCAAAAATCTGTTTGTCACAATTTATAATTACAAATTAACTCCTCCTCTTCTGAGTTTCCAGACAAAATCCACTGAAATGACTAACACTCGAAGAAAGGTCTTTTCCAACACAGAAGTCTACATCTTGGAATTCTGCTGTTGTTGGTGATGGCATGTCGATGAGAGCTTAATAGAGGGACTGCAAGTAGTTAGCACATGAGTCGTCCAGCTGTTGTTGACAAGAACTGTCTGCAGTGATCCCTTTGTTTTCCTTAAACAGCTGTTCTAGAGGAAGAGACGTGCTGCCCCCTAGTAACACCTGAAAGGACATATGAGTGGTCTTGTGATACAGCCAGGTATCTCTTGTTATTGCTTGGTGAGGTACCTGGTGGTTTGAAGTTCTCAGTGTGCCACTTGGCAGGCTTGGGGCATACTTGAAAATCCCACGTGACTGTTGTGAACCGTGTGAGCATTGCTTTCCGTGAGTTGCACATTACAGCTGTCGTTCTGCCCATAGGCACCATAGCATATATAAAATGATTAAATAGGAATAGTTATTAAGGTAGTCCACACCAACATATTGTGAGACTCATTCTTTATTTTAACAAATATAGTATAAAAATGTGAGCGTACCTCCCTTCTCTTTGCACCCACTTAGCTTCACAAGAACTCAGAACACAAATTTATTTTGAGACAACTGAAAATGAGATGTCATCAGAGGTAAAACTGCTCAAGTATTTACCTAATTGATAGTAAAGAATACTTGATTTTAAAAAAGGTGAAAACAATACATAAAACTACAAAACTAAACAGAAAGAGTTATGTCTCAGCCAGTGGAGGTGTGATATATTACAATGTGGTAATGATAGGCCCTCCCCTCTCGTGATTACTGTGGTACCGTCTTTGGGAACCACTCCTCACATCCAGTTGGAGGTGCAGCTTCCTTACCTGTTGTGTACCCGTGAAGGACTCCCTCTCAAGAGCCCTTTCCCTGAGAACCCTCGTATCAGAAGTGCGACACCAGTCAGGAGCTGAATGAGCCACAGACTGTGAGTCTCAGGGCTGCCCGCTCTTCTTCCATTCCTACACCCACAGTGGATAAGCCTTCACAAGAACCTCGACTGCCAGGGTTGTGAAAAAGAAAAAGAATGGATCCTGGGAGGCTACTCTGGTGACCCCAGAGGAACCAGACACCCCTACGCTGTCGGATTCTAACCAGTGTTCATTGTTTATGTTCCACCCCCACCAGTGACAGACAGTGATCCTCTGGAATGACCTGTCCTCCCGATCCCTTCGCACCTAACCGGGATACATTCAGTGTGATGGTCCAATGGAACTGCTGCGAATATTGTCACCTACCAGTACTACAACAACTCATTTCTTCTTGTTCTGTAATATGTGTTGCTGGCTAAGGAACACACCTCACTTATGACTGTTTCCCAACTCTTCAAGGTTGCCATGCAATCTGTTGGCACTGTACTGGTGTCAACAGGGCATCCGGAGGGTCTGTACATTGGTTCGCAAAGATGTCGTCAGTGAGATGATGCCCCTCCATACCATGTTGGAAGCAATAGCGTTGTGAGTGCAAGTGATCCCAGTGATCACCACTTGTAATGTTTTATTTACATCCAGGCAGAGTATTTATTTATCTGGATCTGACAACCTTAAGCTGACAACTCTGCCTTCTTTTCTCTTACTTGGAGATTTTACAGCATACCACTCCCTGTGGGGAAGTACCGCTTTGATCTACCAGCTTCTTTCTGATCTTGATCTCTCTTTCTCCTCCACGGTGGTACTCCTAACTATTTCAGCGCTGCCTACGGTGTCTACCTTATGATCTCTTTCCCCAATTTCATGGCTTTGCAGCAGTGGTTGTTTCATGACAGTCACCAGTTACCTGTGATGCGGTCACTTCCTTGTCACTCTCGGTGGACCATTTACCGTGTTCAGGTGCTCAAAGAGCCAGCAGCAGTTGTACACCTCTGCTGTATCCCTTTTGCCCCCTCTCCGTCAGATTGCACCATCGAGGTTGTTGGAGAAGTCTGTCATGCGATCACCCAGGGCACTCAGACTGGTATTCTCCTTCCTGCAGGCCCCATCTGCCACCAACTGGTGCCAAAGTGGACCAAAGACATTATAACAGCTGTTCATGTTAATTAAAGGCGCCTGCAATGTGTCAAGGGACATCCTTCACAGAACACCCTCCTCACTTTTAAGCAGCGTTGCACTATGGTTCGCTATTTAAATGCATTAAAGAGGAATGTTGCATCTCCTCCTTGGGAACATATTGCCTCTTCTTCCCAGGCATAGGCCAAACACCATAGTCTTCTGGGCCACCACTAGAGATCAACAACTGTTCTGCATCTCTTTGTTCAGGTTGGTACTTATACTGATGTGTCAGTTCTTGTTGAGCACATAGCAATCCATTTAATGGCAGCATTAGTGTTCTCTTCAGACCTTTAGAACATATAAATGTCAAGTTTAAGTCATTTCCCTATCATTTCCCCTCCGCTCCACACCGTTGGGTGGCTTGTGGAGTATAAATGTGGATGTAGATGTAAATTATATGATGAACCTTTCACTGACTGGGAACCTCTTCAGGCTCTTGACTCATCATGCGATAGGGCCCCAAGCCCTGAAGCAATTCACAATCAGATGATCCAATATCTGAATGTTACTCAAAGATTCGCCTATCCAGCAACTTCAACCATATTTGGCTAGAAGGTGTTTTCCCTCTGAAATTGTGAGATAGTGCCATTGTCCCAACCCTTAAACCAGGCAAAACTCAATGTCCATCAACAGCTACCAACCTATTAGCCTCACCAATTTGCACTGCAAATTACTTGAAAGGATGGAAGCCTGTTGATTATGCCGTGTTCTGAGTTCACGGGGTCTTTTGTCCCATATCTGTGTGGTTTCCAGGAGGGATGATGGATGATGCAAAACCACCCATCTGGTTAGGGGGGGGACAGCAATCTGACAGGCTTTTTTAAGTGCCAGCACCTCATTGCAGTCTTTTATTATTTACATAAGGTGTATGACACTACTTGGCACCACCACATTTTACTTACCCTCCACGACTGGGCTTACCGAGCAGGTGGCGCAGTGGTTAGCACACGGGCCTCACATTTGGGAGGACTACGGTTCGAACCCACATCTGCCCATCCAGATATAGGTTTTCTGTGATTTCACCAAAATTTCTCGAGGCAAATGCCAGGATGGTTCCTTTGGAAGGGCACGGCCAATTTCCTTCCCTATCCTTGCCACAATCTGAACTTTTGCTCCACTCTGATGACCTCAATGTTTACGGGACGTTAAACCCGATCTCGCTTCCTCTGTCCCGACTGGGCTTTTGAGGCACCTACCAATTTTTATTCGTCAGTGTTTATCCCACTAGTCGTTTTGGGCCTCCGTGGGCCCGAGAGAATGGCATCTCGCACGTTTCCACTAAGAGTGTCGCACTCCTTCTCGACGTCATTCGGCTGGTGACCTCTGCCAGATCAGTGGTCACTCCTGTTCCGTGTGTCGACTTCTATATTTAGTATAGCTTCCAGTCCGTAGCCTCGACAAAATTCCAGCTCCGAGGTGCCGTCCGAAGAGCCTCTGCTTCGCCCCTTTCCCACGGCTTTCAGTTCTCTCCCACGAAAACACGAGTCGTGCATTTTTGCCATCGTACTACGGTCCTTACCCGGAAGTCTATTTGTTTACTCGGCACTCGGACGTTGTTGCACAGTCCTGAATTTTGGGGCTCCTTGTTGATAAAAAGCTGATAAGGCTGCCCCACATACATCGACTAAAGATTAACTGCACGTGAAAGCTCATATTCTCTGCTTCCTTGCCTGCGCCTCGTGGGGTGTGTATCGTGCTTCTCTTCTCCGTAATTTAATGGGCCCTCATCTTGTCCCGATTGGACTACGGTTGCTAAGTTTTTGGCTTAGCGGCACCTTCAACTTTGAAATTGTTGGGCCTAGTCCATGATTGTGGAGGAAGACTGGCCACTGGCGCCTCCAGCCTCCAGTCTAGCCCTGTAGGCAGTCTTCTTGCCAAAGCAAGGGTCTTCCTTTTCAGTTCCCACAGTACCGACTCCTGCTCACTTGAGCAATCAGCATGTGACAATTTCCTGATCGTCTAATTTATTAGATTCTTTTTGCGTGCAAGGTGTATTGACCCACTGACTTCAGTTGGGATTACTTGTCGGAATGCACCTTGAGACCCCGTGTCAGGACCTCCACCTAACCCCATCTCTCCCTCCACGTTTTTCTCGCGAACCACCCCTCCCCTTTTGGTTAGTACTGAGGCCACAATTTCAAAAGGTTGTCATTCGTACGACTTTTTGACGTTCCTCCGAGCTGTGCAGGAGTATCGGGGAACTTTCGTCATTTACGCTGACAAATCTAAAATTGTGACGAGGACAGGATATGCTTTTTGTCCCCCTCTGGTTGGGAACAACATTTACTGCCGTGGCAGTAAATGTTTTAATGGCAGAGCTGATAGCCATTAACAGAGCCCTATATTTTATTAAACAGCAGACGTCACTTGACCACATTTTAATGTGTGATGACCCAATGACCAGTCCCAGGACATTGATGTTACTTGTATCAACCTGTGATAACTGATAGTCATAATTTTCTCTCTGACTGAAGTTCTACTGCCTGCTCAGTTGTCTATCTCTCGGTCTGAATAAATATAACTATCCCAGGGAATGAAGTGACTGACCGTTTGGCTAGCGAAGTGATTCCTTGCCCGACACTCACACGACGATCCCAGGTACAGATTTACGGGCAGAAATAATGCCTCCTTCAGTTGTAGATGAAACATCATCTGATGGGCTACTGCCCCATCTAATAAACTGCACACTATTGAGGAGACTGCTGTTGCATACACTTCTCCTTCCATTCCTCCTCTAAGGAATCCGTCATTGTTATGTCACCTCTGGATTGGTCGTATCGGGTTAACTCACAGTTTTAATTTATGCAACGAGCCACCGCCACATTGTGGTTGTGGAATATTATGGACAGTACCTCACGTCCTGGTGGAATGTCTCGTCCTTCTGGCTTTCTGTGCTAAGCGTAACCTTTCAGATTCTTTACCTCTAATGATTCTCGGACAGTTGCAGTGATTCTCCATTTTCTCCAGAAAGTGGTTTTTATTCTCTGATATAATGTTTTAAACTAATTTTGGGGCGGGGCAAGGTGTTTGGGGTGGAGAGTCTCCTGCTGCTTGCTGGGTATGGGGTATCCTTGACCTTACCTCCTTTGACAGCTGTATTGGTCATCCCTCTTGTACTCTATTTTAATTATTTTGGATGCAGTTAGGACCTTTATTTAGCCACACACTTCCATTTTAGAGGCAACACTTCGATGAATAGTGTGTGCTGCCACCCGTTTTACACTTTGACAATGACGGTTTGGGGGTGAGACAATTGTGAGAGGAAGAGCTCCATTCACGTGCAGAGCCCCAGCGGACACTAACCTGGCTTCAACCACCTGCTGACGTGATTATTTCTCTCCCGTCATTCCTACTGATACAATTATGATCCAACTGATGTCCATTATGTTTTTAACCTTCTCACTTTTAGTATTATACATCTCCTGTTTAGAAGGCATTCTTTACTCTGTAACTGCCATCAGTTGGGTTGCTATGGGAGATTGCATGAGGGTGGGGTTTCTCTCACACAGATTAGCCCTGGGAGATCTCTCGTCTGCTATGACCTCTGTACCCACCTGACCCGTACACTTTTACTTCTGAAACGTATTTCTCAGCTCTGGTGCCAATATTGTTTTCATTGAATTGACTTTACCACTCCTACATACTTTCACAGCCTGATCAAATTTCCAGGTATGTCAATAACTCCAGATCAACCACCTCTTGGCCAAAGTATTGATGACGTTATTGTTTAGACCCTTAACCTCCAACCAACCGTCAACCCAGTTCTTCCAAATTGTCAGATTAAAGTTGAGGTGTTTGTCAAGTGGCAAACATGTTGTAGACAGATGTGCAGCATTGGATGGTTCCCAGCAATTCAAAATGTATAAGCTTTCGTGTCATATTTAGATTTTGGGAGGATAGTGCGCATGAACGAGTTTCTGCAGAACCAAATGCCTGGTGTCTTTGGGAACAAAGATGAAATAAAGTGTAAAATTCTAGTACTCCCTCAGGGGGAACACATACATTGCTGATAAAATGTGAACGACTGAGTGATAGCCACTTTATAACCAGAATGAGACCTCAAAAATTGCCTTATTTAGCACAACAAACAGTTGTTTAGAAGTAACACAAATTGTTTATTCTACGTATGAACCAACCTTTCATTCACAGTGCTGCAGGCTTTCCCAAACTATTATGTACTGAATGAAGTGAACACTTTCATTCACTTTGATGGTTGAGCATGCTCTGTGTTTGTACGCTCTGAGGAGAGATGTTAATCTTATTAGTAGTGAAAATATCTCAAACAGAGCAGATGAGCCTAATATAAGTACAAAACACATACAATCATTTTTTAAATGTTTTCCTCACTTGTTTTAAGTACATTATTCTTTTCTATAACTTGTGAAGTTGTGTTACTGCAGGCAAAACTTGCCTGTGCATTTCTTTTCACCACTTTGTGTTGAATTTCAGTATTCATACTCTGACAGGTAAACTTATGTTCTGTATTATGTTTCGAGATACAATAAAATATTTTTGGGTTTGTATACTCGTAGTGTAGACCAAATTGAGTCACCGTACTTCTTGCATAACTGAGCAAGCATTCTTTTGGAATAAAGTGCATTCTAACATGACCATTGACATGATGTAATAAGAAGTTGCCATTGAAGGGATGTTAAACTCCAATCAACCTTTCTTCAGTGGTTCAGATGGTAGAGCATTTTGTGTGAAAGCAAAAACTCAGAAGTAAGTCCATTGCGGCATAGTTTTAAGCTGTCAGGAAATTAAATTATAGTATATATTATGTAGGATAGCGAACAGATCATTTCTGGAAACTGACAATGCCGTTGTCATCAGGGGCACATATTTGGCGCATCTGTTGCGAGACTGTTTGCAATGTTAGGCAATGAACAGAATTTTACAAATTGTGTGACTTGTGTGGCAACCACATCTTCCCAATCGTTTAGTACCACAAGTACCCTAATTAGTCTGTTGATGTTACATTCCCTGTCTTTATTAAAAAGTAATTGATTTTCTGTGCCCTAATGTGACTCTGGCATTAACACAGGCACTGCATAAATTTTATTATGGCTCCAGAAGAACAAATTAAACAAGACAATGAAAGTTTCATGTAAATGAAGAAGTGTGAGAATTAATTGGAAATACATCTACATTGATACTCTGCAAATCACAGACAAGTGCCTGGCAGAGAGTTCATTGAACACCTTCATTACAATTCTCTGTTATTCCAATCTCGAACAGCATGCAGAAAAAATGGACACCTGTAGCTATCTGTGCGAGTGCTGATTTCCCTTATTTTATTATGATAATTGTTTGTCCCTATGTTGGTTGGTTGGTTGTTGTTGTTGTTGTTGTGGTCTTCAGTCCTGAGACTGGTTTGATGGAGCTCTCCATGCTACTCTATCCTGTGCAAGCTTCTTCATCTCCCAGTACCTACTGCAACCTACATCCTTGTGAATCTGCTTAGTGTATTCATCTCTTGGTCTCCCCCTACGATTTTTATCCTCCACGCTGCCCTCCAATACTAAATTGGTGATCCCTTGATGCCTCAGAACATGTCCTACCAAACGATCCCTTCTTCTGGTCAAGTTGTGCCACAAACTCCTCTTCTCCCCAATCCTATTCAGTACCGCCTCATTAGTTATGTGATCTACCCATCTAATCTTCAGCATTCTTCTGTAGCACCACATTTCGAAAGCTTCTATTCTCTTCTTGTACAAACTATTTATCGTCCATGTTTCACTTCCATACATGGCTACACTCCATACAAATACTTTCAGAAATGACTTCCTAACACTTAAATCTATACTCGATGTTAACAAATTTCTCTTATTCAGAAACACTTTCCTTGCCATTGCCAGTCTACATTTTATATCCTCTCTACTTCGACCATCATCAGTTATTTTGCTCCCCAAATAGCAAAACTCCTTTACTACTTTAAGTGTCTCATTTTCTAATCTAATACCCTCAACATCACCTGACTTAATTTGACTACATTCCCTTATCCTCATTTTGCTTTTGTTGATGTTCATCTTATATCCTCCCTTCAAGACACCATCCATTCCGTTCAACTGCTCTTCCAGGTCCTTTGCTGCCTCTGACAGAATTACAATGTCATCGGCGAACCTCAATGTTTTTATTTCTTCTCCATGGATTTTAATACCTACTCCGAATTTTTCTTTTGTTTCCTTTACTGCTTGCTCAATATACAGAGTGAATAACATCGGGGAGAGGCTACAACCCTGTCTTACTCCCTTCCCAACCACTGCTTCCCTTTCATGTCCCTCGACTCTTATAACTGCCATCTGGTTTCTGTACAAATTGTAAATAGCCTTTCGCTCCTTGTATTTTACCCCTGCCACCTTTAGAATTTGAAAGAGCGTATTCCAGTCAACATTGTCAAAAGCTTTCTCTAAGTCTACAAATGCTAGAAACGTAGGTTTGCCTTTCCTTAATCTTTCTTCTAAGATAAGTCGTAAGGTCTGTATTGCCTCACGTGTTCCAGTATTTCTACGGAATCCAAACTAATCTTCCCCGAGGTCGGCTTCTACTAGTTTTTCCATTCGTCTGTAAAGAATTCGTGTTAGTATTTTGCAGCTGTGGCTTATTAAACTGGTTGTTCGGTAATTCTCACATCTGTCAACACCTGCCTTCTTTGGGATTGGAATTATTATATTCTTCTTGAAGTCTGAGGGTGTTTCGCCTGTCTCATACATCTTGCTCACCAGATGGTAGAGTTTTGTCAGGACTGTCTCTCCCAAGGCCGTCAGTAGTTCCAATGGAATGTTGTCTACTCCGGGGGCCTTGTTTCGACTCAGGTCTTTCAGTGCTCTGTCAAACTCTTCACACAGTATCGTATCTCCCATTTCATCTTCATCTACATCCTCTTCCATTTCCATAATATTGTCCTCAAGTACATCGCCCTTGTATAGACCCTCTATATACTCCTTCCACCTTTCGGCTTTCTCTTCTTTGCTTAGAACTGGGTTTCCATCTGAGCTCTTGATGTTCATACAAATGGTTCTCTTATCTCCAAAGGTCTCTTTAATTTTCCTGTAGGCAGTATCTATCTTACCCCTAGTGAGATAAGCCTCTACATCCTTACATTTGTCCTCCAGCCATCCCTGTTTAGCCATTTTGCACTTCCTGTCGATCTCATTTTTGAGACGTTTGTATTCCTTTTTGCCTGCTTCATTTACTGCATTTTTATATTTTCTCCTTTCATCAATTAAATTCAGTATTTCTTCTGTTACCCAAGGATTTCTACTAGCCCTCGTCTTTTTACCTACTTGATCCTCTGCTGCCTTCACTACTTCATCCCTCAAAGCTACCCATTCTTCTTCTACTGTATTTCTTTCCCCCATTCCTGTCAATTGTTCCCTTATGCTCTCCCTGAAACTCTGTACAACCTCTGGTTCTTTCAGTTTATCCAGGTCCCATCTCCTTAAATTCCCACCTTTTTGCAGTTTCTTCAGTTTTAATCTACAAGTCATAACCAATAGATGGTGGTCAGAGTCCACATCTGCCCCTGGAAATGTCTTACAATTTAAAACCTGGTTCCTAAATCTCTGTCTTACCATTATATAATCTATCTGATACCTTTTAGTATCTCCAGGGTTCTTCCATTTATACAACCTTCTATCATGATTCTTAAACCAAGTGTTAGCTATGATTAAGTTGTGCTCTGTGCAAAATTCTACCAGGCGGCTTCCTCTTTCATTTCTTAGCCCCAATCCATATTCACCTACTACGTTTCCTTCTCTCCCTTTTCCTACACTCGAATTCCAGTCACCCATGACTATTAAATTTTTGTCTCCCTTCACTATCTGAATAATTTCTTTTATTTCATCATACATTTCTTCAATTTCTTCGTCATCTGCAGAGCTAGTTGGCATATAAACTTGTACTACTGTAGTAGGTGTGGGCTTCGTATCTATCTTGGCCACAATAATGCGTTCACTATGCTGTTTGTAGTAGCTTACCCGCGTTCCTATTTTCCTATTCATTATTAAACCTACTCCTGCATTACCCCTATTTGACTTTGTGTTTATAACCCTGTAGTCACGTGACCAGAAGTCTTGTTCCTCCTGCCACCGAATTTCACTAATTCCAACTATATCTAACTTTAACCTATCCATTTCCCTTTTCAAATTTTCTAATCTACCTGCCCGATTAAGGGATCTGACATTCCACGCTCCGATCCGTAGAACGCCAGTTTTCTTTCTCCTGATAACGACATCCTCTTGAGTAGTCCCCGCCCGGAGATCCGAATGGGGGACTATTTTACCTTCGGAATATTTTGCCCAAGAGGAGGCCATCATCATTTAATCATACAGTAAAGCTGCATGCCCTCGGGAAAAATTACGGCCGTAGTTTCCCCTTGCTTTCAGCCGTTCGCAGTACCAGCACAGCAAGGCCGTTTTGGTTATTGTTACAAGGCCAGATCAGTCAATCATCCAGACTGTTGCCCTTGCAACTACTGAAAAGGCTGCTGCCCCTCTTCAGGAACCACACGTTTGTCTGGCCTCTCAACAGATACCCCTCCGTTGTGGTTGTACCTACGGTACAGCTATCTGTATCGCTGAGGCACGCGAGCCTCCCCACCAACGGCAAGGTCCATGGTTCATGGGGGGGAAGATGTTGGTTGGTATCAGTAAAATATTTTTGCATTCGGAGGAGAAAGTTGGAAATTGAAATTTGATGAGAAAATTCTGCTGCAGTGAAAATTGCCTTTGTTTCAATGTTGTTGTTGTTGTTGTTATTGTGGTCTTCAGTCCTGAGACTGGTTTGATGCAGCTCTCCATGCCACTCTATCCTGTGCAAGCTTCTTCATCTCCCAGTACCTACTGCAACCTACATCCTTCTGAATCTGTTTAGTGTATTCATCTCTTGGTCTCCCTCTACGATTATTACTGTCCACGCTGCCCTCCAATACTAAATAGGTGATCCCTTGATGCCTCAGAATATGCCCTACCAAACGATCCCTTCTTCTAGTCAAGTTGTGCCACAAACTTCTCTTCTCCCCAATCCTATACAATACTGCCTCATTAGTTATGTGATCTACCCATCTAATCTTCAGCATTCTTCTGTAGCACCACATTTTGAAAGCTTCTATTCTCTTCTTGTCCAAACTATTTATCGTCCATGTTTCACTTCCATACATGACTACACTCCATACAAATACTTTCAGAAACGACTTCCTGACACTTAAATCTATACTCAATGTTAACAAATTTCTCTTCTTCAGAAACGCTTTCCTTGCCATTGCCAGTCTACATTTTATATCCTCTCTACTTCGACCATCAACATTTATTTTGCTCCCCAAATAGCAAAATACATTTACTACTTTAAGCGTCTCATTTCCTAATCTAATTCCCTCAGCATCACCCGACTTAATTCGACTACATTCCATTATCCTCGTTTTGCTTTTGTTGATGTTCCTCCTTTCAAGACACTATCCATTCTGTTCAACTGCTCTTTCAAGTCCTTTGCTGTCTCCGACAGAATTACAATGTCATCGGCGAACCTCAAAGTTTTTATTTCGTCTCCATGGATTTTAATACCTAATCAGAATTTTTCTTTTGTTTCCTTCACTGCTTGCTCAATATACAGATTGAATAACGTTGGGGAGAGGCTACAACCCTGTCTCACTCCCTTCCCAACCACTGCTTCCCTTTAATGTCCCTTGACTCTTATAACTGCCATCTGGTTTCTGTACAAATTGTAAATAGCCTTTTGCTCCCTGTATTTTACCCCTGACACCTTCAGAATTTGAATGAGAGTATTCCAGTCAATATTCTCAAAAGCTTTCTCTAAGTCTACAAATGCTGGAAACGTAGGTTTGCCTTTCCTTAATCTAGCTTCTAAGATAAGTCGTAGGGTCAGTATTGCCTCATGTGTTCCGATATTTCTACGGAATCCAAACTGATATTCCCCGAGGTCGGCTTCTACTATTTTCCCAATTCGTCTGCAAAGAATTCGCGCTAGTATTTTGCAACTGTGACTTATTAAACTGATAGTTCGGTAATTTTCACATCTGTCAACACCTGCTTTCTTTGGAATTGGAATTGCTATATTCTTCTTGAAGTCTGAGGGTATTTCACCTGTCTCATACATCTTGCTCACCAGATGGTAGAGTTTTGTCAGGGATGGCTCTCCCAAGGCTATCAGTAGTTCTAATGGAATGTTGTCTACTCCCAGGGCCTTGTTTCGACTTAGGACTTTCAGTGCTCTGTCGAACTCTTCACGCAGTATCATATCTCCCATTTTATCTCCATCTACATCCTCTTCCATTTCCATAATATTGTCCTCAATTACATTGCCCTTGTATAGACACTCTATATACTCCTTCCACCTTTCTGCTTTCCCTTCTTAGCTTAGAACTGGGTTTCCATCTGAGCTCTTGATATTCATACAAGTGGTTCTCTTATCTCCAAAGGTCTCTTTAATTTTCCTGTAGGCAGTATCTATCTTACCCCTAGTGAGATAAGCCTCTACATCCTTACATTTGTCATCTAGCCATCCCTGCTTAGCCATTTTGCACTTCCTGTTTATCTCACTTTTGAGACGTTTGTATTCCTTTTTGCCTGCTTCATTTATTGCGTTTTTATATCTTCACCTTTCATCAATTAAATTCAATATTTCTTCTGTTACCCAAGGATTTCTACTAGCCCTGGTCTTTTTACCTACTTCATCCCCTGCTGCCTTCACTACTTCATCCCTCAAAGCTACCTATTCTTCTTCTACTGTGTTTCTTTCCCCCATTCTTGTCAATTGTTCCCTTATGCTCTTCCTGAAACTCTGTACAGCCTCTGTTTCTTTTAGTTTATCCAGGTCCCATCTCCTTAAATTCCCAACTTTTTGCAGTTTCTTCAGTTTTAATCTACAGTTCATAACCAATAGATTGTGGTCAGAGTCCACATATGCCCCTGGAAATGTCTTACAATTTAAAACCTGGTTCCTAAATCTCTGTCTTACCATTACATAATCTATCTGAAACCTGTCAGTATCTCCAGGGTTCTTCCATGTATACAACCTTCTATCATGATTCTTAAACCAAGTGTTAGCTATGATTAAGTTGTGCTCTGTGCAAAATTCTACCAGGTGGCTTCTTCTTTCGTTTCTTACCCCCAATGCATATTCACCTACTAAGTTTCCTTCTCTCCCTTTTCCTACTCTCGAATTCCAGTCACCCATGTGTATTAAATTTTCGTCTCCCTTCACTACCTGAATAATTTATTTTATTTCATCATATATTTCTTCAGTTTCTTCGTCATCTGCAGAGCTAGTTGGCATATAAACTTGTACTACTGTGGTAGGCGTGGGCTTCATATCTATCTTGGCCACAATAATGCGTTCACTATGCTGTTTGTAGTAGCTTACCAGCATTCCTATTTTCCTATTCATTATTAAACCTACTCCTGCATTACCCCTATTTGATTTTGTGTTTATAACCCTGATATCCACCCCAATTCCTGTATCATGTCAGTGACACTTTCCCTCTCATATTTCTTGATAATACAAAACTTGCTGCTCTTCTTTGAACTTTCTCGATGAACTCTCTTAGTCCTATCTGGTAAGGATCCCACACCATGCAGCAGTACTCCAAAAGAGGAGGAACAAATCATTCATTAAATCTAGTGTCATACTGGAAATTGTCTATGGTAAATATTGTGAAACGGATGACGAAGGAAGTGCTGGAGTCAGTCACCTTCATTGCGTTTTTCAAAATAGGAAAGATTTATACTAGTAGTGTTGGCAACTCTATTTCTACCATGCACCCAGACAACATTTGAAATATATGCATGTCAGCTTGACAGCCCTTGCAGAAGCAAAAAACATTATATTAAAAAAATTAACACAAATGTCGACAAATGATGGCCTAGTAATTCGTCTAATACCTATTGGAGAATCACAGAGTAAAACACTTTGTAATAAACAGAAAAACAATAAGTAAAATATGAACTTCCTGTCACGTGTCATAGTCTTTTGAATCCAGGTGTTGTAATTAAGGGGCATGTACTTGTGCAGAAAGGTGGATAGCATCCTTCTCCCACCACACTTCCTTCTTTAGATCTGCCGTTAATACCATTTAATCACTCTTCTTTTTGTCATGGTCCTCCAAATTAATTTTTTTCTACGTTATCCGTAACTTCTTTTAAGTTTTCTCTCATTCTGTTTTTCTTGGTGTTGTTGCCATAGTCAAAAGACATTAGTATTTAAGATATTACAGGAAAAACTTGTGAAATCTCATTTTGGAGCTGAATTAACTGAAATGCATTGCTCAAAATATTTATCAGTTTCGTCATATTTCACATTATTTGCTTTTCAACAACTTTATGTAACCTGTAACCGTTACTTTTCACTACAAAAAATGGAAGTGGTCTCAGAACTACTTGTTTTGCACCATAAATCATGGTTATTGTATGTAGGAAAGCATGCCTACTTGATATTGGACCAAAGCCGATTTTCCTTTATGTACTACAGACACACTAAATAGGCACTGGCAATTGATACACTTGTTTTTCAATAAATAAAGTATTTATATGTAAGTCACTCGCTGTCCTATGACCTTCCACTTTGTACAGCGGAAGTGCCAGTGTAGTACACAGCTGTGCTAGTTGCTACAGGTCACGTACTGCATGCTTCTCTCTGCTCAGGAAATGAGAAAAAGTGAATATTGGACCATATCCTGCTATATCTGGAATCACTTGAGGTAGATGATGTCCAGCCTCTATTTATGAATAAATGTTGCAAAATTTTTAAACAGCTATTTAATTTTCTGGCAACAGGGTAGTCTTATTTGTCTCTCTCATGTGAAAACATTTTGTTTCTACATGCTTGATGTACATCTTGGACCTTAACTTGAGAGAAGCTGTATTTCTCAGTCGCAAATAAAACTTTGTTTTTGACAGTTATGTATCTGTTTTTATGAAATTAAAATTTTAATAGTCTTATTATAGCAATGTAACATTTGTTGTTCCAATTTTCTGTAGTTTAGAAATTTTCAAAAACCATTTATAATGGATCAAATCAGAAACTTTTTCTGATATGAAGCTTCAGACATATTGGAAAGCTATGGAACATACCAAATTTCACTTATCACAATTATTAGTTACTACTTACATTATATGTTAAATTCAGTGTAAGCAATCTTTAATGTACATGATTGAAATTACTCACATCCTGTTACTGCCAGTACCATGTATGGCCAAACATTTCCAAAATGTACTGGTTATCACCTAATAACATCGAGACGCTAGAGTTGATTCTCATGACTAGCCCAAGTTTTTTTGTGATTGAAAAATCGGCAACAATATTCATTTTGGTGTCTTTGGACAACACAGAAGCTGCTCAACATGAATATGCAACAGTGGATACAAGCAACTGGTATGGCATTGAGTTGAAGAGCCTGTTATGAGGTATGCGTGCTTGACTTGCATTGTTTTCTTTGTGAATGATTTATGTGCAAATAGCTATGTATCTGTTGGTCTGAAATGTCATTTATCAGTGCCATACAACAGACTATTCATGATTTCTGTTGGCCTATGTGTGCATCTGACATTATTGCTATAATCACTACATGCAGAATCAAAATTGTACTTTAGAAGACAAAAAAGAAGCAGCTGTTACTGCCATAATTTTGTAGAAAGTACTTTGTTCAGTTGTTATGCTTGGATGGAGTGGGATGTATCAAAAGTGACATTTCAATCAATGTATTAGGTTTTTGTGTTAAATGCCAAAGTTATGAACAGAGGCAAAAGAGAATTTTGAAATGATAGAATTTGTAGTTTGAAGAGTTCTACAAGATCACTATGGATGGAACATCATATAGAAGTTGCAGAAAATGAATCAGGTGAGTTCCACATCTTTTAACAGAATAGTATTTGTTTTAGATTAGCCAGTGATTTTGGTTTTGTGTAATGTAATATGTCGATTGACTCCAATATCTACTCCCCTCTGCCCCACTAAGATCTTTTAAGCATGATCTATGAGAGGGAAGTAGCAGGTGCTCATTTGCTTTCTAGAGGGAAGTAGCAGGTGCTCATTTGCTTTCTATGCTCAGGAGTTCAAGATGCATTACATCTCAAGGGATTTTCTTCACATTTCTTGCCATTTGACTACTTAAGGAACTGTTAAACCTACAATACTTTTTATGTGTATAGTTTTTGATAGGGTTGTTACAGAGCCACTGGATAAAAGAATAAGTGTTGGCAATTATTATTAGCTTTATAAATGACATCATGCCTAAAACTCGTTGCCAAGCCAAAAATATTTTTTTTTTTTTTTTTTTTTTTTTTTTTTTTTTTTTTTTTTTTTTTTTTTTGCGTTCTACTTGTATGAGAGCTATTTAAGTTGTTAGAAAGTCAGTGGGACAATAGTGGAGAAAATATCAAGAACATAATTTGTTTATTTCCCTAAGTGTTTTGAAGTTAACTTTTTTCCTTACCCAAGAAGCCAGCAGGGATCCGAAAGACGTTTATTTATAACGTTTCATACTGTCACATTTAAATTACTCTTTTTTTCCTTTTGAATAATAACTTTGTAATGTCTTGTTGAGTAATGTAGTTGCCATTATTTTTGTACCATCTCTGGAACACCTGTGATGCCTTTACATGTAATTTTTAGAAATATGAAGTTCCATCTGACAAGTCTTATGTATGTTTATCTGACATGTACACATACTGTTTCTACATATTTGTGTAGTGTCTTCAGAGGTTTGGAAAAGAGTTATTTTTGTTCTGCAAATGAAACTTAGTTTTGAAGAAGCCCATCTGGACCTGAAAAATACATCCACACCTGTATGTTTGTTATTTATGATGTGAACTTCTTCCTAAAGCTAAACAGCCATTTGTGCCATCTGCTGCTTATCTGATGCACAGCAACTGTTCTATTTCATGATGAGATATCGGTCCTCATCCACATATTCGGATAAACTGAAATGATTGGCGTAATGCAGAACTTTGAAAAATACTGTAATTGTTTGTACTTCTCATACAATTAAACTACTATGTCGAACTCTGGGAAATAAAAAAAAAGTAAAAAAGTTGTCAAACCTAAACACTTTTATATTTCTAAAACAATTTATGGATCTTTCCTTAATTTGTAATATTCACTCTTGTCAATGTGCAATGAAGAAATCGGATGATCATTGTCGTATAATGATGTATAGTGATGCTTTGGCAATAGAGGCAGTCAGGAGTAAAGGGATGAATTCATAACATATTTAACAATAGAATATTTTTATTTTTTGTGTGGGTGTTTTTTTAAACCAGCCAAGCTACAACTCTTGCATCTTTGTCAGTAGAGGGGAAAATTTCAAGAAGTTATTACCACGCATGCATTATTATTGGTTGCTAAAATATAGACTCAGTTCATTCAGTTTTAAATGGATATTTTGGCATTTGTACTAATAATTCTACTAATAACACACAATTCATCACTAGCATGAAATTTATGCAATAGAAAGTAAAGTTTTGTTCATCTTAGAAAACAGTTGTCTTACCAAACTTTGTGTTCCTCAGTATGATCAAGATTTTCGAGTAGGTTACATGTAACATTAATGAAGATGCAGGTTAATAGTGACTGTTTTAAAAAGGAAAAATCCGAGAGCAAGTTGCAATTCCCCTCTCCCTTCCGTTCCCTTCCCTTCCCAATGTTGTAATGAGAAACTTCTTGTGCTGGTGACTTGATATTCATCTTCACTTGGTGAGTTGTCCCTTAAAGTCAAATCCATGTTGGAATGTAACAATATTGTGAAAAGGAAAATTGCTACTCACCATATAGTAGAGATGCTGAGTCGCAGATAGGCACAACAAAAAGACTGTCACAAATAATAGCTTTCCGCCAGTAAGGCCATTATCGGAATTAGTCAGCAAACACACACATACACACTCAAAAAAAAATTCAATTCACACACACACGACTGCAGTCTCAGGGAACTGAGGCCGAAAGCTATTATTTGTGACAGTCTTTTTGTTGTCTCTATCTGCGACTCACCATCTCCGCTATATGGAAGTAGCAACTTTCCTTTTCACAATATTGTAGCTATCTCTTATCACATATGAATGTCCTGTACTGCAAACCTCCCATCTATCTTCTATATATTTAAAGATGAGTCCTTTGGTAAATTTCCAAGCTTGACTCCATCAGTTCTTGGAGTTCTTGGTCAAGAAGTTGAATAATCCAGTACATGGAATTACAAAATTTATGTAGAATGTTTTTTGAACTGCACAACACATGCAAAATCCGCCCACTACTGGTGGTATCATATGCTCTGATCAGCATCAGAGAGATCAAAAAATGACCAGTGACAGATGTCTGCAGGTGTTGGATCATTGTGTTACTTTCAGGCTTCTTTGGTAATTTTAGAGAATTTTTGTCTTAGATCTGTACTACACTGTAAATGATCTTTCATAAAATTGTCTTTGTAAAATATTTGACAGTATATTTGGACTGTTTTTATAAAAGTAATCTTTTATATAAAGTCTTCGATAAAAATTAGAATATGATCCTATTTTTTTAAAATAAAAGTTTGCCATTGAATGCTTGGCACTTACTTGAACAGTTGTGCTGCTGCTGCTAATAGTACTAGTAGCTGCTGCTGCTACTACTACTACTACTACTATTACTACTACTACTACTACTACTATTGTTACTGCTGCTGCTGCTCCTGCTGCAGCTGCAACTAGTAGAATGACATCAAAGTGTACTCTTCCACCATGATAATTTCTCAATATTATGAGAATAAAATACTGCATATTCCGTAGCATGTTAAGTAAAGAAACTGCATTAAGTGGTTAGGAACGTATAAGGAAATAACTGCATCAATCAGCAGTGTTAGAAGTGGCTGCATAGTGGACAATATGAATAAGAAACTAAATAGCTTGAGAAGTTAATACTTGAAAAGTAACAATAGCCGTTTCTGTGAGTGGGTCCACAGCCACTGCACATTTCTTAAAGAAAATGCATTTTATTTTCTGAAATAAACATTGCTAGCAATTGTCTTTTGTTTGTCACTGAAAATCTTACTATAAAGGTGAGACAAGCAGAAATAGCATCTCTTAAATGTGTATTTCGTTTGAAAATATGATGGGCTACTTTCTTAAGCTCAAATTGAAATGGTTGTTGGTCTGTTCTCACATAATTTCCTCACAGCGCATTATGTATTCCCACTGAGTTCACAAATCAAATTCTGGAGCTTCTCTACCCACTGCCTGTAGTGTTGCCCACAAACATTTTTGTTTCTCTTTCCATTCAATCAAATGTGCTCATCGAGAACATTACATGCTACTGCACAGATGATTAACTTTTCCGCATCCACTTGAACAATTATGATGGAACAATTTTACTGTAGTGTAACGACTACAGCAGGGTACATTGATCAAAGAGGTTTTACAAAATCTTTGACAAACATTTTTGTCAAGTTTCTTTTCCAGTGTAATATGATTTTAGGCATGCACTGTTTACAAAATTGTGTTTCAATCATTCCCAACATTTCTAAAGGGTTTTACTTACTTTTGCGCTGGAAACTTGTTAAAAAGAAATATGCCCCTGCTTGTGATACTTTTATTTGTGTATTTATTTTGTGTTCCACCTCGGTGTGTTTGTTATGCTGGCTCTCCTACACGCTACAGCGGTGTAAAGGTAAAGAAAATTGAATGAAAGCTGAATGGTAATCTGACCATTTTACGGTGACTGCAAGGTGGTGGTTATTGTTGTTGTTTCTCATCCCTTCACATTCCCGATTTTTTTGTTGAAATATTATTTTCTTGCTAAAGGTTCTTGACATTGAAGCAGTGAATCCGATGTTCATTTCAGTATGCTGTTGCATAACGACTTCCTCATTTTTAAGGAATGGAGTATCTGGCAGCTGCGAAATTGCCGATGCTGTAAGTCAGCCGGGTGAACACTACTTAAAGAACAGATTCAGATGTGACACCTGCGGAAAGTCATTCAACTTCTCGATGTCTCTCTCGTTGCACCGCCATGTCCACCGAGGCCACACATCGTGTCCTATTTGCCACAAAGTGTTGAACAGAACGTATGACCTCAAGAACCATATGCTTCACATCCACCATGTCTCACACAATTGAAAATCTAATTTTGGTGGGACTTTCTTTAATAATAGTTTTTATAATTTGATAATGAAGCATCCTGGATGGAATGTAAAGAATGTTGCGCAAAGATCACACATTGTACACTGCAAGCATTGCAAAGCAAATGTTCAGTACATGTGAGATCTTGATTATTGTAGCTCAGCTATCATACTTTATTTACCAGAAAATTGTCTCCCCCCTCCTTCCTCGCTCTTGGAAATACAACTCCCAACTGGTGTGAGTAGTGCGCTCAGCTGGAATTGGTGGAATAAATGCAAAAGAGGCACTGAAAATCAAAAGGATGGGGGATATAAATATAGGGGGTTGGGACAGCTGAACACTGAAAGTAGCTGTAAAGGTGCATGTAAAGTGGTAGGCTATGTAAATGATAATGGGAGAGAACAAAGAAATCAGCTTTGGGAAATGGTTAAGGATGTGGAGCAAGAGGGGGGAAATGTCCCAAAAAGGATAGAGAAACTGTTTAAGACAAAAAGCGTAGGAAGAGACCGTGAAAGAGCAGCTTCATTTGAAGAACAGTGCAGTTATTGATGCTGGAAGAGTTGCTAAATTCTGCGTTGGAAGGACATTTCCCACTTGCTCAACCCAAAGAAGTTATAGTAGTCGAAGGGGATATTTTATTGGCTCAGATGAGGAGGGCTTCATGAAGTTAGCCACATGGTACACGGGATAGTCATAATGTTTTAATTATCACCTAAAAAGAGAAAAATAAAGTTACATAGTAGTCTCTTTGGTTTTTTGCAGTTACTTGTCAGAAGTCCTGATACACTTTGAAATCCCAGCAACATGATAATGTAGCATGTTTGTTAAAGGAGCCACCCGTCTTCAGCTTATCAAAGGACCGGACTATTTTGTGTTGCCTCCTCTAGCAGTGTGCTGCAGTGATATCAAAGTGCAACAAAAAATATTAATTATCTAACTTTTTTTTTTAGATGATAATTAAAATTTTATTACTAACCATCGTACTGAACTTTGTGTTCTCTGACCCTGGTCTCAGTTCTTCTGGCTGTTCAGTGGGATGGAAGTTGGTTTTTAGTTGTGTTCAAAAATAACACCTCACAGTGCCTGCAATGATACAGGTGCAGACCCTAAGTGCTTCCACAAATGGACTTTTCCTAATGACATAAAAATTGCTGATAACAGAACTGCAATTGGAGGCAACAGCTGGCTGCGTGGATCAGGTTTTTCAGTGAAGTTTCCCAGTGCTATATGACTTGCATATGAGGTTGGAAGCAGGAGCCAGAAGAATGGACAAAGATTGTTCATAGGTTGTGCAGATGATGCTACACTATTTTAACATCAGGGTAAGGATGATTTTGGCAGGAGTATTTTTCATTTTAGATTAGGGCATTCTGAGAAGCAGTTTGAGTACTGGCAAATGATGTTTGTCATTTAAAAACTCCATCTGCATTGCCTGTTCTGTATGTGTCTATGCTCATCTCCTTTTTGATCCTATCACTGGTGTGCTGGTGTTTGCTATTCTGTTGAAGGGAAGGCCATTTCGCAGAGCACAGCCTATAGTAAACTGCTGTAACCAGTGATTGGTTTTCTATGTGAGCGTAACAACAAACACTAGCTTCCCTGAACTATGCAAGTGAGAAATGTATCTACATGTTCTGTGGAGCCTACAGCCCACGCAGTATTGAACTATGTAAGTCCCTGGCTTCCATCCTCCTGTTTATCCTTCCCATTCATCTGTCCATGCCTCTGTTCTGACTTGCAATACATTTTTTGGTCAGCTTGCTAATCTCTTTGCCCTTTCTCCTTCTCGCTCACTGAAATCTCTCCTTCTTGCTCACTGAAATCAACCCCTGCCCTGCACCTCCTAAAGTTGTCTCTCACTGTAATTGGTCCTGTCTCCCTCTGTATGCTTGCCACACCATGCAGCCTCAACTGATATTTCTACTTGCTTTGTAGTAGGAGTTGGCTTACTTGTGTAACTCATAGTTGCACTGGAGGGAGGGAGAAGGAACATGATTTAATGTGCTCTGGTGTTGACAAGTGATTGGAGACAGATCACAAGCACTGACTGGGGAAGGAAACTGGCCATGTGCTTTTCAAAGAAAGCATCTCAGAACATGCATTAAGTGCTTTAAGGAAATGACAAATGATTTCTTGTCCCAGTGCTTGCATTTTATCTTATCTCTTACATTTGTTTTTAAACACATTTTTGTGACATTGATCTGAATGGCAATTGGCATATCTGTTATGAATAACTGAAAGTTGTTCTAATAACTCCTCAGTTGCAGTTGTAAATCAAGTGCTGTTCATGAGGGGAATAAGCACAGAATTAATTCCTGCGTGTATTTCTCTGGATTTTTGTTCTTATATACCAGCTGAAAAAGACCATTTTCCTTACTCTACATTTTCTTTTGTTTCCTGAGTTCATTAAAGATGACTGGAGAACATTATAAAAATGAAAAAAAATCATAATAAAATAAAACTCAAAATGTAAGTATTTCATGCGCTAAAAAATAACTCTTGAATACTTAAACGTACTCTTAAATTTGAAGTATTCAGCAGTGCCCTAATTTTAAATAGAACATTCATAAAAAATTATAGAATGTTAAAGAAAACTTTGGAACTTTTGAGAACATTCAGAAACATCCAAGAACATTCAAAAATGTTAAAGAGCCCAGTGGGATAATTTATATCACTGAAACATTTGAGAAGATTTTAGAACATCAGTTAACATTCTGGAATATTCGTAAAAACACGAGCGTCGTAGATAAATCTCAATTTTTTTCATTGTAATAGATATTGATATGAAGGAGACTGAAGGTGATGTGTTGACCATCACAATGTGATATCGACCACTTCCAACTCACATATTGCTGCAATTAAAACAGCTTTTAGTGTGTAACCACTGTAGTGCACAACAAAGGAATCCAATAGCACACAAAAACCAGTGATTGGCAGCAGATGGGTGTGGAAGTATCACAAAATTTTGCCACAATCACTTCAGTTTGTATGTCTAAATGCTCGAAGTTTCCCTCCCTTAGCTTGGACATAGCCAGTTAGCTCCTATCAAATATGAATTAAGAAATTGAATCATAATGACAGAAATTATAAAGTTAAATTAAGTAATTATATTTTCTATACACTTTTATTTAATTTAATGAAAAAACTCTGCTTCGTTATTTAATATTTAACTGTTTATTCTACTATGATACTTGCTTGTGAACTGTGTTTATCACCTTATTATTTAGTGAGTTAGATATATT
Source organism: Schistocerca cancellata (assembly GCF_023864275.1). Lineage (NCBI taxonomy): Eukaryota > Metazoa > Arthropoda > Insecta > Orthoptera > Acrididae > Schistocerca > Schistocerca cancellata. The sequence goes on along the minus strand of NC_064627.1, from coordinate 860,433,189 downwards.
CATTTCTTTTGGTTCTTTAGTGTGAATATCATTTGTTCTGCCTCTTTATTTTTGAGTACGTAGTGTACATATCAACTCGAAACTGTTGAAATAAATGACAGGATTTGGTAATAGATAGAAGGCCTCATATTCTCAGATTGTTAAGCAATATGCACGAAACTCCTTGACAGTTATTTTTCTATTTGTTTCAGCACATGTATTTGGGTTCACTTGTTTCAAATTGAAATGGTAACGCTCTTCTCCTCTTATAAAAATTAACTGATATTGAAGTGGGCTGTAGGAACTGTTTTTCTGTGATACTTTGTAATCCTTCTCTTCTTTATTGAATAATTATATCACATGGTTATAATGGTAATTTCATTGACTTGAACTGTGTTGATACATTACATTACATGACACGCAGTGCGCATGTGATTAACTTTCCACTTTCTGACAGTTATGACAAAATTTTACTGTATTGTAATAGTGTCTCCCATAAGGTACTGTGGTTAAAGAAGTTTTAATAAAACTTTGACAAAAGTAGAACTGTTTACCAAACATTACATTGAAGATCCTTACTATTTCTAAATAGTTTTACTTTCTTTTGTGCCAAAAACTTGTTAAAAAGGCATTTTGCCCCTGAATGTGGTACATCTTCCATATTAGTCTGACTTTCCTAAGACTGCACAGGTGTAAAGAGTAAGAAAATTGACTGAAAATGTAATAGTAATCTGACCATGTTGTGGTGACTGCAAGGTGGTGGTTATTGTTGTTTATCTCCTACCCCTACCCCTACCTGATTTTTATTGAAATTAATGTATTTATTTTCAAATCCTTCAAGGCATTAAAGCAGTGAATGTGGTGCACATTTCATTGTCCTGTTACATAACAACTTCCTTGTTTGAATGGAGCGGGTTATCTGATTTTTCAAGATTTATATGTTACTTTTATCGTACTTCATTTGCGTAGGTGTGTGTACACAAGCAAGCATGTGCGTGTGCATGCATGTGCATAAGTGATTAAGTGTTTTTGATATCTTTTCATGTTTTTGTATTCTGAAATTCACAATTCTTTTCTCCAGACATCCCACAGCACTTTTCACTAGGGAGCTGGGAAATTCCAGAGGCTGTAATGCAGACAGGTGAACACTACTTAAAGGACAGATTCAGATGCGACACCTGCGGAAAGTCGTTCAACCGCTCTACATCTCTCTCAATGCACCGCCAGGTCCACCTTGGCCACACGTCGTGCCCTATTTGCCACAAAGTGTTGAATAGAACATATTACCTTGAGGACCACATGTTTCGCGTCCATCGTGTGTTGCCCCACTGAAAGTTTAATTTCGATGGAACATTATCTCATGCTGTTTTATATAATATGATAATGAAAATCTTGGATGGAATATGAAGAATGGTTTCCGCAAAGACAGTCACTCTCTGAACACTGCAAGCAAAACAGCTCTCTCTCTCTCTCTCTCTCTCTCTCTCTCTCTCTCTCTCTCTCCCTCTCTCTCTCTGCTGCCACAGCAACTCCCAACTGGTGTGAGTAGTGCTCTCAGCTGCAGATGGTGGAATAGATGTAAACAAGGTGCAATTTAGGAAAAGGAGAGAGGATAGAAATGTTGGGGCTGGAGCAGCTGAACAGTAACATTAGCTGTAAAGGAGAATGTAAAGTTGCAGACTATGTAAATGATAATGGGAGAGAACAAATCAGCTATGGAGGATGGTTAATTATGTGGAACAAGAGGGGGGAAATGTCCGAAAAAGGATAATGAGAGAAGCTGGCTAAGACAAAAAATGTAGGAGGAGACACTGAAAGAGCAGCACTAGTTGAAAAACAGTGCAGTTATTGATGCTGGAAAAGTTACTAAATGCTGTGTTGGAAGGACATTTGCGACTTGCTCAACCCAAAGAAGCTAGAGTAGTTTAAGGGGATATTTCAGTGGTGTGGATGAGGGGCACCTTGTGAAATTAGACACATGGTACATGGGGTAGTCATAATGTTTTAACTGTCACCTAAAAATGAGAAAAATAAAGTTACAGTGTAGTCTCTTTGGTTGTTTGCAGTTGTGTCTCTGCAGTCCTGAGACACTTTGAAATTCCTGCACCACGGTACTGTAGTGAGGACCCAATCGTCTCCAGTTTGTCAGAGGGCAATACCATTTTATCTTGTCCCCTCTAGCAGTATGCTATTGGGCTGTTGTATGAGGATTTCAGAGTGAAAAAAAGTTAATTAAATAAATTTATTTTTTTGAGGTGATAATTGAAATTATAGTTCTAATCATCATACTGAGCACCGTGTTCTGAGAGGCGCAGACCATAATTGCTTTCACAAATTGTGTTTTCTTAATGAAATAGAAATTGCTGGTAATAGAACTGGAATTGGAGGCAGTGGCTGGCTACATGGTTCATGTTTTTCAGTGAAGTTTCCCACTAGTATATGATGCGTTACGAGGTTGAAAGCAGAAGAGCCATGAAAATGAGCCAACATTTTTCACAGGTTGAGCAGATGGCACTGTTCCAAATTAACATGAGGTGTAGGAGATTTTGGTAAGAATATTTTTCATTTCAGATTAGGACATTCCGGCTGATGGTGTCCCATCATTTCTATCAAGAGTGCTGCTATATAGTAAGAACTTGCTAATTAACGCATGTGAGAGAAGCACGGGATTTAGCATACCATCTTAGCACATTTTTATTTTCCTGAAATGTGAATTGTTTTTGAAAAAATTACTCCTCCATTTTCTAAAGCAGTATTCTACTGCTCTCTTTAAGCTGGTAAACCCTCCTAGAATGCATGAATAAGAGGCGAGTCTCATGATTTCTTTCCAAGTAAAATGAAGAGTAATACTAAATATGATGATGCAGTGGGAAATCTGATGAAATAGTTTTAGTCCTTAAACTTTTGTCTTTAATAAATCGTCTTTGTTTCGACGTTGGATGCTCTTTGCAACTGCAACACCCAATGGAAGGACCCTTTGCTGGTGATTATTGGCAGGAATTCATGAAACCCAATAGCAAAAGACTGTAACCCCTGCTTTGTATTTTGTGTGAGTGTAACAACAAACCATGTGTTAAACTGTATGAACTGAGATTAAATACAGCTTCGAATAACTAGCTTTTGGTCATCTGTAGCTGCTAATTCGCAATCTGTTACAGATGTATCCCCCACTCCTGTCCATCCATACAAACAGTAGCTTCCTTGAATTCTATAAGTGAAAAAAAGGGCCTACATGTTCTTTGACCAAGCAACCCACATAGTATTCTTATCCTTGGTTTGCATCTGCCTCTTCCCACTTCCCATTCATCTGGCCATGTCTCTGTTAACATTCCATTTCCAAACACTTCTTACTAGCTTCATGCTTCTGTTTATCTCTTACTTACTTGAAGTATTTTTTTTGGTCTCAGCTTGTAACCTCTACATTTTTTTCCATTCTCAGAGTATTCAACCCCTATCCTACATCTTTCTAACTTGTCTCACAGTATCATCAATGCTATATTCCTGTGTATGCTTACCACCACTGTCACTTGTCCCAGGAGCTTTTGAAATAAATGACAAGAATTGGTAACATGATTCTCTCTCAGCCTCATGTGATATGCATAAAATTCCTATGAGGTTATGTTTTTCTTTTGTTTCCACACATGTATTTGGGTTCACTTGTTTCAAATTGAATTGGTAAACATCTTCTCCTTTATAAAAATTAACAGATATTACAGTGCTTTGTCAGTTCGTTGTGTTTCTACAATTCATTGTAGTCCCTTTCTTCTTGTGGAATCATTGTAACTCAACTTGTGTACTCACTGTCCACTGTTACATTGCCATTCTTCTTCTCCATATGGTCTTTAGTCAGTTAGAATCACCATTATACTCATTGGATATCATTTGATCCATTGCTGTTTTTAATACATGCACCAATTGATTGAACTTATGTAAAAACATCTGAATTTCTTCAGTGATGTTCGGTCTCAGTCCACTTATATTTGCACACCGTAGAGCAACATACCTTTGTTCATAACCAATGAAGTACAGTTGCAAAAATTTATAAGAATCATCTACCATGGAGACAGTGATCCCACTCTATCGTAGACTTGCCATGAAAACGCAGGGTTGAGGTGATGTTCTTCACTGCTCAAGGGACTAACAAGACAGTATATCATTTGAAAGCAAGTGCTTTATGCTCTCATATTTTGTTGAAAACATTGTGATTCTGTAGTATCTCCAGTCATTTAATGAATTACTTCTGGTGGAGACACTCCCAATGGTGCTAATCCAATCTTTTTTATTTATTTATTTATTGTTCCGTGGGGACCAAATTAAGGAGAAGTCTCCATGGTGATGGAACGAGTCAATACATGAAATTATAACACGATAGTAGAAACAGATAAAATGAAATACAAGAAACGTATTCAGGCGACAATTAGTAAGTTAAAATAAAGAAAATCAGCAATGTAACACTGGAATTTGCTTAATTTTTCAGCTCTTCCAGGAGCTCCTTGACAGAATAGAAGGAGTGAACCATGAGGAAACTTTTCAGTTTAGACTTAAAAGCGTTCGGGCTACTGCTAAGATTTTTGAGTTCTTGTGGTAGCTTATTGAAAATGGATGCAGCAGAATAGTGCACTCCTTTCTGCACAAGAGTCAAGGAAGTGCATTCCACATGCAGATTTGATTTCTGCCTAGTATTAACTGAGTGAAAGCTGCTAACTCTTGGGAATAAGCTAATATTGCTAACAACAAACGACATTAAAGAAAATATATACTGTGAGGGCAATGTCAGAATTCCCAGACTTTCCGCTCATGCAACAGATTCTTGGGGGTTCTCTGCTGAATTTCTTGGCGCCGAAGAGCTGATTCACTTGAGCCATTTTTGCTAATGACAACATGTTTGAGTGATTTGTACACTAATATTTTTTTAATTAATTAATTAATTAATTAATTTTTTGTGTGTGCTTGTGATTATTGTCTTTCATGAACTTCTCGCATTGCAGCTCTACTTAGTTCATTTTTTAATCTTGTTTCTTTGACAGTTTCTCTCTGTCTGTTTGCTGTGTATCTCACTCAAACATCTACTGTAATTTTTGTTCATGTACTGTGTTGTCTCTGAGTCTATTCATTCTCCTCCATTCTGAAGCTAAATGTGCGTCTTGCTCCTTTTCTGTTTCATTTCTTCACTGTTCTTTCTGTTTCCTTCTGTTCAATTCACCACTGACAATATCCTCTTCCTCTTTTACATTTCAGTATCATGTTAAATGTTAATATTACTTGAGGCACTAAGATTCCACTTAATACACTGTTCACTAACTTATGCAATTCACTTTACCTAAATTTATGTCACCTTCATTTTTTTTATCCACTCTAATCAATTTCCAAAACTTTACTAACACTTGTGTCTCACTATTGTCTGCGTACAGTGTACCATTCTGAGCGTGAATGTATGACCTCAATGACAGGATAATGGAATGTTCTAAAACATTCTTGATCCAGGAACACACTAGAACTCTCTTGAATCTACCGTAAGATTCTATAACATTCTGAAACACTCGTGAACTGCAGCTCACAAATCAAATTCATGTGAATACTTTGAGCTTCACTTCTCACTGCCTACAGTATCATTCGCATTTGTTTTCGTTCGTATTTCCTTTCAGTCCAATGTGATAATTGTTAACATTACACTATGTCCTACTGCACAGACGATTAACTTTTCGGCAATCATTTGAAGAATTATGACAAAATAAATTTATTGTAATGTAATGGCTCCAGTGAGATACTTTTACCAAAGAAGTTTAAATAAAACATTGTCAAAGATCTTTGTGAAGGTTCTTTTTCTATGTAATAATGGGCAATAGACTACATAGAGGTCAGAAGTGGTTACCAAACTGTACTGAGAGAAATCATCTACTATGTCTAAACGATTTTACTTACTTTTGAGCTGAAAACTTGTTAAATAGATATTATGTTCCTGATTAGAGTACTACTTACTCAGTGTTAGTTTTGCTGCCTGCTCTATCAACTACACTTACGTAAAGCGTAAGCGAATTGATTGAAAGCTCAGTAGTAATCTGACCATGTTGTGGTGGCTGCAAGGTGGTGGTTATTACTGTTCTATCCCTTCCCCTGATATTTGTTGAAATTTGTTTATTTATTTCCAAATGCTCCTTGGCTTTAAAGCAGTGAATGTCATGCACATTTTATTATCCTGTTGCATAATGACTTCCTCATTCTAAAGAAATGGGGCATTTGATTTGTGAGATTTACATCCTACTGCATTTGCATAGGTGTGTGTGTGTGTGTGTGTGTGTGTGTGTGTGTGTGTGTGTGTGTGTGTGTGTGTGTGTGTGTGTGTGGGCGCATGCACGTGTGAGCGTCCATGTGTGTGAGTATGTCTTTCTGATACGTGTTCATATTTTTGTATTCTGAAGTTCACAATTCTTTTCTCCAGACATCCCACAGCACTTTTCACTAGGCAGCTGGGAAATTCCAGAGGCTGTAAGTCAGCCAGGTGAACACTACTTAAAGCCCAGATTCAGATGTGAGACCTGCGGAAAGGCATTCAACCGATCTACGTCTCTCTCGATGCACCGCCAGGTCCACCGTGGCCACACGTCGTGCCCTATTTGCCACAAAGTGTTGAATAGAACGTATGACCTCAAGAACCATATGCTTCGCGTCCACAGTGTGTCGTCCAACTGAAAATCTAATTTCGGTGGGACTTTATTGCATACTATTTTATATAATATGATAATGGAAAATCGGAATATAAAGAATTTTGTCGGCAAAGACACTCACTCACTGTACACTGCAAGCAAAATAGCTCTCTCTCTCTCTCTCTCTCTCTCTCTCTCTCTCTCTCTTTCTTTCTTTTTCTTTCTATCTTTGCTGCCACTGCAGCTCCCAACTGGTGTGAATAGTGCCCTCAGCTGGAGGTGATGGCATAAATGTAAATGAGGTGCATGTTAGAAATATTGGGGCTATGGCAGCTGAACACTGACAGTAGTTCCAAAGGGTCATGTAAATGATAATGGGAGAGTATAAAGAAATCAGTTTTGGAGGACAGTTAAGGATGCGGAGAGAGAGGGGGAAATGTCCCAAAAAGGATAATGTGAGAAACTGGCTAAGACGAAAAAACGGCAAAGGAGACTGAGAAAGAGCAACACCAATTGAAGAACAGTGCAGTGATTGATGCTGGAAGAATTGCTAAATGCTGCACTGGAAGGACATTTGCCACTTTTTTATCCACATTGTAAATAGGTAGTTACATTATTTAATTATTACCTAAAAAAAAAGAAAATAGTTACATAGAACTCTCTTTGCCGTTTGCAGTTACTTGTCTGCAGTCTCGATACACTTTGAAATCCCAGCACCATCGTACTGTAGCATGTCGCTAGAGGAACCAACTGTCTCCAGATTATCAAAGGCCAGCACCATTTTGTCTTGTCTCCTCTAGCAGTGTGCTTTTGTACTGTGATGTGAGGATTTCAAAGTGAATTTTTTTTTAGGTGATAATTAAAATTGTATTACTAGTCATCATACTGAGCAATGTGTTCTCAGAGGTGCTGACTGTAATTGCATCCACAAATCGCATTTTCTTAATGGACTAGAAATTGCTGGTAAAATAACGCAATTGGATGCAGTAGCTGGTTACATGTATCAGGTCTTTCAGTGAATCTTTCCACATTTATATGACTTTTGATATGATGTTGGAAGCGGAAGAGCTGTAAGTAGGGACAAAGATTTTTCATGGGCTGTGCTGATAGTACTGTACTACATTAATATGGAAGATTTTGACAGGTGTAGTTTTCATTTCAGGTTAGGCCATTCTGGGAAGCAGTTAGAGTTCTGGCTGATGATGTTCCACCATGTGTCTGTGGAGTTTTGGTGTGTAATAAGGGTATTGCAGATAACACATGAGAGAAGCACTAGTTTTGTATACCATGTTTTATTGTTCCCTGAAACATGAACTATTTTCAGAAAATTCATCCTATGGTTACTGAAGTAGTATTCCAATGTTCAAACAACTTACAAAATGCTTTATTTATAGCCCTCCCCCTCTCAAGTCCATTTTCCCTTGATTCCTGTACCTAAAGAACCTCCAGGTGCAATGTCTGTCACTTCTGTGACAAGCACAATCATTTGTCAAAGCATATCCTATAGCAAAAGGCTGTAACCACTGCTTGGTTTTCAGTGTGAGCAGTTGCAGTGCACACTGGTTAGCAGCATATTATATGATCACTTGCAGCTGTTGGTTCAAAAATTGTGGCATTTAGGCCCCTCACCCCTATCTATTATATCAAACACAGGCTTCCCTGAGTTGCGTAGGTGAGAGATGTACTTCTGTCTTCTTTGACAATGTCTCCCATTTAGTACTGATCTCCACAGGTCCCTGATATGCATCTTCTTCTTCCCCCTTCCAATTCATCTGACCCTGTCTCTGTTACCAATCCATTTCCGAACACATCTTACTAGTTTCATACTTCTGTTTGCCTCGTACCTGAATGATTGGTCTCAGCTAGCTAATCTCTTTATCCTTTTTCCTTCTCCCTCTGAGCAGTCATCCGTATCCTCATCCTCCGTGAGTTGTCTCTTATTATCAGTCATCTTATGTTGCTGTGTATGCTTGCAACTGTTGTCACTTTCCCTTGCAGCAGCTGCCCTGTCCTTATATTTCTATCCATCTTGTATGCTGTAGTTCTGTGTCCTTACATTTTAGTGCTTTTGCATTCACACCATAACAATGCCAGCTGAGGTTGCTACTCACTACTTGATAGGAGTTGGCTTACTTGTGTGACTCATAGTTGCACTGCAGGTGGGAGAAGGAAGATTATTTAATGTGCTGTCAGTAACAAGGTCATTTGAGACAGAGCAAAAACCCTGATTGGGGAAGCAAATTGGCCGTGTCCTTTGTAAAGAAATAATCCCAGCTTGCACGTTAACTGATTTAAGAAAATCATAAACAGATTTTTGTATCCATCTGTTTCCAAAAACTTGCACTTTATCTTACTAGATATTGTTGTTACAAACACTTTTTTGTGACTGATCTAAGTGGCAATTGACATATTTGTTACAATGAATTTAAAACTCTTTTAACACTTCCTCAGCTGCAGTTGTAAATTAGGTGGTTGTTTTATAGAGATGAGGGGAAGATGCACAGAATTTATGCCTGTACGTATTTTTCTGGCATTTATCTACTATATGTTTTGTTTGCACCACATTATCCTTTCTATAAGGGTCATTTTTCTTTCTACAGACTGTTCTAAGAAATTGATGTATTTCAGTGATGCAAGGGAAGAAATTCCAAGGGTGGAATAATGTACCCCATAAATTGCTTGTAGAAAAGATACATTCCCTAAACACAAAAAAGTTACAGCAGACATACTGACAATGTCAGCAGATTATCAGTGCCTTTTATATTTTTGCCAACAAAAATTAAAACATTAAAATTAGAACCTCAAGGTGATTACTAAAGTTGCAGTGTGCATGCTGATAGATAACAGGAAAATGACAAAGTGAAAACAATTTATGTCTCATTAGATAAGATTTTAGTAGGTGAATGTTGCAGTAAGAGGTGGTGATAGCATCTGCAGAACTGGTGGTGCTAATCGCAGATTGGTCATGGTCATGGAGTTGATATAATGTGTTCCTGAGGCCTGGCTGCATTGATAATGGAAGCAGTGTTTTCTACTTCAAAGTCAAGGGAAGTGCTTATTTCGTTAATGAAGATCACAACAGATGGCTACAAGACCATGCCGATTGATGACTCTCAGTTGTTTATGCAACATTTGTTCCTTGCCCCTCTCAGAGGTCGTGTCTACTTGCAACTTATTCCAACAATTTTACAGGGAATAATTTACTATATAAGCATGTCTGATTTTCACCCAGCAACTCTCTTCTAAGTATAGAGCTGAGGCGGCAAATGACTGCTAATTGGATGTCAGGGAGTGCATCACATAGTATGTGCAGAATGAACGTAAATAGTGTGCCATTTTGTCTGTGAATACAGTTACACAGTGGTGGCTGGTGATCATGTGCTACAGAGCACTGTAAATATCACACTTAAATTATGCTATTCCTCTTCGAGTGCAAGCCAAACTGGCAGTTGATCAGCAAGGGATTGAGTCACGTTGCAACCATGATAATCCCCCCCCCCCCCCCAATCTTATTTTATTCCTTACAATATTAAAACTATTAAATGAAAACTTAAATCTATTTAAATAGTTCAGTTTATATACATAAAATTAATATATTCAATTTAGTTACAATTACTACCCCTATAAGTCAAGGAAATATGTGAGGAAATTTAGTATGAAAATGTGTAATGTTCGTAATTCACTTTTCTGCTTTTCATGTTTCTTATTTGGGAACAGAGACGTGTGGGGTTTGGATAGAGCGAAAGATCTATGACATATTAATGCATTAATAAAAAACATAGCGGAAATCGTAAAAATGTAAACAACATACTTGACCTCAGTTTATTAGGTAAAGCAAATATTGCAACAGTATTGCCACTCCTATCATGATGACATATCGAAACACTATCTGTTTGTTTTTGTAATATTGTAGCATACTGGTAAAATTTCACACAATCTGCCGTTACAAGTACAGTAATGTATATTGAGGCTTGCATACCTCCAAGAATAACAAGCTTCATTTTAAGACCACGTGAAACAGAAGAGGATCACCTGTTTACCCGTTGCTGTAGCAGCGTAGAGCTGAGACATTCACATTTTTTTGAGCAGTTTCTTTAGTGGGTGGTGAAAAGATAGTTCACACCTCGAGAATTGAGAAATAGTTAGTACCAGTTGTGTATGAAAACATAAATAGGGGTACTATAATATTAAACCGTGTAACTGAGGTACACTAGACAGTTAGTAACAACTCCACAATGTGGTACCACAGGTAAAGAGATGGTCTACCAAACATAATTGGCTTTCACCATCGACTTTGTACTACTGTCCTCTCAATTTCTTCATTTTGATTTTGCTCTAGAGTTTATCATGTCTTCCTGATAGTGTTTGATTACCGTGTCTGTCTTTCAGTCCATCTGTGTGTGTCCTCTTTTGATAATTTACATTTTGTTTATTTAAATTTCCTTCCCATCACCTGCTGGCTACATCCAAACCATCATCTTGAGTCAGTTTCTCAAGTTTTGTTATTTTTTATCTGTAGTCTGTATCTGGACCCTGTGATTTCTTTTGAACTTCGGTTTGTTGTTTGTACTTCTGAATTTCATTCTCAACTGTGTGGTAGTCCACAGTGCCCACTAAATCTAAGCTGTCTGTCTTCTGGTGCATAATTCTGTGCGATTTCTTTTTCTTCAGTGCCTGTAAATTGTACTTTTATGATTTCACATTACCTATAACACAATTTTCCCATGCAAAAGGAACTGCTCAAAATTCTGAAAGTGAGATTCAAATTTGAGTATCTACTCTTTACTCCATTTTTCCTTGTTTCAGCATTCAGTAAATGGGTGCTCCCCCTTCTGACCACTACAAGTTAATTTTCATTTTGGACTGTTCAGTTTTGTATTGAGGTTTTGTTTAGCATATTTTGACTACATATCATACTTGTGTATTCTGAAACGGTCTTCTTTTCGATAGGATGCTGGGGAATTCCAGATGATGAAAGTATGAAGGGCAAACCTTACACACAGCCGAGATTCAGATGTGACATCTGCGGGAAGTCATTCAAGCACTCTACATCTCTTTCTATGCACCGTCAGCTCCATCGAGGCCACACTTTGTGCCCCATTTGTCACAAAGTGTTCAGTAGAACACAGTACCTAAAAGTTCACATGTATGCTGTCCATGAATTGTCATCCTACTAGACATGTGAACTTAAGTGAAATATGTTCCTTTAAAAGTGGTAATCACATGTGTAATCTCTGTATTTCAGTGATCAGATTAATTTTTTCGCTGTAGTGAAACTGGCATTTTAAACTACAAGAAAACAATAGTTACTTGTGTTCGTATGTGATCCTTCATTGTGACATTTTTTGTTTATCTTGGTTAATGTTTTGAATAATATAATTCACGCTTCAGAAACTCTGTGCTGCACTGCTCCTTTATTCATGGCTTGTTGTTTAATGTCACTTGGGCACCCATTTCATTGATGATTGTAACAAGTTGAGTATCTCATAAAATACTGGTGGCAGCAATTTGAAACTGGAAAGTCAGAAAATTATATAAATTTATAAGGGAGCCCTGTATCCATATCTTCAGGTGAATGCTTTCTTTGCTTAAATGTGATACGCATATTTCTGCTTACTAAGAAAAGTAAAGCAGAAATAACAATGTGATGAGAGTAACAATACCTTTAACTGAGCAACAGCTGCAGAAGTTATCACAGTATATTGTGGGAAAAAAAGAAGAAAGGAGCGCTTCACCAGTGATGAATTGCAAACAACATTGATTTTCTGTTTCATTTACTCCTTATCTAAAATCCAGTGCATGCATTGATACTCGTGCCATCACTATTTACATTGTGGATTTCATTTGTAGTGTGCTAGCGTGGAATCTGTTTGGGAGTTGGTGATGAGACAACCAGGTTGTGTGTTTTCATGCACTATTGAGACATTAACATTAACTGCAGTTATATTGTTTTGACCTGTAATTATTAGGTTGGTGCATAAGTTAGTAGGTTTTTGGTTTGCATGTTGGTGCTCCGGTTGCTGTGGGTTTATTTATCGATTGTCATTTGCTACTTGAGTTTACATATTGTCATTTTGTCTTTGGAAATAGTGAGTGGAGTTGCGGATGCTAGAAAATGGAGTGCCAAGTGGAGAAATCTGAACATTTCATACATATTTCTCTGTTTGACTTCAGTGGTAGAGGGGTGAAAGCGTTATGCCATTGGACAGAGCACGGCAAGAAAATGGTTTTCTCGTTTCAAGGAGGATCGGTTTTGACATTAATGACTCTCCATGTTCAGGACGACCTTTGGGATTTGATGATGATCAATCCACAGTGATCCATGTCATTGTACTTGAGAACTGACAAATATGATGAACTGTGCTCATTCCAACATCATGCGACATTTTCATGCAATGGGGAAGGTTCAAAAGTTGGGTGAGTGGTGTGTGGGTACTGCATGCTCTAAGCCAAAACAACAAAAAATCAGAGAGTTGGCCTTATTTACGTCTCTGCTTGGTCATCATCTATTGGCTCGTGGGCAACACCAGCCATTCCTATCCTGTACTGTTACTGGTGATGAGAGATGACGTCTTTATGCTAATATAAGGAAAAGAAAAGAATGGTTGTTTCAAAACAAAGCAGTAATTTCCCAGACACAGATATGCGCACATCCACAAAAGCTAATGTTGTGCATCTGGTAGAACAGTGACGGTATGGCGTAGTACGAATTGCTTTCCAGAGGTGTAGTCATCACTGCTCACATTTAGTGTCAACAACTGAGACATTTTGCAGACACAATCCAAGAACAATGACCAGGAAGGCTGCCTAAAGCTATTGCAGGGTAATGACCACCTCCATTCTGTTAGGCTGACAAACAGCACTACGTAAGAGTGGGGTTGGAAAGTCATTTTCACCCTCTTGTTCTTGTGCCCTCAGATTTTCACCTTTTCTGCTTTCTCTTGAACACTCAAGGAGCTTCCTTTCTGGATAAAAATGTGATTCAAACATGGCTCCATGAGTTCTTCACCTCAAAACCATGTGATTTCTGCAGTTGCAGAATCGAAAAGTTACCCCAGCATTGGCAGACTGTTGTAATTAGTGAAGGAGAGTGTTTTATTGAAGATTGAAATTGCTGTTATGTGTATCTGCCATGTGTTTTAAACTTATGGAAAAACACTAGGAACTTATACACCAACCCAATAGTTGCTGAGAAATAACTTAGTCTTTAAAAAATATGAATGGTTGCAGTTTTTTCCAATAACACCTGCAGTGTTCCCAAGTCATCATGCATAAAATGTGTATATAATATGTTAATGTTTCAGTTTTCTCATCACATCTGCCAAAAATATATCACATTAGCATAGCACAATTGTAGCCCACAATATGAGTAATGAATTTCACCACATGATGGTGACATGACTGTCAAAAGATATACTGGACTTCTGATTAAGAGAGACTAAAGTAGAAAATAAATGTTATTTTTGTAGCCATTGTACCTACAGGGGTTCCAAACAATAATTACAAGAAACTTGCCTCTCACTAAATATGCAAATAATTAATAGGTTTACAGAAATACTTTTTGTAGTTCGGTTGGGCAGCAACACTTTATTCTTTATACAGTGCTCTGTAGAGAGAGGTCCAGCTTAAAAGATGTGAGAGCCATATTGGTATTTATATAATCTGAAATGTGATCTTCTTTTCTCCAGACTCTCCCCAGCGCCTGTCGCTAGGCTGCTGGGGAATTCCGGATGCAGTAAGTAAACAGGGTAAGGGTAACATACCACCCAGGTTTACATGTAACATCTGCGGGAAGGTGTTCAAGCACTCTGGATCCCTCTCGATGCACCGCCGGCTCCATCGTGGTCACACCCTGTGCCCTATTTGCCAAAAAGTGTTTAGTAGGACATACTACCTCAAGATCCATATGCACCTCATCCATAATATAACAACAGACTGAAGCTTTGAACTTTAGTGATGCTCTGCATGTTGCTAATCATATTCACTTACACTGTTTGTGACTGATTGTTTTCTTTTAGTAACGGTAGAAAAGAGGCTAACTATAGATAGTTGAATAGTAATTTCAGCCTCTTGAAAGAATATGAACAACCAGAAAGGAGTACACATTTAGTGGTGTTGCCAATTTTGACAGTTATTTATTTAGTATTTATTTTTATGTGACTGTTCAATTTTCATAGGCTGTTAATTGTTATATTGACAAGTGTTTTGTACATTTCATTTAAACATGTAGTGCCTGCAAAATGGGCCATGTGATTTGAAGCTGATTTTACAGGAGAATGGAAAAAAAAAGTTTTATTGCGTTCTTTGTGACTGAAAATAATTACTCGTTTGCTATTTCTTTACTGTATTAGTATTCTAAATTTTCTTTAGCATGAAATTCTACATTGTAAACAAAAGAAAACTTTTCTGTGCATTCACATAGCCGCTTTTGCTTGTGCTTTCTTTCCCCCCCCATGTGACAGTTTTTTACCATGTTTAAGAATAGTCCTCAGATTGTTATTTCCCAGTTTTTATTGCTAAACAGAAGAAAAATTACAGTTATATGTAACTGAATTGTAAAATAAAGTACGATGTCAAGAGTATCAGTGACAATTTCATTTTAATTACTTTGGTGAGCCGCAGAAAAATTGTTAAAAAGTCAAACTAAATTTTGAAGAATGCATACTTACTGTCCTAGAAAGTATTTCAAGAATTACCATAAATTAAAAAGTAAATATAGAACATTACAGTTTAGACGTGAAAACGCTACTGCTCTAGTATTAGGGTTTCTAGACACTTTGTTCTTTACTTCAAATAAAAGGACGTGGAAACTATATAATACAGCTATAATTATTAGCATGTTAGTACACTTTGTCTATTAATGTTGCTATATTATACCTGGTAGTTGCTCACTTTTTAGCTTGTTAAAAAGCAGATGGCAGCCCTTGTTCACGAACATAGACATTTAGACTTCGATTCCTTAATTTTGAGTGAATCAAGTGGTACACAAATGCTGCTTCTTCGTTGCGGGGATGACTACCAATGTTATCTGTTAATTGTCATGCACACAATTTTTTCAGTGTGATAGATTTCTACCCTGATATTTGCAGTGGTGGGCTCCCTCTTTTCTTTTTTCTTTCCTATGCCTGATGGACATGAAATTAAAGGGAAGGTATTCTTAATATTTGAAAAATAAGTGATCTACATGGAAAATTACACATGGGTAAGTGTATTTCTTTCTGTTCCTTGCTTTGTTCATCCCATCACATAATGGGCTGATGTATATTTTGGAGGGAGAAAAGTCATTCCAGTGTGAATTCACCTTCAGCATACTGTTACTTATTATGTGTCAAGTTCTGATCTGATAGAAAGGGCAGCGAAAATTCCTTTTAAGACTTTGTTTTTATTTTCGTATGAACAGTTATTGGAAATGAGAACAGTTATGCAGTGCTGTAACTATGTAATGTGTGTAATTTTCAGTCTTTTAGCCATGCTGTATATAGCATATCTCTGTTTTAAGAGAAATGCCTCATTGTTGGGCGACACATTGTGTATAGTACTGGCTATCAGATAACTTGCATCAATCTGTGTGGTTATCGTCATTATGTTGTCAAAGGGTGGTGAAGTTCCAAATAATTTTTTTTATTTTATTTTTTTATTTTTATTTGGTCATATTATCTAACCGTTGTGGGTATGTAGATGTAGTGGTAACTTTTTTGCATTTAGATTTAATTTACCTGATCCAACAGTGGTTTGTGTAATGTTTCTATTGGCTTTCCAAGGTTGCTTTTCCTTTTAATGCACTTGTATTTATGAATTTCTGTTGTGAAAGAACACGTCAATTGTTGGCTGAGTGAGGGAGATGGTACATTGGTTAGCATTTGGGAGAATTATGGCTCAAATCAGTGGCCGGCCATCCAGATTTAGGTTTTATGTTATTTCCCTAAATCGCTTCAGACAAATGCTGGGATTATTCCTTTGAAATGGCATAGCCAATTTCTGTCAGCATCGTTTCAACAATTATATTTGTGCTTCATCTCTGATGAACTCATTACCGATGGGATGTTATACCCTAATCTTCCTTCCTTTTTCCTTTAGTTCTTGTCAGGAATCTTAGATACTACTCAACAGACAAGTCTGCCTAATTAAATGAGAATGTTAATTGTAAACTATAGAATGAAAACCTGAAAAACTGTGTTATAAGTAAAATTTCAGTCACCGATAGTAAATTCTTAAATAATTTAATGTTAACAGTGTTGTTGTGCTTCAGCTACTTACATGAACCTTCCATGAGCTGACACCATCTTTGAGGCAATCGTAAATTGAAAATATTAATGTTAATAAGTAGTTCCAGCTCAGTACAATAATATTTAAGAAATTGAAAAGAAGGGAAAAGAAAGAAGGCTCGTCCACAAAACAAATCAATATGAGTTAAAGGTGTTCATGCAGAAGTTTTAGTTGCAGAATGACTTCTAGAACCTGAAAAATAAAGAGAAGTGAAGCCACATTGAGTCACACTGACAGAAAATGTCTTGCAGCAATTAGTAATAAAATTATAGGGTATAGATTCTGGGAAAAGGGCAGTAGATCTCAATTTTATCGTTCGAAGAGGGATATTGTGATCTACACAAGGCTAAACTAATCAGTGAAATTGGACAGTAGATGATCTTACATTCCAGTTATATATTTATGATGTCTGTTTGGGCCCAAGCTTTTATTTATAACTTACATTTATATTCACAAATCTCTGTGCAGTTCTTCATGGATCTTTTGTGTTAATAGTGTCTGTAAAAAAACAAAGAACTGTAAACGTTTACTTGAGTGACCACTTATGGTTTATCAGTTGGAAATTAATTGCTTTTTATGGAAGAACATGGTCATTTGTACATTGCACTTCATGGAAATAGCCAGCAGTGTTTGCTACTGCAGTTACTATGTTAGTTAACTGGACTTGTTCCACATGATGGGTGTATGACAAAGTGAATGAATGCAATAGAAATAAAGTTAAATTGGCATAACTAATTTCTGCTAACCTCATATAGTACACTGACAAGAAAAAAATTGCAATGCCAAAAAATAATTAATTGTAGAGTAATGAAATTGGGAATACTTCTGTCTAGGTAAGATATTTAAGTGATCAACATTACAAGATCCCAAGTTAATGTAAGCATGAAACAAGACATTGCAATTATGAAATGCTGGTACATAAGTAAATAGTGCGACCACCAGAGGGTTGAATGCATGTGTGTAAACATGCATGCATTGTGTTGTACAGTGCCAGATGGAGTTCCATGCCTGTTGCACATGGATAGTCAGCACAGGGACAGTTAATGCTAGTTGTGATAGATGCTGGAATTGTTGTCTGTTGATGTCCCATATGTGCTTGATTGGAGACAGATCTGATGATTGTGCAGGCCAAGGCAGCATGTTGTCACTCTGTAGAGCATGTTGAGTTACAGTAGCAGTATGTGGGTGAGTGCTATCCTGTTGGAAAACACCCCATGGAATGCTGTTCATGAATGGCGGCACAACAGCTTGAATCACTAGATTGACATACAGATTTGCAGTCGTGGTGCATGGCATGATGATGACAGTGCTTCTGCCGTCATACGAAATCGTACCTCAGACCATAACTCTAGGTGTAGGTCCAGTGTGTCTAGTACGCAGACAGGTTAGTTACAGGCCCTCAACTGGCCCCCTTGTAATCTACACATGGCTGTCACAGGCCTGAGGCAGAACCAGCTTTTGTCAGAACAAACAACAAGCCTCCAGCCTACTCTCCAATGAGCTCTCATTTGACACCACTGAAGTTCCAAACGTCGGTAGGCGTCAGTGGAAAGCATGCTACAGGGCTGTCCTTCAAGTAACCAATTTGTAACAGTTTTTTGTGTCGTCATGATGCCAACTGCTGCCCAGATTGCTGCTGCAGGTGTAGTACAATGCACCAGAGCCATACGCCAAACACAATGGTCTACCCTCTCGGTAGTGCCAAATGGCTGTCCAGAACCTGGTCTTCTTGCGACCATACATTCTCGTGACCAGCACTGCCAGGCAATCAAATACAGCGGCTACATTCCTGCCAAGTCTTTCTCCATCATAGAAGGAACATCCAGTTTCTTGTAGCCCTAATTAGAAGACCTCATTCAAGCTCTGTGAGGTGATGATAATGGCTTCTTTGTCACCTTAAAGATATTCTTGACCTGCATCAACTCACTACTTCCAATCTCAAGCTGAAGACTGTTACAGTGTGTATTTAACGCAAACCTGATTTGCATCCTCTTAGCACACCTACCAACTTTTGTTTATGTCGCACAACTCTTCATTCGTGTTGTGATTTTTTTTTCTTTGTGTGTGTGTGTGTGTGTGTGTGTGTGTGTGTGTGTGTGTGTGTGTGAATATTTTAGTGGTTCAACCTGGAATAGCAACAACAGTGTAAAAATAGAAACAACATACATATTGTAGGAACCACTCGGCCTCCATTGTACTGTGCTTGTTATTAATGTGCCCTTGGAACTGTTATTATTTGTGGGAAACGTACACAAAATACTGCAAACAGTATCATTTGTGTTTCAGAGTACATTTAGAAGACACTTTTCTTTAACACTTCGAAGATTTTCAGATGCAGCCTTCAGAAACGAAACAACCACTTTTTAATCTACATGCTATAAAGATGAAAATAGAAAATGAAACTGTGAAATGCCTTAGTATTTAGATGTACCTGCAGAAATAAGAAATTCAAACAGTTCAGCAACAATGCAGATGAATAAAAACTGAAGACTTTCATGTCACAGCTTGCATCTGCTCTGCCCTCTCCTCATTAAACACATATGTATATTCAAGTGTCTGTATGCATGACGTGGGCCTGTTTGTCTTCTGGTAAATTGTGAGCCTGGAATCTGAAAGGTCATGGTATCAAATCGTGATCAAACCATTCTCCCCCCCCCCTCCCCCCTCAACAAAAATAAATAAATATCTCCCCCCCCTCCCCTCCCGCCGGGGTACCTTTAGCTTAGAATTCACATCTCAATGATGTGAATATTTGCCAGTACTGACATGTGGTTTGGATTCCATGTTAAACTGTAGATCCCTTTCCCTGCTAGATACTTGAGGTAGGTTAGGGACTAGCAGGTTGCTGAAGTGAATTCAGTGACCAGGCAATTGAAACATGGAGAATTATTATTATTATTATTATTATAGTAATACCTGACTTGCATTTTAGTTGACGGATCCAGTATCATTATAAAATACTTGGACAGATTAAATTACTGACACTAATACTGAGAAATGAAATCTTTTTCATTGGAATAGTGCACTAGTCCTCCTCTTCCATCATTTCAAGGAAGAATCATTTGATATTTTGGGCACTGATACGTGTCCTGTTGATCACCCTCTATACTATCATAATTTGATGTTGCTTTCCTTCTGTGCTTGTGTAATAATGTTACATTGTGGGTGAGGTAAGGTGTCAGAACCTGTTTTGGCTCTTGTGTCTTCATAATTCAGATGTAAAAGAGAAATGAGAGTGGAATTTGTGTAAATGATTCCACAATCTCCTAAGTAGCATCCTGGGATTTGCTGGGGTTTTTAAAATTCAGACTTATTTGGTGCATTCATGCCATCTAGGAGCCAAGTAAATAAGACATTTCACTATGTAGCAGATGCTTATCCCAGTTGGTGAATGAACATAATGATTTTCTTTAGGAGGTCTGCAGTTTTCTTCAGGGGTGATATAATGCAGAAGATGAGCAGTCGATGTACAGAATGTAAAGAAAATCGGGTGGTAAAAATCATTTCTTGAATATTTGTTTAGTCTGGTCGGAAAGAAAGTATTGCAATGTTTCAGTGTAGGAGTGCAATTTGTGTTTTGCAAATGTGTCTTAACTTATTCAGTTATTGGTCCCTCTTCACCACCAATCCCTTGGTGACAGTGACACATTTTTGTTAGATGTTGCTTTATGCTGCCCTTCTTTTTCATTCTATAGTACAGTTGCATTGCACCCCTTGATACATGATTATGTACATTCCATTTTTTGTAGTGTAATGGTTCTGTGGCAGAGTATAACCTATCGTTTGGTTTACTTTCTGTGAGATTTGTGAAAAAATAGCTTAAGTGTAGAAATGGAAGTTGTATTTAATGTCAAATCCTTAGGTGTCTTACATGATGTACACAGGTGATAATTCATTATCAGATGTACAAAGTTTCTGAACAAATGTATAATAGTAACAAGTTTACCTAACCATTACTTGTAACCTCACAAAACACTACATTTGAGTAAAATCAGATTCTAATTGACTTGCGACTTTCTTTCCGGCCAATATTTTGGGCTGCATGTGATCCTTAGCAGATGTTTATGTGTGCTGTAGTAATGTGGAGTATTTTGGTCTAGCTGGTGCAACAGCAGAGACGCTTTATCCAACCTACTGGGAGCGTGGGTTCCTCATCCGCAGTCCCATGTCAGTCAAGAGACCACCATTTGTTGAGTGTCCATGCTGCAAGAAGACATTCAAAAACCCAGGATCCCTGTACCATCACATGAGCACCCACAGGGGGCAAACAAAATGCTTCATCTGTGGCAGAGTGTTCGGTCGTATACACACTTTGAAGATACATCTTGCCAAGGCACATAGTACTTTTCCAACAGGCTGGTCAGAAAGATCTAACAGTGACTGAAACATGCAATTTTTTCATGATGGAAGCTGAATTGAAACATTTGAAGTGGAGTATCTTTGCATGAAGAAACTTAGAAGTGTATGAATTATCCAAAATGTGACTCAGTTAACATGTAAAGGACTTGGAGAACTGTTACACATGTCTCAGTCATTGTGTTTACAATAGTCAGTTGGTGGAAATATTTGTACATCAAAGAACTTCAAACATGTTCCAGAAAATATTTACTGGTGTGTTAATTATTAACATTTCATTTGCTCTTGTAGCTACATGTAAAAAAATTATAATCATAGAAAGAACTTTGGCAAGACAGTTTTATTGTTATTGTGTGAAATGTTTAAGAAACAATGTGCTTCCGTTTGAAACACCAATGATAAGATCCAATACACATCTAGTGTGCCTATGACTTGCTTCAACACTTCATTCCTGTTAAAGATGAAGCTCAGCAGATTTTTTCATAATTATTTACATAAATTGCCTGTGTGGTAAGTATTCCCTCAATTATATGAATACCTCCGTTGGAATGTTTCTGTTGCTGCAAAAACATGTGATAGACAGCTAATTTTTGTACTCGTAAATATAAGATAATCAATGCTTTAGTGACGCCCAGTTTCATGGTTGAATATTTCTAATATTTTATTTGAGTATACCAATTCATTGCTTTTCTTATTTGAACATTAGGGTAGAGCAAGTCAGTGCTGTACACTGTGCAGAAAGTAACAAACAGTATGTGCACGTTATGTGGATTTGGTGCCCTCTGTCTTATGACAGATTTTTTATTGTCCATGGAGGTTTGATTGGTGGGCAAAAAATAATTATGTAATGGATTGAAAATTGTTAGTTATATTCTGAATAAAAGCACATTGTGATTGACATATGCAGTGATAGAGGACAGTATTAGTGGTATGCAGCCAACAATGCTTCACAAGGCTCTGCATGTAATCTAAAAAACAGGCAATGCAGTAGGCATATGGCACTTGAGAAAGAACTATGAGGACCATTTGGAAAGTAACCTCCTTTTGGCTGTACATACAGAAACTTCATAGAAAAAGATTCTTATGTAAATCTTGAAACCAGTTCTTTGCTATTTTTCAACATAGTCACCATTTAAATTTAAGCATTTTGTCATACCGTAATTTACGAATTCCTTCTTCATAAAGTTCTGCTGTCTTTGTGCATAGCCAGTCTTTCAAGGCATTTTGATGTTCATCATCATCATTGAATTGCTGCCAAGTAAGGCACTTCTTCATGTGAGTGAAGAGTTGAAAAATGTTTGGTGTCAAGTCTGGGCTGTATGGGCCAGGACCAAAATCGTTCCGTTTTAATTGCTTCAAAATCAGAAGGCCTATTGTTCCTGCCTTCATTATGAATGTTTGCTAAACCATTATTAAAAAATGAGACCCATTGCCACACAACACTTTCACTCACAACATTTGGATCCTACACAATACTCAATACAGAATTATTGATTTAAAGTCTGCCCCTGAATCATTTTTTGTCAAAAGAACTCTCATTACTGCTTGCACATCAACTTTCATGGGATTTTTTTTTTAATTACAGCTCATGTGTTTTGAGGTTATAACAAGCGAATTCATGAAAAAAACAAGATTCATACTTTCACAGCTGGACACATACTGAATCAGACAACATACAGATGTGACAAAGGCAGCACTCCACCCACAATTACTATTACCATGCTAGAATGATGGTTACTTTCTTAGCTGCCCTCATGCAATTGGATGGCAGCTGACTCCTTTTACTCGACTCCCTGAAACGTCAATCACAAAGTAATTTTGATTGGAGTGTATGTAGATGGATAATAAACTCAAGTCGAAGCTGGCAAAGAAACTAAGCTGAGCTTTCTTTATACTTCTTGTGGGCACAAAATTTTATTTTTTGCTAATATTGATTAAAACAGAATACACGGATCAACTTGTCAATTGCTGGAACAGGAGCAACTATATCGTGGCTGATAGAGAAGCACATCTTTGAGATTTTAAAAATGAGAAGCCTGAAGTCTGGCTCTTCATTTTTGCTTCTCTTAACCTTGATTCGGTTTTCTGCCTCAAATATTGTAATATTGTTAACGTACTTGTCAATCATGGATGTGGTGATTAATTTTGTGATGTGATGCAGTTTTGTCATTATTGTGGTCTTCTGTCCAAGGAATGGTTTGATGCAGCTCTCCTTGGTAGTCTATTCTGTGCAAGCCCCTTCATATATGTATAACTATTACAATTTATATCCAGTTGAACCTGCTTACTATATTTGGTCCTTGGTCTCCTACAACTTTTACCCCCACACTTCCTTCCATTATAAATCCTCTCAGTCTGTCCCTTTATTTATTTATTTATTTTCTCTCCAGTAAAGTTCGCGACAAATTTCTTTTTCAACCAATTTGATTCAGTGCCTTTTCATCTGCTATTTGGTGTACTCATCTAATCTTCAGAAGTCTTCTGTAGCTGCATATTTCAACAACTTCTATTCTCTTCTTATCTGGATTGATTGTGATTCATGTTTTACTTCTTACAAGGCTACACAGTAGACAAATACCTTCAGAAAAATGTTCCTGATGCTTAAGTTTATATTTGATGTTAATAGATTTCACTTTTTCAGAAATGCTTTACTTGCTATTGCCAGTCTGCATTTTATATCCTGTCCACATTGTCCATCATCAGCTCTTGTTGGCCAACACCTCTAACCAGTTGCCCAAAACCTAGCCTCCCACAACAAAGATACTGTCTGCTTCCTTCACCAACTTTCCACCATCCCCACACTTTTACCTCCCAGATCCCTACTTGTCACTGTTGATGCCACCTCACTATACACCAATATCCCTCATGCTCATTGCCTTGCCACTATCAAACATGACCTCTCCTGATGTCCTTCAGACTCCGGATCCACCAACTCATTCCTTATACATATTATCAATTTTATTGTGACCCACAACAATTTTTCATTTGAAGGGAAGGTTTACAAACAAATCCACAGCACAACTAAGGGCACGCACATGGTGCCCTCCTATGCCAACAGGTTCATGCGCAGTCTACAGGAAACCTTCATAGTTTTCCAAAACTTCCAACCGATAATCTTTTTCAAGTTCATTGATGATATCTTAATGATTTGGACTCAGGGCCAGGGCATCCTGTTCACATTCCTTCACATCTTCAACATCTTTTCCCCCATTCGTTTCACCTGGTCGTCCTTTACCAAACGTGCCACTTTCCTGATCATGGACCTCCACCTTGCTAAAGGCTCCATCCCACCTCTGTTCACATTAAATCCACTAACCTCCAACAGTACTTGCATTTCAACAGCTGCCATCCCTTTCATACCAAAAACTCCCTCCCATACAGCCTAGCCACCCATGGACGATGTATCCATAGTGACGAGAACTCCCTTTCCCAGTCCGCCGAAGGCCTTCATAGACAGGCAGTATCCCCCAAACCAAATCCACAAACATTTTTCCCACGCCATATTCTGACCCCCCCCCCCCCCCAATCTTCCCACAACCCCCAAGAACTAACCACAAAGCAGTGCCCCCGATCCTCCTCGTCACCCTCAATATCACCCTGGAGTGGAACAGCTGAACCGTATCCTTCACCAGGGCTTTGATTACCCTTTTCCTGCTCTAAAATTAAGGACATCTTACCCAAGATCCTTTGCACCCCTCCTAATGTGTTGCTCCATTGTCCACCCAACCTACACAACATCCCTGTGTGTCTCCCACTCTCAGCCCCTTGCCACAGAGATCATATCTCTGTGCAAGACCAGCTCAGTTAATTCACCCAAGACCTCCTGCTCTAGTCTTTTCACAGGCTTACCCTACCCCATCAAGGGCTGGATCACAAGTGAAAGCAGCGATGTCATATAGCATCTGTGCTGCAAACACTGCACAGCCTTTTGTGTTGGTATGACTACCAGCCAGCTGTCCACCAGGATGAATGGCCACCACCAAACTGTTGTCAAGAACAAAGTTGACCACCTGACAGCACAACATACAGCTGAGCACAACATTCTCAATTTCATTGGCTACTTCACAGCCTGTGCCTTCTTGATCCTCCTCTCCCTCACCAACTTCTCTGAACTATGCAGATGGGAGTTATCCTCATAACACGTCCTCCGATCGTCTAATCGTCCCGGCCTCAATCTCAGGTAACCCGCTGTCCCCACACCTTCCACCCAACAGTTCCCCTTCCTCCATCCTATAACCCCTGCCAATTCATGTCCTCATGTCACCTTTAGTATGTGCCACTTCCTAATGGCTGCTACAACTATACCTGCCACCCCTCCCTCCACGTTGCTAGCCAGCAATTCGGCCTCCTTCCGAGCCACTAGCAACTCACCTGCCAGAACCTGTCCTTGCCTTCTGCTTCCCTCTTCCTTTGCCCACCCCATACGGCACCACCTCCACCACAATCAGCCCACCTGCTGCAAAGAAGCATTGGCATTGTCAGTCCAGCTGGCACCGCATAGGCACGTGTGTGCATTTTTGTGAGAGTGTTTATGTGCCTGTTTACTGTAGATCATCAAGGAATAACTTCCAAAGCTAGTAAGTTTTCCTTCTTTTGTGTGTGCCTATCGAAAACTCAACACTTCTGCTTTTCTGTGAGTATTTACATTCTACAAGAACTTTGCTACAACATTTGTAATGTCATCAGTTGTTTATCTTTGAATCGAATTCTGCCTTAAGTTAACCCAACGTTCTCTTTCTTGTGCCCAGATTTATTTCTCCAAAGTTATAGCATCATAAGTGAGGGGTTTTTTATTTTCTTTCAATCATACAACAGAAAAATTGCTTTTTACTACCTGTATGACAGAAATTTCAGTTTCTAAGAAAACTTGAGTGAAACATGTCTAGATAAAAATGAGAAAAACGATTGCTTAAGGTGGAACCCTATCCAAAACATAAATTTATTTTTAAGCAAAAAGAACACAACAGTGTGCTTCAACCTCAGAATGAATCATCAGTTGTTTTATTGCCCAAATACCAAAACTCATCCATGACTTTTGTTTTTGCTTCCTAATCCAAATCCCTCAGCATCACCTGTTTTAATTTTGATTATACTCCATAACCCTTACTTTACTTTTGTTGATGTTCATCTTATAATCTCTTTTGAAGACATTATCTATTCCATTAAACTGTTTGTCCAAATCTTTTGCCGTTCTCAACAGAATTAGACTGTCAGACATTATCTATTCCATTAAACTGTTTGTCCAAATCTTTTGCCGTTCTCAACAGAATTAGACTGTCATTGGTAAACCTTAATTTTTTTATTTCTTCTCCTTGAACTTTTAATTCCATTTCCAGATTTCTCCTTGGTTTCCTTTCCTGCCTGCTCAGTGTACAGACTGAATAACATTGAGGATAGGCTGCTTCCTGTCTCACTCCATTCTCAACTACGGCTTCTCTTCATGTCCTTCGACTCTTATAACTGCTCTCTATTTCTGTACAAGTTGTAAATAATCTTTCACTCCCTGTATTTTATCCCTGCTATCTTCAGAATTTCAGAGTGTATAGCACAGTCGACATTGTCAAAAGCTTTCTCTAAATCACAAATCCTGTAAATTTGAGTTTGCCTTTCTACAACCTATTTTCTAGAATAAATGTTCCTATATTTCCCGAAATTCAAACTGATCTTCGCTGAGATCAGCTTCTACCAGTTTTTCCTATCTTCTGTAAATAATTCATGTCAATATTTTGCAGTCGTGATTTATTAAACTGATATTTCAGTACTAATCACACATACCACCACCTACCTTGTTTGGAAATGGAATTACTACATTCTTTTGGGAGTCTCAGGGTATTTCACTTGTCTCATATATTTTGCACACCTGGTGGAATAATTTTCTGTCATGGCTGACTCTCCCAAGGACCTTGGTAATTCTCGGGGATGTCATCTATTCCAGAGGCCTTGTTTCCAGTAAGCTTTTCAGTGTTCTGTCTAAATTCCTCTCACAGTATATATCTCCCTTCTCACTTTAACCCACATCCTCTTCTCCTTTTATATAATTGTCCTCAAGTTTGTATTCTTTACATAGACACTTTCCATCCTTTGCTTAATAATGGCTTGCCATCAGAACTGATAATATTCATACAGATTTGGGGTTGTTGTCTCCACTGGGGTCTGAACCGCACCCTGGGTTCGGCGGTGTGGGGTGGGTGGACTGCTGTGGCCTGTTGTGTTTTGAACCACTGAGTGCTATGGCGGGACGAAGCCCCTCCATCATTTCTAAGTCCCTGGTTTAATATACATACACGTGAATAGAAATGTCAAATACCAATTGAAATTTGATGTATTCAACTTAAATGCTATCATCAGTTATTTTATTAGTCACCAAGAAACTTAACTTCAAATTATCTTTTGGTATAACAGCTTTTGAATGCATGTTTTTGGGTTATTAAAATCTGTGTGGAAGGTACTTACTCTTTAAGAAGAGAAGGTATTTCTAAATTTACGCAGTATGTTGGCAAACTGTTCACATTTAATACATGATGTTCATCCTGAGAACTTTATTGTACTTAGAACTTTTATTTAATCAGTATAGAGGATTTGTTACTATCCTGTTCTACTGCTGATGAGAGTGAAAGGATATGAATTTTGTGCCATTTAAGATTTAGTTTAATGTGGATACACAGTAAGGCACCTTTTATTTCACTAAAACTATTTTTTGTTTAGCTGGCTTAATACAAAGAATAAAAAAATCATAGACTGGACTAGTTTCAGGTTACGACCACATGTGATATGTAGAGCAAAGGTATGGTTACCTAATTCTAGTGTATACAATAGCAAAGCAGTATGCTCCAACAATTTGCTCTATGTTCAGAATTACAGTTTAGGTACTATAGTCTGACAAGGTATAAAAAATTATAAAAATCACAAAGATTTTCTTGTGTGAGATTAAAACAGTTTAAATTGTACTTCTCAGCTGTGTCCTGTAGGGAAGAATAGCAAACTCTGCCTAGAGATGCTTAGAAAAGTTGTTGTTACGCCTTTTAATGTCTTTATCTTTTATAAAGTAAAGGGTTATGTGCTTCACCTTGGGTCTGTATTGTACCTAAAGATATTTCCTTTGTTTTCTGCCTCCACAGTCCTCAATGGGAGCAAATTAGGAAACATTGTGAAAATAGTGTAACACATAACCAGCGACCATTCCTTGCAGTCAAA
This sequence comes from Schistocerca cancellata, assembly GCF_023864275.1. Lineage (NCBI taxonomy): Eukaryota > Metazoa > Arthropoda > Insecta > Orthoptera > Acrididae > Schistocerca > Schistocerca cancellata. The sequence continues at coordinate 860,404,750 of NC_064627.1, read as the reverse complement.
TGCTGTGGACCTTATTTCTGGACTGTTCTATTTTTTATTTTTGTGTGAACTGATACTAACATAATAGCAAATATATTATATTACACATGTATAACAATTTATAAAAGCATTTTCAGCTTCCATTACATGAAACACTTAAGCATTCATCAGCTTTTTTTTAGTAGCAATCATTAGTGTAAGGAAAACAAAATATCAGTTCCATTCTTCGTGTCGGTAACATTATGCTAGTCAAATGCAGCCTACCTCCTTCACCATACTACTCACCATGATATGGGTAGTGCATAGTTGTCCCCATTATGCTCTTTTCAGCTGAGCTGGAAAGAGGAGTAATTTTTGTATGCAGCTGAGCAGATTTCTGCATCCTGTATTGATATTCTGAATATGCAAACTTCAGAATATTGTCTGTTGCGACAGTTACTTTACCTGATTACAGAGTATTGCAGTTTTTCGTATTCTTTATGGATGATATTAGTAGCTATTAGAAGAACTTTTTTTTGTGTGATGTTTGTGAGTGAAGGATGACTGGAATTTCTCAAGAAAAATCTTTTTAAGAATGGGTACACCTAACTGGGTCAATAAAAGAGGCTGATAATTATTAGTCTGGAGAGGTTCCTTTACAGTATATTTCAAACTGATGATGTTTTGAATATGTGGCATCGTGGTCAGATAGAGAAAAAAGTTATAAAATCAACTATGATGCAGATATGCACAATCCTTACTAGTCTTTTTACTGTTTCTCTGCTACCATACATGTGATATATTATGAAAAGGATAGTTGCTACTCACTATGTAGCAGAGATGCTGATTTGCAGATAGGCACAACAAAAAGACTGTCAGAAAATTGAGCTTTTAGCCAACAAGGCCCTCATCGCAGATAGAACACACAGATAAACACACAAACGCATCTCACATTCAGATGACTGCAGTCTCTGGTTGCTGAGGCCACACTGCGGACAGCAGCACATGATGGGAGACGCTACTGGATGGTGGGGCTAAGGAGGAGATTATGCAATTTACTGTACAGAACTGTATATACTATGTTTCCTCAAAACTTAGTGAAAGTCCATTTGCAGAGAACCACTTAATAATTTTATAAAATGACACTATTTACAGTTACCTCAGCTAATTCTTGTTTATTGAATGTGGTTATTATACATGTATCATCAGCAGAAGGAACTAGCTTTGCACCTTCATGAACATAGAGTGGTGAGTCATTAATGTGTATTAAGAACAATAGGGGACCCAAGACTGTACTCTTTGGGACACTGTTCTTGATACCTCCTTGGTTATAGGACTTGGCTGATTTTTGCAGACTACCTGTGCTGTTCATTTTGACCTTCTACATTCTTCCAGTTAAATATGAATTAAACCATTTGTGCACTGACTCACTCGTACCGCAATACTTAAGCTTATCCAGAAGAATTTCATGATTCAAACAGTCAACAGCCTCTGAAAGGTCACAAAAAATCCCATTGGATGATGTTCGGATATTCAGAGCATTTAATATTTGACCATTGAAATCATATATAGCATTTTCTGTATTTAACAAGTCACCTGGTGGCAGTACATTGCTGCACTTAATTCTGTGTGGGACTTGGAATGTTTCCTGCAATAATATGATGATTTATGCTTTTAGTGTTTTCCTAAATTGTTGATATGAATCTTATGTTAATATCTACAAATAGCATGTGGTCTTCATCTTGCTACATCAGTTCTGTTATAAACAGTGACAATAATAATAGTTTTAGTACCAAACTTTTATTATTCATCAGTGCAAATAATTTTCTGTTTTCCTTTCTTCCTCCTCTTTCTTTGAATGTGCTACACATACACACAAACAGAATGAGATTTTCACTCTGCAGCGGAGTGTGCGCTGATATGAAACTCCCTGGCAGATTAAAACTGTGTGCCCAACCGAGACTCGAACTCGGGACCTTTGCCTTTCACGGGCAAGTGCTCTACCAAATGAGCTACCGAAGCACGACGCACGCCCGGTACCCACAGCTTTACTTCTGCCAGTACCTCGTCTCCTACCTTCCAAACTTTACAGAAGCTCTCCTGCGAACCTTGCAGAAATAGCACTCCTGAAAGAAAGGATATTGCGGAGACATGGCTTAGCCACAGCCTGGGGGATGTTTCCAGAATGAGATTTTCACTCTGCAGCGGAGTGTGCGCTGATATGAAATTTCCTGGCAGATTAAAACTGTGTGCCCGACCGAGACTCGAACTCGGGACCTTTGCCTTTCGCGGGCAAGTGCTCTACCAAGGTTCGCAGGAGAGCTTCTGTAAAGTTTGGAAGGTAGGAGACGAGGTACTGGCAGAAGTAAAGCTGTGGGTACCGGGCGTGAGTCGTGCTTCGGTAGCTCAGTTGGTAGAGCACTTGCCCGCGAAAGGCAAAGGTCCCGAGTTCGAGTCTCGGTCGGGCACACAGTTTTAATCTGCCAGGAAGTTTCATACACACAAACAGTTTGGATAGATTGTTAATTGTCTTTGAGTAAAAACAGATTTGCTTACTTATTAAAAGAAGAAAAAGAAATAGTGATTTCTAGTTGTAATTGATGACATGTCTAATGGATGACACTAATTCATGCTCGTCAACTTGCCCCTATGAGCAATCCAAAGCATAAGGTAGCCATTGTTTTATGAAGAATCAGTGTTATAGATCGTAGATTTATCATTTGTCTGTAGTTCAAATGGCTCTGAGCACTATGGGACTTAACAACTGCGGTCATCAATCCCCTAGAACTTAGAACTACTTAAACCTAACTAACCTAAGGACATCACAGACATCCATGCCCGAGGCAGGATTCGAACCTGCGACCGTAGCAGTCATGCGGTTCCGGACTGAGCTCCTAGAACCGCTAGACCACCGCGGCTGGCTTTGTCTGTAGTCCCCAAAACTGTTATTTTTAACATTTGATGATGTAACCATAGTTTTGCAATAAGATAATTATCGTTCAGCAGTAGTGTCAACTAAAATTCAAGATGTTACCCAATCTTTGAATGTTTCAAATTCCCAATATGTATATTTGTGACTTGAACTCAGGCTGAACTGCAACATCCTGAATCTTGTTGCACCCTACAAGGGGATATAGTGTGAGAGCAACCTTCTGAAACTCATAATATGTTTGAAACAGTATCAACATTATTATTAACATGATACTCTGTCAGTTTTGTGGAATTTGCTCCCTCCGACATCCAGTATTTTGTAATGTTCTTTGCTAGTATAGTGTAATGAACAATAGTAATTGCAATGTCTAGGATGGTATCATCATCATCATCATCATCATCATCATCATCATCATCATCAGTGTTTTGCCAAAAGGCAGGTTTTCACATGGTAGTTCTCCAGGCTGTCCGGTCTTCTGCCATCCTCTTCAGGTCTGCATAATTTCCTCTTCTCTTTATGTTGTCTATCGTCTTGTATCTCCCTCTTTGTCTCAGTCTTCACCCACAAATCAATCCTTCCAAAGCATCTGCTAGCAAGCCCTCCCTTCTCAATGATTGTCCCAACCAGTTCTTTTTCCTTTCTCTTACAACCTTCAGCAGACATCTTCTCTCACCAACCCTTTCCAGTACTCTTTCATTACTCGCTCTTTCCATCCAGCTTATTCTCTCCATTCTCCTCCACATCCACATCTCAAATGCTTCTAACTTTTTTCATCCTCTCGTCTCAGCGTTCATGTTTCTGCTCCATATAGTACCGCACTCCAGACAAAACATTTGCCAAGCCTTTTCCTTAGTTCTTTATCTAATTTGCCACATAAGAGTCTCCTCTTTCTGTTGAATGTGGTAGGATGGTCTAGAGCCAATCATATGCAGACCCCAGACGCAGTAATAATACCAGGAAAGAGACTTGAGATCAACAAAATGTTTTTTAGCAACCAAGATATCCACTGCTGTAGCTCATGGCATTTAAGACTGTGTGAAGGAAGTATCTCCCAGCTTTCATTCATTAGCTTTATAGTATGCTCAGCTTCCACCCTCATCCTGATCCATTTTGAGCTTGTGTTCAATCTGTAATGACCTCGTAAATCAATGGGATGTTAAAACCCAGTCCTCATTCTATGTTGAATTGGACAGGGATGAACAAAGAAATCATCTTTTGTTCTTTTCAAAATCAGAATGGCAGACTAAGAATTTGAACCCACTTTTCCTCAATAGGAGTAAGCACTTTAACCATTGTACAACCTCACTTTACTTTTTGGGGGGGGGGGGAGGGGGGGGGGAGGGTGTCAGCCATGCAAATGTAACTGATAGCATGAGAAGCAATATGATTTCCATTTTTAAAGACAGACACTATTTTGATTGACATTGATATTGATGTGTAAGGAATTTGCCGTACGGATTTAGGGTGAGCTATAACTATAACATGTCTTCCTTAAAATTTGATGACTTGACTTGGCTCGACCTGCTTCTTTTCAATGACCTGTGTCATCTGCCTTGACACTGATTGCTGTATGTGTATCTTCTTTGTGTTTCTATTCACAATGAAACAAATGTCATTAAACTTTTATTTCCACAGTTACCCACATTTTTCACATAAGATGTTTTGTGTATCTATAAACCATCATTTCTGTATTGTACACTCATGCCTCAGTAGTCTGCCACACAAAAAGTTTAATCATATTGGTTTGGGGACAGTCCTGCATTGAAGAGGTCCTGCAGCCAAGCAGAACAGCCAAAGCTGCACAGCTCTGTCCTTCCCAATCCCCATAAAACTACCTTTTTGTAGATTTTTCTACTTGGATTTAGCAGATTATATAATTTTGTAAGTAGGTTTATCAAAAATGAAGAATTTTTGCAAAAATATAACGTGAATGAACGACATTAATGAAAGATATTGTAAGCAATAATTTTTGACCACATAGCATATTTGCCTCGGCACCTGTTGTTTGTTCTTTAAGATCCTACATTACCATAGTAAAGCAGCAGCAAGAGCTCAGTTGTTTAACACTGAGTGAACTGTGCAGGTGCAGGGTTGCCACAAATTCTGGAAATGAGGGAATTTCAAACGTCTCAGGGAAATTTAGAAAGGGGAAAAAAAAAAAAAAAACACTGAAAATTTTCCATTGGTGAAATGGTTTGTTTACTGAGGTGTCATGCGTCGTCATTGGCTGGACGCAGCTGATTATGTGCACTGCTTCCCTAATCCCTCATTCCTACTGCTTCTCCCCTTCCTACCACTCCCCTCAGTTTGCAGTCAGAGCTGTCACCACTTCTTGCCGTTTGCCTAGCAACTTCCGACGAGAAGCGGGGAGGTGTGAAGAGTAGTATGTTTGGATCTGATTCTCAAAGACTGTACGCACAGCGGCCAGGGATGGTGGTCACATGAGCATGAGTTGTGCCTGACTGATTATGTGGAAGTATGTGTTCTCTTATTTTCTGGCAAAGGATGTGACTGAAAATTTAGTTGTGAGAGTGTGATTGTCTTTTCTACGTGCCTATCTGGGGCTCAGCAATCATCTTCATGGAGAGTTGCTACCTACTCTCATCAATATTGATTCTCAGAATATTTGCACAAGTTATCTGTTGCATAGATTGATCACCGCAGTCTCATTTCATCAACATGCTGTCTCTGACTCATGATTTAGCTGGCCACACGGGGGGACTTCCATGATGGGCCAAAACCACAAGTCATTTCTGTGGGTATCTCTAATGGATCGGGCCTGCCAATCTGAAGCCTATCATTTCCCACTAATGTGTAGGCCCTGCCTGTCATATCTAATCTTACCGATCTGCCCATGGCATTTTATTTATTCTAGCACATCTTGGCAACACAGCACCCAGTCCACGAGCAGCGAAAATCTCCAACCCAGCCAGAAATCAAACCCGGACCCACTGCATGGTAGGAAAACACATTACCATTCAGCTAAGCGGAAGGACACACAATACCACTAAAATAATAAACATAACACAGTGAGTGATAACTGCCAATAACGGTTAGTAGAACCAAAATTTTATTGGTGGTCACCTAAAGTGTTGGTTTACACAAGTCTTTCCCGCCTTATACACTTCTTCCAAGAGACCTACTTTTCTCTGAGGTCATTTCTGAAATCAGTGAAGGTATTTTAAATCTGTCTTGCGATTCCAAGGAAATGCACATTTTTGTCACCAAATGTATTTCGTTTTATTGAAATAAAATAACATCAGTGGTCTTAATGAAACACACATACAGTGAGGCTTGCTTTCTCCATCTAAATACAGTTCGTTACAAAAGATGTTAGTACTTAAGAATTTTGCTCACCCATTTATAATTACAGAAGTCCCTACTTTTTTTGTCAACTTACGTGTTTAGTCATCCTTGCAAAATTTGTTAGGGGAAAATGCTAAAACATGTCTGGAAACCAGGAAAATATCACTTGGGGAAACTTGTGGTGACCCTGAGGTGGTAGCTATGTGAACCAAGCACACTATTGCCACATAAACCTTATTAGTGATAGACATTTCTTCAGTAGTAGTCATTTCTTTGTAATGTTACTTGGACAAAATGATACTCTGACAACAGCATGCGTTTACAGTTGCAGGCTGATTGAAAGGCTTCTTCTAGGAGGTGGAAGATAGTAACATGAGGGCTAAGAGAATTAATACACATCTACTGATTACTTCTTAAACAGTCTTTCTATCCCGTGTTTCGTGCCCCCTCTTTGTCTGACCTGTTTGGTATCACCAGCATCACATAAAATAGCCACTACTTTGGGAGGGAGAGAGTTTTGTTGTATTTCACCTAGGATATCCCATTATTACAGTAACTCATTTATAGTCCTCATTTAATTATTTGTGTAGAATTACAACTGCAGCTCTTGCAGTAGAAGACCAACAGGCACAGACATGTTGCTGTCAAGACTGAACTGTGCTACAGTAGCATTAGTGAGCGATATAAGAAGTATTGATTGGAGACTCCATGTTGTCTTGTGCACTACGACCAGATAACAGGTATACTTGAAAAAAGAGACAGCATTGGTCGTATATTTTTACTATCGCAAAATCGATTTTCTGTCACTGAGTGACCATCTTCAGTGCTAGAAGTTGTGCTATGTTGTACTCTCTGATCGTAATGTGAAAAAAATTTTTAACTTCTAGCACTGAAGATGGTCACTCAGTGACAGAAAATCGATTTTGCGATAGTAAAAATATACGACCAATGCTGTCTCTTTTTTCAAATAAGAAGTATTTCAGAACTTTGTGGGTGGAAGATGGCTGTTGAACACATATTTGAGTTCTTTCATATGTTCAGCAAAAGTGTTTGGATGTAGCGGCCTTACTGTTCTTCTCTTGCCTTTTCTTTCGTATTTTCTGGGCCTAAGGCCATTCATTTTTGCTAGGAGTCAGAATCGAGTTTCATCAATAATTGTTCCCATTTTGTGAACATCAACCAGAGCAACTTGTAAATCTTATTTACTTTAACATTTTCCTCACATTGTAGCTGCTCACATTAATGACTTGCTCTTGGTACTCGTCTATAACACTCATCTACTTTAGTAGCATACTCCTTGCAAACACATTATTACCTACCAACTGTGTTGCCTGTACTTTCTTTACAATCTGTTAAAGTAAGAATTGAAGTGGTGGTCACTTTCTGTCTGTTGGTTTTAATATGTTCCCCATGTTGTGGGTGGACCTGTGTGTGAACTGTGGCCTGTTGGTTTACAGTAGAAACTATTTTCTTTTACTCCAATAAACTTTGTTAATGGGAAGCTGTACTGTAATTGAAACATGAGAAGACATTGACCTATAGATTAACAGAAGGTCAGGAGGGAGGGGTGTGGTGGAGGGGGACAGATAGCTGAAGAAAATTAATAATAGTGACAAGAGAAAAAGAAACTCTATGTTTATGAGTTACAAAAAATGGAAAAAGAGTAACAGGTAAGTAAGAATTTCATTACTGCAAGATGAGTTGTAGATAATACAGAAAATTATTTTGGGCACCTTTCTGGATTTGAACAAACATTATGGGTAGAGACAACATGAGTAACAACATAATGGGTAAAATAGATTTTTGGAAGAAGAGAGTGCCAAATGAACAGATTCCCATAAAGTAGGTAAAGTTGTCATCAACTTGAAGGTTGATTAAGTGCCACAGTGCTCTACTAGGCATGTTGGTACTAGAGATAGCATGCCCTCACCTTTCTCTGGCTTTTGAACAGACTTACCCAGTCACTTAAAGGAGCGCCTACGATGTAATGAGGATTATGAACTATGGTGCAACACCCCTCCCCACCTTCCCCTACAAACACACACACACACACACACACACACACACACACACACACACACACACACACACACACACACACAGATATGAGTGCTTTGTTTGGTTAGCAGAAACTTGAATTCGCACACGCAACGACCTTATTTGCTAAATTCAGTGCTAAATAACTCTGAAAGGGTGCAATGTATTGCATTTTTTGTTAACATTTATGTCTCAGTACAATCTGCCCTACAACATCACGACAAGCATTTCAGACATTTTCTGACCACCCTATGTGTGTGTCTATACAAAAAATTGCTTGTGGTATGGTGCAGCAGTAAACCACACATTCAGGATCTGAACCCAGCTTCCATAATATGTTCCAGACTTTCATGGTTACCCTGCCTGTAACCTTTGCCCTGATTTTAGCTGTTGGCATCCATTTGTCAGAGCTAGTTGAACAACGTTGTGATATTCTCGGAGTGTAGTTCTTCAGGAAGGCCATGCCTGCTCTTATTGGCAGTGTTGTCCTGAGGCTGTCTCGTCGCCACATGTTCTGTTGTCATTGCACTACCGTCAGCTATCTGAACGAGTTGTCAGTTTGATGCTCCCATGTTCCTTGTACCGTGTTTCTCATAGTCTAATAGATGGTAATAAGTTGTGCATGCTTTTCTGTAGGTATGCTGTGTTTTGTCCCAATAGTCATCACATACACCCTTCTTTGTTTGTAGGAATAGCTTTTTTCTGTACTAAAAATAAGTTTGTATAATAATGAAACTTTAACCAGCATATCCCATAAATACTGCAGTATCAGTTTGATAGCATTGGGGCTAGGTGTTTGAATCATAGCATTGGGACTGGGTGTTTGAATTCTGGCTCTTGTATTGCATTGTTATTTTCTTTTCGTGTATTCTGTGTACCTTGTCATTCTTAGTCAATTCGGTACTTGTTTCTGCACCAAATCATTTTCCTTTGTTGGTAACTTCCATCAGCGGAACTTCAACCTTTGAAAACTTGAAATTTGATCTGTCTGACTTTTTTTTACCTTATTGTAATGGTTACTGCTGTGGCAGTTATTATTTAATTATTGCTTCTTTATCTGTAATGGGTTTGCAGGTACAGCTTTCAACTTCATATTCAGAGTTTAATTTCAACAAAACTGAGAACAGTCTTTTATATTGATCATTTGTAAGAAACAAAAATGAAAAAAGGTATCCTCTAACTGATTGTTGAGTGGCACACAGATACTTTACAGTACAGAAAATTTCTCTGGCTTTCAATGTACCACTCTTTTATGCAATTATTATTCCCACCATAAAATAAACAATGAAGGCTATAATCTTTATTAAGATAATAGGCATCTCTCTACTAGTTACCAATCTGGGATGTGGCTGGGGCCTATGAAAACATGAAATATTAAAAGACAATAGATCTCATAGTTTTTGGAAATGCCATTTCCTTCTGTGGATGGTGGAGCTGAAAAGCTGTTGAACAACCCAGCCTAAGACTGGCAAGGCAGATAGGACAAATTGTAGGAATAGGGTAGGTTCACTGTTTTTACTGTTTCATGTCTTTTGCCATTTCATATTTTTGTTGCCTTTGTTCCAGTTATTCCAGCTTTGTCAGGTGGTAAGTAGGTGCTTCCTTTGTGTCTGTAACATGTAGTTTATAAACATCATTCAAAAAACACATTTTGTGTTAATTGCATTGCGATGACACACGGAAGTCTTTGACCTGTACTGCTTCTGTGGTCTCGTGAAGTCTGGAGATGGTCTCGAAACTGTTCTTTTCTTTCTCTCTGTTTCTCAGACCAGACCACGTGGGAGACATCCCTGTCAGGGGTCAGGGCACTTCAGCCACATCACCGCTGCCACGAATGTGGGAAACTGTTCGTGCACGAAAATTCACTGCGTCAGCACAGGTTATGGCACCAGGGAAGAACCGTGTGTCCAGTGTGCATGCGTGTTTTCAATCGCATGTATGCTATGAGGTGTCACATGGCAAGAGTGCACCTGGCATGAAAGCAATATACTGCTGTAATTTCTCATTTTGTGACCTTGAAAAACAGAAATATGAAGCTACATTTTTATCCATATTTATTTTTTTAAAGAGAGTGTGGAAGCTTTAGCTACAAGCCAGCTGTTGACTGGAATTTTATGGCACATTTCACAGAATCCCTTGTTCTTGTGGTATTAAAACATAATCGCAATCATGTTTTTGCAATTCCCATGAAGGAATTAGAACATATATCTATATGTAGTAAGATCTATACGGTTTGAAAATGACCTTTTCTTTTGACTGCCTTTAATAATTCAATCAGTAGAATACTGGATTATTTAAACAAAGCATTTATTTTTCTGGCTTAATGAAGACATCTTTGCATACAAGATGGGACAAAATGTGGTTCACAATTTCAAAAGTATCCATCTATTAGGTAATACATTGCAACAAAATTGATAAGAAGAAAGGAAGATTAAGGTTTAATGTCATGTCAACAATGAAAACATTAGATACAGAGCATAATGTCAAATTGGGGACTTCCTGGAAAGGAATCTTCTCGGCATTGGGTTAAAACAGTTTACGAAAATCAGGTAAAATCCATATCTGGATGACTATATGGATATTTTAGCAAATGTCCTCCCAAATACAAGCCAAGCATCTTAACCAGTGCACCATCTCTCAGTAACAAAATTTATGTTAGTATAAAGGAAATGCAAATGAGTTTTCGAGCGCATTACAGATGTTCAGTTTTCACATGTCACACAGAACACATGAAGCTTATGATGAAACCGATTCGAATCCAGTGCACAACAAAATTTAAAATGAAACTTGCTTGAAACAATGGATACTGTGCTTACATTATGCTTATATTAGTATTTGCCACCTTCTCACTTCCCCTTTTTAGCAGTTCCCATTTTCTTGCAATGTGGTACCCTTTGCAGTAACAGTTACTTTTCGAAATTGGTAACATTATTTTCACTCAGCTTTTACTTGAATCTATGAAAAAACGCCATGCCTGCATTTTGAATCATTATTTAGTTTTTTGTAATGAAATTTGAAAGTTCTTACTTAGTTGCAATTGTTCCTGTCACAGCCATTCATAGTTATGTAGAGCAAGTATACGCAAATACCAAATCCATGTTTTGTCAGTAGCTTGTTTTTCAATATTTTGAGAAGTCTGCCTTCTACAGTGTGCCTCTATGATACTGTGCCAGATTTTTGCACTTTCAGAAAGTGGAGAAAAGTATCCGTTAACATAAGGTACCAATTCTGGGGAAACCTGTCAGTTAAAAGTGATGAACAAAAATTGTTTTGACAGTACTGTTAAGCTGCTGAGGTGCCATATTAAGGTCATGCCCAGGCCAACACAACTTGGAATCAGTGTTTTCCTCTTTTAATGATCTTTCTGCCACCTTTTTGTGGAATTTTCATTACATTTTTTGTATGTACTATATTTGAGGGTCTACATTTACATCTGTTTGTTGCGAACCACCGTGAGATGCATGACAGAGGCTACGTCTCAATGTACCAGTTATTAAGGTTTCTTCCCATTCCATTCGTGTATGGAGCATGGGGAGAATGAGTGTTTCAGTCCTCTGTGCGTGCAGTAATTATTCTCATCTTATCCTCATGATCCCCAAGTGAGTGATACATAGGGAATTGTAGTATAATCCTAGAGTCATCATTTAAAGCCAGTTCTTGAAATTTCGTTAATAGACTATCTCAGGATGGTTTACATCTACCTTGAAGATTCTGCCATTTCAGTTCCTCCAGTATCTGTGTGACACACTCCCATGAATTAAACAAACATGTGACCATTCATGCTGCCCTTTTCTGTATACTTTCAATATCCCCTGCTAGTCCTGTTTGGTATGGGTCCCTCATACTTCAGCAGTATTGTAGAACCGGTCACATGAGTGATTTGTAAGCTATCTCCTTTGTAGAGTGAGTTCACTTCCTGACTATTCTACCAATAAACTGAAGTCTACCACCTGCCTCACTCATGACTGAAAGTAAGTGATCATTACATTTTGTATCCCTACAAAGTGGTACACCCAGGTATTTGTATGAATTGGCCAGTTCCAACAGTGACTCATTGATATTATAGTCATAGGTTACTACATTTTCTCATTTTGTGAAGTGCGTAATTTTACATTTCTGAACATGTGAAACAAGTTGCCAATCTTTGCACTACTTTGAAATCTTATCAAGATCAGACTGAATATTTATGTAGCGTCATTCAGTAGTACTTCGTTAAGGTAACTGTGTCATCTGAAAAAAAAAAAAAAAAAAAAAAAAAAAAAAAAAAACCTGATACCTGATGTTACTATTAATATTGTCTGCAAGATCATTAATATACAACATGAACAGCTGGGGTCCCAACACATTTTTCAGGGGCACACTTGAAGTTGCTTCTACATCTGATGGTGACTCTCCATCCAAGATAACGTGGTGCATCCTTCCTACCATAAAGCCCTCAGTCCAGGCACAAATTTCACTTGATACCCCTTATGATCACACTTTTGACAATAAGCGTAGTTGTACCGAGTCAAATGCGTTTCGTAAATCAAGAAATACTGCATCTACCTGATTGCCTTGATCCAAAGCTTTGTCATGTGAGAAAAGTGCGAGTTGGATTTCACATGATTGACGTTTTCGAAATCTATGATGACTGGCATTGAGGAGGTCATTCTGTTCAAGACACCTCATTGTGTCTGAGCTCAGAATATGTTCTAAGACTCTACAGCAAATCATGTCAAGGATATTGGATGGCAATTTTGTGGATCACTTCTACCATCCTTCTTGTAGGGGGGGGGGGGGGGGGGTGTCCTGTGCTTTTTTCAAGAACTGGGCATTGTTTTTTGTGTGAGGGATCTATGATAGGTTATAGTTAGAAGAGGGACTAACTCAGCTGAAAATTAAGTATAGAATGTGATAGGGATTCCATCGGCCGTGGAGCTTTTTTCAGTTTTGATAATTTCAACTGTTTCTCAATCCCACTGACACTACTACTGATTTCATTCATTTATTTCACTGGTATGACAATTAAAGGGGCAATTCTCCTTTGTAAATGGACATTTGAAAACAAAGTTAAGCATTTCAGCTTTTGCTTTGCTGCCCTCAATTTCAGTTCCTTTCCTATTCTTTAGGGACTGGACACTAACTTTGATATCACTAGCAACGTTGACATACAAGCAGAATTTCTTTGGGTTCTGTGAAAGATCACTTGACCATATTCTGCTATGATAGTCATTGAAGGCATCACACATTGCTCTCTTGACAGCCAAACGTGTTTCATTCAGCATCTCTCTATCTATAGCCCTACACTTTGTTTTACACCTATTATGCAGTAATCTCTGTTCCTTTAGAAGTTCCTTTACAGTGATTTTATACCATGGAGGTTCCCTCCCATTATGAACTGTTCTACTGGGTACATACCTACCAAGTGCATGGTTAACCGATGATGCAGTATCTTACCATGTTAAACTTAAGATTGATTGATGTCATGTGGTATAAGAAAGAGGAGGGGAGAGAGGCCCTCTGCAATTAAGAGATTCCTACCTCTGGTTTGTTTTTCGTCACTTACCACTTATAAAGGTGCCTCATCATGTAAGCATCTTGTGTAGTGACATGCAAAGTGATATTCATTGTTGAAAATGGTCCACCTTACCTCAAATGTGCTGTTTTTGATATAATTAAGAAAAACCTCATACCAGCACAGAAAACTATGCAGTTGTTTTTATAGTGATTTATAAGGAAACTGTCAATCTGTAACTCTTCGTGAGTTTGCTGTACTTACTGTGATGAACTCAATGCAGTCCTTATGTTTTACTGTTAAGGGATGAATTCAAAATAACAAGGTGCCTTTCAGAGTATTACAAATCAGTAACTTAAAAGACATTTATGGTAATGTGACACTGTACAGGGTAAGAAGGAAATAACTGTGAATGAAGAACAGAATTTTCAATAACTAGTTGAAATTTCAAACTGCGCAACAAAAGACAAAAATAGTTAACACTTTCTTTTTTGAAGTGGTGTTGTGTCTTCTCAGCCAGTTATAGCAGGTGCGTGTGCATGTGTGCGTGTGTATAACATACATATGTATAAGTCATTGTGACACCAGTGAAATTTAATTGTATAAGACTGTTCTTGAGAGAATGTACTAGTCTGGTGACGAAATTGTGGAATTTATTCATGCCTCTCTTAACTTAATTCTGCAACCATCTGAAGTTTGCTAAATACGTGCTGCTGATCTCTTAGTATATAAGATCTTAGTTATTGCTCAGTACCCAGTTAATCAGCATTGTGCAAAACTCAAATGTTTTGCCAGGATTTCTCGTGGCCAAGCACCAGTTGTTTCCTCACCCCCCCCCCCCCCCCCTCACACCCCCACCCTGTCCCCTGTCGCTCTCACTTTTCCCAAATTCAGAGGAGGAAGCTTATTACCAGAAAACCAGTTAATAACGTTTTACAAAAGTATTACATGTAATTTTCTGTTTTGATGCTGCTTCTTGTAGATTTGTAAAAATGTCTGACTAATGTTCAAAATTAAATGGATGGTTGTTCACAAAGAAAATTAAGCGGGCAATCATTGAACCTCGTGCAATGCCTTTCACAATTTCCCAACAATAGATTAAGTAACTTCACTGTTTAAATTCCGTAATGTAAGTTTCTGTATCTGCTTACTTGAATGATAATGTCACTTGTTTTTGGGCCACAAGATTTTAACATATTTCTGGTATTGTTGCCATCATCTATGTTTTTTATATTGTTTTTGTAGTTGATAGTTATTCTTGCTTTGAATGGAATAAACAAAAACTTGAGTTTTAAAAACTTGCTACATTTACTTATTTATTTATTCCTCCAGGAATCACCCCACAATGTTACAGGATTTGTCATCACAATACAACGAAAATATATGGCCCAAAATATACATACACATAGGATACGCAAGTGAGTTTTCACAAGGGTAGTACAGGGCAGGTGGTCAGCCATGGCCTTGCTGTGGGAATCATCCCAGCATTTTCCTTAAATGATTTAGGAAAACTTAAATCACAGTGGGCGAAAAGAGCTAACTCCACCCTCCTGGGTATGAGGACTGTGTGTAACAACTGCACTGCCTCGTTCGGTTGATCCCTATTGTATAAGGGGTGCTCAAAAAGTTTCCATTTGAGGGTGTTGCTGTAGCATATATGCAACATAGTATTACTCCAGTGCAGGTATATAAGCACCGACATACAGACAAGAGAATATTGTGACATTTGTGTCTTTTTGACGTGTGTGCAGTAAATGCAGAAACGTGAACTATGGAGTGGGTATGGGACAACATGTCTGTGCAAAACCACCATTGTGGAATAGTGCACAAAGTTAGTGCTCGTCACAATTTAATACAAAATGCCAGTCAATTTGGAACATATTGCAGGAGTTACGTAAACACAAGTAGAAGACACTCGAGCACTCATCCTATAGCCCTGATCTCACGCAATTATCACTCCTACGGTACCTTAAAAAAGGCCTTAAAGGGTTGATGATTCCTGTTGGACGAGGATGTGCAGCAGGCAGCTACAGACTTTATGTACCAGGACACAGTGTTTTACCAAACTATGTCTTCAACCTGGTGTATGTGTGGGATGATTGCATCAAACAGCTATTTTGCCTGATTGGCATACCCATTCTGGACTGTAAGGCCTTGGAACTGAAACTTCATGATTGTACAGTGTTCATTTGCTCATACTCAAGTTACACCGGTAACCTGCTATACCCCTTGCACTCTCTCCAGTCAGTCAGGTATACTGACTCCAGATCCATAAGCAAGCTATTATAACCGAAGCACGTCTTCATGGAAGCCACGTCAACGTACACCCCCACCCCCCCTGCAAGATGAGTGATAGTTGAATTCAGGAGAATGATGGGACATAACTGTCACACATTATAGGTGTACATCTACATGTACATGGATACTCTACAAATCACACTTTAAGTGCATGGCCGGGGGTTCATCGAACCACCTTTACAATAATTCTCTGTTATCCCACTCTTGAACAGTGCATGGAAAAAATGAACGCCTATATTAGTCCATGCAAGTTCTGACCTCTTGTATTTTATTATGATGATTGTTTCTCCAATGTAGGTTGGCATCAAAAAAATATTTTCACACTCGGAGAAGAGAGTTGGTGATTGAAATTTTGTGAGAAGATTCCACCGCAACAAAAAATGCCTTTGTTTTATGGTGTCCAGCCCAAATCCTGTATCATGTCCGTGCCATTCCCTCACCTAATTCGTGACAATACATAATGTGCTGCTCTTCTTTGAATGTTGTCAATGTATTCTGGTAATCCTATCGGGTAAGGATCCCACACCATGCAGCATAATCCAAAAGAGGATGGACAATTGTAATGTAGGCATTCTCGTAAGTAGATCTGTTCTGCCAATAAAACACAGTCTTTGGTTTTCCTTCCCCACAACATTTTCTATGTGCTCTGCCCATTTTTAACTATTCATGATTGTAATTTCTAGGTATTCAGTTGAATCTACAGCCTTTAGATTAGACTGATTTATTGTGTAACCAACGTTTAACAGATTCCTTTTAACATTCGTGTGGATGACCTCACACTTTTTGTTATTTAGGGTCAGTTTTCACACAATTCAGATACATTTTCTAAATCTTGACATATATGCTTGTAAAGGCATTACATTGTGAATATGAATATGTATGTATTGTAATGTGACAGGATTTTGTAGTTGTACCCATTTGTTATGAACCCCTAATTTGAGTGTTATAAATATTGTTTAATTATGAAGTATGTTTTACTATCTTTTTAAACAGGTAAATTTTAATTACATTTTCCAATCCTCTTGGCAATTTATTGTACAGTTTTATTCAATGATGGTAAATGTTGTTTTGAGTTTTTTTGTTTGTTTTTCTTTAGTAAATGTAAGTCCATACAGGCTTTTATCCCACGATTATGTGTAGAACTATAAGTGAAATACTTATTAATATTTTGTCTGTTAATTACGTCAGATAGGTAGATGTACTTACTCGGTACATTAAGAATACTTAGTGTTTTACAATAATTCTTTACAATGAACTAGGCTGAGGTAAATTTTAATTACGTTTTCCAATCCTCTTGGCAATTTATTGTACAGTTTTATTCAATGATAGTAAATGTTGTTTTGAGTTTTTTTGTTTGTTTTTCTTTAGTAAATGTAAGTCCATACAGGCTTTTATCCCACGATTATGTGTAGAACTATAAGTGAAATACTTATTAATATTTTGCCTGTTAATTACGTCAGATAGGTAGATGTACTTACTCGGTACATTAAGAATACTTAGTGTTTTACAATAATTCTTTACAATGAACTAGGCTGCTACCTTAGTTATTGTTCTTACAGCCCTTATAAATGAAATGAAAACTGTGTCCATGTTTTCTGTATTTGATCCCCAGAAAAGAATCACATAGATAAGAATTGAGTGTATGTATTATAGGAATAATAAGTCACGACAAGACATTGGTGTTATAAACTGATGATATAACCTTTGGAGCAGAGCACGCTGAAGGTATTCTTTTTGCTAGCATATTTGTGTGTTCATTCCATGTTAATTGGCAATCAATATTCATCCAAAAAAAACTTTGTGTTTCTTATACAACGTGTAGGTTCATCATCTATACTTTATGTGACAGGGCTGTTTTCTCCCAGTATGCCGAAGCGCAAGCTCTTTGTCCTTTTTTTTTTATGTTCACAGTCTATTACATTATGCTCAATTCTAAATGTATTGAGGATTTCCTTTGATTTCTCTAATAGGAGTTCTGATGTTTTATCAGTGACTATGATAATGCTGCCAGAGAACTTTTTCTCAATGTCTTGTGCTGTCAGAAACACATTGATATGTTAAGAAAGTAATGGGACACACAACATTAGTCTGAGGCACACTTATGTTTATGTTTATTGCCTGACTATTGTTTTTATTAAAAATTCATCATTGTCAGACATGTGAACTATCTCTATCTTTTGCACGCTGTCTTCTCGGTAAGACCTTAATACACGCAGTGCTTCTAGCTTGTTTAGTAGATGGTCAGCAGTGTCAAAAGCCTTGGACCAGTCTAAGAATATGCTGGTGACGCACTAATCCTTGTCAAGAACTTCAAGCACCATTATTGTCACTCTGTGCTAGTCAGTATTGTACTACTTCCACTTCGGAAACCAAATTGTGCTTTGTTAGAAGGTTGTGTTTATTCATCTAACTCATTGGTCTATCTTCATTATTGATTCAATTTTTTTTTAGAATGCTGACAGTAGAGAAACTGGCACATAGCCTTTTGTGTTCTCTGCGTTACCTTTCTTTAGTACTCAGGAAAAACGCCTGAATTAAAGGACTCTCTTTTTTTTTTGATGATATTGATATGCTGTGTTTATGCACATGCCTGCTGACTTATTATTCTATACTGTCTGTTGTCTTCGTGCCTTCAAGCTCTTTTATAGGAAGCAGCAGCATTGCACTTGTTGTGTAACTCATTGTGGTGCCACATGTGTTTAAGAAAAATTTTTGTGAGTTCTCCAAAGTCTCAGAGAAATAGCCATTTGTCAGATTTGCCAATTCCTGAGATTTTCTGTTACGATAGCCCCATCTTTACTTTCTGTGTTATGTGTGTGTTGTTGCCTTTTCCAGTTACTTGTTTTATGACATCCTGTACCACTTTGCTTTTGTTTTCTGCATTATGTATTATTTCATTATTGAACTTCTTTTCCCAGCAAGCAATATCTTCCCATAAATCTATTTGTACCTGTGATATTAATGTAGGAACTCTAGATTAGTGTAGCACTTTTGCAAAGAACTGAGAAATTTATCACATATTTTCCTTAGCAGCTGCTGTTGGAGTAGCAATGTGCAGAATTTAGAGAACTTAGAAACTGTATTGTTTTCCACATGCCTGCATCCTAGGTTTGATTTGCCAGTGCCCTGGACAAAGTATATGTTTTATGTTCCAAGAAGATCTTTTGTTGGCCTCCTGTTTTGTGTGTTTTACCACATTTGTCTTTAGCTTTATTATCTAAAAGTAATGACCAGAGAGGCCAATATACTTTATAAATACTTTAAAGTTTTCCTAATTGATATCTGCAAGTACATGGTCTAAAATTGATGTTGAACTTTTTGATATCCTAGTAGCACTATTTGCCAACTGTGTCATACCAAAAGTGTTCAGAATGTCTAGGAAGATTTTACTAATGTTAGCCTCAGCACCTATGTTAATATTAATGTCCCCACATTTTATTATTTTAGTTTTGGGTCTGGGACCCTTTCCAGGACTTCAGCTGCAAGATATGTTGTTTTTAAGTAAGTACCGTTTTGAAATGATAATAAAACAAATAGACTTTTGTAGCAGTTTATTTTTACATGAAAGCCTGTACTTTAATCTACTTTTCTAAGTAATTCCCACCATTGTTACGGCATTTACCATATCATAGAACTAGCTGTGAAAACCATCCCCATAGAAATCTGCTGCCTGAGTGTAACATTCGATAATTTAAACATTCTGTAATAGTTTGATAAAGCACCCATTTCGTGATAATGGGATCTTCAAATTTCAAAACAAATAATTTATTAAAATGAAATCAAATTCTTTAAGTGACCAAGGAAAGAATATTAGTAGCAATCCTAATAACCTTGTGTGATGAATTAAGAGGGCCATCCATTTCATTTCCTGGCTAATTAAATGTCGGACTACAAATTGAAAGGTCCAGATCTCTATCTTTGATCATCTTAGGATTTTTCCTTTACTTATCACTTCATTGACTTCTAGCAGTATTATGGTAAAGAGAAAAAAGCCAAGTTGCATCACAGTCCCGACCCCATGTTATACTATAGAAGTCCCTTTAAGTTGCTGGATAAGATTGTTAAAAGTCAGAGAAAAATAAGGGCATACCATCTCCAATACAGCCATTTGTAATTAAGCAATGTTGTGTTGAAACCAGACTTAAGGTTGAGAACAACTTAACATAGTCTGCCTGACTCTTGAACAAACGAAAGAACAGTGATGGGATGGTACAGCGATGGGTGAGAGCTTTTAAAGATGGGTGTATGAATTTGCATGGTGACGAACAAAGTTGACAACCAGTCATTACTGACATTTTGGTGCAGAAAGCTTATGAAAAAGTGACAGAGAACAGATGTTTTTCGATTTCAATGTTATGTGATGGGTTTTTTCAGTTGTCAGGAAGTGTGTGTTATGTGATTGTTACGGATTGTTTAAATTATCAAAAATTATTCCCAGGCTTCAGATTTTTATGAGGATGGTTTTTAAAGCTGGTTGTACAGTATGATAAATTCCTTAATAATGGTGAGAATTGCGTAGAAAAGCAGATTAAAGGACAGACTTCATGTAAACACAAAATTGGTAAGAAAAGTTTATTTGTTTTATTTTTATTTTAGGTAATTACTTACAAAACACATCTCATAATTTGTTGAAGGAAGTATACACATTTCTACTAGGTGCACATTACATGCACAGTAAGGTTAACTTCATGTGGACATCTTGCTTTTTTGCTTCAGTGGCTGCCAGTTCAAAATATTTATCTGCCTACTTATGACTGATTTTCTCTGGCTTTAAAATGTGTGCTACCTCTAATATAAATACATGATCCTGCACGCTACGAGGTGGAAGTTGTGAAAAAATACGAATATATGAAATAACTGAAATGTAAAATATTGAATGTAAGGGAGGCTGTTGTTATCTGCTACATATTTACCTTCAAGGCTAGTATTCTCCAAAGTCATCAATGACTGTTGAGAAAAT
Organism: Schistocerca cancellata; assembly: GCF_023864275.1. Classification (NCBI taxonomy): domain Eukaryota; kingdom Metazoa; phylum Arthropoda; class Insecta; order Orthoptera; family Acrididae; genus Schistocerca; species Schistocerca cancellata. Next base: position 860,383,765 of record NC_064627.1, on the reverse strand, counting down.
TGTCTCAAAATCATTTAAGATTCAAAAATTCTAAACCACAAAATATTAGAAAATGAGAATAGTAACATGATGGTTGAAGATATTAAGTTACATATCAGATGTCCAATTACGAAAGAAGCAGTTCAGACCAACTGCTATTTTGGTACTAGAGCTCAATGATTTAAGTCTAAATGTTCCCGGACAAACCACTTCGCATACTGCAGTACATCTTGCAGTTGCAGATTCTAGCTAAATGGTTTATTTTTATTTCCAAAATATTCCACAACTGCAGTTAGTTATATTTGTGGCAACTTTATGATGTCTCACCTCTCTTTTGGTATTGAATAGAGAACTTTGTTAATTAGGAATGGTGATAGTAATATTGTTACGTTATGCACTATCTTATGCACACTAAGAGTGACGAGCACCAACTGGGAGTAAGTGAAACTAAAATAGTAAGTTACTATGAGAGAAGGAAATCAGCGACTTCCAATCGATAGTACTGAACTAAAGGAGTAAATGACTCCAGGAGTAAATTTTTGATTTACCTCTGCAATAGATTTATTTACTCTGTTGCTGGTGGAGAGCACCATTGAAGAGTACGCTACTACATTAGTAACTTAAAGAGGAAAGGTCAAAATTTACTCCTAGGCAGTAGTAGGAGTAAAGTAAGAGAGTAAGGTGCAATCTTTGAGTTTTGTGTTTTAAGTGTCGAATTCTTTGTATTACCTGGACTATGAAGAATATATGGAGATGGAGAAAGAGGTGAACAGCCCTAGGATGAGGGTTTTAATGGAGAGAAGAGACCCATTTGTGATGTGTAGCGACAGTGATTTCAAACAGCGGCTGGGTTTCGTAAGGAATTTTTTCAGTTGCTGCTTGGTATGCTGGAGCCGTTACTGCAGCATAATTCTGATAGGAACCGTGCTTTATCTCCAAGGCTGCAACTTCTTAGTGGACTGCGAATCTTTCGCACAGATACTTATCAAATCATAGCAGGGGATCTCTTTAATATCCATCGTACTACTGCTGGAAGAGCTTTCAACAGTGTGATAAACAGTTTAATTGCCCTAAAGACACTGTATGTGTGCATGCCACAGAGCTAAGAAAATATATCAAAGAACAAAAGGGAATTGTATCCAACTGGTGGATTACCAAATGTCATAGGTGTCATAGCTTGTGTACATAATATACCCACACTTTGTCCTTTTGGAGCACAAGCAGAACTATACAGAAATTACAAGAATTTCTTTTCTATCAATACAAAATCATCTGTGATGCCAGTATGAAGATTTTGGTGTTTGGAAGAAACATTTTCAAATTCTCATTAAAAAAGTGCAATTTAAACCAAACAAGTGAGAGAATATTTTGGTGGCTGCTGCAGTTCTACAGAAGTTTGGAATAGAAGTTGGAGATGTGTTTCACCCTGATGTTGTGGAGGTGAATGACATCAAACAATATGCATTTCAGCCAGAATCAGATGCTCCAGACCAAGCTGTCTGAAGGTCTATTAAACGTAATTACTTAAAATTGTACCTAGTTTGCTAGTAAAATTAGAAATTAGTGTAAAGTCTTTTCCTTTTTAAATGAATAAATAAGCCACCAGATTGTCACTACTGCAGCGAAAAGTGACTCATTTTATGTGTAATTTTATAGTTATGTTCTCTCTCTCTCTCCTTTCTGCCCCACCCCCCAACCCCCTCCAGGGAATTAACATTCTCATTGTATTTCTTAATTGAGAATTGAGTATACAAAGTCATACAATGTTTTGATTATTTCTATAAAAAAACTTTTTTTAATATTGCAAACTTTGATAAATATTAAAATGTGTATTAACAAAAATTATTACTGATGCTGATATGATAAACGAAAATATTATGCCATACAAGAAACAAGAACACATTGACCATTTGAAAAAATATCAAGAAAATAAAAGATGCTTTATTGATATGAATATTTTCTTATTCATTCACAAAAATCCAAATTTCTCGAGCACATTGGCTGAAGAACTGGAACCTGAAGTTTGCTCCATTACGTTCTTGAACTTATTCATAATTTCCATTTTAAGGTTACGCTCTTCTTCTATGTTTTCTCTTTGTCCTTCTATTAACAAACATTTTTGCATTGTATTCCTCTTGTATTAAATGCATTTTTAAGGAATGAAGCTCGTCTGCTGTTTTCAACAACGCTCGGTTCTTCACTACAACTGCATGTTCTCTCTCTCTTTTGCTGGACGCATCATCTGATATGCTCCCACCAGACTGCAGGCCGATATTCATGACTATGGGATAAAGTTCCGCCTCCACCAGTTTCATTGCTATGTTCGGAGCAGTTATCATCATCGAAGTTGCTTGAAAGTATCACATTATCTTCAGACAAGTCATTGTTGTTAACACCAGCTATCCCCTCAAAAACTTGTGTGGTCATATCAACAACCATTTGGCTTATATCATCGATCTTCGTCTCACCTACTGCGCCGCCAGTTTGAAATTATTTTTGATTACATTTAGCTTTCATTTTCTTTGCTTTTGATTTCATGTCCTTCTAGATTACTTTAAGCTGATCTTGTGGTCTATGTGTAGAAGCTTCTGCGTTGTATTCAATGTGTATTTTTTCCCAAGCATCCTTTTTCCTTTTTAACATGATTACATCGTGCTCTTTAGATTCAATAATAGTTGTGTACATTTTCATTATTTCAGCAAACCGCTCATTTTCATTTTCTGGCATGTTTTTTTGAACGTTTCCTGGCTACCTCCATGTTGCTGCTAGCTCGTATCTCAAACTGCTGTTTAAATTAATACATGTCACCAACCAACAATGGATGTTGATAGCTGTAGGTTATCGTGTTAACAATAGATTCATCCATTAATAGCACGTTTTTTTTTCCATAATATACAGTTCTTATCATTAATTAGTACAACAGCATTTAGGTCTTCCAATTTTAATAATTCAGTTCAATAATCCTTTCTAGCGTCTAAAATTATAGCAGTGAACATAAGTTACGCAAAAAATGATGCAATGTCTGCTGACAATCATTATTTTCAGAGAGTGAATGTAATGCAAATGTCTGCAGTGTGCAGAAATGGCTTCCTTCTTTAGTAAAAAGGCATTACTACTTTAGTTACAACTGAAGAAGTAAATAGAATTGAGCTCTCCAACAGCAACTAAAAGAGTGTATTACTACAGAAGTAATTTACTAAAGTAGTAGAGACTAAAGAGGTAAGAGTTTCTACAAGAGTAACTTATACTACACTGGTGCTCACCACCCTAAGTGTTGATAATTATTTGTTCATTGTAATTGTGTTGTCAACACATTAATTATATGACCAATGGATCAACATTCCACACATTGGCCGTATGACATGTGGTTTATATTTAATTTGATAATGGGATATTCAAATTTTGAAACCAGTAATTTATTAAAATTAAATAAAATACTCATAGTGATCACAGACAATATTCTTTGCAATCCTAGTAACATTGTGCTATGACTTCAGGGGGCCATCAGTTTCATTCTCTGACTAAGTGTGTGTCGGACTACAAATCAAAAGGTCCAGGGCTCTGTCCTCGATCAGTCTTAGGATTTTTTCTGTTACTTGACACTTCATTCATTTCTAGCGGTGGTATGGTAAAGTGAGACAAACCATGTGGCACCAAATTTCAGACCCAATGTCATACCATAGAGCCCCCATTAAGTTGCTGGATAAGACTGTTAAAAGTCAGGGAAAGATAAGGTCATACTGCCTCCAATATGACCATTCTTAATAAAGCACTGTTGTGTTCTTGAGAACAACTTAAAATTGTCTGCCTGATTCTAGAAATTAACAAACAAAAGATATCTTATGTATCTAACCCCCAAGGTATAGACAATTATAGGTATGTCTTTGTACGAGGTGCATTCAAGTTCTAAGGCCTCCGATTTTTTTTCTAATTAACTACACACCCAAAATCGATGAAACTGGTGTTACTTCTCGACGTAATCGCCCTGCAGACGTACACATTTTTCACAACGCTGACGCCACGATTCCACGGCAGCGGCAAAGGCTTCTTTAGGAGTCTGTTTTGACCACTGGAAAATCACTGAGGCAATAGCAGCACGGCTGGTGAATGTGCGGCCACGGAGAGTGTCTTTCATTGTTGGAAAAAGCCACTGGAAAATCACTGAGGCAATAGCAGCACGGCTGGTGAATGTGCGGCCACGGAGAGTGTCTTTCATTGTTGGAAAAAGCCAAAAGTCACTAGGAGCCAGGTCAGGTGAGTAGGGAGCATGAGGAATCACTTCAAAGTTGTTATCACGAAGAAACTGTTGCGTAACGTTAGCTCGATGTGCGGGTGCGTTGTCTTGGTGAAACAGCACACGCACAGCCCTTCCCGGACGTTTTTGTTGCAGTGCAGGAAGGAATTTGTTCTTCAAAACATTTTTGTAGGATGCACCTGTTACCGTAGTGCCCTTTGGAACGCAATGGGTAAGGATTACGCCCTCGCTGTGCCAGAACATGGACACCATCATTTTTTCAGCACTGGCGGTTACCCGAAATTTTTTTGGTGGCGGTGAATCTGTGTGCTTCCATTGAGCTGACTGGCGCTTTGTTTCTGGATTGAAAAATGCCATCCACGTCTCATCCATTGTCACAACCGACAAAAAGAAAGTCCCATTCGTGCTGTCGTTGCGCGTCAACATTGCTTGGCAACATGCCACACGGGCAGCCATGTGGTCGTCTGTCAGCATTCGTGGCACCCACCTGGACGACACTTTTCGCATTTTCAGGTCGTCATGCAGGATTGTGTGCACAGAACCCACAGAAATGCCAACTCTGGAGGCGATCTGTTCAACAGTCATTCAGCGATCCCCCAAAACAATTCTCTCCACTTCCTCGATCATGTCGTCAGACCGGCTTGTGCGAGCCCGAGGTTGTTTCGGTTTGTTGTCACACGATTTTCTGCCTTCATTAAACTGTCGCACCCACGAATGCAGTTTCGACACATCCATAACTCCATCACCACATGTCTCCTTCAACTGTCGATGAATTTCAATTGGTTTCACACCACGCAAATTCAGAAAATGAATGATTGCACGCTGTTCAAGTAAGGAAAATGTCGCCATTTTAAGTATTTAAAACAGTTCTCATTCTCGCCACTGGTGGTAAAATTCCATCTGCCGTGCGGTACTGCCATTTCTGGTACGTATTGACAATGAACGCGGCCTCTTTTTAAAACAATACGCATGTTTCTATCTCTTTCCAGTCCGGAGGAAAAAAATCGGAGGCCTTAGAACTTGAATGCACCTCGTATATACACACTGATATGATACCTCACAACTTTCCGAGGGAGTCCAGACAGCTTTACCTGCTTTACAACAGTGCTAACCCAAGGTTGATCTTAGTACATTTTCACCTCCAGAAAATCAACATTAGTGTGTTCAGTACCAACTCTTATTTTATGTTTTACCAGGTTCTCCCAATTATCACCACCAGGTCCTTGCTGAAATGTTTACACATTCATCCAAAAGTTTTATTATCTAGGTTAATTCCATTGTTTTCCAATTTTTCTGGCCTAATCTAAAATTCTGTGGAAGATTCTCACTTACATCCTGTGTTTCTTCCCCACTTCTGTTGCCTGTACAAAACTGTATTAAAAAATTTAAAGGATGAGAGAGAAAAATAGAAAAGGGGCGGGGGGGGGGGGGTCATGACAGAAAGGAGTAAGGTGGAATTTTCTCTTTATTGTTTCAATTATGGCATTAGTTTTTTTTCACACAACTAAAAAACAAAAAATTGACATTTTGCATTGGGCAAGGAATAGTTGGAACTGAACACTTAAAAGTTCTAAACAAGGAAAGAATGTTACTTCTAGTCCTCAGTAAGCTCAGAAAAAGTAAAACCAAACACCATTTTGAATTATCTTGAAATAATAGGGCTACAATGAAATTATCTGTTATGTGACAGGTATTTAAAAAAAGAATATGACCTTAGTGTTGATCTTTTCATCACATCAAGCACCATATAAATGTTGCTACACTTAAGAAGTAATGGTAAAAAATAAAATTTCAGTAAAATACGATAATATAATTTCAAACTCATTGGTTTTTTAGTTTTATTTTTGGTGTATAATAATACTTCTGATTTTTATTTACGTTTGCTGATCTTCAAAAAACAAAATTTTTCTGAACTGGAATTTTGTATAAACTTGTTGATATTTCACTGTTGTGAACTATGTGGCAAAAATTTCACGACAAGAGAAATTACTTGGTGTGGAAGGAGGAAGTACTGCCCTTGCCTTCCTGTGATTGAAAAAACAGATTTTACTACTGTCATACCAGTGGATTTTGATAACCATGTTGTTGATTATTTCAGAAACCGCTGGGAAAAAAATGCAAAACCCTCAATGACTGTGTCCAGTGGCACCAGGGTATAATATGTAAAGGGTGCAGCAGCGTTCATAGCATAATTTGACTTGCATAGTACAATGACATACTGCAGGAATGCAGGCCAGCTCGTGCTGCATTCATGCACTAATGAGCTGCCATTTCGAGTGTGACAGTGATATGGAGCGGTGGAGTGCACAGCATCGGTGGAGTGCACAGCATCGTGCCTTTGCTGTTGAAAGTTATTTCAAGAATAAAGACTCTGTTATTGCTACCCCAGCATCTATTTCAGCAACATTTCAACTTTGGACATCATGGGAAAATTCCAGGTGGAAGGACCATTGTGAGATGGGTACGTGCATTTCAAACAACAGGTTCTGTTTGCAATGGCAAACAGGGAAGAAGCGAAATAACTGTGCAGATAACAGAAGCCGTGGAAAATGTTCGTGCTGCACTATTGCGTAGCCCAAACAGATCTGCTCGTTGTCATGCACAAACTGTGCATTTGTCCGATTGGTCATGCAGGAGAATATTGCATGAAGATCTCCATTTTCACCTATATAAGCTGAAGATTGTTCAGAAAATTAGGGCTTGTGATTGGGTTTTAAGCGAAACATTCTGCTTAACCTTGCGTGATCTTCACCAAAATCCACAATTGTTGCACACCATCCCGATGTCAGATGAAGCTCATTTCAAGTTATGTGGTTCGGTGAATAAACAAAATATGCGTTATTGGAGTGATGTAAACCCACATGAACTGCACATCAAGCCCTTACACAGTTCGCATATCACAGTGTGGTGTGGAGTTGCTTCCTTTGCGATTATTGGCCCTTACTTCTCTGAGGATGACAGCAGTGTGGCTGTAACTGTCATCGGTGAACACTTCCTAAAGATGCTTCAAGACTTCATTCTTCCCCAATTAGGTACGGTCAATGTGAACGTGGAACAATTATGGTTTCAACAAGACGGAGTGACCTTGCATACAGCCAGATTTTGCTTGGATTTCTTTCGACAGACATTTCCCGGTAGAGTAATTTCCCATTTTGGTGACATTTCCTAGCCGCCTCGCTCACCTGACCTTTCATGTGCATACTTTTCCCTTTGGGGCTACCTGAAGCAAGAAGTGTTCCGAAGTGTGCCACCATTCCTGAGTTGAAGGATCGCATCAAAACTGCCATCAGCAATGCCGCAGGGAATACGTTATGCCGAGTTATGGAAAGCTTCCAACACTGCCTAGATGAATGTGTTGTGTAGAGGGTGCATCATTTGACAGGAGTCATATTCAAAAAGTAATCCACGCAATGGACAGTGACTTACACTTTAGTAAATGACATACCTTTAACTATTAATTGACATAAGAGGTAATAAATAAATTATAGTTATTGCCCGATGTGTTTTTAATATCCTACTATGACCGCTGCTGCACCCTGTACGTACTAAGGTGTTGTAGAGACATTTGCCACAGACACTGGCAATCATACAGTGCTGCGGACGCTCTCTGTGCGCCCTCTGTTTTGACTCTAGAGGGCTGTCTTGTGTGTCCTCTGTTTTGACTCTGCAGGCAGTAACTGTGCTGAGTTAGGTGAACAGTATACAGCATCCATTCTACCGTACAACTGTGCACTGCTGACAAGTGTGTACTCCTGCTGAACAACTTTAGCCGTTTGAACAGATTTACAAAATGTGCCTGCAGTAACCTAAATGGACATACCGACTGGTTGCCTCACCTATTGGACACAGTGTATCGTGGGTTGTCACTTCTCACAAAAGTGGTCTGTGGAACTTTACCATACCCATAGACAAGGTTTTGGACACCCACATAGTGTGGATGCACATCGAGATTGACGCATTGTGAGAACAACAGTTGCCAATCGAATGTCATCCAGGGAAGAGGTGTGGGCACATGTTGCAACTGATGAATCCCAAGGACCATTGGGAACTGCCTGTTCATAGCAGGACTAAGATCACATGTGCGTATGGGCAAGCTGCTACTGACAGCATGACATTGCCAAGCACTGCAATTCTGGTCTCATGAAAGTATTCACTGGAGAGTGGAAAGACTCTCAGTTGTCTTCAGTGATGAGAGTAGATTCTCTTTGTGTGAGAATGATGGACATGCACGTGTATGATGTAGACCTGATGAGCAGCTTATTCGCCTGTGACAGATAGGTCCCCCACCATGCTTCATGTTGTGGGGTGCCATCAGTTACAATTTGCGGTCATATTTTGTGTTTCAACAGGGTAAAGTTACCAGTGCCTGCTGAATTACACACGTTGTTATCCCCATTCTACTGGCCTTTTTTTGACAGGGAGGTGATGTGCTTTTTCAGCAGGACAGTGCACATTTGCATATGATTGCTGCAATGCAATGTACTCTTCTTGGTGTACACAACTGCTCTGGCCAGCATGATCACCAAATCTCACACCAATTGAAAATGTATGGGACATGGTGAAATGGGAACTTATTCACTTTGCAGAACCTCTAAGAATTACTGCTGAATTGCAACAAAAGGTGTGAAGTGTTTGGGGATAGTCAACCGCATGGTTGTCTGAGAATACGTGTTGGCATTGCTGCCAGAGGATGGTCCATTGTGTTTCAGTGCAACTGTTTGGGCCCCCTGTGCTGTGGCAAATGTGTTTCGCTTGGTCTGTATTTGTTGTCATATACTCATACAATAATGAACTATCTGTCACGTCACTTGTCAATAAAATAGCCTTGTCCTTGAGGGTGCTGCAGTTCTTTTCTGGCAGTGTAGATACCCCAAAGTGCTACAGATGACATACTAATGTAAGTAACTTCAGACATTTCTTATCCTGTTCACTTAATTGTGCCCCTGGGTTTTAGCAGTAATGTTCCCATATTTCTGCTACAATCTGCTGCTGTTAGAGTAACATCTGTGTTCTTTATAGAAAAACTCCCAACCTTGTTAATGTCAAGAAGTCTTCATGAAAGAACAGAGAAGTGTTTATTTACCAATTTCTGAAAGACAGATACATAGATTTACAAATATGGCAAGATCTCTTGACTTTCAGAGTGTTTAATTTCTGTAACTGTTGATACTTCACCTTTCTGATCAAACTGAATTTTTAATTTTATTTGTCATTCAGCCCTGCTGTTGTTATTGCTGCTTTGTAATATATTAAATAAAATCCCTGTCTTCTATTGCAAACGTTGTCAATATTCATTATGTTGTATAACTTTGGAATACATTCATTTATGAGGAAGTGTTAGTCTCCCTGTTGCCTGTAGTAAGGTACTTAAATTTGTTTTATGTGAGAGTGTAAAATATTGTTTTGACATTGTCAGTATGTTTTTCTTTCTCAGAAACATTGCTCAGAAGTGAATTTGGTGGAAGCATTCCGTATGAGTCCTCCCAACTTTTCTGGTGCACTGAATGTGGCAAATCATTCTCTCACCCAGATTCACTGTCTCACCACAAACGCTCTCACCAAGGACATACAGTGTGCCCAGTTTGCCACAAAGTATTCAGCCGAGTGTACAACATGAAATTGCACCTATCAGCTGTGCATTACAAGTTGTTTAGTGGACAAACATGAAATTAACTGTATTTCATGTCTATGTATCTTGACCTTGAATGTATTGCTGAATTTTTTGTTTCTAATTACATATGTATAAATACTCTAATGTTTCAAAAATTATTAAACTCTTTTGTACAATTATAATGAAAAGCACAAAATTGTGGATGTTCTGCATCATTAATTTGTACTGGTTTTCGACTTACAAAGCCATCACAGATTATCTGCTTATCGTCGTCATAGAGGATACATTACTGGTGAACAACATTGAAAAAGAAACTTCCTAGCAAATCTTTAATTCAGGGTCTTAGCCCGTGAAATGGAAAGGTCCTGAGTCCAAGTGTTGAAGCTAAACAGTAAATTTATGTAAAGGGAACAAACCAGAATTTTTTTTTTTTTTTTTTTAAGGGGGGGGAGTCCTAACATCATTAACATAGAATTACACTCATAGAAGAGAAAATGTGTATGAAGTGAAACAATGTACTCATCTATGTAACAATTTAAAGTAAATTAACACTCTCAGTCAAATCAAATAAATATTACACAAGAATATTGAATTATAACTTGAAGAGGTACTACACAACACATGAAAGGTGATGCAGAGACAGATAAAAGATAGTATTGCTAACAGCTAAATTCTGTATCGTTTTTATGAAGAAATGCTTCCATTGTAGAGAATATGTACAATAAAACAACAGAATATATGTAGTACATAGACAGTCACAATAAAATAAATAAATTCAGTGAAAAACAGGAACAGTCCATGTGAGAAGAACTGGAGAAATGCCTTAGTGAGCTAGAGGCAGGAGGAAGTACTAAACTGTGTTCATTAATATTAATGAGGACTGTGTTTGTTGATTTTGTAGGGCTTCCAAGAGATTCAGATCTTGCTCTTGGATATGTGGAGGACATATGACTGGCTGATAGCTGTTACCTTCACTCAGTACGTGCTCAACAAATTTGAAGTCAGAATTCTGCAACACATGTTCAGCAAATTTAGCTGCCATGTCTCAGCCTGACTGACCAATAGAAAATGTATCACAGTCAAGACATGTATTTTATTTACACCACTGTTTGACTAGTAATTGTGCCTTATCTTTGCTATCAAAAATGTACTGAGCTGTAGTGTTCCTCCATTAGTAGGAAACTATCTAGCTGCAGGATTTCAGTGTTTCAGCTGATGTATCTTCTCTACAAATTTGACTGGGAGAACATGACTTTTTCTGAAGATTCTTTTACCATCTATCATACTAATATTTGTACTTTAGTTGTGACTCCATTATGTCACGCATTAGAGGAAGTTCTGGTTTTACAAAATGTGAAATTGATATTTCTGTTGACATGAAACCAATCTTCAAAGTGAACAGGTACAGTTACTACGCAATTTCCCTTGTTAAAATTATTGACTGTGGCTGTGAATAATAATTTTGTTGGAAATCCAAGATTTATACAATATAAATATGTTAAGAAAAAAGTTTTTGCTATTATGTATTGAAAGTAGTTTTGGTTGTACAAAAAGCTTTAGCAGTACCATTTAAACTGTGGATAACTGTGTGGCATAGGAAACTTAAATTGGTGTTTTTCATACAGCAGTGAATGTGTGTTTGGTAGAAAATGTTTTTGTATGATACTGTAGTATCAACACTCTTCCTGCAGCTTTGGTTGTTACATTATGAAATGTATGTGGGGTTCAGTAACCTTTATTTAATTTATTATTGGAAATCGATTCTTGGACTTTACTAGCCTGCTGTCCACTGAACAATCAGAAATTTTCAATCAACTGCTGCTTTGAATGATGCTGTTTCTGTGGTGCTTCCATGTTGTGAACAAACTTGACTCTCTCATAATCAAAGAAGTTAAATAATTTTTTTAAAAAAAATCCTTTGCTTCACTATATATAAAAACCAACTACATTCATGACTTTTTAACACTATTAGATGTTCTGTTCAAGGTAAAATGGGAAACTGGCCATCACAGATTCCTTAGCTGCCTTTTTTGCTCTCCATTGTATTGTGAATTAAATGCTCATGCAATTCATTGTTATGGCCAAGTGCCTGAAAGATTCAGATGAGCTTTGGGTAGAACAGTTTTAAAAAGCCCAGGGAATTAGAATTACTCCTGGCACAGATTTATGTGTACAGAAAATGCCAATTTACATATTGAATTTATTTTGTTGCAAACTAATATAATTCTGTTTAATAAAATACTGTTGCTCCTAATGTGTTCAAGTAAACTTCTAGCTTCAGAATCAGAGGAGTGTCTTATCTGTCTTATTTTTCCAATTTTTTCCACAACCCTTTATACAGAAAACTATAAATTGCTAAATTTCTCTAGTGCAGCATCACAAGTTTTCCTACAAGAAATACAATTACTGGAGTGAAATCTATTTGTATTGTATTGTATTTATTTATTTATCCTGTGGATCACATATTGTACAAAGTACACATGATATAGGACAAGTCATTTTTCTTAACAAATATCATTTAAAAAATGTACACAAAATTGTTCATTGATGAATATAGTAACTTCACATACAGAGAATACAAACAATTTACATGGGGAACTAAGAAACATGTAGGCAATGTAGTGCTACTTTAAATTTACACAAATAATCACTGAGATTACAGAATAGTGAAAATGTCAACTGTAAACACAACAGAAGGACAATGTCATTTAAAAACTACATTAAACATGAAATTAACATTGAGATTTCACAGACAATTAAGTTTTAATACTAATAGAATGTGCACTTGTACATTCAAAAAGCGAGTTGAAAAATTTTGGGTAGTGAAACTGAAACATAGTTGTGTATAGTAGAAATTAGGTTATTATTTTGCCTACAGAATGTTTTACTCTAATCACAGTATTTTACAAAGGAACTTTATAATTTTTCATTTCCAGGAATTCTTGTACTGAATAGAAACAGTGCTTTGTCAGAAATGCCATTAGTTTATTTTTAAATATTGGATCTGGAGCAGTTTTTATTTGTTCTGGAATTTTATTGTGTAATACGACACCCAGATGAGTTATATATTTTTGGTATGATGATGTCCTTGAAAAAATTTGATGGATGTTAGATTGCCCTCTGGTATAATGAGCGTGTATATCATTGTTTTGGATTAATTTGCCTGTTCTTGAGAGGCATTCCCTGGTGAATAGGATTGTTTCTTTAATGAATAGGGATGGGATGCTTAGAACATTAAGTTTTATAAATTGACATTTACAGGATTCCAGCTTTTTGAGGCCACAGATTATCCTCAGTGCTCTTTTTTGTAGTTTAAATATATTTGTGCTGTGAGTTGAATTTCCCCAAAAGATGATTCCATAGCGGAGCAATGAGTGGAACTGCGCATGGTATGCTTGCATTAGTGTGGATTTACTTGTAGTAGATTTTAGTATTCTTAGTCCATAACACAATGATGAGAGTTTCTTTGATAAGTTGTTTATATGTGTGTCCCATTTTAAATTTTGTTGGACCCATAGACCCAAAAATTTTGTTGCATTTACATTTTCAATTTTATAATTATTTAACTTTACTTGGATAGTTTTTTGACTGGATGTGGGAATTAGATGAAAGTTGACACATACAGTTTTCCCACTATTAACAATTAGGCCATTTTTGTTAAACCACTCAGAAAGTTTTTTCATAGAGTTATCAGATATTGTCTGAAGGGATTCAGGGCAAGATCCAGTCAACACTATGCTTGTATCATCAGCAAACAGGATAGTTTTTTGTGGGCTCATACGTTCAACAAGATCATCTATGTAAATGAGGAAAAGTAATGGCCCTAGAACAGGACCCTGGGGAACACTATATCTTATTGTTCTTTCCTCCGAGAGGAAAACTGTGTTATTTATTTTATTCTGTACATTAATATCGTATTGAAGTGATACCTTCTGTCTGTGGTTTTGTAGGTAAGAGCATAGCCAGTTGTGAGCCACACCTCTTATTCCTCTTCTTTCCAATTTAGCAAGCAGTATTTTATGATCTAGTATGTCAAAGGCTTTAGAGAGAGCTAAGAAGATACCTGCAGTTATATTATGTTGGTCAATTGATTTCAGTATGTGGTCCAACAGTTCAAAAATTGCTGTCTGGGTGGATAAAGATTTACTAAAACCATGTTGTTGAATGCTGATTGGTGCGTGGTTTTTTATGAAATTTATAAGCCTGTCATAAAAAAGTTTTTCCAGGATTTTTGAAAAGATACTTAATATGGATAATGGTCTATAATTAGATACTAAATCAGGGGAACCTTTCTTTAGTAATGGTGAGACTTTAGCTATTTTGAGAGCATCTGGAAAAAATGCCAGTTTTTAATGATTGGTTGATAATGGCTTTACTATATGAGGAGCACACATCTTTAATATGAGGTCAGGTACTTCATCATAGCCACTAGAGATTTTATTGCATAACAATTTTATTATGTTCATAATTTCATCAGGGTTTGTTTCATAAACAAACATTGTAGCATTAGTGCTGTTTGACGTATTGGTGGAATTGAAGAACGATACCTTGCAGTTTGCCTGAACGAGATCTTCTGCTAGTGAGGTGAAATATACATTGAACTTGTTTACAACTGTGTATGAATCTGTGACCTTAGAGTCATTAAGTGTTAGAGAAATGTTTTCCTTTTTAGGTGTTGAACTACAAGTTTCTTTTTTAATAACTTTCCACATAGCTTTCATTTTGTTTGAAGAGTTTCTTATGAAATTGTCATTCCATAAAAGTTTTGCCTGTCTAATCACTCTAAGATAAGTTTTTTTGTAGGCTTTACAATAGTCAGAAAATTCTTCAGTGACTATATATTTTTTGGAGCAATATTGGAGAAATCTGTTTCTCTCACTAGAAATTTTGATTCCTTTTGTTACCCACGACTTTCTATTTTGATTGCTTGAAGTTTTTGTTTCAAAAGGAAATGCTGTATTAAAGTAATAAAGGAAGGTGTTATGGAAGCTTAAGAACATATTATCAACAGTTGTTTGCATGTAAACACTGTCCCAATTTTCCTTAGCTAATAGGAAGTTAAAAATCCTAATATTGCCATCTGAAAAGTTTCTTCTTTGAAATACTTTTTTAGGGCTGATTTTACTATTTTCCATGTCAACGCTCAGTAGCTGAGCATCATGGTCACTGTATCCCATGCTCAGTACTTCGCCAGTGAATTTGTAACAAGTATCAGTTATGAAGATTTGATCAATTATTGAATCAGTATGCTCTGTTGATCTTGTTGGAGAGTGTATTGTGGGAATAATATTAAAGGATTTGGTCATGTTTAACAAATCAAGTTTAGCATTACTGTTTTTTGATAAATCAATGTTAAAATCACCACAAAGTATTATTCTCATATTTAATGAGCTGACACTATTCAGCAGAACTTCTAATTTGGCCATAAAATTTGGAATATTACTACTTGGTGCTCTGTATACATTTATAATTATATAGTTTAGTTCAGGCAGCTTAACCATAGAAAGCTCAAATTCCTTATCTTCAGATAATGCAATCTGTTCATTTAGGCCTACCTCACTGAATTTTATCTGGTCCTACAAATATAGCAGTACCGCCATGTGTGGAGAAATTCCTACAATAGAAGCTTGTTAATGAGTACCTTGGAATAGAGGTTGACTGAATTTCTTCTTTAGACAGCCAGTGTTCGGTAATACATATTACATCTGGATTTATTTGAGACTGAAGTAACACTTCCAGCATTTGAATCTTATTTCTGAATGACTGGACATTGTGGTGTAATACAAGAAATGATGGACGTTGTGACTTTTCAGTTAAGGGTTTAATTAATTTCTTTTCTAAAGGTATTTCTGACACAGCACTTACCCTAAAAAATTTGCCAAGATTTTATTTTTGTATGTGGCTTCTTGCACGCAATTTTCAGTAGCAGAAATGGTTTTGAGTGGTTGACACAGTTCTGCTTCCATCAAAGCTTCTGTTTTTGGCCTAAACCATTTTGTAATTTGTGGTTGTTTGGCGATCTTGATACTTGGGGCTGATTTCTTCAGGATATGATTTCGGAGTTTTTCTATCTCTAGTTATGAAATGTAGAACATATTTCTGATATCAGTTTGTTTGCAATGCAAATTTCTTGGTTGACACAGGACCAGGAAGGCAAATCATAACGATGAGGAATGTTAACAACGAGTGCATTTGTATGTAATAGGTGGTTTAAGCATTCGTTCATATCTTTTGCAAACCCTTTTGTTTCATTCCTATATATATCGTTTGAACCACCTAGAAGCACGACAAAATCACAATTACTTAAGTGAGATACATTAGTAGAGTTTGTTAGTTTATTTACCTCACAAAACTGCACTCCTGGCTTCACAAAACCTGTTACCATTTAATTACATTTATCTTTCAATAGTGCTGAAATTCCACGTCCATGACTGTCACCAAGCACACAAATTTTTTTGTTCATCACAGTTTTGGGGCTAGAAGGTTTTGAAACGTGTTTTTGCTGTGTAGATATATTCTGTTTTTGCACATTCGGTAACCTTTTTTGATAACTATGAACCTGTGTTAACTTTGCGGTCTTGGGAGCAAATTTATTGTATGCAGCAGAAGTTTGTTTTTCACAATGACCATCGTTTTGTAGTAGGATATCGTTTTTTTTTTTTTTTTTTTTTTTTTTTTTTTTTTTTTTTTTTTTTTTTTTTTTGAGCTATTACTGAAGAAGAAACACTATTTACGATATCTGCACACTTTATTTTACACGGACTCTGTTGTGTAGGAATTTATTGAATCTGAGATTTTGATACTTTCATCACTAACTGTGGAAAAATTATTCCAAATCATGAAGGGACAATACATTAGTACATATCCAGTGACAGTGATTGTACAGCACCAGCTGTATTAATTTAGTTCATATTAGCATAGTAAAAAGAGCACTTGGAAGAAAAAATTTTTACTGTAATGGCCGCTGGAATTTGATGATATGAAATTCCAAGTCATGACATAAGCTCAACCACACTACTGTTGAAGTGAAGCTGTCCTAATCAGAAGTTTTTACTGATGACCTCCACACATAAGCTAGACGTGATGTTCAAATTAATCCAGTGGATGGTTGAGTGAATTAGATGGTAGGTTTTAATTAATGAACAATCCACAATCAGTGAGTGTCTCATTATTCTGCCCTCATTGTCACATTCAACAGGACCATCAGTGATTTGACTGTTGCAGATTGCCTGTGTATTTTGGGTTGACTTGTCTCCTAGCTTTTTCCCCACCATAGAATTTGAAGCATATAAATTTAGTCAAGTGTCATTCTTGCAACCCTATTTCCCTTTTTTGGTCACACTTGATACTGGTATTCTTTTTGTTGTGATGTTACAGTTTATAAATATCCTGGACAGATTATCACAGCAAAGTAGCTGTAGTAAATATATTGAGGTGCACATTAAATTAAACTTTTAACAAACTTTTAGTTTGTCATGAGAACTAACATGTTTTCCATTAACACTGGGTGTCACTATTGCAGATATATTCATAGTGAGAGATTCCACAATGATAATGAAACTTAAAATTTATGCTTCATTTCATCATCTCATTTGCACATTTATTTTTATATGATTAGTTCCAAGCAGTATTTGATCATCTCCAGATCTGTGTAGGTGCGTAAGCAACCCATCATATCCATATGGAACACCACATCAGATGTGGATACAAAAAGCTATTCATTATAAAAATAAATGTAGAAACAAGATTGTGCAATAAAGGATAAATTTTAAAACGTTAGGTGTCACATGACACTCCCCACAGCCCATCTTTGTTTGGGCATGCTCTCTATACAGAACAGCAACAGAATTGCAAAGTCTTCAGAAACACTGGAAATAAAGTATCTGATAATTTGTATGAGGGACGTCTTGATATTTGCCATTTGTCAATATGCAGCCCACTTCCAAACATGCATTATAAATGAATAAGAAAAAGTCTGTTCATATAGCAGAGATGCTGAGGCACCGATAGACACAACAAAAAGACTGTCACAATATAAGCTTTCAGCCAACAAGACCTTTGTCGAAATTAGACAACAGCCACACTCACTAACACACGCTCTCTCACACACACACACACACACACACACACACACACACACGACTGCAGCCTCTGGCAGCTGAAGCGACACTGCGAGCAACAGCAGCAGTGCATGATGGGAGTGCTAATGGGTGGGGATAAGGAGGAGGCTGCGGCACACACACACACACACACACACACACACACACACACACACACACGACTGCAGCCTCTGGCAGCTGAAGCGACACTGCGAGCAACAGCAGCAGTGCATGATGGGAGTGGCAATTGGGTGGGGATAAGGAGGAGGCTGCGGTGGGGATGGGGAGAGGCAGCAGGGTGGGGTGGGGGACCATGAAGTGCTGCTGGGGAGCATCCAAGAACAAGGTGGAGAGAGAGTAGGGCAGCTAGGTGCAGTTGGAATTCTAGACGGAGGGCAGAGGAGAGATGAGGTGGGTGGGTGGGGGGTTGGGTAGCAGAAAAGAAGAGAAGTAAAAAAAGACAGGGCGCATTGGTGGAAAGAGGGCTGTTTAGTGCTGGAATGGGAACAGGGAAGGTGCTGGATGGGTGAGAAAAATGACTAATGAAGGTTGAGGCCAGGAGGGCTACGGGAATGTATGATATATTTCAGGGAGAGTTCCCACCTGCGCAGTTCAGAAAATCTGGTGTTGGTGGGAAGGATCCATAGGGCACAGGTTGTGGAACAGTCATTGAAATGAAGGATGTCTTGTTGGGCAGCGTGCTCAGCAACAGTGTGGTCCACTTGTTTCCTGGCCAAGTTTGTCTGTAACTATTCATGTATACAGACAGCTTATTGGTTTCACCCCACATAGTATATAGCATAGTGATTGCAGCTTGGCTTATAGATTACGTGATTGGTTTCACATGTAGCCCTGCCTTTAATGGGATAGGTGAAGTTTGTGACTGGACTGGAGTAGGTGGTGGTGGGAGAATGTACCAAAAAGGTCTTGCATCTAGGTCTGTTACAGAAAATGAGGCATGAGGTAAGGGGTTTGGAGCAAGGCATGGGAGATTTGTTTTTTACAAGGTTGAGAGGATAATTACAGTCAGTGAAGGCCTCAGTGACATCCTTGGTATGTTTTGAAAGGGACCGCTCGTCACTGCTCAACCAAGGATGGCTATGCTGTATGGAATGGACTTCCTTGGTATGGAACGGGTGGCAACTGTTGAAGTCGAGGTATTGCATATGGTTAGTACGTTTGATATGGACTGTGGTACTGATATTGCCATCTTTGTGGTGGAAGTCAACATCTAGGAAGATGGTTTGTCGGGTTAAGTAGGACCCGGTGAAGCAACTGGGGGAGAAGCTGTTGAGGTTCTGGAGGAATGAGGATAGAATGTCCTCACCCTCGATCCAGATTGCAAAGATGTCATCATTGAATCTGAACCAGGTGAGGGGTTTAAGATGCTGGGTGTTTAGGGAGGCTTCCTCTATCTGGCCCATGAATAGGTTGGCATAGGCCCATAGCTGTACCCTCGATTCATATGTAGGTAATGCCTTCAAGGGGGAAGTAATTGTGGGTGGGGACTTAGTGGATCATGACAAATAGGAAGGAGATTGTTGGTTTGGAATCCATCGAGTTTTGGGAAAGGTAGTGTTCAAAAGTGGTAAGACCATGGACATTGGGGATGTTAGTGTAGAGGGAGGTGGTATCAATAGAGACGAGCAGGGCAGTGTGTGGTAAAGGGGCAGGAATTGTGGAGAGTCGGTGGAGGAAATGGTTGGTATCTTTTATACAGGGAGGGTAGGTTCTGGGTAATAGGCTGAAGGTGTTGGTCAACGAGAGCAGAGATTCTCTCAGTGGGGGCACAGTAGCTGGCCACAGTGGGGCATTGTGGGTGATTGGGTTTATAGACTTTAGGAAGGATGTAGAAGGTAGGAGTGCAGGAAGTGGTAGAGAGGTGGACTTGGGGAGAGGTGATGGGATGGGCCTAAGGATTTGAGGAGTGGCTGGAGATCCTGTTGGATTTGTGGAATGGATTCACTGTGGCAAGGTTTGTAGGTGGATGTATTTGACAGTTTGCAAAGTCCTTCCTGCCAGGTAATCCTTGCAGTTCAAAACAACAGTGATGGAGCCTTTGTCTGCAGGTAGGATCATAAAGTCAGGATCAGTTTTTAGATGGTGGACTATGGTTCTTTCTGTAGGTGTAAGGTTAGTTTGCACTTGGAGGGATTTGGGGAATGATGGTGAGGCAAGGTTAGAGGTTTAGAAATTCTGGAAAGTAACTGGGGGGGGGGGGGGTAATTTGAGGTCAGTGGGGGTGGATCAAGGTTGGATGGATGAGTGAACTGAGCCAGGTAGGATTCAACATTGGTCTGACTCAGTTCACTCCTCCATCCAACCAAGATCCAATGCCACTGCCCCCAACTCACTCCCTGTTAACTTTCCAGAATTTCTTAAGCCCTAACCTTGGCTCACCGTTATTCCCCAAAGCCCTCAACATGCAAACTAACTTTACACCCACAGAAAGAACCACAGACCACCATCTAAAAATTGATTCCAACTTTGTGATCCTACCTGCAAAGGCTCCATCACTCTTGTTTTGAACTGCAAGGCTTACCTGGCAGAAGGACTCTGCCAGCTGTCAGATACATTCACCTACAAACCTGGCCACAGAGACCCCATTCCAGAAATCCAGCAGGATCTCCTGTCTCTCCTCAAATCCTTAGACCCATCCCAGAACCTCTCCCTGGAGTCCCATCTCTCTGTTCACCCCTACCACTCCCTGCACTCCTAACTTCTACATGCTTCCTAAAGTACATAAACCCAACCACCCATGATGCCCAATTCCGGCCGGTTACTGTGCCACCAATGAGAGAATCTCTGCTCTCGTAGACCAACACCTTCAGCCTATTACCAGGAATCTACCCTCCTATATAAAAGATACCCATATCCTCCACTGACTTTCCACAGTTCCTGTCCCTTTACCACACAGTGCCCCGCTCATCTCTATTGATACCACCTCCCTCTACACTAACATCCCCAATGTCCATGGTCTTACCACTGTTGAACACTACCTTTCCCAAAACTCGATGGATTCCAAACCAACAACATACTTTTGAGTTGTCATGATCAACTATGTTCTCACCCACAATTACTTCCCCCTTGAAGGCATTACCTACAAACGTATCGGGGGTACAGCTAAGGACACCTGCATGGCACCATACTATACCAACCTATTCATGGGCCAGATAGAGGAATCCTTCCTAAACACCCAGAATCTTAAACCCCTCACCTGGTTCAGATTCATTGATGACATCTTAGCAATCTGGACTGAGGGTGAGGACACACTACCCTCATTCCTCCAGAACCTCAACAGCTTCTCCCCCAGTTGCTTCACCGGGTCCTACTCAACCCAACAAACCATCTTCCTAGATGTTGACTTCCACCTCAAAGATGGCAATATCAGTACCTCTGTCCATATCAACCTACTAACCACACGCAAAACCTCCATTTTGACAGCTGCCACCTGTCCCATACCAAGAAGTCTCTCCCATAAGTCCTAGCCACCCGGGGTAGTCGCATATGCAGTGATGAGCGGTCCCTCTTGAAATACACCAAGGGTGTTACTGAGGACTTCACAGACTGCAATTATCCTCCAAACCTTGTACAAAAACAAATCTCCCAAAGTCTCACCGTCTGGCCACAGAGGAGCATTCCCCTTGTAAATCAGTACCAGCGAGGACTGGAGCAACTGAATTCTCCGCCAGGTTTCTGACTACCTCTCGTCATGCCCTGAAATGAGAAATGTCCTGCCCACTATCCTTCCCACCCCTCCTACAGTGGTATTTTGCCGTCCACCGAACCTATACAATATACTTGTCCATACCTACACGACCCTTGCTCCCAACCTCTTACCTCATGCCTCATACCCTGTAACAGACCTAGATGCAAGACCTGTTCTATACATCCTCTCACTGCCACCTTCTCCAGTCTGGTCACAAACTTCACCTATGCCATCAAAGGCAGGGCTACCTGAGAAATCAGTAATATAATCTACAAGCTAAGCTGCTACCACCGTGCTGCATTCTTTGTGGGCATGACGTCCAACAAGCTGTCTGTCTGCATGAATGGCCATCGCCAAGCTGTGGCCAAAAAACAAGTGGACCACCCTGTTGCTGAATACGCTACCCAACACAACATCCTTCATTTCAATGAAGCTGGGAACTCTCCCTGCAATATATCATACATTCCCGTAGCCCTCCTGGCGTCAACCTTCATTAGTCATTTTTCTCACCCATCCAGCCTCTTCCCTGTTCCCGTTTCAGCACTAGACAGCCCTCTTTCCATCAATGTACTCTGTCTTTTTACTTCTCTCCTTTTCTGTTACACTCCCCCCACCGGCCACCCCATCTCTCCCCTGCCCATCGTTTAACCTCCCGACTGCACCTAGCTGCCCTACATCTCTTCACCTTGTTCTTGCATACTCTCCAGCAGCACTTCACTGTCCCCCACCCTATCCTGCTATCCCTTCCCCTGTACCAGCCTCCTCCTTATCCCAACCCAATTGCCACTCCCACCATGCACTGCTGCTGTTGCTCGCATTGTGGCTTCAACTGCCAGAGGCTGTAATCTTGTGTGTTCCATTCTGGATTTTCCATTCTTTGAATAAGTCTGTTCACTTGCAAATGCCTGTCATTTAATAAACAGTTAGAAACAAAATTTGTTTCAATTTGTTGAACTTCAGCAACTGTCTCAAAGATTTTTTTATTAAATCAGTACACTTTAAAAACTTTGTTGATGTCATAGAGAAATGCTTACTTTCTGTGTTCTAAACAACATCAAGGATATGGAATATAAACCAGTTATACGAATTTACTTGTACAAGCGTTAATATTCTGTATAGATGTTACCAAAAGTATATCGAAGTACTCATCATCGTGGTAGTGATACTGTGTTTCAGTGAAAAGAAAATGCAGTGAACAGTGTTTCTTCCAGCTCCAGTAAATGAATTGCAATATAGTGTATAAATTAAAGATAAGCTAATACCATTCAAATTTCTTCTATTTGTGATGTTAATGAGATACCATTTTTTGTTCATACTCATGAAATTCTTCAGACATTAACACATGCACTAACATATACATATGAAATGTTTGCAAGGAAGCAGGTATATGCATGAGGGAAAATCCTGTCATCTTATGACTTAATATCTCTACCACACCCAGCGACGTGGTGCAGTGGTTAGCACACTGGACTCGCATTTGGGAGGATGATGGTTCAAACCCATGTCTGACCATCCTGATTTATGTTTTCCATGATTTCCCTAAATCACTTCAGGCAAATGCTGAGACAGTTCCTTTGAAAAGGTATGCCTGATTTCCTTCCCCATCTTTTCCTCATCTAATCTGACTGATGATCTCACTGTTTGGTCCCCTCCCCCAAATCAGCCAATCAACCCATCATCACCTCAGTCTACTATGCTAGCCTTTCACACCACATTAACTGTTTGAAGAAAATTAATGAGACATAGATAGAAAGTCAAATGAGAAGTGGATTAATAGTCATTTATGGTTCCATTTTCAGGAACTCTTGCCCGCGAAAATTTAAGATAAATTATACTGCTGTCCCATGAGCTGAATCATTTGCTTTTATGTCATTTGATTGTTATTCTCTCTAATCCTGACTTTACATCTGGAGAGCAAACATAAGATAAGTGCCAGCAAGCTAATAAATATTTGCTTGTCCTGGCTAGAATACTACTATTAGACAACAAATGTGAAAAGAAATAATCAA
Source organism: Schistocerca cancellata (assembly GCF_023864275.1). Lineage (NCBI taxonomy): Eukaryota > Metazoa > Arthropoda > Insecta > Orthoptera > Acrididae > Schistocerca > Schistocerca cancellata. Next base: position 860,360,103 of record NC_064627.1, on the reverse strand, counting down.
GTAAGGGATAAAGAATGAAAAGAAATAATCAAGTAAGGGGCAAAGAATTGAAGACAAAAACAATCATGAAATATAATAGTAAATGGAACGGGTAAAAAGGTTATGAAAAGAAGAAATATACATGATTTTTTAAAAATTATTTTTCAGCCACAGGTCACACAAGTGCTATTCTAACCAGTTTCAACTTCCTAACAAGTTTCAACTTCCTAACAAGTTGTCATTAGGAGACTAGGATAACTTAAATAGTAACTTATCGAAATACAACTGAACAGGTCTTGAGAGGTTCTCTTTGTCATATTTCATGTAACAGGAGGAAGAAAAGTGAGAAAAATGTAACAGTTAATACTCTGTGAATATACTGACAGAGAAGTAACATTTTTTGAGCTAGGTTGGGTTATGTTATGATAATGTCTTCATGGGGTGCCTTAAGACAGCAGTCATGATCTGCTGGAATTGATGATAAAAATATAGCTGAAACTTGAAATTGGCAACATTGACATTTTTAACATTTTCTCTAAACATAACATGACACTGATGAAATAGCTACCTCAAAACATAACATGACACTGATGAAATAGCCACCTCTTTCTTGTCCAGTGCCACTTCGTTAAATTTTCGTTGTGCAGAAAGCCATTATCTTTGGGTTATGGTTCTCATAGTGATTGTACAGACAATCAATACATCTCCATAAAAATGTAATTACATCAAATCAGCTGTGTTTTGACATATGACTGGTCCACTGGGCTTATTCTTTTTTAGATCTTAAAGGCAGTATCTGTCTGTAACCAATGCCATGAATTATCTTGTGTTTTTCACTGGAGGTTCCTATATGCAATATAATTACATTTGTTCAGGAGTCTATCAGCTGCTTAGTATTTTAACAAGACAACGAGTTTAAAAGTACAACATATATTTCTATTTCAATTGTCACACCATTATCTTCTTGCATTAGGGCCTTCTAGGGAGTACATGCCCATTTCAATTCTTAATCCTTTATTATTCTTTTTCCTTTTCTTCCAGAATGCCTTCATTGTTCACTGTATTTCTTTTTCCTCTCTTCAATCATTTTGTGTCAATTGTGCTTTCCCTATTGCCTGCAAATCCTTCCAGTTTTAAAACTTTATCCTTAAAAAGTCTCTCTTTCGAATGCTACTACTTTTCTTATGTTAGTCCTATCTCAATCTATTGTAACCTCTTGAATCCCCGAGAAATTTGAAACTCTGTGTGATGAGACTATTGTCATTCATTCTGTAAATATGTCCAAAGAATAGTTATCTCTTCTTGCTTATTGCTTCTGATGTTTTCTGTGCTCTATTAAATTTCATCATTACTTATGAATTTCCTAAATGCTGCCTTTTTCTGAGGACCTACTATTTTCCATATAATTCTTTTTTCTAATACTTCTAACTCATCAATCATATTTTTTGATTATAGACATTCCTTGGCATACAGGTATTCTGGTTTCACTACCATGTTATAGAGCTTTATTTTAAGTTTTTTAGATAAGCACTTTTTACTAAAGGTATTATTACTTATAACATACATCTTTTCTGCATTTTGTGTCCTTTCCTCTAAACTAGATTTTTCTAATCTGTTTACTTGAATAGTCATCCTGAAATATTTATATTTTTTGCCTTTTCTATTAGCCCAATATCTGTTGTTACCCATTTTTAAGCACTTTTTATGTTTGTCATAAATTTTGTTTTCTCTTCTGAGATCCTTAAGTCCGCCCTGTTGGCTGTTTGTTCCAGAAGATTGTCTTGCACTGATGCATCTGTCAGGCTTTCAGACCACAAATCATCCACAAATGCTAGGAAAGTTATTACATCCTACATTCCCATAACCCTTCTGGCTTCAATCTTTGTTAGTCACTGTCCTCACCCTTCCAGCCCTGCCCTATTGGCTGTTTGCTCCAGAAGATTATCTTGCACTGATGCATCTGTCAGGCTTTCAGACCACAAATCATCCACAAATGCTAGGAAAGTATTTACATCCTACATTCCCATAACCCTTCTGGCCTCAATCTTTGTTAGTCACTGTCCTCACCCTTCCAGCCCCTTCCCTGTTCCCATTCCAGCACTACACAGCCGTCATTCCACCACCACAACCAGTTTCTCTTTATTACTCTCCTTTTCCGCCACTCCCCCCTTCCCACCTTTCCTGCACTGATGCTGCTGTACACAGCGTAGTTTCAGTTGCTAGAGACAGCAGTCGTGTGTGAGAGTCGCGTTTGCGTGTGTGTATGTGTGTCTATTGTTGAAGAAGGCTCTAATGGCCGAAAGCTATAATTGTGAGAGTCTTTTTGTTGTGCCTATCTGCGACTCGGCATCTCCGCTATATGGTGAGTAGCGACTTACCTTCTCATAATATTGTTACATTCCATCCTGGATTTTCTATTGCTCGATTATTACACCTGGTTCTTTCTCCCAAGCACAAATGGTGTTATTTTGGATTTTTTGTCAGTGGAGATAACCATTGCATTGCCCGACACGTGTGTTTCTTGAAAGGTCTTCTGTCAGCTGTGCTATTTAACCATTTTGTTATATCTAGATGTAACTTGTGTTCTTTTACTTTCTCCTTTTTATTTAAGCATAACATCAAAATTTTGTCTTCTTTCATATTCTTTTGTTTTCATTTGTGTAACAATCCATTGTTTTTTATGTAGGCTCCTGCTTTCTGAAAATCCACCATTGTATATATTTGACTGACTCACTTTTATATTTTGACTAGGTTTATTGAAAGTTGCCTCATTGTATGTTCCCCATCCAGGTGAATTTAGAATTCACCCTTTGAACTATCTGTGTACACCCATTCCTTCTTTTAAATTAACACTAGAACAAGAAACAAAAAACTTGTGGTTCATTATTTCTTTTGAGCATTGCAGTCAATGTGCCATTACTATCACTTTTTCTGTTTAATGTTTGCAGCTTTCATTCTGGGCTGTTTTGTTTACATATTAGAATGCTTTGCATATCACATAATGTCACTGCTTTCCCTCTTGTTCATATGTGTAAAGATAAAAAAATTTAGGCCACAGACTGTTTGGTTGCTACGTACCAGATATGTATCTCTCTTATGTTTCGTTTTGATTGTTTCTTTAGTTGAAAACAAATTGTTAGTTATGTGATATAGGCACTTTTCTGTGTAGTTTCCCTTCTGCACCACCTAATTGAGACGGATTTGTCATCATCGGCTGCTGATGTGCCATCAGATCATAGCTGCAACGTGTGTGGCCAGGTGTTTGGTAGGAAGGACTCCTTGGCACATCACAGAAACATCCACCGCGGCTTGACAAGATGCCCTGTCTGCAGCAAAGTGTTCAGTCGCAGATACACTATGGTGTCTCACGCCCTAATAGCCCATGGTGTAACACTTAGTAATCAGTCTACATTAAAATATTCTCTTATCCAGTAATTTGACTGCCATGTAAGAATATTTGATACATACTTTTGCACTAACCAGTTGCAATATGACATTAATATTGTATATTTATTTGTATCCTGTATTATGTTAGATTAATAGTATAGCACTTCACATGATATGTATTTCTTCATTTACGTAAAATAACTCTTCTGTAAATTTGGTGCAATAGATTCGTAATGGAAATTGTACTCGTATGATCTGCTTTTGGAAGTCGATTTCTGTTTTTAGTCTTAGATGCATGTAGAACAGTTATTGACCAAACAGAGTTAATGAAGAGATGATAATCAAAAGTGATGCCGAGAAAAGGCAGTTGAAGCTGAATCTCATATCATTGGAGAGGGAGGTATCTTCAGGGGTCCTCCCTACACCTAGATCTATATCTGTACTCTGGTAGCTACCATTTGGTGTGTGATAGAGGTTATTTAATGTTCCAGAATCATTTTCTCCACCTTGTTCCATTCACAAATCCACAAATTATATTCAGGAAGAGAGGCTATTACTACCTGTCTGAATGAACTTCATTTTCTATCATTTTAGTTTTGCTTTTTGTAATTCACATAATCTTTCTTGTAACATACCCAACTGCAGTTTGTTGAGCATCTCTGTAATGCTCGTGCATTGACCGAACAAACCCATGGAAAGTTATAAAACATTTTTTGAATATTTTCTATTTCTCCCATTAATTCAGCTTGGCAATGGTCTCAGACTAATGGACAGAACTCATAAATCATTCATGTTAGGGTTTTGCTTTCAATAAATTTGAGTCTGGCATGGATTTTCACCCTGATTAGATATCTGTAGTAGTTCCACCTCGAGTTTCGTCAGACAGGTAAGTCATGATATTTAAAGAGTTGTGACTAATCTCTGATCTGTGATTGTGTGGTGAAATGATATCAATTTTTTTCATCTATTTATGAAAATTACATTTATTTATCTTTGTAGTCTAATGCCAGCCCTTGCACCAGATGCTGATCATCTGCATGTCCTTCTGTATTTCATAACTCATTTCTAACAATGTCACCTCCCTCTACACACCTGTGTTATTTGTGCATTGCCTCTTACGGCTACATGTATTATCCACCAGGCCATTTTTATGTATTGTGAATAGTGCTACCCTGTCATACTATCTTGAGGTACACAGAAGCTGCCTTCACATCTAACAAAGCTTCTACATTAAGAATGATATACTGAGTTCTGTTTTCTAGGAAGTCTTTGATCCATTTTCTTTATATGGTGTTCCATATGCACATTTTTTTTTTATATATATGAAAGGCTTTCTGGAAATCAAGAAACATGGCATCAATCTGAATACCACTATCTACTGCTTTCTGAATGTCATGAACAAAGAGAACAAGGAGGGTTCCATGCAATTGGTGCTTGCAGGAATCTTATTGATCCCTATGTAGGAATTGTTCAGTCTTCAGAAAAGAGTCTTGTGACCCATCTTGTGGCTTAAGAGCACTTACCCCTCCCCCCCCCCCCCCCACCATTTTTCTTTTCCTTCTGTCTTTCTTTGTTTATTTTTTTCTTTCAGGAAAGTGGTATGCTCCATGGTTCAAGTGACTTGCAGTCTGCTAATAATAAGAAGGAGACTTTCATCTATTTTTCAGATCTATGCTCACTTATTGCTGTCTGCCATTTTCACGTTCATGGGACAGTTGAATGCAGAGACTGAGTTGTGTCCTTTGGTAAAGAAGTTTCAGTAAAAATCATTTAGTGTTTCAGTCTTGATTTTAACTTACCATATGAGTCTCACTTTCTCACCCCCCCACCCCCCCCCACCCCCCTCCTCTACCCTAGTGCACCATTTTTAATCCATAAAAGTTGAATTTAAACAATTCTGTAAGAAAAAATGCTTATCTTATACAAAAATGATAGGACCCACAGAGGCAGAGAGCAAGCTGAAGTTTTATGAAGCTTACTACTTACGTGTTTACTTCTCCACTTGTTAAATAATAAAGTACATATTGCTTACCCCATCCATCTAACTGTCATTTCTGAGTGTATTTGTATTTACTGTGAAAAGGTAAGTTATATTGAGGCACTAATATTACTCTAGTAACCAAATTCCCTGTAAAATCTTAAAACAGTACCTTACACTGAGGTGGCAAAAGTCATGGGATACTTCTTAATATTGCTTCAGACCTCCTTTTGCCCAGCATAGTGCAGCAACTTGACATGGCATGGATTCAACAGGTTATTGGAAGCCCTCTTTGAAATGTTGAGGCTTGCTGCCTCTATATCCAGCCATAATTGTGAAAATGTGGCCAGTGCACTATTTTGTGCGTGAAATGACCTCTCAGTTAAGCCCCATATATATTCATTGGGCTCTTTGTTGGGCAAGCCAAATCATTTGCTCGAATGTCCAGACTGTTCTTCAAACCAATTGTAAACAATTGTTCCTGATGACATTGCACTTTGTCATCCATAAAAAATTCCATTATTGTTTGGGAACATGAAATCAACGAATGGCTGCAAATGGTCTCCAAAAGTAGCCAGACATAACCATTCCCAGTCAATGATCAGTTGGACCAGAGGACTCAATCCATTCCACGTAAATACAGGCCACACCATATGGAACCACCACCAGCTTGCACAGTGTGTTGTTGACAACTTGGATCCATGGCATCAGGGGGTCTACGCCACACTCGAACTGTACCATCAGCTCTTACCAGCTGAAATCAAGACTCATCTCACCAGGTCATGGTTTTCTAGTCACCTGGAGTCCAACCGTTGTGGTCAAGAGTACAGGAGAGGTGCTGCAGGCAATACCTTGCTGCTAACAAAGGCACCTTTCTTTGGTTGTCTGCTGCCATAGTTCATTAATACCAAATTTCACTGCACTGTCGTAATGGATACATTCATCATACATCCCACATTGATTTCTGCAGCTATTTCACACAGTGTTGCTTGACAGTTAGCACTGACAAATCTGCACAAATGCCGTTGCTCTTGGTCGTTACATTAAGGCCATCAGCCGCTCCATTGTCCATGGTGAAAGCTAATGCCAGGAATTTGGTATTCTCGGCACACTTTTGACACTGTGGATTTCGGAATAGTGAATTCCTTAATGATATTAGAGGAGGAAAGTTGCTACTCACCATATAGCGGAGAAGCTCAGTCGCGATAGGCACAGCAAAAAGATTCCGCTTTCGGCCATTAAGGCCTTTGTCAACCATAGACACACACACACACACACACACACACACACACACACACAAATGCAGCTCTCACACATGCCTGCAGTCTCAGGCAGCTGAAGTGTGGTTTCAGTTGTCTGAGATTGCAGATGTGTGTGTGAGTAGCATTTGTGTGTGTGTGTGTGTGTGTGTGTGTGTGTGTGTGTGTCTATGGTTGACAAAAGCCTTAATGGCCAAAAGTTGTAATTGTGTGAATCCTTTTGATGTGCCTATCACGACTCAGCATCTCCGCTATATGGTGAGTAGCAATTTTCCTTCTCTAATATTGTTACATTCCATCGTGGATTTTCCATTGCTTGAATTCCTTAATGATTTCCATTTCCCACGTGTGTAGCTCCAACTACCATTCTGCATTCACAGTGTGTTAATTCCTGTCGTATGCCCATAATCACGTTGGAAACCTTTTCACATATATTGCCTGAGTACAAATGACAGCTCTGCCAATGCACTGCCCTTTTGTACCTTGTGCATATGATACTACCGCTGTCTGTATGTGTGCATATTGCTGTCCCATGACTTTTGTCACCTCAGTGCAGTTCCACATTTGGTCATTGTATGGCCGTCTGCCTTGTGTGTAATAAGCAGCTTTCTTTATGCTACCGCATACAACGTGAACCTAATAACACTTTCAATCAAATGTACTTTCTCTAATGGAAACATATACATAAAGGTGAAATTACTTGAAAATGATTGCTTGAGCTCCTTATAATCATTCGCTACTTACATTTTTTTTTTAAACTGTTATTGTAAAATTATCTACTTATGTTCATCTTTACAAGTTAGGTCTCAATTTTTTGAGATTATTTTATTTTCATTAGAATTTTTGTGTGTAAATTGATCGAAATTTGTGAGATTTGCTGAAAGATGTTTGGGTAAAGGTGGGAAAGCAATAAAACCGTGATCTGCTCCTTTGTATCCTCAAAATACTGTACTCGTATTCATTATACACCTCCTCTTTTATTGCCCATCTATGTTGAATGAGTCCTCTACGTGATGATATTTGTATGTACCTCATTTATGTCTGTCACCTTTGCAGTAATCGCTCATCACCTTCAACAGTTAAGCAGAAGTTTTTTAATACCCCAAAAGAGTTTCTGGCTTTCTTTTTTACTTATGTTGCTTTTATGTTTTGTGTCTACATAATAAGTTTGATACAATAACATCATAAGTGGCTGTTGGTGGGGTGACTCTAAGCATTAAAATTACAACAGATGAGCTACATTCAGACTACCAACAATATTACATGATGGTTTCAGTGATGGCCGGTTGGATTTGTGAATCTCTACCATGCTCTTTACAATGGTTTGCAGAGTATAGATGTAGATATGATGGATTCATTTGAAGTAATTTTCTTTATACTAGGGACCTGTGAAAGGTAAACAGCTTTCAAGTGGCTCACGTAATTGATTAACAGAAAAGATCTCAATTGAGATTCCTGATGCACTCTGCTTATAATATTCAGTCAGTCTTTTTTTATTTGCATCAATTACAAAGATTTGTTTTCTGTTGGGTAAATTAATAATGCCAGTCACCTATTGACTATCCCACAGTGTTTAGCTTTATAAGTATTATATTGTGTCAGAACTGTTGGTTAGATTGATCTATGTGATAGATGTGGAAGCTGATTGCTGACATAGCATTCAGGCTTAAAAGTCTTTCCAAGTACTCTCACATCAGTGTGGGACATTGAAATTTATATCTTGGGGGTAAAGACATAATATTGTATCGTAATTATAGTTAAGTGATGAAATAGCTGCTGTGTTCTAGCAAATGCATCTATTCTTAGCAACAGTGTAGTTATAACAGAGTGCCTCATTTGATACCTTGAAAACTGTGATAAACATTTTCTCCCAGGAGAACTTTTCTGCAAAGGAGCAAGAACTATGATATAGGTGAACACACTGTAATTGTCTGGGGGATTGGTTTGATGCAGCTCTTCATGCTAATCTGTCCTACGCAAGTTTTTCCATATCTGTATTACGACAGCAACCTTCATCCACTTCAACCTGCTGAGTGCAGTCTTCCATCTTTATAAAATTGACTATTCATTGATATCTGTCGAGGCGTTGCATAAAACTATCCCTTCTTTTAGTCAAGTTGTCTCATATAGTTTTTCCTTCTCATTTTGATCTACCTATTTAATCTCCAGCACTCTTCCCTAACACTGCATTTCAAAACCCTTTTGTGTCCTCTTTTTTGCACTGAGTGTTGCCATATTTCACTTCCACATGAGGCTACATTTCAGAAATCTATTTTCAGAAAAAACTTTTTAACACTTAAATTTTTATTTAGTATTAACAAAATTGTGTTTGTCGGAAACCCTTTTCTTACTGTTGCTGGTCTTCACCTTGTATCCTCTTTAGTTCTCCCTTGGTCAGTTATTTGACTGCCTAAAGAGTAAAAGTCATCTACATTGCAGATTTCATAATTGTAAATATTGTAATAAAACTAGAACACACAGAATGAGAGTAACTCTGTACCGAGTCAGGTGGTGCACTGTGCACTGTGCAATGTCCCACACTGGACTCGCATTTGGTAGGACAGTGGTTCAAATTCCCATCCAGCCATCCAGGTTTAGGTTTTCCATGGTTTCCCTAGATTGCTCCAGTCAATCTGGATGATCCCTTTGTAAAGGATTTCGTGCGTTATCATTTCGTAATCTGAACTTGTGCTCCGTTTGTAATGAGTGTGCTGTTGACAGGACACTAAACTTTTATCTTCCTTCCTTTTAGCTCAGGCATACTGATTGTGGCCAAATAACAATGAACTTCTGTGCTAAGTGATGTGCCCTCACAACGAAGAAATAGATCAATGGCAAAATTCATAATTTTGGCATTTCTGTCAAAAGTTTACGGCTTTGTTATCAGTACCAATATTTTCATTATTGGATCCGTAAACGTGGAAAATATATGTTTTTTAATGTCATCCTGTTACGGGATTGTTAAATTCATCCTAGCACAAATATTGCCATCTTTATCAACTACACGTTGGTTTATAGCATGTTGATTTTATTTGTTAACTTAATTTCCTTTACATTCACAGCCCCTACACTTGCCCAGTATTGCCCAGTGTGACTGTATTATTATTTTTTGTTGTCTACTCAAGTACTCTTTTATGTTCGGTATGGTTAGTGGCATATGCTATCCTGTGGTTTTCTTTCGGGCAAAATGTTTTGAAATATGCCCTGTAGGAATTGCAGAAGTGTACTCATAAATTCTCTCTTTGTTTTTAGTTATTTCAGATTTAGATTAAAGTTGAGCCTTAAAGCATCTGTAAGATTTTAGGAGCACAGTGAAGACCTTTACCATACTTTTGAGATGTCTAATCACATATTATCAAAACTAATATTGTATCATCTCGTGCATAACGACTGTATACTGGTACTATTCTTTATGTTTAAAAATACAGAGCAAACCAGCTGTAGCCTATAGTCTCTCTGATGTCATTCAGAAGAGAAGTGTTTCGCTCTCTCTCGTCTTTTAATTTTTCCGTGGTAAGGTGGAGGCTACTCTAAAAGTGCAGTCGAGGGTACTCTTGTATTACGGGGTGTGTTGGTCGTATCATTACAACTGTTAGGAAAAATCTGTTTTATTTTTCTTCTTCATATGTTCATCTTTGCTTGTTTTATTCTCCATATGGATATATGGAGGTTAAGATTCAACTTTTGCAAATATACTGTATGTTTCACTATTGTATTGCCTGCTTGAGGTATTATGAAAATTGATGATTTTTTTAATGTGGGTTTCTATCAAAGTCTTTTGGTACTTAAGTGTCACTGAAAACTCAAGAATCTTAATTTGTATAATAATGATCATTGGTGCTACAGGATCTGTGTAAGTGATCCCTCATTGTCTCGTGAACTTGGCAGTTGCTGCACACACATGAGAAAGACCTAGGGATATCTTTCCAAAGAAAGAAAAAATTATTTATTTTTCTGTTGTAGATATGTTGCTGAAGTGTGCACATGTCAACCGCAATTCTGCCCCAAGAGAGGTTCACTGTTGCCAGACTTGTGGAAAAACATTCAGAAATTATGAATCTTTTTGCAAGCATATGCCTGTGCATGAAGGAAAGACTCGGTGCCCCATATGCCAAGTGGTACTTTGTCGAACGTCTTACGTCAAACAGCATATGGTAACAGTGCACCATGTTGTTTTGCAACCAGAACCAAACACTAGTGGATCAGAGTGGACTGGCAGGCAGTGACACTAGGCAGTATATCTGTGTTGGTTAGATAAATGTGGATAAATACATGAGAATGTGGGTGTAATAATTAGTTGCAAAAAATATACAACATATTGTGTTTTACAAAATGTATAGTGTATGTAGCTTTTCTGCATCATTTTCGTGAATATATTCTAGGTTAAAATAGTTTGAACATTTTTATTGTGTAATTTAGTTTCATTATTTGCATGTTACATGAATCATAATAGCGACCTCTCGCTGTGATTGAAACAAGTCAGTTTTATAATTATCGTACATTTTCTCGATGAAAAAATGGAAATTTGTGGCCCATTTATGTGACTCTCTCTCTCTCTCTCTCTCTCTCTCTCTCTCTCTCTCTCTCACACACACACACACACACACACACACACACACACACACACACATATTCTTCTATGGAATAGGAGTCATCATGAAAGTGTTATCTGAAGTTAATTTTAGTATCTATGGCCTCACTGGGTAGGTACTCTAAGATTTTTATGAATGAATAACTCTCTCCTTTCTGTGCCACACTAAGGTTGAGTGAAAGATAGTGTAAATAATTTCTTCTTGTAATATATTTATGAATGTTACTGTTGTTATCAGCCTGTGATTTATTATTGACAACAAATGCCATAAGGGAGTAAATGCACAGTGAGAGTTATTAGTACACCCAACTGTTTAAAGAACTGTCTACAGGAGCTTCTAGAGTGGACACCACACTTGTTACAAACTTGTGTGTAACAAACATTTTCTTCCTTGATGACAAGTTATAAAATAAAACAGTGAAAATAGGAAAATTAAGCCAACTATTTGACTATTTCCTCTCCAAAATCTGATATTATCCATAAACCAGAAGTGACAGAGCCGAGAGGTTTAAGACGATATGTATCATGTGACTTCCATTCCAGATTCTTATTAACGTAAATATGTAAGAATTTAAAATATTGTTTTATTTGTTTACCCTCGTGTTATCAGGCCTCCTGCAGTACTGAATTGGTTGTATTGTGTTCTGTCTAAGTTCAGCAACAGTCCATTTGCAGAGAACTAGTTATTAATCTTCAAGAAAATATTATTTACATTGTCAAGTTTTTAATCCTTGCATGATATGCTTATTGCATACACGATATAAGATTACTTAATATAACAAGAACAATAGCGGATTCAGTGTTGTTTCTAGTTGTACACCTGTAGTGATTATTCCCATTTTTGAAGATGATGTTTCAATGTGGATCCCCCCCCCTGGGTTTCTTAATTAAACTTTCTTGATTCTTTTAGTTCGATAAGATGAAAATCAGTTGCCAGCAAGATTCTTGATACCGTAGTATTTGAGCTTCTCTTAAAAAATATCTTTTGGCAATTTTTTTCATTTCGTTGTTTTGAAAACCTATCAGATTTTATTGGCTGGTACTTTTCATGCTGTTTCATCTTAGGAAACACAATATGGATAACTCTTAAGATTAATGTGTACATTGACACAGCTACGTAGGTGAAATCTTGAGGTATAAATAAATACTGCAGTCACAGAAATTACACCAAATGTGTCAATAACCACAACCAGTATCTCTCACCTTAGGTAAACTGCTAATATAACTTTCAGTGAGCACAATCTCTGGGGGTATGGAGTATTTTTAATATTTTGGAAGATGAATGATGACTTGTAAGTAGCCATATGAAACTTCCATATCTAAACCTTTTAAAATCCTGAGCAATACCGACTTTTAAATCATTTTCTTGAAAGAAAAACACCTTACTACACTAAATTTTCGCCTTTTCCAGAGAGTGCCCATGTAGAGTATAATACATTGGGATATTCCATTCTTTTATTCTCCTTGAAGTATGTTGTCATGTCATTATTTTGTGGACTTTAAATACTAATATCTCCTCTTATGCCTCTGGTAAACAGTTCAGTTCACAATATTAAGATAACCGTCAGTACTCCCAAAAAGGTTATCTATCTGCTACATAAATTAATGAAAAAGAATATTACCAACTCAGTGTCAACACAGCAATTTTTTTTCAGTTAGTGTTTTAAGTTATGCAGTGAATCCCAAGACTCCAGGGAAACAGTAAGAGAACAAATTAGAAGCACTGGGGTGTAGATGTGGAGAACTGTAGTAAAATGACCTCTGAGACACTGTAAAAATAAGTCAATGAAAAAAGGTCACTGATTTAACATAATACAAAATAGAAAAATCAAATTGATTGGGCATCTAATTCAACACAATAATTTTTTAAAGAATACCACTAAGAAAAAAATCATGGGATAGGCACAGAACATCAATATTGCAGAGTGTGATCAGTGGAATGAATTGTAAAAGCTACAACCACAGGTTGCAGATGGCAAAGAAACACAGATGAACGCCTGCAGCAGCAACACATTGTCTTTGGTTAATGATGATGGTGGTCATTATCACAATGATTTCAGCAATATGGACATGATGATAACTGGCATTACTACAAAAATTGATGTAGCTAGTGATTACTTCTTTAAAAAATCTAATTATGGATGAAAATTATGTTTATATGATTTGGTCACAAGACCTGTGTCAGTTACACATTTTTTACTCGTACTTTCTCTTTCATGCTAGGCAACACCAAAGTTTGGCCTCTACATTTTGTACTGGAATAGCCAGTTAACAGAAGTAATTAGTTTTTTTATAGGGAAGCTAGCATTACCTATGGAAATGTTTGAGGATAAATTACTGTGTAGAGTGGCTGTATGAAAGTAGCTTTCACACTTAAAATGTTAGCTTGTGATGGTGTCCTAAAGTTACAGGAAGGCAAAGTAGTAAAACTGTCCAGAATCAACAGCATTTTTGAAGATTAATCTCATGACAAATTTTTTCACTTTTAGTGTGTGTAAATTGCACACAGAAAAAAAATACATATCATTGTTTTTGAAACCACAAAAGAAAAATTTCAATAATTTTGTTTGTTGTCATTAAACAGACCAGAAATATATTTATTGAATGTACTCCAGGCCATATATAAAACAAAAAGTCCAATGAAAACAGTGGAGGTGCTGTGAAAATACGTCAGTGTTCGATTTTAGTGTGATGGTTGGGATTCATCTGACATATTACAGACACATATAGAGAAATACCTTGTAGGAACAGCTCATATCATTAAGTTTTTCAGGTTGTAAAATTTTATCAAATCTAAATGAGTCAAGAAAAGTAAATGCAGAACCATCATACCTTCAGTGTCATTTTTTCCATGAATGTATGCACAATAAACAGTTACGCTATGAGGATTGGTGTTACCAAACTAACATGCTGTGATATTTGCTTTTTTTATCAATATGAGTTGTTGTCGTAATAGGTTATACAATGAAAACAATAACAGTGTACAACTGAAAATAAATCTAGAACTAAGATACATTCATTGATGAACAAAGAAAGAAGTAAGTTTGGAAAAATTTAAAATGTGGCAACAGGAGTTAACTTGTGTTCCAGTGATTTCCAAGGTGAATTAGGAGTGTGGTACAGAAATTTTACAAACCTCTAGTACTTAATTAAAACGTGTTGTTTCAATCTAACAGTATCTTAAGAATAAATGTAATTTTATAAAGTGCAAAGTAGAGTTAGCTGATGGTAGCTGTGGAAATGTAAACACCTTTGTGGTTATGGGGCTGTAAACAATAGGGACAGGTAAACTGTATAGAAGTGTTACAGACATGAGAATAATTAGTACTTTTTGTGTTTACTAAAACAAACATGTGGTACCTGAATTTTATCAAGAGGATTATGTTTTAAATTTCTATTTTGTTTTACCAGATCTGCCTTCTGTTTCTGAGTAATTCTAATTTTCTCTCTACTATCCAAACTTGTTCATGTCTGTTATGTTGCAAAATTCTGGTAAAGCAACTTTTATTTTGAAACTTACTGCTTCAATCTGGTTGTATGCAACAGTGCAAATAATGATACATAATAGGAGGAGTAAAGCAAACAAGCCACTTTATTGTTGGGGTGATCGGTTGACAGGCATATAAACAAGACTGAAAACATTGCTGTTCCATTTTCAGTGGGAGAGCTCATGAGAAACTGTATTTACATATTGACACTGATAATGAGACAACGGAAAATCCACACATCTTTTATTTTCTGAAACTCAAGTTAATTCACTAGTTACGTCAAACAACCAAGTATGTTACTTTTGACAGATTGGATGTGGGAGAGTTTGTCTTTCACTTGGAAGTATTTTATAACTCAGCTGACATATTGTATTGCACATATTTAAAAGGTTCTTAGAGAAAGACTTAAAATGATATAATTTTCAAGGTGATAACTGCCATGCCAGGCAGTGGAATCCAGCACTGTACAATAAAAACTGGGGATTAGAATGTTTTATGGTAAAAGTGTGTTGTTACTGTTACACATTCTTGAAATGTCCAAGTTAAGTCTTTTACTGGAATAGGGTTATCTAAATTATATCGTTCATTTGAATAAAAACATGAAATGAGCATTTTATTACTGCAGTCTATTGTTTCTTTGTTTTTAAGCATCAACTCACTCTCAGGCAACCATTCGTAGAACAGTTGTGACTGTACTATGATTGTAATCTAAACTTGAATACGTAAGTTGTTGTGATGTCTTTTATTCTAATGCTGTTGATGAAATTTCACTTTTGATACACATGGAAATTTTGTTTTCTAGTTGGTGAAAGTTGGAGCATTAGTAAATACTGTAAGATGAGTCTTTGTGTATTCCTGCAATGTATACTTTTATCTACCATTGTATTGTTGTAACTGCATAATCAGTTTGCTCTCTCACACCAAACAACAAAAAGAAGTGATGGTCAAATTGCTTTTTCACTTAATATATGTTACTCTCACATGAAACATACATTATACTTTCTGCCACATTTGTGCATTGTACACTGAGCAAAGTGATGCAGTGGTTAGTGTGCTGGAATCACATTTTGGAGGAGTGGACTTCAAGTCCCCTTCCAGCCATCGTGGTTTTGGTTTTACACTGTTTCTGTAAATTGATGAAGGTAAATCAGGCTGTAGTTCATTACAAAAATATTATTGTGAATGTCCTTTCCATGTGTGAGATAACTTAAAGAAACATAAAATTCTGATTTTGCTGTACTTAATAATGTCTTTTTCAATTTTTTTCCCCACACACAAATCACTTCTTTCATCTCTAGCAGTAATGTGTTGATGTGAAAAAAGCCCCATTGCACTATGGCTGGGAGCCCTTGTTATGGTACCAGTGTCTCTATAACTGGTAATGTCAGTCAGTTCAAAGGTTGGCAGAATGCAGTAGCATACCACCTACAATGTTCAAACCAACCATATGCTTGACTCCATCTCTTCAATAAGACATTAAACTCTAATCTTCATTTATTGTGCAAGTGCTTCTTTGCCAGATCTTTCCTGTGTTGTTTACGTATTTATGCATTTATTCTACTGAATTTACTAGTGTAACATGAAGTATGCAACCGGTTTGTCAGTTACAAAATATATCTTTAGCATATAGAAACATTAAACTAAAAGCTATAGCGCATTGTTATTGGCTAGATATGTACAGACATAAGCTTATACATGAACTTGAATAATTTGTCATACTGTATCAAAAGGAAAATTATCTTGAGAAGACTATAAAAATTACAAGGATACAGACTCGTTGGCCACTGCT
This sequence comes from Schistocerca cancellata, assembly GCF_023864275.1. Taxonomy (NCBI): domain Eukaryota; kingdom Metazoa; phylum Arthropoda; class Insecta; order Orthoptera; family Acrididae; genus Schistocerca; species Schistocerca cancellata. Next base: position 860,343,632 of record NC_064627.1, on the reverse strand, counting down.
TACCTTCAGGACTTGGTATTCCAGTACAGTTAGCAGATATGTTTAGGAGTGCAGACACTTAACCCAGCTTTCAGAACTATTAGGGATAGGTCAGGGGTGGGTTACAAAGGAACAGCTGGTCGTTCAGATTACAGGATAACAGGGAACCCACCTGTTGTGGGATAAGGGAAAATGATGATATTTGTTTCTCCTCGTCCTCCTAACCAGTCCCTTCTTATCCTGTGGTCTGACTGACCTGCCATTCCCTTGTAACCTTGCCTGATCCACCCTTCTTTCCTCCTGGAGGAAACAGCTATTAGTTGTAGGTTGTATTTGTATTCCACCTCCTGAAGGTAAATTATGGCAAACCCTCCTGTCTCTGTAATTTCTAGTACTTTCATGTAAACAGCTTCTGTTATGAGAATATCATACATCTCTTTTGTCTTGGTTTTTTTTTTTTTTAAAATATATAATCATAGTGCAGTCACAATGATGTAATTGGAATTATTACCCGATAATGGACACGGGCTCAAACTACAAGGTGAGAAAATGTGTGCAGTAAATTTGTGTATGTTGTATGAATGATGGTAGTATTATAAAATCCGTTTTTCACACAATTTCATATTAAAACTCATAGTGACAATGCTGTGGTGCAGCTAATCATTTTCATATATCTTAGGATATGTGAATATTTTTCTGTTAACAGAGACCCTTGGATTGAAATTGTACAGCTTATACTTAAATCATATCAGTGCTCTGATATAAGAACAATCATAATAGTATCAGTAGATGCTATTTAAGTGCATCCCTAAAAATTAACTCTTAGCGGCTTTCAAAAAAAAAGGGGGGGGGGGGGGAGGGGGTTGATGGCTTAGTTTAACACTCTGAGAAGATTTCTTGACAAATAAGAGAGTTCAGAGAAAAAGTGAAACCATTTTCCTGCTCTTCATTTTACAAATTATTTAAAATTGTGTAGCTGACATGATATTGCATTTCCTTTCTATTTGCTATGTACATTCTTGTTAAAATAACAATTCATATAGTTTTGACCAAGTTAGTAATTTATATTTTTATTTATTTTTTATTTCCTGAATTGTTACTTAATAGTCCTCACAGTAGTTTATGCTTGCTGTTTCAACATAGTGAGTGAGTAATGCTGCATTTGTCTGATTGCAATAATATGCCTGTTAACAATAACTCTTGTTTTTCCTTACAATTGAACATTTTGGAGTTGTTATCAGTTGCTGATCATAAAAATGGGAAAAGACATTGTAAATGCAATACAGCTTCAGGAAAGTAGTTGATTATTGCTATATTAGGAGGAAATTCATGTACTTATGAAAATTAGATTGTGAATGTACAATTACTTTATTGCTTTGTTGTGAAAACTTACTTTTTTCATGTAGTGGGCAGTAATGTTACCATGCCTTGTGTTCATGTGTTCATTTCGAATCTCTTTCTATTGAAACTAACATTGTGCTTGATGTAAAGCACGTTTATTGAATACCTTTCTATTCATTTTATATCTGTTGAACAGTTGTATGCCTCCTGTATTTGGTGACATGTTCGATATTATGAATGACAGTTTGAAAGTTTGTTTGTTGGTAGCAGGATATTTTGTGTCTAATGTAAATACTGTTTTTGTAATGCATAAATATATTTCTGAACTAATACTACTTTTTCGAAAAATGTTTGTTTCAATTGTTATTTACATATTTATGAAATTAATAAACTAAATTGATTTGGAGATAATGGTGAGCCTTCATTGTTATTTACTCACTTTAATATCAACCCTATAATCTGGTGAGATCCTTCTTTCTAGGCACGTTTTGAGCTACTTCTGTTTATTTTCCATCATTGTGCAATCCAATAATTTGTAATTCTTTATCTATGTTAATTGATTTCATTGATTGTATTCCTGTTGTCAACATATTTTTTATCTTTGTTTACTGGATATATGGAATGGAAAATGAGAAATATCAGAAGTAAATATCAAGAGTGGGAGAAAAAAAGAAGAGAGGAGAATAATAAGTGAAGGCAAGAAAGAATGTAAGCCTGTATGTTTAATACACTTTCCAGGAAGCGCCTGCCACTATGTTTGAAATGTATGATTGTGTCTAGAACTGCCTGCCACTTTGTTTGAAACATATGATTGTCTCCCCTTGCATGTTTCAGCAAGACATATCAAGCTGAAATTTACCCAATTAAGCAGAAAGTATAAAAGCAAAACATATTGACCATGGTACAGTATGAAGGCATTTCTTCTTCAGAAGATGTGGAAATAGGATTGTATTACTTTCTGAAGAAATTTCTAAAATCCAATATTCAACACCATTTGTAAATTTAAAAATGCTGCCAAGCACAGTCTTCTTCATCTTATTTTACACATTGGTTAGTCTCCACAAAGATTACCTGCCTATTTTCAGCATTTTTATTTTGTTCTTTTCTTCTGTGTTTACGATTACAATCCCACATTTTAATTTAATTTCTACATTCCCATTTTTAGGGTTCCATACCCCAGATGGCAAGAGGAACCCTAGTATGATCACTTTCTCGTCCATCCATCATTCTGTCTGTTCAACTACTGAAACCCTTTTTCTCAGGAACAGATGGATGTACCAAGCTGAAATTCATGCCACTTACTAATGTCAGTGGTCCCTTGGGGGTGGAAAAAATTGGAGCTTCTAAGTCAGTGAAATCAAAAGATATGGCCATTGCTCTCACATATTTTGATACCTGCAAACTCAGACATCAAAACCTGAATGGGACTTCCCATTGATCTGGATTCATTATATTTGGCAAGAAACAAAGTTTCACAGTACAGTTAAAGGAAAAAATCTGAAAATCGTTAATTTGTAATTATAACACACTAAAAAAATAAGTTTGTCATTTTTTATCCGACTCTCTGTCTGTCCGTCTGTTAACATCCCTTTCTCTCAGGAATGGGAATACATATCACGTTGAAAATTGTCACATACTAAGGTCTAAGGCAGGGTGACCAGCTCTTCCATATTTTCGGGATTTCTCGTAATATAGCAATTCTTATTTAATCATCCCAGGTCCCTTATTGATCGCATGTTTCTCCCACGTATTTTTTCCATGACCAACCTTTTAAATATTAATCTGGCAAACTACTATGGATAATTCAAATTACCAACTGCTCACAAAAGATTTTTGTGTGAGGGGTGATCAAAAAGTTTGTGTTCAAAGGCCATACAGACCAGAATCAGGCAATCATTTCACTGGTGCACCAGGTTGAAGATATCCTTTTGATAGAAAACGCCATGTCCTGCTGTGTGCAGAAGTCTGTCTCTTCCAGCTGCACATCCTCATCCAACAGAATTGTTGGCCCTTCAAAGCCTTTTTTAAACAACTGAAGTCATGATAATCACATGGGGAGAGATCAGGACCCTAGGGTGGGTGCTCATATGTCCCCCACTTGAGTTGATGTAACTTCTTCATTATCACATTTGCAGTATGGGGACATGCGTTATCATGAAAGAGGAGCTCCCCTTGTCACAGTTTCCTATAGCGGTGGTTTTTGACAGACATGCTGCCCCATACACACTCTTCATTTCCCAGTGGATGTCTACCAATGATTGTCCTTCGGCAGCCAAGAAAAGAATAACAGCACAGTGATCCTTTTTCACATTTGCTAATAATGTCACCATAGTTCACATTTCCACATTTACAATGTACATGTCGGAAAGACAAGAATGCCCCACAAATCTCTATTGATACTTACATACCTATATCAGAGTTGCACGGCGTTGCATATGTGCTGATTAGATTAGATTAGATTAGATTAGATTAGATTAATACTAGTTCCATGGATCATGAATACGATATTTCGTAATGATGTGGAACGAGTCGAATTTTCCAATACATGACATAATTAGGTTAATTTAACAACATACTTAAGTTAATATAACAACTTTATTTTTTTGTGTGTTTTTTTATTTTTATTTATTTATTTTTTTATTTTTTATTATTTTTTTAATAATTTTTTTTCTTAATTTATATCTAAAAATTCCTCTATGGAGTAGAAGGAGTTGTCATTCAGAAATTCTTTTAATTTCTTCTTAAATACTTGTTGGTTATCTGTCAGACTTTTGATACTATTTGGTAAGTGACCAAAGACTTTAGTATAATTCACCCCTTTCTGTGCCAAAGTTAGATTTAATCTTGAATAGTGAAGATCGTCCTTTCTCCTAGTATTGTAGTTATGCACACTGCTATTACTTTTGAATTGGGTTTGGTTGTTGATAACAAATTTCATAAGAGAGTATATATACTGAGAAGCTACTGTGAATATCCCTAGATCCTTAAATAAATGTCTGCAGGATGATCTTGGGTGGACTCCAGCTATTATTCTGATTACACGCTTTTGTGCAATAAATACTTTATTCCTCAGTGATGAATTACCCCAAAATATGATGCCATATGAAAGCAATGAGTGAAAATAGGCGTAGTAAGCTAATTTACTAAGATGTTTATCACCAAAATTTGCAATGACCCTTATTGCATAAGTAGCTGAACTCAAACGTTTCAGCAGATCATCAATGTGTTTCTTCCAATTTAATCTCTCATCAATGGACATACCTAAAAATTTGGAATATTCTACCTTAGCTATATGCTTCTGATTAAGGTCTATATTTATTAATGGCGTCATACCATTCACTGTACGGAACTGTATGTACTGTGTCTTATCAAAATTCAGTGAGAGTCCGTTTACAAGGAACCACTTAGTAATTTTCTGAAAGACAGTATTGACAATTTCATCAGATAATTCTTGTTTCTCAGGTGTGATTACTATACTTGTATCATCAGCAAAGAGAACTAACTTTGCCTCTTCATGAATATAGAATGGCAAGTCATTAATATATAATAAGAACAACAAAGGACCCAAGACTGACCCTTGTGGAACCCCATTCTTGATAGTTCCCCAGTTTGAGGAATGTGCTGATCTTTGCATGTTACGAGAACCACTTATTTCAACTTTCTGCACTCTTCCAGTTAGGTACGAATTAAACCATTTGTGCACTGTCCCACTCATGCCACAATACTTGAGCTTGTCTAGCAGAATTTCATGATTTACACAATCAAAAGCCTTTGAGAGATCACAAAAAATCCCAATGGGTGGTTTTCGGTTATTCAGATCATTCAAAATTTGACTGGTGAAAGCATATATGGCATTTTCTGTTGAAAAACCTTTCTGGAAACCAAACTGACATTTTGTTAGTACTTCATTTTTACAGATATGTGAAGCTACTCTTGAATACATTACTTTCTCAAAAATTTTGGATAAAGCTGTTAGAAGGGAGATTGGGCGGTAATTGTTGACATCAGATCTATCCCCCTTTTTATGCAAAGGTATAACAATAGCATATTTCAGTCTATCAGGGAAAATGCCCTGTTCCAGAGAGCTATTACACAGGTGGCTGAGAATCTTACTTATCTGTTGAGAACAAGCTTTTAGTATTTTGCTGGAAATGCCATCAATTCCATGTGAGTTTTTGCTTTTAAGCAAGTTTATTATTTTCTTAATTTCAGAGGGAGAAGTGGGTGAGATTTCAATTGTATCAAATTGCATAGGTATGGCCTCTTCCATTAACAGCCTAGCATCTTCTAATGAACACCTGGATCCTACTATATCCACAACATTTAGAAAATGATTATTAAAAATATTTTCAACTTCTGACTTTTTGTTCGTAAAGTTTTCATTCAATTTGATGGTAATGCTGTCTTCCTCTGCTCTTGGTTGACCTGTTTCTCTTTTAATAATATTCCAAATTGTTTTAATTTTATTATCAGAGTTGCTGATTTCAGACATGATACACATACTTCTGGATTTTTTAATAACTTTTCTTAATATAACACAGTAGTTTTTATAATTTTTGATAGTTTCTGGGTCACTACTCTTTCTTGCTGTCAGATACATTTCCCTTTTCCGGTTACAAGATATTTTTATACCCTTAGTAAGCCATGGTTTGTTACAAGGTTTCTTACGAGTATATTTAACTATTTTCTTGGGGAAGCAGTTTTCAAATGCATTTACAAAAATGTCATGAAATAAATTATATTTTAAATTGGCATCAGGTTCACGGTACACTTCATCCCAGTCTAACTGCTGTAGGCTTTCCCTGAAATTTGCAATTGTTAAATCGTTGACTGAACGTACTACTTTGGAGGACTGTTTAGTATTGCTGAATGGAGCTATGTCATATATTGTAACCAGCTGTGCACCATGATCAGAAAGACCATTCTCAACAGGCTGAGCATTTATCTGGTTAAACTTATCTTGGTCTACAAAGAAGTTATCCATCAGTGAGCTGCTATCCTTTACCACCCGAGTAGGAAAATCAATAACGGGTGTCAAATTGAAAGAACCGAGTAATACTTCAAGGTCATTTTTCCTATTACCCTCTTTCAGAGAATCTACATTGAAGTCCCCACAAATAATAATTTGCTTCCCCCTGTCTGACAGATAGCACAACAAGGAGTCCAAATTTTTCAGAAATAGATGAAAATTTCCTGATGGGGACCTATATACAGTTACAATTATAAATGTGCCTTTATTTAATTTAAGCTCACAGGCACATGCTTCTATATGTTTCTCTACACAAAACTTTTTTGTTTCTATACTTTTTGCACAGTGATAACTTTTGACATATATGGCAACTCCTCCTTTCTCCATATTTTCTCTCATTACATGTGCAGAGAGCTTATAACCACTTACATTTACCTTATCCATATCAGTAACAATGTGATGCTCAGACAGGCATAGTATATCTATTTCATTCTCAGCTTCTAAATCTTCTAAACAAACCAGAAGCTCATCTACTTTATTCTTTAAACTCCCAATATTTTGATGAAATATACTTACATTATTTTTAATTATACTTTTATGAGAACCTTTCCTTATTCTAACATTTGCAGTACTCTCCTGTCTGAGTTTCTCATTGTGCTTAGGCCTAGTTCCTATACCAGTGGTCACATGGTGTTCAGAGAGGCAGATTATGTCAACTGGGTTGGGTGACTTTAATTCATCAATGCAATTACCTAGGACTGAGATACAACTTGGTGGAGATAAAATTTCTGGTGATTGGTGAAAATTTATAATTGGTAGCTGTGATTGGTTATCTAATGTGCTGGAATTGTGCTGTTTAATTTCTTTCCTAAATTGAAGATTTGTTTCAATCCTGACCTCTCGTAGAACTTGACATCTTTCTGTCTTACCTATCCTAAAAAAGATGCTGCTCCAACACCTGTAACCACTGGTATTTTACCATTCATGGCAGTGCCTCCCCCCCTTAAATTTCCTGCTATTACCCCAGCCAGTTTCCCCTTCCCTTTCCTGTTGAGATGTAGGCCATGCCTGGTATAGTCCCACCTACTGAGATAATCAACAGGAACCACACCAATATGAGCCCCCGCACCTGACCCAAGCAGCCGTTCCAACTCCAAATTAACTCTCCCAACAGAAGAGTCCAATTGAGGCCGGTCATGGCGTCTCAGGACAGATACAAACTCAACATTGGTGTGTCTCGATGCCGACGCAATCTTCACCAGGTCACACTCTATACTGTACCCAGGATCTCTGTCGATGCTGTTCCCTGGCCCTCCCACAATAACCACGGTGTCTTCCCTGGTAAATCCTTTACAGAGTGAACCTAAATCCTCTGTCACCTGATCCAGACTAGCACTTGGTTTGAAAAAATTTGTGACCTGGTATTCTGGTCCTAATTCCTCCTGCAGAAGTTGGCCTACACCTCTGGCATGAGAACTGCCTAACAACAAAACTTTCTTCCTTTTCGATGACTTTCCTACATTCTTTTTCAATTTCCTATTGAAAGTTTGTTGTGTCCTGTCTACACCTACCTCTGCTTGAGGCTCATCAGTTTCTAACTGAAGCAACAGGTCAAACTTATTTTTGACATTCACCACAAAACTGTCAGACTTAGTTCTAGGCCTGTTCCTTCTGCTACCTGTTGCCACTTCCCACCTCTCTTTGCCCTTCTCCCTTCTTAACCTGTCCAGATCTTCCCTAGCCTGATCTAGCTCAGCCTGAAGGGCAGCAATTTTCCCCTCCTGTTCCACTATCTTCCTATCTCTGCTGCAAATCCTACATAACCACTGATGAGCCTGATCCACTTTCCCAACACCCACGCCACTGCAGTCCCCCCAGTGAAAAAAACTACTGCATCCATCACACCAAACCCCGGAACTAACAATTCTACGGCAAGTCAGGCACTTCTCACTCATGGCAAAAATAATACTTTAGCTAGAATAAATCAATTAAATTACCGAAAATCAAAAAAGACGTTACAAGAATTAAGCCTATTCACAAATGTATATAAGCAAGTTTCTGATATAAAATTCCGCTGTTTTTCTGAGATCTGTATTAAAACAACGAAGGTATACGCTATTTATTATATATTTCACTCGATGGAATGAAAAAAAGGACAATTAAACGAGATACTTTAACTTTGATTCTCGAAAAACGTTACGAGAATTAGGCCTATAAACAAATGTATATAGGCAAGTTTCTGATATAAAATTACGCTGTTTTTCTGAAATCTGTATTAAAACAATAAAGTTATACGCTATTTACGGTAGTTTACTTATTTGTTACCGAGAAACTAGTTAAATTACCGTGAAACAAGAAACAAACACGTTTACAAAATTTAAGCCTAAGCGCGACTTCGCGAAGTTACGATCTTTTCGTGTTTTCTGAAAAAATACGCAAAGAAAAGTCAAACCTTTAACGGCAAGACTAAACGATACACTAATGCACGTATTTAATTTGTTGTCGGCGTTAAACTAAATTATATTCTTGTCTAAATCACTTAACTTTCTGGAAATGCTTTCTGGCGTTACTTACTCGGCGGCCATCTTGCCCTTGCCTTGAAGCAACGCCCTCAAATGGAAACTTCTCAATCGCCCCTCCTATGATAACCGACGCTATTGTCGACGTGCAATCTTTTTTTCTGTTTGTGCTTGGGTCGAGGGAATGCAAGGAATCGAAAAAGAATGACATAGCTTGCACATCTAGAGAATTCATGAGACAGGAATGTTTACTTGTTTCTTGGTCAGTACTAGCAACCCCATGGGTGTGCTCGCCTTGTACTGATCACCAGCTATGGTGCTAGCTCTGTGACTGTGGTGAAAACAGGAACAACAGAAGAAAGTTGAGTTAAATTTTTTAAAGATTTAGAACACAAACAAATTGATGTGCCAAACCTTATTAAAATCATAGGTTTGTATTAAGCATTCCAGGGTCAAATGCTCAGAGAGAGAGAGATTTTTCTCGTATAAACAATACGTTGGCTGATCAGAGAAGCAGCAGCGACTCATAACTGATTAAGTCAGAGTTTATGATGGAAATCAGTTTTGATTATAATTGCAAAGAGTTTCCTCTTTTTTTTTTTTTTTTTTTTTTTTTTTTTTTTTTTTTTTTTTTTTTTTTTTTAGAACACAGGAACATAAAAAATTGTATAGTTGTGCAGATTCTGTAAGTAAGTACTTGTAGAGTACATGTAATATACAGGTGCAAATTTGTTAAATTCTGTTGGTATTATATTGTTGTATCATATAATATAAAAATAAATTGTTTTCTTTAGATTCATGTATTAAATGTGACTAAATCTCTCTTAAACCTCAAATGTTGGTCACCCTAGTCTAACACTTCTTCACAGTATAAAAAATTTAAGCTTCTAAGTCAGTGCTGTCAAAAGATACAGCCCTATATGTCTTATATTTTGATACTTGCAAACTCACTCATTAAAACATACAGGACACTCCCCATTGATCTAAAATCATGAAATTCGGCAGTAAGCAAGGTTTCACAGTACAAGTAAAGGAAAAAAAATTGAAAATTGTTAATTTGCAATTATATCACAAGGGAAAAAAGTTATCATTTGCTATCTAACTTCGGACTTAAAATTAAAACATTCTCAAAAATCTTAAAATTCCCAGGACTGATATTTTGCCAATGCCAATGTCAGTAACAGGCAAAAGTCTTGGAAACCCTTGATTCCTGGAATTGACGAACTGTCTATAATGTAATTAAGTTTGCATTGAACCCTCTGAGTGCAAGTCCTACTCACACCTGCTTATTTATTTTTTATTTATGTTCAGTAGTCTGACTTGGAAAACAATATTCTTTTCAATCCTTGCCTCAGGCTTGCTAGCTGACGTTATTCAATGTATCATTTGTCATTTATTCAGCCCTGACTGCAATAACATAGATATTATTTTAATTCCACGCTTCTTTATCATTCCATTGCCAGCTTCAGTATGTAATTGTTTAGTACCAAAAGACATATTATTTACCACATGGCATCGTTTGATTATTGTACAGTTTATGGATCATTTGTCTTCTGTTAGAATCAGTGCCAGAATTCAGTTTAACTACTTTTATAATTTATTCTATGTATAGCATTGATTCAAATGGGAAGACAGTCTCTTTGTTTTGACCATAGCGAGTACCAATTTCTTTCCCATTTTTTCTCAGAAAAATTGTGGTGTTATTGTCTTTTTAATATCTCTCTGTCAACTAGATCATCTTTTTCCTGGCCTTACTCTGTGTCTTCAGGAAGTCAGCATGTTCAGTGTCAAGTGATGGAGGACAGCTTGACACCCTTCCTATTGCTACCCCTTCCCTTCCCCTTTCTCCTCCCTCCCTCCCTCCCCAGACTGACATTATGTACCCCATCTGTTTGTGTCAAGTGTTATCCATGTAAAAATGAGAAAGCGTTTTCAAAATGTTTGTGAATCATGAAACTAAGATAGGATATGGATACCAGACCGGTATTCACCGTGTTGTATGTGGGGAAACTGCCAAAGAACCACATCCGAGCTGGCTGGTATACAAGTCTTCATCATTAATCCACTGCACAGATTCAGTCCAGTGCTGGCAGTGCTCTCCAAATCCTGGAAGCGCACATGCTAACACTTGCAGCTATCCAGGTGGGTTTCTTTGTCAACAAAATGTTGACGCATCGCCGAAAAACATCTTTTCAATGATAAATAGGATATTCGGGGTTGTGCAGGACAGCAGTCCACTCCATGCCAGGGCATGTCTTGTCTTGGGCATCATTCGATCAAGTGAGTAACCTGAGAAAGTGTCAACAGTCTGACTCAGAGCTTCAGTGTATCTGTGTATCCCCTTTATTCTTAAAATTCTGGAAAGGCACTCCATCACTTGCTGCTGGACACCTTCTACTAGCAAGATGAATTACACTTTTCTTTGACCTGTTGTTATTGGTGTCTTCACTCCAGAGACTGGATGATGCAGCTCTCCATGCTACTCTACCCTGTGCAAGCTTCTTCATCTCTGAGTAACTACTGCAAGTTACATCCTTCTGAATCCGCTTAGTGTATTCATCTATTGATCTCCCTCTATGATTTTTACCCCCCACCCCCCCTCCCACCCTCTTCCCTCCATTACTAAATTGGTGATCCCTTGATGCCTCAGAACGTGTCCTCCCAACCGGTCCCTTCTTTTACTCAGGTTGTGCTGCAATTTCCTCTTCTCCCCAATGCTATTCAGTACCTCCTCATTAGTTAAGTGATTTACACATCTAATCTTCAGCATTCTTCTGTAGCACCACATTTAAAAAGCTTCTATTCTCTTCTTGTCCAAACTATTTATCATCCATGTTTCACTTCCATACATGGCTACACTCCATACAAACACTTCCAGAAACTACTTCCTGACACTTAAATCTATACTCAGTGTTAATAAATTTCTCTTCTTCAGAAACGCTTTCCTTGCCATAGCCAGTCTACATTTTATATTCTCTTTACTTCGACCATCATCAGTTATTTTGCTCCCCAAATAGCAAAACTCATCTATTACTTTAAGTGTCTCATTTCCTAATATAATTCCCTTGACATTGCCTGATTTAGTTCAACTATCTTATATCCTCCTTTCAAGACACTGTCCATCCTGTTCAATTGCTCTTCCAGGTCCGTTGCTGTCTCTGACAGAATTACATTGTCATGGACAAACCTCAAAGTTTTTATTTCTTCTACATGGATTTTAATTCCTGCTCCAAATTTTTATTTTATTTCAATTACTGCTTGTTAAATAAACAAATTGAATACTTTAATGCCCCTCGACTCCTATAACTGCCATCTGGTTTCCGTACAAATTGTAAATAACCCACAAATTGTAAATAACCCTTCACTCCTTGTATTTTACCCCTGCCACCTTCAGAATTTTAAAGAGAGTGTTCCAGTCAGCATTGTCAAAAGCTTTCTCCAAGTCTATAAATGCTAGAAACATAGGTTTGCCTTTACTTAATCTATCTTCTAAGATAATTCATAGGGTCAGTAAGTATGGCCTTGCGCATTCGAACATTTATCAGGAATCCAAACTGATCTTCCCTGAGCTCGGCTTGTAGTAGTGTTTCCATTGTTCTGTAAAGAATTCATGTTACTATTTTGCTGCCATGACTTACTCAACTGCTACTTCGGTAATATTCACACCTGTCGACACCTGCTTTCTTTTGGATTGGAATTATATTCTTCATGAAGTCTGAGGGTATTTCACCTTTCTCATACATCTTGTTCACCAGTTGGCAGTGTTTTGTCGTGAGTGGCTCTCCCAAGTGAATTAGAGATCTAATAGAATGTTCTCTACTCCTGGAGCCTTTTTTTTTTTTTACTTAGGTCTTTCAGTGCTCTGTCAAATTCTTCACACAGTATCATATCTCCCATCTCATCTTCATCTACATCCTCTTCCATTTCCATAATATTACCCTCAAGCACATCGCCCTTGTATACACCCTCTATATACTACTTCCACATTTCTACTTTCCCTTCTTTTCCATCTGAGCTCTTGATGTTCATATAGGTGGTTCTCTTTTCTCAAAAGGTCTCTTTAATTTTCCTGTACGCAGTATCTATATTACCTAGTGGTATATGTCCCCCAGCGATACAGATAGCCATACCGTAAGTGCAACCACAATGGAGGGTTATCTGTTGAGAGGCCAGACAAACTTGTGGTTCCTGAAGAGGGGCAGCAGTCTGGATGATTGACTGATCTGGCCTTGTAACATTAACCAAAACGGCCTTTCTCTGCTAGTACAGTGAACAGCTGAAAGCAAGGGGAAAGTACAGCAGTAATTTTTCATTAGGGCATGCAGCTTTACCGTATGGTTAAATGATGATGATGTCCTCTTTGGTAAAATATTTTGGAGGTAAAATAGTCCCCCATTCGGATCTCCGGGTGGGGTTTACTCAGGAGGACATTGTTAACACAAGAAAGAAAACTGACATTCTACAGGTTGGAGCGTGGAATGTCAGATCCCTTAATTGGGCAGGTAAGTTAGAAAATTTAGAAAGGGAAATGGATAGGTTAAAGTTAGATATAGTGGGAATTACTGAAGTTCGGTGGCAGGACGAACAAGACTTTTGGTCAGGTGAATACAGGGTTATAAATACAAAATCAAATAGGGGTAATGCAGGACTAGGTTTAATAATGAATAAAAAAATAGAAGTGTGGGTAAGCTACTACAAACCGCATAGTGAACGCATTATTGTGGCCAAGATAGACACGAAGTCCACACCTACTACAGTAGTACAAGTTTATATGCCAACTAGCTGTATTTCTTTCCCCCATTCCTGTCAGTTGTTCCCTTATGCCCTCCCTGAAACTCTGTACAACCTCTGGTTCTTTCAGCTTATCCAGGTCCCATCTCCTTAAATTCCTACCGTTTTGCAGTTTCTTCAGTTTTAATCTACAGTTCATAACCAATAGATTGTGGTCAGAGTCCACATCTGCCCCTGGAAATGTCTTACAATTTAAAACTTGATTCCTAAATCTCTGTATTACCATTATGTAATCTATCTGAAATCTTCCAGTGTTTCTAGGCCTCTTCCTCGTATATAACCTTCTTTAATGATTCTTAAACCAGGTGTTAGCTATGATTAAGTTATGCTCTGCACAAAATTTACCAGGCACCTTCCTGTTTCATTCCTGTCATACAGGAAACGCCCCATGCATTGTAGCGAGCACACCATTAACGTGATAGAAATTTTTGCCTCAGAAATCAAATTATCAGCTTGGTACAAATTTAATAATTCAAGCAGACTCTGCCAGCAGTCAATCGGAATAGGAAATCATTTAGATAACAGAAAATTCCATAATTTAATGAAAGAGAGAGAGAGTGTTAATACAAGTTGGCTTTTAACAGTGTTATACAGCTATTTAGCGGAAGTACTACAGCATATTTTACTATTCTGTTCAGTATGTTCTTCAGACACTGTAGAGCTATTCAAAGCTCTCAGTTATTTTGAAACACATTCCTCCCTTATGGTCAGGCAGCTTGTAATGATTGCCTAATTAGTCAAGACTAGCGACCTGCCTAACTTCCTTGTGAATCAGTCTATCTCTAATGAAAACCCTATCAAAACCCTACAATAATCTCTGAGGTTAGTCTTCACATAGAGGCAGTAAAACATGATGTGGGACTTTATTTGAGTAATATGTATAGGTTATTTGCTACTGCACGCGTGCATCTCTTGAGCCTCATGCGGGCAATGTCATGTTATTGTTCCAGCTCAATTAAAAATACTGTAAGAATAGACTCATTACATTTGGCTACGGGAGCCACTTCTTCAAATACTAAAGCACAGTGTGTTTCAACAACTGTGATATCAGATGCCTTGCAACCAGTGGCTAACAGATAATTAAGTTTTTAAATTCATCTTTTTTTAAAACTCTTAGTTACCATGTTTATTTCATATTCTCTGTTTGACATATGTTTCTGATGGGCCTTATTGATCATTCCAGTTGTTTTGCTCAACATTTTGCAATATGGTGAATTTCAATAGTTCTCATGAGTGTAGCAACTTCCCAAACTTCTTGTTATCTTAAATGCAAAGAAGTTGAGTGCTGTAAGCAATTTCCAACAACTACATGACTTTTTGAAGTAAATTCAGGGCTGAAAAACAGAGAAAAGACAGGAATGAATTCACTGCTTAACTGGTCCAAAAATGAATCTCTTCCTTGTCACCTAAAAACATTTCAATCCTCCATAACATGCAGGATGCAAACCTTATTGTGTTAGAACACCTCAATCATTAAGCACACTCCCCAGAAAGTCAAGAGTAGGGACAAACCCAGTCTGACACCAAGTTTTAATGTGTCTTGAAGTTTCACAACAGAGTACACTGCTCTGCAGAGTGACACTTACATTCTACAAATTACTGTAATAACCATTTTGAGTGTCAGATCCTTTAGGTATGAAAAAATTATTACTCACAAGCCTTACATCAGTATATACTGATTTCAGAAAAGAAAAATGCAAGTAACCTGAAAGAGAGACCAACTACATATCTAAAGGGCTGCTCACTATACATTACAAGCTGTGTTCCTCCCTGTCTCTTCCACAACCAGTTAAGACATTGGAGGAGTGAGGTTCAAGTCCGTATCTGGCCATTTTGATTTAAGTTACTGCATGTACCCCTTTCCACTCTTCATCACTACTTGAATGGTTCTGTAAGCCTAACATAGTCTCTTCATTACCCCTGCCTATCCCTTCTCTGGCCATATTAATGTCCTGTTGCTAGTTATCTCTGTGTTGATGAAATGCCTATGTCTGCGTCTACATGTACATGACTGTCTGCGACTCACACCTAGGTACTTGTCTAATGGTGCACTGGACTACTTGTGGACTATTTCTCAACCATTCCATTTCTGAAAAGCACAAGTGAAAACTGAGCACCTAGTTATTTCCATGGAAGCACTGACTTCTCTTATTATATTGAGATGATAATGACCTCAAGACTGATAAGGAATTCTTGTGATAGTGCATTCCATTCGTTAGTTAGTGCAGTTTGCAACTTCTGGATGTTCATTGTTGCATGTGGACATATTGCAGTATGTCTCCCCAATACATCCTGCGCAGTCCTAGTAGTACTATGGGACTAAAACTTACGTATGCTCAATTCAGTTTTGGAAGAACTGTGGACACAAACCCAGAGAAACACACACAAATTATATACATTTATTCAACAGTAAATTATCGACAGATAACAGTTGGAATAGTATACAAAAATTTTCGAATGACTGTGACATGGGCACACAATGAATGACATAGCCTCCATACAAATGACCCCTATGGCCTTGCTGACCACTGTCTTCACAGAATACATTTACACATGTTGGGTGCAGGCAAAATCTAAAACACATGTATATTAAAAAATTGCAATACATACACTGGCATATAGTCACTCGACATTATTAAAAGGAACTTCTTGAAACTTATGTAGCGAATCTTTGTGTAAAAATTAAATTAAATTAGATGAATTTACACCAAAGAGTTTATGGCCAGGAACGCCAAAGAAAATTCTTAAAAAAAAACTAAACTTTGTTTTAAAGTAGAATTTTAGTGCTTGCTTGTGTAAACCCATTGTCAGCTCACTTTATCCAGCCGACAGAGAGCCCCAAACTTTACAAGCTAGCTAAAATCTTTCATAACTCAAATCAGCCATTTAACTTCAAAAGAACTACAGAAAGTTCTGTGTCTACGGCACTAAAATAAATGGGCCAACACAATAGGAACATTTAAACCTTTTACTTCTGTTCCAAAAGCAACCAACTTTTTAACCAATAAAAGCCTTAGGCCCAGTTAAAACTGAGTAAGGTGGCCCAGTGGTTAGCACATTGGACTCGCATTCAGGACGACGACGGTTCAACCACGCATCTGGCCATCCTAATTTAGGTTTTCCGTGATTTTCCTAAATCGCTCCAGGCAAATGCCGGAATGGTTCCTTTGATAGGGCACAGCTGACTTCCTTCCCTAATCCGATGAGACCGATGACTTCACTGTCTGGTCTCTTCCCCTAAATAACCCAACCACAGTTAAAATTCAGCAATTCATAGCCCAGACACATATCCAAATGTTCAGAATATGCCCTAATGCCAGTGAAAAAACTATGTGCATCCAAACATAATGTTCACCATGCACTGAAGTGTTGCTTTGTTCTCCATCAGCAAACATCTTAGGGAAGCATACCATTAAGCAACTAATATGGGGAGTGGCTCACAACTGTCTGGTGTTTCTGGTCACCAGTGTGCAGCACATGTTTCTGGTCACCAGTGTGCAGCACTTATATTAATAACGTATTGGGCAAAACCACAGCAGCAACAGACTCACTGGTGTAGGCACTACATATCCAGTCTCATATAAAGTACTACTCATAGGCAGGATTTAGAGAGACATTCAGCCAAGCTGTGCATGCTCCTTTATTTTTTATACTGTCAACTCTGTTACCTCCTAGCAAGGCTGCAGGTTAGTGTGGCCGAAGATCTTTGACAATCGATCGTGGGCAGACTTGTCCTTCCCCTCTCAAAACCATGATGGTGGTTGAGGGGAAAGGGGGTCGTCTGGCTTGCCATTATCCTGATTCCTCATCTTCACCATCATTATTCCTATTTGATGCAAGTTGGCTCAAGTGGATCAGCATCCATTTCTTGGTTTCAGGATTCTGCACCCAATAGATCACTGGGATAAATTTTCAGACAGCCAAAGGTCCTACAAACTGTGACAACATTGTCTCAGTAATGGCCTGCACAGCATTATCCAAGACCAAGACCCTGGATAGGCCAAAACTGGCAAAAATAGCTGTGAGATGTTGAATGGTCACATCAATGGTAACTGACTTACTGGTTATCAACCAGGCTAATCCAATAAACACATCTATTGTGATGAATATGTACTGATACTCGGCCTTAGTATGCAGCAGGACTATAAATATTTTATCCATAGGGCTGCTTTCTCTGGAGGTGCATAAGAACACCTGATGAGTATTGGAATTGGCTTTTGCCATCTTGCAAAGTTCATAATGACCAATAAAGCTTTTAATATCCTTCAGAAGACTGTTCCACTTAAGCTAGCCTTTAACTTTCTGGACTTTCTTAGCATAAGCCAGATGTCTGCCACACAAAGAACCATGGAAATACTTAACCACCACTTGTATCAACTTCCTGGGCAACCATATTTTCATGTTGTCATCATATCATGTTTGGTAATACAATACTCTTTTTGAAATGCAATACTTGTCGACTGTCTCTCCCTGCCCCAGTTTCTCCAAAATGCTGCCGATTTCGGGATCCTGCTCCTGCTTCAGATTACCAGGCAGTAACGGGATCTCAGACAAGACAGCAGCAACCGCTTCTGCAGGATATTCCAAGCTATTGGAACCCAAACTAGACAGCTAGAACATCAAAATCAAGGCATTGACAGTCTGATTTTTAGAGCTATGTATGTGTTTGACCCAAAATTTGAAAGCTGAAACACATATCACCCAACAAGCAGTATGGCCGGCTTCCAAGGTGTGGGCAACACCCAGCTCAGCATTTGGTTATCAGTTTCCACTCAAATTCTTTATGTTCAAGATATAACTTAAGTTTCTGAAGTGAAGTCCAAATAGAACTGCAAGGGGATGTAACTCATATACCGAGCATTTCTGTTCCAACCCCGAGAGACTCTGTGAAGCATAAGCAAGTGGCCTGCACTCACCCTCCTCCTCAAGCAACAGGGAAGCAAGTCCACTATTCAAGGCATCAGTTTCCACCACAAAGTTTTAAAAAATCCGATACATCCAATAAGGCAACACTAGCAAAATCTCTCTTCAGGTAATCAAACACTGCCTGTTGTAAATGTGTCCAGCAAAAACTGATCTTTTATGCATGACTGATTAAGGGATGTGGCAAGCTGGGCAAAATTAGGAATAAATTTCCGGAAGAAGTTGACCATCCCACTGAACTGGGTAACACCCTTTTTGTCCCTAGGTGGCTTCAAACTATAAATAGCTTCAGTTCGACTCTGATTGTCTCTACCCTCATGCTCAAAACAATGTTCCCAATGAAGGATATCTAACTGTGAACCAAGCTGACCTTACATAGCATAACAGTTAAGCCAGAGTCCCCCAAACAGTGTAAAACTTGACTCGTGCCCCAGATATTCATCAAAGTCTTGTTGTTTATCACAACATCATCAAGATAGATGTACCCAAACTTTAAATCACCAAAGACTGTGTCCGATAATCCCAGAAGAACTGCAGCTCCCTGAGCCAACCAGCCATCCTGATTTAGGTTTTCCGTGATTTCCCTAAATCCCTCAAGGTTCCTTTGAAAGGGCACGGCCGACTTCCTTCCCCATCCTTCCCTAATCCGATGAGACCGATGACCTCGTTGTCTGATCTCCTTCCCCAAAACAACCCAACCCTGAGTCAACCCATAGGAAACACATTCCAATTCATAAAGATTGTAAACAGTACTGAAAGTGGTAGCTGCTTTAGACCCTTCCGCCAGGATGATTTGTTTAATAAGCTTGGTTCAAATCAATAACAAAAACCAAGAGAAACAGATACGTACAAGGTGTACAACTTTGCTTCCACCATTTTTTCCCCAACATTTGAGGCTTTAATGAAACAAACTGGTTACACATGTATCATTCAAAGTATTTTCCATCGTTGGCCACTGCTTTCTCCCATTTTCCGCCCAGTGTACGCATCCTGCATTGAAAAAATTGTTCATCTTTTGAAGCCATCCACAAATCAATCCAATTTGTGACTTCTTCAGCCAGGCCATGTGCCATTGATCTAAACAGATGATAGTCAGAGGGAGCAATGTCTGGAGAATATGTCGGGTGGGGTAGGACTTCCTATTTTAACGTTTCCAAGTATGTTTTGACCTCTTTTGCAATGTGGGGTTGAGCGTTGTCATGCTGCAAAATCACTTTATCATGCCTAATGCCGTATTGCGGCCATTTGTCTTTTAATGCTCTGCTCAGATGCATTAATTGCGTCCAGTAATGAGCACCTGTGATAGTTTCACTTGGTTTTAACACCTCATAGTACATGATGCCTCACCCCCCATGAACCATGGACCTTGCCGTTGGTGGGGAGGCTTGCGTGCCTCAGCGATACAGATAGCCGTACCGTAGGTACAACCACAACAGAGGGGTATCTGTTGAGAGGCCAGACAAACGTGTGGTTCCTGAAGAGGGGCAGCAGCCTTTTCAGTAGTTGCAAGGGCAACAGTCTGGATGATTGACTGATCTGGCCTTGTAACAATAACCAAAACGGCCTTGCTGTGCTGGTACTGCGAACGGCTGAAAGCAAGGGGAAACTACGGCCGTAATTTTTACCGAGGGCATGCAGCTTTACTGTATGATTAAATGATGATGACTTCCTCTTGGGTAAAATATTCCGGAGGTAAAATAGTCCCCCATTCGGATCTCCGGGCGGGGACTACTCAAGAGGATGTCGTTATCAGCAGAAAGAAAACTGGCGTTCTACGGATCGGAGCATGGAATGTCAGATCCCTTAATCGGGCAGGTAGATTAGAAAATTTGAAAAGGGAAATGGATAGGTTAAAGTTAGATACAGTGGGAATTAGTGAAGTTCGGTGGCAGGAGGAACAAGACTTCTGGTCAGGTGACTACAGGGTTATAAACACAAAGTCAAATAGGGGTAATGCAGGAGTAGGTTTAATAATGAATAGGAAAATAGGAGTGCGGGTAAGCTACTACAAACAGCATAGTGAACGCATTATTGTGGCCAAGATAGATACGAAGCCCACACCTACTACAGTAGTACAAGTTTATATGCCAACTAGCTCTGCAGATGACGAAGAAATTGAAGAAATGTATGATGAAATAAAAGAAATTATTCAGATAGTGAAGGGAGACGAAAATTTAATAGTCATGGGTGACTGGAATTTGAGTGTAGGAAAAGGGAGAGAAGGAAACGTAGTAGGTGAATATGGATTGGGGCTAAGAAATGAAAGAGGGAGCCGCCTGGTAGAATTTTGCACAGAGCACAACTTAATCATAGCTAACACTTGGTTTAAGAATCATGATAGGAGGTTGTATATATGGAAGAACCCTGGAGATACTAAAAGGTATCAGATAGATTATATAATGGTAAGACAGAGATTTAGGAACCAGGTTTTAAATTGTAAGACATTTCCAGGGGCAGATGTGGACTCTGACCACAATTTATTGGTTATGACCTGTAGATTAAAACTGAAGAAACTGCAAAATGGTGGGAATTTAAGGAGATGGGATCTGGATAAACTGAAAGAACCAGAGGTTGTACAGAGTTTCAGGGAGAGCATAAGGGAACAATTGACAGGAATGGGGGAAAGAAATACAGTAGAAGAAGAATGGGTAGCTTTGAGGGATGAAGTAGTGAAGGCAGCAGAGGATCAAGTAGGTAAAAAGACGAGGGCTAGTGGAAATCCTTGGGTAACAGAAGAAATATTGAATTTAATTGATGAAAGGAGAAAATATAAAAATGCAGTAAGTGAAGCAGGCAAAAAGGAATACAAACGTCTCAAAAATGAGATCGACAGGAAGTGCAAAATGGCTAAGCAGGGATGGCTAGAGGACAAATGTAAGGATGTAGAGGCTTATCTCACTAGGGGTAAGATAGATACTGCCTACAGGAAAATTAAAGAGACCTTTGGAGATAAGAGAACCACTTGTATGAATATCAAGAGCTCAGATGGAAACCCAGTTCTAAGCAAAGAAGGGAAAGCAGAAAGGTGGAAGGAGTATATAGAGGGTCTATACAAGGGCGATGAACTTAAGGTCAATATTATGGAAATGGAAGAGGATGTAGATGAAGATGAAATGGGAGATACGATACTGCGTGAAGAGTTTGACAGAGCACTGAAAGACCTGAGTCGAAACAAGGCCCCCGGAGTAGACAACATTCCATTGGAACTACTGACGGCCTTGGGAGAGCCAGTCCTGACAAAACTCTACCATCTGGTGAGCAAGATGTATGAGACAGGCAAAATACCCTCAGACTTCAAGAAGAATATAATAATTCCAATCCCAAATAAAGCAGGTGTTGACAGATGTGAAAATTACCGAACAATCAGTTTAATAAGCCACAGCTGCAAAATACTAACACGAATTCTTTACAGACGAATGGAAAAACTGGTAGAAGCCGACCTCGGGGAAGATCAGTTTGGTTTCCGTAGAAATACTGGAACACGTGAGGCAATACTGACCTTACGACTTATCTTAGAAGAAAGATTAAGGAAAGGCAAACCTACGTTTCTAGCATTTGTAGACTTAGAGAAAGCTTTTGACAATGTTGACTGGAATACTCTCTTTCAAATTCTAAAGGTGGCAGGGGTAAAATACAAGGAGCGAAAGGCTATTTACAATTTGTACAGAAACCAGATGGCAGTTATAAGAGTCGAGGGACATGAAAGGGAAGCAGTGGTTAAGAAGGGAGTAAGACAGGGTTGTAGCCTCTCCCCGATGTTATTCAATCTGTATATTGAGCAAGCAGTAAAGGAAACAAAAGAAAAATTCGGAGTAGGTATTAAAATCCATGGAGAAGAAATAAAAACTTTGAGGTTCGCCAATGACATTGTAATTCTGTCAGAGACAGCAAAGGACTTGGAAGAGCAGTTGAACGGAATGGATGGTGTCTTGAAGGGAGGATATAAGATGAACATCAACAAAAGCAAAATGAGGATAAGGGAATGTAGTCAAATTAAGTCAGGTGATGTTGAGGGTATTAGATTAGGAAATGAGACACTTAAAGTAGTAAAGGAGTTTTGCTATTTGGGGAGCAAAATAACTGATGATGGTCGAAGTAGAGAGGATATAAAATGTAGACTGGCAATGGCAAGGAAAGCGTTTTTGAAGAAGAGAAATTTGTTAACATCGAGTATAGATTTAAGTGTCAGGAAGTCATTTCTGAAAGTATTTGTATGGAGTGTAGCCATGTATGGAAGTGAAACATGGACGGTAAATAGTTTGGACAAGAAGAGAATAGAAGCTTTCGAAATGTGGTGCTACAGAAGAATGCTGAAGATTAGATGAGTAGATCACATAACTAATGAGGAAGTATTGAATAGGATTGGGGAGAAGAGAAGTTTGTGGCACAACTTGACCAGAAGAAGGGATCGGTTGGTAGGACATGTTCTGAGGCATCAAGGGATCACCAATTTAGTATTGGAGGGCAGCGTGGAGGGTAAAAATCGTAGGGGGAGACCAAGAGATGAATACACTAAGCAGATTCAGAAGGATGTAGGTTGCAGTAGGTACTGGGAGATGAAGAAGCTTGCACAGGATAGAGTAGCGTGGAGAGCTGCATCAAACCAGTCTCAGGACTGAAGACCATAACAACAACAGTACATGATGCCAAGCTGGTGCCACCAAATGCAGATCATCATCTTGGAGCCGTGAATATTTGGTTTGGCCATCAACGTGGAAGCATAGCTGGGATATCCCCATGATTTTTTGCATTTAGGGTTATTGTAATGAACTCATTTTCCGTCCCCATGAGAAATCCCTTCCGTTTTTGCCTCTGAAGCAACTGTTCACAAACACACAAATGCCGTTCAATGTCTCTTGGTTTCAGCTCACACTGGACCCAAGTTCCTCCTTTCTGAATCATGCCCATAGCCGTGAGACATTTTGAAATGGCTTGCTGTGTCATTCCGACTAATTGTGCCAATTCTTCTTGAGTTTGATGCAGGTCTTCACTTAGCAGTGTCTCCAATAGTGTATCTTCAAAAACATTCTCTCTTCCATCACTATGCCGGTCTATCACGTTAAAATCATCATTCTTGAAGCATTGAAACCACTCACGACACGTTCTTTCACTAATAGTGTCCTTACAATACATACTTGAGAGCATTCAATGAGACTCAGTCGCTGTTTTCTTCATATTGAAACAAAACAGTAACACCTCCTGCAAATGACGAGAATTAGGCTCGTAAGATGACATTTTCAATCAAGAACAACTTTATGATGCAGACACAAATCAACTAATGTTTGAATGAGGTTATGTTGACTGAGTTCTAAGCTAACTGCCTGATGTTTGCGATCTGTTTCTTTCAACCGCTATTTACCGTTGTCGCCACCTATTGGCAAACATCGGAAGCAAAGTTGAACACCTTGTAAATGTGGCATTGGAAATGGTCCTTGCACCTCTTTCTGAATCAGGGCACGATAGTCTGCTCTTCTGGGCGGTATCCCATCCCACCTGCCTTAGGCACCAGGAAAATGGGTGATGCATGGGGGAGGCCAAATATCTAATAACCCCCTCCCTCATCCTTCAAAAGCTGATCCACAATCCTATATAATTACTCCATTTTTGGTAGTGATAACTGATATGGGGCTTGTCTGATAGGTGCGTGATTGATCAATTGAATCCAGTATTGGATGTTATTAGTGACTCCCAAATTATTGGAGAATACCTCAAGAAATTTCTCAAGAAGATGTACCACATATTCAGTGTGATCTTCGTGTAAATGACTCAAGTTAAACCTGCTGGCCTCACTACTGACACACAAAGTCTTTGCTGAATGTTACCCTCACGAAAGAGAACCTTTACTGCCTCCATAAATTAAAAAGAAAGAAATAAAAATACTTTCACATACGTCTAGTATTAGTTAAGAAGTCACACCCCAGTTTTATCTGAGTAGTCAACCCTTTGACCACCAGAAATTGGAAAGGCCACGAAAACCCACCAATCTCAATCTTCAAGCAACACAGACCAGCTATCAACAGCAAACTACTACTGGCTGTAAAATCCTTCCTCTGAACATGATCTCCCATGCTATGATACCAAGAATAGTATTTGCTGTCCCACAAAAATACAGAACTGGCAGAATTGACCAGTGCACACAGAATTTAAAACGGAACAAACAAATGGCAAAGAATTTACATGCAACTTGTGAACTTTCTGTAGTGCCTCTGACATTGCAGCACCAATTGATGGAGTCATTTATTTCTAAAAGCCTCTCGTGGATGCTGTAAATCACGGACCATGTGACTAGATTGACTGCAACGAAAACAGATGATTTCCTGAGACCAATATCAATTTCATGCTTTAGCTGTTGATTGCAAGCTTTTAGCTGTCTTGCACCAGTCTACCTCCAATGCTAATTCATGCTTTTGGTCCGCAAACTTAATTTTTCCAGCTGCTGATGTCATGTCATACAGATCAGTGAAAGAAGTCAGTGTATCGCATAACACCGCACAGGAGCAATCATGTGGATGCAGTCCATCAGTGATGTATACCATCTCAGCCTCCGATAACTTCCCCAACAACACAATACCAGCTTTACGAATACTCTTCACATACATACTAAGCCCTTCTTGCACTCCCGCACTCAAAAACATGCACATTTACCATATGGACATCCAACTTGCCCTGAACAGTTTTACTGTGTAAATCCCGTATTACGCTGCTTCTCTAAATAGCTTCAGCACTAATTTATTTAAGAGTCATTCAGTCAGAGTACAGTTCTTGGAAGACAAAATTATGTGAAAGACATAAAACAGCCACATGTTTCTCTAACCTGACAGTAAATAAAAGCATTTTCATAATCTCCTTACTGTTTTCCATCCATCCATCCATCCATCGTTACTAATAGAGTTGATAATTCTGCAAAGCCCTGCCAAAACTTAGCTTCCTCACTGCCTGTCTGCAAATTAGTACCTTGATTTAACTGTGGAACATCACCTTCCATCACCCCTTGCCAATTCAATAAACCAATTCTGCATTGAAGTGAACACAGACTGCTTGCAATTGCTGAATCTGCAAAAACAGGCGACCTCCATATTTACCATCTCAAATCCAAAATGTGATTGTATACACTCTCTCTCGAGCATCCCACAACAGCTAAGGGCAAGCAGTGCAAGCGGCAAACACTTTCCTGATGGTGTTTACGGAAACTGAAGTTCATGTATCAAACATACATTCTGCAAATATGTTTCTCTCATTACCGTACAGGATGCAGACTCCATCCTGAAACAGAGACAAAGCAACCAGTACCCAAAACTTATACAGGACCGAGCGACATGGCGCAGTGGTTAGCACACTAGATTCGCATTTGGGAGGAAGTTGGTTCAAAGCAACATCTGGCAATCCAGATTTAGGTTTTCAGTGATTTCCTTAAATCGCTTCAGGCAAATGCCGGGATGGTTCCTTTGGAAGAGCATGGCTGATTTTCTTTCCTAATCCGAGATTGCGCTCTGTCTCTAATGACATCGTTGTCAACAGGACGTTAAACACTAATCTCTTCCTCCTCCACTTACACAGATCTGAGCGTATGCCCACTCCCACCACAACCATTTTTTTCTGCTTCCAGTGAGCAGTCTGCCAGTATTAACAGACAAAAACTTAGCACGCTTAACTCATTCATGAAATGACCATGGACACAAACGCAGAGAAACAAACAAAAAATTATATACATTTATTTAACAGTAAATTAACAACAAATAACAATTTGAATAGTGTACAAAAATTTTCAAATGATGGTGACATTGAAATGCGACTAACAGCATAGCCTCCAAACATACAGCCCCTATGGCCTTGCTAACTGCTACCTTCACAGAATGTATTAACACATTCCTGTATAGGCACAATACACATATATTAAAAGAATTACAAAATGTACACTGGCAAATTATCACTCAGCATAATTAAAGGAAACCTGCTTGAAACTTATGTAGCCGACTTGGGGTAAAAATCAAATTAAATTAGATGAGTTAAAGAACCAGTAATTAAGTAAATATTCACTAAAGGGGTTAATGGCCAAGAGGGCCAAACAAAAATTCTAACAGAAAATACATTTTGTTTGAAGGTAGAATTTTAATGCTTGCAACTTATGTAAATTCATTTTCAGTTCAGTATAATCAACTGATAGGAAGCCACAAAGCTTTACAAGCTAGCCAAAATCTTCCGTAACTTGCTTCAAGCATCATAACCATTTAAATTCAAAAGAGCTACAGAAAGTTTATGGCATTAAAATATATAAGAACATTTAAAAGATATTGTGTCAACAAACAGATAATAAAATTTAAACATTTTACTTCTATTCCTAAAACAATCAATTCTTAAACCAACAAAAGCCTTAGGCTCAGTTAAAACTCAGCAATTCAAAGCCCAGACACACACCCAAATATTCAGAGTACAAATGAGACTCTTGTCCTGATGCCAGTGAAAAAACTGTCTGACATGATGATGCTCACCATGCACTAAAGTGTTGCTTTGTTCCCCATCAGCAAACATATATCAGGAAGCATCCACTGTAGACAACTAATCTGAGGAGTGACTCAAAACTGTCTTGTGTTTCTGATCACCAGTGTGCAGCACCTCTATAAACAGAGCATATCTGGCAACCATTCATTATGGTTATCATGATTACTCCACTGCTAGATGCCCTACATTGGCCAAGGAAGGACATCATGCATCTAATTGTGAAAGCACAACTGCTGCAGGGTCTTCCCTCAAACCGTAGCAGCAACAGACTCGCCGGTGTAAACACTACACATCCAGCATAGAGTACTGCTTGCAGATGGGACCTAGAGAGACATTCAGCCGGGTCATGCGTGCTTCTTTATTTTTCACAGTGTCGGCTCTGTCATCTCCTAGCAAGGCAGCAGGGTAATGCGGCCCGAGATCTTTGACAGTCGAACATGTACCAAATCACATCCCAGACATGCTCAATGGAATTTAAATTGGATAAATGGTTATGTTAGTCCATCCACTGAATATCTCGTTTGATGTGCTGACATATTTTGACCCATACGAATTAAGTCAGAGCAAAATGCAACCCCTGAGGATACGCACATGGGGAAGGAGTAGAGTGACAAAATAACACTGAATGGTGACTGTACCAGTTTTACAGATTTTGAGATCAGGACGCCCGTGCAAAATAGTGCCTCCCCACACCGTAACACCTGGAGCACCAAAATGATCATATTCAACTATGTTCCTGGGTGCATTGCATGTTCCCAACTCTCACCATACGAGGATACATTCGGAATCACTACTCAGACTGAATGAATGTGATCTCATCTGAGTAGAGCATTTGACCTCACTCCTCATTGGTACACTTCCAGTGCTCTTGGTACCATTGCAAACGGTGCTCTCGATGTGTGGGTATCAACAAAATGCAACATACTGCTCTTCGGGCAATGAGACCACCCCTATGCATTTTGTCACTGTCCCAGTGTGGATTGCAAGGCTGCATACCTTGCAGTCCTGTTAAATGTGGTTGCAATTGCACCTGGTGTTTGGCGTAGGTCCCTTCTTGCTCGTCGGACAGTGTAACGGTCATCTGCTGCTGTAGTTGACTGTGGTCAACCACCGCCTCTCCTCTGGTCAGCAGTGCCTGTGGTTTGGAATACTCCCCGGGCACACGAAACAATGCTGTGAGCAATACCAAACTCGTGGGATACACTCATCACACTTAGTCTTTCTTCCAGTTTCCCAATGATTCTTCCCCGTGTGAAGTCATCCAGATGTTGTCTTTGGGCCATGTTGGAATGAAGAACACCAACAAAGTGTACTGAAACAGCTTGTTGATTAATACTCATTGTGTTTTCCCTTTCCTCCAACTGCTTCATGCTGTGGGGCAGCAGGGTTGCCACATGTTCTGGAAATCAGGGAATTTCAAACGTGTCAAGGAAATCAGGGAACTATCAGAGAAATTTGAAAATGACACTGGGAAAATCTCGTTTTTGTCTCAGTACATAAAATGGTTTGTTTATGAGATGTCATGCATTGTCGCTGACTGGGTGCCGCTTTCCTACCCCCTCGTTCCAACTGCTTCTTCCCTTCCTACCACTCCCCTCAGCTTGCAGTCAGTGCTGTCACCACTTCTTGCTGCTAGCCTAGCAGCTGCCGATGAGAGGCTGAGACGTGTGAGGAGTCATTTGTTTGGATCTGATTCTCAGAGATTGTTGACGCAGCGGCCGAAGACGGCGGTCAAGTCTACTTGAGTTGTGCCTGAGAGATTGTGTATGTGCTTTTGTTTTCTGACAAATGCTATGGCCAAAAATTTAGTTTTGAGAGTGTGGTTGCCTTTTCTACATGCCTCTCTGCAGCTCAGCGATTATCTTATCCTCATTAGTACTGATTCTCAGAGTATTTGCGGAAGTTATCTTTTGCATGGATTGATCACTGTGGTCTCATTTCATCAACATGGTGTCTGTGACACATGCACGTGAATAGCTGGCCACATGAGTGGACTTCCACAACGGGCCAAAATGGCTGGCCATTTCTAACTATCTGAAGCCAATCATTTCCCACTAATGTGCAAGCCCTGCCCATCGGATATAGTCTCACTGATTCACCTGCAGGCTGGATCTGTTTTTGTGTGGCATAATGTGGCGGATTTTCATGGTTTATCCGTAGTCCTGGGGCTGCAGTGCTCCTCGGCAGGCCAGAGGCCACGGACGATGAATTGATTTATTCTAGTACATTTTGATACCTTGAAAGTAGTTTATATATTAGAAAGTAAGGACGATAAGAGGAAGAAAATTGTGGCAGTCGCTAGCAGTTTGTGCACTATGTACTCGTATATTTCTTGAAGGAAGAATCACAAAATACCTGTAAAATGATAGACATAACACAGTGGGTAATAAGTGACAATAATGAACATGGTAGAACCAACATTTCATTGGCAGTCACCTATGGTGTTGAATTACACAACTCTTCCATGCCTTATACACTTTTTTCAAGATACCTACAATTTTCTGAGGTTATTTTTGAAATCAATGAAGGTATTTCAAATGTGTGTTGTGACTCCCAAGGAAATGCGTATTTTTGTCACCAGTAACTACTCTGAAGAGTTTCAAGCAATTTTCAAACACACAACAACAATACAATGGGCCTGTATGACATCAGACTTCCAGGTATTGGTTTAGGCTTGGGAACTGGAACAATTATTTGAGTATTCCAGCCAGAAACAAGAACGTCTTTCATCCAAATGCTGTTAAAGGGTTGTAGAAATGTCATAAGTGCGCAATCTGACAGATCGGGGACAGGGGGTAGTGCACATAATCCATTCCATGGGCAGAGTTTGTCAAGAACTGCAGCACATTCTTTAACTCTTTTTGACTGAAATGGTGGGCACAAGAAATGAAACAGATTAATACTAAGCCTACTGGGTGAATAAATGGATTGCAGATTGAAGAAGAAGCCAATTTGTCAGCCATATCTTCCAAGTAGATGTTACCCATTTCACCCTGGTAGGGGTTCCAATTATGTTTTCTGAGATTCCTTGTCATATTCCACACATCAGACATCATGGTTTGAGCATATTTCTTCTCAGATTGCCAATAATCTTCCCAATGTAAGGAGATCTTATACTGCTTAAGCACTAATTGACCTTGGGCAGTCACTCAAGGGTATTCGGTGTTCCACTATATTATGGAGGACCTAACCTGTAATGAAGTACCTTGTAATTTGCTACCTCATTTAATACTTTGAGGAATGCTTAGCAGGTTATGTGTGCTGCACCCATTTCTGATACTTCGCAATTATATTTTCCATTGCTTTTTTGAAATAATGCCAGTTTGCTTTGTTGATGTTCCAAGGGATGTAGGAAAGAATTTTACATGTTGTTGCCATCACTTCTATCCTCACAGTAATAGGGGAATGATGAGATCCATGTGTCACTCGGTATCGACCAAATAGAAACATTGAAAGTTAGTAGCGATCATTATATGACATCTGTAACAGAGCCACTTTTATAGGGAAGAGACTCCAGAGTAGGAGAGACGCCATTACAGATTATAAGGTGACTGCCTTCTGTTACATTAGCTAAGCTTTGTCCTGGGCCATCTGTACAAGAATCCCCACAACTTGTGCTGTGGGTATTGAAATCCCCACAAAGCAGCAGAAGTGCTTCTAGTTGGGAAAACAGTGCCTTCCAATTGTTTCTCAGGGAGCAATATTCTGATAACAGGGTGCATTGTACAAAACATAATAATTCAACTATCTACATTTTTATCTTTGGTATCTATACAAGCTTTGCAAGGTTCCACCTATTTGAACTTTGTTATGCATGACTAATTGTGTATTTGAAGAATTCAGAAACTACAATACAAATGGAATTTTGTAACTTCTAGGAAGTCTACTTGTAAGTAACCAACACAGGTGCAATTCTGTAGAGAGTATTGCTATTACCAATTACATTCTCAGAAAATTGTGACATGAAGTGTAATGGTGTGTGTCACATGACAATGTTCTAAGAATGTTATTAATAGTGGCAGTGAAGCACTGGACAGAATAGCAGCTGACATGGGTATGTACAAGTTTATCTGAAATGCTGTTATAGACACTTATCCTCAACAAGCATAAAATTCTTTATAGGATGTCCTTCTACCCAGAAGTTATGAAAAAATCTCCTGAGCTTTCATCTGCCAGAAAATTATATATAATTCAGCTATGATTTATCGTAAGGCAGTGACAGCAATGGAAATACTATCTATGACAGTGCTGCCAAAGCAGAGTTATTAAACACAGCCTTCCAAATTCCTTCACCAAAGAAGATGAAGTAAATATTCTAGAATTCGAATCAAGAACAGCTGCCAACATGAGTAACGTAGTAGCAGATGTCCTCGAAGTACTGAAGCAACTTAAATCACTTAACAAAAGCAAGTCTTCCAATCCAGATTTTTCCATATTTCTGAAAGGCTTGTGACACTGTACCACACAAGCAGCTTGTAGTGAAATAGCGTGGTTAAGGAATATCATCTCATTTATGTGACTGGATTCACAAAAGTCATCGAGTAAAACAGAAGTGATTTCTGGCGTTCGCCAAGGTGGTGTTATAGGCCCTTCGCTGTTCCTTTATCTATACAAATGATTTGGGAGACAAACTGAGCAGCCGTCTTAGTGTGTTTGCAGATGACTCTCTCATTTATTGACTAGTTAAGTCATCAGAAGATCAAAACAAATTGCAAAATGATTTAGAAAAGATATCTGTACAGTGTGAAAATTGGCAATTGATCCTGAATAACGAAAAGTGTGAGGGCATCCAAATGAGTATTAAAGGAATCCCTTAAATTTCAGTTACATGATAAACCAGTCAAATCTAAAGACCATAAATTCAACTAAATACCTAGGAATTAAAATTATGGACAACTTAAATTGGAAGGAACACATACAAAATGTTGTAGGGAAGGCTGAGCAGCGACTGCGTTTTATTGGCAGGGCACTTAAGGAAATGTAACAGATCTACTAAGGAGACTGACTATACTACGCTTGTCCGTCCTCTTTCAGAATACTGGTGTGCGGTGCGGGATACTCACCAGATAGGATTGATGGAGTACATCAAAAAAGTTCAAAGAAAGGCAGCATGTTTTGTATTATCGCGAAATAGGGGAGAAAGTTTCACTGAAATGATACAGTATTTGGGGTGGGCATCATTAAAGCAAAGGTATTTTTTGTTGTGGTGGAATCTTCTTATGAAATTTCAATCACCAACTTTCTCCTTGGAATGTGAAAATCTTTGTTGACGCCAACCTGCATTGGGAGAAACAATCACCAAAGTAAAGTAAGGGAAACCAGAGCTCACACAGACGGATATAGGTGTTCTTTTTTTCTGCACACTTTGCGGCATTGGAGTAATAGAGAAGTGTGAAGGTGGTTCGATGAGACCTCTGCCAGGCACTTAAATGTGATTTGCGGAGTATTCATGTAGATGTGCTTACTGCATATTTGAGAATTGTTGGCTGTGAGCAGTCTGACCTGTTGTTGACTGTTAAACCTTGTTGAGTCCAGTGCTGTTCTACACTGTTGATCATTAAAATTGCAACACCAGGAAGGAGAGCAAGTAATGAAATATAGTAGGAAGAAAGTGATTAAATTTATATTTGCGTTGTGGGAATAAAGGGTGAAAAATTTGGTACCTCTGACAGTAATAAAACCTCTAACTCAGCCACTCTAACTGAGCTTGGATGACAAAAATAAGTATATCATTCCATGCTGCTTCAGCCCTGTGCCACAATTCATCAATCATAGTGGCTGGCGAGTGGCAGCATGCCAGTCTCCTGGCAAGGGGTGACCAGACGAGAGAGATCTGTAGGATATCCAGGCTAGAGTGACAGTCGAAAACCTTCTGTATCGAGGTAGGTCGGTGCAGCATGGACACAATGCAGTCTTGTGTTATCCTGTTGCAAGATAATGTCACAGAGACCTGAAAAATAGAGTACAGCCATCAGTCTTAGCATGTCAGAAATGTAACGATTGTTGTCAAAATTACCAGCTTTGCAAAGTAGAGGTGGTCATTTTGTGTACCCATTCGAACCACATACCAACAGCCTAGGTGGTTGTGACAATGATGACTGTAATTTGACAACGTTTGTTCTCTGTGGAGCAAACACACATGGATATGTCCTTTGTGTTGATCTAGGCAGAACTGAGATTCATCTGAAAAAATGGTGTGGTGCAACTCCTGAGTTCATTGTTGTCATTGGTTACACCATTGTTGGTGTATTGCCCCCTACCACTTTCTTTTTCTGCTTAAGCATCAAGTTAAGCCGCAACAGTGGTCACAAGTCTGACTGTCTGTCGTGCTTCACACATCTTGCACTCTCTGTGTGGATATTTGTCATGCTGCAAACGAGCCCATTTCTAGATTCGAGGTACATTATGTAGCCATATGGGACTGCACAGTTGAGAGAACAATTAAGTCAGTTCTCTCAGGCACAAGCCATATAAGGCCGTCGAGATTCTGCATGGCGCTGAGTATGACCCTCCTTAACCCACAGACTTCATATTTGCATTACAGTTGTGGGATCCCAACCAACATGAGCAGCAGTGTCACGGAACGATATATTGAAGTCTCAGTAGGCCACCATCCTGCCACTTCCGAATTCCGACCAGTGCTAATAGAAGTTTCTCCTTACACAAGGTATAGCATGATCTTCTCACAAACAAACATCATCATTTGCATATCCACACACGTAGTACTCTTAATATCAGTTTAACGTTGGTTGCACACTGCCCGCAGGGTGTTGCATGTTTAATGGCTAGCAGTGTATGTTAGCCAGGAACAATTGCTAGCACTATGCAGATTTCTGTCTCGCATCTTCTTCGCCAAATGGACAGCATCTTGTGGATATGGTCTTGACCAGCAATGTGAGATGAAGCCTTATAGTCAACAACATGCTGCAGAGTGGAAGAAGAACAGAACAAATCTGTGACAGCACCCACAGTTCATGCAAATACTAGAACCATATTCTTAGCTATGATAATAGAACATCCCGGGTGGTGTACAAATAATGGAATTGGTGAATAGGTATCAACTGACCGATAGTCTCATAAATAAGACTGAAAAGGCTGCTAAGCTTTCAGAAAATGTCTGCTTTTTAGAGCAAACTAATACAGAAAACACACACACACACACAGGCAGAGCTACATTGCCTGACTACTACCCAATTAAGCTGCTGCTCAGCCAGGATGTTATAGATCATCGCACATGCACCCACACTCTCCTTTGTGTGTGTGTGTGTGTGTGTGTGTGTGTGTGTGTGTGTGTGTGTGTGTTAAATTGCTCCAAAAGGAGGACTTTTCTAAAAGCTTAATATTTGTTTTAGTCTTGTTTATGAGCCTATTGACCACTCAGCTGTATGGTGAGTTGTTACCTATTTACTCATATCATTATTTATATTCTTAGAAAGATTCAAGAGAAAGGCTAGTATTCTAGGAATATTACTGTAGAAAGAAGACTAAAATTCTAGTCCATCAACGTTTTAGCAATTACAAATGTTGTAAGAGTTGTCATTCAAAATCTTTCATTTTACAAATTTTCAGTTCCAAATGAAGTGTAGAAATCACGTTACAATCAGTGTTAGGGCACTACTGTATTTATTTTTGTAAATGGAACACAGTAGTTGCCTAATTTTGCTTGCCTCTTGGTTCAGCACCATTAAATTGTTTTTAACTTATTTACTTTTCAGAAGTGCTAAGTGTTGTTTTGTCAACAAGTTTACAGCTTTACTCATCTTGTTACTCTCTCACCTAAGAGTTTTCAAAATCCATTCGTACTTCATGTTTATCAGCTGGAGTATACTCATATTTTCTGTTGGTCAGGATTTTATTTGTTGTGGTACTACTGACAGTAAGGAACAGTGTGTTTGAAATCAGTGTTATTTGGTTTCTAGGTTACGAATGGCTCCCATTCTCTTTATCAGCAGCGTGTGACTTTTCGATGCCAAAGACTGGTGGAGAATACAGATGCAGTCTATGTGATTCGAGCTACAAGCAACGCACATCTCTGAAACAGCACATGGAAACTCATTTTGACAAAACAAAATGTCCCATTTGTCATGCCACATTGAGTCGCAGGGTGGATGTCAGGAGGCATTTGAAAATGGTCCACAAACTTTATTGACTGTGTTGATGACATGAGTGCAGTTTGTGAGCTTATAACTCAAACAATTTTGTTGACTTGTTGTGCTGTTTATTCTGTTTCATTTTGTGTCATTCTTTTTATCATAGTGACCAAGTAAGAAACACATGCTTAAGCTGGTTCTGTTGTTAATGAGAAGTCTAGCAAAATTAGCTTCTTTTTTAACATATTCTAAAATGAGCTACAGTCACTGCTGTGGATTATAATAAGATGTTGATGGCAGTTGTGTGTAAAGTTTATTATTATTGTTATTATTTTAAGAAATACATATTTTCTTAATTCCAGAGCATATTTATCAGATGTAGTGAATGTGGTTTTGGTCATTGTTGATTTTCCTCTCTGAGCCCACTGCCAGACAAATACAGTTAAATACACAATATGATCACATGCAGTGAAATTTGGTTGAAAGTTATGCAGTGTGAGATGCTGAAGTTGTCAGGATGCCCAGCTGATGAACTCAACTGTCAGTAGACAGAAACTGTGCAGCTGTTAGCAATTTGAGCTTGAATAAAAATCCACGAGATAGCATATAAGGGAGGGACAATGGCTAGCCACGACATTCGACCTTTATACTGTTTGTAGTAATATTTAATATTGGCTGCATTGTGGGAGTATATAGAGCTGACTGAATTCTTTGTGCCGTCAGCTGATGTGAAGTGATATGGATGACTTACAGACATAACAGCTGCAAGATGTTACAACCCTAGTAAATGTGAAGAGTCTCTCACATGTTTGGAAACTTCTAATTGGCTTATTACTACCAGCACTAAGTGAGAATCACTGTGTCAATAAAAGTAGTAGAATAGAGAGAAAAACCATACTGTTTCCATCCTTTTAGATATATATTGTACCATGTTGCAGCACTGGTATACAATTGGCAAAAAGAGGACAAGGCAACTCCTGTGCTGATTCACATTAGTACCATCAAACTGGAGATTTTCCTTACACTACACTGTAGATTCAAACCATGGATAAATGTGGGATACCACCTTGTGATGCATAGCAATGATGCCTGTTTCCTACCCACAGCAGAAGAAAACTGTGTGCAAATAGAATGGAGTCGTGGAGGGTATTACCGTTCTGCATTACTGTTTAACAGCACAGGAACATAGTACAGTGAGAGGCAATATTATTTGTTGGCCTTTAATGGCCTACTACACTATAGCCTTTTTTCAAGAAAGTAATGGATGTGTCTGGGATTTTATTCATGGTGACCATGTTGGATTTTCTGTGATAGAAAGATCTGGAATAGCGTTGCTCAACTTCAAGAGACCAAATGAGAAGCTGTTTGGGCGAATAAGCAGCAAAACCCAAACACAAGACACTGAAATGATATCTGGTTCAAAGACTTGCATTACACAGCAAGCGACACAAAGTTTATTTCGTATTGGTGAGTTAATGGCAATCTACACAAAATTCAGTGCCCATAAGATGACTGAGTGCTAGTGAAAGCTCACTATATCTGCAGTCAATTCACAATAGGTAGAAGCTACTGAATAGTTGGCTATGGTCCTCCTGCTTCTTACTCCACCTTTTAATAGAGTGAATACAGATCATCACAGTTTACTTTCACACATAATCAAAGCACACACTCAGTGCAAAAAAGCTCTATACTAAGCTAAACTTATCAAAGAAGAATTGCAATGCACATGTACAATCAAGGAAATTTGCTGACAATTTTTATTTGGTGGCAGATAGGCATATATAATTTTGTGTGTGAAGTTTAATTGCATTTCTTTGCCTCTTGTCTTGGGTACTTAAAACTAGGGCCAGCATTCATGAAATATTTGAAAGAACTGCTGCCGGTCATTTTGACCGGTAATGTTTTTATTTCTTTTTTCACTTTTGCTTGTTAAATTAACTGAATACAGTGTTTTTAATTGTCAGTAGTGTATTATAAATACTCTACCAAAGCATTATTCTTAAATTTTTCCATAGGGTCTATCATTTCATTAAAGAAAAAAAGGATCAAAGTAAAGAATACATCATAAATACAATATTCATTGAAACTAAACTTTCAGTGATGAAAGCCATTATCTCTGTCAAAAAACTTTGCACACATGTACTGATCACTTCCAGCATATGGACCATATTCGAATTTCTTACACCACAAATATATTTTTTTAAATTTTTTGTTTGATAATAATTGTGTCCTTCTATTTGACAAGTCTTCTGTACCAGCCCTTTAAATATTTTATTGGTTGCAGTGAATGTATGAACAGGCCCTTTCCATGATTGTACTTATGCAAAGGAGAGTTCTTCTGCTAATTTGAAAAGGAACATTTTCCAGCTAGCTTTCTCTCCTGCTGTCCCTCTGTAAAGGATCCAAGCATTGATTCCCCCAAGATCTAGCATGTTGAGAAAACTGTGCAAAGGCCATTTGTGGTAGCCGAACTTATAGTGTACTGATGAGACATCTGGTTCGTAATATCAACTCCAAATTTAGTGGAGTTGTAGAAGCTCACAGCTTCGGGGAGTTTCTTCTGTGTTCTTTGATCCAGTGCAATTGACTGGTGCAGTGTGCTCAGTAAACAACATTTTTCATGGTTTTCCTTTGATAAGAAATAATTCTTGTGTCACCAGATTTGTATAAGATAGTATCATACAAAGATCTGGCAGTAGACTTTACTGATGGAGGAACTTTTCTAAGATCTGGCAGTAGACTTTACTGATGGAGGAACTTTTCTTCACATTTTTTTCATTCCACCCACCATGGTTATGTTCTCATGCTTCAACTATTCTGCCAGATGTTTGGCTGTGAAAAAATTGTCATACATTACATTTCTTCCTTTCAGAATGTAACGTTGCATGAGACATGTAACAACATGCTCTTAGTGGCTTTTTAACTTTGTTTACCCAAGTAAGGAAACCCATTCATCATATATTTACTATTGGCATCTGCTGACTGCCAGAACTTCTAACCAAATGTTGGTTTATTACTCCAGTGTTGTATGTAATGGCAATGTGCTTTCCATGGATAGAGCTGCCCACCTGCAGTTATAAATGCATCTAGTATATAATTCCAGATACAGTTGTCTGCAAATGGATTCCAGTCTGGGGTAGCTGCAGTAAAGACATCAGTCTTGGTTCCTTTGTCATTGGTTTGTCCTTAACACCAAATCTTAATAATTGCATGACTTGTATGAACTTAGTTCTTCCATAGTGCAAGAAAAAAATGGTTGCCCCCACACTTGAGACCTCAGAAGTATGAGGGGGAAATTCTTTCCTCCATACACTCCATGTGCATACATTACAGCTATGGCAACTTCTAATTGGGCGATACCAAATACCCATGTGTCATCCTGGAGAATTTTTCGGGCTCTAATTTCTGTAAAGATTTTTTGCGTTTTGTCAAATATTATTGTCTCGCAACACTCACCATGCCCTCAAGTAACTCCCTGTGACTATAAGTGTCATAGCTTGACACATTGGCCCTCGAGTTTCCACCACATGATGCCCTAATCTTCCGGGTGCATGGCTCACTCCATTTCGAGTCCACACTGTTGCATCAGCTGCAGTCTCTTCACTTCCAATTTTCAGATGCTGAGTTGAATGTGAATCTTTCGGTCTCCCTCCTTGGCTGCAAATAGAGATTTGTGGGACCACTGTAAGCTCTGACTTACTCACATGTTGTTGCATAGGTTCTGAATGTTCATCTTTTGGATCTGATGATTCACCTTGTTCTGTTTCATGAGGCAGATATTCTGTGTCATCCTTATCATCCAACTCATCACATTCACTAATATCATCACTCCCAGAATCTTCTTCAACTAAAGTAGTTCAGTACTTCTCTATCCAAGTGAAGACAGCAACGCACTTTAATAATGAGGAGTGCTGAATTTCTGCTGAGCACAACAACTTATTGACAGAGAACAGCAACTAAGGTATGTCCACTCTTCCACTAAATAAATTAAAATTGAAAGAAAGAGAGAGAACAAGAGCACAACAATGAAATAAAATAAGCTAAATTGATTTAAAAATCCATTATTGCACCTTAAGTTACATGAAATGTAAAAAATATTTAACCAATCAAAATGACCAGCTGCAGTTCTTTAAGTTGAAAATGTTTATACTTCATTCAGTTTTTGTAATAGATGTTGGTATTTTACAGAAATTTTAAACCAACAAAATACATTAAAAGTCATGAAATAGAAGCACTCTAAATTGAAATGTACACAATTTTTTAAATAGTAAAAATGCCCATCAGTCAGATTGAATGTTACAATCTTTCTAGTTTTTATTCTCTGTATTTCACCATTACATCTTCTTCAAGAATAAAAATTAAGCAATAGTTTGGTTTCAGCAAAATTACAGCACATCTTCTGGTGACAGCTGTACATTGCAGCGTAAATTGTCATACTGCTGCAAACTTGTTAACTTGGTTTCATATATGGAGTTAATGAATAAGATTTGAGAATGAAGCATCACTTTTTTATTCAAAGAACTGCTCTGTTTTGGCACCAGAAGCGGCACACACTTGTTTCCTAGTCTAAATCAGGACCATGTGAATGTTACTAGATTACTTCTTCATATTTGAAAACTATTTTGTAGCTTAATGTGAAAAAACTGTTAAACACAGTTTTATTGACAAACCATTATCTATGCATGAACATTGTAACAATGTTGTGCACTGTGTATCCAAAGTTAAGAATAAACATTTAAAATTCACAGTTTGTATTTGTTTAATTAATATTTGTGTCACTTTATTAACACCAAAATTATATTATTATTTGATGTGTATTTTCGATTGTGCTATTTTCCCTTGGAAATCCATTGCTTTAGTAATGACAACTCTCTTCTGTGTGGGGTGCTTGATGTGTCCCCCTCCCCCCTCTCACTCCCTCCCGCTGGTCCTATCTCTCGAAACACTGTATGCTTCATGAAGAGTGGGAATACAGAGGTGCTACATAATGAATGTGTCAGATAGACTTAAGATAGTTACTTATAACATTTTGATTACATTGCATATGAAAAGTTTTGGTCTTATCCATCTTTTGCTTTGCTGCTTTGGACATAAAATCAGATTGACAAACACTAATGCAAATGGGGCATACTTATTTGTTGTAGATGAATAGTTTGTAGGTGCAAAATAGGATACATTTGTAGGGTATTATGATGTTGCTATGTGAGGGGGCATTAGCTTTTGAATAATTATCTGTGTATTTAAAAGCAAAGGAGATGTGTGTCATGTTGACTACATTTCATTTTGTACCTGCGAGTATATTTTTAAAATGAATGTTTTTTTTTTTTTTTTTTTTTTTTTTTTTTTTTTTTTTTTTTTTTTTTTTTTTTTACATGACAATTATTTACCATCT
The DNA here is from genome assembly GCF_023864275.1 of Schistocerca cancellata. Classification (NCBI taxonomy): domain Eukaryota; kingdom Metazoa; phylum Arthropoda; class Insecta; order Orthoptera; family Acrididae; genus Schistocerca; species Schistocerca cancellata. The sequence goes on along the minus strand of NC_064627.1, from coordinate 860,303,129 downwards.
AAATAATACCAAGGGAAAGTAGTTAGTCTTTGATTGTAGTTGGAACAATTGTTTGTTGACAGAGATTGGATGAAATAGAAAAAGAATTTTCATATCTTTAGAATCAATGTGCAGATTATAAAGAAAAAGTGTATTGATGGGAACTAATGAACATTTCAACATCGAAGAATATCATCATGAATGGAAAGTACACTCATATGAACCATCTTATCAAGCAAGATTTGATATATTTTAGTTTTTTTAACTTTTAATGGCAAAATTAATTATCAATGTAGATAAATATGAGCTCTTGACTTTTCTGCAGTGTGGTGACTTACACACCTCAACAATACAGATATCTGGACTGTAGGTGCCATCATCACTGAGTGCCAAGAGGTCTCACTAACATATGCTTCCTGAAGTGGGACAACAACCTTTTCAACACTTTCAGAGGCAACAGACTGGATTATTGAGTGATCTGGCCGCATAATAGTAGCCAACTTAGCCTTCCTATTGTGATACACTGAATGTCTGAAAGCAAGGAGAAGCTACAGCCATTATCTGATGTCTCAGATTTTCTTGGTGTACTTTATTAATGATGAACATCCTGGTATGCAGCTGAGTAGTTGTTTCTCTTTTGTTGTAGTGGTTGTTGTTGTGGTTTTCAGTCTGAAAATTGGATTACTGAGGCTTTCCTTGTTAGTTTGTCCTGTGCAAGCATCTTCATCTCTTTACAACTACCACAACCTACATCCATTTGAACCTGCTTACTGTATTTGAGTCTTGGTGTCTCTCTACATTGTTTACCCCCACACTTCCTTCATGACAAAAATTACAATTTCTGTATTCTATCAGCCAATCCCTTCTTTCAGTCAAATTGTGCCATAAGTTTCTTTTTTCTCCAATTCAGTTTAGTGTTTCCTCATTTGTTATTTTATCTACCCCTCTAATCTTTGAGCATTCTTCTATAGCAACACTTTTCAAAACTTTCTTTGTTCTTCTTGTCTGAATTGCGAATCATCCATGTTTCACTTCCATACAATGATACAATCCAGACAAATACCTTCATAAAAGTTTTCCTAACACCTAATTTTATGCACATTATTACAACGAACAACCCAGCCGTCTTCTTCAGCTGTAACCTGGACTCACCCAGACAGTGAAAAATTGTTGGTTCCACGCAGCTATTTATAGCCGAGTTTGACTCCCAGTTCCCAGTACACCCTTTGTTGCTCTTTCATTTTTCAGAGCCCATACTGGTATTCTCTGAAATCCATAATTTTTCATCGTTTCATAGCTTTGTAATTTTCAAGATGACCTAGGTCTCCGAAAGCTGTGTCTGTGTACCACGTTCCGTGCAAATCTATGTCTTATGTGGAGCAAATGTTTAGAACAGTCAAGGAGAGATACAATGAACATCACTGACACACCTAACTAAAACTACCCATCAAATTAACTGTTGCCAACCACTGCCTCCTGGATGCAGCCAACTGCAGGTGGTGGCTTATGTTAATACTAATGATGTGTCTCACTATGGATCGGAAGACATTCTGTTTGATTTCAGGTGGTTATCTGAAGTGGTAAAGACTGGTCAGTCTCGACTGTAAGATGAATATGCAGAGCTCACCATCTGTAGCATTTTGCCAGTATTGATTTGCAGACCTTTTGGTGCAGAGCCGAGTGGAGGGTCTGAATCAGAGAGACTGTGTGGGCTGCAGATTCCTAAATCTGCACCATAGGGTGGAGGGGTGTCAGATTCCACTTAACAGATCAAGAGGCCATTACACACAGCAGTTGGCTGCAGGTGGCTACACTAGTAGTCGCAGCTGTGTAGAGTGTACTGTGTGGCTTTCTGATTTGGAGGGTCTCGGGAAAGTACAAAAAGGGCTTCAGTCTCAAGCAGGTGCAGGTTAAACACATGATGAGGATAGTCCTAGAAACCATCAGTATTATACCTACAAGTTGTTGTAGGCTTTTTGAACTAGACCTCTGAGTGCTAATAGAAAGTGTTGAAGCTCGAATCATTTTAGGTAGTGTAGCTGTCCGAAGCTGGAGTTTAGAGTCGAACTAAATACTAAATAAGTTTAAACTAAACTAACTAAACTAAATAAGTTTAGTCAAAATTTTTACAAATGACATTATGGTTTTTAGAAAGGGTAGATTAAACACAGTTGGTGGTGGAGTGTTTATTGCTGCTAGAAGTGGATTAAATTGTAGTGAAACAATGAAAAATCCAGGATGGAATAATGACAATATTATGAAAAGGATAGCTGCTACTTACTATATAGTGGAGATGTTGAGTCACAGATAGGCACAATAAAAAGACTTGACAACAAATAAGCTTTTGGCCAAAAAGGCCTTCATCGGAAATAGACAAAACACACACACGCACACCCTGAAGCCAGAGTCTGGCCCAAGGCAGCCGGAGACTGTGTCCGTGTGTGTGTGTGTGTGTGTGTGTGTGTGTGTGTGTGTGTGTGTGTGTGTGTGTTTTGTCTATTTTCAATGAAGGCCTTTTGGCTGGAAGCTTACTTGCTGACAGTCTTTGTGTTGTGCCTATGTGCAACTCAGCATCTCTGCTATATGGTGTGTAGCAACTATCTTTTACATAATATTGTCATTATCTTGCAGTGAGACTGAAGTACACATTCCCTGTAAGCTAATATGAGAAGAAACTATACTTGGCAACCTGAATAAAGTATGCACTATGTGAACACGGACGGGTCTCTGGGGTTGTTGTAGTGTACGGCTGTTTACAGCTTGCAGGTGAGGTCTTGGTCTGCACTGCTATGCCTGTCATTGTCTCCATGAGGCTGCCTCTAAGTATGACTGATGTGGTATCATTCTTTCTTGCTTTTTGGCAGAAAATTTCTGATCTTTTAACGTAATGTTTTGATGCCCTATCCAAGTGAAACACATTGTTCTCAAGTTAATAAAGAACGTTCTTGCAACCCATGACTGTTTTTTTTTTTTAAATATTAGCAATAGCAGGTTGCTGTAAACCACGCCAAGATGGAATGGAATAAATTTTCTGTGTAAATTAATAACTGGTTCCTTTCACCAACCCTGTCAACTCAGATGATACTCTTGCTGTAAGATTCAAGGAAAACTTGAATATTATTTTAAACAGGTACACTACTCATACTATTATAGTTGGTTGTGACAAGTGTGCCCTCGACATATTCCTGAAAATACATGTTAAAGTTGGTGGTAGGCATAAAATTTTCTGAAATTGTGCAAAATTCTTTCTCCAAAAATTATTTTCAGTAATTAGTTCAGGAGACCAGTTTAGTAGGTACAAAAGCTTCTTGTCTGTTTGGAAAATTTAGGGAACTCTGAAAAGATAGACATCCTGTGCCTATCTGAGCAACACTCATCTATATCTAGCACCTTACTCATGCAGAGCTAATATGGGAAAAGGAGGCATTGTTATGTACATTAAGGTAGAACACAAGTTCGAAAACATTGAGACTAGTAGATTTTGTAGTGATTACTGCATAAAAGTGTGTGCTTCTGAATTACAACTAAAAATACTTCACTTTTAATTGTGACTGTATGTAGTTCTCCACTGGGAAATTTTGAAATGTTTATGGGGAAACAGGATTCATTACTGTGCTCTCTGTCAGACAGCAGCAAGCAGTTAATAGGCTGTGGTGGCTTCAATGTAGATTTTCTAAAGGATTCTAAAAGAAAAATGATCTGTAAGGCTTGTATGGATCCTACAATTTGATCTCAATAATTAACTTTCCAACACAGGTGAATAACGACAGTAGGAACCTAATTGATAATGTTTTCTTTGCTTAAGCTCAAAGCAAGAAATTAACTGTTTACCCTAACAGATGCTCTATCTGCTGACAACAGACATAAGGTTCTATGTCCACTATTGTTCCTCAGATAATGTAGACAGTCTACCCTCTATTATAAAGCATCTTTATACAACTTTATATGACATTGACCATTAACATAACAGAATAAGCTTTATGTCTTATACGTAATACTGATATGTTTAGTTCTATACATAATTACAGAATTACAGAAATTAAATGTAAACTCCAAGTTTTAACTTGTGTTTCGTGTATTTTATTATATGCTCGATTGCAGATATTTATACTTAATTATACATACAATTACGAAGTTTTATAATGAATTATCTGTGCAACTACAAACATTTACCCATATACTTTAAATTTTTACAAGGGTTGACATTTTTTCATCAAAAAATTCTGTTCATTATAAAATGGATTTTCAGCCAGCCAGCTGTACAGTTTCTTTGAAATAGTTTAGAAGTCATGGACTATGCTGAGGGTGGTAATTTGTTAAATATTATTAGGGAGCTGACTGTCGGTGAGTGGACTGTTTTTACCAGTCTGTGTCTCAGAATATCCATTTTAATTTTTCCTCTGGTGTTGTGTTCGTGTATATCTCCTGTTATATAAAATTGTTTGCTATTTGTTGTATTGTACAGTGATGAGACATATATTTACAGATTTACAATTGTAAGTATATTGAGTCCTCTAAACAGAGATCAGCAGTGATCTGTTGGTCCAGACCTACACATTTCTCGTACGACTTTTTTATGTACCTTCAATGTATCAGCTATAAGTGTGGAGTGGCCTCATACTAGCAGTCCGTAAGAAATGTGAGACTGGAACAGTTCAAAATATATCAATCTTAAATAGTTAGGAGTAATCAAATCTCTCAGTTTCACATTAGATATGTTATCCTTGATATTATTTTGCAGAAGTGACTGATGGTTCTCCACAGCTCAATTTGGAGTCAGTATGGAATCCTAAAAGCTTAATTGATCTAGTTTCTATATCATTAGGTAGTCCTAACAGAAGATTCTGGGTCATGTCAGTATTACACAGCAGTTTGTTAGAGGAGAAGCATTTTACTGCACAATTTAATGATTCCAGTGACATTTGTTGTAATGCTGATGCATCTTGGTGCTTTGCAATAATTGTTGTATTGTCTACATAGCAGACCACAGATTGAGGAAGATGATGTGGCAAATCATTGATGGCAATTATAAAAAAGAATCGCCCTGTGATACCCCTTTGTTTACCGTTTACATTAGAGAATGTCTATTTATCACCGAAATTTATTGTTTTCTGCAATATGAAGAGCTGCTGAGGTGGTATTTCTTCCTCGTTTGTAACCAAACCGTTTGTTTGAAAGGAGATTATTTTCTTCAAGTAGAATTAGTTCTTTTTGCAGGTGACAGTACTATTGTAATCAATCCAAGCATTCATACAGAAACAGAAGAAATGTTAAAGTTTTTAAAAGTGTCCTTGACTGGAAAAAGCACATTTTGGAGCTCCTAATGAATTAGTTCAGCCACATATGCACTTAGAATTATTGTAAATCTTGGGGAGAGACAAATCAGTAACTTAATGTATTTTGCATATTCACATATAATAATGTTAATAATGTCAAATGGTTAATGTTATTTCATAACTTATCTATGAGAATGAAAGTCTTCATTGTGCAAAAACATGCTGTAAAAATAATATGAAGTGCTCAGCCACTATCATCTTGTAGACATCTGTTTAAAGAGTTGGGCATTCTGACTACTGCTTCACAGTACACTATTTCCCTCATGAAGTTTGTTGTAAATGCACTGCAGTACAAATGGAACAGTGATGTAAATAATTACAGTACCAGAAGAAAAAATGGCATTAATCACTCCACATTAAGGTTGTCTTTTTCACAAAAAGGGATGCACAGTGCTGCAATGAAGTCTTTGATCACCTATGCAGGAACTTAAAATGTCTGACACATAGCAAATTAAAATTTGGAAATGAACTCAAAAAGTTTCTCATTGACAACTCCTCCTATTCTGTAAAAGAATTTCTATTATTAGGGAGCTGACTGTGGGTGAGTGGACTGTTTTTACCAGACGGCGGGTAGGAATTACTAACTCACATCTGTATGATTTTTTTTTAAATCAAAAAAACTTATGAATGTTTAACATGTAACCATATTTACAAATTACTTTGTGATGTAAATGTAAAATGACTTGTTTCACATCATAACAATGTATCATGCAAAATGATCCATGGAATATCAAACTGAATAACTAACAAAATGAAGTGTGAATTATATGTACGATGAAGGTGGAGGGGGGAGAAAGGAAAGGAAATGGAAGGGATTATTGATATCAGCTGCATCAGGATATTACGAGGAATCAGCGGCAGCTAGCGAAAGTATGTGCTGGACCAGGATTCGAACCTGTGATCTCCTGCAGGTGATCCCAGGTTCGAATCCCTGTCTTGCACTCATTTTCATTCATTGCTGCTAATTTTGTGTAACATCCTGATGCAGCTGACATCAATAATCCCTTCCCTTCCCTTCCTTTCCCTTCCCTTTCCTTTCTCCCCCCTCCAACTTCAATTTACATATAATGTATCACAGCTGTTGATTCCACATGGTCTCTGTTCTTTTAGACATGTCCAAAAGAACAGACGTCACACATTCATATAATACATTCATATGGAATGTAAATGGCAGTCATAACACTTGACCTTTTAGTAACAAATAATCTAAAGCCAATAGGAAGCGACCACAAGATGGTTGTAGCAAGACTGAATACCATTCCATCCAAATCTACTAAAAATAAACACAAAACATGTCTTTTTTTTTTAAAGTAGATAAAAGTTCACTGATACCTTCCTAAGAGACAGTCTCCATTCAAAAGTGACTATTTAAGCACAGACCAGATGTGGCTTAAATTCAAAGAGTAATACCAGTGGCAGTTGAGAGATTTATACCAAATAAAGTAATAAGAGATGGAACATATCCTACACAGTACAGAAATAGGTCAGGACACTGCTGCAGAAGCAATGAAAAAAGCGGGACAGATTTTAAAATACACAAAATCTGCAACCTTGATGATGTTTTATAGAAGCCCCAAAATTTAATGCGGACTTCAATGTGAGATGGTTTTATTGTTTCCATGACAAAACTCTGTCTTGAAATATGGCAGAAAATTCAAGTCTGGATGTACGTAAAGTACATCGAGTGCTCTCTTAGATTTTTGCAGATGGTGTTGTGTGTTACTGTCTAGTAAAGTAATCAGTAGATCAAAACAAATTCCAAAATGATTCAAACGAGGTAACTGTGTAGAGCAAAAAGTGGCAATTGACTCTAAACAATAAAAGGAATCTATTAAATTTAAGGTTGAATAACTTGACTGTTTTTGTTCTACTGATTTTTGTTTATTTCTAAGTAGTTTTCAGCTTATTGGGCAAGTTTCATAAAACAACTGACTAACATCCACAAGGAACACCAGTTCTGAGCCAGTCGAACGTTATAAACAGAGATACTCTCCATTCACACAGAATGTTGTGACTGAAGTTGGTTTTAACATTGTAAATTACATTTTATCAATGGACAATATTAAATACAATAAATAATTAAAATACAAAGTATTAATTATAGGTTAGGTTAGTGTGTGGTGCAAAAAGTGGCAATTGAATCTAAACAATAAAAGGTATCCATTAAATTTAAGGCTGAATAACAACTTAACTGTTTTTGTTCTACTGATTTTTGTTTATATATAAGTAGTTTTCAGCTTATTGGGCAAAGATCAGAAAACAACTGACTAGCATCCACAAGGAACACCAGTTCTTAGCCAACCGAACATTACAAACAAAGATACATTCCACTTACATGTAATATTGTGCACCAAACTTGTTTTTAACATTGTAAATTACATTTTGTGCAATGGACAATATAAACATAATAAATAATTAAAATACACAATATTTAATTATTATAGGATATATGGCAGTAGTACTGTAGTTTGTAAGGTTGTGACATTGATTGAGAACTGTCTAACTGAGAACTAGTCACTTATGTTGTGCAACAAACATGTTTTACATTGTAAAATAAAGCTTATGCAATAGACAGTTTGTGAATTGTGTTTTATTCATCTCATGACGTACATTTACAATCCATTTGGTTTGCATACAGGAGACATGTCAAAAATTTATAAAACAATTACAATGATTTTTACAGTAATAAGTAATAGCACTACAATAAATAACAACACTATAAGGATAACACATTGTACCTAGCTCAAATTTCCAGTTTGTCCCGCATGAATTCATCCACTGAGTAATAACACTTCAGTGTCAGTACCTCATATAGCTTTCTTTTAAGTGAACCTAAATTCACCTGCATCAACTTTAATTTATTACAAATTTTCATTCCCATGTATTGAGGTCCCTTTGTTTCTGGTAACATGTGAATGGACAAAATGGTTTCCCTCAAATAATTCATGTCTGGTGTACAAAAATATAATAATCTCATGTATGTATAAGGAAGGGAGAGTTAATATTTTAAGTTTTCTAAATAATGGTCAACATGGTTCTTTGTGATTTGCAGTGCACATATTTCATATGATTTTTTCTGTGTTTTTAGTATCTGCACTATGTTTGTTGAGTTACCCCAAAAACAATACCATACCTAATAATGGATTCGAAGTAGCTTGTATATGCTACTTTTCATGTGTCCATGTCAGTTGCAGTTGACAGTATTTGCATTGCAAATGCAAAATTGCTCAGTTTGTTTGCCAGGTACTCAATGTGTGCCTGCCAGCTCAAATTTTTATCTACATTTAAACATAAGAATTTGACAACCTTGGTTGTTGCGTACAATCTTAATCTGCTCACAAATTGACTGTTTGGTTCTGAACTGCATCACTGAGTCTTAGATATGTTTAGATACAACCGATTTAGCTGAAACCAAGTTTCTAAGGTACTGAGGGTACTGATCACAGATTTGGAAATTTTTTCCGAGTCCTGATTTTCAACTAAGACAGAAGTATCATATGCGAACAGGACTGATAGGGAGCTGATATTTAATGGTAAGTCATTAACATAAAAGAGAAATAGGACTGGGCCTAGTATGGAGCCTTGTGGAACACACTGAGATATTTTTTTTCCAGTCAGAAAAATAATATGTGCCATTTGAAGGAACGCTAACTCTATGCTTTCTGTTGGATAAATAGAATTTAAGCCATTGTGGGGCATTGCTGCTAATGCCATACTTTTCAAGTTTGTTAACAAGCGATGCATGGTTTACGGAATCAAACACCTTTGTGTGGTCGCAGAAAACTCCTGCCACTTTATTTCTCTTGTCGAATGATGTACTTATTTTCTCAATGAAACTATTTACTGCATCGATGGTGTTTTTACCCTGCTGAAAACCAAATTGATTGTTTAGAATAACAGAATATTTTGCAATGAAGTTTTGGATTTGTGCAACATCAAGTTTTTCAAGTATTTTAGATAGAACTGGGAGAATCGAGATAGGACAATAATTTCCCATGATCTCTCTTGATCCCTTCTTGAAGAGTGCATATTTCAGTACCTCTGGTAAACAGCCCTCTTCAAAACATTGATTTATTTTCCGAGCTAGTGGGTTTGCAATTCTGTTGGGTACCACTTTAATAACTTTGGTGGGTATTCCATCCCATCCTGCAGATTTTTTGTTTCTTAATGTTAGAATAGCGTTTTTTACATCCTCCACAGAAACTTTTGAGAATTTTGTAAAGTTTTCAGAGTTTTCACCTAGGCCAAAGGGATTTACTTTCTTGTGATAATCTGTTACATCTACATCTATGAAACAAAGTACATGCTTAAAAAGCATGATATTAAAATACAACAAGTTGTATTGTTATAATATTGAAGCTTGAGAGGTAAGCAAGGTAAGGAATATGAACCAGCTGGGGATTTGGAGCTAAATGTTTGCTTACCTCAAGTGATTTAGACAGGGTTAGTTTTCTTCATTTTTTGCTATATCTAGCACTTGTGCATGGACTTGGTATCTGTGCCCTTCCTTCAGTACTTTTGGCAAAGGTAGAGAGTGACTTACATGACCTCCAGCTGCAATCATGTTCAGTCAGCCTAATTGTTATAGCTCTGCTTGTTTGACCTATATACAGAGTTATTGCAATCATTGCAGGTGATTTTGTAAAAATCACTGTTGTTTAATAAATCTGTTTTGGCCTTGGTGCTGAATGAGATATGAGCTGTAGTGCCTCTTACATAAAACAAAGTTTTATAATTGCAGGATTCAAGAGTTTTCACTAATTTATGAAATATCTTTTCTAAATATGGTATAGTACACTAGTGGGTTTTAGATATGACTGTTGCTGCAGAGTGAGTATCCAATTAGGACATCATTTTTTTCGTTGTTTCTTGTGTGGAATGTTATTAGTTGAGTCAGGGATATAGCCATTTAGACACAATATGTTAAATGCTTTCTAATTCTGCTTGAGAATTCTGTTTTGACATTGGTGTCAATATAAGAGGCTGTACCATAGGATGGAAGGCAGCATGTTTGTCCATTGCACAGACTTTAATTTACAATGTGAAACACGTTTGTTGCACAATGTAGATAACTAGTACTTAGTTAGATAGTTCTCAACCAATGGCATGACCTCACAGTGTATAGCATTATAACCATATAACCTATAAGGCTGTAATGTTTTGTATTTTAATCATTTATTGTGTTTAATATCCTTCATTGTGAAATGCTAAAAACATGTTAGTTGTACAGCTTAAATGAAATGTGCTCAGTTTGACAGTTTCTCATGCAATGTCATGACATCATAGACTTTGGCATTATAACCAAACAAACTATAATACTGTAATATTGTGTAGTTTAATTATTTAATATGTTTAATATTTTCCGTTGTGTTAAATGTAATATACATGTTAGAAACAAGTTTTGTGCAAAACATTCGGTACAAGCGGTGTGTATCTTTCTTTGTTTATAATGTTTGGATACCTAAGAACTAGTGTTTCTGGTTGACGCAAGTCAGTTGTTTCTTGAAGATGACACAGTAAGTGGAAAACTGTAAGAAATAAACAAAAATGAGGAGAACAAAAACAGTTTATGTGTTATTCAATCACAAATATCAAATTGTGCTACCAAAAAGTGACAGAAGAATCCATAAATAAAATCCATTAAATTTCAGTTACATGATATGTCACAAAAATCTAAAGGCTGTCAGTTCATTTAAATACCGAAGGACTACAATTATGAACAACTTAAATTGGAAAGTCCGCAGCTCGTGGTCGTGTGGTAGCGTTTTCGCTTCCCGCGCCCGGGTTCCCTGGTTCGATTCCCGGCGGGGTCATGGATTTTCTCTGCCTCGTGATGGCTGGGTGTTGTGTGATGTCCTTAGGTTAGTTATGTTTAAGTAGTTCTAAGTTCTAGCGGACTGATGACCATAGATGTTAAGTCCCATAGTGTTCAGAGCCATTTGAACCATTTTTTTAAATTGGAAAAAATCACTTGGAAATTGTAGGGAAGGTGAACCAAAGAACACTTAGAAGATGCAACAGATTTACCAAAGAGATTGCCTATGCATGCTTGTCCATCCTCTTCTGGAGTACTGATGTGTGATATGGGATCCTTACCATATAGGGTTGATAAGTACATCGACAAAGGGCAATCTGTTTTGTAATGTTATAAAATAAGGGAGAGAATGTCATGGATACGATAATCCAGTGAGGTGGCAAACATTAAAAAAAAAAAGATGTTTTTTGCTGAGGCAGTATCTTTTCATGGAATTTCAGCTTTCTCCACTAAATGCAAAAATATTTTATAATATTCTTCTCGGGTATGCAGCCGGATCATAACGTCTTCATGACACAATATTTCCGCGGTCCAACTGGCCGCCATCTTCAGGTGAGGGTGCTGGCGCCAGAACTGACTTCCTAGCGCAAGCTGCGGCCCCTATATAGGCCGCAGAAGACCCACAACGCGTGCGCGAGAAGGTGCCGTAACTGCCCTCTAGCGCCGTAAACATACGGCGCCGCCAGTGGTGGAAATAGGCGAAATCGAGATATCGCTGTCAAAAATTAAAAAATTTTTATTCCGACGATTGAAACACAGACCGTTGTTTTTTGATGTCAGATAACACCGGGTCCCAGGTCTTACTTAAAAGATAGCCCTTGTCTCTATTAATAAGATTGTCAGATAAACGAATCTCTATGGATTCTTTTAAAACACAGTCCCAATAGCGAGATGCCGGGGCAACCATTTGTGTCTTGTCATAAAGCATTCTGTGTCCCTCGGTGAGACAGTGCTCCGCCACTGCAGATTTCTCAGGTTGAAGCAGCCATGTGTGCCGCTGATGCTCAACACATCGGTCCTGAATGGTCCGGATTGTCTGCCCAATATAAGCCTTCCCACAGTGGCAAGGGATCTTGTACACACTGGGCTTCCTCAAACCCAAGTCATCCTTTACAGAGCCAAGGAGCGCTCTAATCTTGGCTGGCAGACGAAAAATACTTTTGATATGGTATCTTTTCAGAATTCTTCCTATCTTCGAGGAAATGCTCCCAGCAAAAGGCAGAAAAGCCACCGATTTGCAGGTATCTTCTGGTGGTTCAGGCGAAGGTCCAAACTGGAAAGCACAACGGATCTGTTTATCTGTATAGCCATTCTGCTTGAACACAACCTTAAGATGGTCCAATTCTTGTGTCAAGCTTTCTCCATCTGAAATGGCATAAGCTCTTCTCGCAAACATCCGCAGGACCCCCGTACGCTGGAACGATGGATGACAGCTAGAAGCATGCAGGTAACGGTCCGTGTGCGTAGGCTTTCGATAAACACTGTGTCCCAGTGTCCCATCATCCTTTCTGTACACCAGAACATCCAGAAACGGAAGCTTTCCATCACTTTCTACCTCCATAGTAAACTTGATGCTAGGATGCAGAGAATTAAAATGATCTGGGAGGCGGTCAAGAGCTTCTCTCCCATGAGGCCACACCATAAACGTATCGTCAACGTACCTCCAGAAACAAGTTGGTTTTAAGGACGCCGTCTTCAGCGCCATGTCCTCAAAATCTTCCATAAAAAGATTGGCGACTATTGGGGACAATGGGCTCCCCATAGCCACTCCGTCAGTCTGTTCAAAATATTTGTCATTAAATAAAAAGTACGTCGACGTCAGCACGTGGCGACAAAGCCTGGTTGTTTCCTCATCCAGTTTCTCACCAATTAATTGCAAGGATTCTTCCAGAGGAACCCGGGTAAAAAGCGACATGACATCAAAGCTCACAAGTAAATCTGAGGGACTAAGAGACAAGGACTTCAATCTCTGAATAAACACCATAGAATTGGAAATGTGATGCTCGTATTTACCGATGTGAGGGCCAAGAACAGATGCTAAATACTTGGCTAGATTGTAGGTAGGAGCACCCAAATTACTCACGATCGGACGAAGCGGGACACCTTTCTTATGAATCTTGGGTAGACCGTATAATCTCGGTGGCACGGCAGCACCAGGACGAACTTGGGCAGACAATCCGGACCATTCAGGACCGATGTGTTGAGCATCAGCGGCACACACGGCTGCTTTAACCTGAGAAATCTGCAGTGGCGGAGCACTGTCTCACCGAGGGACACAGAATGCTTTATGACAAGACACAAATGGTTGCCCCTGCATCTCGCTATTGGGACTGTGTTTTAAAAGAATCCATAGAGATTCGTTTATCTGACAATCTTATTAATAGAGACAGGGGCTATCTTTTAAGTAAGACTTGGGACCCGGTGTTATCTGACATCAAAAAACAACGGTCTGTGTTTCAATCGTCGGAATAAAATTTTTTTAATTTTTGACAGCGATATCTCGATTTCGCCTATTTCCACCACTGGTGGCGCCGTATGTTTACGGCGCTAGAGGGCAGTTACGGCACCTTCTCACGCACGCGTTGTGGGTCTTCTGCGGCCTATATAGGGGCCGCAGCTTGCGCTAGGAAGTCAGTTCCGGCGAGATCGTGCACCAGCACCCTCACCTGAAGATGGCGGCCAGTTGGACCGCGGAAATATTGTGTCATGAAGACGTTATGATCCGGCTGCATACCCAAGAAGAATATTATCAATTATTACGCCGGGAAAGTCTTCGTAGCCACAAAAATATTTTGTTAAGCAGCTGTACTAGACACACCACACATGAGTAGGTTTGTAGACACTGATGTTTTCAATTCTTTTATAATGTTGAATACTGTAGGTCATATGACTATCATTTGCCATAGAGGGGCTCGTGATGGTGGAATGGATGAATGAAGCTTAATTTGCAATTAAATAAATACTAAGTACAGACATGTATCTGCCAGTGTTACTTATTGCTTCACATATATTTGATTTCGTGTTGCTAACCCTGTACAGATAAGGAAAAAGGAAGAGTCTGCGATGAACTAGAACAAACAATTGAGAGTGCGCCAACTAGAAGCATGAAGTTGGTTCGGTGCAATTTTAATGGAAAAGCAGGAAAAGAGGGATTCTATATACCAAGTATAGGAAGGCAGAGTTTGCAATTTGAGGTCAATGAGAATGGTCAGAGGATGATCAATTTAGGTGTCTCAAAGAACCTAAGAGTAAACTCAGCTTGAATACTATGTGAATCTGGTGCCCACAGGATGGAAGAACTATCAACGAGATAGATCACATCTTGGTGGGCCAGCACTATAGCCATAGTGTCACCAGGCTGACTGTGCAGCATACAATTTCCTTCTTGTGTGTAATTAGACTTAAAATGATGTTCCTCTATATGCTTAAGAAAAAGGAGACACTAGAACCTGTGTGAAATGTTGGGAAACTGTGAGAAAGTACAATTAAAGAACAGTCTGCTGTAGAAATGAAAAACTGTTTCAAGACACCAGAAAACCTGGAAGCTAGAGAGAATGTGGAGGAAAAGTGGAAAGAAATGAAGGCCTTGATACTAAGTGCAATGGAGGATACATTGGGAAGAAGGAAGAGAATAAGGAAGAGACATGCCAGGAGGCTACAGAAAAGAGAAGGAAGATGAGGGAGAATAAGCAGAAAAAGGAACATTTTCTCAACATCAGAAGAAAAGTTGGGCAGAGAACCAAAAGAAGAATTCAAGTACATAAAAAATCGGAAACGCATATTTCAGAGCCCAGCCTTTTTCATTAGAGATAAAAATGGGAACTTGATAAAAGATAAGGAAAGATTTATAGAAAGATGGGGAGATTACTTCACAATTCTCTTGAATCACCAGGCACAGATGAGATGCTACCTGCAGCGACCAGGAGCAAAGGAAAGATGAAGAAGAATGGGAAGTGAGAAGAAGATGTGAAAATTACAATAAAAAAAACTCACAAATAACAAGGACCCATGGAAGATAGAATAATAGAAAATTAATCAAAGAGGGAGGCGAGAGCTTGTACTTAGAGCTATATAAATTGATCTAGTTGATATGGAAGAATGAAACATTGGCAGAAGATTGGAAATTGGCCATAATATGTCCATTATACAAGAAGGGAAGCAAAGTGGAATGTGGTAACTGCAGAGGAATCAACTTAATGAATGTAATGTACAAGGTTCTGTCTATCATTATACTCAGAAAATAACAACCATTCATAGAGAATAACACACAGGAATACCAAGTGGCTTTCTACCAAACCAATGGACAATAGATCATATTTTCACCCTAAGACAGTTATTTGAGAAACATTGGAAATATTATAAAGATATCTATACTCCATTTGTTTATTTTCAATGTGCATACAAAAGCATCCATTGGAACAGCCTATACAATGCAGTGCATGACTTCAGAATCCCTGAGAAGCTTGTGAGAAGTGTGCAAACTTGTTTGGATGGGTCAAGGGCAGCAGTGCTGTTCTGAAAGGTTATGTCAGCAGGGTCCGAGATTGTGACAAGTCTTAAAGAAGGGGATGCTCTTCATGTGTTCTGTTCAGTAACATTTTAGAGAACGTATTAAGGAAATGTGGGCAACAGGACTGGTTTGGAGTACAGGTGGATGGTTGTTTCAATTGTCTCACATATGTAGATGACATAGTACTAGTAAGTGAATCAAACCATGAGTTGAAATAAATGTAGTAAAAAATGGACAACTATGCATAGAAGATTGGGCACCCTGGTGAATAATTGAACAACGGGGCTAAATGCCCTTATCACGTTCGTAATACTGTGGATTTCGTAAAACATCTCGACAACTTCAAGCTGAAAGACTCAGATATCCTGCTGAGTTTTGACGTTGTTTCATTATTCACCAGGTTGCCTCTTCGAGAGTCAGTTGAGCCTATTGCACAGAAATTTGATGAGAAGAGGACTGACCTTTTCAGGCACATTCTGACCTCCATGTATTTTCTCTTTAATAGAGAGTACTATGAACAAACAGAAGGAGTTGCAATGGGGAGCCCACTCTCGCCTGTGGTCGCGAATTTCTAGATGGAGTACTTCGAGAAGGAAGCTTTGGCGTCATCCAAATGGAAACCTACTTGTTTTCTCCGTTATGTGGATGACACATTTGTGATCTGGCCCCATGGAAGGGACAATCTCCTAGACTTCCTTTCATACCTGAACTCCATACATCTGAACATCAAATTCACTATGAAGGTCAAAGCAGAAGGAAGATTACCATTCCTGGACGTCATGGTCAAAAGCATCCTGCGCCACGAGGTATACAGGAAGAAAACACACAATGACCTTTATTTGCATGTGGATAGCTGCCACCACCCTTCGCAGAGGAATGGGGTGCTAAAAACACTGGTGTACAGGGCGCGCACCATCTCTGACGCAGAGAGTCTGCCCCATGAGCTGGAACACCTCAAAACTGTATTCTGGAAAAACGGGTATTTGGAATGGCAGATCAGACATGCTCCCTGCCCCACCTCTACAATACAGTGTGTGGAGATGGAAGAAGTCACGGAGAAGAGATAGCCGCTGCCTATATACCGTATACTGTTGCACTATTGGGAAAAATAGGATGAATATTGAGGAAACACCGATTAGGAACAGTCTTTTGCCCACCCAATAAAACATGAGCATTATTGGGAAGTGTCAAAGACAATCATCTCGGTTTGTGGAAGGTCGGCACATACCAGATTCCCTGTCAGTGTGGGAAGACTTATAATGGACAGACAGCGTGCACCATCGAAGACCGTTGCTGAGAACATCAGAGGCACACTCTACTTAGGTACACCCACCAAGTCGGTGGCCACAGAGCACTGTTTGTCTGAAAATCATGAAATGTACTACCAACATACCAGGGTCTTGGCACAGACATCTAAATACTGGGACAGCGTCATTAGAGAGGCTATCGAAATTCGTACCTGGGATGGACTCACCAACTGAGATTGCGGCTATAACCTCAGCAAGGCATGGGAACCAGCATTGAGTCTAATTAAAAAGATGCTTAGCAAAGAAAACAAATGGGCAACCAAGGCAGACGAGGCAATTGTACCGACACCACCACAGATGCCGGCACCAGCATCTCAGCGACTGCCGACGCACGGCCGTGGGTGCAGACAATGGAGAGAACGCCACACAAGGGGAGGGGATTTAAGACAGCCGCCTGTCCTCAGGAGCTCAGTTCGTCAGTGCACCTGATGATGGCAACATGTCTGATCGCCAAAATATTGTGTCTATTGGACACTATGGACTGGAAGTACAACTGTGGACTGTTTGAGCAAGTAAAGGAAAAACTATTAATACCTGAAAGAAGAGTAATGAGGAAGATATGGTTACCAATCTTAGATAAAGGAGAATGGAGGAGGAGGAAGAATGAGAAAATCTGCCTCTTGATGCGACAACGAAGAATACTACAGTATTGGTTGCTGATTATTTCAATAAATACTGCATAAGCTGAAAAGAATCTAGTGGGCAGTCCACATAGCCAGATGCTACAAGAAAGTCAGGTGAAGAAACCTCTTGAGGGGAAACCAAACACCAGAATGAGATTTTCACTCTGCAGCGGAGTGTACGCTGATATGAAATATCCTGGCAGATTAAAACTGCGTGCCGAACCGAGACTCAACCTCGAGACCTTCGCTGTTTTCAACCAAATACCAGATGCCCCACAGCATGAGGAGGTCAGCGCTGGATGGACAACCTGGCAAAAAAAAAAAAGGAATGGAGGCAGTTTGTGGAAGCAGTGTGTGGTCTGCAGGACCTATGACTGCCGGATATGTGTATGTGTTTGTGTAACCCTGTACTTAATTGACCAGAAGTTCTGTTCTTCCTGCAACCATACTTCACTAATTCATACTACGAGGGCAGTTCAATAAGTAATGCAAAACATTTTTTTTCTGAAACAGGGGTTGTTTTATTCAGCATTGAAATACACCAGGTTATTCCCCAATCTTTTAGCTACACAACACTATTTTTCAACGTAATTTCCATTCGATGCTACGGCCTTACGCCACCTTGAAATGAGGGCCTGTATGCCTGCACGGTACCATTCCACTGGTCGATGTCGGAGCCAACGTCGTACTGCATCAATAACTTCTTCATCATCCGCATAGTGCCTCCCACGGATTGCGTCCTTCATTGGGCCAAACATATGGAAATCCGACGGTGCGAGATCGGGGCTGTAGGGTGCATGAGGAATAACAGTCCACTGAAGTTTTGTGAGCTCCTCTCGGGTGCGAAGACATGTTTGAGATCTTGCGTTGTCATGAAGAAGGAGAAGTTCGTTCAGATTTTTGTGCCTACGAACACGCTGAAGTCATTTCTTCAATTTCTGAAGAGTAGCACAATACACTTCAGAGTTGATCGTTTGACCATGGGGAAGGACATCGAACAGAATAACCCCTTCAGCGTCCCAGAAGACTGTAACCGTGACTTTACCGGCTGAGGGTATGGCTTTAAACTTTTTCTTGGTAGGGGAGTGGGTGTGGCGCCACTCCATTGATTGCCGTTTTGTTTCAGGTTCGAAGTGATGAACCCATGTTTCATCGCCTGTAACAATCTTTGACAAGAAATTAGTCACCCTCAGCCACATGATGAGCAAGCAATTCCGCACAGATGGTTCTCCTTTGCTCTTTATGGTGTTCGGTTAGACAACGAGGGACCCAGCGGGAACAAACCTTTGAATATCCCAACTGGTGAACAATTGTGACAGCACTACCAACAGAGATGTCAAGTTGAGCACTGAGTTGTTTGATGGTGATCCGTCGATCATCTCGAACGAGTGTGTTCGCACGCTCCGCCATTGCAGGAGTCACAGCTGTGCACGGCCGGCCCGCACGCGGGAGATCAGACAGTCTTGCTTGACCTTGCGGCGATGATGACACACGCTTTGCCCAACGACTCACCGTGCTTTTGTCCACTGCCAGATCACCGTAGACATTCTGCAAGCGCCTATGAATATCTGAGATGCCCTGGTTTTCCGCCAAAAGAAACTCGATCACTGCCCGTTGTTTGCAACGCACATCCGTTACAGATGCCATTTTAACAGCTCCGTACAGCGCTGCCACCTGTCGGAAGTCAATGAAACTATACGAGACGAAGCGGGAATGTTTGAAAATATTCCACAAGAAATTTCCGGTTTTTTCAACCAAAACTGGCCGAGAAAAAAATGTGTTGCATTACTTATTGAACTGCCCTCGTATTTGTAACTCTGACATATCCATTTCTCTTTTCAGATGTTGTAACCTACCATCCAGATTAAGGGATTTTACATTCCACACTCCAAAACCATAGAATACCTGTTTTGTATTTTATATCAATGAAAATAACCAGTTTTTGAAAATATAATGTAATTGGATTGATAAAAAGTTACTCACCAAGAGGTGGCAGGGGAGCACACATATAGGATGTCGCAAAAGTCACTGGACTTGGGCACTGATTTAAACAGAAAACTGAATTTACGTATCATTACAAACACAAACAATACTTACATTTATTTATTATGTTCAAACTGGTTTCCGTCTTCATTAATAAATCTTTAAAGTTTTTTTGGAATGCTGTTACATATTCTGTGCCATAGTGTAGTATCACTGCCTAAGCTAACAATGTGGGGACCGACCCAGGGATCCAAACCACACCGGGTAAAAACCCGAAAAAAATATTTCGGCACAAAATATGATTAAAGCTCGTAATCATATCAATAAGTTGAATCATATGCAAAGAGTAATTGCAAGAAGCATCCAACCTCAATCAATGGTTGTACACTCGCCTTGAACACACACACACACACACACACACACACACACACACACACACACACACACACACACACACACACTGTCGCGACAGGAAATAGCTACTGTAGACAGCATCTTAAAGGTGGAGGTGTAGCAGTATTTGTTAGAGAGCAGCTCAAAGTAAATAAATTAAACCATCTAGATCTTTGTAATAATGAAGGCTTGACTGGAGTTACAGGCGTTGAACTCATGTCAAAGGTTACGGAAAGGGCACGATGAAACAGAAAATTATTGGGATTTATCGTCCACCTAAATCTGAGGTAGGGCGTTTCATAGATATTTTTGGTAGAATAGTGGGGCACTGTGACCCAGATGAGGTAACAATACTTGGTGACTTGAATACAGAGGCAACATCTTGCAATAACCATAACAGCAGGCTAATAATACTCTTAACTCCTATAATTTTATGAATACAGTAAATTCAGATACAAGAGTAACTCAGTCTACTTCTAGTAGAATAGACTACATAATACTAAGTAAAGAGGTAGAAGATAGTATTAGATGCTGGAATGTGGACTCCACTACTCGGACCACAAATGTCAATTTGTAGACTATGAACACACAAGCATCCAAGAAAGGACTTAGGTCGTAGAATATAAAAGAGTACTTAAAGAGAAAAAAAATTAATGCTTTTAAAAGTAAACTAGAATCTGAGAAATGGCAACCAGTTCTTCAGCAAAAAGGGTCCGAATGCAAATGGGCCAAATTTTATGATATTATTTTACAATATCTTAATTTTTTCCCAGTGAAAGGAATTGAGAAAGTAGTTAGTAACTCACAACCAAAATGTAAAAAACACGAGAATGACTCTTCCAGCTTGCATGATGAAACTCAGGCAAAATATCGAGGATGTAAGCGTGCTTCATAAGTCAACTAAATTGCAAATATTTCAGGATAAGTACAATCAAGCTAAAAAACAATTTCAGGAACAGCTCTCAAATTTAAGAAAACAGATCCTAGATAAGGAAATAATTCAGTCATCAAATATAGGGAAGACTTCATGCAATATAATAAATAGATATCGCAAAGCCACCCCTAAGTTAGATGCTCAGATTGACAGAATACAACATGAAGGAAACCATATTAATGATCCAGATAAAATCTTCCATATATTTAATGAATATTTTATATCTTCAGCTGTGAATCAAGTTAATAACACTGGTCTGATTCGGATGGTAAAGCCTTACCCTTGGCTGGAAACTGCTTTTGAATTTAAGGAAGTCAATCATCATCATCATCATCATCATCATCATCATTTAAGACTGATTATGCCTTTCAGCGTTCAGTCTGGAGCATAGCCCTCCTTATACAGTACCTCCATGATCCCCTATTCAGTGCTAACATTGGTGCCTCTTCTGATGTTAAACCTATTACTTCAAAATCATTCTTAACCGAATCCAGGTACCTTCTCCTCGGTCTGCCCCGACTCCTCCTACCCTCTACTGCTGAATCCATGAGTCTCTTGGGTAACCTTGCTTCTCCCATGCGTGTAACATGACCCCACCATCTAAGCCTGTTCGCCCTGACTGCTACATCTATAGAGTTCATTCCCAGTTTTTCTTTGATTTCCTCATTGTGGACACCCTCCTGCCATTGTTCCCATCTACCAGTACCTGCAATCATCCTAGCTACTTTCATATCCGTAACCTCAACCTTGTTGATAAGGTAACCTGAATCCACCCAGCTTTCGCTCCCATACAATAAAGTTGGTCAAAAGATTGAACGGTGCACAGATAACTTAGTCTTGGTACTGACTTCCTTCTTGCAGAAGAGAGTAGATCATAGCTGAGCGCTCACTGTATTAGCTTTGCTACACCTCGCTTCCAGTTCTTTCACTATGTTGCCATCCTGTGAGAATATGCATCCTAAGTACTTGAAACCGTCCACCTGTTCTAACTTTGTTCCTCCTATTTGGCACTCAATTCGTTTATATTTCTTTCCCACTGACATTACTTTCGTTTTGGAGATGCTAATCTTCATACCATAGTCCTTACATTTCTGATCTAGCTCTGAAATATTACTTTGCAAACTTTCAATCGAATCTGCCATCACAACTAAGTCATCCGCATATGCAAGACTGCTTATTTTGTGTTCACATATCTTAATCTCACCCAGCCAGTCTGTTGTTTTCAACATATGATCCATAAATAATATGAACAACAGTGGAGACAGGTTGCAGCCTTGTCTTACCCCTGAAACTACTCTGAACCATGAACTCAATTTACTGTCAACTCTAACTGCTGCCTGACTATCCATGTAAAGACCTTTAATTGCTTGCAAAAGTTTGCCTCCTATTCCATAATCTTGTAGAACAGATAATAACTTCATCCTAGGAACCCGGTCATATGCCTTTCCTAGATCTATAAAGCATAGATACAATTCCCTGTTCCACTCATAACACTTCTCCATTATTTGCCATAAGCTAAAGATCTGGTCCTGACAACCTCTAAGAGGCCTAAACCCACACTGATTTTCATCCAATTGGTCCTCAACTAATACTCGCACTTTCCTTTCAACAATACCTGAGAAGATTTTACCCACAACGCTGATTAAAGAGATACCTCTGTAGTTGTTACAATCTTTTCTGTTTCCATGTTTAAAGATTGGTGTGATTACTGCTTTTGTCCAGTCTGATGGAACCTGTCCCAACTCCCAGGCCATTTCAGTTATCTTGTGTAGCCATTTAAGACCTGACATTCCACTGTATTTGATGAGTTCCGACTTAATTTCATCCACCCCAGCCGCTTTATTGCGCTTCAATCTATTAACCATTTTTTCCACTTCCTCAAATGTGATCCTATTTCCATCATCATTCCTATCCCATTCTACCTCGAAATCTGAAACATTACTGATCGCATTTTCACCTACATTGAGCAACTCTTCAAAATATTCCCTCCATCTGCCCAAGGCATCCACAGGATTCACCAGCAGTTTTCCTGACCTGTCCAAAATACTTGTCATTTCCTTCTTACCTCCCTTTCGAAGACATTACACTCCAGAATGGTTTTCCAGCAGCTTGACCCATAGTCTCCAACCTGTTTCCAAAGTCTTCCCACGATTTCTTCTTGGATGCTGCAATTATCTGTTTGGCTTTGTTTCTTTCTTCAACATAACTTTCTCTGTCTACCTGGGTTCTGGTATGTAGCCATTTTTGATACGCCTTCTTTTTCCTTTTACAGGCTGCCTTAACTGTATCATTCCACCAAGCTGTTTGCTTCATCCTACTTTTACACACTACTGTTCCAAGACATTCTTTAGTCAATGTGGAGGAAAAAGGAAAAATAATAAATAACTTAAAGAATAAGACCTCATCTGGCTAGGATGGACTGAGTAGTATTATAATTAAAAAATGCACTAAGGAATTGGTTGGAATAATTACCAATACGATCAACAGTAGTATCAGGGAGCACACAATTCCAAATATATTGAAGAAAAATACAGTTAAACCTGTGCATAAAAAAGGATTGAAAGAAGAGCTTTCAAACTTCGGGCCCATATAACTAATACCAATTTTCAGTAAAATATTTGAAATTGTTTAGTTGACACAACTTATTGATTATTTCACGAAGAATAATTTACTAGCAGAAAAACAGCATGGCTTCAGAAAGCATCACAGTACCATTACGGCAATTACCGAATTTCTCCACAAGGTGTGATGATGCCCTGGATGAGGGAATGCAGACCTTGGATGAGGGAATGCAGACAGCAGTGATATTTCTAGACCTTACTAAAGCATTTGAGTCAGTGAACCATAAGCTACTACTAAGCAAACTGGAAACTTACAATATAAATGCCACATCCATACAACTACTGATCACTTATGTAACCAATTGTAAGCAGTGTACAAAGCTGAGTTGTGAAATTAATGGTCAGATTAAACATTTCCAATCCAGCTATGAAACAGTTAAACAAGGTGTACCTCAGGGCTCTGTATTGGGCCCTTCCTTTTTGTGGTCTACATTAATGATTTAGAGGCACCTCTGTACTCCCAACTAGTAAGTTATGCAGATGATACCTCAAATGGTTTAAGTCAAATAACTACTTACTTCCATGATCAAGGTCTAAAGGTCAATGTTAGGAAATCACAGCTATTACCATTTAAAGTTGGTAATTCATACCAAACCTGTATTGATAATATAAGTGGTATCAATAAAGTAGACACTGACAAATGTAAATTTTTGGGGATACACCTAGATGAAAATCTTAGATGGGTAGAACATATCAATGTTGTTTGCAATAAAATCAGCAGTTCATTGCACTTAATTAGCAAACTATCTAAATTAGTCTCTGAACAAACATTAAAAACTGCTTATTATGGGACTATATTTGCATATGTTAATTATGGAATAGATGTATGGGGATGTGCTGCTGATAGGCACATGAACAGAATCCTAACACTGCAGAAAAGAGCAATCAGGACCATGCATCGACTAGGATATAGAGATTCATGTAGGGAAACCTTTGTACAACGTAAATATCTAACAGTATACTCCTTGTATCTGTACAAATTAATAACATTCTATGTGAACCATAAAAATAATGAAGCTAAGTGCTCTGATGTGCATACCCATAACACAAGACAAAAGATTGCTTCTTCAGAAACAGAACTAAACTAAAGACAACATATCATAGTCCTTGGATAAATGGCCAGATATGGTTTAACAACTTGCCAAGTGCTATAAGATGCCACAGAGGTAAAGCATCCAAAAGGGAATTAAAATCATTCTTAACTCTCAAATGTTTGTACTCACTGAATGAATACTGATAAAAATGTAACTATTCTTAAATGTAGGCCTAACTCTTCTATCTATAAAATGTACTATTCTGAGGTGATTGTAATACATATTATTTTTGTAACAACATGCTGTAAATTCAAATACCTATGCTATGTAACAACTGTATGTTGCATTATGAAATACTGTGCCATATATTGCCAAATGTGTCACTATTAAGTGGCTTCTTGTAAATGTGAATTGCAAATTCCTACTGTTTGTACAAAAATTGTATAAAAATGCTATTACGTTTGCAAAAGTCACCAGTTGGTGACTGAATGCAAAAAAAGACAATAAATAAATAAATAAATGATCAGGGGTACCCAAAACAGAGTAAAGTTTGTGTCTGTCCACAACTGAAGTACTGGTCAGATGCAATATTGCAATACTCTGGATAAATACAGGTAAACAGACTCATAAATAGCTTTGAATGATGACGTACTCAAGTAGCTTAAGGACTAAAATCAGTGTACGAAAGCAGACATGTATACATCTTGTTATGTTGTCTATACTAGAAAATGTCTTCCACGCTATTTGCTAATTGTCCATCCAACTAACCTACATAGATAAAGACCTAGAGGATTCATTTACAATTGATAAAAAAAATACTTACTGATTTAAAGTTACCTAATGTATTGGGAAGTCAATCCCCCTACTTGAAAAAACATGCATTTATGCAGAATAACACTGTCTTTAGCAGTCTTGGCTAACAATTTACGAATCTGAGTCACAACACTGATGTAGTTGACAGACACTCAACAGTCCAGCAGGATAACGCCATACAGCAGTGCAGGGAGTGAATCGGCCAACATCTGTCAGTTTTCTCCCTAGAGTTCTCATAACATGCTTCAACTGATAGTTAACTTCCTGTTCAGCATTCACATCAAATCCTGAAACATTGTTTTATGTAGTAAATATGCTGTTCAACCCCTTCTTCACATCACACAAGATATGCTCTCCCTATTCATTTTCCAAAATCAGTTATGTAGGATTTATGTCAGTTGTGATTAAAAAGTGTTCACATATGAAACATTAATAATCAGAGTTAAATGCAAAGAAATAAATGAACTAACAAGGCTATACATACAGATATACTCAGATACTCTTCATAATTTTTACAGCACAAATTATGAACATTGTCTCAGTCAAAACTGCAAAAGGATCTACTCATTTAGTCTCATGGCACATATGTATCAAATTGTAAAGCACAAATCTATTACAGAAAATAATTATATAGTGTATCATAGATTTCAACTCAGTCAATAAATAACAGAGAACTTTAGGAATCACATCGTCTTACATACTAAATTTCAGACAAACAAAATTTAATTATATAGTCTTATGAATCTGCAAATAGATTTAAACTCTGTCAAGGGATAATATAGAACTTCAGAAATTACATGATCTTACATACTACATTCATGACAAACAAAACACAATTATATAGTCGTATAAATCTGCAGGCATAGTTCTTCTAGACCAGGTATCATTATGCCTACAGAATACATTGCTTGAACACCAAACGGAAGGTATCTGCAAGGAACAACATTCTCCGGAAATTATCAGGTACAACATGAGGGACACATCCTCGCATCTTAAAAACTTCTGCTGTAGCTCTTTGTTATTCGGCTGCAGAATATGCTTGCCCTGTCTGGTGCAAATCTAGTCATGCTAAAGAAGTGGATATCGCCTTGAATGAAACCTGCAGACTCATTACGGGATGTTTGAGATAAAGTTTATTGTCTAGCGGGCATGCCACCACCAGACATCCGCCGTGAATGTGCATCCAACTGGAAAAGTCTAAGGCATTGAATCTGAAGACCCACGCACTACACAGGTACCAGCCAGTAGTACCAAGGCTCAAGTCAAGGAAAAGCTTTCTCCATTCAACTGAAATTCTCCCTGAACCACCTTCGAACTTCAGAGTCAACTCATGGCATTCCAGACTCAGCCACCTTGCAGAGTTGATGATCTCGACCAAAAGCCTCCCATCATGTCACAAACAAAGCTGGTCAGTATGGAAGACCATCAACAGGCTGTGTTCCGGAGTTGGAAAACAAATACTAACTTGAAAAAGTGGGGATTTTCATGTGGCTCCACAGCATGTGAATGTGGTGAAGAACAGACAATGAGTCATCTTCTTGTCTGCGGCCTGTGCCCAACAACATGCACGCCACAGAATGTCATCGATCCCACCAAGGAAGCATGCGAAGTTGCTGCATACTGGTCACGCCACATTTAATTGTAATGCTTATAGTACCATGTTTTGGAACATTTTGTATAACTTGTAAGCTATAGTGTGTTTCTGACATGATTAAATAAATAAAATCACTTACTATATCTGTATCCACAAATAACTTTCATAAGCTTCGAGAGGAGTAAGATTTACAAATAAATTTGTTACTTACCTTCATTTTCTCATTGTTGGCTGCAGTTCGTCATGTCTAGGGGTAAATTCTTGAGGCTGAAATTTTTGACTTTATCAGTTCTAAATGACTTGATAACTGTTAAGTAAGTCTGCTGCGAAATTTCTGTTTCTGTGACTTTTTTTATTTTATCTCATATTTCTATGTCACACTGTCTTTAAAATGTCCACTTTAAAACAGAAATTTACATTGTTATTGCCAAACATAAAAGCATGTCTGATTCCATCAAAGGCATGCCCACTACTACTACATTCTGCAGTGCTAACAATATTCGAAAGAGTTTACAAAACAAAAGAGTTTATAAATTTTCTTGATAAAAGAAAAATCTTCACCAAGTTATATCATTATTTTGTAAACGAATCCAGAAATAAATTTAATAATTATTGTCAGATTGCATAATTAATAATAGGAATTTTAAATGTGCCAGATATTTTGTAATTTCAAATATTTCTAAAAGAACGGTCATTTTAACTGTACATAATGAATTAATAAGTACCAATTGTAATAAAGTAATTTCTTTTTATACATTTCAGTCCGAAATATAATACATCATATACAAAATCATGTGTAATTCTTTTAGTTAAACAGCCAAGATAATGTTCACCTATACAAGATTCAGAAATATCCCTTGTATCAACTACATCTGTTAAAGAAAGGTAATGCTAGAGGAGGGTGTCCCATTATGAGGTATAATATAGTCCAAGTCTGCCAAATGATGATATTATCCCCAAAACACTCACATCAAGTTGGTTTAGTGGGTTGTTCTAACAAATGATTTTGTTTCTCAGTATGCTGGTAAGTGCAGTTATGTCTGTTAACTTGTATACTTAACTTCAAATCGGCCTCGTCAGACCACACAATTTTATTGAATAGGTTAGGAGTGTGTTTCTGTTGGTCAAGCATCAATTCACAAAACTGAAGATGTCAATCTGGGTCATTGTCAAGTACCCATATCGTAAACGTGGAATGGAAACTTTAAACTTCTGTTTGTGTAACATTCTTTGAACTGACATCATATTTTAAGACTGATTATGCCTTTCAGTGTTCAGTCTGGAGCATAGTCCCCCTTATAAAATTCCTCCATGATCCCCTATTCAGTGCTAACATTGGTGCCTCTTCTGATTTTAAGCCGATTACTTCAAAATCATTCTTAACCAAATCCAGGTACCTTCTCCTTGGTCTACCCCGACTCCTCCTACCCTCTACTGCTGAACCCGTGAGTCTCTTGGGTAACCTTGCTTCTCTCATGTGTGTAACATGACCCCACCATCTAAGCCTGTTCGCCCTGACTCCTACATCTATAGAGTTCATTCCCAGTTTTTCTTTGATTTCCAGGTTGTGGACACTCTCCTGCCATTGTTCCCATCTACTAGTACCTGCAATCATCCTAGCTACTTTCATACCCGTAACCTCAACCTTATTGATAAGGTAACCTGAATCCACCCAGCTTTTGCTCCCATTCAACAAAGTTGGTCGAAAGATTGAATGGTGCACAGATAACTTAGTCTTGGTACTGACTTCCTTCTTGCAGAAGAGAGTAGATCATAGCTGAGTGCTCACTGCATTTTCTTTGCTACACCTCGCTTCCAGTTCTTTCACTATGTTGCCATCCTGTGAGAATATGCATCCTAAGTACTTGAAACCGTCCACCTGTTCTACGAGGTGCATTCAAATTCTAAGGCCTCCGATTTTTTTTCTCCAGACTGGAAAGAGATAGAAACATGCGCATTGTTTTAAAATGAGCCCGCGTTCATTGTCAATACGTCCCAGAGATGGCAGCACTGTACGGCAGATGGAATTTTACCGCCAGCAGCAAGAATGAGAACTGTTTTAAATACTTAAAATTGCGACGTTTTCCTTACTTGAACAGCGTGCAATCATTCGTTTTCTGAATTTGTGTGTTGTGAAACCAATTGAAATTCATCGACAGTTGAAGGAGACATGTGGTGATGGAGTTATGGATGAGTCGAAAGTGCGTTCGTGGGTGCGACAGTTTAATGAAGGCACAACAACCGAAACAACCTCGGGCTCACACAAGCCGGTCTGACGACATGATTGAGAAAGTGGAGAGAATTGTTTTGGGGGATCGCCGAATGACTGTTGAACAGATCGCCTCCAGAGTTGGCATTTCTGTGGGTTCTGTGCACACAATCCTGCATGACGACCTGAAAATGCAAAAAGTGTCATCCAGGTGGGTGCCACAAATGCTGACAGACGACCACATGGCTGCCCGTGTGGCATGTTGCCAAGCAATGTTGATGCGCAATGACAGCATGAATGGGACTTTCTTTTTGTCGGTTGTGACAATGGATGAGACGTGGATGCCATTTTTCAATCCAGAAACAAAGCGCCAGTCAGCTCAATGGAAGCACACAGATTCACCGCCACCAAAAAAATTTCGGGTAACCGCCAGTGCTGAAAAAATGATGGTGTCCATGTTCTGTGACAGCGAGGGCGTAATCCTTACCCATTGCGTTCCAAACAGCACTACGGTAACAGGTGCATCCTGCGAAAATGTTTTGAAGAACAAATTCCTTTCTGCACTGCAACAAAAACGTCCGGGAAGGGCTGTGGGTGTGCTGTTTCACCAAGACAACGCACCCGCACATCGAGCTAACGTTACGCGACAGTTTCTTCGTGATAACAACTTTGAAGTGATTCCTCATGCTCCCTACTCACCTGACCTGGCTCCTAATGCAGGGTGTATACGACCCGGGAAATCCGGGAAAAACCTGGGAATTTTTTCATCCGGGAGAAAACTGGGAAAAACCCGGGAATTTTTCGGAATTCCGGGAATTTTTCATTGTTTTAACTTTCAGTTAAATTTTTGTAATTTTGACTGCAGAATAGATTCTCTAGCAAAGAATGTTATTATATCCTGCTACTGGAGAACAATACTGCAACAATAAAATATAAACGAGAGGGAAAAAATAAAACTTTAGTGGCAAAGGAAATGTGCAATTTACAACAACAAAAAACCGTGCACGCACAAGCGTCTGCAAATAGCAAAAATATGTCAAATGCCTTAGGGCGCAGACTGTAATTCTTCGTAACAATAAACTGCTTGCTATGAGCATGACGTCACAACTGTTCAATTAGGTTCGGTTGACCAATTGCCAGCAGTCTGTTGCGCATGCGCATTTGACTTGCGTAATAAGCAGTACCTTCTCCCGCTACTTGAAGTTTGGCTGTTAGCTGTATCGGTAGCAGCAGCAAGCAGCCAGATGCAAATGAGAAAAATTTTTCTCGCGCGCCCTAGCTGCCAGATTCACGCTTGCACAGAGCTGTCTGAGCTGTAGTGGGGAGGGGGTTAACCTCCACGTTAGCCGTGTTAACGTTAAGTGATTTCGCTGCTTCTCTTCGTGTACAGCTCCCATGTCAAATGAAAACAAAACGGATTTCTGTGGCCGAGAGCTATCAAGCGAATTAAAATACATTCACATAATTACGGAGGGCAAAAATATATTATTAATTTCAGTTTTCTGATTTTATTTTGTTTCCAAGTTAGTAGTAGTCAAGCATTTGCAGAACAGTGAAGTTATTTTTGCAAGTTTGCTAAAGAAATTTGGCTTTATTAATCTTTCCGCCGAGGCAATCATTTTATTTGAAACGAAGTGTTTCATTCTACAGTATTGGCTAGTTCCAACTGTTCGCTGAATTTCAAGTGCATGTTATCATCTTCTGCCATATATGGCATTATGCCGTAATAAAGAACCAAAAATGAGATCGTAGAGTACTGGTACTCCAAGAAAATTTACATCCCAAAAACCACACTGAAAAGCTTAATATCAGATGGGACCTACTTCATTGTGAATCTGGAAAAAGCCAATTTGCACTTCAAGCCGAATTATGCATTTTAGTATGGTTTACGAAATTCCGATGCTCTTGGAGTATCCTCTGATGCACTGTTTCTTTTATGGTGTAATGTAAGCTCTCTTAGTGCTTTATACACACGAACATACGGGCTTCCTACACCACTGCAGTTGCACACGCACAGTAATGCCTGTTTTTTGGCACTCTCTGGCAACTGGTAAATCGAACCTATTTCTAACAGTCTCTGGATAGTATTACGAACGGTAGTTAGAAAAGCGTTACTTTCAAAGTAAATTTCTTTTTACGTAAGATGAATTGTGTTACGTGTGAGAAAGTGGGATGGATATCTAAATCACAGAGATTTCGAAATTGAACAGTTTGAGGACCAGCCACTTACAAGAATTTGGAGCCGAGACATTTATATCATAATTTTAAATTTTTCTGGCACATTTGTGTGATGTGTCTTAAAGTATAACACACACAAAAAAGATCAATATTACATGTGAAAGCTTAGGTTCTGTTGTAGCGTGTTAATCTTAGAGACTAACATTAAATATGAAAGCTTAGCTTTCCTTGTAGAAATACGGTACTGTGTACATTAATGTAAACCGTTAACTTTTCCTCTTGCGTGTTCGCGCTATGTAACCAGTGATCTTGCTATTGGCTGACTATAACACGTGTCATATGCTCTGAATAGCTGCTGTCATCGGCCGACCCCCCCATGAACCATGGACCTTGCCGTTGGTGGGGAGGCTTGCGTGCCTCAGCGTTACAGATGGCCGTACCGTAGGTGCAACCACAACGGAGGGGTATCTGTTGAGAGGCCAGACAAACATGTGGTTCCTGAAGAGGGGCAGCAGCCTTTTCAGTAGTTGCAGGGGCAATAGTCTGGATGATTGACTGATCTGGCCTTGTAACATTAACCAAAACGGCCTTGCTGTGCTGGTACTGCGAACGGCTGAAAGCAAGGGGAAACTACAGCCGTAATTTTTCCCGAGGACATGCAGCTCTACTGTATGATTAAATGATGATGACGTCCTCTTGGGTAAAATATTCCGGAGGTAAAATAGTCCCCCATTCGGATCTCCGGGTGGGGACTACTCAGGAGGACGTCGTTATCAGGAGAAAGAAAACTAGCGTTCTACGGATCGGAGCGTGGAATGTCAGATCCCTTAATCGGGCAGGTAGGTTAGAAAATTTAAAAAGGGAAATGGATAGGTTAAAGTTAGATATAGTGGGAATTAGTGAAGTTCGGTGGCAGGAGGAACAAGACTTTTGGTCTGGTGAATACAGGGTTATAAACACAAAATCAAATAGGGGTAATGCAGGAGTAGGTTTAATAATGAATAAAAAAATAGGAGTGCGGGTTAGCTACTACAAACAGCATAGTGAACGCATTATTGTGGCCAAGATAGACACAAAGCCCATGCCTACTACAGTCGTACAAGTTTATTGCCAACTACCTCTGCAGATGATGAAGAAATAGATGAAATGTATGACGAGATAAAAGAAATTATTCAGGTAGTGAAGGGAGACGAAAATTTAATAGTCATGGGTGACTGGAATTCGTCAGTAGGAAAAGGGAGAGAAGGAAACATAGTAGGTGAATATGGATTGGGAGGAAGAAATGAAAGAGGAAGCCGCCTTGTAGAATTTTGCACAGAGCATAACTTAATCATAGCCAACACTTGGTTCAAGAATCATAAAAGAAGGTTGTATACCTGGAAGAATCCTGGAGATACTAAAAGGTATCAGATAGATTATATAATGGTAAGAGAGAGATTTAGGAACCAGGTTTTAAATTGTAAGACATTTCCTGGGGCAGATGTGGATTCTGACCACAATCTATTGGTTATGAACTGCAGATTGAAACTAAAGAAACTGCAAAAAGGTGGGAATTTAAGGAGATGGGACCTGGATAAACTGAAAGAACCAGAGGTTGTAGAGAGTTTCAGGGAGAGCATAAGGGAACAATTGACAGGAATGGGGGAAAGAAATACAGTAGAAGAAGAATGGGTAGCTCTGAGGGATGAAGTAGTGAAGGCAGCAGAGGATCAAGTAGGTAAAAAGACGAGGGCTAATAGAAATCCTTGGGTAACAGAAGAAATATTGAATTTAATTGATGAAAGGAGAAAATATAAAAATGCAGTAAATGAAGCAGGCAAAAGGGAATACAAACGTCTCAAAAATGATATCGACAGGAACTGCAGAATGGCTAAGCAGGGATGGCTAGAGGACAAATGTAAGGATGTAGAGGCTTGTCTCACTAGGGGTAAGATAGATAATGCCTACAGGAAAATTAAAGAGACCTTTGGAGAGAAGAGAACCACTTGTATGAATATCAAGAGCTCAGATGGCAACCCAGTTCTAAGCAAAGAAGGGAAGGCAGAAAGGTGGAAGGAGTATATAGAGGGTTTATACAAGGGCGATGTACTTGAGGACAATATAATGGAAATGGAAGAGGATGTAGATGAAGACGAAGTGGGAGATAAGATACTGCGTGAAGACTTTGACAGAGCACTGAAAGACCTGAGTCGAAACAAGGCCCCGGGGGTAGACAACATTCCGTTTGAACTACTGATGGCCTCGGGAGAGCCAGTCATGACAAAACTCTACCATCTGGTGAGCACGATGTATGAGACAGGCGAAATACCCTCAGACTTCAAGAAGAATATAATAATTCCAATCCCAAAGAAAGCAGGTGTTGAAGAAGAATATAATAATTCCAATCCCAAAGAAAGCAGGTGTTGACAGATGTGAAAATTACCGGACTATCAGTTTAATAAGTTCACAGCTGCAAAATACTAACGCGAATTCTTTACAGACGAATGGAAAAACTGGTAGAAGGTGACCTCGGGGAAGATCAGTTTGGATTCCGTAGAAATGTTGGAACACGTGAGGCAATACTGACCTTACGACTTATCTTAGAAGAAAGATTAAGAAAAGGCAAACCTACGTTTCTAGCATTTGTAGACTTAGAGAAAGCTTTCGACAATGTTAACTGGAATACTCTCTTTCAAATTCTGAAGGTGGCAGGGGTAAAATACAGGGAGCGAAAGGCTATTTACAGTTTGTACAGAAACCAGATGGCAGTTATAAGAGTCGAGGGGCATGAAAGGGAAGCAGTGGTTGGGAAAGGAGTAAGACAGGGTTGTAGCCTCTCCCCGATGTTATTCAATCTGTATATTGAGCAAGCAGTAAAGGAAACAAAAGAAAAATTCGGAGTAGGTATTAAAATTCATGGAGAAGAAGTAAAAACTTTGAGGTTCGCCGTGACATTCTAATTCTGTCAGAGACAGCAAAGGACTTGGAAGAGCAGTTGAACGGAATGGACAGTGTCTTGAAAGGAGTATATAAGATGAACATCAACAAAAGCAAAACGAGGATAATGGAATGTAGTCGAATTAAGTCGGGTGATGCTGAGGGAATTAGATTAGGAAATGAGACACTTAAAGTAGTAAAGGAGTTTTGCTATTTAGGGAGTAAAATAACCGATGATGGTCGAAGTAGAGAGGATATAAAATGTAGACTGGCAATGCCAAGGAAAGCGTTTCTCAAGAAGAGGAATTTGTTAACATCGAGTATAGATTTAAGTGTCAGGAAGTTGTTTCTGAAAGTATTTGTGTGGAGTGTAGCCATGTATGGAAGTGAAACATGGACGATAACTAGTTTGGACAAGAAGAGAATAGAAGCTTTCGAAATGTGGTGCTACAGAAGAATGCTGAAGATAAGGTGGGTAGATCACGTAACTAATGAGGAGGTATTGAATAGGATTGGGGAGAAGAGAAGTTTGTGGCACAACTTAACTAGAAGAAGGGATCGGTTGGTAGGACATGTTTTGAGGCATCAAGGGATCACAAATTTAGCATTGGAGGGCAGTGTGGAGGGTAAAAATCGTAGAGGGAGACCAAGAGATGAATACACTAAGCAGATTCAGAAGGATGTAGGTTGCAGTAGATACTGGGAGATGAAGAAGCTTGCACAGGATAGAGTAGCATGGAGAGCTGCATCAAACCAGTCTCAGGACTGAAGACCACAACAACAACAACAATCGGCTGACGAGATCTCGTGGCTTGCGATATGACTCGCTTACAAAAGAACATCGCAACCTTGGTTTCAACGCTCCGGAAACCAACGCCCTGTGTTTGGTGCAATTCGCATTTATACTTTCGTAATACGAAAATATGCAACGTATGTTTTGCTGCAAATCAAAGGTCTTTCCAAAATTTCTCGCCTTTTTCTTTTTTTTTAATTAAAAGTCTCTCCAAAACTTCTTTGCCCCGTCTTTTTTTTTTTTCGGGAAGTTCTATACGATTGTATAAAACGTTAACCATTCAAAGGATTGATAAGTTTTACAGTTCCGAGGGAAAATCTACGGAAAACCTACTGTCACTTAGAACAGAAAAAGTGTATTTTCGCCCGGGAAAAAGCATATTTTTTAAACGGGATATCCGGGAGAAATCCGGGAATAATCCGGGAATTTTTTTTCCTTGTCCCCGTATACACCCTGTACTGACTTTTGGCTTTTTCCAACAATGAAAGACACTCTCCGTGGCCGCACATTCACCAGCCGTGCTGCTATTGCCTTAGTGATTGTCCAGTGGTCAGAACAGACTCCTAAACAAGCCTTCACCGCTGCCATGAAATCATGGCGTCAGCGTTGTGAAAAATGTGTACATCTGCAGGGCGATTACGTCGAGAAGTAATGCCAGTTTCATCGATTTCGGGTGAGTAGTTAATGAGAAAAAAAATCGGAGGCCTTAGAACTTGAATGCACCTCGTAACTTTGTTCCTCCTATTTGGCACTCAATCCGTTTATATTTCTTTCCCACTGACATTACTTTCGTTTTGGAGATGCTAATCTTCATGCCATAGTCCTTACATTTCTGATCTAGCTCTGAAATATTACTTTGGAAACTTTCAATCGAATCTGCCATCACAAGTAAGTCATCCGCATATGCGAGACTGCTTATTGTGTGTTCACATATCTTAATCTCACCCAGCCAGTCTATTGTTTTCAACATATGATCCATAAATAATATGAACAACAGTGAAGTAAGGTTGCACCCTTGTCTTACCCCTGAAACTACTCTGAACCATGAACTCAATTTACCGTCAACTCTAACTGCTGCCTGACTATCTATGTAAAGACCTTTAATTGCTTACAAAAGTTTGTGTGCTATTCCATAATCATGTAGAAAGACAATAACTTCCTCCTAGGAACCTGGTCATATGCCTTTTCCAGATCTATAAAGCATAGGTACAATTCCCTGTTCCACTCGTAACACTTCTCCATTATTTGCCGTAAGCTAAAGATCTGACCTTGACAACCTCTAAACCCACACTGATTTTCATCCAATTGGTCCTCAACTAATACTCGCACTTTCTTTTTCTACAATACCTGAGAAGATTTTACCCGCAACGCTGACTAAAGAGATACCCCTGTAGTGGTTACAATCTTTTCTGTTTCCATGTTTAAAGATTGGTGTGGTTACTGCTTTCGTCCAGTCTGATGGAACCTGTCCCGACTCCCACGCCATTTCAATTATCCTGTGTAGTCATTTAAGACCTGACATTCCACTGCATTTGATGAGTTCCGACTTAATTTCATCCACCCCAGCCGCTTTATTGCACTGCAATCTATTGACCTTTTCTCCACTTCCTCAAATGTGATCCTAATTCCATCATCATTCCTATCCCATTGTACATCGAAATCTGAAACATTACTGATCGTATTTTCACCTACATTGAGCAACTCCTCAAAGTATTCCCTCCACCTGCCCAAGGCATCAACAGGATTCACCAGCAGTTTTCCTGACCTGTCCATAATACTTGTCATTTCCTTCTTACCTCCCTTTTGAAGACTGCTAATTACACTCCAGAATGGTTTTCCAGCAGCTTGACCCAGTCTCCAACCTGTTTCAAAAGTCTTCCCAAGATTTCTTCTTGGATGCTGCAATTATCTGTCTGGCTTTGTTTCTTTCTTCAACATAACTTTCTCTGTCTACTTGAGTTCTAGTATGTAGCCATTTTTGGTACGCCATCTTTTTCCTTTTACAGGCTGCCTTGACTGTGTCATTCCACCAAGCTGTTTGCTTCATCCTGCCTTTACACACTACTGTTCCAAGACATTCTTTAGCCACTTCTAGTACGGTGTCCTTGTACCTTGTCCATTCCTTTTCCAATGACTGTAATTGACTACCTTCAACTAACTGGTACCTTTCTGAGATCACTGTTATGTACTTGTGCCTGATTTCCTTATCCTGAAGTTTCTCCACTCTTATCCTCGTACATATGGACCTGACCTCCTGCACTTTGAACTGACGTTTGTGTTAAATCCAGCTCAGTTGTTAATCATCTGGTTGATTATCGTGGACTTTGGGTCACAGCTGAACATACTCACAATTCATTTTCCTCAGTTGTGACTGTTTTGTGGGTGGCCATATCTTTGTGCGTCCTAAACAAATCCATAGTCTTCAAATCTATCTCGTTTCTTCCCCGTTCATTAAAAACTGCTGTTTTACCACTTTCATAAAATGTTTTCAATGCAAAAATCCTTTCTTCTTTCTTTAACATCGCGACAGTTTGAAAAACTTCAGTCGTAAACATGTTTCACAGCTCACACTTTCAACAATCCACTAGTTTGATTATTGTGTTTGATTTGTTTGTCATTGCATTGTATACCAACTTGACAAGGTGTAATTATCACTATTAGGTAATACCAACTTAACTATGTCTCACTGTTACTTCCAATTTATTTTAACCTCTCTGCAGTGACTGTTTTGCCACCTGTATAAAAGCTATTACAGTTTGCAAGCTTTTAGAGGCAGTGGCTCCTTCTTCTGGTAGAAATGTTGAAGGAGCAGGAAGACGGGTGAAGAAAAGGACTGATGAG
The DNA here is from genome assembly GCF_023864275.1 of Schistocerca cancellata. Lineage (NCBI taxonomy): Eukaryota > Metazoa > Arthropoda > Insecta > Orthoptera > Acrididae > Schistocerca > Schistocerca cancellata. The sequence continues at coordinate 860,265,250 of NC_064627.1, read as the reverse complement.
GTCCGGGAGAAAGGGGTAGAGTTTGGAACAGTCATCTAGAACTCGAGGTCAGTGGAGACTTATTCCTTCCTTCTCATCCTGACCCAGGGTTCTGGGTAACTTTTCCGAACGCTACTCCTTTTAGTAAACTTTTTTATTTATTTATTGTTCCGTGGGACCACATTAAGGAGAAGTCTCCATGGTCATGGAACGAGTCAATACATGAAATTATAACACGATTGTAGAAACAGATAAAATGAAATATAAGAAACATATTCAGGCGACACATCATTAGTTTAAATAAAGAAAATCAAGAATGTAACACTGGAATTTGCTTAATTTTTTAGCTCTTCCAGGAGCTCCTCGACAGGAGCTCTCACCAGTCCATTTCCTTCATGTTTCTTCCTTCCCCTTCAACCCTTCTGGCAGAGGAAGGAGCCACTGGCTCCGAAAGCTTGCAAACTGTAATATCTTTTATATGTGTGCTTTCTTGTTTTTTTTTTTTTTTTTATTATGACATCCTCCTGGGTAGTCAACACCCAGAGATCCAAATTGCGGACTGTTTTACTGCCAGAGTATTTATCCAAGAGGATGCCATAATCATTAATCCATATGTTCTCTGGAAATATTATGGATTTAGTTTACCCTTGCTTTCAGCCGCAAGCAGCGACAGCTTAGTAAGGCCATATTGGCTGATGTTAGAAGTCTAGATCAGTCAATGAACCAGACTACTGAAGAGACTGCTGCCCCTTTTCAGAAATCATGTTTGTGTGACCTCTTGGCACACCTCCTATGTTGTTGCACCCATGGTACAGCTATCTCTATCATAGAGTAAGGTGTTCTAAAACTGATACAGCTAAAATTTTCTAAAAAATTATGTACCCATTATATTCATAAGAGGACAAAAACTATCACAAGTGTTCCTACTGTTATTTCTGCTGCCACTGTTCAGGAATAGGTAGACTTGGTTTTTCCATTATAATTTCACTTTTGAAGAGAAAAATAGTTTTGACGAACAGCACTGTTTGATCAAAAATCAGTGTAGAATGTAGTTTATTCGTCTCATGACGTACATTTACAAATCAAAAATTTCTATATTGGAGACAAGTCAAATTACTTTTAAAAGAAGGGTTATAATAATTAACATATTTCAGCTGCCATTTCTGCATTTTTACACATGGACAATATAACAAAAAAATGTTGTTGTTGTGGTGGTCCCGAGTCCAGAGACTGGTTTGATGCAGCTCTCCAAGCTACTCTATCCTGTGCAGGCCTCTTCATCTCCCAGTACCTACTGCAACCTACATCCTTCCGACCAACCGATCCCTTCTTCTAGTCAAGTTGTGCCACAAATTTCTCTTCTCCCCAATTCTATTCAATACCTCCTCATTAATTGTGTGATATACCCATCTAATCTTCAGTATTCTTCTCTAGCACCACATTTTGAAAGCTTCTATTCTCTTCATGTCCATACTATTTATCATCCATGTTTCACTTCCATACAGGGCTACACTCCATACAAATACTTTCAGAAACGACTTTCTGACACTTAAATCTATACTCAATGTTAACAGATTTCTCTTCTTCAGAAACGCTTTCCTTACCATTGCCAGTCTGCATTTTACATCCTCTCTACTTCAACCATCATCAGTTATTTTTCTCCCCAAATAGCAAAACTCATCTATTACTTTTAGTGTCTCATTTCCTAATCTAATTCCCTCCACATCACCCGACTTAATTTGACTACATTCCATTATCCTCATTTCGCTTTTGTTGATGTTCATCTTATATCCTCCTTTCAAGACCCTGTCCATTCTCATCAAGTGCTCCTCCAGGTCCTTTGCTGTCTCTGGCAGAATTACAATGTCATTGGCGAACCTCAAAGTTTTTACTTCTTCTCCATGGATTTTAATTCCTACTCCAAATTTTCCTTTTGTTTCCTTTACTGCTTGCTCAGTATACAAATTGAATAACGTCAGGGATAGGCTACAAGCCTGTCTCACTCCCTTCCCAACCACTGCTTCCTTTTCATGCCCCTCGACTCATAACCGCCATCTGGTTTCTGTACAAAACGTAAATAGCCTTTTGCTCCCTGTATTTTACCCCTGCCACCTTCAAAATTTGAAAGAGAGTATTCCAGACCATTCCAGTTTGCCTTTCCTTTACCTATCATCAAAGATAAGTCGTAGGGTCAATGTTGCCTCACGTGTTCCAACATTTCTACGGAATCCAAACTGATCTTCCCCGAGGTCACCTTCTACCAGATTTTCCATTTGTCTGTAAAGAATTCACGTTAGTATTTTGCAGCTGTGACTTATTAAACTGAGAGTTCGGTAATTTTCACATCTGTCAATACCTGCTTTCTTTGGGATTGGAATTATTATATTCTTCTTGAAGTCTGACGGTATTTAGCCCGTCTCATACATCTTGCTCACAAGATGGTAAAGTTTTGTCAGGGCTGGCTCTCCCAAGGCTGTCAGTAGCTCTAATGGAATGTTGTCTACTCGTGGGTCCTATTTTTGACTTAGGTCTTTCAGTTCTCTGTCAAACTCTTCACGCAGTATCATATCTCCAATTTCATCTTCATCTACATCCTCTTCCATTTCCATAATATTATCCTCAAGTACATTGCCCTTGTATAGACCCTCTATATACACTTTCCACCTTTCTGCTTTCCCTTCTTAGCTTAGAACTGGGTTTCCATCTGAGCTCTTGATATTCATACAAGTGGTTCTCTTTTCTCCAAAGGTCTCTTTAATTTTCCTGTAGGCAGTATCTATCTTACCCCAAGTGATATATGCCTCTATATCCTTACATTTGTCGTCTAGCCATCCCTGCTTAGCCACTTTGCACTTCCTGTCAGTCTCATTTTTGAGACTTTTATATTCCTTTTTGCCTGCTTCACTTACTGCATTTTTATATTTTCTCCTTTCATCAGTTAAATTCAATATATCTTCTGCTACCCAAGAATTTCTACTAGCCCTCATCGTTTTACCTGCTTTATCCTCTGCTGCCGTCACTATTTCATCCCTCAATGCTACCCATTCTTCTTCTACTGTATCTTTTTCCCCCATTCCTGTCAATCATTCCCTAATGCTCTCCCTGAAACTCTCTAAAACCTCGGCTTCTGTCAGTTTACCCAGGTACCATCTCCTCAAATTCCCACCTTTTTGCAGTTTCTTCAGGTTTAATCTACAGTTCATAACCAAGAGATTGTGGTCAGAGTCCACATCTGCGCCTGGAAATTTCTTACAATTTAAAACATGGTTCCTAAATCTCTGTCTTCCCATTATATAAACTATCTGAAACCTTCCAGTGTCTCCAGGCTTCTTCCGTGTATACAGCCTTCTTTCATGGTTCTTAAACCAAGTGTTAGCTATGATTAAGTTATGCTCTGTGCAAAATTCTACCAGGTGGCTTCCCTTTCATTTCTTATCCCCATTCCATATTCACCTACTATGTTTCCTTCTCTTCCTTTTCCTACTATCGAATTGCAGTCACCCATGACTATTAAATTTTCGTCTCCCTTCACTATCTGAATAATTTCTTTTATCTCATCATACATTTCATCAATCTCTTCGTCATCTGCAGAGCTAGTTGGCATATAAACTTTTACTACTGTGGTAGGTGGGACTTCGTGTCTGTCTTGGCCACAATAATGCATTCACTATGCTGTTTGTAGTATCTTATCCGCACTCCTATTTTTTTTATTCATTATTAAACCTAGCTCTGCATTACCCTTATTTGATTTTGTATTTATAACCCCGTATTCACCTGACCAAAAGTCTTGTTCCTCCAGCCACCGAACTTCACTAATTCCCACTATATCTAACTTTAACCTATCTATTTCCCTTTCTAAATTTTCTAACCTACCTGACCGATTAATGGATCTGACATTCCATGCTCCAATCTGTAGAATGCCAGTTTTCCTTCTCCTGATAACGATGTCCTTCTGAGTAGTCCCCACCCAGAGGTCCGAATGGGGGAATATTTTACCTCCAGAATATTTTACCGAAGAGGACGCCATCATCATTTAACCATACAGTAAAGCTGCATGCCCTCGGGAAAAATTACGGCCGTAGTTTCCCCTTGCTTTCATCCGTTCACAGTATCAGCACAGCAAGGCCGTTTTGGTTAGTGTTACAAGGCCAGATCAGTCAATCATCCAGATTGTTGCTCCTGCAACTACTGAAAAGGCTGCTGCCCCTCTTCAGGAACCACACTTTTGTCTGGCCTCTCAACAGATATGTTTGCCCACAAATTGCTGGTAAATGACTGATTGCTTCTTGGTTTGCATTTTCCTTTTCCCCTTTATCCCTTTGGAATCCATGAAGGAAATTCCATTTCAAAACATTAATTTTGAATATCAACTTTTAAATATTTGTAAAAGCCATTTTTGAGCATTTTTTTTTTCAGTGATTATGATTATTTTCTGTATTATGTGTGCAGTTAGTCTTCTTGTGAATCACTACATTCCTGTTAAGGCTCCAAAATGGATTTAAGTTACGTACTGTAGAAGTGGGTATTAAGATTCAAGTGTGTTGGATTTATTAACACAATATCGCACAGCTTCATTACTCGGTTGGTTAAGTGTACATCCAAGTAATCCAGAGGTGCACAATGTGAAATTAAGATCAGGCTAAGAGTGTTTTCAGCCTCCTAATGTGTGTTTCACCCCTCGCAATATTTTGTGCATGTAAAAATAGTGCTATTGAACCATAACTCAAATTCGTTGTTGAACTGTAAATCCACACGTAGCTGATTAAGTGAGCTAATACATAGGTCAGAGGAAAGCAAGAACAATACACCTCAACTAGGAGAGTGCGTAGAAAATCACAGTGGTGTTTAAACCAACCATTAGAATAATACTACTTTACTTCTTTTATTACATAAAATGAGTAGTACTTCTGGAGAAACCACTACTATTGTTAAGCTTGAATTTGGAAACAAAAAAAGCTTTGAATGTTTGAAGAAACTGTCATGTTTTATGTGAACAGATAACTATCTATTGAGTACGTGATTATATAAAATATGAAAGTTAAGTTATTACCTACTGTAAATTATTCTTTTCATTTTTTCCAAGTAATGTAAAATTACATTTTGCCCCATGCACAGTGGTTTTTATTCTTGAGTCATCAAGCAAATTAATTTTGATGGAATTTTCATATCTTTGCTCATCACTGTGTTACTTAACTTACTACCTTTTCCTTTCATGAGAGAAACTGTCATGGAATTCATTTATTGATAGTGGTAATTGGAGGCTATTAAAGTAAGTACAAAAATTCTGCTCCTGGTAATGTCTATACAGTATGCTCATAACAATACTGATGCGTGCCACCTCAGAAGATGAGTTTCTTGCTGCAGACAGGAAGCTATTTACTTCAGAAATTTCTTTTTATAGCTTAGTATTATTTATAGTTGCAGAAGGAAATTCATGAAACTGAACTTACATATTATGCTATGCTGTGCATCAGTGTGTAATTATAATGTTCTTGTCTCCATTTTAACATAGTGCCAGAATCTAACTTCTGGTAATTGTTCTGGAGCTTTCACAGAGAGGTTTTGTAAATACAAGGAAGAGATGAACCATCATCTTGATCCATCAAAGCAGAACATTTGAAGCTTGTGTGAAACTTTTCTTCAGATTACTGAATTGAAAAAGAAGTCACTCTTAATTCTCAGTTACAGTAGTAAAACATGTGTTTTCTTCTGTTTGTTACATAGCTTGTTTTTGTGTTTCATGACTTATGTAATTATAACTGACATTTTAGTGATTTTTAGTGATTTTTGGAGAAATGTGTCTTTATTTAATTTCCCATACATTCATTGAAATGATAATGGAAAATTTTGCAAGTTGAAACCCTTATCACATTTAGCCTTGGAATCAGGTTCAATTAAAATTCGTCAGTACTTGTCGTAACAAGTACATGTTATCAGTACAAGTGGGGCTTACTCCAGTGGAGAAGGGGACTTCTGTCCAATTATGGATACTTATTGAGGTTCCTCTCCCTTCAGAACCCGAGGCGGTGTGGCTGGATGAAGAACTCGGCTGGTGGCCCACCAGTGGAGGGACAATACCTGAAGCGCCGGAGCTGGACCAGTCGTCACGTCAGGCACAGACAAAGCCCTTGCACCTACCCGTACCTGCACCCCATTCCACATCTCAGTTCCGATGGCCTTACGCGTGCAAGCTCTGTGACAAAGTGTTCAAATCTGGCAGCTCGTTGTCCAAACACAAAGACGTACACCGAGGTGCGACACGCTGTCCAGTATGCAATGTCGTCCTCAGCCGTCTGGCCTATCTCAAGCACCACATGGCAACAGTACATGGTTTACTTCATGCACTGTAGAATTGTGTGTTCCTTTTTGGTGGTTTTACTGTGAATATCTTCAGCATTTCTGGTTGCTATGGTAACAGTAGTGTAAATACACTATGACCAGAACAATGTGCAATACTGCTTTTTTTAATCTTGACACTAATATCTGTTTTTGAATGACATAAGGGATGATAGGTATCACAGGATTTGATTCTATAAATAGTCTGTCAGTTCCTAAACATTTTGTTAGAAGAAAATTTGTTTTTAAAAAGAACAAAGTACTGTTTCTTACAGGACAAAACTGTGTGTCTTTAGCACCCATTTCAGAATTTCATTTTATCATGTATTTTTTCTCAGTAAGTATTGTTGGTTGTACAGCAGTCTCTGTAGAAATGTTGATGTATTGCTGTAGCTGCCATAAGGCAGTACTGTTAAGGCAGTTTTTGTAAATATATCTCATATTTATCAAATAATTTCAGTATCCTTCTGATATTTTCTAGAAATAATTTTCTTGTTTGTCAAGAGCTACTCTTCCATGGTAGACACTCACAGGTTCATAACTGTGGACAAGGAATTTACTTTTGAGTGTGTTGATTTACAGCTAAATGTGAACTGAGTGCTCATGGGCAGACAGGAAATAGCACTTTTATTGTCTGTAATGTCTGTAATGAAGTACTTGAATATAATATTTATTGGGTGACTGTATAAAATGGAAAGAACATATGATACATGGGCAAGAAGATTATACACTGCAATTTTCTGAACTTCAATAAATATAGCTTGTGGGAAAAGAAGACTACTTGTGAACTCATTTGCCGCCCTTTTTTGACATGTTGTATCACTTATTGTCTAAGAATGACTAAGGAACTTCATTCACCTGACGAGTGGTCTTTCACCAAAGGTGTTGTTTACTGTCAGTTTGCTAATGTGCCTAAGGTCTCACATTGGAAACAATCAAAAGAAAACTGTTGTGAATCTGGCTTGCCTTAGATGTTTGTAATACAAACTACATTCACAAACATGTACAGCACAGAGTTCATAGGAATAAAATTAGAACAAGTGCAGAATTCTTCATTTTGTTTCTCTTTGTACATAAATAAAATGGAGAGGTACCTGATTGAGAATGATGAATTTATCACCCACTATTCAAAACTTCATGTCTTTGCAAACTGTGAATAAGTATCTATAATAGAAATTTTCTTCCCATGTTGGAAGTGGAAAACCAAGATCATGGAATAAGCCAAAAGGACAACAAAATGAACCTCAAAACCAATGAAAAACTCTAACATAAAAGAGCACAGTTATCGTCTATGGGAACAAGAATGTTGCTGGACTGCTTTATTAGAGATTGCTTGCAATATTTCTTGGTAGGGACCAGTCATGAAAATTCACAAGGGGCACCTTTGTAATAATTATATTTACATCAATTTGAATTAAAGCAGCGTCTGCTGCAACTAAAGGAACTTTTACAGTAACAATTAATCATGTGTGATTAAAGGAGACAAAAGCCCAAAAAAGACAGATGGCAAAATATATAGAACAGATTTTGCACAAAAAAAGAACCAGCCATTATAGATTTTCTATCATATACTGAATCCTTCTTTTATCAAGCTCCTAAACTTCCAAAAAAATGAAGGAATACCAAACCTTTAAATTTTTGAGAACTTAGCATTCTATAATTACCCTATACTCCTGGTTCATTTTATATAATTAAATTATCAACATAAGAATTTCCAACTGCAGGTATGGGTAGTAGCACCACTGCTAATTGACAGAATTTTTTAGACTTATTCTATAATTAATTGTGTCTGAGGTCATTAAGCTCATCAGCTGAACTTAATATTGTGGTGCTTGACATAAATAATAATAATAAGTGAAAAACTGCAAGGGTCTTGAATGAGAAAGAAACAGAGGAATTCAAAAAATATTTGTGAAATACACACAGGAAAGATATATACCATACACCTTGTGTAAATAAAGTATTCTGTAACATAGTTTCCTTTGAAAATTGCTGTCCTAAAAAAAAACTGTGTCAGTAGATTAAATGCTCCTAAACTCTGGCTTATAAATGGCATCAAAATAGTGAGCAGAACTAAGAGAAAAATGTACTTAACATACAGGAATACTGATAATCATATAATTAAATCAGATGAAAAATTGGATTATAAAATTCTCTGTAAAGTCATCAGAATACTGAAGTGTTTGTATTAGGGCTAGCCAGGAAGTAAGCTACCAGATTGGTGCATAAGGTTTTAGCATTTATCCATAATTTTAATAAATACAACAGGTACACATAACAGAGGCTTTAGTCATCAATAATATATTCTCCTTCACTATTCACAGCAGTCCGCCAATGCTGGGGTAGCTTTTTGCTTCTGTGACTGTGGAAACCACATGGTTTTTGAGGCAAAGAACTTGTCAATCCATGTTCAGAGCCTATTTCCACCTGAAAAGGAAGTTTCTTGAAGGTTGTTCAATAGAGAGCAGAAAAGGTGAAAATCTGAGGGCACATGATCAGGCGAAGAAGTTGGGTGTGGAATGATTTCCCAACCCAACTCCTGTAAAGTGTTTTTTGACAGTCTAGCAGAATGCAGGTAGGCCTTGTCATGGTGTGCTGTCATTTGACAGAGTCACCTAGTTGTTTTTCTTGGCATGGACTGTGTCTGCAAGATGTGCTTAGTTGTTGACAATAAAAGTCAGCAGTGATTATTATACCTCAGAGAAGTAATTCGTAGTACACCACACCATTGCTGTTGCACCAGCACTATAATGTTATCTTTTGTGGGTATGCACAGATTTTTGTGTGGAGAGTTGCTGATTGTTTGGGCTGAACTATTCCTTTCTTTTCCACACATTAGCTTAAAGGCACCATTTCTCATACTAGCAATGATGCAGAATAGGAATGGTCAGTTTTATTCATGAGCCAATTGTCGATAAGCAAACAGAGATGCACATATGGCACCTGCTGATTTTTGTGATTTTGGCTTAGAGCATGTTGTACCCATACATCTGATTTTTGAACCTTCCCTGTTGCATGCAAATGCTGCATTATTGGGGAATGATCACAGTTCATCATATTTGCCAGTTCTTGAGTACAGTAACATGGATCATTCTGGATTCATGCATTTAAACAATATTTATCAAACTCCATTGCTGTCACACCTCTATTGAACTCAAATAGAGGAATATGTTGGAAATGTTCCAATTGCTCGACTTGGCACTCCTTTTTCTAGAGCCCACAGCTCCACTCACTATTTCCAAGTGAAAAAATGTCAACATGTTAACACAAATAATAACAGTGAGCTACAAATAAAAAATTACAATCAATAAATAAATCCATAGCAACCAGAATACCAACATGCAGAAAAAAAACACTTCGAACTTACACACTAATCTAATATAAATACAGTACTGGAATACTTAAAGAATATTTATTAGAAAAATCTGAAGTATAAACATTTGTATTACTTTTCTACTTCACTGCCATTCAGATTTTTGCATACATCTTAATTAGTTGGCAAATATCATCTGTATAAAATTTTGAGACACATGAGCACAGTTATCTCATGACAGTGTCTTAGAAGTTCCTTATCAGAGTCAGTTCATTGAGAAGAATCCATTTTTCATGGGCATGAAAATGTATAAGAGAGTTGGAGGTATCACTGGACTGTAGGTTCATTGTTCCAAAACATCTTGTTTCAGCTTACTCAATGTTTTTGTGTTTTCTGGGTAATGTGTGGTGAAGCTATTTGCTGCAAACACAAGAAATGTTGCATCTGTTCAGATGGGGCATTTTGGTATATCGAGTGCATAGCTTGAATTTAGCAACAAGTGATTTCCACACCTTCAAGCATATGAAAATGTGTCTTAGTTCCCAACCCTTTTGATATGTTGATTCAATGTATCAAATGTTGAGTTATAATTTAATATATTTATGGTATCATAGCCAGATAAATTTGATACAGTTTTGCTAATGATAGACTGTATTAAAAATGACTGTGATGAATGAAAGTAATTCTAGTTACTGTCTTACATTTGACAGTTGCAAGATCCACGTAAGGGAGAAAAGAGCTGGCTTATTTGATGCTTTTGTCAAGCTTCACCATGTCATTTTGAATTTACAAATGCATATGGACAGTGATTTTCAGTATATAGCAGGGAATAAAAATATGAGATAAGGAGTATCCTGCAGTAGTGTTTTATATTTGTATTTATTTGGTCCAACGAATCTTAAATGTACAGTACAGCACATCAAATATTGGACTTGAATTGAGGAACAGTGAGCAGTGTGAGTGAGTAACACAGTCCAAAATACGAACTCAGCAGGTAACTGGAATAATTATACAGAAAACATTGTGTGATTATGTAGAGTGAGAGCATGTAGTGAGAAGTGGGATGAAAAACTGAGACAGCAAAAATAGTTAAGTATGTGTGTCATGTAGAAGGGATAGTGAAGAACCAATGTTCCAGCAGATGTGCATTCACCTTATTCTGTATCTGTGAAAACAGATTGAAAAGACCAGGATGTATGAAGGTACACTGTGCAGGCATTTATGTAATATAAGCATCTGTTCATGGAACTTTGAAACTTATAGCTTGTTAAAATTTATGTACTGGCATATAAGTTAGCAGGAACTCTACAGTCACACATGAGAGATGTTTGATTCTTGAACCTTAAGGGCTCCTTTGAGTTACATATAGTGATGGGAGGAAAGATTCATTAATTTTTGTCAACAGGACAGAAGAGGACTGGAGAAAACAGAAAGTAATAGTGGAGTTTATTGTAAGCTAGCATTAATTTTGATTTTGTCCAATGTTGTCACATTTCTCTAGGGTCAAGGCTCTGAATTACTTTCCCTCTAGTCCATTAAACATTTTCTCTCCTTTCAGTCTCTCTCTTTTCCTATATTCTCCATACAGAAGAACCTTCACTTCTGCTTCTGAAAGCTTGACATTCATACCTCTTGTGTGTGACAGTACAGTGTCTGCTGCCAGCCATGCCGGTAAGTAAATATTTTAGACCTGTATTAAGATTGAGCTTGTGGACAGTAACCAGCCTTTGGTGATTATGGCAATTTGTGATGATATAGCAGAATACTCAAATGAACATCCAAATATAACAGACATTATTTATTCTGTAATAAGTGATGATGGATTTACTCTGTACACTTACATGTTATGAGAAGTACACCTATATATATATATATATATATATATATATATATATATATAAAATAGAAGGAAACATTCCACGTAGGAAAAATATACCTAAAAACAAAGATGATGTGACTTACCAAATGAAAGTGCTGGCAGGTCGACAGACACACAAACGAACACAAAGATACACACAAAATTCAAGCTTTCGCAACAAACTGTTGCCTCATCAGGAAAGAGGGAAGGAGAGGGAAAGACGAAAGGATGTGGAAGACTTACCTTAGGGGGAAAAAGGGACGGGTATACACTCGCACACACACACATATCCATCCACACATATACAGACACAAGCAGACATACACACACACACACAGATATATATATATATATATATATATATATATACCTAAAAACAAAGATGATGTGACTTACCAAATGAAAGTGCTGGCAGGTCGACAGACACACAAACGAACACAAACATACACACAAAATCCAAGCTTTCGCAACAAACTGTTGCCTCATCAGGAAAGAGGGAAGGAGAGGGAAAGACGAAAGGATGTGGGTTTTAAGGGAGAGGGTAAGGAGTCATTCCAGTCCCGGGAGCGGAAAGACTTACCTTAGGGGGAAAAAAGGACGGGTATACACTCGCACACACACACATATCCATCCACACATATACAGACACAAACATATATATATATATATGGTTATAATAGAAGGAAACATTCCACGAAGGAAAAATATACTTAAAAACAAAGATGATGTGACTTACCAAATGAAAGTGCTGGCAGGTCGACAGACACACAAACGAACACAAACATACACACAAAATTCAAGCTTTCGCAACAAACTGTTGCCTCATCAGGAAAGAGGGAAGGAGAGGGAAAGACGAAAGTATGTGGGTTTTAAGGGAGAGGGTAAGGAGTCATTCCAGTCCCAGGAGCGGAAAGACTTACCTTAGGGGGAAAAAAGGACGGGTATATACTCGCACATACACACATATCCATCCACACATATACAGACACAAGCAGACATATTTAAAGACAGAGTTTGGGCAGAGATGTCAGTCGAGGCAGAAGTGCAGAGGCAAAGATGTTGTTGAATGACAGGTGAGGTATGAGTGGCGGCAACTTGAAATTAGCGGAGATTGAGGCCTGGTGGATAAAGGGAAGAGAGGATATATTGAAGAGCAAGTTCCCATCTCCGGAGTTCGGATAGGTTGGTGTTAGTAGGAAGTATCCAGATAACCCGGACGGTGTAACACTGCGCCAAGATGTGCTGGTCGTGCAGACAGTGCTGTAGAAAGCCTGTTTCCCCTCTCTCCTGCAGTGGTTAATATAATTAAGGCACATTGCAGTATTGGTAAAATCAGATGATTATGGAACTCATTCTAGGTATCCCTTAGAAGGCTGAGACAATTTATTTTGGAATGCTTCATTATTTTTAAAGAAAATCTGTTCACCAATTTTTAGTTTAATAAGAGACATGAATCATGAGCAGAAGTCTACCATCTACAGAATAACACCATACAGTACTTCAGTGTTCAGATTTGTAAAATGTCATATGGTTTGATCTGCAAATATCTCAGTAATTTCTAAAGTACTTGTGTTGGAAAACTTGATCAGAGTTCTATTGTGTGTAGCTACATTATATTTTCCTCACTCACGATAAAATTTTATGCTTTACTATTGATGTACTTTTATGCCCTGCAAGCTTTGGTATGGTATCTAGTGGAATGTACACAACATGCACACTATCATTGGCCCCTCAACCCCTTTCCTTTCTTTTGCACATACAAGTGGTCAATAGGAAAACTATCTTCTTGTACGACTATTGTACAAGTCTGATTTTAATTTTTCCGGTGTTACTCCCTATGTCCCCTTTCTTTATCCACTGTCCTGATTCCCTCCCTCCCTCACTCTTCTCCTCCCCCCCACGTATGCACACTTTTCCAGTGAAAGTGTTCTGTAAGTTATTTAGTTTGTTAGTATGCGCTTTGTTGAGCATATACCGGATAAAAGTTGTAGTTGTGTCTTTCTGTTAGACTGTAGAATGTCTAGAGAAATAACTGAGAACTTCAGAGGAAACCTCAGCTCATTAGTATTTACATTAAATTTCGTTTCATTAATACTTGTTCCATAGATCATGAATATGACATTTCATAATGATGTGGAACATGTCACTTTAACATAAGTTTTCTTTACATAAAATAATTTATTTTTCATTTTTCATTTTCTAATTTTTTTACTGTTACTGCTTCATACCTAAAAATTCAGCTGTTGAGTAGAAGGAGTTGTCATTCAGAAATCCTTTTAATTTGTTTTTAAAGGTTGGTTGGCTCTATGTCAGACTTTTGATGTTATTTGCCACATGACCAAAGATTTTTGTGGCAGCATAATTAACCCCTTTCGGTGCCAAAGTCAGATTTAACCCAGAATAGTGAAGATCATCCTTTCTTCTAATGTTGTAGCTGTGCACTTTGCTGTTATTTTTGAATTGGGATGGGTTATTAATAACAAATTTCAGAAGTGAATATATGTATTGCGAAGGTTCTCTGAATATCCCAAGTTCCTTAAATAAATGTCTGCGAGGTGATCTTGGGTGGGCTCCAGCTATTATTCTGATTGTGTGCTTTTGTGCAATGAATACTTTTTTTCTTAGTGTTGAATTACCCCAAAATATGATGCCATATGAAAGCATAGTAGGCTAATTTATTGATATGTTTATCACCAAACTTTGCAGTAACCCAAATAGCACACATAACTGAACCTAATCATTTCAGCAGGTCATCGACGTGTTTCTTCCAATTCAATTTATCATCAATGCACACAACCAGAAATTTTGAATATTCTGCCTTAGCAACAGAATTCTGTTCATAGTCTATATTTATCAATGGTGTTATGCTGTTTACTGTACTGAATTGTACAGGGTGTTTCAAAAATGACCGGTATATTTGAAACGGCAATAAAAACTAAACGAGCAGCGATAGAAATACACCGTTTGTTGCAATATGCTTCGGACAACAGTACATTTTCAGGCAGACAAACTTTCGAAATTACAGTAGTTACAATTTTCTACAACAGATGACGCTGCGGTCTGGGAAACTCTATAGTACGATATTTTCCACATATCCACCATGCGTAGCAATAATATGGCGTAGTCTCTGAATGAAATTACCCGAAACCTTTGACAACGTGTCTGGCGGAATGGCTTCACATGCAGATGAGATGTACTGCTTCAGCTGTTCAATTGTTTCTGGATTCTGGCGGTACACCTGGTCTTTCAAGTGTCCCCACAGAAAGAAGTCACTGGGGTTCATGTCTGGCGAATAGGGAGGCCAATCCACGCCGCCTCCTGTATGTTTCGGATAGCCCAAAGCAATCACACGATCATCGAAATATTCATTCAGGAAATTAAAGACGTCAGCCGTGCGATGTGGCCGGGCACCATCTTGCATAAACCACGAGGTGTTCGCAGTGTTGTCTAAGGCAGTTTGTACCGCCACAAATTCACGAAGAATGTCCAGATAGCGTGATGCAGTAATCGTTTCGGATCTGAAAAATGGGCCAATGATTCCTTTGGAAGAAATGGCGGCCCAGACCAGTACTTTTTGAGGATGCAGGGACGATGGGACTGCAACATGGGGCTTTTCGGTTCCCCATATGCGCCAGTTCTGTTTATTGACGAAGCCGTCCAGGTAAAAATAAGCTTCGTCAGTAAACCAAATGCTGCCCACATGCATATCGCCATCATCAATCCTGTGCACTATATCGTTAGCGAATGTCTCTCGTGCAGCAATGGTAGCGGCGCTGAGGGGTTGCCGCATTTGAATTTTGTATGGATAGAGGTGTAAACTCTGGCGCATGAGACGATACGTGGACGTTGGCGTCATTTGGACCGCAGCTGCAACACGGCGAACGGAAACCCGAGGCTGCTGTCGGATCACCTGCTGCACTAGCTGCGCGTTGCCCTCTGTGGTTGCCGTACGCGGTCGCCCTACCTTTCCAGCACGTTCATCCGTCACGTTCCCAGTCCGTTGAAATTTTTCAAACAGATCCTTTATTGTATCGCTTTTCGGTCCTTTGGTTACATTAAACCTCCGTTGAAAACTTCGTGTTGTTGCAACAACACTGTGTTCTAGGCGGTGGAATTCCAACACCAGAAAAATCCTCTGTTCTAAGGAATAAACCATGTTGTCTACAGCACACTTGCACGTTGTGAACAGCACACGCTTACAGCAGAAAGACGACGTACAGAATGGCGCAACCACAGACTGCGTTGTCTTCTATATCTTTCACATCACTTGCAGCGCCATCTGTTGTTGAAAATTGTAACTACTGTAATTTTGAAAGTTTGTCTGCCTGAAAATGTACTGTCGTCTGAAGCATATTGCAACAAACGGTGTATTTCTATCGCTGCTCGTTTAGTTTTTATTGCCGTTTCAAATATACCGGTCATTTTTGAAACACCCTGTATATACTGTGTTTTCTCAAAATTTAGTGTGAATCCATTTGCAGAGTACAACTTAATGATTTTCTGAAAGCCATTATTTACAATTTCCTCAGTTGATATATGTATTTTGTGTGTGATTACTATAGTTGTACCATCAGCAAAAAGAACTATCTTTGCATCTCCGTGAATATAGAGTGGCAAGTCATTAATAAATATTAAGAACAATAAGGGACCCAAGACTGAACCCTGTTGTGGAACACCATTCTTGATACCTCTCCAGTTAGAGGACTCTGCTGATTTTTGCATTCTATTTGTACTTTAATTTCAACCTTTTGCATTCTTCCAGTTATTTATGAATTAAACCATTTGTGCACTGTCCCACTCATACCACAATACTTAAGCTTATCTAGAAGTATTTCATGATTCACACAACCAAGAGCCTTTGAGAGATCACAAAATATCCCAATGTGTGATGTTCGGTTATTCAGAGCCTTTAATATTTGATCAGTGAAAGCATATATACCATTTTCTGTTCAAAAGCCTTTCTGAAAATCAAATTGATATTTTGTTAGTTCCTCATTTTTACAAATATGTGATGCTAGTCTTGAATACATTACTTTTTCAAGAATTTTGGATAAAGCTGTCAAAGTGAGATTGAGCAGCAGTTGTTTTTTATGCAATGGTTTAACAATAGCATATTTCAGTATCCCTGGAAAAATGCCCTGTTTCAGTGAGCTACTACATATGTGGCTGAGAATCCTACTTATCTGTTGGGAGCAAGCTTCTAGTATTCTGTTCGAAATGCCATCAATTCCATGTGAGTTTTTACTTTTGAGTGAATTTATTATTTTCCTAATTTCAGTAGGAGAGGCTGGTTGAATTTCAAATTTATCAAATTGCATAGGTATTGCCTCTTCCATATACTGCCTTGCATTTTATAATGAATAGCTGGATCCTATTTTCTGTACAACACTTAAAAATGATTATTAAAAATGTTTTCTACTTCTGACTTCTTGTTAACAAACTTTCCATTGAGTCTGATAGAAATACAGTCTTCCTGTGCTCTCGGTTGGTCTGTTTCTGGTCTTTTTAATACAGTGCAGTAGTTTTTATAATGTTTCACTGTTTCTGGATCATTACTCCTCCTAGCTATAAGATACATTTCCTTTTTCAGTTTGCAAGATATTTTTATCCCATAGTAAGCCATCACTTTTTAGATGGTTTCTTACAATTATACACTGCCCTCCATAAGTTTGGAAACACCATTCTGCGTATTACAATGGAGCAAGATGGAAGTGATCTATGTGAGTTATTTGGTAGAATATTGAATAACAAACTCAAATAACAGTTAATAATGACACGTACAGTATTGTACACTTAATTGTTGTACATTTACAAACATATTGGAAGATACTAGTATTGCTCCGTTTTATGTAAACTGACGTTACCTGTCCAAGCAGTTCTACTGCACACGCCAGGTGGTGCGAGTAGACCGCATGGCTGTGTAGAGTTACGATGTTTGCATTTCTATTCACTTGTAGTTGCGTTTGCATAAAGGTATAACACGCTGCGAAAGTAACTGAAAATGGCCCCAAAGTGCGAGATTCCTTATGAATCATGGGTAATGATAATCACTTTGCACCAAGAAGTCAATAGCGTATGACAAATAGCAAAGAAACTGATGATTTCCATCAGTGGAGTTGTCAAAACCATACACTGGCATCGAAAAACAGGCTCCTATGGAGATCGTCCTTGCACAGGAGCACCCAGGAAAATATCAGAACGTCAGGAAAAGTATTTGGTAGTGACCAGTAAATGCTACAGATTAAAACTGTCCATGAATTGACCGCTGAACTAAACACAATGAGGGATACACTGGTGATTGAGTAAACAGTGAGAGGACGCATGGCAGACAACATCCTCCGAGGTTATGTAGCAACAAGGAATCCATTGTTGTGCCCTGTTAACAAGAAGAAAAGGCTTCAGTGGGCTAAGACACACCAATATCGGGCAGTGGGGGATTGGGAAAGAGTCTTATTCACTAATGAATCCAAGTTAGAAATATTTGGAAGTAAACGCTGTCAATTTGTATGCCGTTTGCCCCATGAACGCTTGAATCCTCAGTGCGTAATTCCAACTGTAAAGCATGGAGGGGCTTCTGTGATGGTATGGGGATCCTTTGGAGAGAATAAAGTCAGAGATTCGGTGAAAGTAGATGGAAAACAGAACCAAAAGGATTATCATGTCATTCTCCAGCGACATGCTAATACATCTGGTTTGCGTCTGATTGGGAAAGGGTTTGTCTTGCAGCAAGACGATGACCCAAAACATACGTTTTGCTTGTGTCAGAACTATGTGAAGTCTCTAGAGATTCGTAAAATATTGAAAAACATGGAATGGCCGCCCCAATCCCCTGACTGTAACCCAATCGAGCTGCTATAGGATGAATTGGACAGGAGAATCCAAAAACGGGAAATCATGAGTGAGGCCACAATTGTGGGAGGTCCTGCAGCAAGAATGGAGATTAATTCCAACTGAAACCTTGGCAAAACTGATGCAGCGCATGCTGAGAGTGTGCAAGGCAGCGATGAAAACAAAGTGTGGCTATGAAACTTCCTGGCAGATTAAAACTGTGTGCCCGACCGAGACTCAAACTCGGGACCTTTGCCTTTCGCGGGCAAGTGCTCTACCATCTGAGCTACCGAAGCACGACTCACGCCCGGCCCCCACAGCTTTACTTCTGCCAGTATCTTGTCTCCTACCTTCCAAACTTTACAGAAGCTCTCCTGTGGACCTTGCAGAACTAGCACTGAAAGAAAGGATATTGCGGAGACATGGCTTAGCCACAGCCTGGGGGATGTTTCCAGAATGAGATTTTCACTCTGCAGTGGAAGGCAAAGGTCCCGAGTTCGAGTCTCGGTCAGGCACACAGTTTTAATCTGCCAGGAAGTTTCATATCAGTGCACACTCCACTGCTGAGTGAAAATCTCATTCTGGAAAGTGTGGCTATTTTGAGGAATCGAAAATTTAATTGTTGCATCTTCCTGTGTATTATTTGAGCTTAATAAACATTTGGAAAACAACAAAATGCATTTTTATACTGTATTTCCTTTCCATTGTCTATAATTACTAGGTGCTTCCAAACTTATGGAGGGTAGTGTATTTCACTGTTTTCTCAGGGAAACTGTTTTCCAATATCCTCACGAAGGTATCATGAAATAGGTTAAATTTTAAAGTAGCATCAGGTTCCCTGTACACCTCATCCCAGTCCAAGTGTTGCAAACTTTCCCTAAAATTTTCAGTTGTTAAATCATTAATTGAACACACTATTTTGGAGTACTGCTTTGCATTACTGTATGGAGCTTTGTCATATACTGTATCTAGCTGTGCATCATGATCAGACAGACTATTCTTAACAGGAAAAGCTTTTGTTTGATTGAATTTATCTTGGTCTATGAAAACATTATCTATTAGTGTGCTGCTTTCCTGTACCACCTGAGTAGGAAAATCAATAACTGACATCAAATTGAAAGAACCAAGTAATACTTCAAGGTAAAGGTTTCTATTGGTCTCTTTCAGAAAATCTACATTGAAATCACCACAAACAATATTTGTGTCCCTCTCTGTCTGATAGATAGCACAACAAAGAATCCAAGTTTTTCAAAAATAGCTGAAAATTTCTCAATGGGGGCCTACACATGGCTACAATTATAAAAGTACAATTATTTAGTTTATGCTCACACACACATGCTTCTGTATTTTGCTATAAACAAAATTTTTTAGTTTCCAAATTTTTCACACTGTGACAGATTTTAACATATATGGCAACTCCTCTTTCCATTGTGTCTCTACTTACATGTGCTGAAAGCTTATATCCACCTACATTTACCATTTCATACCGGTGACTACATGATGTTCAGGCAGGTATAGTACATCTGTTCCACCCTCAGTTTCTAAATCTTATAACCAAACAAGAAGCTCATGTACTTTGTTTTTTAATCCCCTGATATTCTGATGCAATATACTAACATATTTTTCACTGTGCTTGTATAAGAATCTTGTGGTGCACTAAAATTATTTTTCACTGTACTGATAAGAGAATCTTGTGATATTTAACATCTCTAGTAGCTGCCTGTCTGAGCTATGTGTTCTCAGACTATGCGATACTGGTTGAGGACATTTTAACCAGCTCAAAGTTGGGGAAATTACAAGTGCAGAAATGAAGTATGATGGAAAACCTATGTTTTTTTGAAAATTATTTTTAAAAATTCTCATACAAATGGTCACAAGTGAAGGCTGTCAGTGGAAACTGTAAAGAGACAAAGACTGAAGTAAATCATAACAAAATAAATTTTAAATATATTTGCTTCAAATGTTCCTTCACAAAAGAAAACCAAAGAATGTTGCTGTCATTCAGTTGTTTTACTGCTGCAAAGATGAATGATGTTATTAGACTAGTCATGGTGGAAAGCAACTAAAATCACTAAAACCCAGCTTGGTCCAAATGTGTGATGGAATCCCTGTCAGGCTATGCATGGAATTTGCAAATTAATTTGCTGCAATCTTGACCATGATTTACCAAAGATATTTCGAGCAATTTGAAAT
Source organism: Schistocerca cancellata (assembly GCF_023864275.1). Lineage (NCBI taxonomy): Eukaryota > Metazoa > Arthropoda > Insecta > Orthoptera > Acrididae > Schistocerca > Schistocerca cancellata. The sequence goes on along the minus strand of NC_064627.1, from coordinate 860,244,743 downwards.
CACCACAGATCACACTAAATGTGCAACAAGGACAGCAGAACTCCTCTGCAGAACTACTTCCATATACCACTTATCTACATTTGTAACAGAATTCTAGAACATATTCTGAGTTCAAATATAATGGAATACAATCACCTTCCCCCTCCAAAATTACTATGAATTCTAAAAACATTGATCCTGTCCAACACAACTTGCACTCATCAGCCATGTTATTTGGAGTGCTATGGATAGAGATAATCTGTTGGATTTGATGTTCTTAGACTTTAAAACAGCTTTTTGTTCAGTAACACACCAAAGTCTGTCAAATAAATTCCATTTGTATGGTATGTCTAATCAGATTTGCAACTGTGTTGAAAATTTCTTGACGGGCAGAATGCAACACATTATCCTGGATGAAAAGGAAGTGCAATATCCCCAATATTATTCATGTTAGGTGTCGTGGTCTCACTGGATTGAATTAATATAGTTTCATACTTACCATACCAGATGCAGTTGTCTATGGGAAAATTTTACCTATTGAAATTGTTTTAATATCCAGTTAATTTTTGGCACAATATCAATCTAGCATAAGGACAGGCAACTCCACCTTTATATAGGAAAATGAGAAGTTTTAAAGTTCATGAAATGTAGAAATATCGTAGACTTTGATTACAAGGTTAATGAGTCACAATTGCTCGGATATATGAGACAAATACAAGGAAGTAGCAAGATAGAAGCAGATTGATCATATAACCTTAGTTGTGGGAAAAGCAAATGAGAAGCTACAGTCTGCAGACCTAAAGAAATTCTGGTCATGTGTAAAGGCTGTTAGTGGCACCACAGTTAGTATCCAGCCACTCATGGACGAGATAGGAAATGAAACTGAGAGTGGCAGAGCAAAAGCAGAAATGCTTAATTCTGTTTTCAAATGTTTCTTTATAAAGGAAAACCCAGGATTATTGCCTCAATTTAATTCCTGTACCACTCAAAAGATGAGTGAAATACGGTCATATTGGTGTCAGTGGCATTGAGAAATAGCTGAAATCTTTAAAACTGAAGAAAGCTCAGGGTCCAATGGAATCCCTGTCAGAGTCTATACCCAGTTTGTGGCTGAGTTAGCCGCTCTGTTAACTATAATCTTTTGTAGATGCTGTCAACAAAAAACTGTGGCTAGTAGCTGGAAAAAGCACAGTTCACACCTGTCTACAAAAAGGGTAGCAGAAGTGATCTACCAAACTACCATCCAATATCCTTGACATCCATTTGTTGTAGAATCTTAGAATGTATTCTGAGCTCAAACATAATGAGGTATCTCGAACAGAATGACCATATCCATTACAACCATCATGGAATTGGAAACATAGATCATGTGAGACCCAACTCTCATGACGTCGTAAAAGTCATGGATCAAGACTGTTAGGTAGATGCAGTATTTCTCAATTTCTAAAAAGCGTTTGACTCAGTAGTATACATATGCCTATTATCAAAGTACGATCATATGGGGTATCAGATGAAATAGGTAACTGGATTGAGGATTTCTTGGGAGAGAGTATGCAACATGTTATCTTGGATGGGTAGTGGATAGATGTAGAAGTAACTTCGTGTGTACTCCAGGGAAGTTGTTGGGGCCCATGCTGTTCATGCTGTATATTAATGATCTTGTGGACTATATTAATAGTAGCCTCAGAGTCTTTGCAGATGGTGCAGATACCTACAGAGAAGTACAGTCTGAACGAAACTGTACAAATATTCAGTCAAACCTTGAGAAGATTTTAAAGAAGTGCAATGACTGGCAACTCGTTTTAAATGTTCAAAAATGTAAGATTGTGCACTTCACATAATGAAAAAAAATCATAGTATCCTATGAAAATAATATTGGTGAGTCACAGTTAGAATGTGTAAACTCCTGCAAATACTTGGATGTAACGCTTAGTAGGGACATAAAGTGGAACAATCACTTAGGCTCAGTCATGGTTGAACCAGATAGCAGACTTTGATTTATTGGTATAATGGAATATTAGTGAAATGCAAGCAGTCTATAAAGGACGTTGCTTACAAATCGCTCATGTGACCCATCTTAGAATATTGCTCAAGTGTGTGGAACCCCTGACAAAGAGGACTGTATGACCTGTGAGAGAGTGTCATAGAGATGTTGAAAGAACTGAACTAGAAAACTCTCGAAAATAGATGTAAATTATTCCAAGAAAGTCTACATACAAAATTTCGAGAACTGCCTATAAATGATGACTCTAAATATACTACAACCCTCACACATCACTCCTATAGGGATCATGAGGATAAGATTAGAGTAATTACAGCATGCACAGATGCATTTAAACAATCGTTTTTTTCTGCGCAACATATGTGAATGGAACGGGCAAAAGCCCTAATAACTTGTACAATGGGATTACCCTCCGCCATGCACTTCACAGAGGTTCACAGAGTACTGCTGTAAATGTATAAAATTAATGAAGTTCCAGTGCTACAAGGGATCCTTATTATATAATATGCAGAATTTGAAATGAGTTAACTCCTTTTTAAACCACTATATACTGTGGATCTCTTGAACAAAAAGTCTGGGCACAATAGTCAGAATAAAGCACAGCTCACACCTAGTTACAAGGATGGTAGCAGAAGTGAGCTACAAAACTACTGTCCAGTATTCTTGTCAGCCATATGTTGTGTAGGATTGTAGAACATTGTGAGCATAAACATAATGAGAACAGAATGAACACTTTCATGCAACCAGCAAAAATTGCAAAAATATCAGTCATGTGAAACTCAATTTGTACTTTTCTCACATGATATCCTGAAAGCATTGCAGTAGGTACTGGGAGATGAAGAAGCTTGCACAGGATAGAGCAGCATGGAGAGCTGCATCAAACCAGTCTCAGGACTGAACACCACAACAACAACAACAACAACATCCTGAAAGCCTGCAATGTTCCCCTTTAAATATACGTTTGTTCAGATACAAATTTGTCATTTTCTTGAAGTTCTGAATTGCTCCACCTATAAGTAAACTTTCTGCTTGGACTGTGCTGGAGAAGCATGATGGGCTTCATTACCACTGCAGTTGTGCTGGTGCTGGAATCTGATAAACATCACCAACTTTCTAAGGGGAAATACGAAATACTTCTCATTTTAACAATTGTTTATAAAACGTGCCAATGTACAGTCTCTTAGTAACAGGAAACATCACTCGTATGTACACTTTGAAATCCTACATCAGTCTAATGACATGTTTGACAGTTCTGTAGCTGTCCTCTGTTCTGCCATGATGTCATACTGCATTGTCACGGCATCCTCTGTACTCAGTAGCACACCATTCTACTCCAAGTCAGGATGTCAGCTCATGGAGTTTACACAAACCCCATGCAGTTACTGTAACTCATGATAATACTGCAGGTGCCATCCCAACATAAGGAAACTCAGTATGCAACCCTATAAGTCCACATGCAAAACAGATGATAAAAATCTGCAAATAGCTTTGTATTCTTAAATAAGTAACTACTATATGGTTTATATTACTGCGACCATCTTTCATTGGTTAGGTAAATGCTCTACTGGAGGGATATGTTACACCACAAGCCATGGATCAAGGCAGTATTTCTTATTTCCAAAAAGCATTTGACTCAGTATTACATAGTGCTTATTAATTATAGTGCAGTCACATGAAGTATCGAGTAAAATTTATGACTGGATTTAGAGTTCTTTAGTAAGGAAGATGTACCATGTCACCTATGATGGATAGTCATTGACTGGTGTGAAAGTCATTGTAGACAAGCAACAACAAAGAATGTTGGGACCCTTTGTGTCCATGTTGTAGATTAATGATCTGGCAGACTATATTCAAAGTAACTTAAACCCTTTTGCAGATGACACTGATATCTATAATGTAGTGCTATCTGATAAAAGCTATATAAATATTCAGTCAGATTTCAAACTTCAAACTAGTGCAAAGATTAGCAGACAAACACCATATCTCATGACCACAAAATCAATGATTCATGATTAGAAATTATTAACTCATACAAATACTGAGTGTAACGGTTGTAGGAATATGAAGTGGAATGATCATATACACTCAGTTGTAGGTAAAGCAGGTGGCAGACCAGTTCATTGGTAGAATTCTAGAGAAATGCTATCACTCCTATCAGTCTACAAAGAAGATTGCTCACAAAACACTCATGCAACTCCTCCTAGAACATTCCTGAAGTGTGTAGGTCCCATATCAAATATGGAAAACAGGGATATTGGATGGATACAAAGAAAGGCAGCACAAAAAAAAAAAAAAAATCCTCAGAAGTTGGTTTGACCTATATGAGAGTGTCATGGATTTTCTGAAAGAACTGACCTGGCAGACACTTTAAGACAAAGAAAAACTATTTCATGAATGTTTACTTCCAGGAGTATATTACAACCTACAATCTATTGCTCCCATAGGTATCATGAAGATGAGATTTGACTAATTACAGTATGCACAGAAATGTTTAAGCAATCATTAAGCCATACCTAAGTGGAACGGGAAGAAGCCCTAATAACTTAGAGAGTGGGTAGTACCCCTGCCATGCACTTCACAGTGGTTTGCAGACTATGGATGCCGATAGAGTAACAAAAATAGGTGGACAGCAATGACCAGAAAAAAGTGATAATACAGGGTTATTCATAAAGTGGACCTAGTTTAATTGATTTGTATTTTATGAAGTATAAATTGTACATGAACAGTCTGCATACCAATGACAGAAGAAAGTTTCAATGTTTTTTTAACATAGGATATATATATTTTAATGTGTCCCCCTTTTGGTGCAAAGCAAACATCTAAGAGCCACAGGTCAACCAGAGTTGTTGGTAGAGGTGGATCATAAACAGCCTCCTTAACATAGCCCCAAAAGACGAAGTCACAGAGCATGAGATCAGGAGATCTTGCTAACCAGAAGTGGAATGCCACATCTTGATTTCCCATGCAACCTGTCCAGTGCCAAAGAAGAGATTGATTTAAAAACCCTCAGATATGATGGTGCCAATGGGGTGAGCTTGATCCTGTTGCAAAATGCAGTCTTGTGAATTTTCGATAAGTTGAGGAAAAAGCCATTGTTCCAACATATCCAGGTACATTATTCCCAGTTACAGTACTTTCTGCAAAAAAGAATGGCCCATAGACTTTTGTCCACATTCAATGCCGAATTGGAAATGAAATAGCCACTGCACTGTAACCGCTGACTCACTTAACTCAAGAAAGCAGAAAACCTTCTGCTGCGTCATATCTATCTTACTCACAACTCACTATTTGTGGTAGTACCCAAGCAGCTGTTTACCCAACTATCACAATCCTAGTGGCCATTTATGCCGATAGTGGTTAACAAAACAAAATGAAACTTTGGACCTTCTTCTTTCCTTCAGTATGTAGACTATCCATGTCCCATTTATATGCTGTGCAATGCAAATTAATTAAATTTTGTCTGTCTTTTTGAATAACCCTCAATTATAAAGTTTACAGTATGTTGATAAATCAAAGCAGAAATTCTTCATTACAGCTAATGACTTATTAAAGAACTATAAATATATTTGGTGATGTGGAGACTGATAATAACAATACAAGTTTATTTGGTGATAATAATAATACAAGGTTATTTTGTGGAACCCGATAAGATACTAGATATTAAATAGAAGCTATTAAATTCTTTGTGAAGGTATTGAAAATAAGGAGCGGAATCCTTTAAAGGAACAGAGATGAGAGGTTTCCATTTTGTATGAGATAACTATAGTACTCAAGATTATATGAAAAATAGTTTTGACTCTGAGCTTGTGTTACCTCTGGCACATTAAACTTTAAGATGAGCACACATTTTCAAGTATGTTCACAACATTGTTCTAGAGTTAGGAATAGTACTTCGATCAATAGCTTTGTATGTGTTTAGGTTGGGGCTGTGGTAATTATGGTTTGAAATTTTGTAATGTATCGTGTTTGGACAGGATGAAGACTTGTAGTGGATATTGGTCAGCTACCAGAAATGTTCTTCAGTTGTGGTTACTCTTTGAGATGTAATATTATGTTCTATTCTTTATGTAAATTCAGGGATTCAGCAAGTATATGTGAGAAGTTAAAATTCATCTAGGCTGTGGCACAAATCTGGCTTCTTAGCTGTCTGGACTGCTTACTATGAATCACAGGACCTGCACATGACTCTCAGCAAAGCAAAGTACGCTTGGAGAGCTCACTGTCTGCAAGAGGCAGGTATTTGCCACAGTTTTAACTAAGCCCCTAGAATCCACACAAAAGGAAAGGAAGAATTCCTTTTTAGTAACAGATTAAGATTATCTAGTATAGCCATTACTCAGCAAGCTATAGACGTTAAAGAGATGTGTTGTCCATAGTGGTGGGAGTCTTTCCTTAATGTAATTATGAACTCAGTGTCAACAGTAAGCAAGACTAAGTTTATGTTGGATAGGAGGAGAATACGGCATTGCAGGGTTATACCTGAATATAGAAACAAGATTTTATAGAAGTAATTTCTTTACAGATTGTGAGCACATAATGTATAATTAAAAAAGTAACATTTAGATTGAGTTCCTAAGGGAAAATGGTAAAATAAATAAATCTTCAAGAACATTATACATTTTAATTCACCTTGAAACTGTTATTAAATCATTATACTTGAGCTCAAAATATTTTCTTACATTCTACAATAGATTAACATCAAGGTTATTGGATGGTAGCTTTGTCGATCACTTTTTCTGTGCTTCCTGTTGACAGGTGTGGCTTGTCCTCCTTCCAACTAGTGGATATAGTTTTTTGTTTGCATGAAAACCGTAAATATTATGATTAAAAGGGAAGCTAACTCAGCCACAAATTCGGTATAGAATCTGATAGGGATTCCGCTGGGCCCTGCAAATTTGTTCAAATTTAGCTATTTCAGCTGTTTCTCAGTGCAAGTGACACTGATATCTAATATCACTCATCTTTGCAGTGGTGTGAGAATTAAACTGGCGTAACATTCCTGGATTTCCATTTGTAAAGGCACATTTCAAAACTGACATCAGTATTGCTGACTTTGCTTTGCTGCCTTCAGTTTCATGCTTGAGCGTATGGACAAAAACTTTGATACAACTGGCAGCCTTGGCATGAACAGAGTGTCTTTGTGTTTAGTGAGAGATTTTCCTGCTGCCTCATGGTCACTAATACCATTTTCAGCATGAACATCCTCAGAGAGGCAGGTCTGTTCGCAGGGGTTAGATCCAATATATTTCTGTCATGCATGGGATTCCGAATTATCTGTTCTATGTAGTTTTCAGGGAGGGCATTTCATTTTGACCCACAGGATGTTTTGTCATGCCCACTACATCTAATTCATAGTTGGATGATTAAAATGATGATCATGATGGTTTTGCATAAAATTTTCAATTACATCTTTTAGAAGTCTGGTGGTCGATAGAAAGATACATCCTTGATACTGAGTCATGCCCAAACAGACTTACTTGCAGCTTTAGTTTCTATTTTGGTGGATTGGAGTTCCTTGTCTACTGCAACAAATAAACTACTCCCATTTCCTTTTAGCCTATCCTTTTGAAATACAAGTGAATTGTCCCCAAAAATTTCATTCCTATTAATTTTGAGTTTTAACCAGCTTTCTGTACCTAGTACTATGTAAACTCCATTGGTTTTTAGGAGCTCTTCAAACTCTGGCACTCTGTTTCAGGTGCTTCATCAGTTAATCAGTATGATTTTAATACTCTTGCATTAGAGGACATTTCTTTGAGTCTTATAATGACATTATTGCAACCATCTTTCATTGGTTAGGTAAATGCTCTGCTGGAGGGATATGCTACACCACAGGCCATGGATCAAGGCAGTATTTCTTATTTCCAAAAAGCATTTGACTCAGTACTACATAGTGCTTATTAATTATAGTGCAGTCACATGAAGTATTGAGTAAAATTTATGACTGGATTTAGAGTTCTTTAGTAAGGAAGATGTATCATGTCACCTATGTACTCAGGTGTTGCACAGCTATTGTTATTGTCTACAGCTACTGTTACCTGGAGTGGCAGGTGAGCCTCTTAATCTAAAAAAACACTTGTGTGCACCCCAGACACAGTTAACTGCCTGTGTAGCATCACCTGATGTGTAGTGCACACCCTACTGATTTAAGGGACCCTGCAGTTCTCAACTTTATGTCAGAGGTCTAGGAAGAAACAGCCTAGCTTTTCACAGAACTTTCGAAGTCACTGATTCAAATTTTCCGCTTCACTTGGAACCAGGGACCATGATTAGGTCTGGGAAAAATGCTGCAGATTGTGAACTTTGTTGAAATTCAGTGAGTGGTTGGTTTTCACAACTTTCTCTGCATGTCACTGGAGTAACACAAGTATCTCTACCCTTTTATGTTTTCCTCTCCTTTTATTGTTCTTGTATCACTTTCTCTCAAAAACCTGCTTTCAACAGCAGGTGTAAGGTTTTCACACCATTTTATTTTATCTTGTTCTGTAGGTTTTTCCACAATTTCCACAGTGTTACAAGAGAGCAAACTCCAGAGTATCTGGGTATTCAGCTTAAGATATTCAGTGCTGAGGACAAAGATGTGGACCACAAATGGAAAAAAATTCAAAAGCATGAGCATAGGCAGAGGGTGTATACAGGCAACACACAATATCCTGTTGCAGAGCATGCTGTACAACATGACAGTTATGACCTTGGTGTGTGTTTCACCACATGCGCCATCTGGGTTCTTCCCCCAAGACACAATTTTCTCAGAACTCCGCAGGTGGGAACTAGGACTACAACGTGTCCTTGGTTCTCGCCGCCCACCTTGCCTCAGTTTACATTAATTCTTTCCGTCTCAGCATTTATTCGCAATAACTGCCCCTTTCATCACTCCATTTCAGTTTTCTACATCTTTCATTTTCTGACTTGTCTATTTTTCACCATCCCTCCTCCCACCTCTGTTACATACAATGCACAGCTTTTCACTCTTATTAACTCATGCACAATGTTTAGTAGTAATCTCTGTCTTCCAACTTTAAGCTCTCAGGTTTCCAAATCTCGTCCAGTGCAGTTCCCAACAATTAGTCTTCCTTCAATCCCGTTTGGTGAGTCTTTCCTTACTCAGGGTTCTGGGTGACCTTTCTAACTGCACCCCTTTCCGTATACCTCTCCAGCCCTTTTCCTTCATCCCTCTTCCTTCCTCTTCAACTCTTCCACCAGAAGAAGGAGCGTCTGGCTCCTTATATGCTTATTGCACTTCATGTAACTTTGACCATGACTATGTGAAGCAGCACATGAATAATAATACTATATTTGAACATTTATGGATTGGTTTATCTTACATTATTTCATGTTTAGAATAATCCACCATGTATCGCATCACACAGAAACTCTACCCAAGTCATCCTATATCATCTTACAGTTACTCAAAGATGACGCTTTCGCATACAATACAGCGTCATCAGCAAACAGTCAAAGATTGTTTTCCATCCTATCCATCAGATTGTATGTATATAGACAACAAGAGAGGTCCTATCACACTTCCCAGGGGCAATCACACCTCAGATATTTAAATGGACATATTAGTTCTATAATTTGATCATCTATGAACATTTCAGTTCTTTTATTGTATTCATTTTCATTATTGTGGCTTTCTTCAAAAGAAGAACCATGGTTATTTTGCAGAATAACTTTAGCTAAAGTGAATATTTCAGTTTGTTGTAGATCAAACACATTCATGTGGTTTTCCAAAAATGATCAAATTCAGTAATGAATTTAAAAGGCAGAAATTCTTCTTTTCAGAATCTCCCTTACTGTTTGTACTTTGTGATCCCTTCAAGGAAAGAGTACATACTTATTTAACTGAAACAGCAAAAAAAATTGTTTTTTTCTTGTAATCATGTTTCACGTAGTACAGGCAATGAAGTTAGTAGAAATTGTGTGGTTTTTAACTTCAAATCAGCAAACATATTTATGTAAAAACCAGATACCTGACAGTTTATTTACTATTTCTGAAGATTATTTCTTTCCTCAGGTCTGCAAAATATCAGTTACCAGCAGGGAAATTCATCACCTGGAGCAAAAATGTTCAGCTGTGATATTTGTGGAGCGGCATACAGACATGCTGCAAATCTAACATCACACAAGAAAATACATTCTGGAGAGACATTATGTGCGCTTTGTAACAAAGTACTCAGTCGCAAATCGAACTTCCGAAGACATATGAAACTGGTGCATGGTTGTCCAGGATTTGATAGCCCTAACAGTGGTGTTGGGGGATTCCTGCAACTCTAGTATGTTGTACTCAGTGTACCCCTTTTACTCTTGTAAAAACATGTTTTGACCAAAAGAAAGTGTTTAAACATACTGAAGTGAATCCAAGAACCAGTACTTCTTTATTTCATGTAATGTGAAAACTATTTGGTTGTGCTGACTACCGTAGTTGTGACTTCAAATATTGCCGGCATACCTCAGGAGACTGGAGCACAAGCTCTTCAGAAATCAGTGAAAATGTAAAGAAAGAAATACAAACTAAATACAACATGCAAATCATAAAAATGAAAGGAGTGTAGAAGAATGTTAAGATATCCATTTTTGTTCCAAAAATAGTATATGAGTTGGAGAGCCAGATTAAGACTCCTTTCTCTAATTCTGCAGGTGATTATTTTATTACTCTACTGCCGAGAGAAATGTGCACCACTTTAGCATACATGTTAGATACATATATAGACAGACATGGACCACTCAACATTCTATTGTATTGTGAGAATACATTCTGGAAAAGAACAGACAAAAATGAGGAAATAAATCTACAGCTGATTGAAAGACACATTAACATCTCAGCAAAACTGCACTGGCTTTTGAGATGAGCTATCACGCTTTTTCTAGCTGATCAGAAATGAGACCAGTGAGAGAGAGAGCCTGAACCCTTTTCTTCAGGGAGTTGAAAGAAAGAAATACTAATTAATAGAAAACATATCAGAAGTAATGAGAAAAAGAAAACTGGTGTTTTATGGACTTTGATATTGATTAGAGACTATAGATCAACCATAAATATCTTCAAATATTTGTGAGATAAGAAGTCAACAACAAGTTGGATCCATGAAGTAAAAATATGTTTAGAAAACAGTAATATAAAAGCTGAAGAAACAATTGATAGGGAAGTCATTAGGGAAAAAGTATTAAATATGGAAGTGTTCCGGGGTAAAAGAGTGAAAAAAACTGATCTGTATTGGCTAGAAGACAGAAAGAAAAAATGAAGTGAACAGATGAAAGAGTACTGGAAGAAAAGAAGAGAAGAAAGAATAAGGAACTGTAATTGGCCCATTGTTCTTACTGGGAAGTGGGCCATTCAGGGGTAAGGGGGTGTGGGCAGGAGAAGAGGGTGGGGGGGGGGGGAGGGGAGAAGAAAGGATGATTATAGTTTATTGTCCTGTCAATGGTGAGGTCATTAGAGATGGCTAATGAATGAAGTACAAATGGAATACTTTGTCTTCTGGTGCAATATCAGTGTTCAATCTGTTAATGTTAGTGAATATTCTTTTGTATGATGATACTGAGTGCATGCAGTGAGTGAATATTCATTAACATTATGATGGTGAGTGCAGAGAAGTAACATCTGTAGTGAAGATTATACTTAGTGAGCCATCTCAATTTGTGCCCACTGCATTTAGAAATATCAGACAGTTTGGATATTTTTGGAAGTCTTTCATAAAAGAAAAAAAGGATGGCATCAGCTACCTGCTCTTAGATTTGTAAACTCGTAAATAATGTCATTTAAATCAATTTAATCAGTAAATGTAAGAAATTTCTTTTGATGATATCGTGAAAAGTTAAATTCCACATTAGACTCAATTCTAAAATGAATTGAACATTGCATAACTGTAGCAAGGATAAATTTGTTTATAATACTACAGTCAGTTTGCTAAGTATTACATAGAAATGCCATGTATATAAGTTTGTTCTTAACTCTAAATCACTATTAATCATTAGTCATCTGAATGTCAGTAAAATTTATTCTGGTGTAAATATGAATAGTTATAATTCAATGTCAATAATATTACAAATTGTACATCTTCACATAATCACAGAAGAAATATTTCATGCCAAGCAGCAGAAGACACAGATAGTTTCTGAATCAGAGAACCCCAAACTGTAGAAAATGGAATTTTACGGGAGTTAGGTAGAAATTTCATCTGGCACTTTTGATTTTGCTGTATCCTGACATGCCCTTTGGCGTGGGGTCATGTGTGACTTTTCTACTCCGTTACTGAAAAGTCGTGTTTCGACTAATCATTTCCTTTTTTTGCAGAATTGAGGATTATCTGGCATCAATCATTAGCTTTTGTGTTACATTTTGTTCTCAGCTGTGTCTGCTGCTCCCTGATAAGGGCATTAGTTCCTTCTTTTATTTGATTCTATTTCAGTTTTGGAGATCTTTTTCTTTGTAAAGGATATAAGTAATTGTATTTAAAATCTGGAATTTTACAGTATGAAAGAAATTCATATTTGTGTGATGTGCATTTGTGAGATGATTGGAATAATAGTCTAAATTTATAAGATCATATTTATGAAAGGAACAAGAAAGTGCTATAAATGATATTTGAACGAGTTATTGCAGTAGAACACCACTATGTATCTGCAGTGTAGGATCAAAAACAGCACTTTGAAAAGAGTAATGTATTACTACTTCTACTTCTCTATTAACTAATGCTTCTATTTTCTCCTTAACTCAAAAATAATCTGTACTTCTGTGACTATGCAGATAAGCCCATGTCAACATGACTATGTTTACTCTTGTGCATACCATCTGAACTGTCAGATCATGATAATAGAGCTTCCATTTACTATCACCACATGCAATTACTTTAATGTAGTATTTTGTGCTGTGCCATCCAATTTGCTGTGTGTTAGGATACGTTGTGTGAAATGTAGAAGCACAGTAATTATGCAGGGCGTCTTTATAATAACTTTCAGCAGTTAGAATTTAATGTAATAGAAAATACTCACAGCTAAATTTGTGACAGAACTAGTATTTTTTACTGAAGATGAGTTGCTTAGTTGCAGAAAAGTTTTTAATCTGTTATGGTGTCAACCCCATCTTCTCCTTATGTACATAAACTTTTGTTATCAGTCATGCTGACCACTACTGCAATTTTACTCACATGTGTGAAAGTATTTATAAGTACAATATAAGTATTCAAAGCCACTCAGGAAGTGGATGTTGATACCCAACACTATGTGTCTGTCATCTACAGAATACTGCTCTTTCTCCACATGTATTTTACTTTTAAACTGACTTTAATATGGTTACATAAAGTGACCGGCTGAAGTTCAGAAACAAGATCACTAACCTTAAGAAGGGAGCAGTCTAATTATTTTATGTTAATTGTTCATAAAACATTGTGGGTTTCCTCATTTCAGAAATGAGGGCTTCTCGGCAATGTCCAATATGCTGGAAGGTTTTGGCTGTATCTACATCCCTAACACGTCACATTCACACTGCACATGCGGATCCTGGAGCTGAGCCTGAACCATGCACAGTCTGTGGAAAATTGTTCAAAAATAAGTACAATATGTGGGTCCATCGCAGCAAGGTGCATCGTCTGTCCAAAGTGTGGCAAGAATCGTATTCACATGACTCATGCTAAATGACTTATGAGATATACACTTACAATCCTCAAATGCTGAATCTGGGTCAGAATATAGTTATTAACTACTTGGTTTCCCACTGTCTGTGATTGGGACAACAGTCTGTGATACAACAGAAGAAAAAATTGTAAAATAAATTTATGAATGTTTGACATACTGCCAGGTGGAGGCACCTGTGGCAACTGAAGTACCGAAAAGTCTTTTATTCCATCTAGTGTGCCACTTATTTTGCAACAAGTAGTTAACACCTTCAGATGGGAGAAGTCAAAGAGCAACCTGTCATTTTCATGTTCTGCATACAGTGGCCATGAGTGTGATATTAGATTGAATTAAAAGACATTTCACTACATAAAATAAGTGTTAATCCTTATGATAAATATTGTAATTTTTGTACATTTATGTGTAATTACTAGTTTACTTCCTGTAAGTAGGCTAAATTTTCTTACCCTCCATTGAAAATAAAGTGACTGCATTTGTTATACAATTGTAACTAACGAAATAAAAATACAAAAAAATTTAAAAGGACCGATGTGTAAAAGTAATGACTTTCCTGAAACCTGTTGCTTTAGATACTAAGAGAGACATCTGTTACCATGATGACACAGACAGACACAATTTTCAGAAAAACTGTGCCATCTTTCAAAAATTGCTAATTATTATTATGTTCTCTAAAAGAATCTGGAAGCATTTCTCATTCACAATGCATTCTGTAAACTGTATAATTTAGAGAGCCAAATCTTGTTCTTGATATTAGTTACTATGCCCTAAGTAAATTCACCTGCAGTTTAACTGGAAAATAACATTTTCTTAGTAGCTGGTTTTATTATACTGTTTCATAGTGCTGCACAGGAAATCGTGTTTTATTTTTTAGATTCACAACGGATTTGTGAATTGTGATGTATTAGTTTCATAACATACATAACTCAGGTGTAAGAGACATATCAATGGGATTTGAAATGTACAATTTGTATTTGTGTACTACTGAAATGGCATGGATGAAGTATCAGAACTAGAAGTCTTTAGCAAGAAGTTCCATATACGATTAATGAACACATACATTTTTATTTACATGACCATTGGTGACTGAATTGGTATACCACTGGTAGAGAAAATTATCTGCTACTATTTATTAGTCTTGCCTACTTGCAAAAAGGCAGGTAAACAGTCTCCCACTTCACTGGAAGCAGATAAAAGCATTTAAGTTAAGTAATTGTTATTGCATTATGGGTAATTGCAAATGGTTTTTGAAAAGTTCAATCACAAGTTTGATTTGTCTCATGTTAGTGTTACAGTGAAGGAAATCATTTTTTTGTCAGTGGGAACTCACAGAAAGGATTTACAATAGCCTTTTTATAATGTATGGAGATTTTTTTTAAATAATATTTTTTATTCAAAAAAAACCTAAACAACAATTTACATAAAGTGTGAAATTGTCACCTTTTGAAGAGTGCAGCTTAACCAAAATCAAACATATCAAAGGACTGAGCCAAGGTTTTAAGGACACCTCTTTCACCATTTGACAAACTTTATTACCATTAAAAAATGCTCTACATACTAAGAGAATCATTTTCTGAGACAAGCAACAATTACATTAAACGGCAGTTAGAAAGGGACAACAATTTGGATACCAACAACACTTATAAAATTAAATAGGGCCTTTTATCAGACTATAACTCTCTATAGACAAATCCATAAACAGGAAACGTTAAATGTCAAATTATGACAAAATGTTATTGTACAGCGTGAGAGAAGAGTAATGGGTGCAAATAAGTTAAATACAATTTTCCATCACCTTTGACAAGAATGTTACAAACTTGCCCCACTGTGCTAACTCAACACTTAAACAACCCTAAAACTAAAATGCAATTGCCTGAATTATAGAATTAAAAAAATAATGAATATGAAATGCCAGGACTAGGCACTGCCTCTATATCTGCAGCGAGAAACAAATTCCAGCACCTTAGCTAACCTTTATTATTTGGCTCTGCAGCCTTTCTTAAGGAATTCTACTCTGCACAAGACAAGAGAGATAGATCTCTTAAGCACAAGGTTTAATCTATACGGTGTGGATTATATGCTTTTTCTCTTACAAAATTTGACTGGTACACCAAGCACAATAAATAGAACCCAACAGTGTGATGACCTGACAAAATAAGGAATAACTGAAAACAATCGGTTTGTGCCTAGACACAGTGCCTATGAAATACAGTCAATTGTGGTCAAACCAAGCACAAGGTCACCAAAGCCGGTGCTTTTACTGCCCCCGACATTAAAAGAAAGGGGGAAGGGTTGAGGGCTGCCACATCTAATGTGGCAGTTATCGAGTGGCAACCTCCACTGACCACGTAGGCTTTTAGAATGAGGATAACAGCAGTTACATGGAACATTAATAGATTACAATTACATAACTTGGTGAGCGACGACCTCCTCAATGGAGATGATGCAGGCTGGCGTGGCATATAGAAGCACAGCTGCAAGGGCACTATGGTCCAGAAGTGCCATAAGGTAGCATACCGCACTGTCCATGACACAACTTCCCAGTGCCCAAAGTCAGTATGTCTCACCATAATTCGAGCTATGTGACCCCTTTGATACCAAGAGAGGAGAATGTTGCCACCCAAGCACCAGTGGTCCCATTCACTACTCCACGTGGCAACATCTGACTTCCCTGATTGGTGTACCACCACCACACTCCCTAGATAAACAGCGCACTCTGTATCTTAGCTGCAGATAAGGTGGGCAATTTGTAAAAGGAAAGAGCACCAACATGGCACATAGTGTGCTTTGGTTTTTGCAACAGACGTGGTAAAACCACACTGAACAAGAGTGCTGTATCCTAATATTTTTTTTTTCAAATTGCTTGTAAGTACACTCACCTATGAATCTGAGAATTTACTGAAACAAGAACGGTTTCTTTTAGCTTACAAATTTATCCATTTCATAAGTGAGATGATGATCACACTCAACCACTGGTTTCAAAATATTCAGTTACCAAATTTTCTTGAAGCATCATTTACTGGAAGGCTAAGCTTTAACATTAAAAAGGCATCATTGTCACTAAAGATGTTTTCACTGTTATAAGCTTATATATTGCACCATCGTATTCCTCACAAAATGTACAGAATAAATTATAAAGCCAGAACATACTGGCTTGGGAGATTTCATGTGCTTATTAAGATATCCCTGAATATCTTCATATGAAGGAATCATTATTCTTAAGCAGGCCACATTATTAATATTATAATATCAGAAGTGAAAAGCATTGCATTGGAACTCTCGTGGGAAAGTACATATCAATCTGAAGCTAACTAGTTTTCAAGAGCAACTTACATTTTTGTCTGTATTCTTTAGCAGTAATGACAATTTAATGAACAGAATTACCATATGCAACGTATTATGAGGTTTGGATGTGAATGGCATGCTTATTATTATGTAAGTGAATTAAATTTGGTTTTTATGAAAGCTGGAATATATCTCCACATATTTATACTTCATTTTAGGTTCGCCCTTGAATAAACACTGCCATTTTCTTTTTTTACAAAGACTATTTTAGGAGGAACAGCACGTTTTTCGTGAGCTAATGGTATGCAGAGTCATAAATGTTCATGCGCAATGGAAGATCTGATAGAAGCTGACCTCAGGAAAGCTACGGAGAAAATGCGGAATGGAAGAACTGATAGAAGCTGACCTCAGGAAAGCTACGGAGAACTGTAGGAAGATATGATGCAATACTGACTCGGTGACTTATCTTAAAAGATTGACTGAAGAAAGACAAGCTCTTGTTTACAGCATTTGTGATGTTAAATGAAATACACTCTTTAAAACTCTGAAGGTAGAAATGATAAAATACAGGAGCAGAGTACAGAAGCCAGACCTCAGCTATAAGAGTTGAAGGGGATGAAAAAGAAGCACTAATTGAGAAAGGAGTGAGACAGTTTTGGAGCCTGTCAGAGACAGCAAAGGCCTTGGGAAATCAGGTGGATGCAATGGATAGTGTCTTGAAAAGAAGCAATGAGATGGGCATCAACGAAAATAAAAGAAGAGTAATGGAATGTAGTCAAATTGTGAATCAGATTATGCTGACTGAATTTGATTACAAAATGAGACACTAGAGTAGTAGAGGAGTACAGTTATTCACATATTTGGTGCATGTCCTTTCATTGTATCAAAATTTTCAAGGGAATCTTGTATTATTCTTTGCACAAAATAGTGGCATATTCCGGCAATGATGATGGAAGTGGATCATGCATCCTTATGTCCAAAGTAGACCACAAAGGTTCAATAATATTGAGATCTGGTGACTGTGGTGACCAAGGGAGATGCAATAGTTCATCTCACACTCACAAAACCAGTCCTGGATGATGTGAACTTTGTCAACAATGGCCTGTCACCTGGGAACACAGCTGTGCCACTGAGGAACAGACATTGTACCATAGGATGGACCTGGTAAGGCAAAATGATCACATAATCCTTCACAGTAATGCAACCTTTCAGACTAATGATGGGGAGCATAGAATACCATGACATGACTGGCCAGATCATTACCAAAGCTCCACAATGTTTCACTCTTGGGATGTAAAACTTGCCCAGAAGTTGGATAGAGTGTGAAACAAGACTCGTATGACCAAATGCCTTTTCTCCATTACTCATAGTTCAGGTTATATGACTTTGGCATCATCTTTTCCTGTTACAGGCATTTGCATCAGTGATGAGTGGTCACAGAATTTCAGCTCACCCTGCAGTGCCCTGCTTATGCAACTTCCTTCGTGTGTTTTGGTGCTGACATAGTTTGCGCGTGTGCCATTCAGTTCTGCAGTGACTTTTGCAACTGTCATCATCATATTTTTCATCACAATCTTCTCCAATGACCATCTGTCACAGTCAATTAAAACACACTTTTGTCCCCATTGTGACTTAGTGGTTGATGTTTTCCATTTTTTTCTATATGCAGTATAAATCTTGAATATGGTGTCTCTTGAAACACCATACCCTTTGGCACCAACAATTTGTCCACATTCGAATTCACTTAGTCCTGACATAATGTGCTCACAACTACATAGAACACTGTTGTGACAATGACTGTCATTTGCAGTGTATTGAGGACATCGTGCAGGTACTGTTCATGGTCAAATGCAACAGCGAAACCTGCAGGCTTGGCTAGCATCTGTGCATTTATGTTCAAGCATGCATTTCTTGTGGTGTTAGCATATTTTTGTCCAACCCTCGCACCACCAAATGGTACTGTCAGACATATGAGGTGCAGCCGGCTCTTATGTTTACTTCAGATCTTTCTTGGACATAACAAATTCTGAAATTATTATTGATTATTATATTTGGTGGTGTATGCTTGGCAATCACCAATAAGGTAGAAATTAGATAGTTACAAAGTATAATTATTTATAAAGAATACAGGCTATACAGAAACATCTTCTCCTTCAAAAAGTTAACTGTAGCCAGAGAAGCAAGTTTCCAAAAGGAAACTGATGGAAACAACTCTCTGCATCCAGTAGTTTACTGCAAACCCAGTTTCCCTTATGGATTGTGTAGCATAGGCACCAAACGTTGTGTAATGTGTGTATCAGTAGTTATTTTATAATCTAACATGAGTTAATATCTTGCACATTGAAGAGAATGGAACAGAAACAAATGATATTTTACACTTCTGCAGGTAGTTCAGGTTCACTACTGTACAGTTTCCATTTCAGTGAACCACCTACTTTTCCTGGTATAGGAAGAAACAAGCCCTTGAATAAGACTTTAAAAAAAACTCTGATGTTCTTTAGCTATCTACTCATAGTGTTGACATTAATTTCTACTACAAAGTCAGCAGCCTATGATGTAATTAAAACGCTGTCATAAGCAAGTGTTCACAGGCTTATATTTTGTTTGTTAAAGATAACCATCAGTCACTGGAAATTGTGTTTGTGCACTAACACTGTCAGTAACATAGAAATTGTTGTCCACAAAGTCATTAATGAAATGAAAAATGAAGCAGAAGATGAGAAAATAAAACATAAAATTTCACATACTGTTGTGAATTGTTCCTTTGCAAGGGAAGCTCAAGATGTTCTTCATGCAAATAACCACCGTGCAACTAGAAGAAGAGTGATGTAACAATCAGTACTACTGATCTTTGAAAATAAATGAAGTAGTTAAAACAGATTTTTCCAGCCAAATTAGCTCCACTACTCACGATATAATGAACACACTATTATTATGTGCAAGTATTCACAGGAGTGCGTTTGTGCATTGTGCTCTGTTATAAATGAGCCCTCTGTCAAAAAGAACAAACATTACAGTCTCTGTAAGAAGAACAGAACAAGTGATTGATAAAAAATCCTGTTGCCTTTTTCTGTGAATCCAGTAATGTGTCAGATACCAGGAGGCTAACAAAGATGTGGTTTCTTGAATTTTGGTCATAGCAAAAATAATCTGGCAAATAATCCTGGTAACCTCTGGTCATTGGCTCCAGCCTTCAGGATGTCAGTTTTTAGTGGAATCCATTACATAATTGTAAATTGAGCAATGAAGTTCACAGATGCATCATGAAATTTCTTTTTGGGGGACTGACTATTACTCACTTAAAATATTTTTAACAAAACAAATGCATTCATTCAAAGCTCAAGAAGGAGATGCTTCAGGAATATGGATTGAATCAAGTTATACATTCACAGGCAGTACCAGCCACTGCAAGCTACTTCTGTAAAATGTACTAATAACAAATTATGACAGGTGTCACATGATACTTACTGGAACTGCTTCAAGCAAAGCTTGTATGTAACTTAACACAAGCCTATCATCTCTCTACACAGGGCGTCCCATGAGGAATGGACCATATTCAGGAATATGACAGGAATGACCATTTGGAGCAAAAAGTCTGGTAAATGTCAACTCTTAACTGCATACCTTAAGAGCTAACAGCACTTCTTCACCTTTGATACTGTGAAACACATCACTTCTACTGAATAGGTGCTCACAGCTATTGAGGTTTGCATTGTAGAGCCCATGTTTAGTACAGTTTTTTCTTGTTTTGGTCCTCCTCCCAAAATATGGAGTGTAAAGAGCTTGCAGCAGAAGAGATTTGTTTCACCATATTAAAGATGAAGAAGTGCTTGTAGCTCTCAAGGTATACATTTTACAGCCCATGTCGCCTAGACTTTTTTTGGCTTTGAATGATCACTCGTGTCATATCCCTGGATAGTGGCCATTACTCCTGAGACTCCCTGTGTACTGAGTCAAGATCTGTTTCTACATCTACGTACATACTCTGCAAGCCACCACATGGTGAGTGGCGGAGGGTAGCTTGCATCACTACTAGCCATTTTCTTTCCCATTCCATTAACAAATAAAGCAAGGGTAAAACAACTGACCATATGTCTCCATATGAGCCCCAATTTACATTATCTCCTCTTCATTGTCTTTATGCGAAATGTACATTGACAGCAGTAGAATTGATCTGCTGTCAGCTTCAAATACCAGTTCTCTAAATTTTCTCAATAGAGTTCCATGAAAGTACCTCCAAGGAATAAGAATAAGAATAAGAATAAGAATGGGCTTCGTCAGTAAGTTCAATTACAGTATAAAGATGGTTATATTCTCATAACAATGTATATATAAATCATATGAATGTTAGTGTAGTACAATAGCACACATTTGGAATCTTATATATTGTTAATTTTACAATAAAAAAGAAAACATTATACAAATTTATATTAAGCAGGGAGTATTCATGTTGATGACACTGTGTCATTATCATATACATGTTGATAACACTATGTCATTATCCTAAGCTATTGATACAAATATAGAGCACTCAAAATAGGTCTATTATGCCTATATGTTATATATTTTCATTTCAGCTCACCAAGCTTCATGATGATGCTCACATGATTGGCCCTATTGATAATAAATCTAACAGTCCACCTCTGAATTGCTTCAACATCTTCCTTTAATCTGACCTGGTAGGAATCCCAAGCACTTGAGCAGTACTCAAGAGTAGGTTGCACTTACGTTCTGTACACGGTGTCTTTTACAGGTGAACCACTCATTCCTTAAATTCTTCCAATGAACCAAAGTCGACCATTTGCCTTCCTTACTATGGAACTTACATGCTCATTCCATTTCATATCATATTGCAGCTTTACGCTTAGATATTTAATTGAGGTGACTGTGTCGAGCAGCACACTGCTAATGCTGTATTTGAACATTGTGGGATTGTTTTTCCTACTTATCTGCATTAATTTACATTCTTCTACATTTAGAGCTAGCTGTCATTTATCACACCAATTAGAAATTTGTGGAGTCATCTTGTATCCTCCCACAGTAAGTCAATGAGGACACCTTTCCGTACACCATACCGTCATCAGCGTGCTGCTCATCCTGTCCACCAGATCATTTACATATATAGAGAACAAGAGCAGTCCTATCACACATCCCCGGGGCACTCCTGACAATACCCTTGTTTCCGATAAACACTTGACTTCGAGGACACTGCACTGGGCTCTAATACTTAAGAAATGTTAACAAGCAACTTGCAAATCTGGGAAACTATTTTGTATGCTCATACTTTCATTAACACTCTGCAGTGGGTCATCGTGTTGAATGTATTCCGGAAATTTAGGAATAGAGAATCTGTCTGTTGTCCCTCATACATGAGCCACAACATATTATGTGAGGAAAGGACAAGCTGAGTTTCACACAAGTGATGCTTTCTAAATCTGTGCTGATTTGTGGACAGAAGTTTTTCTCTCTCAAGGAAATTTATTTTATTCAAACTAAGACTATAAACATTAGAGATATGTGAAATTTACATCCCTGAGTACAAAATACTCAGATAAACTGTAGAAAGGCTGGCTGATGAGGTATTCTTTTACTAAGTTTTTGTATATCTAAGGGTTTCCAATTTCCTGGCAGTAATCTGTTACATTATAACATTTTAATTCAGAATAAAAGAGTCGATTCTGGACCCTAGCTAGGAATGTATTCCCTATAGGAAATTATTTTTGTTTATAATATTGTGATCATGAATTTCACATTTCATCCTAAATTCACTGTTGTCATTAACCCAAAAACGTGTCAGGGAGTACATGTATTATGGATGAGAATGTCAAATTCCCTGAAAAGGCATGTGCAAGATGTTTGGTTATTGGCTTTATAATATATTGGCTTTATAATATATTGCTCACTTCTGTACAGTGAATACTTTTCAAAGCAGGCAGAGCTGAGTTTTTCAGTTAACTTATCCATATATTTGTATCTACCTCAGTTTCTTGTCCATGTAAATGAGTGCCCATTGTTCTATATACGGGCACCTCTAAGTAATTTTTATTTGTTTGGAAATCGTTAATATGAGTCTTTATAAGACTGGAGATTAAACTGTTTGTTGTGAACTAGTTGAAGCCTGTTGAATTAATTTTCTCGCTATAATTGGTGTCAGTGTTTTTGTGTTCTCTATCAATATACTAATGTCCTCAACTCACAACATAGTTTTTGGAAAGGTTTCCAATGCCTCAAGTAAATCATTTATGTAGACCAAGAACAGGAAGGGACCCAGCATCATATCTCTTGGGACACCAAATTTAGTGTTTTTTCCAAGTTAAGTGTAGTTTTATTCCTGTTATTTCATTTGCTAATGTAACCCTGTATTTTCTACTGTTAAGATCCAACTTAATCCAAGCCAAGAGAATGCCTTTAATATTATATCATTTTAGTTTCCCCAGAAGAACTTTCTAAGTAGAGAAGCCTTCATGGAAGCCAAACAGAGCTCTTGTTGGATGGTTATTCTTAGCAAATGATTAAGTATTTTGTCATAAACTACCTTCTCAAAAAATTTTCAAACCATAGGAAGGAGAAGGTGGTTCTATAATAAGAAGTGCCTTGAATAACTCTACTGTTATAAATTGCTGTTACTACCACATACGCCTTAACTCATTGAATGGTTGCAAAGCTAACTCAACTGGGATACTTCTTAGTCACACAAGGTTTTCATACTTTGATGAGAACCTTCACAGCCAGAGAGAGTTACTTCTTTTCAGTGATCTGATGATTTTTCTAAATTTTCTAACAGATGACTTAGCAAAATTGATGTCATGGTGGAGTAATCAATGTTTGTCTAAGTAAGTGTAATGGATCTCCTTCTGATGCTCAAATATTCTTTTTTTCTGTTTTCAGTTACTGGGACGAAGAATTCATTGAATTTTGCAGTCACTTATTTCAACTTGTTATCCTGTGTCTTGTTCCTCTCATCGGGAAGTTGGATATCATTTACCTTATTGAGTTTATTCATTTTATGTATAATGCATGAAATTGTCTACACTTTGTTCTCAGACTTTTACATATTTTATGCCCCATTGTCTTTTTTCTTGAAGGTGGTTTTGAGCCTTGCTATTGACATAAGGTTACCTGTCTGTATCACAAGTGATACAGGTAATATTTTTTCATTATAGTGGGAACATCTGATCTGAATTGAAAGGAACATTTGTTATTTCGAAATTCCAACAATAACAGTGTGCAAATTATCAAATTGTATAAACTTAGACTGTAAATTTTTTCTCAGGGAACAGCAATAAGGATAACAGATCGATGAAGTATTAAAAAGAAGTATACAAGAAATACAAATATGCCAAGTGTGCAAACATTAACTGAATAATTAATTAATAAAGTACTTATTTACTCATCTCCCCCCCCCCTCTCTCTCTCTCTCTCTCTCTCTCTCTCTCTCTTCCCCCCCCCCCTTCACCCTCTCCCACCCCTTCCTTGTCTCGGGACTCTTGCCTCCCCCACTTCCACCCCTACCCCATCTCAGTATCTATCTTATCCCATTAATGGTCCTTCAATATATTCTTTAAGTTCTTCTGTTTGTTTACTGCTTTCTGTCACAGTGTAGTGGTTATTCTAATGATCCCTAACATTTTTCTGCTTAGATGTGCTGTACCTCTCTTATATTTCCACACTTTTGCGTTTGGACATGGTGGTACATATTTACATCTGAGAAAACTTTTTGTTGAATCTAAATTTTTATTGGTTTCATTTACTATCCTACATTGAGTTAAAGTTGCAACACTACTATCAAATTTCTTGAAAAAAGACTCCTCAACAGGAACTACTTTCTATATGTTACGATAGTATTGTATTTCACATAGGTACTGACTGACTGTTGTTGCATGCATCACAGGGAACACCGTCCCATCTCCGGGGATGGAGGCGTGCCCCTTCTGTTATGCAGTGTTGTCTTCGGGCAATCTTCGAAGACACATCAGGACACAACATGCAGGCATACCACCTGCCTCATGTACCTACTGCAGCCGCATCTTCAAGAACAAGTACAGCTTACGTGAACACACCCGCATGGTGCACGGTGTTTGGAAAAGATAACACTTGCACTCTCTAGCAGTGATGGAGATGTACACTACACTGTGCTATCTTCATTGCTTCGGTCTGAGGCATATCAAACCTTAATGGGCAGTTATTTGAGATTTTTTTTTTTTTTTTTTTTTGATCGAGTGGAAATATGTAAGAGAACACAATTGTGTTTTTCAGGCTGGCTTGGCAGAAAACTATTTGTAGTGTAACTCTAGGAAAATGAATGACTGGTTTTTCATATTTCTCTTTGAAGTATTACTCTCACTGTACTGTAAAGCTGACCCAGAGTTGAGCATTTGTTGATGTATGTACACCTGAAAAGCAGTTTATATTTCTTATTGCCATTTTTAATAGCCTTCGCTAAAAATAATGAATATGAAGAAAATTTAAGTCTGTGATAGAAGCTTCATGTACAGTAGATGGTTGTCAGCCGTTGTGAATGTGTTCGTCATCTTGATTTTTGAGGTACAAATTGCATATGTTCATGGAAAAATAAATTAATGATATAAGGACAGATGAGCACTCACTGCGGAGTGGAAGGTTGAGTGATAGACAGGTACACAAAGTAATAATAATGGTATTGTGTTATTGCTCAGCTTTTGAACTCCTATTCATGTCAGAGTGCAAACACACACACACAGTGCCCCCCCCCCCCCCTTCTTTGCCCCCCTTCTCCCCCTCACACTTTGCTCTGCTGCCATAGATTGATTGTAAAAAAGTAATTAATTGCAGGTAGTTTTGGGTAAAATCTCCTGGTTTTTATTTTCCTCTCTCATTTTATTGTTTTTTTCCCATTCCTTGTAGTACTATAGCTTAAGTCCTGTTTCTGTTCCATGGTTTGTCCCTTCCTATTCAGGTATTTCCTTGTGATGGCAGCAAGCAATCAGATGTGTCTGGTAAACTAAATTTTGTAAAGTGTGTTACATTTCAACCATTTATTCTGGTTACATTCTGAAATTTACACTGATGAGAAAAAAAGTTGCAACACCAAGAACGAGTTGTGCGACAAATGAAAGATGGTAGGCATGTTTCTACATCTAAAAAATTATGTCTACTCAAACTTCATGCAAATCGAGTAAGAGTGGCACTAATAGTGCCACTATGAGGATGCAAATCATGTTTGCTTTAAATACACACTGTAATGGTCATGAGGATTTGTTATCTTTGAGACTGAACATAGTGAGTTGATGTTAGTCAAGAATGCCTTTACTGTGACAAAGAAACCGTTAATCGTCTTGGGGTTGAAACTTTTTTTTCCTTGTTTGCTTTAACAATACATATGTTTTTTGGATAGGGTCCGCCTCTAACAAAACACAGTTTTGTTTTTTAACCCAAACATGTTTCACTGCAGTTGCAGCATCTTCAGTGGGTATTTAGTTTATGACTGTTAAAGATAAAGAATGTTCTTTACTGTTGGTA
The DNA here is from genome assembly GCF_023864275.1 of Schistocerca cancellata. Taxonomy (NCBI): domain Eukaryota; kingdom Metazoa; phylum Arthropoda; class Insecta; order Orthoptera; family Acrididae; genus Schistocerca; species Schistocerca cancellata. Next base: position 860,218,348 of record NC_064627.1, on the reverse strand, counting down.
TACATGTAACTGTTAGTTTTTAAATTGTAATTACAGATATTTGGGAAAAAACACATAAAATTATGAATACCTTTTTACCACACGTTGTGGTTTTTCTGATATATTGTGTTTTTACAGTGACTGTTTTGTTTCACAGTTTGTCATCTGCAACCACTCACACCTTAAAATAAATAACTTGTTTAAGCCAAAATTATGGTTTGAAGATTGTTATTTCTATGCCTGGAATTAATTAATTATGTGTGTGGTGTGTGTGTGTGTGTGTGTGTGTGTGTGTATTTACATTATGTTTCACTTAGGTTTTATTTTCCCTCTTCTTCATCACTGTCAAACACTATATATTGAGCAGTCACTGTCATTGTCACTGTTTCACTGTTTACCAGCTGTAAAAACTCTCACCTACAACAACAAAGCAGTCCACAGAATAGGCAACATACTCAAAAAACAAGGGGTAAAAATAGCCTACAGGACAGACACTTCAACACCGAGAAAACTAAGGACAATCAACACAGGCACAGACAAACACAACACATCTGGTATTTACCCACTAACATGTCAAGACTGCAAATCATTTTATATAGAGTAGACAAGCAAAAACTTTAATACCAGATACACAGAACACAGAAGAGCATTAAAAATTAAGAGCTGTCATTCCACATTTTCTGAACACCTTACGGACAAGAAACATAACCCAACAAACATCAATACTGATTTGAAAATTCTCAAATGCTGCAACAGCTCCACACAAAAACTAATAATTGAAGAAAATTATCAGATACAAAAAAACCATAGTGGAAGGAAAACAAGTGATAAATGAATACACAGCTCTTTGCAATGGCACTCTGTTCTCTGCCCTCAATGAATTATTAGACAAGACCAACCTATAGAGTGCTCCCCCCAACCACCCCAAAAAAATCCTCAAACTTCTGTCCCCCCCCCCCCCCTCTCTCTCTCTCTCTCTCTCTCTCTCTCTCTCTCTCTCTCTCTCCCTCCCCCCCCCCCCCCTCCATTTTCACACACACACACACAAATGCACAAACTTCTCTGATAGATTCAGAACAGCCGCCAGGAACACCATCAACTGTTCCACTGTCAACCATCTTGTTTTTACAACTTCAACTGTTCCACTGTCCGCCATGTTTGTTTTTACAGCTGGTAAACAGTGAAATAGTGACAGTGACAGTGGCTGCTCAATATATAGTGTTTGGCAGTGATGAAGATGAGGAAAAGAAAATGTAAGTGACACACACACACACACAGAATTAATTAATTTCAGGCATAGAAATAACAATTTTCAAATCGTAATTTTGGCTTAAACAATTTATCTGCTTTAAGGTGTAAGTGGTTGCAGATGACAAACTGTGAAACAAAGCAGACGCTGTAGAAACACAATATATCAGAAAAACCACACCATGTGGTAAAAAGGTATGAATTCATAATTGTATGTGTTTTTTCAAATATCTGTAATTATGATTTAAAAACTAGATGGCCACATGGCACTACCGAGAAGAAAGACCATTGTATTTAGTATATGGCTCTGTTGCATCATATTGCGTCTACAGCAGCAATTCCCACAGCAATTGTCACCACAGTGACACAATGAACTGTTACAAATTGGTTAATTTGAGGACAGTTCTGAGCCAGACCCACTGTAGTGTGCATCCCACTGACCACAGACCACCACCATTTGTGACTTTAGTGGTGTCAAGTGAGAGTTCTTCAGAGAGTAGGGTGGAGACTGTTGTGTTTTCTGACGTAAGCTACTTCTGCCTTGGTACCAATGATTGTCATGTATTGATTAGAAGGACGCCAGTTGAGGACCTGAACCCAACCTGTCTGCATGCTAGATGCACTGGAGGTCCACCTGGATTTACGGTCTGGGGTGCAATTTCATATGCCTGCAAGAGCACTCTTGTGGTTATCCAATGCACCCTGATTGAAATTGTATTTCAGTCTGGCAATTCAGCCTGTTGTGCTGCCATTCGTGAACATCATTCCAGGGGGTGTTTTCCAACAGGATAACGCTCACCCACATACCAATCTGTCTCCAGTCGAGCTCATACGAGACATTATCAGATGACAACTCCAGCATCATCTACAAACACCATTAACTGTCCCTGTATTGACCAAACAAGTGCAACAGGCATGGAACTCCATCCCACAAACTGACATCCAGCACCTGTGCAAAACAATACACACAAGTTTGCATGCTTTCATTCAACATTTGGGCAATGACACTGGCTATTAATGTACCAGCATTTCACATTTTCAATAGCTTGTCTTGCACTTACACTCACCTGTGATCTTGCAATGTTAATCACTTCAGTATAGTACCTAGACAGATGCATTCCAAAAATTTAATTACTCTACATTAACTATTTTTTGGTGTTGCGATTTTTTCCCTTCAGTGTATAATCCTGGAGTTCTTATTTTCTGCAGATGGTGCACAGTTCATTCCCATCCAGTCTCTTGCCCCAACACATGCCTTTGGTCCAGTCCCATTACCGCATACTATTTTAATCTTATCATACTTTTATTTTTAGCTTCCTGTATCAAATATACATATAACTGTAACCAGTCACTCTAGAAATGAGTGTTCCTTTCAGTTATGCACTGATGCACTTCTTCACAGTGAGCTGTCACTTGAGAAATGAGTAATAGGCCAGTCAGAATCATGAATAAATATATTTAATAACAGTCCAAGTGGAAAATGTAACAGTTTCTTAAATATTGCATGACTGTGGATGCAAGAAAACCTGAAGTGATGTAACCAGTCATTTTTATTCATCTTTCCAGTATGCTTATCAGTGCATTATAACCCATCATGCAGTGGATTTATTTAAATTAATATAATATAAATCATGGCTGACCTAATGACACAGTACGTTTTGCAACTTTAAATTTTATTTAAATATTTATTTTTGGTTGTTTCTACACATATCTCTTCTAATCAACAAGTGGCACTGTCTGCCAGCAAAAGGCTAAAACGAAACTATTTAGTACATGGCTTTTTTGAAACTTTGTAGTTACATCTAAACTTTTGTTGCTTTTGTACATAGCAATATAATGGAAATGGGCGTTTGGCATCATTGGCCGGGAGGCCCCTTGCGGGGCAGGTCCTGTCACCTTGGTGCAGGTCTTATTACATTCGACGCCACATTGAGTGGCCTGCGTGCTGAATGGAGATGAAACGATGATGAAGAAAACACAACACCCAGTCCCTGAGCGGAGAAAATCTCTGACCCAGCCGGGAATTGAAGCCAGGCCCGTAGGACAGCAATCCGTCACACTGACCACTCAGCTATCGGGGGCAGACAGCAATATAATACCTTCCAGTATTCATAGGCCTTTACTGAATCGTATTTATATTACACACATTTGTTCAGAAAATCATATTTAGAAACCATGTATGTTTCATTGTTTTAAATAAATTCACTTGATGCTAGAAATTTAATCCTCAGAAATGCATAATGGACAAATAAATGAAGTATCTGGTTACAGTTATTTATGTATTTCAGTTGATATTGATAACTGTCACAGTTGTGCCTTATAAAAAAAGTTTTCCTCCAAACTTTCTCATCTGACTCCTTTCCTCTCAACTTCTGAATTCTGTATTCTCTTCCTTTCCAGCTTGCCTTAGGTACTAATATGTCTGTGTGTGAGTAACCTGGAAAGAGAGAAACTTTAAACATGATCAGTATCATCATTAGTTTTTTATGTCCACATGAATTAAAAATATTCTCTGTATAGTGATAGCAGGTTCATCACCATACATTATGTATCTTCTATCATGGGCTGTCCATTATTGTATTATGTTTGCTGATTAAAAATGTAGTCCTTTCTCCTAAAAGTTTTCAGAAAAACATGTACTTCAAACTTAAATGGTTCAGCTCAAGTGGAGTGTGAATCACTAGAAAAGCAGAAGCTGGGATACAACCACCATGACCACCTTTAACTGTGCAAAATCTCAGATCACATATCCATCTGATCTCTTTTACTTTGCTTGTCATACTACCTCAGTTTGTGCTATTAGTTTCAACAGTTGTAATTGAATTCTGATAACAGTTTCTAGTGCCAGTTTTGCTTTGATGCTAAATTTAAACTTATTCTGAGAGTGTGGTATTGATAAATGAAGTTAACTGTTGATACAAAACAGTTCTGTTTTTATGAAATTGCATTTCTGGCAATATTAAGTAAACTGTTGTGTATGACGTCTGTTTTCACCTATTAGAGTAGACTGAATCTGCAGCAGCTTGCCTGTGAATAACTATTATTCAAAGAGAGTTACCATACACCTTCCTCCTGAAGGTTGGTTAGTCGCAGTTGAATAGACATGAAAAGGTTTGAAACCTTGCCTTAAACCTACAAAGAACAGAACTGCAATGATTGTAAAGTTATAAACAGTGTTTGTATACTTAATTGTTGTATCTTTGCATTGAACTGGAAAATTCTAATTTCCAAATTATAAACTCTCATGTAAATGGTCTTCAATCTAATCTGTGAATTTGATTGAACTCTTCTGACATTTTATTGCAGAAAGAAGCAAAACTGATAAATGTTAATTTCCCAGTCTGAATGTGTATTTATCTCTTCCTCTTTCTTACTTGTAATTGAGTGAATTATTTAACACATTTCTTTATAAATAATTCAAAATCTGTACTTGTTAGAGTTTGATGGTTAAAATTTTCTTGTCCTACAATTCACAAATGCTTGTGTAGTAATGACTTTTATAGACCAGAAGAGGCAGTGATAGAAATGTCTATTTTGAGATTTTTTTCTCGCTGGCCAACATAGTTGTAAGGCAAAAAATGTGGTCATTTTTCATGCAACATTAATGCAGATGCCTACAGAGCCAGGCAGAAATTTAGTATTTGACTGAATGGTGATTTTGTTATCATAAAAAAACCCAGCAGATTAGAGAATTTATTTGACCAGAGTGCATAGCTTATACCCACATCCATAGTGCATGTTATTTCTTCCTTGTTTGTAAAGATGTTATCCAATCAACACAGGAAACTACAGCTGAATGTGACAAAACAGTTTTCAGACAATCATTTTTGAGAACTGAATTTATTTTATTTCTATGCTTTAAAGAAAGATTTTAAATCTTTATTAAAAATCTTTGGATTGTATGTCCAGACAATTCAATCCATTAAAAAGAAATTATTATATACTGTAATCTGCAGTGAGTGTACAGTCTTATAGAAATAAAAGTTGAAAACTTTTTGAACTGTTTTATTGAAATAATCAGTCACATGTCTGTTTAGTATTGTTTCACTTCGCAGGGAGGCTACTCTGAAACTGATGCCATTATAACACCTCTCTATAATAGGTTGAGTATGCACAGGCCAATAACTATTGTCTGATCTCCCTGATCTAACGATTTTCTTAAGTTTTGTGTTGCTAATATACTTAACCAAGTAGAGTTTGGATTTTAGAAAGGCTGTTTTAGAGCTTTTTTTAAAATTTATCTACTTATCATCATCTTCATTTTCCCTTTATCCAGCACCAGGCTGGGTTGGGACATTTATGATATTTCTCCACTTTCCTCTGTCTTTCCATCTTTCTTCTTGTGTAACTGTTTGGTTTCAATCCAGATTTCTTCTTTTTAAACTAGTATTTATTGAGTCAATCCATATCACTCTAGCTCTCCTTCTTACCCTTTTGCCCTCAAACTTGGCCTTCATCATTCATTTTGATATTCTTACATTTCCCATTCTCTTTACATGTCCAAACCATTTTAATTTGTTCTTCTTTGTTCTCTTATTTAGTGTTTCTACTCCAATTTAATTCCTAAAATCCTCATTTCTTACTCTGTCTCTCCTCATTTTCCCTAACATACTTCTTAGGAATATCACTTCACTGGCTTGCAGTCTACTCTCCTTCCTTCCAGTCGTTTTTCATGTGTCCAGTGCACATGTCTGTATTGGTTTTAAGTATGTCTTATACAGTACTTTCTTACACTTCATTGTCCCCTCCCATCCCCACACTCTGGTAAAATGCATTGCTTTGTTGTATCCTTTTGCTAACTTCTGCCCTCATTCTTGACTTCCATTATCACAATTCTTAGATACATAAACTTATCCATTTTTCAATATCCCTTCATTTAATGTTAATTTGTCTCTCACCTTCTTTGTCTCTTCGGGTTATCAGCATTGTCTTGCTTTTCTCCACAATGCATTTCATTGCATATATCCTGTATTTTTTTTAAATTTAATATGTCTATTTGTTCTTATACCTTCTTACTGTTGGTTCCCCACATTACAATATCTTTGGAAAACAGCAATAACTTAATCTCCCTTCCTCTGTAAACTTCTTTTGTCTCTCTCACAGTTTCATCCATCACAACTATAAATAATAGTGGTGACACCATACTTCCTCATCTCAAGCCTGTACTATTCCTAAATTACTCAATTCTTTCATCTTGGGTCTGGACACAGCTGAAGATTTGTCATACATTGCTTTAAAGAATCTCGGTTCTTTGTTTTCCATCTCCCTTTCTCTCCGAGGTTTCCCATACTTTTTCTCTGTGGACACTATCATAAGCCTTCACTAAATCAAGGATGTCATCATCAGATCTTTCCCACATCTCCAATGCCTTTCCATCAACTATCTCATACTAAAGATTGGGTCCACTATTGATCTACCATGCTGAAGCCATATTGCTCCTCTTCTGACTGACCTTCCACTTTTTCCCTAAATCTTCTTTTCAGTATCGTCTCCATTATTTTTGATACTTGTGATACATGTGTGATCGCTTGGTAGTTATCACATTCTTTTCTGTTTCCTTTTTTGAACACTGGCATTATTATTCCTGTTCCCCATTCTTCAGGCACACGTTTCTGAGTCCATATGCATCTTAGCATCTACATAACCAATGTAGTGCAGTAGGTCCAGCTGCCTTTATCACCTCCACACTTATTTCATTGAAGCCAGGTGCCTTTCATGTGTTCATCCTTCTCAATGCTAGTTCCACTTCTAAAGTTGTAAGGTGGTTCTCTTCTTCCAGGCCCGGGTCCCCATGCCATACTTCTATTTTGTTTTCAATGACTTTTTCACATTTAGCAGTTTATTAAAGTACTCTTTCCATTTTTTCCTTATTTCCTCTGGTTATAATATTAAGCTCTCCAGTTTTCACTTTCGCCAGCTTTGTGTAAGTGCTTTCCTAAATCTTACTCCTTGTAGTTCCTTACAGCATCCTTTTACCCCAGTTCGCCGGCCGCAGTGGTCTAGTGGTTCTAGGCGCGCAGTCCGGAACCGCGGGACTGCTACGGTCGCAGGTTCGAATCCTGCCTCGGGCATGGATGTGTGTGATGTCCTTAGGTTAGTTAGGTTTAAGTAGTTCTAAGTTCTAGGGGACTGATGACCACAGAAGTTAAGTCCCATAGTGCTCAGAGCCATTTGAACCATTTTTTTACCCCAGTTCCATCCTTTTCAACTCGCGTGTGAATTCCTCCAAGCTTTTCCTCTTTTCTTCTGCTACCACTTCCTTACACTTCTTTTTACTTTCCTGGTATTTCCTTTTACTTTCTTCCTTTTTATCTCTGTTCCAATCATGCCATTCTGTTTCCTTTTCTTTTACTGCTTCCTTCACCTACTCATTCCACCTTGGTGTCTCCTTATCCTTCACCCTTACAGACATTTATCTACTAATTAAACATCATATTGTGTCTTCAGCTGTGATTCTGTATAGCTTAACCAAGATATTTGTTGTGTTGTTCATGAGATTCTGTCAGAGAAGTTGTGTTTTCATGGAACTAAGGGAGTTGCACATGTGAGATCTTGATAAGGTTTCAAACAGGTGCAAAGGCCGGTGACTTGCTTTTTAAAGTTCAAAAATGTAAACAAACTAACATACTACCCCATGACTATAGTATCAGTGAGTCACAGATGGAGTCAGCCACCTCATATAAATATCTGGGTATAACAATTTGTAGGTGTATGAAATGAAATGATCACATAAGCTCAGTCATAGATAAAGCAGGGGGCAAAGTTCAGTGCATTAGTAGAATATTAAGGCAATGCAATCAGTCTGAAAAGGAGATTGCATACAAAACAGTTATGCAACCCATCCTAGAATAGGACTCAAGTGTGTGGGACCCATACCAAATAATACTACTTGAGAAATTTAATGTGTACAAAGAAAAACAGAATAAATAATATCCGGTTTGTTTGACCCTTGGAGTGCATCATGGAGAGCTGAAAAAAACTGGACTGTCAGATGTTTGAAGACTGATGTCATCTATTCTGTGAAAGCCTTCGTAATAAGTTTCAAAACCCAACTTTAAGTAATGAAGCTAGGAAAATTATGCAGGCTCCTTCTTTAGCGGTCACAAGGACAAGATTAGACTAATTGCAGTGTGCACAGAAGTGTTTAAGCAATCATTATTCTCAGACTCCGTACGTGTGAACTGAATGAGAAAAAGCCCTAATAACAAATACTATAGGAAGTGTTCCTTGCCCTGTACTTCACACTGTTTTCCAGAGTGCAGATGTAGACTAATGTAATTCTTACTGTTGAATGCGAATGCAGAAAATTATGACAAGTTATCATCATCACCAGCAATAGCCAATTCTGTCATAAAGTGCTGGGGCATCTTCAAATCAGACACTGATATAGGTTTTAGCAAATTCCTCAAGCTGGTACAATCTTGGGCTGTTCTCTGCCAGGTAACTGTAAAATGGGGGCTTGACAGGAACTAGCAGAGATTGAAGACAGGAGTATGAAATTAGAAGGATGTATTAGGAAGATAATTGCCATACACAATTCACATAAACTGGGAAGGAGTGGGGGGAGTGGTGGGAGGGTGTATGCCAGGAGTTGTGAAACAGCTGTTGAAGTTTTAGGCATGTTCAGTCATTAGGTGATAAACTTTGCTCTTGAACACAGTTAGCGGACAGCCATTCATTTAGGTTGAAAGCTGTACATTCCTTTCATTTTGTGTGTTTTATCCATCACACCCCAGTATCATACTGAGACAATATTATTGAATTACAGATGTACAAATTATTGAACACAAGAAAACTGTCAAAAATTGAGTATGCAGAGCCACAGGATTGTAGAAAATTGCATAAATGCTTGGAATCTGTATGAAGAGCATATTGTGCAACAAATCTGTACAGCAACAGCACACAATATATTGTATTTCTATCAGCTGTTTGTGACCTGGTGTGAAAAGAAACTTTGTTTCCTCAACCACACAACACATTTACATTGATCCATAGTCCAATCTTGCTGATCCTACTATTGTAACTGACAAAGTTGTTGGGTCAACATCTGTAAACATAGACACCATCTACTGTGGAGTCCCATGTTCAACAATGTGTGTTGGATGGTTTACTTCAAACACTTGTGCCTGCAGTGGCATTGTACTCTGTCATTGGATCTGCCACAGAGCGTCACCTATACTGCTTTACTTAGTGTGCAACCCTCTGACCTACGTGTCCCATGATGATGTATGGATGCCCAACACCTTGTCACCTACTCATGGTTTCACCATCCTTCAACCACTTTCACATTCACCAGGTGTGGAGTTATAACAGTCTGCCCTTTGTCAGTGACACAAATGTCAGTGGATTTCCCCATTTGGAGCCTGCATTGTCACTTGAATGATTCCCCATCCATCTCTACTCGCATTACATTTTTTCCTTACTGCGTCACATGCCTGCAATGCCACTAAGCAGTGGTGGGCAGAGGTCATAATGGCATTTTTAAAGAGTAGATAGTCTCAGTCTTACTTTAAAATGAGACCTCTTCTTACACCACTAACTCCATTGAGTCTACACATATTTCTTTTACCATTTAAAAGAGTTTACTACTATATAAGAAGAGTGTTAAAAATAATAAGAATTTTGTCTCTTGGAAACATCTTTATTTGTTCATCTACATGAATGTTATCTCCCAAAATTTTCCATTAGATATTACACACTTATATCAGCACTTTTTCCAGACCCCAAAACACTTCTGGACCTTCTAACCTTTTCTGTAATTGGCACAATGGTAATATAATTTAAAAATTGTAATAATATTTTACAAACATTATTTTTTTTCCTCAATGTTCTCACAGTTGGCACAGTCATCTGAAGATATGACATTTTTACCCTTTAGAACAAATTCCAGAATTCAGTTTTGTTTTATATATGTTTGTAAATGAAAAGTTGATTTTATATCTAAAAACAAAGATGATGAGACTTACCAAACAAAAGCACTGGCAGGTCGATAGACACACAAACAAACACAAACATACACACAAAATTCTAGCTTTCGCAACCAGTGGCTGCTTCGTCAGGAAAGAGGGAAGGTGAGGGAAAGACGAAAGGATATGGGTTTTAAGGGAGAGGGTAAGGAGTCATTCCAATCCCGGGAGTGGAAAGACTTACCTTAGGGGGAAAAAAGGACAGGTATACACTCGCACATGCACACACATCCATCCGCACATACACAGACACAAGCAGACATTGCCAAAAATGTATGTAAATGAAAATCAAAAATAATATTTTGTGAAAAATGTTATTGGATGGCATAGTGAATTAAATATATGTATCAGACCACTGACCAGTAGAGATCAGAAATGAGCTCCCTATATTTGCTGCAAACTCACCAGCGAGCACTGTGACATATCTCCCAACTTGCCAGCTCTGTGTGCCCATAGACTCGACTCTTGAGTCTCTGCCACAGCCAAATTGTTACCTGAGTTTGATGCTGGATACAAGTGGACTCAGCTTGCTCAGAAAGGAGAGAAGTACACAAATTCACAAGTGTAACCACGGACTTGCAGCAGTCCCACTACACACACAAATGACTTGAAAGAAATTTCTGCCATTAAACTGTAAATTACTGCTAATTTATTTTGCATTATCATGATCGTTGCTTGACAGCCATTCTCAAGTGCGAGCTGAAATGTCACAAAATGAGCAACGTACCTAAATGACAGAAGTAAGTTATATACCAATGTAACAACTGATTGGTTAGCAGTGACTATTGTTGTGTTTATACAAACATTTAAGTAGGTAAAACTTGTTTTGAGACTTCTGTAAATTTGTTTTATTATTTACTACCTATTCGGAGAATGTCTAACATTTACATTGATTTAAACACACTTTTGAGACGTTACTGAGAGTGTTATGACAGTATCAGAAAACATGACATGAGATTGAAGTGCAGTCTCTAAATTGTGATTAATTATTAAAATAAATTGCAGAAATGAATGGTACACTACACAACTTGCAAGTTGCCAGGATCAAATGAGCACAGAAATAGCATACTTTTTTGTCGCAGGGATGTTACAGTAATGTTTTCTGTACCCAGATGTCATTTCACACAGCATGTATATTTTCTCATGGTGGATATAGAATAAATAAGAATACAACTATTTTGTTTGCATTGGACAAAATTTGTATGTTTTCATCTCAAGCATGAACTACAGTGTGAAACTTATTCCACATTTCACTTCTCCTCTAATGGAACACATTTGCCATTGAGGACTTTGCATCATTAATTTTCGTGCTATACCCTCCACAGTCTCACAAAACACAGTTTCATTAAACACCATCTGATCCTGACACTCAGACACTTTGCCTTGTCAGTGTTACTTTACAACAGCAAGTTGTGTACTCACCTTCTGTACTAACAATAATTCACAACTACCCTTACACACCTGTGTGGTTTAGTAAGAAAGAACAAGTCAATGAAACGACTGCAGTCACAGTTCTCATGCTCACAGAAGTGCAACAAGAATGAAGGGAGCCCATCACTACTGATGCAATTCGAACATTAGACATGCCCTTGCTGTTTCTGATCTCTACTGACCAGTTCCATTACTAACTCGATCTTTGAGATAGCATTTAATTCTCACACTGGTGTGGTTTTAACCTCAACTTTGCTTGTAAAATGATGGTCCCTTAAAATTTTCTTTATTTTGGAACAGATAAAAATCCTATGGGGCCACTTCTAGTAAATATTGAGTCTCCGACATCATTACAGAATTGTTTTTGGCCAAAAATATCTGAAAAAGCCATGATATGCACATATACAGATGGCGGTAGTATCACATAAACAGGGTATTAAAGGCAGTGCATTGGTGGAGCTGTCATTTGGACTCAGGTGATTCATGTGAAAAGAATCTGAAGCGCATATGGCTGCAGAACAGGCATTAATAGAGTTTGAACGCGAAATGGTAGTTGCAGTCAGGCACATGGGTCATTCCAATTCAGAAATCATACGAGAATTCAGTATTCCAAGATCCGCAGTGTCAAGAGTGTGGCAACAGTACCAAATTTCAGGCATTACCTCTCACCACAGACAATGCAATGGCTCACAGCCTTCACGTAACGGCCAAGAGCAGTGACGTTTGCGTAGAGTTGTCAGTGTTAACAGACAAGCACCTCTGCATGAAATAACCGCAGAAATCAATGTGGGACATACAACAAATGTATCCATTAGGATAGTGTGGTGATATTTAACATTAATGGGCTGTGGCAGCAGACAACTGACAGAAGTACCTTAGCTAAGAACATGATGTCACCTGCAGTGCCTCTCATGGGCTCGTGACCATATTGGTTGGATACTAGATGAATTGAAAACTGTGGCCTGGTCAGATGAGTCTAGATTGCAGTTGATATGAGCCGATGGTAAGGTTTGTGTGTGGCACAGACATCAGAAAGCCATGTGCCCAAGTCGTCAACAAGCTGCTGTGCAAGCTAGGGCTGCCTCCGTAATGGTGTGGTCTGTATTTACATGAAATGGACTGGGTCCTCTGGTCCAACTGAACTTCTTCAAGAATATTTGCGTTTAGTACTAGAACATTTGCAGGCAACAGCCTTGCCGCAATGGATAAACCAGTTCCCGCCAGATCACTGTCGGGCGTGGTCAGCACGGGGATGGGCGACCTACTGGGCCACCATGCGCTGTTGCCATTTTTTGGGGTGCACTCAGCCTCGTGATACCAATTGAGGAGCTACTCGACAAATAGTAGCGGCTCTGGTCAAAGAAACCCATCATAATGAATGCTGACCACATGCCCCTCCTATTCGCACCCTCAGCTGAGTCTGATACAGCGGTCAGATGGTCCCGATGGGCCACTTGTGGCCTGAAGACATAGTGCTTTACTTAAATATTTGCACTTCATGTTTCCAAACAGTGATGGAATTTTTGTGGACGACAATGCTGCATGCAGCCACGCTGTTATTTGCAACTGGTTTGAAGAACATTCTGGCCAATTCGGGCGAATGATATGGCCACCCAGACTGCCTGATATGAATTCCATCGAACATTTATGGGACATAATCGAGAGCTCAGTTTGGGCAGAAAATCCCGCAGAGCAACACTTTGGCAATTATGGGTGACTGTAGAGGCGGCATGACTCAATATTTCTGCAGGGGACTTCCAGCGACTTATTGAGTTGATGCCACATCGATTTGCTGCACTATGCCAGACAAAAAGAGGTCCAATACAATATTAGGAGGTATCCTATGACGCTTGTCACCTCAGTGTAGTGTTATTTGTGTGATAGTTTACTGTGTAGTATGTAAGCTCACCAGCCAAAGTATTACTCACCCCATTAAACGAGGTCAGTGGTTACTTTGGAGGAGAGTAGATGCCATAGAACTGCTACCAGGTAGTCATATGACCATCTACCACAGGTGTAAGTCATGATAATGAAGTGGTGTGTATGTGCCAGTCAGCTGTATAGAATCAGCACAACAAGTTGGATCAATACAGAAAAATGACAGAACGGCAAAAAGGAGTTTCATGTTTGGAAGTGCCCATGACATCAGAGTGAATGAAGTATCCAGATTTGTCAGTGAATCGATGCAGGTTGTCCAATGTGTTTACAAGAATGGTGTAGCACTAGTAGCCATTTAACATGGCATAAGAACAGTGATTGTAAGAATATCCTAATTAACGGGTACTAAAGGTGAGTGTCGTATCTTGTCAATGACAATTGATTTCAACCCCAAAAACTGAACTGCATGCCTTGGACAGTTGAAGACTGGTATCCCACAAAAGGCCATTGCTCGTAGCTGCATATAAAACTAGGTGTCTTCAGTGGGCTAAACAACACGGGAACTGGAAAGTAGCCATCTGGAGACATGTAGTGTGATCCGAGGAACTGCAATTTTGCCTATTCATATGATGCAAAGTCCTCAAATTCATTGATGATCCACTGAGGCATTTAGCCTGCAGTGTGAAGTGGATGTAGTTCATGTCAGAGGTAGTTCTGTAATGTTTTTGGGGAATTTTTCTTACCATGACTTTGACCCACACATTCAGATTACTGTGAATGAGAACCAAGATGTTTGTTTAATTTTTGTGACAGTTGCTGCCCTATCTTCTACCTCTTCATGATGAGTATGCTGTGGACACTCCTGTCTTCCAAGATGACAACACTCATGTTCACAGGACTGCACAAATACTTTTGCAGTTTGATGAACACTGAAGATGCCATTTGGCACCTTGACTGACATGCTAAATCACTTGGTTTTAATTCAACAGAAAATGTCTCTGATTATTGGGAACAGCAGGTGTAATATAGCAGTCAATATCCCTGTAATTTGATAACTGTACAGGATGTAATCATTAGTGAGTGGATTCAGCTGGATAGGCAACTCGGAAGAAATTTGTGAACTCTCTTCTTTCCAAAATTGAGGCCATTATCAGTGCCAGAGATGGTGTTGCACAGTATTGGCAGTTTTCTAATCTGATAGAAAATATTTTTCCTTCCTCTTATGGCATAATCATAAATGACCATGTAATGAATAATAGATTTCTTAATATGCATTGTTGATTGGTAAATGGAATGATCAAATAACTTACAGAAATCACAGTAAGACTCAGTTTTTACAGTTTCTAGCACACAATTCAACAAAATGTGATGTTTTAGTTCCACAGAATGGACATATGATTAGTGAAACTGAACATTTCAAATTTCTAGGTGTTCAGATAGATAGTAAACTGTTGTGGAAAGCCAACATTCAGAATCTTGTTCAAAGACTTAATGCTGCAATTTTTACTATTCGAAAGGTATCTGAAATGACTGATCGTTTGACACGACAATTATTCTACTTTGCTTATTTTCAATGTCGTATGGTATTGTAAATTGGGGTAACTCTTCCCATTCTAAAAGGATATTTTTGGCTCAGAAATGGGTGGTTCGGGCAATAAGTGGTGTAAGTTCACGAACTTCTTGTCGACCCCTGTTCATGAGTCCATGACCTTGGAGATTTGCTCCTCAATTTGGTCCTACGAAACTTGACGTGTAAATAAAAATAAAATAAAAAATGCTGCCAGGTGATGGGTCTCTAATTATATATATTCCTTACTGTCATTTCTTGTTAACAATATTAGCGTATTCACAAGAGTAAGAAACTTTCACTCAGTTAATACTCGGTGGAAATCAAACCTGCATTTGGATCGGAATTCCTTAACTCTTGTGTAGAAAGGTGTGCAGTATACTGCTGCATCAATTTTCAATAAGCTACCACTGAGATTCAAAAATCTTAGCAGTAATCCACGTGCAATCAAATCGAAACTGAAGAGTTTCCTCATGGGTCACTCCTTCTATTCTGTCGAGGAGTTCATTGAAAAATTAAGCTGATTCTTGTTGTACTGTTGATTGCATTTACTTAAACTTATGGATTGACTTTTTTGGGTTTATAAACATTTTATTTTTATCTGTTATTACTCGTATGTTGTACTTTCATGTACTGACACGTTCCATGACCTTGGAGATTTGCTCCTCAATTTGGTCCTACAGAACTTGACGTGTAAATAAAAATAAAATAAAAAATGCAGCTGAGTGATGTCTTCGACAACCACCAATGTTTTGCCAAATACAGACCCCATCATTTTTGAGGCAGGGAATGGCATTTGTCCCTTGAAAACAACAGGGTTGTGCACTTGATGAAATAACGGCAGTTGTCAAAGACATGTCCGTAAGTTGCTTGAACATTTTGTGTATCAGAAGTAGTGCAAGGTAAATGGAATACCCAACTCTTTAAACACATTTTTACAGTGATCCCAGTTATTACTTTTAGTTATTATTCTTATGGGCCCTTCCTTTAGTTTTAATATTAGAGCCATATTTTGTGCACTTGGTTTCCAAGAAAGTATTTCATACCTACAAACAAGAGTGTAGATAGGGGTAGTATGTAGCTATGAACTGTAAGGTATTTGCTGTTATACACAAATGACTGTCATTAGTATGATTAAAACAAAATTGGTCCACTCTTGTATCTACAAAATTACAAATGGCAAAATATAATGAGGTTTTAAGTGGAGTACACAGGCAGGATCTTTGAGATATGCTTTAAAGGGTATATTCAATTAAGAAGCAACGAAATAGCCCCTAGTGTACACTTCTATATACATTTAAATTCTTTATTGGTAATATTGCTCAGAATTTCAAAGTTCCATGCATGAAGCATAAAAGAAGTATATGTGCATTTTTTTAACACATTTGTGCATGTTTTTACACACCTCTATCTATTTTTACGAGTATATTTCTGTTATTGGGCTCCCCTCACAACCACCCAACACCTTCATTTGCCCATTTCCTACATCATTTCCCACTTCCCTAACGCCATCACTGCCACAATGGACCACTACTCCATCTTTCTGCACCAGTTCAAAAAAGTATTCCTTTCCCTGGCTAAAAACCAGTCCCACATCCTGTTCGTTAAATACTGCCTAAACCGTTGAGTCCCCCCTCCCAACAGCCTAGTCATAAAAATTCCTTTCTCTGGAACCCACTCCTCCGTTCACAATGACTTCCAACTTTTCAAATTTCACCAGTCCCTGCCCCTCAGAGGGCATAGATGTGTGTGATGTCCTTAGGTTCATTAGGTTTAAGTAATCCTAAGTTCTAGAGGACTGATGACCTCAGATGTCAATTCCCATAGTGTTCAGAGCCATTTCAACCTGCCCTTCACAAACCTGATACTGCAGAAACACATTTCCATGGTATAGGCATCCCAGAGCCAACTCTGCTCCCTCTGCAACATACGGCTACTGTGCAATGCCTACTACATAGTCACATCTCTGAAATTGAGTGCTTTGCTCTCCAGCACCTGGAAGAGCATTCCAGACATCACCTTCATAAGTTATCCAAGCTGCTGACATCCTACTGCAGCCTTGGGACATCATTATCCAACCCCTATCCTATCCGCAGTGTTCCTCCTCGTCAACCCCTCATAGAAACCAGACCCTTCCTAGTGGACTTTACATCTTGCCACTCCCTCAAAACTCCCTACCCACACTCCACATCTAGAGCCTAAACAATCTAGGAAGACTGTTGTTAACCTTTCCACCAAAATCCTCAGTGCCACAGAACTTTCATTCCTATCCAAAGGACTCACCTTTAGCCTTACACTCAAGTTTAACCACGCTGGACTCATCAAAGACCTACTCTCCTTCTCCCAAACCCTGAAATTGAAATAGTTCTATGCCACTAACTCCTCCAACCAAATCCAAGCTAATTCCAACATTGAACTCTGCCTTTCTCAGTTCACACCACCCTCCAACAGTGATCCTAACCCCCTCCCACACAATCACCCCTCACTCACCTTCCAGGAATTTCTTACCTCCAACTTGGCATCACCATCCTTCCCCAGGTTCCTTACTAAGAACACCAACCTTTCAGCACAGGAAAGGACAGCCATACACACTCTCAAAACAGAACAGCCTGAAAAAGGCTGCACCTGTGTCATGATGAGTCGTAGTGACTACCTGGCTGACTGCCTCTGCCAAATGTCTGACTTGTCAACCTACACAGGTCAAAAAAGTTTGCATCACCTCAGTTCCGAGAGTTCCGGAACCTGTACAGAAAATTGGAATAGAGATCAAAATAAACATCATATCTGCCCTTTTTATTGCTCATGAAAACCACACATTGCATGTTGTACAACTGTACAGTGAGAACTTCAGAGGCTGTACACACCGGTACTCTAATACCCAGTATCATGTCCTCTTGCATTGATGCATGCCTGTCTTTGTCGTGGCATACTATCCACAATTTCATCAAGGCACTGTTGGTCCAGATTGTCCCAATCCTCAATGGCGATTTGGTGTAGATCCTCAGAGTAGTTGGTGGGTCACGTCATCCATAAACAGCCCTTTTCAATCTATCCCAGGCATGTTTGATAGAATTCATGTCTGGAGAACATGGTGGCCACTCCAGTCGAGTAGTGTCGCTATCCTAAAGGAAGCACATTCACAGGATGTGCCCGATGGGGGCACGAATTGCCATCCATGAAGATGAATGCCTCGCCAATATCCTGCCGATATGGTTGCACTATCGGTCGGAGGTTGGCGTTCACGTATCACGTATCATGCAGCCATTGGGGCACCTTCCATTATCACCAGCAATGTACGTCGGCCCCACATAAAGCCACCCCAAAACAGCAGGGAACCTCCACCTTGCTGCACTCACTGGACAGTGTGTCTAAGGCGTTCATCCTGACCTGGTTGCCTCCAAACACATATCCGACGATTGTCTGGTTGAAGGCATATGTGACACTAATCAGTGAAAGAGAACGTGATTCCAATCCTGAGCGGTCCATTCGGCATGTTGTCAGGCTGCGCTGCATGGTGTCATGGTTGCAATGCAAAGATGGATCTCGCCATGGACGCCGGGAGTGTAGTTGCACATCATGCAGCCCATTGCGCACAGTTTGAGCCGTAACACAATGTCTTGTTGTTGCAGAAAAACATTATTCAACATGGTGGCGTTGCTGTCAGGATTCCTCCAATCCATAGTCCGCAGGTAGCAGTCATCCACTGCAGTAGTGGCCCTTGGGCGGCCTGAACAAGGCATGTCATTGACAGTTCTTATCTCTCTGTGTCTCCTCCATGTCCGAACAACATCGCTTTGGTTCACTCTGAGACACCTGGACACTTCCCTTGTTGAGAGCCCTTCCTGGCACAAAGTAACAATGCGGATGTGACTGAACTGTGGTATTGACCATCTAGGCATGGTTGAACTACAGACAACACGAACCTGTACCTCCTTCCTGGTGGAATAACTGGAACTGATCGGCTGTCGGACCCCCTCCGTCTAATAGGTGCTGCTCGTGCATGGTTATTTACATCTTTGGCAGGTGTAGTGACATCTCCGAACAGTCAAAAGGTCTGTGTCTGTGATACAATATCCACAGTCAACGTCGTATCTTCAGGAGTTCCGGGAACTGGGGTGTTGGAAAACGCTGCCAGAGTGATCCCATCCCAGAACTTCAACACGACCTTCAGATCCTGCTTAAAGCCTTAGGCCCTTCCCAGAACCTCTCCCTTGAATCCATTTCCCTCCTCATTCCCATGATACCTTACCCACCAGTCTTCTGCATGCTCCCCAAAATTCACAAACCCAACAATCCTGGCTGTCCCATTACAGCTTGTTATTGTGCCCCCATCAAAAGGGTTTGGGCCCTCATTGACCAACACCTCCAACCAGTTGCCCATCATCTATCCTCCCACATCAAATATACCAACGAGTTCCATCACCAACTCTCCACCATCCCCATCCATTTACCTTCTGGTTCCCTGCTGGTTGTTGTTGATATCACTTCCCAATACACCAATGTTACTCGTATCCATGGTCTTTCCACAACTGAACACTATCTTTCCCAACATCTTTCAGATTCCAAACCTACTACCTCATTCCTCATACCTCTAACTAACTTCATTCTAACAGATAACTAATTCTCCTTTGAAGCTAAAGTATGCAGCGCAAATATGCAGTACAGCTGTGAGCACCTGCATGACACCCTCCTACGCTGACCTGTTTACAGGCCATCTAGAGGAAATCTCCATAGCCTCCCAAACCCCTGATGTGATTCAGGTTCATTGATGATATCTTCATGATCTGGACTCAGGACCAAGACACTCTGTCCTCATTCCTTCACAACCACAACACCTTCTCTCCCATCTGCATCATCTGGTCCTCCTCAACACAGTGTCCCACCTTTCTGGATGTTAACTTTCTCCTCTCTGACAGCTCCATCCACACCTCTGTCCAAATTAAACCCACCAATCACCAACAGTCCATGTATTTTTACAGCTGCCATCTCTTCCATGCCAAAAAATTCCTTTTATACATCCTGGCCATCCAGGGACAGCATATTTGCAGTGACAAGACCTTCCTTTCCCAGTAATCTGGAAGTCTCACCAAGTCCTTCACAGACAGGCACTACCCCCCCCCCCCCCCCAAGACCTAATCCAGAAGCAGGTTTCACATGACATATCCCCATACACCCCCAATCCGCCCACCACCCCCAAAGAGCCAGCTACAAAAGAGTGCCCCCTTTGTCATGCAGTATGACCTCAGACTGGAACAACTGAACCATACTCTTTGGCAGGGCTTTGATTATGCATCATCATGCCCTGAAATTAGAGATATCCTACTCATGATCCTTCCCACCCCTCCTAAAGTGGGGTTCCATTGCACACCCAACCTCCACAACATCCTAGTCCATCCCCATGCCATTCCCAGTCCCAACCCGTACCAGAAGGATTATCCCTGTGGAAAGCCGAGGTGCAAGACCTACCCAATCCACTCACTAAGCAGTTCCTATTCCAGTCTTATCACAAGATTATCTTACTCCATCAAAGGCCAGGCCACCTGTGAAAACAGCCATGTTGTGTACCAACTCTGCTGCAACCACTGCACAGCTTTTTATATTGGTATAACTACCAACCAGCTGTCCACCAGGAAGAACAGCTGCTGACAAACTGTGCCCAAGAGAAGAGTAGACCACCCTGTGACACAACATGCTTGATTTCAATGGCTGCTTCACAACCCAGGCCATTTGGATCCTCCCCTCTACAACAGTTTTTCTGAACTGCGGAGTTGGGAGTTATCCTTACAACACATTCTTCACTCCCAGAATTGTCCCCTTCTCACCTTACGGTGACATACTGTCCCCATACCCTACACTCAACAGTTTCTGTCCTCCCCCCCCCCCCCATCCTATCACCTCCTCCCAATTCACATCCCTCATCGTCATTGTGTGCCACTCTCTGCCAATGCACCCATGCATTCTTTCCCCTTCCGTGCCCCTCTCCTTTTCCGCCCTGTGTTTTTACCCCCACCTCCTGATGCTATGCCTGGAGGTATTTTCAGGCCATGACCTAGTCCCTGCACCCACCATCAGACAATGCTCTACTCTCCCCCCCACCCATACCATACTATCCCTCCTCCTTCCCCATGCCATTCCAGATTGCTGTTCACGTGACAGTCACATTTCAGTCAGAGCTACCAGTGGTAGCAGTCATGTAAGCATGAAGTGTGCTTGCTTGTGTGAATGCATATGCGTTTTCTTTTCTGAAGAAGGCTTTAGCCAAAAGCTGTAATGTATAACAGTCTCTTCATTATGCCTGTCAGCAACTCAGTGGGTCATCTTTATGGTGAGTAGCAATCTATCCTTTACCTAACCTTTTTAGACATGTAAATGGTGGTTTTTGAATCCACTTGAAGAACTTGAAATTTATTGGTATTGTGTGGGACAATCTGATGATAATTTTAGTTTGTTGCTGTCAGATTCATGTGCCATGCAACACATCAAATATGAGATTGAATCCCATATATCTTTTCCGTCCTGCAGTGCCCACAGTATGCTGGACAGCTGATACTAACAAAAAGCGAGGTAGTGCTTTGGTTGAGGCCTTGCACTCATATTTTAATGAAATGAGGTTCAAATCACTATTCACCCATGTAGATTTACATTTTTTCCAAGATTTCCCTAAATAGCTGAATTAAAATGCTGTGTTTCTGTTGCCTTTGAAAAGACCTCAGCAGATTTCTTTCACTGTCCTCCATTCTCAGCTTGTGTTCTATCTCTATTGACCTTGTCAACAAAAAGACAGTAAACCTAGCCTTCCTTACTTTTCTTTTATGTAAGCCAATATTCATGTGTGGACAGCACATCTCCAGTGTCTTTATAATAACTGAAGACTACACTTAAGTGTACCCCCTCCAAGTCACAGGACCATCTGGGTCATTTTGTTATGTTACTACATCTTCACACAATACAGTGGTTGAATTATAAGTACCTTTTAATGTAAACTGCAATGAAAATTCTTTATTTACATAGGTTATGTAATTGTGAAACATATTCTAAATAAAAATGTTTTATCAACTGTAAAAATATGCTATTTTTTAAAAATGTTTCAACTTTTAGATTTCATATTACCTAGAATATATGTCCCCCCCCATGAACCATGGACTTTGCCGTTGGTGGGGAGGCTTGTGTGCCTCAGCGATACAGATAGCCGTACCATAGGTACAACCACAACGGAGGGGTATCTGTTGAGAGGCCAGACAAACGTGTGGTTCCTGAAGAGGGGCAGCAGCCTTTTCAGTAGTTGCAAGGGCAACAGTCTGGATGATTGACTGATCTGGCCTTGTAACAATAACCAAAACAGCCTTGCTGTGCTGGTACTGCGAACGGCTGAAAGCAAGGGGAAACTACGGCCGTAATTTTTCCCGAGGGCATGCAGCTTTACTGTATGATTAAATGATGATGGCATTCTCTTGGGTAAAATATTCCGGAGGTAAAATAGTCCCCCATTCGGATCTCCGGTCGGAGACTACTCAAGAGGATGTCGTTATCAGGAGAAAGGAAACTGGCGTTCTACGGATCGGAGTGTGGAATGTCAGATCCCTTAATCGGGCAGGTAGGTTAGAAATTTGAAAAGGGAAATGGATAGGTTAAAGTTAGATATAGTGGGAATTAGTGAAGTTCGGTGGCAGGAGGAACAAGACTTCTGGTCATGTGACTACAGGGTTATAAACACAAAGTCAAATAGGGGTAATGCAGGAGTAGGTTTAATAATGAATAGGAAAATAGGAATGTGGGTAAGCTACTACAAACAGCATAGTGAACGCATTATTGTGGCCAAGATAGATACGAAGCCCACACTTACTACAGTAGTACAAGTTTATATGCCAACTAGCTCTGCAGATGACGAAGAAATTGAAGAAATGTATGATGAAATAAAAGAAATTATTCAGATAGTGAAGGGAGACGAAAATTTAATAGTCATGGGTGACTGGAATTCGAGTGTAGGAAAAGGGATAGAAGGAAACGTAGTAGGTGAATATGGATTGGGGCTAAGAAATGAAAGAGGAAGCCGCCTGGTAGAATTTTGCACAGAGCACAACTTAATCATAGCTAACACTTGGTTTAAGAATCATGATAGAAGGTTGTATACATGGAAGAACCCTGGAGATACTAAAAGGTATCAGATAGATTATATAATGGTAAGACAGAGATTTAGGAACCAGGTTTTAAATTGTAAGACATTTCCAGGGGCAGATGTGGACTCTGACCACAATTTATTGGTTATGACCTGTAGATTAAAACTGAAGAAACTGCAAAAAGGTGGGCATTTAAGGAGATGGGACCTGGATAAACTGAAAGAACCAGAGGTTGTAGAGAGTTTCAGGGAGAGCATAAGGGAACAATTGACAGGAATGGGGGAAAGAAGTACAGTAGAAGAAGAATGGGTAGCTTTGAGGGATGAAGTAGTGAAGGCAGCAGAGGATCAAGTAGGTAAAAAGAAGAGGGCTAGTAGAAATTCTTGGGTAACAGAAGAAATATTGAATTTAATTGATGAAAGGAGAAAATATAAAAATGCAGTAAGTGAAGCAGGCAAAAAGGAATACAAACGTCTCAAAAATGAGATCGACAGGAAGTGCAAAATGGCTAAGCAGGCATGGCTAGAGGACAAATGTAAGGATGTGGAGGCTTATCTCACTAGGGGTAAGATAGATACTGCCTACAGGAAAATTAAAGAGACCTTTGGAGATAAGAGAACCACTTGTATGAACATCAAGAGCTCAGATGGAAACCCAGTTCTAAGCAAAGAAGGGAAAGCAGAAAGGTGGAAGGAGTATATAGAGGGTCTATACAAGGGCGATGCACTTGAGGACAGTATTATGGAAATGGAAGAGGATGTAGATGAAGATGAAATGGGAGATACGATACTGCGTGAAGAGTTTGACAGAGCACTGAAAGACCTGAGTCGAAACAAGGCCCCCGGAGTAGACAACATTCCATTGGAACTACTGACGACCTTGGGAGAGCCAGTCCTGACAAAACTCTACCATCTGGTGAGCAAGATGTATGAAACAGGCGAAATACCCTCAGACTTCAAGAAGAATATAATAATTCCAATCCCAAAGAAAGCAGGTGTGGACAGATGTGAAAATTACCAAACAATCAGTTTAATAAGCCACAGCTGCAAAATACTAACACGAATTCTTTACAGGCGAATGGAAAAACTAGTAGAAGCCGACCTCGGGGAAGATCAGTTTGGATTCCGTAGAAATACTGGAACACGTGAGGCAATACTGACCTTACGACTTATCTTAGAAGAAAGATTAAGGAAAGGCAAACCTACGTTCCTAGCATTTGTAGACTTAGAGAAAGCTTTTGACAATGTTAACTGGAATACTCTCTTTCAAATTCTAAAGGTGGCAGGGGTAAAATACGGGGAGCGAAAGGCTATTTACAATTTGTATAGAAACCAGATGGCAGTTATAAGAGTCGAGGGGCATGAAAGAGAAGCAGTGGTTGGGAAGGGAGTAAGACAGGGTTGTAGCCTCTCCCCGATGTTATTCAATCTGTATATTGAGCAAGCAGTAAAGGAAGCAAAAGAAAAATTTGGAGTAGGTATTAAAATCCATGGAGAAGAAATAAAAACGTTGAGGTTCGCCGATGACATTGTAATTCTGTCAGAGACAGCAAAGGACTTGGAAGAGCAGTTGAACGGAATGGATAGTGTCTTGAAGGGAGGATATAAGATGAACATCAACAAAAGCAAAACGAGGATAATGGAATGTAGTCGAATTAAGTCTGGTGATGTTGAGGGTATTAGATTAGGAAATGAGACACTTAAAGTAGTAAAGTAGTTTTGCTATTTGGGGAGCAAAATAACTGATGATGGTCGAAGTAGAGAGGATATAAAATGTAGACTGGCAATGGCAAGGAAAGCGTTTCTGAAGAAGAGAAATTTGTTAACATCAAGTATACATTTAAGTGTTAGGAAGTCATTTCTGAAAGTATTTGTATGGAGTGTAGCCATGCATGGAAGTGAAACATGGACGGTAAATAGTTTGGACAAGAAGAGAATAGAAGCTTTCGAAATGTGGTGCTACAGAAGAATGCTGAAGATTAGATGGGTAGATCACATAACTAATGAGGAAGTATTGAATAGGATTGGGGAGAAGAGAAGTTTGTGGCACAACTTGACCAGAAGAAGGGATCTACTCTGAGGCATCAAGGGATCACCAATTTAGTATTGGAGGGCAGCGTGGAGGGTAAAAATCGTAGGGGGAGACCAAGAGATGAATACACTAAGCAGATTCAGAAAGATGTAGGTTGCAGTAGGTACTGGGAGATGAAGAAGCTTGCACAGGATAGAGTAGCATGGAGAGCTGCATCAAACCAGTCTCAGGACTGAAGACCACAACAACAACAACAGAATATATGTTTTTAAAATTAAGCATGTCATTCTTTAAACAAATCAAAAAGGTCACCATTACTTGTAATGCACACCAGTTACTTGTAAGCTTATGTGCGTATCTCCATTCCATACCATTTGTCTCCTAAAGTTCTTAGATTAACATCTAGAATGGATACCATTCTGGACATTTTCCTGTTCAGTATTTCAGCACTGAGGCAGCGATCATTACAAATAATTCTTTGTGGCCTTATAATCTATAACCAGTCAATGCTCATAATTTTATATTCCAACATGTCTCGAACATCTACATATATATAATCAAACAGCAAGTTACCAGTCCGCCGCTCGTGGTCTCGCGGTAGCGTTCTCGCTTCCCGAGCCCGGGGTCCCGGGTTCGATTCCCGGCGGGGTCAGGGATTTTCACCTGCCTCGAGATGACTGGGTGTTTGTGTTGTCCTCATCATTTCATCATCATCCAGGAAAGTGGCGAAATTGGACTGAGCAAAGGTTGGGAAATTGTACGGGCGCTGATAACCGCGCAGTTGAGCGCCCCACAAACCAAACATCATCATCATCATCATCAAGTTACCACAGTTCTTTTTCTGTGTGTGTGTGTGTGTGTGTGTGTGTGTGTGTGTGTGTGTGTGTGCGCGCGCGCGGGGCGGGGGGTAAAGATTAAAAGATGGCTCCAGTAGGCTGAAATCACTTATGTTCTCTGGACTTAATTTTAAACTGTGACTGTAATAAATTATCACTTATAATTTGAATATTGTCTTAGCAGTGCAATTTGTTGTTACTGCAACTATCACTTTTTATTCTAGCTTTCTTGCCTTTTCACTTGTAATCTTTTTAATTTTTCTTGTCCCTACATACTCTTTCCTTCCCCTAGTCTTTTATTGTCACTCCCCTTCCTACCCCCTGCAAATTCAACACTACATCTCCAGTTTGTCTCTTATTTTTTTCTTATGCCTGTGTCATGAGTTTCAGTATGTATATAAAATTTTATGTCTGCCTCCACAGTTGACTGCTATATAAAGGACCTGGGTTCAATTCCTGGTACTGCCAGGGATTTTTTCTCCGTGGGAGGACTGGAACGGGGTGCACTGAACCTTGACAGAGTAGCAGCAGCTTCAGATCATGAAAACTGACAACAGCCAAGAGAGCAGTGTGCTGATCCCACGCCCCTCCATACTGCATTCAATAATTCCAGTGGCAGAGTATAACATCACGCCCTGATGGGCGCACAGGGTTTTTGCTCCATTTCAATTTTTTGCACAATTTCAGTTACGTAACATTATTTCCAGCTCAGTGTTTTATATTACTTCTCCCTTCTTTAATTAATCTCGTGTGCTTTCACCACTTTTGCTGTCTCCTATCTCATCCATGGTTTGGTGTCTATCATGTGATGACTACTAATACACAGGTCCAACATTCAGTTCCTAGTCAACACCTCACATTTTTCTTTAATTGAATGGTCAGGAATGGACTCCACCAAGTTACAAGAGGCCTAACAATGAAGCTGCTTGATAAAAATAAGTACCAAGCTGACACACAAGCTATTAAAACAGCATCAAAAAGAAAAGCTTGCACTACAAAACATAAACATATTTTATTTTTATTGTATCTTTAACTTGGAAGAAATGCTTGATTTTTAAAATTTTGTTGTTTCTCATCTAATGTCATTCCATGTTTCCAACAGTTCACCCCAAATTCTTCCAATTTTTGTGAGTGGTAATAATATTTCATCTCATTATAAGCCTTAATTATTTAGTACATGTTCATCTTATAGCTTACATAAAATTCATTATTTTTATTAAATGTAATGTCATATTTGAGCTGTAATAGTTGCACCTGCTGGGTTTTGTTGAGCACAGAGAAAACAAAACATGCCATTCAAATGTCTCTAAATAACAAGTGAGGGAATTTGAAATGTTGTGATAGTCATAATTGTAAGTAATGTGAACTGGAGACTTGAGTATGCTTATATGGTACTAAAAAAAAATCACTTCAGTTGCAAAGAAAAGACATAATGTATCATTTAAGGAAACTAGTTGGGAATAATGCCTGATTATTTTCATGTAAATTCTGTTGTTGTAGGTATAGGCTTGAGTACTGTAATATGGTATAAATATCTTTAATAATTTGCAGACATAAGGAAACAAGTCTGAAAATTCTGAGGACTGAAAAGAACACTATAAATTATATGATCATGTAGACTCGTGGTTTGAAAATTCATGTTACTAAAGTGACAAATTGCAAGTGTGACATTTGGAGACCTTTATCCTATTCCATGTGAGTTACTGTTGTCGCAGGACAAATAGCAATGTACTGTATATAAATATGGGGGAAGCAGGAGTAAGCAAAAAGAAATTACATGTTATAACTGGAGACTCAGGAATTGAAAATTTATGTTACTAAAGTGATGAATTGTGACTTTTAGAGGCCTTCATTCTATACCATGTGGATTACTCTTACCCCAGGACAAACAGCAATACACTATATATAAATATGGAGCAAGCAGGAGTAAGTAAACAGAAATTATGTGCTATAACTGGGAAATCAGAAACCTTCTTCCCGAAGTAGTAACTTCTTTGTTATTTATGACATGGCCAGTGGCAACTTTTTCAAGCTGAAATAGAAATTAACAGATTAATGATCACTATTACAAACATATTGTACAGAAACAATTTACACCTTTACTTACACTATGTTCTTGAAGACTCTTTTTCATAATGATGTCTGAAACCTCTGCTATTCCTCCTGTATGTAAATGAATCAAGCCTGAATATAGATGATTACAGAAACGTTATATCTGTAGATGACACAACTGTACCCTTCAAAGGGGACAGCAATATAGAAAGCAGATTAATACTGGAACTGAGCCGTAAACAAGAGACTATAAACAGCAAAAAGATAGTATTCAACAATTTCCACACCACACAAAAAACAAACCTATCCAAACCACCTGTAATAGTCGATTAGCAACCAAATAAAAAAACACTGAATACATATCCCTTGTCTGTGGGAGCTAGGTAATCTGAAACAAGATAAACACACTGAGCTAGTAAAATAAATACTGGCTGCTGTGTTTTGTGTGTTCTGCAAGCATGCACTGGTCAGGAAACAGGCTCAGCTAAGATATGGTGTGACATTCTGGGGTAATTTTACTGCGAGAGCAGGAGAGCTTCTGTAAAGTTTGGAAGGTAGGAGACGAGGTACTGGCAGAAGTAAAGCTGTGAGTACCGGGCGTGAGTCGTGCTTCGGTAGCTCAGTTGGTAGAGCACTTGCCCGCGATAGGCAAAGGTCCCGAGTTCGAGTCTCGGTCGGGCACACAGTTTTAATCTGCCAGGAAGTTTCTTATATAAATATAATTGAGGGAAACATTCCACGTGGGAAAAATATATCTAAAAAGGAAAGATGATGAGACTTACCAAACAAAAGCGCTGGCAGGTCGATAGACACACAAACAAACACAAACATACACACAAATTTCAAGCTTTCGCAACAAACGTTTGCTTCGTCAGGAAAGAGGAAAGGAGAGGGAAAGACGAAAGGATGTGGGTTTTAAGGGAGAGGGTAAGGAGTCATTCCAATCCCGGGAGCGGAAAGACTTACCTTAGGGGGGAAAAAGGACAGGTATACACTCGCACACACACACATATCCATCCGCATATACACAGACACAAGCAGACATTTGTAAAGGCAAAGAGTTTGGGCCCAAACTCCTGCCAGCGCTTTTGTCTGTTAAGTCTCATCATCTTTCCTTTTTAGATAAACCTTATATAAACACGTTTTAATGTACTGTGAACCTCAATCTACCCTTGTAAATATTAACATATTTTGTCCAACATCCTTAGTGTCAGACTGTGTTATGTCAGATCACATGGATAAAATCAGTGAACATAAACATAATGCCTATAGCACAGTAAGTTAATGAGTCAATGTTAAGAAGATTCTAGTCAATCAAACAAACATGAAGAGCAGCAACATAGTTCATCTTGCACACATATTTTAACTTCCATTTAGAAGAAAGCTCAGTCAGAAACAATGATGTTAATTTAGTCTTTGAAAATTTGCATAATGGGTAATGAAGAACTATACACACAAGGAATGAGTATGATTGATTTCACAGTGTAGATCCAGCAGGGGTGTTATTGTGGGAAATCTTGTGTCATCTGCTGTATCAGGTCGGCAACCACTGTGGAGAAATGTATGGGAGAGGAGCGACATGTTTAGGTCGGGTCTTCTAGTTATGAGCATAAGAAACTAGTTGATATTCATCAGATGAATGACTGGCAAAGAGAGTTAAAAACTGTAATTATAGTGGCGATCAGTAGACCACACTCATATTGCCACAAAAATATTTAAATGATTCAAATTAATGAGGTTGTTCCATAAAACGTAATGTACCATATTACAAAACTGAACCACAGCTGAGAAATCTGAAGGTCTTTCTCAGCTTAGCTTTTCTGTAATTCCATGTCAGCATCATGAAGACAAAACCAAGAGCGTATTGCAGCATATATGTGTATAGCACATTTTGATAGTTGTGGGAATTAAGTCATGGATTGTAGCTTGATGTTGTGAGTTAACTAAAAACCTACTTATCAGAAAGATCCCCAGATGCTCATTATTTACACACTTCTACATCACTCTCAGATTTTTTTCTGTACTGGAGAATGGATAGAGTACAGCTACACTGTTCTCAGATATATGGTTTCTGTTACCCTTTCTCCATAAATGATGTTAAACTTACAATTAATGTAACATAAAAGCCGTGTTAAGTTGAGCAGTACAGTGGTGATTGTGAGAAGTGGTATTCAAAGACAAGAAAAGATCAGAAAAAGGGGAGCTCATTTTATCAACAACTGCCTGAAATGGTGGCAGCAGTGGTTAATGTCATGTTTTAATTAAAAATTCCTTTATAATAAACTAAGTGAAAAACAGGAAACAGACTGCAGAGAAAGAAGTAATTTTAAAATACTTATTAGCAGTGACATACTCTAGGTTAAATATCTTAAGTCCCATTTTTTCTTCTTTCCTTTTTGTAACATCTCAATGAAATGTATAGTTATATTATACTGTTTTCCAACAATGAATTATGAGATTCCATTGGCCAAAGTCTGTGTGCCAGAACTTCCCTTACGTGTGTGTGTGTGTGTGTGTGTGTGTGTGTGTGTGTGTGTGTGTGTGCCAGAACTTCCCTTACTATAAGAAATTAAGTGGGGATCAACAAAAGCTGTGAAAGGAAAGATGTGGCTACAAAAAGCAATTAACTGTGTGTACATGCTGAAGTGGGAGAAAGCTGTACTTTTGATTGGTATGAGTCGGAAAATGAACAGTTGAGGCTCCTGAGTGGCAGAAATGGGTCTTTCAGTTGCACGCCTCTGACTCATTTATAGGTAGAGGAATTCTGTTCATGCACCCTAACCTGCTGACACTAACTTCCAATTTCCTCACCAACTCAGGTGCCCATATTTACTGCTGCCCACCACCCTTTGGCTTTCTTAGCTGTGTTTTATCTCCAATCTCTGTTCTGTTTGCCCATGTCTGGTGTTCCTCCTCTGCTGCAGTTTCCTTGTTGCCATAACTCTGAATCCCACTGTAAGGCAGTACATGGCCAGCCTGTCTCGTATATTTGCATTTTATCAGCTTTCATTATTTATTCTGAACAGCTGAAATGTTGTGTTTAGGAGTGAAGCACTAAGTTTGTCTTCTAAACAATGTTCTGGGGTAACTCATCTTTAAGAAATAAAGTGTTCATTGCCCAAAAATAGGCTGCGAGAATAATATATTGTGGTCACCCATCACAACTTGTAGACATCGGACTAAGGAATTCAGCGTTTTGACTACTGCTATTTATTCCCTCGTGAAGTTTGTTGTAAACAATCCTCTTTCAAAAGGAACAATGATGTAAGTAATTACGATACCAGAAGAAAAAATTGCATTCGTTACTTCACATTAAGACTTTCTTTAGCACAAAAAGGAGTGCAGAATTCTGCAACAAAAACTTTTGATCACTTACCCAGTGATATAAAATGTCTCACAGACAGCAAAACTAAAATATGAAAACAAACTGAAAAAGTTTCTCCTTGACAACTCCTTCTATTTTGTAGAAGAATTTCTGTTGTAATGTATGGAAGATGGTGGGTAGGAATTACGTAGTCAAATCTGTATGTTTTAAATAAAAAATTGAAGTAACTTAAAGAAAAACATATTTACAAATTAATCTGTGATGTCAATGTAAAAGACTCATTCCACGTCATTATGTATTGCACAAATGCTGCATGGAAAATGAAACTAACAGTCTGAATCCTCCTGAGGACCAATGCATATAAATCTTGAAAGGTGGGCAACAGGATTTTTATATATCTTCACAAAGAAACCATGCCAGTACCTTGTGAGGTGCTGGATGGAGGGAACAAACTCTTGATTTTTTTTTAATATATATTTTTGTTGTCTTTTCAGCACAACCACAATGGCTGAATAATATTCAAACTCATCAGGTCAGGTGTAATGACTTACTGATTCTCATTCTCATCAGTCGGGTTTTGGGTAGATTGTGAGTGGCAGTTAACACCATCTTGGAAGATGCTTTCCCCTACTGAGAGCAATGCCTTTATCTTTCCACAAATACAGACACCTAAACTGGATTCAAAACTGTTACTAGATATGGTTCCTTTTAGTACATCGGTGTAGCCACTGAAAATCACAATTATGATGACATTTTCTGTCCATAAGGCAGGTCCATTACTGCAAACTGAGCATTCTCTAGTCCCCGCCCCCTCCAGTTTTCATAGTTGTGTACAGAGTCTGCCAAAAAATGTATATGCTCTTTGTCAGACTGTATCAGAATACAGATATTGTCAATCAATTTGAATTACGAGTATGTTGTAGTATGATCTTTCACACAGTGGATGTCAGTACTTTCATCATAATAATGAGAAAACAAAATGGCTTGAACACATGTTTGAGCAGCAAAAATGCATTCTGAAGTGATTTATCAAATTTGATAATGCCGTTGAAGTGCAGTGTCACTGGAGGTGGTAGTTTGAAACAGAACCTCCAGTGCACCCAACAATTAAAGGCATCATTGATTAGTTTGAAACATATGGAACAATTTGTGATATTACAAAGACCATGTACAGTTACAAGTCCTGCTTCATGAGCTCTAGTGTCGGAAAAGTGTGTTACTTCTCCACAGAAGTTTGTTACTCAATGTGCATGCGAAGTCAGGATTATCATTACAAGTGTACAGTAAATTCTAAAAGTGGTTAAATGGAAAATTTACATCCCACAATTACTGTATGCAATTAATGATGATGATCCTGATCATCAAATACAATTTTCTGAATGGTATCAGCAACAAATGATAACTGATGATGAAAAGTTTGTGATGAAATCTCTGTACGTCCGTCTTTTCAGAGATGGTTGTGGGACTCGGCTGCTCAGTACAAAATTTCAAATTGGACACCTTTCAGCCATCTAATTTTCAATCTGTTATTTTTTTTTTTGGCTACCTGTTTTGGCAATTTACTACACCACCTTCAGGCCCCTTGACTGATGGGAAGTAAGATTCCAATCTCGGTTCCAGTGAAAATAGCGGCCAGCATTCAGCTATTGGTATCTGTAGCTTTCTGCTTGATACAGTGATCACTTCAACCATCCTCTGCTGACTGATGATTTGAGTCAGCAGGTGATGGTTGAAGTGATCGCTGCATCAAGCAGAAATCTACAGATACCAGTATCTGATTGCTGGCCCATATTTTGACCAAAACCGAGGTCAGAATCTTCCTACACTTTGGTCAGGGGGCCTGGAGGTACCATAGTAAATGGCCAAAACTGGTATCCAAATAAAGTCATCTAGAGCAGGAGTTCCCAACAAAATTTTCTCGAGGACCCCCCATCGATCATGAATGGTACCTTGTCATATCAGAGTATCAAGTACCTAAAAAAGCCAAATTAAGGATCTTTTTATATGTTTTCTATTTTTGGTACTTAGAAACAACATTGACATATTCATTATTGAAAAAATATTGAACTTAAAACTTTTTCAATTTAGCCATCATTGTTATTGTTAAATTTTTGATTATTGCTTAAAATCTGCTAGACGCAGAAGTTAGCATTCGCTAAAGCTCTGCTTATGCAGAAAGCGGCCAAAACAAAATATGTGTTATCATACGAAATATATTTAATATATTTTTTATTCTAATAGCATCTTTTGGACCCCTCTGGCATAGCTCGCGGACCCCTGGGGGTCCACAGACCACCTGTTGGGAACCACTGATCTAGAGGCTTCGTAGGACACATTTTCTTTGACGGTACTCTCACCGGAGAAGTGCACCTCAAAATATTACGCGAGTTAATTTTTCCAAGTGTACATGTACTTTATGGATCTGGTGATGAGGTTTTCTACAAAAAGGATGGGGCACAACCACAGTAACACCTAACCTTATGAACTTTCACAGGTGACAGTCAACAGGGACATTGGATCGGACAAAGAGAGCCCAGTGAGTTTCCACCAATGTCTCTAGATCTAACCCCTATGGACTTTTACTTGTGGGAAACTGTGAAAGAGCAAGTCTTTCAACTCAAGCCATGTGCGTTGGAGATCATGCCATGAGACTACAGCAGCATGTGCAGCAATAACCATTGAAACATTGACCGATGCTGCTGTGGTGACCAGTCATTGTTCCACTATGTGTTTGGTCGCCCAGCAGCGGACATTTTGAACATCTAACCTCACCACAGGCACATATGTGATCAGTATTTTAATGTAAAACAATGAAATAATAAATAGTTTTCATTCCTTGGTGTGTATACATTTTTTGAATCCTTTGTACTATGAATACCTTTTGATGTTGTCAGTTACTTAGAATCATCTACTTCCTCTAGTTCTCTTCTCAAACATCTTTTGTTCTAGTCCACTCTTGATTATGCAATCTCTTCTCATCCACTGTTTCCACTATATGTCTTCTCTCATTCACCATTTGTAACACAACCTGATACCTTATTTTATATGTCCATTTCATATCTTCCACTCTTCTCCAAAACCACATCTCAAGACCCACTAAGTGTCTTGTTGTATCCTGTAGTGAAGTTTGGGTTCTATGGTAGAAGGAAGTGAGTGAGAGACACAACAACAGTTAAGTAAAACTCATTTACTTAGCCCAATGGGTTGCAGACCACTAGTGCAGTCAGAGCCAATACAATGTCTAGAGTGTCATAGTCGGTCCATAATATTGCAGTCACTAATAGAGAGGGGCTGTGTTCTCTCAGGCATTGATCATAATACTGAAGAGGGGCTGATACTAGCTTACAGCAGCCTCTTACCACTTTAATAGTAACACTGGCTTAGAAACTGATGTCTGTAGCACAGTCACTGGTTAGTAACTGCATTTGCCGTGCGGCTGCCTCTGGTGGCAGTACTCATAACGTCTGGTGCCAACCTACGAATTACAAGTAGATTGGCATGGTGCCAGGGCGAATGACACCACATTTTGCCCCCTCTGTTCTTGGAAACGTTCTCACTGTGTTGTGTACTGGCTTCATTGGTAATGACAGTGGGGGGAAGGGGAGAGCAGTCTGGATGCAAGTGTCATAGTGGATGCAGGAGCCAGAACTGTAGGCAGTTGCAAGCTCCTGCTTGCACTCTGACATTCACCTTACGAATGACCACAAACACCAGCTGAGAAATCGGTCATAGGGTGTACACCCATGTCAAGAGATGGAGCATCTTTGTGAACAGATGATGACACGCTGGTGACTGGTGGGTCCTCGGAGGCATGCAGAAAAGGGGAAGGATGAAGAGGACCAGACCTCCATGGCAAGGACTGCTGACTCTGCTATGAGTTGGTGGTACCATGTTGACGTTTGTGGGCTCCCCATCCAGTGCCAGTGGCTTGAGACACAAGGGAGGTGAGGTCGGTTGGGGCTGTGAGATACCTTAGGGCTCCAGCTGATTCTGATGCTGCCTGTGCAGCCTGGACAAACTCTGTACAAGATAAAGAAAGCAGCACAAGACTTGAGTTACCACTCCCTGTTCCCACCATCTGTTTCTGCCAAAGACTCTGTAAAAGACATGATCATTGACATTAAATTTAGTACACCAAAGGGGAAGGCCTGACAACTGTAGTGGATGCAGCAGTGTTCTCTGTTGGCATCCATGCAGGACTTCCACAGGCAACTTGACGTTGTCTAACTGGGAATGGTATGAGGACAGGGAAATCACCAAAGTTTGCTCCCTTGTGTGGGAGACATGTAACTTGCCCACTTTCTGTTTAAATGTTCTAACAAAGCATTCTGTTTTGCTGTTAGATTTTTGGTGGAACAGTGCACTTGTCACATATTGAATTCTGTTGGCATTATGAAATTGTTTGAGGTCTGCCGATGTAAACTATGGTTCATTATCTGAGACTATAACTTCTGTGAGGTTTTCTATACAGAAAATTTATTTGAGAGTTTTGATTGTGTTTGCCATTGTGGTTGATTGTATTGGCACCACAAATGGGAATTTTCAATAATTAGCCAATGGTTGTTCCAAAATGGACCCCCAAAATCAATATATAGTCTCTGCCAAGGGGCACTGGGCTTGGGCCATCGAAGTATCTTTGGGGTGGAGCAGACTGGTGCTCTGCACATGCCTGGCAATGAGAGGTCAACTGTTCAATCTGTGTGTCCATCCTGGCATAAACAGTGGCATTAGGTGAGCTGCCTCCAAGGCCTTGAGGCAAAAGATGAAGATCTTTCTTCTGTAGAGACTGTGGAACTATCACATAAATTGATCATTACCCAAGTGAAATAGAATTACACCATGTTGTACCAACAACCCACCCTGAAATGCAGTATGTGGCCAACTAGTGTGGATGTATTGCAGCAGATTGGGATCTGCAGCCATCGCCTAAGCAATCTGACATTGATCAATGGGGAACACATCGAGAGTTTCATTGTCCTGCACATCAATATGGGAACAAGAGTCTTTAAATGTGTTGAATGTTGTGTTGTTGCCAACAAGTAAATGATAGAGGGTGTCTGCATTGGAATGTTTAGCTCTTGGTCTGTACACGATTTCATACTGGTAACTGGATAATATCAATGACCAGCATTGCAGTTTCTCTGCTGTGTATGGCAGAACTGGCTTGGAAGGCCTGAACTGTGATGTCAATGGTTTGTGATTTGTCACCAAGAAAAACATCCTTCCATAAAGATACTAATGGAATTTTGTCACATATAGATAATACTGAAAGACCTGAGTCGAAACAAGGCCCCCGGAGTAGACAACATTCCATTAGAACTACTGACGACCTTGGGAGAGCCAGTCCTGACAAAACTCTACCACCTGGTGAGCAAGATGTATGAAACAGGCGAAATACCCTCAGACTTCAAGAAGAATATAATAATTCCAATCCCAAAGAAAGCAGGTGTTGACAGATTTGAAAATTACTGAACTATCAGTTTAATAAGCCACAGCTGCAAAATACTAACACGAATTCTTTATAGACGAATGGAAAAACTAGTAGAAGCCGACCTCGGAGAAGATCAGTTTGGATTCCTTAGAAATACTGGAACACGTGAGGCAATACTGACCTTACGACTTATCTTAGAAGGAAGATTAAGGAAAGGCAAACCTACGTTTCTAAAATTTTTAGACTTAGAGAAAGCTTTTGCCAATGTTGACTGGAATACTCTCTTTCAAATTCTAAAGGTGGCAGTGGTAAAATACAGGGAGCGAAAAGCTATTTACAATTTGTACAGAAACCAGATGGCAGTTATAAGAGTCGAGGGGCATGAAAGGGAAGCAGTGGTTGGGAAGGGAGTAAGACAGGGTTGTAGCCTCTCCCCGATGTTATTCAATCTGTATATTGAGCAAGCAGTAAAGGAAGCAAAAGAAAAATTTGGAGTAGGTATTAAAAACCATGGAGAAGAAATAAAAACTTTGAGGTTTGCCGATGACATCGTAATTCTGTCAGACACAGCAAAGGACTTGGTTCCTTTTAGTACATCGGTGTAGCCACTGAAAATCACAATTATGATGACATTTTCTGTCCATAAGGCAGGTCCATTACTGCAAACTGAGCATTCTCTAGTCCCCCCCCCCCCCCCCCCCCCCACCCCCTCCAGTTTTCATAGTTGTGTACAGAGTCTGCCAAAAAATGTATATGCTCTTTGTCAGACTGTATCAGAATACAGATATTGTCAATCAATTTGAATTACGAGTATGTTGTAGTATGATCTTTCACACAGTGGATGTCAGTACTTTCATCATAATAATGAGAAAACAAAATGGCTTGAACACATGTTTGAGCAGCAAAAATGCATTCTGAAGTAATTTATCAAATTTGATAATGCCGTTGAAGTGCAGTGTCACTGGAGGTGGTAGTTTGAAACAGAACCTCCAGTGCACCCAACAATTAAAGGCATCATTGATTAGTTTGAAACATATGGAACAATTTGTGATGTTACAAAGACCATGTACAGTTACAAGTCCTGCTTCATGAGCTCTAGTGTCGGAAAAGTGTGTTACTTCTCCACAGAAGTTTGTTACTCAATGTGCATGCGAAGTCAGGATTATCATTACAAGTGTACAGTAAATTCTAAAAGTGGTTAAATGGAAAATTTACATCCCACAATTACTGTATGCAATTAATGATGATGATCCTGATCATCAAATACAATTTTCTGAATGGTATCAGCAACAAATGATAACTGATGATGAAAAGTTTGTGATGAAATCTCTGTACGTCCGTCTTTTCAGAGATGGTTGTGGGACTCGGCTGCTCAGTACAAAATTTCAAATTGGACACCTTTCAGCCATCTAATTTTCAATCTGTTATTTTTTTTTTTTGGCTACCTGTTTTGGCAATTTACTACACCACCTTCAGGCCCCTTGACTGATGGGAAGTAAGATTCCAATCTCGGTTCTAGTGAAAATAGCGGCCAGCATTCAGCTATTGGTATCTGTAGCTTTCTGCTTGATACAGTGATCACTTCAACCATCATCTGCTGACTGATGATTTGAGTCAGCAGGTGATGGTTGAAGTGATCGCTGCATCAAGCAGAAATCTACAGATACCAGTATCTGATTGCTGGCCCATATTTTGACCAAAACCGAGGTCAGAATCTTCCTACACTTTGGTCAGGGGGCCTGGAGGTACCATAGTAAATGGCCAAAACTGGTATCCAAATAAAGCCATCTAGAGCAGGAGTTCCCAACAAAATTTTCTCGAGGACCCCCCATCGATCATGAATAGTACCTTGTCATATCAGAGTATCAAGTACCTAAAAAAGCCAAATTAAGGATCTTTTTATATGTTTTCTATTTTTGGTACTTAGAAACAACATTGACATATTTTTATTGAAAAAATATTGAACTTAAAACTTTTTCAATTTAGCCATCATTGTTATTGTTAAATTTTTGATTATTGCTTAAAATCTGCTAGACGCAGAAGTTAGCATTCGCTAAAGCTCTGCTTATGCAGAAAGCGGCCAAAACAAAATATGTGTTATCATACGAAATATATTTAATATATTTTTTATTCTAATAGCATCTTTTGGACCCCTCTGGCATAGCTCGCGGACCCCTGGGGGTCCACAGACCACCTGTTGGGAACCACTGATCTAGAGGCTTCGTAGGACACATTTTCTTTGACGGTACTCTCACCGGAGAAGTGCACCTCAAAATATTACGCGAGTTAATTTTTCCAAGTGTACATGTACTTTATGGATCTGGTGATGAGGTTTTCTACAAAAAGGATGGGGCACAACCACAGTAACACCTAACCTTATGAACTTTCACAGGTGACAGTCAACAGTATTTGTATGGAGTGTACCCATGTATGGAAGTGAAACATGGACGGTAAATAGTTTGGACAAGAAGAGAATAGAAGCTTTCGAAATGTGGTGCTACAGAAGAATGCTGAAGATTAGATGGGTAGATCACATAACTAATGAGGAAGTATTGAACAGGATTGGGGAGAGGAGAAGTTTGTGGCACAACTTGACCAGAAGATGGGATCGGTTGGTAGGACATGTTCTGAGGCATCAAGGGATCACCAATTTAGTATTGGAGGGCAGCGTGGAGGGTAAAAATCGTAGGGGGAGACCAAGAGATGAATACACTAAGCAGATTCAGAAGGATGTAGGTTGCGGTAGGTACTGGGAGATGAAGAGGCTTGCACAGGATAGAGTAGCATGGAGAGCTGCATCAAACCAGTCTCAGGACTGAAGACCACAACAACAACATAGATAATGGCAAGGGATTCCTTCTCTAGTTGGGAAAAATTGCACTGAGCCTTGCAGAAAGCTTGGAAGCAAACACAGTTGGTCTGCCCATGGATCCAACTATGTGTAAAGCACTGCACCAATCTCATATGAGTAAGCATTTATCGCTAGCTAGGCTGTAGTAATGGGATCGTGATGAAGTAAACACTCAACAAAGCTTCCCTCAGTCTCTGAAAATCCATTTGACACTCCTGATACCATACAAAAGGAACATTTTTCTTGCATAACATGTCCAATGGATCAGCAATTGGCACTGCATTCAGAATGAAATGAAGTAGTAAGTGGGTTTTCCTATTACTGCTTGAAGTTCACTTATGTTGCAAGGCACTGGGAGGTTATGAATTGCAGTTAAACGAGACTGCTAAGGGTGGATGCTCTGAGCATTGATGACACTCAAATTTGGTCTGAAAAAAATAACACTTGTGTTTGTAGCACTTGAGACCAGCAGAAGATTATAAAGATTTTACTTGGGAGTATGACCCCAAACCACAATATCGTCCAAATAATTTGTGCATGAAGGCACTACAGCAGTCAGCTGTTCAAGAAAGTGCCGAAAAATTACAAGCACTGAAACACCGCTGAAGGCCAAATGCAAAAACTTGAGTGACCACCTGTGAGCGTTGGTCACAAAAAATTTCTGAGACTGCTCATCCAATGCCATCTGCAAATAAGAATCCTGTGAGACTATTTTAGAGAAGAAACTACCTGCTCCTAGCTCATCCATCGGTCCATGAGACCATGTTAATGGAAATGAGTCAATCACTGTGTGAGCATTCTCTGCCAACTTGAAATCAGCACACAGTCTTATTTTGCTACATGGTTTCATGATGATTGCAAGAGGAGATACCCGCTGACTAGTTGCTACTGGAGTGTTTACACCTTTGCCCTGCCAGTTTAACAATTTTTGTGGTGCTTTGATCTCTAATTGGTTGAGGTACAGGCCATTCCCAGCTAAACCTGTGCTGCACACTTTCCTTCACTGTAATATGAGCCTCAGAATTGGTGGCTCTGCTGCGGCAGTACTGAAAAAGTTCACTGAAATCTCCACAAAGTTTTGAAACAGAGTACTGAAATTGCAACTCAAAAAGTTTGAATGAGTCAATACCAAAAATGTTTTGACTGTCCTTTGAACACAACACTGTGAATGAAGCTGTCTTCGTAACATTGTGAAAAGTGGTAGGCAATCTAAAAGCACCAAGAACTGGGATACCATGACCAGTATCATAGCTTTTGAAAACTTGAGAGAGTTGTTCTGTGATTTGTGAAATTTAGGCTTTCCTAACAGTTCAGACACGCATCTGTTCAAAATTGTCACCGAAGCTCCCATACCTAACTGCATGTGCATGTTACAGTTAGCAGTCTGCAAAGTGACAAAGAGTTTATTTGCTTGTCGCTGAATAGGATAAGAGTTATTAGATTTCTGTGACTCTGATTTTGACACTGACATGGCACTATGGATAGCACCAGGTGACTTTGAAAGTACGACATTGACATTCACAGACTGACATTTTGAATTAGGAACAGATTGCTTGTGAGATTTCTCTTATGCAAACACACTAATTTTACATGTTCATGCTTACCACAATGGAAACACTTTGCATCATGGCAGGGCATGCCTGCCACTTGTGTGACATGAAGCACTGAAGCCAAGATTTAACACCACACACCATCTGCCTATTACACTATTGTTGTGCACCGCTCTGCCCTGGCTGTCATTTGGAGTGGTGCGGTGTCTGAACCGGGTGCACGACCAGCTCGCTATCAATCATACTTTGCACCACAGATATGTGAGGAGAGTCAAAGTCTACTGCAGCACTATCATAAGAATCCTGTGACTCAGTTAATTCCAACATTTGCTTTAAATTTAGATCTGGGTACTTCAGTGTTTGTTCCTTGGTTTTAGAGTGAGGCATGTTCTCTGTGATAGTGTCTCAGATCATGTCGTCACTATAGCATCTACCACATTCACACTTAAAGTTGCAATGCCTGGTCAGGCCTTGTAAATGAGCTACTCACAGTTTTCTAGTTTAATGAGGTTGCACATGTAATAGGAAAAACTTGTAATGAGAAGCAACCACATTCACTTGTTCATAAAGGTATTTGTCTAACACAGCAATCAAGTCCTCATAGGCTACACATTTGGGGCAGGTTGTGGGAAAAAGTTCACATGCCAGCTCGTGTACTACAATGCCTATTGTTGCCAAAGAAATGTGGTTTTTTGTTGAATATGATGTGCAGTGAAGTGGGTGTCAAGCTGAGCACAGTATTCACACCAGTCTTCCTACTGTGCATCAGATGTCTGGAACTGTGGTGCACAGACAGGCAGAGCTTGTTTTGGTGCTCCCTGTGGTGATGCAAGTGACACCAACAGTTCTGCTTGTAGATGCATCAGTTGTGTCATTCCTGTGATAAGTTATTGAAGTTGCTAGGCCTGGAACTGAATAGCTAGGCTCAGTGGTAAATCCTGCAGCACATTCGCCATGACTCAACACAGAGTAGACACTGAATAGAAACAAAATGTAAACACTGGAGCTGTAAGGAATGTTTCAATTAGAAGTCACAGATAAGTTTCTGAAAAACAGAGAAAATCATTACCAAGCAATGTGGTGTTTGTCCAGGAATCTGCAAGAAACACAACACTATCTTCATTGCTGTAGTGTTGCTGTCGCAGCAAGACACAAATCCACCAAGCAGCAGATTAACAAAGGACCAGCCTCAACAGCAGAACACAGAGAACAGGGACAAAAAAAATACAATAAAAGAAAATCACGTACTTAACTCAATAGGTTGAAGAGCATGGGTACAGTCAGTCTCGACCAATGCCCCGAGTGCCATAGCCTGTAGACAAGTCTGTAATACTGTAGTCACTGACACAAAGAGACTGTGTACTCAAAGGCATCAGTCATAATACTGAAGGGGGCCTGATGCTAGCTTCGTATCCAATTTGGTAGCAGCACTGCCAGTGGCAGCCTAGGAAGGCATGTCCGCAATACGGCCATCGGTTGGTGGCCACGTCTGCTGTCTGGCTGCCTCTGGCAGCAATACTCATGACATCTAGTGCCAGCTTATGAATTATGAACAAATGAACCTGACATAGTGTCTGTGGCGAGGGGCACAAATGTTTCTTCTCTCTCCATTGCAGTGTACAAGTTTTGGCGCTATATTGGACTACAATCCACACAAAACATTTCATTAATCTTGTCCCTAATTGCTCATTTGATGGACCATAGAAAATACTCCTCCTTCTGTAAAATGTTTCTTCTGTAGTAGCTTCCTTATCTTTATTTCTTGATAACAAATCATGTTATTTTTCATCCTAGGCACTTGAAATTATCAGGCTGTTCCACTATCTCATCACAGATTTTCACTTTCATCTTTCTCAGTTGCCTTGTTGAAACCATTGTGTAATCTTTTTCACATTTATCTTCATTCCATATTCTGCATAGTTGGAGTTTAGTTCTTTTATCGTATTGTTAATTTATTTTTCATTTTCACGTTGTAATACCAAGCCATCAGCAAATCTGATACATCATATTATCTTTCCTACTATTATCACACAACTCTCGTGCTGGAAGTGGTTTTTCACTAAATCATCTTAATGGATATTAAAAATAGTAGGTGAACGATAACAGCATTGTCTAATCTCTAACCCAATTTTAATTCTTACAGCCATTTAATTACCTCTCATTATTTTTACTTGTTGTGTCATATGATGATTTGCTTTTTTGTACTCTTATTTGCAGTTTGTGCTTCAGAAAATTGTTCTCAAAGGTTCTTTCAGTGTCATCAGAGATTACACAAACTTCTTCACCTTTTTTAGGCATCTTTCCCCAATGATCTGTAACAGTCCATTTGCATATCTTGTACCTTATTTCCAACTGAAGCCAAACTGTTTTTCTTCTAATTCTCTATACCAGAAATCTCAACATGAGTTCATTACTCTCAATAGAATTTTTGACCGAGTAAGATATCTCATTGATTGTCCTATATTCCATTTATTCCATGGTATTAGCTATCGTTGATATTGGCATCATCACTATTTCCGTGAAGTCATTTGACCACTCACCTTAATCATAAATCTTATTGGACGAATTCAGTATTTCCACCTTTTCTTGGCTTCTGCAATGTTTGGAAATGCATTATCCTCTTCAAGTAATTCTTTTTCATCCTCCATATCTAAAATAAAAAAAACAACCTGTATGAATGTAGAGCTCAGAGTCCTAAGCAAAGAAGGGAAAGCAGAAAGGTGAAAGGAGTATATAGAGGGTCTATACAAGGGTAAGGGCAATATTATGGAAATTGAAAAGGGCATAGAGGAAGATGAGAAGAGAGATATGATACTGCATGAAGAATTTGACAAAGCACTGAAAGATTTAATTCAAAACAAGGCCCCAGAAGTAGACAACATTCCGTTAGAGCTACTGATGGCCTTGGGAAAGCCAGCCATGACAAAACTCTTCCATCTGGTGAGTAAGATGAATGAGACAGGCAAAGAATGTAATAATCCCAATTCCAAAGAAAAAAGGCAGGTGCCAACAGTTGTAAAAATTACTTAACTATCGGTTTAGTAGGTCATGGCTGCAAAATACTAACACAAAACCTTTACAGAATAATGGAAAAACTGGTAGAAGCCAACCTTGGGGAAGATCAGTCTGGATCCCAGAGAAATGTAGGAGCACGCGAGGCAACACTGACCCTATGACTTCTTGTAGAAGATAGGTTAAGGAAAGACAAACCTACATTTATAGCATTTGTAGACTTAGAGAAAACTTTTGACAATTTTGGCTAAAGGTAACAGGGGTAAAATACAGGGAGCAAACGGCTATTTACAATTTGTACAGAAACCAGATGGCAGTTATAAGAGTCGAAGGACACATAAGGGAAGCAGTAAGTTGAGAATGGAGTGAGAGAGTGTTGTAGCCTATCCCCAATGTTATTCAATCTGTATGATGTGGAAGCAGTGAAGGGAACAAAAGAAGAATTTGGAGTAGGAATTAAAGTCCAGGGAGAAGAAATAAAAACTTTGAGGTTTGCTGATGACATCGTAATTCTGTCAGATACAGCAAACAACTTGGAAGAGCAGTTGAAACGAATGGATAGTATCTTGAAAGGAGGATATAAGATGAACATC
The DNA here is from genome assembly GCF_023864275.1 of Schistocerca cancellata. Classification (NCBI taxonomy): domain Eukaryota; kingdom Metazoa; phylum Arthropoda; class Insecta; order Orthoptera; family Acrididae; genus Schistocerca; species Schistocerca cancellata. The sequence continues at coordinate 860,173,481 of NC_064627.1, read as the reverse complement.
AACAAAAACAAAATGAGGGTCAAACTAAATCAGCTGATGTTGGGAGAATTAGATTAGGAAATGAGATGCTTGAAGTACTAAATGAGTTTTCCTGTTTGGAAAGCAAAATAACTGATGATGGTCAAAGTAGGGAGGATACAAAATGTAGACTGGCAATATCAACAAAAGCATTTCTGAAGAAAAGAAATTTGTTAATGTCAAGTATAGATTTAAGTGTCAGGAAGTCCTTTCTGAAAGTATTTGTACAGAGAGTAGCAATATATGGCAGTGAAACATGGACAATGAACAGTTTAGACAAGAAGAGAATAAAAGCTTTTGAAATGTGGTGATACAGAAAAATGCTGAAGATTAGATGGGTAGATCAGTAAACTAATGAGGCAATACTGAATTGAATGGGGGAGAAGAGAAATTTGTGGTACAACCTGACTAAAAGAAGGGATTGGTTGGTAGGACACATTCTGAGGCATCAGGAACCATGAGTTTAGGACTGGAGGGAGGTGTGGAAATTAAAAATCATAGAAGGAGACCAAGAGATGAATATTGTAAGTCCATTCAGAGGGATTAGGTTGCAGTAGTTACTCAGAGGTAAAGAAGCTTGCACAGGATAGAGTATCATGGAGAGCTGCATCAAGCCAGTCTTTGGACTGAAGACCGCAACACATCCAAAGCATCTGGGCAACCTCGTACCTCATATAATTCTTCATGATACATCTTCCATTTATTGATTAATCCTTGTTTCCTGCAATTTCACTCCAATTCTCACCTTTTATCATCCACATTTTGTTCTCCTTCTTCCTGAGGTCCAAGTTACTTGCTTCCCATACATCACTCCATACTTCCCCTTTCTTTCTAATTCCTAAATTTCTACACATTTCTGTTGTAGGCATTTTGCTGTAGCTTTACCAGTTTTTTTTTAGGCTGATTATTTAGAGTATTGTATCTTTTTCTACCTTCTTATTTAGCAAAATGTTCATATTTTGTATTTTCTTTCATCTACTCCAACCAACTTTTTTTTTCTGTTACCCATGGTTGCTTAACACTGTTCTCTTCTTCAAGACAAATTGTTGCTACTACTGCCTGATGAGTTGTGTATTGTAGAGGGTTGGCATGGTTGCTTAACACTGTTCTCTTCTTCAAGACAAATTGTTGCTACTACTGCCTGATGAGTTGTGTATTGTAGAGGGTTGGCTGTGCACTGACCACTACTGCATGGTGGGAGCTGTCTTGGTGCTTGTCAGGGGTGCTCAACTCTCAGATGGAGTTTGCTGGGTTCCTGTGCTTATGAGGGAGACTGGAGGACATAGTGGGAGGCTCAGCAAAACAATCAATGAAGTTCTTCACTATCCTACCTGATTTGGACAATTTTATGGATGCACACTCACCGAGGGCACAGCCTGATGTCATCTTGTAACATTTTGACTCGGTATGGTGGGCATTCCAGTGTTAGTGCAGCCTACGGCATATCTATGCTGCCCAGGAGGTGGCGCATTGACTTGACACTGCCAACATGCTGGGTGCTGAGTTGACATGAAGGTCACAACTCGCCTCAGAACTGACATCCTGTGGCAGGCAGTAAAGACATTTTACATTCTGGCTCAGGGTCCTGGTGGCACAACAGCAGACAGAGCAATCCAGGGAGATGGACCCTGGACTGTTGGCTGCATCAGGTTGTGATGGATATCAGCATCATGGAGCTGGGCAGTCTTCCATTCATGCCTCAGCCATGAGGCAGTCACATACAGACTGTAGTGGAGTGTTGGCTGCCAGGACCTGGCCAGTCAGGCAGTGGTCAGGGGTTCAGAGTCTGGTGTCAGTGGTGTATCATAAGTGCAGTGTTGATTCCTTGGCTGCATCCAACACAGACTCATTTCCCAGCATATGGGGATGATGACTGGCTGTCTAAGGGGATTTAAATACAGCTGTCAAGTGCTGACCACACAGGAGACATTGCATTTCTGTGTCACATGGAAGTGTCTTGAATAAAGGCCAGTAACCAAGGTCTGGCAATTTCCACACAATAGTGGATAGAACAGTGGAAGCTTTCTGATAGTTGATCTGTGTCTCAGACCCAGGTATTGACTCACATAATGGACAGTGGGATTCCCAGGATACAAGGTTACAAGGACCCCTGAGTAAAAACCCAAAATCTGAGCTGCTGCTTACATATGTTGCTGTCCCAGTTGACTCATCATTGAAATCTTCATCTGCTTCTGTCACCAGAATGGAGCATACCTTCTTCTCAATCTCCAAGCAATCCTACTTCTAAATGCAAAATGTAGCGGGTCAGAAGGTTAATTACTACTACTCAGTGGTGAAAGGCGTCTTAGTACCTATAAGGAGGTGGTTGACTCTCACCTAGGGTGTGCTGTGTTCATGTGATGGCAAGGGGACTGTAAGATGTTGTGAGCAGCTGCAGCAAAACAACTAATAAACATAACAGTTCTTTACCATCCCATCTGATCTGCACAATTACATTGGTGTGACCTCACCCAGGACATAGCTTTGCATTGTCTCATATTTCCACTCAGTAAAGTGAGCATACATGTGGCCTGTGGAATACACACATTACCCAGGAGGCGGTGCACCGATTTAGTTTTGCTGACACACCAGGCATCTAGTCGATACTGAGGTCACAGCTCCCATCTCAGATCTGGCAACCTGCACTAGGCAGCACAGTCTTCATATGCTGTGGCTCAATATCTGGTGATGCAACAGTATCCAAGCTGCCCAGGGAGATGGACTCTGGACCACTGGCTGTGATGGACATCAGTGGAATGGAGCTGGGAGAGTGGGGGGGAGGGGGGATGTCTTCCATTCGTTCTCCATCCATTAGGCAGCAGGCAGATCAATGAATGTTCTCATTGAGTAGAGAGAAATGGATTTCTGGTTGCCATGGCCTGGGAATCAGACAGCCAGTTGTTCTGAGTCCGGCACCAACAGTAGCGGCTGCCTCATAAGTGTGACATTGACTCTGTGGTTGGCTTGTTGCCACGACACTGACTGGCTGTCTGGAATGGTAACTGGCTAGCTGTGGGGCTGTATATGGAGCTGTCAGGCTCTGACAACATGGAAGACGTCACATTTCTCTGTCAAGCAGTAGGGACTCAAATAGGACCAATGACCGAGATTGCCCACAGTTTTGGATCAAGCCATGTAAGCCTCCCAAAAGTTTGTCAGTGCCCCAGAATTGCCTGTTGACTCACAGAATTTGGATGTGGGAACATTTCTCTGCTGCTGGACTTGCTGTGCAGGCAGATAATGACCGCGACTGCTGGTGGTAGCTGCATCTTGGCTACGAGGCTGGGTTGTGGCTGTGTTTTATACTGTTATGTTATTTGGATTCTTTTTTTGTGGATTTTTCTCTTCAAATACATTTGTTACCTCTTTATTTTTAAGTTCTTCTTGAAATACACTTGTCACCTCTTCCTTTTTAAGTATTTCCACATTAAATTTTGTCTTCATTTTTCTATCTTTCTTCTCCTATCAAGAGACCTGATTTGATGTGATATCTGCTCCTGATAATGTCTTATCATGTTCTGAACAATTTCTAAATCTTTCCTTATCAAAATGTAGTCAGTCTGGTATGTTTGAGCCATCTATCTAGTCCAAGTGTACATTTTTCTTCTGTATTGCTCATAGAAAATATTTGCAATAATGAAGAGATTTGTTTTATGGAAGTCCTCCAATACTTCTGCTCACTCATTCCTTCTTCCTAATCCACATTTGCTCACAGTTCTTCCACCTGTTATTGCATTCCAGTTACCCATTACTGTTAAACATACATTCTTCTCTTCTTTCTTTATTATAGCCTCTACCTTGTCGTGGTTTTCATTTACTTCATCATCAGATTGACCTCTGCCTGGCATTTGTAAACTTTTCACCAGATTTTTCTTGTTGTGGGTCTTCACTGGTACAGCCTTTTATCTACACATGTCACTTCATCCTTGACTTTTGGCCCAAATATTATGCCAAAACCATGGTTTACTCTGCATGCTGCTCTAGAATAAAATATCCTGAATTCATTTTGTACAAATTGTCCATTCTCCATCCGGGAGTCCCATTATATCCACTCTGTTTCTTCTCATTTCCTCCTTCAGATTCTCCAACGTCCCAATTGCAAGAAGATCTTAACATTCCTTGCTCCTGTTCTTAATCTTGTATCAATGTGATCTTCTTCAGCATCTTGCATGCAGATGTCTGTCTGAAATTAATTTTTACTGTCAAAAGATTTGTAATGCTATGTAAGCAGTTTTTTTTAGTACTTTGAGTACTTTGTTAATGCAGTAGCTTCCCAATGGTTTTCACATACCAAGAGACTGCCCTTACATCGTGAACAGATATCTTTGCCACCCCTAACAGCAGAACAGATACCATGAGATGTTTTCCAGTGGCTGTTCCTCCACAGAGGTAACATCATCCTCCTTAAAGGCCTTGTGTGTGAAGCCATTGCCTTCATTAGGGAATTGGATTATTTACCAGTGTTCTATGTTAGTGGTTTTCTAGCTGGTTGCCGACCCAACTAACTCTCCTCCATGCTCATTCTTAGCTTGGAGCTGGACAATGATGGAACTGAAAATGACGATAAGACCTTGCAATTCATTACAGAACTGCACTATGATTCAGAATTGTCTGAATTTCACTTACCCTGGTATTGTTGATGTATAAATGAATTCTTCATAAGGAAACAGTATATCCCAGACTCACCAAAATATATATTTCCGTTCATAGGTGCCCAGGTTTTGTGCTTTTTGCACTACTAAAACCTCTTTCTTTGTGTTAACATGGTGTACAAGCAATATAGCCACTTCAGTATGAATGTTTTGTTTATGCAGTTTCTGTCACACAAAATTAGAGATCTTTTTACATCATCTTCAACCATAATATTTTATTTTTCTGTGCACATCCAACGCATTCTGGAAGTACAACTTCATTTTTAAGGTCTACATCAATTTTTTGGATTGTTACACCCACTTCAGTTTATCAACTTCTTTTGGTTGCAAAATGTTCATTATCTATACTGTACCTGTGGCCAAAAGAAATAGTTAAACTGAATCAGATGTAGTGTCAAAAACATCAATGTGATCCTCTTTAATGCCCTCCTGTCTCTGCCAGCAAATTTAGTTTTTCTTTCACTAGTTATTCTGTAGTTAAAGTTCAAAGAACACATGTTGTGCAAGTAAATATATTAGTTCTATGATAAACCTTGTAAATCTGTGGCAGTTTTAATGGATGCACCAGTGAATTGAGTACCAACAGTTTTCCGCAATGAAATTCTGTAACAACATGTTAAATCAACACAGTGCTCAAAGATGCACTATTGAGTGTAGAACGCTTCAGGATATGTTAGAGTACAACAGAGAAATGAAAGACAGTGAGCAACAAGTAAATCAGATTATTAGTTCTGAAACAACAAGTTTGTTGCAGGATGTTTATATTAGTGTGTCCAACTCTTGGGAGAGATGGGGCGGGGTGGGGTGGGTTTGAATCCCTGGCTATCAGAATGTCTTAGGCTGTTCAAGGGGAATAGATAAATGGGGAAAAAAATTAAAGGAAAGATTGTGAATTTTGGATAGACAGAAATATTGTGTCTAAATGTATATAAGAAGTAACAAACAATACATAAATGAGCTCCTTTAATAATTTTCTATGTTTCCCTCCTTCTGATGAAGGGACTATTGAAAATTCAACATCTATTTGTTCACATCTATTTAAGCTGAGATGTCTCTTCTGTATGAAACAGTATTTATTCCAGCAATCTGTTTCACATTCCTTTTATACAACCAATACTGATGGTGATACATGAAAAATAACTCTTTTCTCTCCCTTTGAATGTGGTCATTTTCAGCACTCTGACTGCCAATGCATTATTTTCCCAAAATTCTGCATTCTTATCACATCTTTCCAGATATGAATTACTTGTTTTGAAGTTGTCTTTAGTTTGCTTTCCAGTGGCTTCAAATTTTCATGTGAAATGTAGGCTTCATTTGCTTGAACTTAGAACTGGGATATAGAAAAGTTCTGGCAAAAGGGAGACTAGACTGCTAGCATTATAAGGAACTATTTGTTGTAGTCTGTCACCATTTTTCACCCTTTAACTTTGTCCTTATGCTGTAACAAATTTCATCAAAATTAATCAATTCAGTGACAGTGGACATACTGTTTAATGCAGTGGGTTCTTGCACTTTGCCAGATAATTTTGTTGCCTGTATTTGTACCTGTCACTACTTAAAGTACTGCCACATGTTATTTTCCATGAAGCTACACTGGATCTCTTCCATTTTTGCCTCATTATATTCCAGACAATTGATTACTCTTTTGTTACACCTTCTGAAAACAGTAAAATAAAGTAATATCTTACACCAAAAACATCTCTAACAAACTGGTCACCCATTGCTTCTGCATTGATCAATTTTGATGAAATTTATCACAGTGTAAAGATATAGTCCAATGTCAAAAAAGTCATGTACGCACATGCTAGTACATATAGTCTTTTAGTATTGCCAGCAGACACTATTCTTTTTTGCCAGACTTCATAACTGATGTGCTGGGGAAATTAATATTGTCAGTAATCTTCTGCTTTTTCTCATTTTCAGATAGCAGTGATGAGTACTCGGTTATGGGTGACCGTTACATGTGCAATATCTGCCAAAGTTCATTCAACACATTTGCCATCATTTCACGTCACATTGCAGCGAAACATCGAGTACAGTCCCGGATCTTTATGTGTGAGAAATGCAATCGTTATTTTAAAACTAAATGGAGCCTGTCTACTCACAACAGTCGTTACCACAAACAGATGTCTTTTCACTCTGATTCTTTTCCGGGACCTATAAATGATTTGTAGAAGAGAATTTTCATTAAAACTGTCAATATTTATTATGTTTCATTTAATTCACGTTAACAGTTATTTCAATATTATGTCTCACTTTGTAATACTAGTAAGCCTGTAATAAAAATTATAAGTTTTTAAATTGTTGTTGACAAATTTCCTGGAGGTTTTGCATTTAATTATCACAATGTTTTGAAGTCGATGGCTTGAACTTTTTACTAATAAAATTTTTAATTCATTGTGGATCCTACTACAAAATCAGTTGGCAATGGCTACAAGTCAGAAACAGAAATATCTACTTTGGCATCATTCTTTAATGTACTCTGATATTTAAAAATGTCAGTCACTGACACAGTAAAAAAGGAAAACGGAATTCTAAATGTATTATTAATTTATCTAATAACAGTACATAGTAACAAAAAAATAAAAAGTTATTGTTACATTGAAGTACTGCTGCCGTATTCAGTGTCGTTATTTCTATTAGTCTATAAGTTTGTATTGCTTTTGCTGTGTGAGTTCAGTATTGAGCATGACTCAAGAGAACATGTGATTTACATATTACTCCTATGCTTCTTTTTTAGCCAAATATATTTTATGTAAATTAGTTTTTATAATTGTTTCAGATAGTCTTGTTTTCCTAGCCATTCTGTAATTTTCTTAGGTAACTTTTTCAAGGCAAAATAATTTCATAATTTGATTTGAACTGTATAGATAATAAAAACATCAAAGAAAAAATTTTGTGAAATTTCTCTTTTAACAAGTTTCAACAGCAACAAGTACACATGGATAGTCACAGAAAATGATACCCTTTGAAGGCAGATGTTCGTATATATATCACAAAAAAAAAAAAAAAAAAAAAAAAAAAAAAAAAAAAAAAAAAAAAAAAAAAAAAATAGGAGGAAATAAGACTAAACAGAAATTAAATGTCAACTGGGACACAGAATTATGGGTGGCATCTTATGTATTGTGCACAATACTTCCTTCTTCTTTTTCAGACAGTACTTTATTGATATTATCATGTCACTGTGTTTCTAGCACAAAATTCTTTTTTCATGTATTTTAATTTGCATTTAGGTAATTCAATTCCTGGTATTAATTTCGCACCTTGTAATCTTTGAAAATTTTTGTTTTGGCATGTTTGTCCTATTATTGCAGTGCACTTTGGTTTTCAGAAGTCTCCTTGGCCTTACTAAATTCTCCTTTAATGCAAATCTTTGCTGCTTTTTTTCTTTTCTTTTTTTCCCCTAAACCAAACCACCAATGTAATTACTACAAGGTACATCTAAAAAGCTGAATATCATAATAAAATGCAGCAAATTAGGAAATTGTTGATATTCCAATTTGGAGTTTCTGTTCTTTGATAATAAAATGCAGACTTTACAGACAGAATGCCTCCATTTATTTAAGCTGCAACATAGTGTCTTGGAATACGCACTATGTACAGCTTTATACTTATACCTTTATTGATCTGCAAAGCTAACTTCATTACATACAATATGTTTTGACAGTTTTTATAAGGCTGCTGGAAACTGCCAGAAAAAACTTCTTTAGGAGCTGCCCAGAAAAATGATGGCAAAAAAGTATGTCAAAATGTGATGCATACAACTATTCACTGTGACACTGATGGTTGCCACCCTGCTCTATATTGAATCACTAAACTAGTAGTCATCCCATGTGATGATGGTTTTCTGAACCATATATCAATGAAATTACCAGCAAATTCAACAATTCACCATTCATTCATTCACACATTATGTTCAATAAATCCCACCATGGAGGGATATGGAATGAGTCAAGTTTATTTATTTATTCACCTTAGATGAATGCTACATTTGTTTTGGATTGTGGGCACATGTTATAATTTATGTCATAACTTTCCGGAAACAACTACAGAAACGTTATGTACAGGATGGCACAGATAAAAGTAGCCCATGTAAGTATAAAGGAAATGTGGTGAAATTACAGAAACGAAAAGTTGAAATGGACTTACTGTTGTGTTGGCAGAAGAGCCAACACCGTGTTACTAGAGGAGTCCGAAATGTACGCGTTTTAGCTCACGCAGGCTGGCGTGAGGAGGAAAGAACTATACTGACATGAGGTTGGAACATGACAAGGAATTAGAATTCAGAAAGCGGACATAGCTGGTTTGATACTTAACTTTAATCCATTAATGATGAACATCACTTTTGACGGTACATGATTCAAAATATTGTCTGTTCAGATTATAGTAACTGAATATGGTGCCTTGCTAGGTCGTAGCAAATGACATAGCTGAAGGCTATGCTAAACTGTCATCATGCAATTGAGAGCGTCTGTTTACAGTGAACCATTGCTAGCAAAGTCGTCTGTACAACTGGGGTGAGTGCTAGTGAGTCTCTCTAGACTAGACCTGCCGTGTGGCGGCGCTCAGTCTGCAATCACTGATAGTGGCGACACGCTGGTCCGACGTATACTAATGGACCGCGGCCAATTTAAAGGCTACCACCTAGCAAGTGTGGTGTTTGGCAGTGACACCACACTTACCATTTATTTACAATGAAAAATACATTGAAAAACCCATTTGTAGAAGATGATGAAAGTGACACCTGCAACATTGTACAAAACTGTGCATGTTTAAGAATATTCAGATACACCAAGCATAAAGTTCATGTATCGATGGCAGTAGCTTCACAGCTGATATTGTCTTTCACTTCCTGTATCACGTGTGGCTCAGCAAGTGTGCCCACAGGAAAAAAACACATGTTGCTAGACCCAGAAAATATGGCCAAAAATATTTGTTGACAGTTTGTTCCTCAGTGAAGACATCATAGACTCCTTCCAGGGATACCTTAGACATGTGGCTGTTGTCCTATCTTGCTGGAAGAAGCGGTATTGTCTTTTGTATTCAGTGAGTTGAGCACAAAATGTATCAAAAATTTCCATATATACAACCATGTTGAGGTTAGTGCCAAAAAATATCAGTCCCATAATGCATGTTTTGTTACACCACACCAAACACCAATTTTTTCATCCTTGAGTGATTGCTGACACACAATGTCTGGATTCTCTATTGCCCAGTACCTCGTGTTCTGTGAATTCATATGACTGGAAAGTTGAAACAATTTTCATCACTCATGATGTAATGGAAAGGGTCTAACAAACCGCTGTTGATTTATTCCATAGCCAAATGCTGTAAACTACACGTTTATGACTATCATGCTCCCATAATTGCTGCACAACTGTCAAATTAAGACTTGTCCAGTGTCCGCTAGCAACTCCACCTACTTACATGCGCATGTTGGGCCAATTTATGTGTAGACTTCTTTGGGCTCTGGGATCCTTTGGTGGATGTCTGCAATAACTTCTGGTGTGCAAAGTGAAGGAATTCTTTTTTATTTTACATTTTGCACAGATGCATAGGTGCACCAGTTTTTATACAGATTCTGCATTGCTCTCTTTGGAGGTAGCCCTCTATCTGGATACATGACCCCAACAAGTTTCATGAGTTTCGTAAATCAAACTGTTTTTCACATATGCTTCCACAATTTTAATTCTTTCTTCTATCAAGAAAGTCATTTTGCAGACTGCAAAGAGAAACATCTAACTTCGCTGATGAAATAAACTGAAATGCTGACAGAAGAATGATAACAATCAATTATTGCATAAAATTGAGCATTGTTGTGGTTGTTTATTTTAGAAGCCAAAATATTGTGTTAACATTCAGAATGGGGTCTGGGGCAAGCTACTTGTAACTGCGCCACCCATTATATTAGTTAGTTATAACTAACAGCAATTGAAATTCCTGGATGGAATAATACATAGAATAAAGGAAAGGCAACTACTCACCTATATGATTGATATGTGGCACACAGACATAAACAACAAAAACAATATTTTGTAGCTTTCAAGCTCTCTCTCTTTATCTAGTAAAAGTACACAGATTCACACACAGACATGCAAATGAACACACCTACAGTCACAGAAAGACTGACTGACTGAGTCAATCTCACCATGCCCACACGTGTCTTCATTTGGGTGTTTGTGCGATTGTGTGTGTGAATGTGAATACTCCAACTAGACAAAGAGCAAGAGCTCAAAAGCTACTAAATACTGATTTTGTCGTATGTGTTATGCACCATGTGTCAGTCAGCTGTAGGTGAGCGGTAGCCTTTCCTTTATTTTACATATTACCTATAAATAATGTAGTGGAAATTAAGATAATATATTCCTATAAGAGGAATTCCATAACACTATAAAAACATTTCTACTGAGGTACACCTTCAAATCATATTTAAAGCAACTTCCATTTAAACTTTTTAATAAACTTTGGAAGTTTGTTAAACAATTTGTTTCTCATATGAGTGCGGAATGTTGTTTGTACATTTTATGTTATATCTTGCCATGTTATAATCACAACCTGCCCTAGTGTTAAAAATATATACATCCTTTTTTTTTAAAAAAAAACCTGTTGTACTGCCTGTACTTTAAAATTAGTTGTGCAATGTGAGAAATACACGAGGGCATGCTGAGAAGTAATGCCTCCAAATTTTTTATCCTATTCTCAATATCAGTTGAGATACTTTGTGTCATGCATATTACTCGTTTGAGTTTCTGCTCCACTGATTCAAGTTGCAACCCTCTGCTGCTAGAGGGCTCTGAATTGTAGTGTGGTGGGTAATGTAACTATGCCAGTGCTTGGGATGCAGTGTGCTGTAATCGAGTTTCTAACCATAGAGAATGTTTTCCATACATGGAGCACCCTCTCCTGCACCATGAGCACTGTGACATCTGCAACAGTCTGACACCCCAGGGTTCACTGTTCTCAGTTACCTATCATACAGTGCCATCCAATCTTTGTTTGTAGAAATTGAACACATTCGAAGACTTCCCTTTAATAGTGATGAAGTGGTGCAAACAGAGGTGAGGTCATCACTTCATCGACAAAGTCAAACATTCTACAGTGATTGTATCAGCAAACTTGTCTCTCATTGTGAAACGTGTATTCATCCCCAGGGTGACTATGTACGAGAAAAAATATGTAGACGTGAAGAATAAAGATGTAGAATCTTAATAAAGTTTGTTTTATTTAAAAAGCTTTAAGAGTTTTCACATAAAAAGTTGGAGAATAACTTATCAGCTTGCCCTCATATATTGAACATCCTTTTATATTGTTCATTGTATCTGATATTGCACAGAATCCAAACCCCAAAATTGTTGAGGCTTTTGTGGTTACTTGTTAATGTATGTCTTGTTGACTTTAATCTCAGGCTCTTTGGCTGACATTTGCTTAATGCCTTAACTGCATTTTTTTAAAAGGATGAATACTCTGTTTATATCTTGGCTGCAGCATACCTCTATAATTCAGTTCTATACGTAAACATTAACAGGGAAAAGCAGCCACTAACAGCTACTAAATTATTACTTGTGCTAAGTTACCCACACTGATAAATATGGGAACTACTTCTAGATTATTTTGTTACAGAAGAAAAAAAAAGGTCTTTTGAAAAAGAAATGAAAAAAAGCTACTGCTGCTTCACTTACACTATCACTGTCAGATAATGTTTTTATCTAACACTTGCAATAAAGCATTTAGTTTACGCAGCCCACTGTCAGCATTTTATATATTGGTGGTATCAAGATCTGGTTAACTCAAACATTAGATTTATTTGGAATTTACATCTCTGAGCCCAGATATTATAACAGATTGTAAGAGTGATTAATGAGATATTCATTTTATTTGTTTTTAAATATCTGGGGTTTTTCATTTTCCTGTCTGATTTCTGTGAATAGTATGCTATAAACTGTTACAACAGAATATAAAATGCCATTCTTAAACTTAGATAGGGATCCATGGTTTATATGAAAAATATTTTTATTTTTAATATTGTGGTTGCGGACATCAGAGTTCATCTTAAATTCACTTTTATTATTAACAACAAATAAAGGGTGGTGCAAAAAGAATGTGTGAATTTCATACGAGTGTAATTGGCTCTATTTTGCTCACATACAAAATGTACTCACATCATGACAGTTGGTAATGTATCCAGTTTCTGAATTGTTACGTTTTTTTTACATTTTAAGACAACATATAACTTGGTGATCTCCTTAGTGAATACACAGTTAAAAGTCTTTCTTCAAAGTTCACCGTAACTTTCAACAACATGTCATGTGAAACAGCAGCATCCCTCTTTTTGGAACCACTTGTCTGCCATGTTCATCCCAATAGTGCCCAGTTGTGATCACATGAAATTGGCTACCATTGCAACATAACATGCAGCATTCACTGTCATACTAACACTGCATTCTTCAGGAAAACAAGGCTCAACAATTTGCCCTTTGGACACTCCACACCACACTGTCACTTATGCACTATGCAGTGGTTTCTGATGCACTTCTTGTGGGTTGTCTGTTGCCCAATAGCAACACTTTTGTATGTTTCCATAACCTCTAACTGAAAGTGTGCTTAATTGCTCATCATCAACACAATGTCATCAGCAGCAGGAACATCAACCATTCTCTCACAAAACTGTCTCCATTCATCATAATCACAGCCATGAAACTTCTACATGATCATCACTGTGTAAGGATTAAAATGTAATTCATCATTCAGGATGCACTGCAGCAAGCAGTGAGACAACCCAGAGTTGGAAATACCACCTAGTGGAGCAACGAGAACTTTGAAAAACAGATGCTCTTACTCTATCAACATTTTTGTGCATTCACACTGTGTGAGGATAACCAGGTGATGTCTGCTTCATGATTATCCAGTTGTGATCAGGTGTTCAACGATTTTGCAAATCATTGAAGTGCATATGGAAAATCTGTTGAACTGTCACCCCAGAGTCATTACTTTTGAGGAAATGTTCAAAAGTGAACATGTGATGATGCACGGTACATTGTGCCGTTGCTACTGAAAGTAATAACCTACAAAGCAACAGGTCCCCCCACCCTGCCATTTCACTCCCACGACCGATACTATGCAAGTCAAATCTTTGTGTTCTCTTTTGTGCCACCCTTTACCAATAGAGCGTCTGTGTGTTGACATGTAAGTGTAAGAATCCCCAAAGAGAGTTCTGCAAGATGTTCAGTTGTCAACTTTTTACAATATTCTTATTGCACTTTTCTGTAGAATAAATACTTTTTTCATCTTAGCTACATTGCCACAGAAGGGTATACTATAAGGCAGTATTGAGTGAAAGTACACAAAGTCCTGTCTGTAGGTCAACACAAGGAGACAGATTTATAAATGCAAACCAGGCAGAAAGGAGATTTTTAGTTAACTTGTCCATGTGCTGTTGCCATGATCTGACAGTAGTGTATCACCAACAATTAATTTTGTCCCAAAAGCTTTTAGTCACTCATAGGGCATGATTATAATTATAACCAGCTTTATAACAATATTATGAGGAGGAAAGCTGCTACTCAGCAAAGATGTGCTGAGTCACAGATAGGCACAACAAAAAGACTCTCATAGTTATAGCTTTCAACCATTAAGGCCTTCGTCAACAATAAATGCACACACACACACACACACACACACACACACACAACTGCAGTTTCAGGCAACTGATTTATATTATTTGATTATAACCAGTTTTAGCCATTCCTTGGCCGGCTTCATTTTATGTAGGTCATTTGGAAAAGAAAGCATTGTATGACAATGTATGGGTAAAACTTGTTATGATTGTAATCATATTCTGTGATCGTGCATAAAATAAAAATAAGTGTACAGTATATCAAGCACTCATGTCTTTAGGCAGTTGTTTTCTTTCTTACAATAAGCCAGTGCATCTCCCTGGGCACATGTGATTGTAAGTATTTTTAAGATGTGTTACCATTTAGGTACTGGTCTCCTCACCAAGCTCTTTAGGTACACCTTCACTATTGGCACACAAGTATTGCAATCGAAAATGACTTTCCTCCACTCCATATAACTCTAACAAACTGTGTTCCACATAATACACTCTTGTCATACAGCTGCTATTCAAGTTGGTTGTTAAGTATAAAATAAAGTTTTAGCCACTGTAAAACTCCAGACAAAAAGTCTGTAGGGAAATGGAAAATAAACTGTGTATAAACATAATGGCTATGCATTTTCATAATACCTTTAATTTTGATTTCCTAGGTGACAGTTATTGTATTTCATAACATGTAACAAAATATTTCTTTCTTTATGATGACAATACAATTATGTGAAACTATACAAAAATGTATTTCATTTTAATAATAAAGAGTTGAAGTTAGTAAGTCCAACAATTTTTTTGTCAAACTGTACCTACTTCCACTCATTTCCTTTTCTGCCCTGAAATATAAATAATAATCCGAATGGCTACTTTGCCACCAGCTTTACATTTTGTGTATGATTTTGTTTAATAGAGTAAGGTGCTGCTTTTTTCAGGTCACAATAAAAGAGTAATGAACTTTCTGGAGTATGTATCTATGATACCAGTCATAGCCATTATAACTGTAGTTTTAGTGAAAGTATTGGGTAAAGAGTAACATTTTAAGAAATACAGAACAACAAGAAAAGCTAAAATTTCACGCTATGCACTTCCCTATGTTCCGGTTACATATGTTAACCTACAGTTACACTGCTGGACTTGAAAAAAGTGCTACAGTCAGATCAGTTTACTAAAATGCAATAAAATAACAGCTATATAAGATACCATTTCTTGATTGCCAACTAAAACAATAAAACTGCTACTAGATATGTAGAGGCCTGTAATTCCAGAAGTGGCTGTAAGGAACATACTACAAATAAAAAGTAAATAACAACAACAGAAATTATACTTGTTAGAAAAGTCTTGACAGTTCATGGCACAGTCTGTAAATGTGAAAAGACTGAGATCCAGGCACCCATTGTACATGTTATGATACTGCACATGTACCACCATTACAACAATATGCATGTAGAATGGTTATGTACAACTCGCACAAAACTCACTATAGATGTGGGAACTAACTGAACCTGAGCATTAGCAGTAGCAGACAGTATCATAACATCTGGAAAGAAATTTTCTGCATTTTCAAGCTTCAACAAAAACCATAATGGCTTTTGAAATGAGTCTGCTGACTGTCCCATTTGTCATTGACTTTCGTATCTTGTAGGTCACTGTGCGATGCAGACCTTTGCAGAATGACAGTATGTTGCTTCCCTTGATGATTGTCTTCGAAACTTCATTGAACATATGTTTCAAAGGCTATCTCTTGTAAAAAGAACATAGTTATTCAGTATTCCATCGTGACAAGCCAAGTTACATCTAGATGTTATTGTTTGCAGTGCCATTACGTACGACTTTTTTTGGTTATTCGTGGACAATAATGTAGCTGCATCTAACTTGACACTAGGCCTAATGAATTTCCTTGATCAAGTACCACATGGCTTGACTTGATTAATACTTTGGGAATATGTCATTTTGAAGTAACATCGCAGTCGCACATTGCTCCTGTTTCCAAACTGAGAAGTTATGTTCAATCCATAAAAGTGCTGTCTTAAATCGCTAAAGTTAAATGCCAGGATGCTTCCTTTAAACAAGAAACTGCCCGTTTTCTTCCTCATCTTTCCTCGAACTGAACTTGTGCTCCATCTATAAAGGCCTTGCCATTGATACGATTTTAAACCCTAACCTTCTTTCCTTCCCTCTCAAGATGGACACTCACCACATAGAGATGGCATTGAGCAGCTGAAAGGCACATTGAGGAAGACAGCCATTCAGCACCTCCTCTATGTGGTGAGTAGGAATCTATCTTCTTCATACTGTTGTTATTCCATTCCAGATTTTCCATAGTTTCAAAGTGGACACTGCCACTTCAGACTTGTGCCTCATAATAATGAAGACAAAGTATGTGACATCTCATTTAAAAAAAGCTAGATCAATACATGTTCGCAGCCTAGATCTATCACTAATGACCAACTTTCAAGTATGTTGGGTACACAGTCATGAACAGTGGCCAACTTACTGATGAAGTCAGTGCAAGGACCAATAGATTTTTGATGAAGTTAGAAATAACAACCAAAGTCAACTGCAGCTGTTGAAAAAGATAATCTGAAATTTAAAATTTGCCACATTGCCACCAGTCTTTTCGCAATCTATAGCACCAAATGTTGGCCCACTAGAAATGAGCTGTATGATCAGTTTTAAGCATCATGGAAACAAAGAACCTCAAATGAGCAGCTGCTGACACTAATCAGAAGAGCATTTTAAATGATGACCTTATGAAGTCCATAAGTATTGTGTCAGTTAAGGACAAATTGTGAAAAAAGCGTCTACTGAGGTTTTGGCAAGTGGTGTGTGCGGAAGACGTTACAACAGTAAAGTCAGGCTACAAATTGGATCAAAGGTCAGTCAAAGCAGAATTTGGCAGATACTTTATGTGGTGGACCTAAATGTCATAAAACTTAATCTTTGCATGGCAGAAGAGCATTATAAATGAGGATACAGTGAAATCGTAAAGTGCCAAACGTGATAAATAATGTGGGTAACTCAACAACTAATTATCCAGACCCTTCAATTTTCCCACTGCCAAAGCATATTTGTGAAGGGTGCATTTTTCAGATGAAAAACATTTTTGATCTCATTTCATCCACAGTAACATTTCATCACACAAAATTAGGGCTTTTGTCCATTACTTTTTTTTTGGGGGGGGGGGGGGGGGGGGGGTCTAATATTACTGAGAAAAACATTTCATTTTCTTTCTTAGTTAGCACAAAAAAACACATTTCATATTTCTCTCTTAGTTAACACAGAACACACATACATGTAGACACACAAATCTTGTTTACAGTTTCTTATTGTTAACTTGCCATGTTAAATGTGGCATACTGTTCCCTCTGATATGATAAAGTACCAGATATTTCATACACCATTAATCACCAATTTTATCATGTAAATTCCAAAATATTGTGGAATGCTGAAGGATAAAATTTAATTTGTCTTTGTGCAGTGACCTATTATGTCACAATATGAATTTTCTAACAAACTTATACCATCTGATAAAGAAAAGACACAATTAATATAAAAAAATTTATTGACAAACTGCCTATTAGCTTCTGTCTCGGGTTCTTCAGCTGACTTTCGTCTGATGATTTTTCTGATGCTTTGCCAGCACGAGTGGCTGGCATTGTCAAAGCTTCACCCTCCATTGCTGGTGGTGGACTGTATCTGAGCTCACGGCCACAGATTATATGTACCTGGCGCACCAATGTCCGAGGGCTTCTCTGCAGTCATTTCCAGTGTAGTTCTCTTGCTACCTGTGACAGTCGTTAGCTGCACCACAGGAAGCCAGGACCTGTTTACCTTGAGGCTTTCGTCTTTCTTGTTGAAGCTATTCTTATGTTTGTGTATTTCTACAGCTTCTCTGCACAAGTGGGTGCGAGAGTTCTTTTCTTGCGTGTCAATGAATTTTACTACGAAGTTGGTCCCACACAGCACGTGCTCTGCCACAGCTGATTTCTCCATCTGCCCCAATCTGCAATGTCGTTTACGTTCTGTGGTCCTGGTGTTGATCAATTGTCCAGTCATTCCAACATAATCTTTTCTGCATTTGCAAGGTATATAGTATATTCCTCACATTGCAGGAGATCTGAGATGCTGTGGCTCACATATTCATCTTTCCCACATTATGACCATATTAATCATGCCTCTTTTCTGGCTCACGTGGTGATTTTATAGTTTATGTATGTCCACGTATGTCAATTTTTGATACATGCTGTTTTCCAGGTTTTCACCATCCCTTGTGACTAGCACATCCAGAAATGATAGTTTTTTGTCCTTTTCTACTTCCATTGTAAATTTTATGTTGGCATGGAGACTGTTCAGTTTTCTTAGGAAGTCACCAAGCCGTTCTTCACCATGGCTTTGTAGTGTTCCATGAATAAGATGACCACCACTGTACTAAGAGAAGTACCCATGGCGATGCCTTCCAGTTGTTCGTAGAAGTTGCCATTCCTCATGAAATAGCTCATGGTGAGACATGTATGAAAGAGCTTAGTGATATCTTGCAGGAAGATGGAACTGATGTGCTCCAGATTGTCCCTGAGTGGCACTTTTGTAGACAAAGAAACAACATCAGAGCTGATCAGGATGTCATTTGGTGCAAGTGAAAGAGCAGAGGAAATGTGCACTGAAACAGCCTGGACAATAAGCTGAGCAAAGCCACCAGCTTTAAATCTGAAGAACGAAGAGGTACAAGCCATTAAGAACCTTAACGCCAACAAGACTATATTGGTATGGCCTGCCGATAAGGGAAATGCAACCATCATAATAAAGACCAAAGATTATGAGCCGAAGGTCCAGGACATGTTAGATCTAATGACGTACTGAAAACTAAGTGCAGATCTGACACAGCATATCACACGAAATACAGATTGGTTAATCAAGACATCTTCTCTGTTGACCGTCATACAGAGGACCTGCACAACACAGAAGCCCTACCATCTCAGCTGTATGGATTGCCTAAGATCCATAAGAATAACATTCCACTAAGACCGATTGTTAGCACTACTGGCTCACCAACATATAAACTGGCAAAAACTTGGCCACATGTGGCGAAGACTGACACATATGTAAAGGACTCAAAACATTTCATTGAGAAGCTGAAGAAACTAAAACTTGCACCAAATGGCATCCTGATCAACTTTGATGTTGTTTATTTGTTTACAAAAGTGCCACTCAGGGACTATCTGGAGCACATCAGTTCCGTCTTCTCGCAAGACATCACTAAGCTCTTTCATGCATGTCTCACTATGAGCTATTTAACATGGAATGATAACTTCTACAATCAGCTGGAGGGCATCACCATGAGTAGTTATCTTAGTCCTGTGGTGGCCAACTTATTCATGGAACACTTCGAAGCACAGGCACTGGACTTGGCACCTCGTAAACCTAAGGTGTGGTACAGATACATCAATGATACTTTCATTGTGCGGAGCCATGGTGAAAAACGTCTTGGTGACTTCCTAATACACTTGAACAGGCTCCATGCCAACACAAAATTTACAGTGAAAGTAGAAAAAGACAAAAAGCTACCATTTCTAGATGTACTGGTCACAAGGGATGGTGAAAACCTGGAACACAGCATGTATCAAAAACTGACATGGACTGATACCTGCACAAACTGTCACATCACCACTTGAGCCAGAAAAGAGGCATGATTAATACGCTCATAGTGCGACCAAGATGAATATGTGAGCCAGAGCACCTCTGACGCAAATTACAACACTTGGAAAGTTTCTGAGGAGCAATGGGTACTCCACAAGTGATATTAGAAGTATAACAAAGCCAAACACTTGGCAAAGTGACAAATCAGAAGAAGAACTGACGAGTACAGCCTTTCTGCCGTAATTCCCAGAGTGACGAACAGGATTGGCTGTATATTGTACAAAGTTAGTTAGTTAGTTAGTTAGTTGCATGTTCCATTGATCAATTGCATGGTACGGTAGCCGTTGTGATGTGGAACGTGTCAAGTGCACAAGAAATGCACATATGAAAGAAGATTTTTTTTTAATATATGGTCTTGTGATAGTATTCTCGCTTCCCGCGCATGGGCTCACGGGTTTGATTCCCGGCAGGGTCAGGATTTTCCCTGCCTCAAGATGACTGGGTGTTGTGTTGTCTTCATCATCATCATTCATCCCCATTACGGTCGGAGGAAGGCAATGGCAAACCACCTTCGCTAGGACCTTAAGTAGTCGGCGGTGCGGGTCTCCTGCATTGTTACCTATGCTCCTCGGAGTATGAGACATCATCATCATCATCATCATATATATTACAATACAGAGTTAAAGATTAATATTTCTATTATTTACCCCATTCCCTTAAATGGCACAAAATGCATATTCTTTATTTATAGATTTATTTATTCCTATTCAAGAATTCATCTATGGTATAGAAGGAGTTGTCAAGGAGATATGATTTCAATTTATTTTTGAAGCTATTTCTGCTGTCTGTCAGACATTTTATTTCATCTGGTAATTTGTCAAAAAATTTTATAGCAGCATATTTAATGCTTTCTGTGCCAAAGATAGGTTGAGTAAAGGATAGTGTAAGTCTTTCTTTTTTCTGGTATTATAATCACAAATGTCACTGTTGTTTTTGAACTGGTCCATGTTGTTGAGAACAAATTTCATTAGTAAGTAAATGTACTGTGAGGCTGTTGTAAGAATTCCCAATCTTTTAAAAAGATGCCAACAAGACTATGCGACTATGAACCCCACACATTATTCTAACCACTTTCTTTTGAGCAGTGAATACTTTTTGTCTAAATGTTGAGTTACCCCAAAATATTATTCCGTATGACATCAGAGAGTGAAAGTATGCAAAGTATGTTAGCTTACTAATTTCTATATCATCAAAATTGGCAATTATTCTGATTGCAAAAGTTGCTGAACCTAGTCGCTTTAGAAGGTCCAAAATATGAATCTTCCAATTAAGATGCTCATCTATATGTACATCTGAAAACTTAATATGCTCTACCCTGTCTACTGACTTCTGTTGATGTGTTATATTTATTGAAGGAACTGTACTTTTTGCATCAGAAAATTAGATGTACTGTGTTTTTTCAAAGTTTAGAGCAAGCCCATTTGCAGAAAACCAATTAACGACTTTTCCAAAGACCTTATTTGTATCATTTTTAATTGGAGTTTCTTTCACTCAGTTAATGATGATGCTTAAACAGTGTCAGTTCGGCTTCCTATTTCAGGTAGGAAGGGAGGTCATTCACATATGTCAAGAACAGAAGGGGATCCATGATTGAACCTTGTGGAACACCTAATGTAATTTCACCCCAGTTAGATGAAGTGGCAAACTCATTTAAATCACTTGACCCCTTTTGTTTCCTGTTCTGTCAGTATGACTTAAACCACTCATATGCTATTCCATTTATACCACAGAATTGTAATTTCTGTAACATAATGTCATGGTTCACACAATCAAATGCTTTGGACAAATCACAGAAAATTCCTATTGGTGACAATTTACTATTTAAAGACTCTATTATGTGGACAGTGAAATTGTATATTGCTGTCTCAGTGGAACAGCATTTTTGAAATCCGTAAAACAGAGCATAAAGATTATTTACTAATGAACAAAGAAGATCAAAGAGTGTCTCAGATCAGCAAAGGAGAAAGGGGACTCACTTGCAATGCCAGGAATATAGCGCATACCATGCACATGCGGAAAAATTTATGTTGGAATGACTGGACAATCGATCAACACCAGGATCACAGAACAGGTGGAGAAATCGACTGTGGGAGAGCGCGCTCTGTGTGAGAGCCCGACCATGTAGTAAAATTCTCCGACACAGAAGTTATGGCTGTAGAAAAGAACTATCGCACCCATTTGTGCAGAGAAACTGTAGAAATACACAAAAATGAGAATAGTTTCAATAAGAAAGAGGAAAGTTTCAATGTAAACAAATCCTGGCTTCCTGTCTTGCAGTGAATAACCATCGCAGATAGCGAGAAAAGTGCACCGGAAATGACCATGGAGAAGCCCTCGGACTTTGGCATGCCAGGTACATGTAGTCTATGGTTGCGAGCTCAGATCCAGTTCACCACCAGCAATGGAGAGTGAAACTTTGACAATATGCTGGTGAAGTGCCAGAAAAATCATCAGACAAACTTCGGCCGAAGAACATGAGACAGAAGCCAACAGGCAATTTGTCAACAAGTGGCCACGAAAGCCTTAACAATTTTGTAAAAAATTTATTTCCTGGAAATCATGTATACAAATATTACAGCAACATATGACAACTGCTAATGTTATCTTAGTTATGTAGTCCAATCAGTGCTACTCAAGAGGAGTGTGCTATATGCCAGCACTAAGTGCCGCACTTTTCCTTCTCACTCAGAATCACCATCATCATCAATAACACAAGTTAGGTTAAATTAAGCTGTTGTGAGCACAACTAATACTAAGCAAAATTCAAAATAAACAAATAAACTAACTTCATGATGCCCATAGGACCATGTGATGTTGCCAGGGTGCTATGTCATCCTCTGCCCAATTGTGTAATTTGAAGGTGTTTTTGAAGTGAATAACATCAAGACACTCCTGTCCCAGCTATTGTCAGGTATCCAGATGGTGAAGCAACTACTTTTCAGAACACAATGCTGAGTGAACCTCATTCCAATCCTACTACCAAAACAAAATATCACCACCTGCACTGGGAACTGAATGCAGGTGCTGCAGATGTACCAACTTCTCAGCTGTGGAGGCAGACCATTTAGCAGTATAGTGATTGCTATAGGTTAGTTTATTGGTAATGCATCATATAAATTAAATCCTAAGATGAGGTGGTTGTAGGTTAATATGCATGGGTTCACCCACATCCCTAACGGTTTCTTTCTTGATAAGATTTTTGGAACATGATGAATGAATGAAAGTGGGTGAGAAACACTATTTGCATTTTATATACCCACAAATGATTGTAAAAAATTAATTTGAATAAAATGCTAAATTTTGGACACATCTCTGGTTTTCAACATACAGCAGTTCATCTTTCATTTTTATTTCACAGTTTTGCAGTTATATTCCCCCCCATGGACCATGGACCTTGCCGTTGGTGGGGAGGCTTGCGTGCCTCAGCGATACAGATGGCCGTACCGTAGGTGCAAACACAACGGAGGGGTATCTGTTGAGAGGCCAGACAAACGTGTGGTTCCTGAAGAGGGGCAGCAGCCTTTTCAGTAGTTGCAGGGGCAACAGTATGGATGATTGACTGATCTGGCCCTGTAACAATAACCAAAACGGCCTTGCTGTACTGGTTCTGCGAACGGCTGAAAGCAAGGGGAAACTATAGCCGTAATTTTTTCCCGACAGCATGCAGCTTTACTGTATGGTTAAATGATGATGGGGTCCTCTTGGGTAAAATATTCCGGAGGTAAAATAGTCCCCCATTCGGATCTCCGGGCGGGGACTACTCAAGCGGACGTTGTTATCAGGAGAAAGAAAACTGGCGTTCTATGGATGGGAGCGTGGAATGTCAGATCCCTTAATCGAGCAGGTAGGTTAGAAAATTTAAAAAGGGAAATGGATAGCTTAAAGTTAGACATAGTGGTAATTAGTGAAGTTCGGTGGCAGGAGGAACAAGAATTTTGGTCAGGTGAATACGGGGTTATAAACACAAAATCAAATAGGGGTAATGCAGGAGTAGGTTTAATAATGAATAAAAAAACAGGAGTGCGGGTAAGCTACTACAAACAGCATAGTGAACGCATTAGTGTGACCAAGACAGACACGAAGCCCACGCCTACTACAGTAGTACAAATTTATATGCCAACTAGCTCTGCAGATGATGAAGAAATTGATGAAATGTATGATGAGATAAAAGAAATTATTCAGATAGTGAAGGGAGACAAAAATTTAATAGTCATGGGTGACTGGAATTCGAGAGTAGGAAAAGGGAGTGAAGGAAACATAGCAGGTGAATATGGATTGGGGCTAAGAAATGAAAGAGGAAGCCATCTGGTAGAATTTTGCACAAAGTGTAACTTAATCATAGCTAACACTTGGTTCAAGAATCATAAAAGAAGGTTGTATACATGGAAGAATCCCAGAGATACTAAAAGGTATCAGATAGATTATATAATGGTAAGACAGAGATTTAGGAACCAGGTTTTAAATTGTAAGACATTTCCAGGGGCAGATGTGGACTCTGACCACAATCTATTGGTTACGAACTGTAGATTAAGAAGAAGAGTAAGAAACTGCAAAATGGTGGGAATTTAAGGAGATGGGACCCGGATAAACTGACTAAACCAGAGGTTGTACAGAGTTTCAGGGAGATCATAAGGGAACAATTGACAGCAATGGGGGGAAAGAAGTACAGTAGATGGAGAATGGGTAGCTCTGAGGGATGAAGTAGTGAAGGCAGCAGAGGATCAACTAGGTAAAAAGACGAGGGCTAGTAGAACTCCTTGGGTAACAGAATAAATATTGAATTTAATTGATGAAAGGAGAAAATGCAGTAAATGAAGCAGGCAAAAAGGAATACAAACGTCTCAAAAATGAGATCGACAGGAAGTGCAAAATGGCTAAGCAGGGATGGCTAGAGGACAAATGTAAGGATGTAGAGGCTTATCTCACTAGGGGTAAGGTAGATACTGCCTACAGGAAAATTAAAGAGACCTTTGGAGAAAAGAGAACCACTTGTATGAATATCAAGAGCTCAGATGGAAACCCAGTTCTAACCAAAGAAGGGAAAGCAGAGAGGTGGAAGGAGTATATGGAGGGTCTATAAAAGGGCGATGTACTTGAGGACAATATTATGGAAATGGAAGAGAATGTAGATGAAGATGAAATGGGAGATACGATACTGCGTGAAGAGTTTGACAGAGCACTGAAAGACCTGAGTCGAAACAAGGCCCCGGGAGTAGACAACATTCCATTAGAACTACTGACAGCCTTGGGAGAGCCAGTCCTGGCAAAACTCTACCATCTGGTGAGCAAGATGTATGAGACAGGCGAAATACCCTCAGATTTCAAGAAGAATATAGTAATTCCAATCCCAAAGAAAGCAGGTGTTGACAGATGTGAAAATTACCGAACTATCAGTTTAATAAATCACAGCTGCAAAATACTAACATGAATTCTTTACAGACAAATGGAAAAACTGGTAGAAGCCAACCTCAGGTTAGATCAATTTGGATTCCATAGAAATATTGGAACACGTGAGGCAATACTGACCTTACAACTTATCTTAGAAGGAAGATTAAGGAAAGGCAAACCTACGTTCTAGCATTTGTAGACTTAGAGAAAGCTTTTGACAATGTTGACTGGAATACTGTCTTTCAAATTCTAAAGACGGCAAGGGTAAAATACAGGAAGCGAAAGGCTATTTACAATTTGTACAGAAACCAGATGGCAGTTATAAGAGTCGAGGGGCATGAAAGGGAAGCACTGGTTGGGGAGGGAGTGAGACAGGGTTGTAGCCTCTCCCCAATTTTATTCAATCTGTATATTGAGCAAGCAGTAAAGGAAACAAAAGGAAAATTCGGAGTAGGTATTAAAATCTACAGAGAAGAAATAAAAGCTTTGAGGTTCGCCGATGACATTGTAATTCTGTCAGAGACAGCAAAGGACTTGGAAGAGCAGTTGAACAGAATGAACAGTGTCTTGAAAGGAGGACATAATATGAACATCAACAAAAGCAAAACAAGGATAATGGAATGTAGTCGAATTAAGCCAGGTGATGCTGAGGGAATTATATCAGGAAATGAGACACTTAAAGTAGTAAAGGAGTTTTGCTATTTGGGGAGCAAAATAACTGATGATGGTCGAAGTAGAGAAGATATAAAATGTAGACTGGCAATGGCAAGGAAAACGTTTCTGAAGAAGAGAAATTTGTTAACATCGAGTATAGATTTAAGTATCAGGAAGTCGTTTCTGAAAGTATTGGTATGGAGTGTAGCCATGTATGGAAGTGAAACATGGATGATAAATAGTTTGGACAGGAAGAGGATAGAAGATTTTGATATGTGGTGCTACAGAAGAATGCTGAAGATTAGATGGGTAGATCACATTACTAATGAGGAAGTATTGAATAGGATTGGGGAGAAGAGTAGTTTGTGGCACAACTTGACTAAAAGAAGGGATCGGTTGGTAGGACATGTTCTGAGGCATCAAGGGATCACCAATTTAGTATTGGAGGGCAGCATGGAGGGTAAAAATCGTAGAGGGAGACCAAGAGATGAATACACTAAGCAGATTCAGAAGGATGTAGGTTGCAGTAGGTACTGGGAGATGAATAAACTTGCACAGGATAGGGCAGCATGGAGAGCTGCATCAAACCAGTCTCAGGACTGAAGACCACAACAACAACAACAAGATACTTATTAGTGCAATAATACAGTCTTTTGTTAGTAGTAGTAGTTGTTGTGGACTGAAACAGATAACAACAGTTCAAGCCAAGACAAAAATACATCAATTATTTTTACTTCCTGAGTCATGATTGTTTGTTGCACTGTTAATCTGAAGCTGATTTTTATTAGAAAACATAAATAAAATTAATGAGTAAATGAACAAGAGCATAAGAAAAATAATTAGAAGTGCTCTAGAAGAAGTTTCTCCAAGATATATTGTCACCAATGTTGAACAATATTCTTACTGCTTATTTTTGCAGAATAAATACATTATCAATAAATGTCTCTTTGGAAATCAAACATCATTGTTATGGTCTTGATGACAGCTGATAGTGTGTGTATTTTCTTGAATACATTATGAGACAATGTATGTATAGTGCTTGCAACAATTAAGACTGAGAAACGAATGAACAGTTCAGCACTAGTCTAGCAGATTATTAAGTAATTTTTTGCAAAACAGTTTTGTGCACTAGGAATAAACTAAATGGCCTTGTATTCAGGAGGGTGATGTCTACAGTCTTCATGCATCCATCCTGGTTTATGTTTTCTGTGGTTTTCCTAAAATACTTCAGGCACCACCACCACCATCACCACCACCACCGATGCTGCCACTGCTGCTAAAATTATATTATAAAACAACAGAACATGAAAATATACAAGAAAAATTAAAACTTTTGTCATCATTAGGTGTACTACAGAGTACTACTAACATCTGTATTGACAATACCTCCAGGTGAAGCAAGATACTTCAGCCACTAGGGTATTTGTCTTCCACATTTCAAGGGTCTTGTCTGCAGGTTTACCAGTGCACAATGACTTCTGGGTGTTGATGTGAACTTCAGCCAGTGTAACAATATCCTTCAAGTGCATTCTCTTCTTTACACACCTGTCTTCCACTGAACTTGATATTGAAGAAGCTGCATCAGTGACCAGCCTGATCACTTTGAACATCCATCAAAATATCATTTTGTCACTTTTTAACTTGTAGCTGGTGTCAGAGATCTATGTATTTTGAACACTTTTATGTTATCATGCACGAATGTGATGTAAATTAACAAAACAAATGAGTGTGGTATTAAAGAAGTAAGATAGCACTATGTAACTATTGGACTGTGAAGCTGACACCATTAAAATGGAGTACATTTGCAAGAGTTGTGCTACTCTTAAATAGGAAGGCACTGGTTGTCATTCTGCTGTACAGTATTTTGCTCTCGGACATCAAGCGGGCACAATGGGGTGGAGCAAGTCACAAACAAGTGATGCACATGCATGTTTAAAAGTTGTACTTTCAGAAGGTCATAACCATGTACTGTCAATATAATTGCCATATTTTCATGTCAGATCAATTGCCGGGGCTAATATCATGTATGCATGATTTTTTTTCTCCATAAAATACAAGGTCAAGTTGGTAATGTTTCCTTGTAAGTGGGAATAGGACTAAATTCCTGTTTGTATTTCATTTCAGTTTTTATCAATTTTAGCACTGTTGAATTGTACAGTCAAAAGTTCCTTTAAGCTATTACATGGCTTCTTTGTGATACAATCCTATTTTCTACAAAGTTTACTTAGAGTACTTCAGAGCCTTTTACTGTATCGAATTTCTTGTATGTATGTACTATCATGAATCATCACTTTAATTTTTTATCATATTTCTGTGAACTGTTCAGTCATTCATACATTTTATGTAGTACTTCATTATATGACCACACTACTCGGACTCAAGAGAGTCTCATGGAAACTGAGAAAATTAATTGAAAAACCTTTTATTGTAAAGATTTTTGCATTTAATTTACATGTTGCTCCCTTTAAAGTAACCCCTTGGACTACAATGCACAACTCTGTTCATATTTTCCATCCTTTGAATCACTTGCAAGCATGTTCTTTTGCAATCCCATGCAGTGTCTCTGATGACTGCCAAATAGACTTTAGAGTTTTGAAATAATTCCATTTAAGATTTTCTTTGATTTCAGAATTTTTTTTTAGAAAGGTCACAATTCAAGTCAGTGTTCTCATTAAGAATAAAAACTGCATGAAATGATAACCTATTCAATAAATACAAACAATCCGAAAACAAAACAAAAAAATAAATAAAACCTCCTAAACAACCCACAAAATTGGTATTGTTATCTGCAATAAACCTATGTAGCTAACTTAATCATCATGATACTGACAAACAATTAAAAAAAGCCAGTTTCAATGTAAAATTGATGTCATCATCTTCACTTATCATACGTAGCTATTCAACTTCATACTCACCAACCACAAATCAACAAATTTTCATAAAAAAATGTGTCATCTGTATAGTTAAATTGAATTCCAGAAAACTCATAGATTTGCAGACTACCAAATCAAAGAATAATAACAGAAAAAAAATCAACAAAACAGTATTACAGCTGGAAAGCCATAATTTTTTAAAAACCAAATACCCCAACTATTTGACCTGTACTTCTGACAATGCTAAATACATCTGTTGTTGGTACAGATAGCAGAAACTTCATAACTTTTTGCATTCATGACATGTAAGTTAATAAAGTGATAGACCATGCTTTTGAAGAAATGATATGGTATGCAGTGTGTTGCACATTTCCACAGTTTACAATAGGACTACCACAATTACACACTCAAGACACACAAAAACCTCTAAATACAATTTTTTTAAAATGACATACACAGGAACATTCTGGATACTGAAATTTACTGCAAAAGAGTGACTTTTTAAACAACACTTACTTCAAAATGCCCTCTCATCACACACAAATTTTCAAATTTGTCACATGTAGATGACATCGCATCATCATTATGTCACAAGTCAAAACTAATGCTCGGTACCAGCCGCTTCATTTGACCAAAAGTTGTTATTGCTGTACATAATACATAATAATAATAATAATAATAATAATGATAATAATGCTGTAATACAGCAAGCACACCTCTCAAAACACCTTGGTGGTCATACTGGTAGCAGGTTGAACTTTATACAGCATGTTCTTTGCACACTAAAATGGTTGTTTTCAGTTATCTATTATATTGTATTATATGTTTATTGGGCCTATGTATACAAAAGCAGTATTATGGTAACTAATTTTCTATGCACACACATATAAAATTACAAATTCTTCTCATTTATGTAATATACTTGATACATTTAAATATTCTTCAGTGGTGTAAAACAAATGATGCTGCATATCTAACTTTAAAGATTTTTAAGATTTTGTTCACAGTATTAGCTTTTATATCTCTACATCTACACATACTGGGTGATCAAAAAGTCAGTATAAATTTGAAAACTGAATAAATCACTGAATAATGTAGATAGAGAGATACAAATTGACACACATGCTTGGAATGACATGGGGTTTTATTAGAACCAAAAAAATACAAAAGTTCAAAAAATGTCCGACAGATAGCACTTCGTCTGATCAGAATAGCAATAATTAGCATAGCAAAGTAAGACAAAGCAAACATGATGTTCTTTACAGAAAATGCTCAATATGTCCACCATCATTCCTCAACAATAGCTGTAATTGAGGAATAATGTTGTGAACAACACTGTAAAGCATGTCCAGAGCTATGGTGAGGCATTGGCATCGGATGTTGTCTTTCAGCATCCCTATAGATGTCGGTCGATCACGATACACTTGCGACTTCAGGTAACCCCAAAGCCAATAATCGCATGGATTAAGGTCTGGGGACCTGGGAGGCCAAGCATGATGAAAGTAGCAGCTGAGCACATGATCATCACCAAATGACGCGCACAGGAGATCTTTCA